>NC_084795.1:242095619-243345619 GCF_963169125.1 Humulus lupulus | reverse complement strand
GGAAGGATTGAAGAAGAAAAATTGGAAGCTTGGTTTGGAAGCAAAAGCTGAAACTTTCCAGATTGCTAAAATTCATGCTGCAGCATGCCGGAGCTCACTTGCTGACGTGGAAATTAAAGGCAGCTGTGTCATTTCCTTCTAATCTGTGACCAGGTGGCATGGGTCCATAACTGGTGCCAGCTGGAGTTATTTTTGGGCAGAAAAGTGGTCCAATTTAGTGGGCCTAAGTGGAGGAAAAGAAGGTGGGCTTTCTAATTGGAGAGATGAGGTTTTTGTACCCTAATTTGGAAAATAGGGAGAGGGAGCCATATCACCTTAGTAGCAGCCATTGAAGGACTATCATCAGAAGAAAAAGTACAGAAAAACAGAGAGAAAAATCGAGAGAAGTACAATTGTTGAAGGGGAACGAGAAGGACAAGGAGGATTCACACACCAACTATATCGGATTTGTCCCATTTACTCTTCTTCTTTAATTTTTGTATTTCCTAATTTAGAATAGCTATTTTAGAACTCATGGATATCAATTTTCCATTTCAGATTTTGGATACTAATTTAGCTATGAGCTAAGCTTTTTGAGACTTGAATGGTTAAAGAACCCTATGTCATAGTTATTAAAGTTTAAATGCATATTTACGTAAATTCACCATTGTTCATTCAAGTGTTGTTCATGATTATTGTTTGTTGTTGTTTGGCCAACAATGGCAGATTATTAAGCTAGATTTAATTCTGGAAAGGTTGAATGTAGTAGTTTGTACTTGAATGATGCAAGAGCATAACCATTGTTAGGTTGTTCTTAGTGAGTAGAATAGGAATATTTTACTTACCTTGCATAACTTTTGAGAATTGGTGCTGTTATTTGTGTTCTTAAGTCTGATTTGATATAGGAATATATTTAATTGGATGGTAGAACTATATTCACGAGTTTTGGAAAAATCTGGTGAGCATATTGGGAATTCTAGTTAACTCTGGTGCGATTTGCTAAATTTAATGCTATAGCATTCTGGGCAGTTTCTGACATAGGGGGATTTAACTATTCAAGTCCAATTGTTCCATTGATAATTCTTCTTTCTGTTATTTCTCTAGAACTTGTGGTTAATTTTAAGCATATTGTAATTTCTTTCAGTTTATTTTAGTTTAAACAATCACTCAATTCAGTTTCTTAAATTTCTAAATTGTAATTAGTTGATTTTACATTGTATTTTGTTTGCAATCCCTGTGGAGACGATCTTACTTATCATTGTATTACTTGTGTGATTGCGTATATTAATTTTCACAACAGAGCGTAACATCCCGCTGCGGCCTGCGGGTCCAGAGATTGAAAGGCCATGTCCTGGTCATGGGAGCCATAGGGAGGGCATCCCCCGGGGGACAGGGGGCGCTGATGAGATCCCCCACATTCGAGGGGGGCATCCTCCATCTCCTCCTCGGCCTCACCGTCGTGTAGGGACGGCCCAGCCGGCATAGCCATAGCCTTCTTAGACCCAGTAACTGACCACAGGAGCTTGGGGTCAGAGACCGAGGACAGCTGATGGGGGTTGAGGTTCGCCACAGTAAATAGGACCGCCGCCTTCTTCAGGGCGGAGTCTGCATTAATGAGCTTGTTTATGGCCTCCGCCTCCGGCCCAATGACCGAGGGATCAGCAAATTGCCCTGCAAGATCCACGCCAATGTCAGTACAAGCAAGAGTGCAAAACAGTAAGTTCTAAGAAGAAGAAGAGAAAGATCGGGATACTTACTAGAGTCGGCGCGAAAGCCTTCACGAACCGAGAGAGGCCCCTCTACCCAGAAAAAGTCTTGTTTCCAAGGCCCTGTGTTGGACACTGAGCCCTCTATTAAGGGCAGCTCGTTGTTGGCCTTCTGCAGGTAGTAGAAGCCCTTGGACTTGTGCACTCCCATGAGGTTATACAGAGAATGCACCTCCTGCGCCGTCGGGGCGTGTTTGACGTTTCCCTTGAACCAAATGAAAAGGCAACTTAAATTCAACCAACTGTTGGGCGACAGTTGAAGAGGGGCCAAATCGAAGTAGTTGAGAACCGCCACGAAAAATGGGTGCAAAGGAATGGTGCCACCCGCCTTCAAAATCTGCTCACTCAAAGCCACAAAACCCTTCTCAGGGTGATCGGCCCGGCATGCCTCCTGGGGAGCATATAGGGCGTATTCTGGAGCAATACGGTAATGCTTCACGATCTCCGTCAATTTATTCGAAGACACACAGGACACTAGGCTGGAGGCCAGTGGAGGGGCGTCGTCCTCTTCCTGGACGGACACCTGTCTGCGTGCCTTCGGCATATCTGCAAAATCAAAAGAAATATGTGAGGAAGAGGCAGAACACTTAACCCTCCATTTTTTCTTCCTAGCAAGAGTTTTCCATCGAGGGAGCAATGGCGGAAGCACTAAGCTAGGATAAACCGAGACTAGGGGCTGGGGAGAGGAGCTAGCAGCCCCATGACCGTCATCAGGCGAGGAGGGAGTGGGAGGTTCTGGCGGAATGTGTCCCTCCATAAATTCTAACTCCCACCGCAATTCAAAAAGGGTCGTCCTAAGACGCGCTATATGGTCACTAAGGCCCAGGGGTGAAGGTCCTCCATCTCCTCTCGACACCGAGTCAATTTCGCTCTCCACCACCCAAATTTTACGCCTAAGTTCGGCCATGCACTCAAGGTGGCGGATGTGGGCTTGCCTTAAGGAGTCATAGTCCTGGTGAAGGTTGCCCTCAGGGGACTCTGAGTCTAAGGACAGGTCAATAAACTCAGCCCTTGGGGGTATGTCGGACGGGCCGTCACTGGCCATGAAACCACGTCCCAACAGCAAAAAGGGGCTCACGTATAAACGAGGGGAAGGCTACAAAACACAAAGGAATAGGCTTAATACCTCTAGATGTAAACGCCCTAAATGGCCTACTACAGGGTATAAAAAAAAAAAAACAAAGAGGAGGGGTGTGCATATGGTCAAACTCACTACAAGCTCAGACTAATATACCCCATCCCAAGTACTGCTAGTTTGGACCCGATAAACAAAAAATATATATATATATATAAAAGGGAGAAGGAAAGAAAATATACCTCAAGCGATTAAGAGAGCGAGGTTGGGGTCCAAAGGAGGTCGGGGAGCGAAAAGCACCAAAGAGTCGAAAATGCGCGTCTGCAAGAATGAATCAGAAAGATGTGTTAGTCATAAAATAGACACACCAAGAAATTAGCTCATATGTAAAAAAAAAAATGAAGTGAAAAAATATATAAAACAAATGAAAGGAACTATGGTGAAAATGAGGTTGTAAGGGATTGAACCCCTCACCTCTTGAAAAAAGAAGGGCTCTCCAAACCAATAAGCCAAGGGAGTAAGGTGAAAATATTAGGCCATGCATGAGGATCTATTTATAGGAATCAAGGTGAATAGTCTACAAGAGCACCTAAAGGTCCTCTCCTAGACTGGGGGGCAAGTGTAGACGCTCAATTTTCACCTAAGGTCTGGCCTGGCCTTGCATGGGTACCGCCTAAGCCTCAAGGGTCCCCCGTGAGCCCTCGCCTTGCCATAGGCTGAAGTGACCAAGTGGCCCCACCTAGCCTAGTAGGGCCTCGCATGGCCTCGCCAAGGAGGGCCTCGCCAAGGAGGGACTCGCCAAGCATGGCCCCGCCAAGAAGGGCCTCGCCAAGAAGGGCCTCGCCAAGCATCCTTAGACGTCTGCCAGGGCCACATGCCTATCGCCCAGACTCGTGAGTGACCTCGGGAGGCTTCAGGCATCTCATGCCAAGGACCCAAGATCTCCACCTCACACCAAGGGTCCCATTCCTTACACCTTGAGACCCCTATGCTTAAGAGATCCAGTACGAGTCGAATGGGGCATACTTGTATGACCAAGTACTGAGTACGGATACCAGTGCCAGTGAGACTGCTGGGGTAAGGATCATGGTCCGTACGTCTACGGCCATAGGTCAGAGCCGACACCACTACCTCCTGCGCCACTACGCCTGCCACCACGCATAAGACATGGGTACAGACAAGTAGTGGAGACATCCTCCTGACACCTGCTCCTGTACGGGATGTACGACCACAACCTCTGAAGCCACCCCCCTGACACAGTACATATGTACCACTTGGTCTCCTGGACCACTATGTACCTAAGGCCATTAGAGCCTGCTATAAAATGAACTCTCAGACCACCTGAAAGGGGGTTGGAAATTTTACTGTAGCAGAGGCTTGAGTGTGAATGAAAGACTGAATTCTCCATTATTGTTCTATCATTGTTCTTGAGTTATTGTTCAAGTTTTTACAGCTTTCCGATTAGTGATCTTGATTTGATAATTTTTCCAACTCAACTTAGTTGACGAGTTCTTACCGTCAACAGTAAAGAATATCACAATCATAATCCTTTACCAACTCCAGCCAACGCCTCTGTCTCATGTTCAGGTCCTTCTGTGTAAAGAAATACTTTAGGCTTTTATGGTCAGTGTATACCTCACACTTCTCCCCATATAGATAATGTCGCCAAATCTTCAGTGCAAAAACCACTGTTGCCAGCTCCAAATCATGAGTAGGATACCGCTGCTCATACTCCTTCAGCTGTCGTGATGCATAAGCTATAACCTTCTCATGCTGCATCAACACACAGCCTAAGCCCAACCTCGATGCATCACAGTAAACAACAAACTTCCCTTCCCCCGAAGGAAGACTCAACACTGGCGCTGTAATAAGTCGGCGCTTCAGCTCTTGGAAACTGTCTTCACACTTGTCTGACCAGATAAACTTCAAATTCTTTCTTGTCAATTCTGTCATCGGTGCTGCTATCTTTGAGAAGCCCTCCACAAATCGTCTGTAGTAACCTGCTAAACCAAGAAAACTCCGCACCTCCGAGGCGTTCCTTGGCCTCGGCCAATCCCTAACCGCCTCTATCTTAGATGGATCCACCTTAATCCCATCTACACCTACGATATGTCAAAGGAATGTCACTTCGGGTAGCCAGAATTCACACTTCTTAAACTTAGCGTAGAACTGATGCTCCCTCAACCTCTGAAGAACCTGTCGAAGATGAAGCTCGTGCTCTGCCTCTGAACTGGAATACACCAAGATGTCATCGATGAAAACAATAACAAACTGATCCAGAAAATCCTTGAACACCCTATTCATTAGGTCCATAAAAGGCTGCTGGGGCATTGGTCAAACCAAAAGACATGACCAAGAACTCATAGTGCCCATACCGCATTTGGAAGGCCATCTTAGGTATGTCCTCATCCTTGATCCTCAGCTGGTGATAACCAGATCGAAGATCAATCTTTGAGAACACCGTCTTACCCTGCAGCTGATCGAACAAGTCATCAATCCTTGGTAGGGGATACTTATTCTTGATAGTTAACTTGTTCAATTCTCGGTAGTCAATGCACATTCTCAAAGTCCCGTCCTTCTTCTTTACAAAAAAAACTGGAGCACCCCATGGCGAGTAACTAGGCCTGATAAACCCTAAGTCCAGAAGCTCCTGCAGCTGTATCTTTAATTCTTTCAGTTCCGCCGGTGCCATCCTATATGGTGCCATTGACACTGGCTCTGTCCCTGGCGCCAACTCAATAACAAACTGAATCTCTCTACATGGCGACAACCCAGGAAAATCCTCAGGGAACACATCCAAGAACTCGCAAACCAATCTGGTCTCCTCCGGCCCAACTAGTGAAACTCTGGTGGTATCCACCACACTAGCCAGAAGCATAAGCCAAGGGGTCCACCCTCACCAGGCAGTCACCTAGGGAGCACTCGCCCAAAACTAAGTCGCCCAGTTCTCTGCCACTTAAAAAACAAACCAAGCCATCAGCACCTCTGTCCAAACCTTGTGTGGCCCACCGAATAAGAAGCTCGGCGGGGGTAGTCATCTAAGAGCCTGTTGAACACAGTACTCCAAAAATTGCTACTGCCCCCAAGTTGGAAAGGGGAAATAGATTGAATTGGAGCATTTAAGCTCTAGCTCCTCAGACAGTGATGAAGACTATAACGCCCTAGATAGCCAAGACCACTACACGGTGTACTTATAAAGGTGCAAGACTTGCTTATCAAGTCATTGATTTATAAACGTGTCACTAAACATGTACGAGCTAGGGTTAAAAAGGTTTTGGTCTCAAAAGTTTTATTTTATATAAATAAGCAGTTATATACACGAGATCCCAAAAGAAACAGAGTTTAAAAGTTGGATTATAGACTCTCAAAATAATACAAACAACTGTCAGCCATACTAAGGCAAAATGGACAATTTCAGGGTCTCGCGTCCCTGCCTAAACCTCAACCGTGGCGGCTGAGCAGCTTTCCATGTACATTCTGCTCGCAGAGCTCTCCAATCAAGGCTGATCAAGCTTGCCCTTGCCTTTACCTGCACCACGTAGCACCCGTGAGCCAAGGCCCAACAAGAAAACATGTGCAACACAAACAGTAATAACAGATAGCAAACTCACTAAGCATGAACTCTCATCAAGTAATCCACATTAATCATTCAACATATATTTAGAATCATGGATCCAATCAAACACTTATAACATTCATATCACATAATAATCAAGGCCAACAACTTAGGCCGCACCCCCTGTTTAGCCCACTGACTCCAGCCCGCTTAATCTGAGCTCAGTGCATATTAAGCTGTCCTTGGCTACCAGTGGCCAAGTTGTGCCCTGTGCGCTAGTGTAACCCTTGGCACCCTTAGGCCGTTGGTTCACTAATTAGCTGGCATGGCATAATACCATCTATTCAAGCATACACAATAGGGAACCCTTAGTCCTGTCACATATATTCAACCAGGTGCAGTTTTCTTACCTTTGGCTTCCAAGTGAACTAGTTACGAGCGATGCTCCTTGAGCGCGATCCGATCCCCGAGCCCTAGCTTAGCACCTAGTCACAACCAAGATAAAGGATACCATCAAAAATCTTAAATGAGCTTCTAGACAAAGTTCTAGTCTCCGGAACATCGAATTTCACCAAACATGGTAAAAGATTCAATCCCGAGCACCCTAGGTTAAATTCCCAAGCCTAGAATCTCAAAATCCCAAAATCCCTTAAGGGCCGTGGCATTAGCCATCCATGCCACAGCATGGACCCAATCAGAGACCACCCAATGCCCAAAAACAGGTAAGGGCCGCAGCCCTACTTAGACCATGCCGCGGCCCGCCCTCCTTCCTTAGCATCCATCAGCTTCGAAGGGCCGCGGCTCACCAAGAACTATGCCGCGACCCGACCCCTTCGAACCCAGAAAAACCTACATTTTTAACTCCCAAACCTCATGCAAACTCACTCAAAACCACCCCAAAACCACAACTCAATTATCCAAAAACTTCCCACAAGATTCCAACAACACAACCTAGCTGAAACCTAGGCTAGAAACCCATCAAAAACCCATTTCAATTACTGAAACTTTCTAACTTAAAAACATAAAACCCAGCCATTCCAAACTCGAATTTAAGCCTCTAAATCATGAATTATAACTTACCTCTTTAGCTAAACTTCTTTTCTAAGCAGAATCCCTATTAATTCCCAAGTTTTCCAGCTCCAATTCAACCTTAGCATCAATATCACAATCATCTCATTACTCAGTCAAAAACTCAAAGTTTCTAACTTCAAAACACAGTTTAATTCTTACCTTAGCCTTGATTAAATGTTCCTTGGACAATCCTTGAGTTGAGCCTCTAAATCCCCACCTCAATTCTCAGAAATTCCCAGCTTGAATCACTAAATTTTCAGTGGTTTCCTCCTTGTGTTTTTCCTTGAAAGAGAGAGTAGAGAGAAGAGCTGAGAAGATAGGTCGGTCTAATATTTGTTCTACTGTTTTCCTTTAATTTTAACCTATTCTTATCCCATTAAGTCAATCCCGAGGCTCGGGGTGCCGGAAACGTCCCCGAGGGCAAAACGGTAAAATTCCCCAATATTCCCGCCTAGTCTTCCTAACCTCAAATATATCTCCATATATTTATTTTCATAACCTGATAGTCTAAATAACTACCCGATACCTAAAATACCCCTGACTTATCCAAAGTCAACTATTAAGCCCCGTTGTGACTTTTCCCGCTATCTAGCTCCCTAAGATCGCCTCAGGTCGCATGCTGCAGATTTACCCACATAATAATGTGGTTCTCACATTTATAACATTTAATCACAATTCAACATTCATATAATCACACAGGCATTCTTAACATATAATCATGTATTAAATCAATAAATTCACACATAAACCAATTATGCCCTCCTGGCACACTAATCAAGGCCCTTAAGCCATATTAGTGATTTTGGGTCGTTATAAGGACACTCTTTCTAGAGCAGTCGATTGCCATGGGGGAAACGAAGAGGGTGACTTCACTTTCTTCATATAATTTTTTTTTCATTCTTTTGTAATTATAATAATTAATTATTATTTTTTATTTTTTTTTGTTCCAACACTGCCTCCAAGCAAACGCCAGAAGATAGTCTCCCCTGCCAAACCTGTCGAGCAGGTTGCCAAAACCCCCAAACAAACTCCCTCTCAGGAAAAGTCACAGTCGCAGGCTTCAACTCGCAAGTTTGCCAAGGGCAAGGGACCTCAAAATGAGGAGGCGATTCACTTGTCCCCTGCACAAAGGTTTTGCTCCTTGAGCGGAGTTCCAGAGGGTGTTGTTGAGGACCCTGCCGAGGAGTTACAAGGACCTTTGAAGAAAGCGCTAACCATCCATCAAGGCAACACAAAAAGGGTGTCTTCTACCCAGTCATGCTTCATGACTAATCTAAGCTCCAAATCTTTGGAGTATATCACCAGTACTGGCCTCCAGGATGTCGTCAGAGTAAGTATTTGGTATTCTTAGAGCCAATTGATTTTTTTTGTCTGTTTATGCTCTCGGTCTCCTTATCTTTTGCTGCAGGGTATGCTGGTCCTTAGTTATGCTCATTATCGCACCAAAGGTGTGAGGAAGCAGGTTGTCGAGTTGATGAAGGAGTCTGAAAATAAAACCTCTCAAAATACGAGTTATCTGAGCAAGTTCAGAATCTTCAACAGACCTCCGAGCAAGTTGCCAAGGAAAATGAAAGTCTTAAAAGTGTCGCTGAGTAGAGGGACCTTGATGTTAATCGATTGGAGAGGAGGATCGGAGAACTAAAGGAAAAGATTGTTGTTATTAAGAAGGACGCCCAAGAAAAAGAGGACCAACTGATGAAGGCCCTTGAACAAAAAAAATCTGATCGGGCCACCGATGCTAAGGCCTTGGAGGATTTTGGCCTGAGCACCTTTTTTGATTTTTGGGTCCGTAATAAAATGGTGGACTTCGGTTATTTGGGAGAGGCTTAAGACGAGCTCATGCAGTACTGCACTGAATGGGAGAAGAACGAGGCTTTGACCGTATCCACCGAGCAGCTTGCAACCTCTGAGCTAGAGACTGTTGAGCTGCCGACCGAGCCGGTCGTCGCAGCTTCTGAGGAGAATGTCGTGCCATCCAACCCAAGTTCTTTAGTCGAGACTCCAACTCCTGTGAACCATTCCCACGCTCTTCCAACTGAAATTCCTGCTGCTGAACCCGAGCAACATACTCCTGCCCCTTGAAACTCTAACTGTCTTTTTTTTGTTTTGTTTTGTTTTTATTTCCTATGTCTGAACAACAAAAGTGATTGAGCCAAGCAGTCTTTATTCTCGCGCCTTTATTTCCTTTTTGTTGAAACATCAGCTGAGCTGAATAGCTTTTAATCTTGAGCATTATTTGACACATGTCTATATGATATTTTAATTTGGGTAAGTATCTGCTCGTTCTTTATTTTTCATTACTGCTTGGTCTGGAGCTATGCGACTCTATAAATTGGAGCTGTTCAATTTTTTTCGAATGAGTTATAAACAAAAACTATTTAACCCTTTCTACAGAAATTGTTTTATGGCTCTTTTTGTTTCCTGGTATCCCGAACAACACGCAAGCACTTTAACATTAACAAAAATTAACGTTTCTAAGTCCTCTTAATTACGCGCTTTTTTTTGTCCATGTATGATTATGGTGTCCCTCAAGTGACCAAGTGAGATTTATAACTCTTGGGTTATCCTCTTGGTCACTTGCTAACTGACTAGAGTTGCTCATAATAACTTGTTCGGGACCACTTAGGTTTGCCAAAACCTATAAAGACTTCATACACTGCCGACAATTTGTGATATAATTCACTAGTTAGCAAGATAATCATTGTAAATATAAAGGCTTGTAAAAATGGACAAAGCGTGTCTTATTGATTAAAGATTAACCATACAAGCTGCGTTGCTACAAAGTAGCTTACATTCATGAAAATTAATTATTACAATTAATGGGAAAATCATGTCTGTGCATAATTAATAAAACTAACTTTGGCTGGTCGGTGGTAAGGGCAATCATGCCTATACCGGCCAGTCAGTGATTACTTAAAAGCAATCTTATTGGTAGTACTTCCTTAGGTGTTCCCCATTCCAATAACGGGGGATAGATACTAATTGGAGATCCTGGTCATACCGCGCTAGCTTGTATGTGCCGGGTGGTACTATCTTCGTAACCTGGTAAGGGCCTTCCTAACTTGGGCCTAGTACTCCTGTTGAATAACGGGGGCCTTCCCATCTCAAGTTTCTAGGAATATTCTTTGTAAGACTAGGTCTCCTACATTGAATTTTTGTTCCTTAACTCTAGAATTGAAGTACCAGGAAACTTTTTGCTGATGGGCGGCGAGGCGTATGTTGGACTTTTCGCGTCTTTCTTCAATTAGGTCCAAGGATTCAGCTAACAGCTGGTGATTACCATTCTGGTCGTATGTCATGCGCCTGTGAGATGGTGGAGTCACCTCTATGGGCAACATTGCTTTATACCCATATGTAAGTGCAAAGGGGGTATCTCTAGTAGGACCACAGTACTTCAGGTAGTCTCTCAGGCCAGTTTCACTTAGCCTCTTCTAAATGCTTCTTCAGAGTTTCTTTGAGAGTCTTGTTAACTACCTCTACCTGTCCACTTGCCTGGGGATGTGAGACTACTGAGAAGCTTTTTGTGATGCCGTGTCTAGCACATAAATCAGTAAATAACTGGCTGTCAAACTGTGTGCCATTGTCAGACACTATTTTGTTAGGTAGACCAAACCTACAAATTATATTCTTTACCAAAAAGTCCAATAATTTTTTGGAAGTGATTGTTGCCAGCGGCTCGGCCTCCGTCCATTTGGTAAAGTAATCCACTGCTACTACCGCGTACAATACTCCCCCCTTCCTTTTGTAAACCGACCAATAAGGTCAATTCCCCAAATGGCGAAGGGCCATGGACTTTGCATCTGCGTTAGTTCGTTTGGGGCTGCTCAGGGGATTTTCGCAAATCTTTGACATTTATCACATTTTCGAACATGCGATACGGAGTCCTCATTCATAGTTGGCCAGAAGTAGAATTGCCTTAGAATTTTCTTTGATAGACTCTACCCCCCGGCATGATTCCCAGAAAAACCCTCATGTGCCTCTTCAAGAAGTCACTCTGATTCTGTTTGATTAACGCACCTGAGTAATGGCATGGAAAATCCTCTTCTCTACATGACCCCGTCCAGGATGAGGTATCGAGCAACTTTCCTCATCAATTTTCTAGACTCGTTACGACTGTTGGGCAAGACTCCGTGCTCTAGGAAAGCTACAATTGGGGTCATCCAAGACGGAGTGTTGTTTATTAGAAGGACAGGTTCTGGCAGGTTGATACTAGGCTGGTCCAAATACTCAACGGGGACCAAATTGGCTTTGTCCACCATGACACTATTGCCCAACCTAGCCAGTGCATCTGCAGTGGCATTCTGTTCTCTGGGTATCTGCTGAATGGTGTATCTCTTAATCTAAGCAAGCAAATCTTTTATTTTACTGAGATAAGCCACCATTTTCTCCCCCCGCGCAACATATTCGCCGAGGACGTGGTTGAAAACTAGTTACGAATCGCTATATATCTCTAAGTAATCAGCTTTTACTTCTTTAGCTAACCTTAGGCTCGCAATTAGTGCTTCATACTCTGCTTCCTTGTTAGATGCCTCAAATCCAAAATGAAGTGCACAATGGATGCGTTGCCCTTCGGGGGTGATTAGAGTAAGACCGACCCCGGATAACTGGTCGGTAGACGAGCCATCTACATGTAATTACCCGGCTAGTTGTTCTTCTTATGAATTGATAGTGCTAGAGTCTGTGTGTCCAGTATTCTGCGCAACACTTGTGCTGTGTGGAAGCTCAGACTCGAATGACTGCTCGGTTGTGACTAAATCTGTTTCCGGTATTCCGATACACTCAGCTACAAAATCTGCTAGAGCTTGGCCTTTTATTGTTGTTTGGGGCTGGTAGGTAATCTCATATTGTCTGAGCTCTATAGATCATTGGAGCAGTCGTCTAGAGGTATCTGGCTTTTGCAAGACTTGTCACAGTAGTTGGTCGGTAAGAACTCTGATCGGATGTGCCTGAAAGTATGGGCGAAGTTTTCTGGATGGCAGTAGCAGACAGTAAGTAAAATTTTCAATTAATGGATATCTACTTTCGGCTTTGACTAGCCTTTTACTAATGTAGTAGACTGGGTGTTGGATCTTGCCTTCCTCTCTAACTAGGACTGCACTGACAGTGTGTTTAGTTACTGCCAAGTATATGCATAATTCTTCACCCTCTAGAGGTTTCAAAAGGATCGGGGGTTGTGCTAGCTGCTACTTTAAAGCTTGGAAGGCTTGCTCGTACTCTTCAATCCATTTGAATTTATTTATGCCTTTGAGGATATTAAAAAATGGAATACATTTATCAGTTGATTTAGACACAAATCTACTGAGTGCTGCTATGCATCCTGTCAGGCTTTGCACGTCTTTGATCCTGGTTGGTGAGGGCATGTCCAGCAGTGCTTTTATCTTTTCGGGGTTTGCTTTTATTCCCCTGGAGTTTACTATGAACCCCAGGAATTTTCCTGATCCTACCCCAAATGAGCATTTTAGGGGGTTTAATTTCATTCTATACTGCCTTAAGATACTGAAACACTCCTCCAAGTCTTCAATATGCCCCTCTGCCTGTTTGGACTTTACCAACATATCATCCACGTAAAATTCCATGTTTCTCCCTATTTGATCTTTGAACATACGATTCACCAACCGCTGATACGTTGCTCTAGCGTTTTTCAGGCCGAATGACATTACCCTATAGCAATATAACCCCACATCCGTGCAGAAACTTGTATGCTCTTAGTCAGGTGGATGCATGCTTATTTGGTTGTACCCCGAGTAGGCATCCATGAAGGTTAAAATTTCATGGCCGGCCGTGGGTCCACCAGTTGGTCGATTCTTGGAAGTGGGAAGCAGTCCTTGGGGCATGCTTTGTTCAAATCTATAAAATCCATACATACCCTCCACTTAGTGTTAGGCTTCGGTACCAATACAGGATTGGATACCCACACAGGATAAAAGGCTTCCCTGATAAAGTTGTTATTTCAGAGTTTCACCACTTCCTCCTTTAATGCTTTTGCCCTTGTATGATATAGTAACCTCCTTTTCTGTTGCACAGGCTTGAAGTGTTCTGTGTCAATGTTGAGGGCATGGCTTATAATGGTTGGGCATATCCCCACCATGTCATTATGTGACCAGGCGAATACATCCTGGTTGCCCCATAGGAACTGGATCAAAGCGGGTTTTATAGGCTTGGACAACTATCTTCCTATCTTGACGACCCTGGCTGGGTACTGCAGGTCGAGTGGGACCTCTTCCAATTCTTCGACCGGACATACCCCTATATCTGTATCCCCAAAATGAGGGTCTATGTCATCTCCCCCATTTTGGGTTGTATCCTATTTCTGGTGACTCGGCCCTGCAAGCTAGGCGGTACAGGCTGCCTTGCCTGCTTTTTTGACTGATGAATTATAACATTCTCTGGCCACCAGCTAGTTCCCCTTAAGACATCCTACATCTGCCCGGGTTGGGAATTTAAGTAATAAGTGAAAAATTGAGGATACCGCTCGGAGGTCATATAAGGTCGGCCGCCCTATCATGGCGTTGTATGGAGAGGGAATGTCAATTACCACGAACAAAGCCATTATCGTGTTGCTCTTGGGTGCCATATCCACTGTCAAGGGCAACCTTATGCTTCCTGCGGGGGTCATGCCATTCCCAGTAAATCCATATAGTAGCTGCTCGCATGGTTCTAAGTCTCTAATGCTTAAATTCATCCTCTCTAGGGTATTCTTGAATAGAATGTTGGCAGATGAGCCGTGATCAATCATCGTTCGGGCTACAATCATGTTAGCTATATGTACTTCTACCACCAAGGGATCATTGTGTGGATGACGTACATGACTTGTGTCTTCCTCGCTGATCGTGATAGGCTCATACTCGTAGCGAGGTTGTTTGGGAGTACGCTCCTGGATAGATAGTACATCTTCCTCCTGCTCGTGCCTAAGGGAACGAGCATATTTTTCTCGAGCCTTGCCACTGTTACCGGCCAAATGTGGTCCTCCACAGATCATATCTAGCCGGTCATCAACTGGTGGTGGTAGGAATGGTTGATTGCTTTGATACTATTGAGGAGGCTGTTGCTGAGGAGGTTGTTGAAGCTGTGGGTCGGTGGCCGGTCGTACATACCTCTTCAGATGAGCATTTTTTTTGTCTAATGAGGAACTCTATCTCCTCCTTCAAGTGGTTACATTCATTGGTTTCGTGACCATAATCATTGTGAAAGCGATAGAACTTGGTCATATCCCGTTTATTAACATCCTTCCTTATTGGTGGAAGTCTTCTGTACGGTACGACGGCCTATGTAGCATTGAAAACATCTACTCGGGACTCTAATAGGATGGTGTAAGTAGTAAACTTGGGCACGTATTCTCGTGGTTTCGGCTGCTCGATGGTCTTAGGCTTCTTGCTGTCACTTTGGTTACCACTGCTTCCAGCCTCGTTACAGCGTTTGCCATTCTTGCCCCCATTTTTTCTTCCTTCTACAGGGTTGGTGGTGTACCCAGCACTTGTTTTCTCTTGCTCGACAGTTTCCTGGGTAGGATTATTCACCTTCAGTTTTGCTTCTTCTAACTTGATAAATTCTTCTACCTTGTCGAGAAATTCTTGAGTAGTACGCGCTGACTTCCTCTTCAAGCTACTCCAGAATAAACTTCTTACCATGACTCCTGAATTGATGGCTATCAACTTACCATCATCACTAAGGGACTTTACCTTGGTGGCCTTTTGCATGAAACATTGAATGTAATTTTTTAGAGGCTCGTCGTCCCTTTGTTTCATGTCCACCAAATCATTTGGCTCGACTGGAAGGGGCATTGCCGAGGAGAACTGCGAATAGAATATGCGGATGAAACTGTCCCATGACGTGATTAATCCTGGCTATAGCTTGAAGAACCATCGCTGGGCAGTTTCTGATAGGGTGGCCAGGAAGATCCTGCACCTGGTGTCATCTCAAACCCCATGGAGGTCAGTTTGTAGTTCAAAGTGATGAACGTGGGATACTGGGTCCTCCAACCTAGTATACATTTTCCATGTTGGCATTTTGAATTCAACAGGTATTGGCAGCTGATTTATACGGTCTGAAAATGAGGAACCTCTCTGTCTTTCCATTTCAATATCAGTTAACTTGAGGGTTGTCAAGTCCCTTACCAGTTGGGTTAACAGATCTAGATGGGCTTGGATGTTAGGGTCTGCAGCTGCCTGGGGCTGTGCTGCATTACAGACCTCATCCATTCTTGGGTCCTGAACAGGCTCAGGCGGAGCTACGTTGTTCGAATCCCGATTTTCCCAACTGCGATTAAGAGCATCTCGAAGGTCCTCACCTCCCAAGTGACCCATCCGATTAAAAATAGAATTTGGTTGAGGTATGCCCCCAGCGTTATGGCTATCTGCTCTTCCTGGTACTGGAGGTACTCCCTGGAACCCTCCACCTCAGGGTGGTTGGTTGTTAGGGATTTCCTGCCCTTGCGGAACAAACGGTCCTTCGGGCTGGTTACCTCCTATCCTTGGTTATTAGGCTAGAAAACTTGGCTTACTGCCTCATCATGGCCATACCCATCAGCATAATGGGGCCTGTATGCACTACTCACCTCTAACTCATCTCTTCGGGACCTTGGTCGGTACTCTTGTTGCTGTATGTACCGACCAGGTTGCTGCTGGTAGTTTCTGAGGTTGACCGTCCCGTAGTGCTAGGATTCTTATCATGATTACTACCCTGAGGTCTTGGCCGAACATCTTCGGCTTGGTCCTGTCCCGTGCCACGTCTTTGCAAGACCTGCTCATCTGCCAGTAAAGGTCGCCTATTTTTGTTGGCCTGGGCGCCCCAACCAGATCTGTGACTCCTAGTTGGACCTTGATTTTCATTTTGAGGCTGAGCCCCTGGCCCATGCATGGCCCCTTCACCAAAACCAAAAACGAGAGGGCGTTGTTGGTTTTGGGCAGTAGTGCCAACCGCGGCTCCCCTACCTTGTGCCTGCTGCTGTTGCATGTAATTGCAAATAGACTTAGCAGCCTCCCTTTTTCGACGTTCCATATCTTCTTGTTGGGCCAGTATCTCTCGTGCATGCCAATCCATCCACTCTTGAAAGTCTCTCCTTTGTTTTTCGAAGGCTTCATTAAGGGCCTTCTGAGCAGTGGCTAGCCCCTGATTCATAGAGGCCAGTTGATCTTGCATTTGTTCGATGACTTCCCTTATCTGATCAATCTCGAGGTCGAGTCCTTCAATATCTACATTGGGCTCATACCGTCCAGGGCCGTCAGCCCTGGGTATCTGTTGGTCGGTACCCCACAAAACAGTTCCACCTGATGTTCTCGCCTGAGTGATTCCAATGGAAGCAGCAGCCCCTTGTCCAGCTGAAGTGGGCCCAGCTGTTTGCCCCCTAACACCAGATGGATTCCTAGGCGGCAAATCACTTCGCTGCCCATTGAAATTGCTTATTGACGGGACTTAGTGAGAGACTTCAGCCTCGGGCCTTGGAGGCTCCTGACTTGTTCTTCTGGTTGAGACTACCATCTTTGCGGCAATAAAATATGAATGTAATTGTCTTCAGCTCTCAATGAAAGCACCAAAATGTTGATTGATTTTTTTGGCCAACTAACGCAGAGTTAAAATAATTAATTAAAGAGCTTTCATTCAGACAATCAATGAATCATAAATAAGCCAAGAACCTAATAACTGCGAGCAATGAATGATAAAAGACACTAGAAATTATAGAGGTTCGGCCCCAAAAGACGGTAATGACCTATTTCCTCTTCAATTTGTATTGATCTTAATGGTTTACACAAGATGACCAGTGAAAACAGGTACAACTCCTATGTGAAAACAATACAAGATGTCAACAATCTCTGCTAAGTGTTCCTAAGGAACTGATCGGTATATTCTTGGTGCTGGTTGGTGAGCTAAAAGTCTGAACCCCCCACAGTGGTGGAAGACCTGCATTTATACTACTCCCGACGCCCGTAGTTGCGCCTGCCCCGTAACTATTACAAAATATCCCTTCCTTTATGCAGGTGGTTGATGTCCTCTTTGTTAGGAGAGTTGACCAAGTTTTCAGGCACACTGTTAGGCGTGAGGAGGATGTAACTGATCTCATCTGACTAGGTATACCGGGTTTCCTGGAGAGCATACCAGGCAGCCTCATTTCTGATAAGCGTATCACGCAGCTGCTTTCCCGGCGAGCATACCGCGCATCAATTGTCATTCTTTAGGCAAGTGTGCTCTCTCCAGCTTATTTAACAGTTGGATACGTATGCCACGTGTGAAGAATAAAACATCATATGCCCACATTATGATGCCACATATTCATCCTTCGTACCTCGTTAGCTATGTATATTTTTGGGATAACAGGCCCAATAAGCCAATAAGGCCCCAAACCGATGTAAATGGGCCCGTACATATTGAATAAGCCATCCAAATGGGCCAGCTAGCATCCAGGCCCAAGTCTAGGTGCATTTAGTCAGCCATAGACGTTGAAGCAGTCAAAATACCTGCTCATTTTCCCATGAAAATCGAAGGGGAACCATGGAGAACGGGTCAAACGGACAAGATAGACGAGAGGAGAACAGAAAGAAGAGGATGACTATAAAAAAAACCCTCAAGGTTGAGAGGGGGAGATTTGATAATCACTTTACTCTCGTTTACTCTCTTATTGAAACGAAGGCTACTCTCTCTCTCAGCAATCTAGTCAAGCAAGTCGAATCAGTCAGTCTGATTTGACCTCACCAAATTTGACCTAGTCATTCAGTCCCGCTGTCGTCACCATCATCATTTTGACCATTGCACTACTTATCCATCCATCACTATTTCATTATTTACATCATAGTTTTATTACTTTCAATTAACTTTCGTTACAACCCGACTAACTTGAGCGTTAGAGTCCCTTTGGCTGACACCCCATCGGTGCTCCCAATTGAACTCTCATCTCTCTCTTTATTCTTGACAGGTTGCTGGTGCTCGTCTAATCAAGTGTAGGAAATCACATCTATAATTTGGCGCCCACCATGGGGCCCTGGCAATCAGATGATTGACAAAGAAATTAAGGAGTTCACTTGAGAGCCATGTTAGATGTGATTGAGACACCCAATTTGTCCGCCCAGCTCGTTGCTCTTACCACCCAGATGAATGAAGAACGCGAGAAAATGAGGAGGCTCGAAGCTGAGAATGCTAACCTGCTCGTGCGAATGGAGGCCATGTCCTCTCAAGCACGAGGTTCAGCCATCCCACTTCCGAGGCCCAATTAGCCCGATGCAACCTTTGGGTGACCTCACCCCTTTCTCTAACAATGATGGACCGAGTTAGACAGTTCCATCATCCTCGGTAAGGAATTATCAATGTAATGCCATGGATAACCAAAACCGTTACACTGTTTATTTAAAATAGTGCTTAACTTGCTAAGAAAGTCGTTTGAACTTAAATGTGTAATTAAAGACTAAGTCGTGGTCAAGTATTAAAAGATTTGGTTAACAAAATCATTATTTTTCATTAAAATGTTAAGTATATACATGGGATCCCAAAATCAGTCTACAGACTTGTAAAAGACAAATAGAATACAGCTTAGCCGTCCTAAGCGGCAAAACAAAGTATAACCCTAGTTCCTCCCAAGCTATCCTGACCAAGCCTAAAAGCCTAATTTGGCTAGGGATGCCTAGGCGGCCTGCAACCTAGCCTTGAGGGTCACAGCGCGCCTATGAGACAGAAAACCCCCCAGGCTCATGGGGCCACGTGGGTCGCGACGCCCATGAACAGGGTCGCGACACGCCCCCGCGAGCCTAGAAACCCCAACTTCTTTCTATGTTTTCTCCAAGCTAAACCTTCCAAAATTTAACCTAGACCTAACCTAAAACCAGATTCAAGCTTCTCAAACGTTCCCAAACATCATAAAAAATTGAACCACACTAAAAACTAGGCCAAAACTCCATCACAGCCCAAAATCCAAACGTAGGGTTCGAACTCAAAAACAGCAAAACCAAGCATAGAATTCAGTTAAGAACAGAGAGATTCACTTACCCCTACTGCAAACTATGCCCTTGGGTTAATCCTTTAGTGATCCTAGCTTCGATTCTCCAGTCCCCAAGCTTCAATTCTCAGCCTTTTCCTCAGCAATTCTCCAAGAATTCCACTAGCCTCAATGCACACAAAGGGTAGAAGTGCAAACTGACTAGGGAGAGAGAGGGAGGGATTCTACCTGTTTCCTTGTATCTACAAACTTCTAATGAGCCTATCTTTTTACTAAAAAGACTATATTGCCCCTGAGTAAACTCCTATCTTCTAATGCCCCCGAGGGCAAAAACGTCAATAGGCACCTTCCCCGCTAATCCTCGAATTGTCCTATAAATTCCCAATTAATCCCAACATATCCAATATAACACCAAATACTTATCCATTACTCGATAAATCCCAAATATACACTAAAATTCCCAACATACCCCTAATCTTACCCCGAGTTGGGTATTAAACCCTGTTGTGACTATAGCATCCCAAATTTTCTAATAAGGCTTAGGGCCATGATTAGTGTGCCTGGAGGGAAATAATTGATTTAATTATGTTAATATGTGAATTTGATGAGTATGTGATTAGAAATGCATGTTTAGGTGAATTAAATATGCATGTGGGCCCCCGAGTAGTTATTAGGGGCATATTTGTAAATTTAGCCCGTTGAGGGCATAAATGCAATATTTGTGTATATTGTGATCTTTACCACGTGTGAGTGGTGATATATGTGTGATGTACCATCTGAGACAGTCCTAGGGAGCATATTGACTAGAAAGTCACAACGGGGTCAAATACCCGGCTCGCGAGGAGCCTAGGGGTATTTTGGGAACGTAATATGTGTTCGGGATATATTGAGTAATAAGTAGTAATTTAGTAATGATTTAGACATATCGAATTAAACAGCGATTTATAGGAACACTTGAGGAATTAGCGGGATTTGGCAATTGACTGAATTACCCTTGATGATATTTGAGGACTTAAGGGGCATTTTAGACTTTTTCCTCAAACTAAATAAACACTTAGATGGTTTGAGAAACCACAGAAGGAATTCTAGCTCTTTTTCTCTCTCTCTCTCTCGGCTCACTCCTTCTCTAATTGAAGTTTGGAAATTTTTGAAGAAAATTAACCAAAGATCAAGGATTCTAGGCTAGAGCTTGTGGGGATTGAAGCCTGTGATGCTTTGGTATTAGCTTAAAGATTGAATTCATCTCTGAGGTAAGCTCTTAAACTTAATTCACTCTATTGAATTCTGTGGGAATTGGTAGTTGCATGTGAGCTGAATTGTGAATTACTCTTGGTTATTTGGAGAAGTCTTGGGGTGTTTATGGGATGCTTAGGGTGTTTAGACTGTGGAAATAATGATTTTGGGTATAGGCATTGGGTTGATTTCAGAGGGTTTAGGCTTGAGTAAAATGCAGGGGAAAATGATGTTTTCTAGGTTTGGAGGCTCGAGTCGCGACCTTGTTCTTCAGGCGCTGCGGCCCGTATGTGTCGAAGAGGTGGAAGCCTCTGTCTGCCCAGGTGTGTTGCGACCCAAGGATGGGAGCGTCGCGGCCTATGTCCCTCAACCAGTGAGGCTTTTTACCTCTGACTTGAGCGCGCCGCGACCCTTAAGGGGCTGGGCCGCGGCTCAAGTTCGAGATGTTGGCTGTTTGAAGGATTTTAGCTCAGGAACCCTAATGTTAAGGCTGAGGAAGGATTTTACCACCCATATTGGTAGAATCCAAGGTCCCGGAGGCTAGAATTATATCCCAAAGTTATTTATTGGATTAGAACTTGATGGATGGTTATTGTTAAAGCGTTGTGACTAGGTTTTTAGCAAGGCTCGGGTTAGAGGAATGTGCTTGGGATTGCAGTGCTCAGGAAGCTTGGGACACAGGTAAGAAAACGATTGTACTCGTAGAGCAGGGTGTAGCCCTATTGTTTGTATTATTTTATTGCAGGGCATGGCCCTATGTGATTGAATTGCAAGGCGTAGCCCTATTGTTTATGTTTGGTATATGTTTAAGTATTTGTTGATATTATGCTATGTATTGCATATTTGTGAATGAACGGTGAAGGCCAAGAACGGCAAGAGGCCGAGTACTGCAAGGGGTCAGGAGCGGCATCGAGCACATGGAGTGCGAAGCCGAGTACGGGAAGGGCCGGGAGCAACACTAGCACGTGGAGTGCAAAGCCGAGCACGGCAAGGGGCCGGGACGGTGTTGAGCACGTGGAGTGCGAGCCATTTGGGCGAGACCCTCTTAGGATGCTGGAGTCATCCTCACAGTGAAGACTGCAAACCCAGGGTCTGGTAAAGTGCCTGGGACTGCATGGTCACTATGTGTGTTAGCCTGTTGGCTGTTTTGTTATATGTTGATTGATATATATGCATATGTTAATTGTTTTGTGTTGAGTTTTCTTGTTGGGCTTTGGCTCACGGGTGCTCTATGGTGCAGGTAAGGGCAAGGGAAAGATCGACCAACCATGAGTATGGAGAGCATGGGGCGATGGGTACGTTCGGCCTACCTGGCTGCCACGGCCAGGGGTATTTTTGGGAAATGTTACGTATTGACTTGATTTTGTCGCCTAGTCGACCCTAAATGTATTTTGAGTTGTAAATATTTTCTAAACAGTATGTTGGGATCCCAACTGTAAAACTTTATGAGATTTCAATGAATAACCAAATGTTTTATACTTAATGACTGATAACGAGTTTTTATCTCAATTTAGCTACACTTTTAAACCTCAATTAGCAAGTGATTAACACATTTTAAACTCACTTAGTAACGGCTCTAAGGAAGTAAGGCGTTACAACTTGGTATCAAAGTGAGCCAAGGTTTATGGTTCGTGGAGATCGACCGAACATGTACACTCGCTGCTAGTGTCAAGCTCGACTCAGGGTTGGTTGGTAACTATTGAATTATATGCTTGATTGCGTGTTTAATGCCCTGTTTGCCTGATTATATTAAATAGAGCATGCTGAATGTGTTGACATATGCATGATGTTAGGACATGGCCCCTTGCTTGTTGTATGTTATCTGTGTTATGTGGATTTGTTGATTGTGGTTGGTTGATGTGAATTAGGAGGTTGTTTTGGATGTTGTTATCATGCCTGATAAGCGGTGTCATTGATTGCAGGCATATTGTGATAATGCATCGACGATCAATCAGACTCCGCAGCAATAGGGCCGTGGATGACAACCAGGGTCAGGACCCTCCACCTACCCCATAGAATTGGCAACAGTTGTTTGCCAAAATGGAAGATAGACTTCATCGAACAGAAGAAGAGCTTTGAAAGCTGAGGCAATAGGCCCCTCCTCAGGGAATTGGGTTGCAAGTTCCACAAGCTGTGGCACTAGTGTCAATTCAGCCTATTATGGAGAATAGGTTAGAACCTATGTATGAAAGGTTCAGGAAGCAGCATCCTCCCACCTTCGAGGGTGGACCAGACCCACTGTGGGCAGAGCAGTAGATGAATATGATTTCTTCCATCTTGGATTTCATGATGGTGGAAGGGAATGAGAGGGTAGCTTGTTCCAGCTACATTTTCAGAGAGGATGCCTGCATCTGGTGGGATGTAGTGGCTCAGAGAAGAAATGTTGCCGTTATGACTTGGGAAGAGTTCAGAAACATTTTCAACAAGAAGTACTACAGTGTTGCAGTTCGAGCTACGAAGGTTGACGAGTTTACCAACCTGACCCAGAACTGGATGACAGTTACTGAGTATGCCTTGAGGTTTGACCGGTTGGCGAAGTTTGTGCCGGATTTGGTGCCGACTGATGCGGTAAGAAGGGATAGGTTTGTGCGGGGATTGAATGTTATGATCACCCTTGATGTAAAGATTACTTTGGATCCGAGGACTACTACATATGCTCATGTAGTGGACAATGCCCTTACAGCTGAGGGGGTCGAGGATCAGATATGGAGAGAGAGTGCTGTTAGGCGCGATGCTCGGAGGACGGTGCCTCCTTTCACTAGATCAAGTCGGGGTAGTGGCCCTAGTGAGCAGAAGAGAAAGGCCCCAGACTCTTTCATTCCTCCTAGCTCGGATAGGAGGGCATGGGGTGTTTTTAGTGGCCATCAAGGCGGGGGAGAAAACTAGAGGAGTTTCCCAATGTGTCCTCAGTGCAGACGACGACATCAGGGAGAGTGCAGGATCAGGGCCTGCTTTATTTGTGCGAGTATCAACCATTTGAAGAAGGACTGCCCACAAGCCAGGAAAGAGGAGCCGAAGTAAATCGACAGTCTCGCTCCTGCCAGAGTATTCACCTTGGCCCAGACTGAGGCTGAGGCTAGCCCCTCGGTCGTGACAGGTCAGATTTCTAGTGCTGGTTCTTATTTTTTTTGCATTGATTGATTCAGGGGCTACTCATTCATTTGTGTCTACTAGAGTGATAGATCATCTGTGTAGACCTAGTGATTTGTATGCTAGGGGATTTCAGACTTTGTTGCCGACTGAGGAACTGGTAGACTCTAGGGGATGGGTTAGAGCATTGCCAGTAGTGATAGACTGTAGAGAGTTGTCTGTTGATCAGATTGAGTTAGAGATGGATGAATTCGATATGATCTTAGGGATGGATTGGTTATCGAAGTACGGGGTGACGATTGACTGCAAGCGCATGATGGTGACTTTTGAACTGGAAAGGGAGGTACCGTTTGTATTTGTGGGAACAGTTAGTGGACCGTGAGTACCTATGATTTCGGCACTGAAGGCAAGAGACCTGATGCAAGAAGGTTGCATAGGATTCCTAGCGAATGTTGTGAAAACCTCTAGAGTTGTGTCAGTTGGACCGAGTGAGACCAGACTGGTATGTGAGTTTCCATATTTGTTTCTCGCAGACTTGCCAGAGTTGCCGCCACAATGGGAGATCGAGTTTGTTATAGAGTTGGCGCTAGGGGTGGAGCTAGTATCTAGGACTCCTTATAGAATGGCTCTGGCTGAGTTGAAGGAATTGAAGATTCAGTTGCAGGAGTTACTGGATTTGGGGTTCATCAGACCGAGTTTCTCGCCATGGGGTGCACCAGTGTTGTTCGTCAATAAGAAGGATGGATCTTTAAGAATGTGTATTGACTACAGGGATTTGAACAAGTTGACCATTAAGAACAAGTACCCACTACCTAGGATCGACGCTTGTTTGACCAGCTACAGGGAAATACAATGTTCTCGAAGATTGACCTTCGGTCAGGTTACCACCAGTTAAGGATTAAAGAGGAGGACATACCAAAGATTGCTTTCCACATGAGATATGGACACTACGAATTCCTGGTTATGTCCTTTGGATTAACCAACGCCCCAACAACTTTTATGGATTTGATGAATAGGGTCTTCAAGGACTATTTGGACAAGTTTGTGATTATGTTTATTGATGAGATATTGGTGTACTCCCATTCAGAGACAGAGCACGAGCAACATTTATGCATGGTATTATAGCAGTTGAGGGAGCATAGGTTATATCCTAAGTTCAACAAGTGTGAGTTTTGGCTACCGCAAGTAACGTTTATGGGCCATATTGTCAGTAAGGAAGGGATTCTGGTTGATCCAAGAAAGATTGAGGCAGTGAGAGATTGGCCTAGGCCGAGCAGTGTACCAGAAGTTAGGAGCTTCTTGGGATTGGCAGGGTACTACCGGCGGTTCATCAAGGGGTTCTCCAGAACAGCCACACCATTGACCGAATTGATGCAAAAGAAGACTAAGCATGTGCAGACAGACGGGTGTAAGAACAGTTTCAAGGAATTGAAGCGGCGATTGATCACCGCTCCAGTATTGAGTCTGCCGTCAGACAATGAGAAGTTTGTGGGTTATTGTGATGCTTCCAGACAGGGTTTGGGATGTGTACTGATGTAAGCCAGAAAGGTGATAGCCTACGCATCGAGACAGCTGAAGGAGTATGAGTAGAGATATCCCACACATGATTTGGAATTGGCGGCAGTGGTATTTGCACTTAAGGTTTGGAGACATTATTTATATGGTGAGAAGTACGAAATATATACCGACCATAAGAGTTTGAAGTACTTCTTTACTCAAAAGGATTTGAATATGCGCCAGAGATGTTGGATGTAATTGGTGAAGGATTATGATTGTGATATTCTATACCATCCTGGGAAGGCCAATGTAGTGGCCGATGCACTGAGTCGGAAGGGCCCAAAACAATTGTTCAGTTTGAGGCAGATATCCGATGAGTTAACTGAGGAGATGACTAGAGTGGGTATAGAGTTGGTGGTTGATCGGTAAGCCAACATCACTCTTTAGTCTACGCTCCTTGAGAGGATCAAGGAGGCATAGGGGGAGGATCCCCAGCTGAGAAGGCACAAAGAGAGCGTCTTAGCTAGAGCGGCTAAGAGCTTCTCTATTTTGGAGATGGGATTACTGAAGTACAAGGGTCGAATTTGCGTTCCAATGGATTTTGATATCCGGCAAGAGATCTTGGATGAATCTCATACCACTCCCTATTCTTTACATCCGGGTACGACGAAGATGTACCAAGATTTGAGAACTCTATATTGGTGGCCGAGGATGAAGAGGGATGTGGTCGATTATGTGGCCAAATGTTTAACTTGTCAGCAAGTAAAGGCTGAACATCAGAGGCCAGCAGGGTTGTTGCAGCCTCTAAGGATTCCAAAGTGGAAATGGGAGGATATCACCATGGACTTCATGGTTGGATTACTGAAGACCGTGGGACAACATGACTCAGTGTGGGTGATTGTGGACAAGTATACCAAGTTCGCCACTTTTTGCCTGTTAGAACCACTTATACTGTGGAGCAGTATGCTGAGTTGTATATGAAGGAAATTGTATGACTTCATGGGGCTCCGAGGTCGATAGTATCCGATAGGGACCCCACCTTCACCTCCAAGTTTTGGGAGAGCCTACAGAAGACTATGAGCATGCAGTTGCGGTTTAGCCCGCTTATCATCCTTAGACGGACGGATAGTCTGAGAGGACAATTCAGATACTGGAGGATATGTTACGAGCCTGTGTGTTGGATTTTGGGGGATCTTGGAGTAAGTATCTCCTTTTGATTGAGTTTTCATACAACAACAGTTATCAGGTGACTATTAGAGTGGCTCCGTATGAGATGTTATATGGAAGGCAGGTAGATGATCTATCCATTGGGATGAGATGGGTGAAAGGAGATACTTGGGTAAGGTTGTTCAAAGGACCAATGAGGCGATTGAGAAGATTAGAGCTCGGATGCTCACCTCCTAGAGTCGCGAGAAGAGTTACTCAGACTTGAGGCGCAGGAGCATAGAGTTTCAAGTCGGTGACCGTGTATTTCTCAGAGTTTCTTCCTTGAGAGGAGTGAAACAGTTTGGTGTTTGAGGCAAGCTGAGCCCTAGGTTTGTTGGCCCCTTTGAGATTCTGGAATGGGTTGGAGAGGTAGCTTATAGATTGGCGATGCCTCTAGCTCTATCGGGGGTTCATAATGTATTTCACGTGTCCATGCTCCAGAAGTATGTATCAGATTCTACGCATATATTGAGTTATGAGAACTTGGAGCTGGACCAGGATTTATCATATGAGGAGAAGCCGGTTCAGATTCTCGATCGGAAGGATAAAGTCTTGCAGAGCAAGACCATCGCCTTAGTGAAAGTGTTGTGGAGGAACAACAAAGTGGAGGAGGCGACTTGGGAACTTGAGACAGATATGCGGGATCGGTATCCCGAGTTATTTAGGTAATTTCGAGGACGAAATTTCTATAAGGAGGGGATAGTTGTAGCATCCCAAATTTGCTAATAAGGCTTGGGGCCTTGATTAGCATGCCTGGAGGGCAATAATTGATTTAATTATGTTAATATGTGAATTTTATGAGCATGTGATTAGAAATGCATGTTTAGGTGAATTAAATATGCATGTGGGCCCCATTTGGTTATTAAGGGCATATTTGTAATTTTAGCCTGTTGAGGGCATAAATGTAATATTTGTGTATATTGTGATCTTTACCATGTGTGAGTGGTGATATATTTGTGATGCACGATCCGAGACATTCCTAGGGAGTAGATTGGCTAGAAAGTCACAACGAGGTCAAATACCTGGCTCGGGAGGATCCTGGGGGTATTTTGGGAACGTAATATGTGTTCGGGATATATTGAGTAATAAGTAGTAATTTAGTAATGATTTAGACATATCGAATTAAACAGCGATTTATAGGAACACTTGAGGAATTAGCGGAATTTGGCGATTGACTGAATTACCCTTGATGATATTTGAAGACTTAAGGGGCATTTCAGACTTTCTGCTCAAACTAAATAAACACTTGGATGGTTTGAGAAACCACCAAAATTAGGCAAGCATAAGCAGAAGGAATTCTAGCTCTTTTTCTCTCTCTCTCTCAGCTCACTCCTTCTCTCATTAAAGTTTGGAAATTTTTGAAGAAAATTAACCAAAGATCAAGGATTCTAGGCTAGAGCTTGTGAGGATTGAAGCTTGTGATGCTTGGGTAGTGGCTTAAAGATTGAATTCATCTATGAGGTAAGCTCTTAAACTCAATTCACTTTGTTGAATTCTGTGGGAATTGGTAGTTGCATGTGAGCTGAATTGTGTATTACTCTTGATTATTTGGAGAAGTCTTGGGGTTGTTTAGATTGTGGGAATAAGGATTTTGGGTATAGGCCTTGAATTGGGTTGATTTCAGAGGGCTTAGGCTTGAGTAAAACGCAGGGGAAAATGGTGTTTTCTGGGTTTGGAGGCTCAAGTCGTGGCCCTGTTCTTCAGGCACCACGGCCCATGCGTGTCGAAGAGGCTGGAAGCCTATGTCTACCCAAGCGTGCTGCAGCCCGAGGATGGGAGCGCCGCAGCCTGTGTCCCTCAACCAGTGAGGCTTTTTACCTCTGACTTGAGCGCTCCGCGACCCTTAAGGGGCTGGGCCGCGACTCAAGTTCGAGATGTTGGCTGTTTGAAGGTTTTTAGCTCGGGAACCCTAATGTTAAGGCTGAGGAAGGATTTTACCACCCAGATTGGTAGAATCCAAGGTCCCGGAGGCTAGAATTATATCCCGATGTTATTTATTGGATTAGAACTTGATGGATGGCTATTGTTAATGTGTTGTGACTAGGTTTCCAGCAAGGCTCGGGTTAGAGGACTGTGCTCGGGATTGTAGTGCTCAAGAAACTTGGGACACAGGTAAGAAAATGGTTGTACCCGTAGAGTAGGGCGTAGCCCTATTGTTTGTATTATTTTATTGCAGGGCATGGCCCTATGTGATTGAATTGCAGGGCGTAGCCCTATTGTTTATGTTTGGTATATGTTTAAGTATTTGTTGATATTATGCTATGTATTGCATATTTGTGAATGAACGGCGAAGGCCGAGAACGGCAGGAAGCCGAGTACGATAAGGGGTCGGGAACGACGTCGAGCACGTGGAGTGCGAAGACGAGTATGGCAAGGGTCGGGAGTGACACTAGCACGTGGAGTGCAAAGCCGAGCACGACAAGGGGCCGGGACGGTGTTGAGCACGCGGAGTGTGAGCCATTTGGGCGAGACCCTCTTAGGATGCTGGATTCATCCTCACAGTGAAGACTGCAAACCCCGGGTCTGGTAAAGCGCTTGGGACGATATGGTCGCTATGTGTGTTAGCTTGTTGGTCATTTTGTTATATGCTGATTGATAGATATGCATATGCTAATTGTTTTGTGTTGAGTTTTCTTGCTGGGCTTCGGCTCACGGGTGCTCTATGGTGCAGGTAAGGGTGAGGGAAAGATCGACCAACCATGAGTATGGAGAGCGTCGGGCGATGGGTACATGTTCGGCCTACCTGGCTTCCACGGCTAGGGGTATTTTTGGGAAATTTTATGTATTGACTTTATTTTGTCGCCTAGTCGACCCTAAATGTATTTTGAATTGTAAATATTTTCTAAACAGTATGTTGGGATCCCAACTGTAAAACTTTCTAAGATTTCAATGAATAACCAAATGTTTTATACTTAATGACTGGTAACGGGTTTTATCCCAATTTAGCTACACTTTTAACTTAAAACCTCGATTAGCGAGTGATTAACACATTTTAAACTCACTTAGTAACGACTCTAAGGAAGTAGGGTGTGGCAGTTACTATTCCGCTAATCCGCTCACTAGGATCGCATCGAGTTGCATACTGCAATATATATCCACATAATAATGTGGTCTCAATCATTTACACAGACATAATCACATTTATGCCTGCAACGGGACAATATTACAAATATGCCCTTATTATCAAGAATGGGCCCATATGCATATTTAATTCTCATAAACATGCATTTAAATCAATATTATCATATAAATCATGTATGCCACGTAGTCACACATTTATTCAATTAATTTAACATGTATATCCCATTATGCCATCCAAACACTGTGCTCCAGGCACTTAGCCTTAACAGTAAATTCGAGACATTACAATCAAACTCCACCCACCATGTCTAACATCAAGAATTCTATTGTCAATGCAGGTGAACAGGTAACCATGACTGAACATGGACATTCATCTGCGCCTGAACCACAGCAGATTCCAGGATTCAGCCAGCCAGCCTTGACAGATGGACAACAGCAGATTCTAGGAGCTAGTCAGCCAACCGCTGGACCTGGACAACAAAATGTTCCAAGTGTCAGTCAGCCTACCATTTGAGCCTGCCAGACCATCATTGGAGCTGGTCAGAATATACCTGAGCAGCAGACAATCAGATTGAATCACCCAGCCATGAGCGAGCCAACCCGCCACACCAACATTAGCTCACTTCCAATCCAAGATTCTGAGTTGGCTCGTAAATTGGCCGAGATGGAAGCACTCACCCAGCAGATTCCTGGAATGCAAGCCCCTATTAAAAAGAGTGCAGCAAGATGCTACGTTGACTCACCTTTCATCGATGATATAGCCATGGTCGAGATGTCGAAAAAGTTTAGCTTCCCCCACATGAAGATGTTGGATGGAATTTCTGATCTCGATGACCATATTGCTCAATACAGGCAGAGAATGTTCACCGTTTCCATCCTACGCGACATGAGGGAAGCATGCATGTGTAAGGAGTTTGGTTCAAGTCTGATTGGACCATCCCTCCAGTGGTATACTAATTTACCTAATAATTCTATTTATATTTTTGCACAATTGACTGACACTTTTGTTGAGCAGTTTATTAGTAGCAAGAAACTTGAAACGTCTGCATAAGATCTCTACATCATAGTTCAACGACGGGGTGAGCCCTTACGAGATTGCGTAGGCCGCTTCAACAAAGGTGTCTATAACCCATTGTAATCAGGACACAACCATCTTAGCCTTCCGCAAAGGACTCCGCTACGAATCAGACCTATACAAAGAACTTACCAAGTATCCTTGCAAGATGATGGAAGACATTTTCGCCAAGGCATGGGCACATATCAAATGGGAGGAGGGTGAAGCTAACTATTATCACTCTTCCCCAAGGAAAGACACTTGAAGAGTCTCAAGGGAAGATAGATGGCAGAGTGACAGACGATTCGAGCCATACCCGTATCCTAGCAAATCAGAGAACAGAAAGAGGGAGTACAATCGGTCGTCCGAGACACGTCTTCGAGATGGACCAAAAATACCATAATATAATCTTTCAATCTTACCAGCCGAAGTCATTGGCTTACTGAAAGGACTTGGTGACAAACTAAAATGGCCGGAAAGGATGAGGACTCCATCTGACTAGCGAGACAAAACAAAATGGTGTGAATTCCACAATGACCATGGTCACCGAACAAATGAGTGCATTACCGTAAGACTTGAAGTATCCAACCTATTAAGACATTGTCACTTGATTGACCTACTCACAAACAAAGGCAAACGAACATTCCAACAAGAGGTAGACAGGTCAACCATTCAAAGAGAAGTAACCCTGCCGAAACCACCTACTCATGAACGGTCAGTGTACGTAATAACTGGTGACTCTGAGGTAAGTGGAGTCACCCATTCAGCAGCCAAAAGACATACCAGGCAAACCAACTGGATCAAAGGAGAGTCCACCAGGACAGAGAAGAATACCATCAACCTACCAGCTCAAACCATAAGTTTCTCAACAACAAAGTCAACCAGACTCCTCAATGCGCATCACGATGCTCTTGTTATTGCACTTTACATTGCTAACTGTCTTACTAAACGTATACTTACTCATAATGGCAGTTCAACTAACATTTTGTTTTTAAGTGCTCTTAGGGAAATGGGGATAGATGAATCAAAGAACATAAAGAAGACTACAATCCTCATCGGTTTCAGTGGAGAGCAAAATAACATGATAGGATAGATCGAGCTACCTGCCTATGCCAAAGGAGTCAGCCTATGCACGAGATTTATGGTGGTAGACTCTCCGTCTGCTTACAACGTGATACTAGGTCGACCATGGATACATGAAATGGAGGCAGTCCCTTCAACATACCACCAAGTTCTACGGTTCCCAACTAAATGGGGAGTGAAAGAAGTCAAAGGCCAGTAGAAAGACTCAAGAGCATGTTACCAGACTACCATGAAGGCCAAACCTACTCAGTTATAGCAATTACAACAAGATAGATTGACTGACTCACAGATGGGCCAACCGGATATGGAGGAGCAGGACGAAGTTCAGATACATCCAGACTTCCTGGACGAAAAAGTCCAAATCATATCATGATTGGACCCTGACATCAAAACTAAACTCATTGATTTTTTATCTGCCCATTATAATTTTTTTGCTTGGTCCCATGCGGACATGACTGGAATTGACCCCGAAATTATTGTCCATAAATTGCAGGTTGACCTGGACTACCCACCAAAGAAACAAAAAAGAAGAAAATTCACCCCTGAAAGGAACAAGGCCACCAACAAAGAAGTCCAAAAGCTCATTGATAATGGGTTCGTGAGGGAGGTGCACTATCCCGACTGGCTGGCCAACATAGTCATTGTGAAGAAGAAGAATGGAAAATGGCGAATCTGCATCAACTTCACAGACCTCAACAAGGTGTGTCCTACGGACTAATTCCCATTACCACACATAGACATGTTGGTAGACGCCACAACTGGTCATGAACTCCTAAGCTTCATGGATGCATACTCAGGATACAACCAGATCCTGATGCATCTAGACGACCAGGAAAATACAACCTTCATGACTAACTTGGGCATATTTTTCTACAAGGTCATGCCGTTCGGACTTAAGAACGCTGGAGCGACTTATCAGAGATTATTTAACAAGATGTTTGCCGACTTGGTGGGGAAGACCGTGGAAGTCTACATTGACGACATGCTCGTCAAATCTCTCATTGCAGAGGACCATATCAGTCATTTAAATCAATCTTTTGACATTCTTAGGAAATATAACATGAAACTGAATCCAACTAAATGCTCTTTTGGTGTGACTGCAGGAAAGTTCCTTGGATACCGAGTAACTCAAAGGGGAATCGTGGCTAACCCAGCACAGATAGAATCAATCCAAAGGATTCCTTGTCCAACGTGCATAAAAGACGTACAAAAGTTAACTAGACGCATCGCAACACTCAATCGATTCATCTCGAAGTCTTCAGAATGATGTCACCTCTTCTTTAACACATTAAGGAAATCCAAGACCTTCAAATGGATGGAAGAATGCGAAGAAGCGCTAACTAAGTTGAAGCAGTACTTAACTAGTCTGCCTTTATTATCCAAACCAAAAGATCACGAGCTATTGTTCATTTATTTGGTTGTATTTGAAACAATAGTAAGCTCAGTTCTAATCAGAGAGGATGGAGGTAAAAAATTCCCAATATATTATGTAAGTAAATCCTTACTTGATGTAGAAACTCGATACAACAAGCTGGAGAAGCTGGCACTAGCGCTCGTCCATGCAGCAAGAAAGCTACACCCAAACTTTCAGTGCCACTCGATAATAGTAATGACTACATTCCCTCTCAAGACCATTTTACATAAACCATAGTTGTCAGGCAGACTAACCAAATGGGCAATTGAAATCAGCGAGTACGACATATCATATAGACCACGAACCTTGTTGAATTCTCATATATTAGCTGATTTCATTGCCAATTTTACACCAAACTATCACATTCAGGCAGAAAAAAGAACTCTACTGCCTAACTGAGGGACAGTCAGCCAACATTTGGAAACTCCACACAGACGGCTCAAGTAACGTAAGAGGAAGCAGACTCGGACTTGTTCTGATCTCCCATCAGGGAGAATCAATCGGGCAATCAGTAGATGTGGGTTTAAAGCTACAAACAATGAAGCAGAATATGAAGCGATGATTGTTGGACTCGAATTGGCGAAAGCAATTGGAGTCAGATAGATCAATGTGTTCAGTGACTCACAGCTAGTAGTCAACCAGATGCAAGGAAGCTACCAGGCTCGGGATGATAAAATGACAACATACCTCAATAAAGCCAAGGAGCCTCAATCAGGCTTTGACGAGTTCACCATCAGCCAAGTGTCAAAAGGAGAGAATAGTCATGCAGACACTCTAGCCAACCTTGGGTCATCCATCTAAACAATCAACCATAAGGCAATTCCAATAGTTTATGTCTAGTGGCCAGCCATCTGGAAGGGCAAAGGAGAGCTAGCCAGTGACATCTCGACTGATCAAACATGGATGACTCCAATACTAGAATACATGGAAAGAGACACACTGTCTGAAGACAAGAATGAGGCATGATGAATCAAAGCTCAGTCAGCCCACTTCACTATCATACAAGGTAAACTCTATAAATGGTCATTCTCTGGTCCTTATCTAAGATGTGTTAACCCTGCAGAGGCAAAATACATATTGACTGAGTTACATGAAGGAGAGTGCAGAAAACATTCCGGAGGGCGGAGCTTGGCACACTGAGCCCTAACCCAAGGGTACTACTGGCCGACCATCAGAGCTAACTCCTTCGACTACACAAGATGTTGTGATAAGTGCCAGAGGTTTGCTCAAGTGAATCATCAGCCTTCAGAATGCTTGTTGGCAATCACTTCCCCATGGCCCTTCATGAAATGGGGAATGGACATAGTTGGCAAGTTACCAACTACACTAGGACAAAAGGTCTATATGCTCGTAGTAACAGACTACTTTAGTAAATGGATCGTGACAGAATCCTACCATCAAGTCAGAGACAAAGAGGTAAAAAACTTCATCTGGAAAAATGTAATATGACAATTCAGTGTACCCAAGGAGATCGTACCAGACAATGGGTCTCAATTCATTAGCTCTGACTTCCAAGACTTCTACAAATTTTGGAATATTAAGCTTAGCTTCTCAACACCAAGAAACCCCCAAGCAAACGGACAAGCAGAGTCATCCAACAAGACTATCATAAATACTATCAAGAAGCGCCTTGAGAAAGCAAAGGGTAAATGGGCAGATGAGCTTTCGGGAGTCCTATGGTCCTATTGAACCATAACAAGAACTTCAACAGGAGAGACACCATTTTCACTAGCCTTTGGAATGGAAGCAGTAATCCCGACTGAAAGCGAAGTTCCAATAACTAGATACGAATTGACAACTGACATAGAAAATTGGGAGAACATGTGCCATGAACTAGACACCATCGACATTAAAAGAGAAAAAAAATTCTTAAGAGTCTTAGCCTACTAGAAAAGTATAGCGAGACATTACAACAAAAACATTCGCACTCGATCATTCGGAGTGGGAGATTGGGTATTATGGAGAGTATTCCAAAATACTAAGGAAGCAGAAGCAGGTAAGCTCGCCTTGACCTGGGACGGTCTCTACCTAGTCACTAAGGTAGTTGGACATGGAGCGTATAAGCTACATGCCCAAGACGGATGAGACGTCAGTAACAGCTGGAACGTTGTCCACATAAACAATATCATCCTTAACCTTACTCTGTCTTTTGTCATTTACTTTTTTCACAGTCTTATGAGACTTTCAACCAAGCTACATATTGACACTATCATGCAGGGAGTCAGAACTACATTTGGCCTTGATCCCTGTAACGGGTATGTAGGCATCTCCATGGAGCGCATCCCCCTATCAGAGCCATTTTTTTTATATACTACGAACAAATCTAAGTATAAATCGACTAAGTAACTTCATACTTAGATTGGGGGAATAAGATACTAATACTTCATAAGTCATACAACCAACCGGCATCCAATACAACTTATAGCATTCTAACATAAGCTACAACCAGTTAGGATACAACAACTAAAAATACATAAGATGGGATAAACTCAGCCATCCCCCAATAGAGAACTTGAACAAAGGAGGAGTCAGTCATCCGCAACTAGGTCATGAGTAGTCATGATGCCAAAAGAAGTGGCCAACTCTTCGACACGGGTCGTCTCTTCGGCCCTCATCTTCTCCAATTCCTGAAAATTCTCGATGTACTTAGGAGCATCCCAACTTTTAGTCTTACCATCCCGAAATTCACTGGCCATTACGCCATGATACTAGATCTCAACTTCCCACCCAATCACTAACATCTAATTCTCCAACGATGCTACCTCAGCTTTCAAAGCATCAACATGACCAAGAGTCACCCTCAGTTTCTCGGCATCAACTTCCTGGAATTCTAGCTGAATCCTTAAGTTAGCTATAAGTTGATCAGACTCTTTCTTGAAATCTTTCAACCGACCAACTTCACCCTGAAGATCATTTCCCTGACCTCTTACTTCCTTCAGAGCTGCCATTAAGGACTTACTTTTCTTCTTTAGCCAAAGGACCCCCTGCAAACCCTGTAAAAAGCAAAGACGTAAGACAATATGAGATATCATCTAGTCAAACACAAAATAAATTAAGGGAAATCTCCATACCTAGAACAAATGTGAAACAATAGTGTTGACTGACCCATCCATACCAACCTGTTCCATCCTTTGATCATCTTTAGGCCACAACAGCTTGTCAATCTCCCCTAAGTGAGACCCAATCTCACTATAAGCAGCAACATTAGAAGGGAATGAAAGGTCAACAATGTTGCCGAATGAAGTTGGAGGTCTCAGCCTGCACAACCTTCTACTTCTTTCTCGTCTGACTATGCGTCAACACATAAGGATCAGCAGGAGGCGTGACGACCTCTCTGTCAGCATCAGAACTCCCAATGGATGATTTCTTTACTTGATGTAAACATTCAAAGGCATTGGAACCAGTTAGAGAAAGTGTAAAGGGCTGAGACATAGCTATGTCTGCAAACAACCGCTCATTTGTTGTCAACTCAGTCAATAATTTGGGATTATATCCCAAGACTTCTAAACTTCTCTTGATAAACACAATATGAGGATTATCAAGACATTGAAGAAGAGGAATACCTTTAGGGATTTGGTCAATAGAGTGCCACAAAGAACTTTGGTAGAGACTCAGTTCAGACAACAATTTACTCCACTCACGCTCCGCCTCTGGAATAGCAAGAATACTTTTGAGTTGACTAGAAGACTCCCTCGATTCCTAAAGATACTCAACCTAAAGTCTACCTGCAAAATAATAGAGGTATCAACAAAAAACAAGAATATGCAATGAAACAAATTAATAAGCAAGCATAAGAGACTCACACGTAGGAGACCATGAACAAGGTATCCTACAATCAATCGGTAACCTCAATGAGACGAAAGGGACAAAGACGTAACGATTCTTCCACTTCTTATCTCCAGTCTTCAAACTAATAATTAGAGGGGGATCCTTCCCCCTGGCCGTTAACTGGTACCTACCCTTGTCATTTAGATGTGTCTTCAAATAATAAGCTCTCAGTAAGTCAGCCAGCCCAAATGATATGTTGTGTCTCTCACAGAGGACTTCGAGATACATCAAAACTCGCCATGAGTTAGGCATTAGTTGTCCAGGCAAAATCTCATGGTATTCACACGACTCAACCACTAATCTGGGAATAGGAAACTGAAACCCTTCCCTAAAGGGAAGTTCATACAAACACACCCATCCAGGTAAGTGCCAGTCAGGCCGCTCTGCATTAGCAAGAGCATGTAGACTGATGGAATCAAAAATATCATAATAACGACGAAGATGGGGAAACTCACCTAAACTTATCGAAGACCTAGGATTAGAAATAAGCATACTACCAGAACCAGGCATACCACCATTGATAAGTTCATTAGAATCTATTCCCTTTCCATTAGCATCACCTAAAGGACGACCGCCCGATTCTATTACTATAACTCAGTTGCAATCAACCATCTCAGTAGAACTCTAAAATTGAGAACTAAAATTGTGACAGTCAGAATCCCATGATCCGCAGGGGGAAAGACCGGGTTAAAAAATTGTGCAATCCCACATTGCTTGGGGAAGGTCAAGTGTGATGATTCTAAGACTGTGTTGGTATGGGACTACACAGTTGAAGGGAGCTTAAATGGATTGATGAGTACTACCTATGCCAACAAGATGCATCTTATTTTTTGGTAGCCCATCACTTGAGAACTCCAAAGTTAAGCGTGCTTGACTTAGAGTAGTCTCATGATGGGTGACCTCCTGGGAAGTTTTCCCAGGAAGTGTGCGAGTGAGGACAAAGCACGTTGAAAAGACTCGTGTTGGTTTGCAGGGCCAGTCATCATTCCAGAAAACAACCATAATGATGTGGGGTGTTGCAACTTGGTATTAGAGCAATCTAGGTTTAAGGGTTCCTGAAGACTGGCTAGGCATGCACACTCCCTGCTACAGACAAGCTCGACTCATGGTTTGGTAACCATATATGTGATTATTTGTTTGAATGTTTAAATGAAATATAAATGCTTTATCTGCACGTTTACTAGGGAGCATGAGATATACTGATAGGGTTTGGCTCTTGAATGCTATGTGAATATGATAAGGCGTGCTTATTAGCATTGCTACTGTATGTGAATGGTTGTTTGAATGCATGGTTGCATTATAACTATGTGATGTTGATTGAGTTTCAGTATTGGACTGTGGGGTGATCATGAACCTATTATCATTGCCTGACCAGCTGAGTCATTGATTGTAGATAAACTTGGACAATTATTCCTCCAAGGCGATCAATTCGACTAGCCGGCATCGAGGTTGAGGATAGAGATGATGAACAGGGCCAGAACCCTCCGCCAGTTCCTGAGAACTTGCAGCGGTTTCTTGCTAAAATACAAGCTAGACTTCAAAGTCAAAAAGAGGAGATTCACCTTCTGAGGCAGTAGGCTCCGCCAGGGAGTGATGTGTTGGTTTTTATTGATCAAATCAGAGATTATGCGCAGCGGAACAACAATCAAATTGTCAGATTAATCCCATAAGATTTCTAGATCTGCTTCTTCACACTCATATATATATTGAATCAAGGACAAGAATAGAAACATTACCTCAGGTCCTTCCTTGCTGCTATCTTTTCGTATGGCTGAATCCTTGAGATCTCACACCAAGATCTTCCAAAATGTTCTCAGTCACCCAAAGAACGAGTGTGGGCTCGCTATACAAATAATAGGCAATAACTATTTATCAGATATTCTCAACACATGAGATCTGATAAAGTTTGGACCTAGGTTTTGTGAAGAACAATGACCTTTGTTTTTGTCACTGATCTTTTTCTCTGAGAGAATCCTAGTTATTTTTCTATCCCTAAAAACTTACGTTCTGTGAAAAATGATATCCAATATTTAATAATATCCAATATATTAAAATATTTGTTATTTTAAACAAATTCAAAATAACTGATCAGTTATCAGATTTTTTTTTAAATGATAATATTTAAATCAAATCAAAATATCTCATTATTTATTTAATATTTAAATAACTAAAATTGTGGAATCAAGAGACCAAGTCTATCTCTTATGCGTGTAGCACAGTGCCACACGTGTACCACATGCATGTGTAGGCATGTGATTTTTCCCAATTTTATTATTATTTAAATACCAAAAATCCCAAAAATAAATTAATTCAAAATTAATTATATTTTTGTTAAATCAAATAATTAATTAATTCTTAATTAATTAATTACACATAATTAAACAATAATTATGTTTGATACATAGAAAAATATTTTACTTATCACATAAGTCATTTTTGCCCATTTTTGTATTTGCCTTTGACAGTGATTGTTTGAGCCATTCTGGGGACCATGGACCTATAACATTAAGCTCCAATAAATTGAAACTAAATAATTAAACTCTTTAATTATAATAGTTAATTTATTAATTCTGATATTACTCCACTATAAATTCAGAACTACACTCTTTATGTTATAGATATACTTTTACATAAATCTTTTTCTAAAGTCGTCCATTGATATAACCATCTTACAATAGTTCAACCCTCTAATTAATTAGTTCATAAATTAGAATGGAAGAATTACCATTTAACCTTTCTAATTTACTTCTTATTCCTTAAGTACCATTAATTCACTAGTGAATAATTAATCTATAATCTAATTATAGATTTGAGCTCAAAATCATTCAGTTCCAGAATTAACCCTTAAGGGAACTAATATATGATCCGTTAGGAAAGATTAGATTCCGTATTGTTGATACATGTTCCCAGCCATCCATGATATTAAATCTCCAAAAAAAAATTCATTAGCCTCATTCTTTGAAGAGACCTTAACGAGTGAATCAAAAGATTTAATAAATATGAATAGGAGTTCATGAACACTCAGGATTTAGGTTGATCTATAAATGATCATCGGTTATGATATGAATTACAAGTCTTTATTGTTAAATGGCTTTTTGGATAAAGACTTTAATTCACATCGGTCCATGTCATATATAATCATATTATATAAAGCACCTTTACCGAGATGTCTTTCCACATCAATAATCCGAATCTAGATTATTTGTATCATTATGATACTCAGTAAACCGTACTTACAACTCCAATTAAAGAATTCCATAACTTTAATTTGTTGTTGTTGACTATTTTTATTCATTCATGTGATCTTAATTCTCTCGTACTAATACAAGATCACACCCTCAATAATGAATATGGAATTTTTATGATATTTACAAAATTATTCAAACAATAATTTAACAATCTAAATATGACAATAATAATAAACCATTGTATTTATTTATTCACAGAAAAAACAAATGTCTTTACATGCTTTTAGGACACACTCCTAACATGATGCACCTAACTTGCCACATGTTGTGGCACCAGTTGTACAACTGCCTGAGATTGGGAATAGGTGGGAGCCGTTGTACGAAAGATTTAGGAAACAACATCCTCCAACCTTTGAGGGAGGACCAGATCCACTTAAGGCTGAATAGTGGATTAGTTTGATTACCTCCATCCTGGACTTCATGAGGGTGGAAGGTAACTACAGGGTGGCCTGTGCCACCTATATGCTTCATGATGATGCCCACAGCTGGTGGGAGGTAGCTTCACAGACTTACGATGTTTCTACTATGAGTTGGGATAGGTTTAGAGTAGGGTTGGCAATTCATGTAAACGTGTCAGATTCGTGTTGCCACGATTATGACACGACACGATTAAGGTAAACACGAACACGACACAATTATTAAACGTGTCAAAAATATGAACACGAACACGACACGATTATTAAACGGGTCAACACGACATGAACACGATAACACGATTATGACACAATTAATCATAACTATATGAAAAAAAGCATAAAACATATGTAAATTATTCGTGTTATTGTGTCTGACACGATTATGACATGATACGATTATTAAACGGGTCAATACGATTATGACACGACATGATTAAGGTAAACACGAACACGACATGATTATTAAACGTGTCATGTTTGTGTTTACCTTAATCGTGTTGTGTCATTGTGTCGTGACCCAAATTGCCACCTCTAGTTAGAGACTTGTTCAACAAGCAATACTATAGTATTGTCGTCAGGGCGATAGAGGCGAATGAGTTCACTGGGTTGGTACAGGGCAGCATGACAGTTAATAAGTATGCCCTAAAGTGTGACAGGCTAGCGCAATTTGCACCTAGTGCCTAAGAATGCAACTAGACATGATAGGTTTGTTTGAGGGCTTAATGCTATGATAGCCTAAGATGTGAGGATCACATCAGTACCTGGGAGACAACATTTTCCCAAATTGGCAGAAGGCCCTCACTGCTGAGGAGGCAGAGAACAAGATTTGGGGGGAGAAGCTGTGAGACGGGATGTTCGCAGGGCAGTGCCTCCACTTACAGGTTTTGGTAGGGGCGGAGGCCCAAGTGATTAGAAGAGGAAGGCCCCTGACACCTCAACCACTGCTGGTCTTGATAGGAGTGGTCGGGGTGTTCAGGATGGCTACTAGAGAGGCGGTGAGACATGGAGGAGCTACTTAGAGTATGCTAGATGCATGAAGCACTATCTGGGCGAATGATGTGCAAAGGCTTATTACTTGTGCGGGGTGGTTGGACACCTCAAGAAAGATTGCCTGACTTTGAAGAAAGAGAGACTAGGGAAGGCAGACAGCTTGACTCCAGCTCGATTGTTCGCCTTGACACAGGCATAGGCTGAGGCTAGTCCCTCGATAGTGACATGTCAGCTTTCTAGCATTGGCTCTTCATATATTGTATTGATTGACTCTGGTGCTATACATTCATTTGTTTCTAGCAAAGTGATTGATAGATTGTGTAGGCCTAGTGAGTATTATACTACGGGGTTTGGGACTATACTGCCTACAGGGGAACTGGTAGTTTCTAGGAGATGGATTAGAGTGCTACCAGTGATGGTGGACAGTAGGGAACTATCAATAGATTTGTTTGAGTTGGGTATGGATGGTTTTGACATGATTTTGGGGATGGATTGGCTAGTGAGATACGGGGCTACTATAGATTGCAGGAAGAAGATGGTGACTTTCGAGCTAGAGGGTGAGGACCCCTTTGTTTTTGTGGGTACTATGCACGGACCCTACATTCCTATGATATCAGCGTTGAGGGCTAGGGACCTATTACAAGGAGGTTGTATAGGTTTTCTAGCCAGTGTGGTGGATACCACTAGAGTTATGCCGGTGGGGCCAGGAGAGACTAGACTGGTATGCGAGTTTTTGGATGTGTTTCCTAAGGATTTACCTGAACTGTCACTGCACAGGGAGATTCAGTTTATCATTGAGTTAGTGTCGAGTACAGAACCAGTGTCGAGAGCACCATAGAGGATGGCTTTGGCAGAGCTAAAGGAGTTGAAGATACAGTTGCAGGAGCTACTAGACTTTGGATTTATTAGACCTAGCTTCTCGCCATGGGGTGCTCCAGCTTCATTTGTGAAGAAGAAGAATGGGACTCTGAGAATGTGTATAGACTACATGGAGTTGAAAAAGTTGACTATCAAGAACAAGTATCCCCTATCGAGGATAGATGATCTGTTTGATCAGCTACAGGGTAAGACGGTAGTCTTAAAAATTGATCTTCGATCTGGTTATCACCAGCTAAGGATCAAGGATGAGGATATTTCGAAGATGGCCTTCCATACAAGGTACGTGCATTATGAGTTCTTGGTCATGTTGTTTGGATTGACCAATGCCCCAGGAGCATTTATGGATCAGATGCACAGGGTGTTCAAGGATTTCTTAGAACAACTTGTGACTTTCTTCATCGACGATGTCCTGGTATACTCTTGTTCAATGGAAGAGCATGAGCAGCATCTTCGATGGGTATTACAGAGACTAAGGGAGCATCAATTGTATGCTAAATTTAAGAAGTGTGAGTTCTGGTTACGGAGGTAACATTCCTTGGACATATTATCAGTGGAGAAGGGATTAAGGTGGATCCGGCCAAGGTAGAAGTAGTTAGGGATTGGCCAAGGCCAAGGAACGCCTCGGAGGTTAGGAGTTTCCTTGGACTAACTGGATATTATAGACGGTTCATGGAAGGGTTTTCGAAGATTGATGCAACGTTGACTGAGTTGATGCGGAAAAATATGAAGTTCATATGGTCAGACAAATGCGAGGGTAGTTTCCAAGAATTGAAGTGACGATTGATTACTGCTCCGGTGCTGGGACTTCCTTCAGATGGGGACAAGTTTGTAGTGTACTGCGATGCTTCGAGACTGGGATTGGGTTATGTGTTGATGCAGCATGGGAAATTTATTGCCTACGCATCGCGACAGTTGAAGGAATATGAGCAGGGATATTCTACTCATGATTTGGAACTAGCAGTGGTGGTATTTGCACTAAAATTATGGCGACATTATTTGTACAGAGAGAAGTACGAGATACACACCATCATAAGAGTTTAAAGTATTTCTTCACCCAGAAGGACCTAAATATGAAACAGAGACGTTGGCTAGAATTGGTGAAGGGTTATGACTGTGACATCCTATACCACCCAGGAAAGTCCAATGTAGTGGCAGATGCTTTGAGCCGGAGGGGCCCAGGAAAGTTGTTTAGCTCGTAGCAGATATCGAAGGAATTGGCAGAAGAAATGACTAGAGCAAGAATAGAATTGGTAGTGGGCCAATTGGCCAATATTATTTTACAATCTACCCTCTTGGAGAGAATAAGAGAGGACCAGATGGATGATACACTGTTGTAGGAGGTTAGAGAGAATGTCCTAGCTAGAGTGGGGTTATTCCATTTCAGAGATGGGTTTACTGAGGTATAAAGGTCGGATCTATGTTCAGGTGGATATGGGTATTAGACGAGAGATTCTTGATGAATCCATATGACACCATACTCACTTCATCTAGGGACCACGAAGATGTATCAGGATCTACAAACTTTGTATTGGTGGCCTGGGATGAAGAAGGATGTGGTTGAGTACGTAGCCAAGTGTTTAGCCTGTCAGAAGGTAAAGACTGAACATCAGTGACCAGCGGGGTTGTTACAGCCTTTGGGTATTCCCGAGTGGAAGTGGGAAGATATTTTCATGGATTTTGTAGGAGGTTTTCCCAAGATGGTGGGGCAACATGACTCGGTGTGGGTGATAGTAGACAGGTACACCAAGTCAGCTCACTTTCTGCCAGTAAGGACGACCTATACTGTGGATCAGTATGCAGATTTGTATGTGAGGGAGATTTTAGGTCTCCATGGGGTTCCTAAGTATATAGTACCGGACCGGGATCCCATATTCACCTCCAAGTTTTGAGGTGGTTTGCAGAAGGCTATGGGAACTATGTTGAAGTTCAGTACAACCTTTCATCCTCAGATAGACGAACATATAGAGAGGAAAATTCAGATATTAGAGGACATGCTTAGAGCATGTGTGCTAGACTTCGAGGGGTCTTGGAGTAAATACCTCTCGTTGATTGAGTTCTCATACAACAATAGTTATCAGTCAATGATTGGAGTAGCTCCGTACGAGATGTTGTATGGAAGGAAGTGTAGATCGCCCCTTCATTGGGATGATATGGGGGAGAGGAAGTATCTGGGACTGGAGATGGTTCAGAAAACTAATGAAGCTATTGAGAAAATCCAAGCTCAAATGCTCACTTCGCAGAGTAGATAGAAAAGCTACGCTGATCATAAGCGTAGGGACGTGGAGTTCCAGGTAGGAGGCCGTGTATTTCTGCGAGTTTTGACATTGCAAGGGGTAAGAAGATTTGGGAAAAAGGGCAAGTTGAGCCCTAGATTCATAGGACCTTTTGAGATCCTGTAGAGGATCAGGCAGGTAGCCTATAGATTGGCTCTGCCACCATCATTATCAAAAGTTCATGATGTGTTCCACATCTCAATGCTTCGGAAGTACGTATCAGATACGACCCATGTATTGGGATATAAGGATCTAGAGCTACGAACCGATTTTTCATATGAGGAGCGACCCGTTCAGATCCTAGACAAGAAGGATAAGGTTCTGAGGAACAAGGCGATTCCTCTAGTCAAAGTCCTGTGAAGGAATAGCATTGTCGAGGAAGTGACCTGGGAGCTAGAGTCCGCTATGCGAGATCAGTGTCCTGAGTTGTTCAAGTAAATTTTGAGGACAAAATTTTTAGTATGAGGGGATAGTTGTAACGTCCCAAAAATGCTAATAAGGTTTAGTGCCTTCACTAGCATGCCAGGAGGGCATGATTGGATATATGTGTGATTAATTGATTTAATGCGTGACTATGTGGTATGCATGATTTATATGATAATATGAGTATATCTATATGCATGTTTATAAGTATTAAATATGTGTGTGGGCCTGTTCTTGTTTAAAAGGGCATATTTGCAATTTTGGCCCGTTCAGGGAATATATATGATTATATGTGTTAAATGGCTGGGACCACATTATTATGTGGATATATATGCAGTATACGGCTCGAGGAAATCCTAGTGAGCGGAATAGTCACAGCAGGGTTTAATACTCGACTCGAGGTGAGCCTAGGGGTATTTTTGGAAGTTTAACGTATATTTGGGATTTATCGAGTAACGAGTAAGTATTTGCTAATTAGTTGGGCATGTCGAGATTAATTGGGAATTTGTAGGATGACTTGAGGAATAAGCGGGAAACGAGGCAAATGACCATTTTGCCCTTAGGGGCAACGAAGGGGTTGAGTTAATGTAAGGGGCATTTTGGTCTTTATGATTAAGAGATATAGTTAGAAAGGTTTAGGATTAGACTAGAATATATCAGAAAGCTCTCAGCACTCTCTCCCTCTCACTCATGTTTTATCTCTCCCTCTCTTGTGCCTTGAGTGCTTTGAAGCTTTGGAAGAGAAAGCTTAAGGATTTAAGCTTGGGGACTGGAGAATTAAAGCCAGAATTGGTTGAGGTGCAACTCAGGGTCATCATCATCATCAAGGTAAGGCTTAAGCTTCAATTGTTGGGTGGAATTCTGCTGTTAGTACATGTGTTCTTAAGCGTTTACGTTTCAAAGGGGTTTTGATGAATTCTGGGTTCTTGGAAGGATTTAGGTTAGAATTTTAGGAGGTTGTGATGCTCTGAGTAGGCTATTATGGTATAGTGGTTGAAATTCTGGTTCTGGTGTATGTTGGGTTAGATTTTGATGAACTAGGTTAGGAGAAAACGCATGAGAAGCCCAAGGATTTCTGGGTTCACGGGGGCGTGCCACGACCTACTTCATGGGCGTCGCGGCCCATGTGACCCCATAAGCCCTAGGGGCTTGCTGTTTCGCAGGCGCGCTGCGACCTTTAGGGCCAGGTCACGGCTCGCCTAGGCAGCCTTAGCCAAAATAGGTCTTTGGGCTCGGGGACTTAAACCTAATCGCTCGGGACGAATTCTACTACTCGGTTTAGTAGAATTCGAGGTCCCGGAGGCTAGTTTTTTTATTCCAAAGCATTTAATTGGATTAGATTTTAATAACTACCCATTTTCGCTTGTGACTAGGGTTACTGTTAAGGCTCAAAATTGAGGATCGTGCTTAGGACTGCTATATATCTTCAACTCGAGATCTGAGGTAAGAAAACTGCACCTGTGTTGTGATTGGGGCTGAGTTCCCAAGTAAATGGATATATGTGAGATTATAAATGTATTCATGATTGGAAATATCTGGATAGGCAGGTTCGCTTGTGCTACTTTCAATTGCGTGCTTCGCAACTTGTATGTCTGCTATGTTTGATGTGAAAGTCAAGCCTCAGGGAGCTGGGGCTGATGTTAAGCGTACTGAACGCAGCTCGGCCTAAGCGGGTCGGGATCACCTAAATAACTAGAGGGCTCGACCTAAGGGTGCCAACACATAATTAATTGTATTAAGATTGAATTATATTTTTGGATTAAACTGTTATTGTTGCCTAGCTAAGTACTTGTACTCTGTTGTTGATTGAACTGATTGTTCTACAATTTACTATGCACACTCTATTGTTATCTATGCTTGTTGAATTTAGTTTTCTTGCTGAGCCTTGGCTCACGGGTGCTACGTGGTGCAGGTAAAGGAAAGGGAAAGATAGATCAACCATGAGTTGGAGAGCTTTGGGGGTGGTGTGTACATCGACAGCTGCTCGACTGCCACGGCCGAGGGATTTATAGGGACTAGAGCCAAAATTTGTGTTATGCCATTTAGGTTGGCTGCAGTTGTATTTACTTTTGAGGGTTGTAACCGTCATGTAAACATTATTTTTGAGATCCCATGTATCAAACTCTTTTTAATGAAAGTCAACCATTTTATGATCAAAATCTTTTAACCCTAACTTGTCAGTTGACTTTAGAAACACATTTGTGTTCAAACGACTTGATTAGTAAGTCTTATACTATTTTAAACACAGTGTAACGGTCTTGGTTACCCAAGGCGTTACAATTAAGTTATTTTTATCCCTGCTGATTTGGATACCAAGAACACGACTTGCTATAGAGAAATCTAGAATTTTGTTTCCAGCCAGTTCTTTATGTCTGATAATTTCTTGACATTGTTTCCAGTGAGTAAGATATCATCTACATAAAATATTAAGAACACCATAATGTCTTTTTCCTTAAGTTTTTAAACACAATGGTTAACTACATTTGTTCAAAACCACATGTCTTAATGTTTCCATTTAACCTTAAGTTTCAGGAGCGCAAAGCTAGTTTAAGTCCATAGATTGACCGACTCAGCTTGCCGAATTTCTTGTCCATCTACTTTAAATCCTTATGATTGATCCATGTTAATGGTCTCATCAAGATAGCCATTAAAAATGCTTCTTTGATGTCCATTTGCCTTATCACTTAATAAAGAGTTGTGGCTATGGATAAGAGTATACTAAATGAATTTTAACATGGCTACCGGAGAAAAAGTTTTCTCTAAGTCAACTTTCTCTCTCTGCCACGAGTCGAGCCTTAAATGTCTCGACCTTTCCATCAGCTCCCCTCTTTTTCTTAAAGATCAACTTGCGCCCCATAGGCCTAAAGTCCAATGGTGCATCTACAAGATCTCACACAAATTTAGAGTTCTTAGACTAAATTTCCTTGTTCTTGGCTACGAGTCAAAGATCCCTTTCAGACTTACCCATTGCTTGTTTAAAGGCCAACGAATCATTGTTACTTGTGTCCCCAACCAACTTGTGGATTTCACTATCCATATCATAGGTATCGAGTTCTGAGAAACCATCTATAACGTCCTCCCAATTCAGGATCGTTACACTGTGTACTTTAAATAGTGTCAGACTTGCTAATCAAATCATTTGGTCATAAATGTGTAACTAAGGTTAATGTCAAGGGTTAGGGTTAAAATTTTTGGTCAAAGGATCATTAACTTTTCATTTGAACATTTCTTATGTACATGGGATCCCAAAATATTACAAACAAACATTTGAAAGGGTGTATACACATCAAAAGTTACAACCAACCAGCCTAAGCAGCAAAATAAGGGATACAACCCTAGTTCCTCTTAAATACCCTCGGTCGTGGTAGACGAGCAGCCGCATATGTACACGCCGCCACCGAAGCTCTCCAACTCATGGCTGGTCTATCTTTCCTTTCCCATTACCTGCACCACATAGCACCTGTGAGCCAAGACTTAGTAAGAAAACTTAAACATATGCATGAACAGTAAATACAGATTCCCAAATACATATCTAGCATGCCCAGAAGTAATAACCTACTCATGCATGCATACAATTACAAATAAATGATCATTGGATAATTCTAGGGCCCGCTGCCCTGCATAGTTGACCATAGAGTCAACCCGGGGCCTTATGCCCTAGCTATGTGACCATAGAGTCACCTGGGGCCCTTGCCCTTAGCTTTGAGTAACTAGCCATACAGCTAGCCAAGCGCTTTGTTTTTCCAACGACCATAGGGTCGGCCAATGTAATAGCACGTCCCTGATTGGGCCTAAGCCTCTCGACTAGCGCGTAGCGTGCTATTGTCGCCCTTGACTAATAAGTAAAGGCTTTGATCAAACATGCAGATGACCAGACAAACAGATACAGATAAGCCCACTTCAGACAATACAAGCATGCATACATATAAATCATGGTATCTTAACCAATCAAACACAAACACAATAATAAACATGTTCCTTAATGGGGACGAGCCCTACCTATGCAAACAAGGAAACTATTCATTAAACAATTATCTAGACATGGAGCATTTGACCATAACCTAAATCACGTTCATTCTCAGGGGTCGAGCCCTTATCATAGTTATAATCAACAACTGGGCCAAGCCCAAATCACATATATCACGTATTGGGTGCAATTTTCTTACCTTAGGTATGAGTGCAAAGTGTATTAAGAACGACCCTCGAGCACGATTTTGGTTTCGAGCCCCTAGCGATAACCTAGTCATAACTAATAGAGAATCTCATCAAAATGAGCAATTTAAGGCTTCCAGACCGAGTCCTAGCCTCCGGGACATTGAATTCTTCTAAACCGGGTAGTAGGATTGATCTTGAGCCCTTAGGTTTGAGTTCCCACTCTCAAAAACCCTCTCGAGGCTCAAAATCCTTTTAAGTGTCGCGACTCAAAACAAAAGAGCTGTGGCACACCCCAAGTCAGAGAGCCCAAGCTCTCCTCTGATTCAACACGCACTGCGGCACTCCCAAGCAGGTGCCGCGACTCAAATGGCTCGAAGGCACCTCCTTCTGCCAACATTCAAGAGAGTCGCGGTGCCCCAAGAAAAGGACTGAGACTCGACATGAAAACCCTGTTTTTTCTCCATTTTCCTCAAGCCAAATCCCTCCAAAAACCTATCCCAACATAGCTAAAACTCAAAAGTAAAGCCCCCATTCAATTCAATAGCTCATACCCATCAAAACCCAAGCAAAAGCTTGGCCAAAACTCCTTCAAATCCCAAAATCAGAGCTGAGTTTTCTAAACTCCAAAAGCTAAACTAAAAATCAGAAAACATAAAGATTTAAGGCTAGAAATTGTTACCTCTGTTGCCCCAATCGATGGTGAGTCTTTCCCCAAGCAATTCTGAGCCTAAATTAGCCTCAATTCTCCTTAAACTGCAAAAATTCTCAAGAAATTTAAGAGAGGAAGTGTGTAGTCGAGAGAGAGAAAAGGGAACGTATTTTTCCTCTGTTTTTGGTGCTTTGTGTAATTGTGAGGTTACTTAGGCTCTAAGTAACTCTAAGTACATCCCGAGGCTCGGGGTACCAAAAACGTCCCCAAGGGAAAAATGGTCAAAAACTCCCAAAATTCCCTCCTAATCTCTCTAATACCAAATATATCCTCGAATATTCATTCCCGTTACTCGATAACTCGGTATACCCCTTACCTCACTCTGAGTCGGGTATTAGGTCCCGTTGTGACTTTCCTGCTATCTTGCTCCCTAGGATAGTCTCATGCCAAGTAACCCAAATATATCCACATAATAATATGGTCTCACACATATATGCCAAATATACTCATAACAAGCCAAATTACGAAAATTGCCCTTCTAATAAAAAACGGGCCCACATGCATATTTAATACACCTAAACATGCATATCTAGTCATATTATCATATAACTCAAATAATCACATAATTACACACATATATATCGCATAACATATAATTTCCATAAATTATCATCTTGGCCCCCTAATATAGGCCCTTAGTCTTATTAGGAAATTTGAGACGTTACACTATCCCACTATGACGAGGCACCATAACTTTTTGACATGGATTAGTGGTTTCTAAATCTGCCATGTTTTCATCAACTTGGGTCGGTGAGGATGGAACAATAGTTTATCTTTTTTCCATCTAATACTATTTTGCTACAAGACTTGAAATTCATTATGTAGTCGTTATCCAGAAAAGTAGCATTTGTAGAGCCAAACACTTTCTTATCTACTGGACTATAAAACAGACCACCCTTAGTACCTTTATAATAGCCGACAAACAAGCAAACCTCAGTACGTGGTTCTAGCTTTCCTACCTTTTTCCTCAGGACATAAACAGGACACCCCCAAATTCATAATGACGTAAACCAAGTTCACGACCATTCCATAATTCTAGTGGTGTCTTGGAGACAGCTTTTGTAACGTCCTCCTAATCTAGGACCATTACACTGTGTACTTTAAATAGTGACAAACTTGCTAATCAAGTCATTTGGTCATAAACGTGTAACTAAGGTTAATGTCAAGGATTAGGGTTAAAAAATTTGGTCAAAGGAAATGTTGACTTTTCATTTTAAAAGTTTAATACATACATGGGATCCCAAAATATTACAAACAAACGATTAAAAGGGTATATACAAATCAAAAGTTACAACCAATTGGCCTAAGCAACAAAATAAGGGTTACAACCCTAGTTCCTTTGAGATATCCTCGGTCATGGTGGATAAGCAGTCGCATATGTACACGCCGCCACCGAAGCTCTCCTACTCATGGCTGGTCTAGCTTCCCTTTACCCTTACCTGCACCCCATAGCACCCGTGAGCCAAGGCTCAGCAGGAAAACTTAAACATGTGTATGAACATTATTTACAAATTCCATATACACATCAAGCATGCCCAGCAGTAATATCCTACTCATGCATGCATACAATTACAAATACATGACTACCATGTCATAACAAGGGGGGGGGGGGAGGCTGCCCTAGATAAATGGTTAATAAGTCATACTAGGGCCCAGTGCCCTAGGATCTGGGACTAATGAGTCACCCCAGGGGCCTGTGCCCTATCCTCTGTATAACCAGCCTTAGAGCTGGCCCAACGTACCTGCCGCTTTAGTTTTACACGACCATTTGGTCGAACAAGTGTATAATGCGCTCCTAGTTAGGCCTAACCATATCGACCAGCACTCAGCGTGCTATTGCTGCCCTTGACTTATGAGCCAAGGCTTTTCAATCAAATAATGCATACAAGCACACATCTTTTAACAGTTATCCCAAAGTAGAGCATTCACGCATGCTTAATAAATTAAACACATACATAATCATAGTCATGTTCTTTCTCAGGGGCCCGAGCCCTATTCATAATCACATTAAACAACCAAATAATCAGATAACCAGTTACTGATAAGCATACTTCAGATAATACAAGTATGCATACGTATAAATCATGGTATCTTAACCAATCAAACACAAACACAGTAATAAGTATGTTCCGTTATGGGGCCGAGCCCTACCTATGCAAACAAGGCAAGCATTCATTAAATAATTATCCTGACACAGAGCATTTAAGCATAACCTAATTCACGTTCATTCCCAAGGACCGAGCCTTATTCAAAGCTATAATCAACAACCAGATCAAGCCCTAATCACATATATCACGTATTGGGTGCAGTTTTCTTACCTCAGGTCCGAGTCCAAAGTATAATAAGAACGATCCTCAAGCACGATCCCAGTTCTAAGCCCCTAGCGATAACCTAGTCACAACCATAATATAGGTTCCTGTTGCGATATTTTTGCTATGCAAGTGCACACAGTCGCAATTCGTAATAAAATGGTAAAACCAAGTATCGTCCTCAAGGACTGATTTATCAATTACCAATCAATTAATTTCTTGTTCTATTTGATAAATTAAAATTCTTGATTTTTATAAATACAACAAAAGAAACTATAAAGTGCAGAAACAATAATTGAAAAATAAATGGAATAACAACTAATAGTAAAACTTTTAATATAACCACTGAATAAACAAATAGGATATTTAATCTCATCAACAATCCTCCCTATTATTCCCTAATGCAAAGTATGAGTTCTTCTTCTTTTTACCTAATTCAATTAACAAGTTGATACAGCAGCCTATAATCATACTATGAATTATAAACTCAACCTAAGTGACAATTTCCTATATTTCTATGGTAAATTGAACCACAAAGGTAGCATTAATCTCGACAACTTAATAAACAGTTACACAATTAATTCAGATACTTTCGTTCTAAATTAGAATTATGTCCAATATAACCACAGCAGATTTAAATCTCACTTCACAGATTTTGACTTAAAAACATATGTATATGACTATAGATGGCCAATCAATAATCAATATATAAGAACAGGTTATATGGAATTGAAGAAGATTGAAGAAGAAGAAAATTGAAATTGCATTAGTTCATAACAGGGGTTCAAATGATTCAATTAAACATCCTAAACAGAAAATTAGTTCATAATCATAATGCTAATCACAACAAAAATTAAAGATAACATCAGGAAGAAGAAGAAAAACATGTAAAAATACTCTAAGCCTTCAGCCTTCAAAACCAGAACTCCTCTCCCTGTCCGTACGTCTTTTCTCTTCTCTTTTTTGCCAAATTAAAACCTAGGACTCAATTTTTAAAGAGGCGGGCCGCGGCTCTATGTGCACCATGCCGCGGCCCGTGTCAAAATTTCTGGGCGAAATGCTCTTTCCATGCCGCGGCCCGCGTCAAAGAATTCTGGGCGAAATGCCCATCAATGCTGCGGCCCTCTCTAGCCATGCCGCGGCCCGAAGATCTCCTTCAAAACAATGGTTCTGTTTCACCACCTAGCTGCGGCTCTATGTTGCTCATGCCGTGGCTCTTAAGGGATTTCTCAATTTTTCAAGTTTTCATCCCAAAAATTCACCAGCACTTCCAAATTATGTTGAGATCCATTCTTTCTCGAAATATGATGAAAAACTTGGTTATTTCTTCCCTTTCATTGACATTTTTCTCCAAGTGCTCAATTCTTCCTGATATTCACAAAGACAGACAAACAAAGCATAAACCCGCACTAAATGAAAGAAAAACGAAATAAAATACTACTAAAAACATCACCTAAACATGACAAAAACTAGACTCAACAAACTCCCCCAAACTTAACCTTTACTCGCCCTCGAGTAAAGACCAAGTTAAACTAACAAAAAGAAACAAACACAAAACGAACAAGCTAAACCATCATTACCATCTACACTGCTTTGCCAAAACTCATGGAATCTCAATTGCAATATTAATAACCAGAATTTCAGCTCAATTGCCTTAAAGTCCAATTTGTAAAGTTCAATTAGGGAAATCAATAATATATCACGAAAATGACTACAACACTTGGACTCTATCATATATGCTCAACTCGTTCCAGACAATTCCACAAACCAATTTTTCAATATGCTTGCATTACTTGACCTTCTCCACTAATGTCAATAACACGTGTTTTGAAATCAAAAGGACTTTCACAGGTTATAGCGTTAGGCTTAGGCAAGGGTAGATGAAATTGTCATTTAGGCTCAACATTACCATAAGCATATAAACTTTGCACCCAATCTTGATATTCACAACACAATTTAACACAACCCAAAGATCCTCTTTATTTGCAAAGATTGAGAAATTTAAACACTAGAGAGTTTTTTTTTTATATACTATCTTTCCCCCAAACTTATGCATTTTTAATGGGGACATCAAAAGAGAAGTAGTTTCCCTCAAATCTCTTTTTCTTTTTTTTTTTCAATCTTTTCTTGAATTTTTTTTTCTATTGCCAACACCAATACACAAGAGTAACACCCATTATAAATCAATCCCCTTTTATATTTTATAAGCTCATGGTACAAATCTAGGAACTGAAAAATAATAAAGTATCCGGTTAAGCTCAAAACAGGTGTTTAACAATAAAAGGTAGACTTTTAGGCTCAAAGAGGGTATCTAGGGAAAATTAAATCAAGGTTGGCTTGAAAAGCACAATCGATCCAATAAAATTGCCTAAATCACTTTTCAAAACACATATCATCAAGGATTTCGCCTCAAAGGCCAAATAATGCAAGTTCTATCAAATTCAAATTGTCATACCACCAACCCTAGTCAAACATATATAATAAAATCCAAAATGTTGCATTTTCAAAACATATTAAAAATTTCCCACAAAACCTTTAAATTAAACTCTAAAACAATTGAACCAAGCACACAGTTGAATTCAATTTCCTTTTCGCGAGCAAAGATAAAGCAACAACAGACAAGAATGATGGCTTAACAGTTACACTAAACAACACAGAAAATAACACAAAAGACTAAAAGCTAAACTAAACAACACATAAAACAAAATAAGCTCCCCCCCCAAACTTAAGATGCACATTGTCCCCAATGTGATAAAGAAAAGAACAAAGGAAGAGAACTTACCTGACGCCACATCAGTATGGCGGAGGAGGTGGCGGTGGGGCTTCAAGTCCACCCCTTGCATCCTTGAGAGCCATCGTGTCATACGAGGAGAATTCCCTTCCACTATTGAGAGTATTGAAATTATCCCCAATGTCATCGAAACCTTCAAACTTGCCACACAATAATCTTTTCATACAACGTCGAACTGTTCGAAATCGTTCTTTGGTCTTCTTCTTCTTTTTAACAATTGAATCTTGACAATCATTCACCACGTCAACTCTACAACAGGTAGGAATTTCAGTTGCTGTAAAAACATTAAAACTTATTTCCTCATTTTGGACTCGCAACCTTAACTCCCCCTTTTGTACATCGATTAAAGCTCGTCCTGTGGCTAAGAATGGTCTTCCAAGAATGATTGGGACGTTGGCATCCTCCTCCATATCAAGTACAATAAAGTCTGCTGGGAAGATGAACTTGTCCACTTTTACCAAAACGTCTTCAATAATACCCCGAGGATGTGCTATTGATCTGTCTGCCAACTGAAGATTCACTATTGTAGGTCTTGCTTCCCCAAGCTTCAATCTTTTGAACACAGAAAGCGGCATTAGATTAATGCTTGCCCCCAAATCACATAGAGCATTCATACTCTCAAAATTCCCAATAGTGCAGGGTATTGTGAAACTCCCAAGATCTCTTAGTTTCTGAGGAAGCTTCCTTTGCAGAATGGCGCTGCACTCTTCAGTGAGTGCCACCATCTCATAGTCCTCCATCTTCCTCTTCTTGGACAATATTTCCTTCATAAACTTCACATAACTTGGCATTTGTTCAAGTGCCTCGGCAAAAGGTATGTTAATGTGAAGTTTTCGAAAAATATCTAGAAACTTCAAAAATTGTTTGTCAAGAGTCTTCTTTTGAAGTCGCTGAGGATATGGAATCTTGATGTGGTGCTCATAACTCACTGGGGACTGATTCTTCTCAAGGTCTTCAATAACCTGTTCTTCTACCTTACCCTCATTCTCAGATTCAACTTTTGGTGCAGGTATAGACTTCTTGACTGGCTCTTCCAACTTATTCCCACTCCTCAAAGAGGTTGCATTGCACTGCTCTTTAGGATTCACCTCTGTATTACTTGGCAAATTTCCTTGAGGCCTACTTTGTAACATATTTGCCAATTTACCAACTTGCATCTCAAGATTCCTGATGGAAGAGCGAGTTTCTGTCATAAACTGTGTTTGAGTGTTGGTGAGAGTCAATAATGCAGCTTGTAATTCATTAAGCCTTTCAGGTGGAGCTTGATTCATCGACTGTTGAGGCCTAGGCTGTTGTGATGAAAAGCCTTGATGCATTGGTGGCTGAGGCATATTATTCTGAAATTGCCCCTGAAACTGAGGTTGCTGGCCCTGATTATTCCTCCAAGAAAAATTAGGATGATTTCGCCACCCAGGATTGTAAGTATTGGCGAATGGATTATTTACTGGCCTCTGAAAGTTTCCCACCGCTTGAACCTGAGCTTGATCCATCGGAATGTTATTATTAATATTGGTAGGACACTGATCAAAAAAGTGAGGACCACCACAGATTTCACACCTGGCTGCCATTTGAACCGCATTAGCAGATACAGTGCTCTGTTGTAACTGTTTTGTCAAGGAGGCTACTTGTGCTGTTAGAGCAGTGATTGCATCCAGCTCATGTACCCTAGCCACCTTTCTGACTCCTGATGATCTTTCCTTCGACCATTGATGATTATTGGTGGCCATGTCCTCCAGCAGCTCATAAGCACCAGTTGCACTCTTGCTCATAAAAGTACCACCCGCTGCAGCATCAATAATGGTTCTGGTTGTAGGACATAAACCATTGTAAAAATTCTGTACTAGCATCCATTGTTCAATGCCATGATGAGGACATCTTCTCAAGAGTTCCTTAAACCGTTCCCAAGCTTCATACAATGACTCTCCATCATTCTGGCAAAAGTTATTGATCTTTCCCCTCAATTTAGCAGCTTTGGACGGAGGGAAGAATTTTGACAGAAACTTCTGAGCTAGATCTTGCCAGGTGACAATGGAATTTGGTTGCAACGAGTTCAGCCAGCTTTTAGCTCTGTCCCTCAGAGAAAATGGGAAAAGCCTAAGTTTAATTGTGTCATCACTCACCCCATTGTATCTGAAGGTTCCACACAATTCCAGAAAATTAGACAAATGGGTGTGAGGATCTTCAGAAGGCAACCCATTAAATTTCACAGAGGATTGCACCATTTGTAGAATAGCTGGCTTGATTTCAAAATTGTTGGCCTCTACAGCTGGTGGGCGTATACTGTTCTGTACTCCCGTCAGAGTGGGTAGTACATAATCTCTCAGGCTCCTCTCAGCATTGTTCTGAGCCTGACCCCCTTGTACAACTCCAGGAATTAGAACATTCCTGCCATCCCCATCATTCTGTGCCATCTTCACAAATTTCTGGGCCTCCCTCTTGTTCTTTCTGATTTGCTTGCAAGATTTTTCAATCTCAGGATTCAAAGGAACAAGACTGTCTGCTCCTCTTCTGCCACGTATATACCAAAATTCACCTGAGATAGACAAATTAAGCAACTAAACAGATTAGAAACAAGAGAAATTAAAATCAAATTAGAATAAAAATTAATTAGACTGATATTGATAATTGTTTTCAGTCCCCGACAACGGCGCCAAAAAATTGTTGCGATATTTTTGCTATGCAAGTGCACACAGTCGCAATTCGTAATAAAATGGTAAAACCAAGTATCGTCCTCAAGGACTAATTTATCAATTACCAATCAATTAATTTCTTGTTCTATTTGATAAATTAAAATTCTTGATTTTTATAAATACAGCAAAAGAAACTATAAAGTGCAGAAACAATAATTGAAAAATAAATGGAATAACAACTAATAGTAAAACTTTTAATTTAACCACTGAATAAACAAATAGGATATTTAATCTCATCAACAATCCTCCCTATTATTCCCTAATGCAAAGTATGAGTTCTTCTTCTTTTTACCTAATTCAATTAACAAGTTGATACAGCAGCCTATAATCATACTATGAATTATAAACTCAACCTAAGTGACAATTTCCTATATTTCTACGGTAAATTGAACCACAAAGGTAGCATTAATCTCGACAACTTAATAAACAGTTACACAATTAATTCAGATACTTTCGTTCTAAATTAGAATTATGTCCAATATAACCACAGCAGATTTAAATCTCACTTCTCAGATTTTGACTTAAAAACATATGTATATGACTATAGATGGCCAATCAATAATCAATCTATAAGAACAGGTTATATGGAATTGAAGAAGATTGAAGAAGAAGAAAATTGAAATTGCATTAGTTCATAACAGGGGTTCAAGTGATTCAATTAAACATCCTAAACAGAAAATTAGTTAATAATCATAATGCTAATCACAACAAAAATTAAAGATAACATCAGGAAGAAGAAGAAAAACATGTAAAAATACTCTAAGCCTTCAGGCTTCAAAACCAGAACTCCTCTCCCCGTCCGTACGTCTTTTCTCTTCTCTTTTTCGCCAAATTAAAACCTAGGACTCAATTTTTAAAGAGGCGGGCCACGGCTTTATGTGCACCATGCCGCGGCCCGTGTCAAAATTTCTGGGCGAAATGCTCTTTCCATGCCGCGGCCCGCGTCAAAGAATTCTGGGCGAAATGCCCATCAATGCCGTGGCCCGAAGATCTCCTTCAAAACAGTGGTTCTGTTTCACCACCTAGCCGCGGCTCTATGTTGCTCATGCCGTGGCTCTTAAGGGATTTCTCAAATTTTCAAGTTTTCATCCCAAAAATTCACCAACACTTCCAAATTATGTTGAGATCCATTCTTTCTCGAACTATGATGAAAAACTTGGTTATTTCTTCCCTTTCGTTGACATTTTTCTCCAAGTGCTCAATTCTTCCTAATATTCACAAAGACAGACAAACAAAGCATAAACCCGCACTAAATGAAAGAAAAACGAAATAAAAGACTACTAAAAACATCACATAAACATGACAAAAACTAGACTCAACAGTTCCCGTCAATAACGAGCAATAAAAGGCTTTCGGGCCGAGTCCTAGCTCCGAGACATCGAATTCTACTAAACTGGATAGTAGAATCGATCTCAAGCCCTTGGGTTTGAGTTCCCGTTACTCAAGATCTATGGTGGCCAAAATTGCCTAGACGAGCCATGTAACGCCCTGGCTACCCCAGAACAGTTACGGTGAATGGTGGACAGGAAATTTGACTCACTACCTGAGTCCCTTGGTCAAAAATGTGCTCTAAGTGTAATTAACAGGTTAAGGTATAAAACCAATAAAAAGGAAATGGATATTTTCATTACAAACTGCTCTGCAGAGCTAAACAAAACATTTACAAGTGGTTCTCAGTACAAAATGGTCATTACTGTTTTAAATTTACAATCCCGCCGACCTAAGCGGCAAAAATAGGGTAAACCCCCTAGTTCCTCTGAGAACTCCTTGGCCGTGGTGGTCAAGCGGCCGCATATGTACACATCACCACATCAGCTCTCCACTCAAGGCTAGGTGAGCTTTTCTTTCCCTTTACCTGCACCACATAGCACCCATGAGCCAAAGCCCAGCAAGAAAACATAATACTTGTCATAACATTATCAAATGATTATCATTATAATCACACCGAGCATAAAGCTTTCAAACAAATAGGTGAACACCACATGATCTTAGCGGGGGAGAGTGGCTGCTAGGTAAGCCACTAGCCTCCAAGCGCTTATTTCATTCATCGACCCTCGGGGTCGGTTTGGCATTAATGTTCTTTGAGCCATTCAATGCTAATAGTCGATTAGATCTAATCTTGTTGGCTTGCGTGATCCACGCTAAGGCCGTTCTGACTAATGAGTCAGCGCTATGTGACCAGTGACCAGTGTCCAGTATCACTGCCGAACCTGACTAATAAGTCACAGCTTCACAGCTGATACTAACACCTTTGCCAATTCTGACTGATGAGTCAGTGCAACGTGACCAGTGCCCAGTACCACTGCCGAACCTAACTAATGAGTCACAACTTCACAGTTGATACTAGCACCTTTGCCAAACCTGACTAATAAGTCAGTACCATGCACAAGTGAGCAACGCATGCCCAACATTCTATATTCAATCCATGTCCATATTACACGGCAAACATGCCTCACGAATATCCATGCATGTCACACTTGGGGTGCAGTTTTCTTAACTCCGGTTCGAGCAAGAATGAATACAAGAACAACCCTGAGAACGATCAACCTTTTGGTCCTTTAGCGGTTACCTGGTCACAACCAATTATGGGATTCCATCAATAAAATGAATAATAAAAGGTTCCCAAACCAAAACCTAACCTCCGGGACATCAAACACTACTCAACCGGGTAGTAGGTTCAACCCCGAGGCCTTAGGTTTGAATCCCCATGCTAAAAACTCCATTTTGGCCAAAAATGCCTTAAGGGCCGCGGCCCTCCTTGGCCATGCCACGACCTGCCCCTCAAATAGAGGCGCCCAAACTCAGCATTTCTCCAAGGGCCGCGGCTCACCCTGGCCATGCCGCAGCGCAAGCTCCAGTTCAGCCAAAACCCCTGTTTTTCTTCCCTTGCGTTTTCTCTTGAACCAACCCTTCAAACCCAATTAAAACACCAACCTAACACCCAATTAAACCTCCAAACATCACCCATAACTCTCCCCCATCATAACCCAAGTAAAACACCACATAAACTCCCCTTGATTCCAACTTTCCACACCAAAATCTAGAGCTGAAATCTTAAAACGAAAACAGAGCATACATGAAAACTAGTGGCTAAAAGCTTACCTCAAGTTCAGGTTATGGTGCTCTTCCACAGTGGAACACTCTCCAAAAGTACCAAGGCCTAGCTCCCAAGCTCAAATCCTTAACAAGATCACAAAAACTCACAAGGAAAATGAAGGAAGGAGAAGGTACGGGAAGGAGAAGAAGAAAACTCTGTTTTTGGTTTTGTTTATTCTACGGCCTCCAAGCATCATATATATCCAAGCCAAAAGACTAAAATACCCCTAGGTCCTTTAAAGCTTCTTAAACCACTTCAAGGGTAATTTTGGCACTTTCCACCTACACCGTTAATGATAATTAACGCTTCCTAATTCCCGCTAATCTCAATATTCTCAAACACCAATATTTCACATCCCGTTACCCTTTAATGCCCGATAACACTCTAACCATTAAAACACCCCGAGACTCACCCCGATCCCCGAGCTTAAGCCTGTTATGACCAAACCGATAATTAACATTCCTTGATCGTCTCATGCCAAATAGCTCGAACAAACTCACATCATAATGTGGTCTCAAGATATATCACCAACATGCGTACAAATAATCAAGTTACCCTCAACGGGCCAAATTACCATCACACCCCTGTAATAAGAAATATGGACACACATGCATGCATTTCACATCACATCATAATATAATCAACATATACATGCATTTTATCAATTATTAACATAATTAGGCAAGTATGGCCCGCCCGGCCTACTGTTCACGCCGTTAAACATATCGAAGAACTCGGGGCATTACAAGCCATGACTTGCCCCTAAGGGTCGCGATGCACCTCTCAGAACAGAAGGCCCTCCTGCCTTGAATCAAGACATGGGTCGCGACTTGCGCTTGAGAGTCATGGTACGCCTCTGAAACAGAAGCCCCCCACCTGGCCCTAGGTTAACATGGGTCGTGACACCCCAAGAACAGGGTCGGGACTCGACCCTACGAACCTAGAATTCCCCTATTTTTCATCAGTCAAAAACCCACCAAAAGCATCCCAAATAATTCCTAGAACCATAATTCAATCCCCAGAATAACATCAACATGATACTAGCAACAAAACCCAACATTAAGTTCAGCCAAAATCGTACCAAAACACAAAATCTGCACATTGAGCCACAAAGCTCAAGAACACTCCAAGAACTCTAGAAAAATCATTACAACATTTAACTAAAACAGGGATTAGAGCTTTACCTCAGTTGTGTTTAATGACCTCCTAGCTGCAACAAATTCAAATCCTAACCTAAGCCTTCAATTCCCTTAGTTTTCTCAATAAATTCACACCAAAGTTGAGAGAGGGTGAGAGAGTCGGTTGGGAGAGCAAGAGAAAGATGAGTATTTTGTGTTTTGTTTTCTTGTGTGTGGTTTACTTAAGGTTGAAGTAACCTTAAGCAAATCCTAAGGCTTGAGGTACCAAAAACGTCCCCGAGGGTAAAATGGTCAAAATCCCCTATATTCCCTCCTAATATGAATAACTCCAAATATATCCTCGAATATTTATTCCAGTTAACGGATAACCCAGTAATGCACTAGATGCCCAAAATACCACTTGACTCACCCCAAGTCGGGTACTAGGTCCCGTTGTGACTTTCCCGCTAGCTTTCTCCCTAGGATCGTCACGTGTCGAGTAACCCAAATAAACCCACATAATAATGTGGTCTCTCACATATATCACATATATGTACATATATACAAGTATGCTCTCAACGGGCCAAAATTACTAAAATTGCCCTTCTAATAAGAAACAGGCCCACATGCATATCTAATACACCTAAACATGCATATCTAGCCATATTATCATATAACTCACATAATCACATAATTACACGCATATATATATCACATAAACATATAATTTCCATTATGGCCTCCTAATTAAGGCCCTAAGCCTTATTAGGTAATTTGGGACATTACAACTATCCCCTCCTTACAAAAATTTCGTCCTCAAAATTCTACCTGACCAGCTTGGGATACTGACTCTGCATATCTGCCTCCAGCTCCCAAGTCGCTTCCTCGACCTTGGTGTTCCTCCATAATACCTTAACTAAAGGTATAGTCTTGTTCCTTAGGACCTTGTCCTTCCTGTCTAAAATCTGAACTGACTGCTTCTCATAGGACAAATCCGTCTCCAGTTCTAGATCCTCGTAACTCAATACATGAGTCTCATCTGATGCATACTTCCTCAGCATGGAAATATGAAATATGTTGTGCACACTAGACAGTGCAGGGGGTAAGGGCAACCTATAGGCCACTTGACTAATCCTCTCCCGGATCTCAAATGGTCCCACAACCCTAGGGCTTAACTTGCCCCTTTTCCCAAAAAAAATTCACCCTTCTCAGTGGCAAAACCCTAAGGAAGACATAGTCTCCCACTTGGAACTCCACGTTCCTCCGCTTTGGGTCTCAATAACTCTTTAATCTGCTCTAAGACGCGAGCATCCGAGCTCTAATCTTTGCAATAGCCTCAGTGGTCCTTTGAACTGCATCGGGACCCAAATATTTCCTCTCACCCATCTCATCCCAGAGAATGAGTGATCTACACTTCCTACCATACAACATCTCATAAGGTGCCACCCCAATAGGAGACTGGTAGCTGTTATTATAGGAAAACTCTATCATAGGCAAATATTTACTTCAGGACACTTCAAATTCCAATACACATGCTCTCAACATGTTTTCCAAGATCTAGATGGTCCTTTCAGACTCACCATCGGTCTGAGGATGATAAGTTGTACTGAACTTCAGTTGTGTACTCATTGCCTTATCCAAACTTCCCCAAAACTTGGAAGTAAAGATAGGGTCCCTCTCAAACGCGATAGACCTCGGAGTCCCATGAAGGCAGACTATCTTTCTCACATAGAGATCTGCATGCTGGTCAACCGTGTAATTCATCCTCATTGGTAGAAAGTGAGCTGATTTCGTACACCGATCCACGATGACCCTGACTGAATCATGTTGGTCCACTGTCCTGGGCGATCTTACCACGAAACCATCGCGATGTCTTCCCATTTCCACTCTGGGATGTCCAAAGGCTGTAATAGCCTTGCTTGTCTCTGATGCTCAGCCTTGACCAGTTGACATATCAAGCACTTAGCTACATATTCTATCACATCCCTTTTCATTCCTGGCCACCAATATAGTGATCTCACATCCTGATACATCTTCTTGGTGCCTGGATGCAAAGAGTAAGGGGTAGTATGAGATTCATCCAGAATCTCCCGTCTGATCTCAGTGTCCATCGGAATGCAGATCCGATCCTTGTATCTCAATAAGTCCATGCCTGACACCATGTAGTCCTTAGTTATTCTAGCAAGGACATCCCCTCTGATCTTCCCAAACTATGGATCACTCAACTACTTCTCCTTGATCCTCTCCAAAAGAGTAAACTGCAAAGTGATGTTGTCTTACTGGCTCACCACTAACTCAATACTTGCTCTAGTCATACCCTCTGCCAACACCCTGGATATCTTCCTAGTACTATACAACTTCTCAGACCCTTCCGGCTTAAGGCATCTGCTACCACGTTGGCTTTTCTTGGGTGATAGAGGATCTCACAATCATAATCCTTGACCAGCTCTAACCAACGTCTTTGCCTCATGTTCAAATCCTTCTAGGTGAAGAAGTATTTCAAACTCTTGTGATATGTGTGTATCTCACACTTCTCACCTTATAAGTAGTGCCACCAGACCTTCAGTGCAAAAACCATTGTTGCAAGTTCCAGATCATGTGTGGGGTACCTCTGCTCATACTCCTTCAGCTGATGTGATACATAGGCAATCACATTCCCCGTCTGCTTAAGGACACAACCTAGGCCCTGCCCCGAGGCATTACAATAAACCACAAACTTGTCCTAGTCTGTAGGAAGACTCAGAACTGGATCGGTGATCAATCTCTTTTTCAGCTTCTGGAAGCTGTCTTCACATTTATCTGACCATGTGAACTTCTAATTCTTGTGTGTCAACTCTGTCAGTGGTGACACAATCTTGGAAAACCCTTCACAAAGCGTCTGTAATAACTTACTAATCCCAAGAAACTTCTAATCTCTGAAGAATTCTTCAGCCATGGCCAATCTCTGGCCACCTCAATCTTCGTTGGATCCACCATAATTCCATCCTTATTGACTATATGACCTAAGAAAGTCACATGTGGCAACCAGAACTCGCACTTCTTGAATTTTGCATACGACCTATGCTCTCTCAGCCTCTGTAGTACCAATCTAAGATGTTGCTCGTGCTCTGTCTCTGACTGAGAGTATAATAGTATATCATCGATAAAGACGATCATAAACCAATCCTGGTAATCTTTGAACACCTTGTTCATCAAATCCATGAATGTTGCTGGGGCATTAGTCAGTCCAAATGACACCACCAAAAACTCATAATGCCCATACCTGGTGCGAAAAGTTTTCTTAGGTATATCCTCCTCCCTGATTCTTAGCTGGTGATAACCAGATCGAAGATCTTTCTTGGAAAATATTGTCCTACCCTGTAACTGATCAAAGAGATCATCAATCCTTGGCAGAGGGTACTTGTTCTTGATATTCAACTTGTTTAGTTCTCTATAGTCGATGCACATCCTTAGAGAACCATCATTCTTCTTCATGAAGAGAACTGGTGCGCCCCATGGCGAAAAACTAGGCTTGATAAAACCCAAGTCTAGTAACTCATGTTATTTAACCTTTAGTTCCTTTGGCTCTGCTGGAGCCATCGTATAAGGTGCCCTAGACAATGGCCCTGTCCCTAGCGCTAATTCAATCACAAACTCTATCTCTATGTGTGGAGGTAACCCTGGCAGATCCTTTGGAAACACATCTAGAACTCACAGACTAATCTGGTATGTCCTGGTTCCACTGGCACAACCTGGAGTGGTATCCACCATGCTAGCTAAGAATCCTATGCATCCCCCCTACAAAAGGTATCTAGCTCTAAGTACAAATATTATAGGTATACAGTATCCATGCATAGTGCCAACGAATATGAAGGGATCCTCACCCTCAGGCTCAAAGGTTACCATCTTCTTCTTGCAATCTATTGCTGCCCCATACTTCTCTAACCAGTCCATACCCAGAATTATATCAAAACCGGTCATAACAAACTCTACCAAGTAAACTGACAACTCCCTGCCATCCACTGTCACTGGTAGTGGTCTGACCTATCTCCTGGAAACCACTAACTCCTTAGTTAGCAGCATAGTACCAAACCCCACGGGATAAAAGTCACATGGTCTACACAATCCATCTATAATCTTACTGGCAACAAAAGAGTGCGTAGCACCCGAGTATATCAAAACAGTATAAAGGGTCCCAGCGCTAGAAATTTGACCTATAACCACCGAGGGACTAGCCTCAGTCTCTGCCTGGGTCAAGGTGAACACCCGAGCTGACGTCAGGTTGTTTGCCTTCTTGAGCTCTTCCCTTCTGGCTTTCGGGCAGTCTTTCTTCAGGTGTCCCACACTCCTGCAGATGAATCAGGCCTTCACTCGACATTCCCCAATATGGCACCACCTGCACCGAGTACATTCTAGGAATGCTTTCCAGGTCTCACCGCCCCTGGAGGCCTTTATTTATGCCACGTGGCCTCATATCTAGCCCTGGAGCTGAAACTGTATTTGGAGTCTTTCTCTTTTGGTCACTAGGGCATTTTCCCCTACCAAAGTCTGCAAATGGAGGTCTTGGCCTCCTAGAATCCTTTCTAGTCGCATTCTCACACCATATCTTATTCTCTGTGCTCTCAGTTGTAAGTGCCTTCTCCACAGCCTGTGCATAGATAATCACCCCTGACACAGTAGTAATGCGAACATCCCGGGCTATAATAGTCTATAGCCCTTGGAAAAACCTCTCTCTCCTGGTCCCATCAGTGGGCACCAAATCCCCAGCAACCTTTACCACTCTATCAAACTTCAAGGCATAATCAGTCACTGTCATGTTGCCCTGAAGTAACTTACTGAACTCTTCAACTTTCGCAGCTTTAATTGTGTCATTGTAGTATTTCTCATTGAACAGATTTCTGAATTCTTCCCACGTCATAGTTTTTACTGCCCTGGTGTGGGATACCACCTCCCACCATATTTGGGCATCCTCCTGAAACATGTAAGTGGCGCAGGCCACTCTTTCATTACCACCTACCCTCATGACATCCAGGATAGTGGTTATCATAGTCATCCACTATTCAACCTTCAATGGGTCTGAGTTTCCCTAAAAAACTAGAGGGTGCTATTTTCTGAACCTCTTATACAGAGGTTCCCATCTATCTCCCCCTGTCTTGGGCTGTACTGTCGTTGGTACCTCTAGCTGTGACACTGTCGATACTGTGGGCTGTAGGTTTCCTGCTAGAACCTGTTGCCGTCTCAAGAGGTGAATCTCATCTTCCTGCCTCTATAACCTAGCTTGCATATCAGCAAACACCTGTTGCCAGTTTTCTGGAGCTGGCGGTGGGGCCTGCCTTAGTCATTCTCTTCACTGGACTGTATCTCTTAGCCAACCAATCTATCTGACCTTCGAGGAAGCATACTGATAACTATCCCAATCTCAGTGACCAAATCGACCATTAGGTAAGTAATAACTATACCCCTTGCCGCCTGACGGTCCAAGACCGAACAAACAAATAGATGCAAAATAAGCATGTTCAAGCATTTATACATGTATAGCAACACTAATAAACATGTTCTTTAATCCCTGCCAATATCACAGTGCTAACAAGCATTTCCTTGCATTCACAAGCAATAACGATGCTAATAAGCATGTTCTTTATCCTTCATGCAACAGTTAAGGGCCAGGTCCTATTAGAATATCTCATGCTCACAAATCAGGCATGCAGATAAGCTATTTATATCCTATTTAAGCAGTTAAACACATAACCACATAAATAGTTACCGAACCCTGAGTCGAGCTTGTCTTTAGTGGCGAGTGTACATGCCCGGCCAGTCTTCAGGAAACCTTAAACCTTGATAGCTCTGATACAAAGTTGTAACGTCCTCCTAATCCAGGATCGTTACACTATGTACTTTAAATAGTATCAAACTTGCTAATCAAGTCATTTGGTCATAAACATGTAACTAAGGTTAATGTCAAGGGTTAGGGTTAAAAATTTTGGTAAAAGGAAATGTTGACTTTTCATTTAAAAGTTTAATACATACATGGGATCCCAAAATATTACAAACAAACGATTAAAAGCGTATATACAAATAAAAAATGTTACAACCAGCCGGCCTAAGCGACAAAATAAGGGTTACAACCCTAGTTCCTTTGAGATATCCTTGGTCGTGGTGGACGAGCAGCCACATATGTACACACTGCCACCAAAGCTCTCCAACTCATGGCTGGTCTAGCTTTCCTTTACCCTTACCTGCACCCCATAGCACCCGTGAGCCAAGGCTCAAAAGGAAATCTTAAACATGTGTATGAACATTATTTATAGATTCCAGATACACATTAAGCATGCCCAGCAGTAATAATCTACTTATGCATGCATACAGTTACAAATACATGATTACCATGTCATAACTAGGGGGGGGGGGGGACGCTGCCCTAGATAAATGGTTAATAAGTCATACTAGGGCCCAGTGCCCTAGGATCTGGGACTAATGAGTCACCCCGGGGGCCCGTGCCCTGTCCTATATATAACCAGCCTTAGAGCTGGCCCAACGTACCTGGCGCTTTAGTTTTACACGACCATTTGGTCGAACAAGTGTATAATGCGCTCCTAGTTAGGCCTGACCATATCGACCAGCACTCAGCGCGCTATTTCCGCCCTTGACTTATGAGCCAAGGCTTTTCAATTAGATAATGCAAACAAGCACACATCTTTTAACAGTTATCCCAAAGTAGAGCATTCACGCATGCTTAATAAATTAAACACATACATAATCATAGTCATGTTCTTTCTCAGGGGCCCGAGCCCTATTCATAATCACATTAAACAACCAAATAATTAGATAACCAGTTACTGATAAGCATACTTCAGATAATACAAGTATGCATACGTATAAATCATGGTATCTTAACCAATCAAACACAAACACAGTAATAACTGTGTTCCTTAACGGGGTCGAGCCCTACCTATGCAAACAAGGCAAGCATTCATTAAACAATTTTCTAGACACAGAGCATTTAAGCATAACCTAAATCATGTTCATTCCTAAGGGTCGAGCCCTATTCATAGCTATAATCAACAACCAGGTTGAGCCCTAATCACATGTATCATGTATTAGGTACAGTTTTCTTACCCCAGGTCCGAGTGCAAAGTATAATAAGAATGACCCTCGAGCACGATCCTGGTTCTAAGCCCCTAGCGATAACCTAGTCATAACCATAATACAGGATCCCATCAATAACAAGCAATAAAAGGCTTCTGGATTGAGTCCTAGCCTCCGGGACGTCAAATTCTACTAAACCGGGTAGTAGAATCGATCCCAAGCCCTTGGGTTTGAGTTCCCGTTATTCAAGACCTATGGTGGCCAAAGTTGCCCAGGCAAGCCGCGACTTGCCCCTGAAGGCTGCGGCGCGCCTCCCAGAACAGAAGGTCCTCCTGCCTGGAATCAAGACATGGGCCGCAACTTGCCCTTGAGAGTTGTGATGCGTCTCTGAAACAGAAGCCCCCCACCTGGCCCTAGGTTCACATGGATCGCGACGCCCCATGAACAAGGCCGCAACTCGACCCTATGAACCCAGAATTCCTATGTTTTTTCTCAGCCAAAAACCCACCACAATCCACCCAAATAATTCCTATAACCATAATTCAATCCCCAGAGTAACATTAACATGATACCAGCAACAAAAGCCAACATTAAATTCAGCCAAAATCCTACCAAAACATAAAATTCACACCTTGAGCCACAAAGCTCAAGAACACTCCAAAAACTCTAGAAAATCATTACAGGATTCTACTAACACAGGGATTAGAGCTTTACCTCAGTTGTGTTTAATGGCCTCCTTGCTACAACTGTAACGACCCAGATTTTCAAGACTCGATAATGCGGAAATATAAATGTTTTCATTTAACAAAATGTCTCAAAAACCCATAGAAAAAAAAACTTTTTTAAAAAGTCGTATGGCCATACTTAACATTTAGTTACAAACATGTTTTATAAAGAGTAGAGTGAGCCTAGTTTAGGAAAATTATACAACATTTCCAAAAATAAAACGGCTTCCCAAAAGGTCGGTCCACATGTACATTTGCAAGGAAGACTCCAGCGCTCACTGCTCTGCCTTGCCCTTGCTCTTACCTACAACATGAAACAACTAGGTAAGCGAAAACGCTTAGTAAGATCAACTTTCAAACAAAGCATGTAGAGAATTAGGGTTCCGGACCCATCCGGACCCTACACAATCAATTTCAAGAATGCTAAAGCGTCCTGGCAAACTTATGGTCATGCTTGATAACCAAGGATAAATTAATTCATAACTAGATAAAAATCCTGCACTCAGAAAAATCCCAGAACAAGCAGATATATTATATCACAACTATATCTTATCAACAATTATATCCCTGCACTCAGAAAATCCCAGAGCAAGCAGATATATTATATCAAAACTATATATTATCAACAATTATATCCCTGCACTAAGAAAATCCTAGAGCAAGCAGATATATATTATATCACAATATAATTCGAGACCAACGCTCAACAATTTCCAAAAATTCAGGCGTAACGCGCCCTCCAACATAATTGCTAATCTGTAAAAGAGAACCGAGTCTCCACACTAAGATCTAGCCAATAAATATTCTCATCAAGGGTAACTATCGTGTTACCTAGGGCATCGCTACTTATCCAAGAGTGTAATCCAATTTACACGGTTTTACGGAGACTTCTATGTTAATCAGTGGTGCTAGTGAGCAGTTGCCCCTAGGGTGTTCAGCCTCACTCAATCTTGGCAATCCCTAGTATCTCTAGGTACTCTCATTGAATGGCCAATATTCACGACTGCTATCCGGGAATAACTTATCAGAGCACTTACTCGGATTCTACCCGTCCAATGATTAAGTAAGCATGAGGGCCCCTAGGTCCCATTTATTTTGGCGCCCCTAGGTTTAACTAGCTTATCCTCATCTCATGGCCACTCATCGCGGTAATGAGCCGGACATAAATAAAATCAAGCAGTGTGACGGGGATCAACCGTCTAGGATATGACGGACATCTACCGTTCATATTTTCTAAATCAGCACTCACTAGACTAACGTCTCTAATTAACTTTCTATGACAGTCTATATATGTGCATGTATCCCTATACTAACATACAAGACAATAATCATTTCATGTTGCAGCCATACAATATAAGTTGACTTACTTGGAGTCCTTAGCGCTCAGCAGGTTTTCACCCTCCAACGTTCAGTCCAGTTACGCTTAGCCAATACTGTAGTTATTCATACAGTATACTCGGATTAATTATGGCACTCATAATTCATTATTATTATTTTGGGCAGTTTGGTCATTTTAATAAAAGTCATTTGTAAGGATTTATAATCCTTATTTGGTTTTAAACCTATTAAGGAAAGTCATACAAAATATTCGAGACTAAACCCTAAGTCTCGGGGAGGCCTATCCTAAGGTCTCGATACCTAGGCTCGGGTATCACAATGGTATTTTCCCACAATCCGCTAAAAATCTTATTCTTTCAAGATATCGCTATTAACCCGCACTTTCGACTAGTCGGTTAAAATATGTAAGATTTTAGCCGGTATTATATCCAAAAAATACTAATAAATTCTTTAATTATTTTTAAAGAAAATAAACTCTTAAATTTTCCTTAAGGTTTTAATATCTAAAAACTGTTTTAAGAAAATTGCCTAATTTGTCTTAATTAGGAAAACCGTTAAAAATTTCCCATCTTGACTAATTAATTTTCCAAAATCAATTAATCAATTTTCCTTACTAGAAAAAATAATTCATTTAATTATTTTATCAAAATATAGGATTTTAAACCCTCTTTTAATTTATTAACTATTAATAAATTAAATCTCTTATTTTTAGAAAGAATAAAAACTCTTTAATAAAAATAATTCATTTAAACTCAAATGGGTAATTTTAGTTAAAATATGATTTCAAGACTTACCAATTTATATCTTGAAATAAGCAAAATTTTATTTTTTACCTTATGTTCCAAAATCTCATTTTTACACTAAGTGTGAAAAGCCTATTTTTCACATTTTTAACTACATACTTCGTTAGTTCATAACTTGAAATTTACTTACCCAATCGTTACCAAAATTTCCCAATTCCATTTTTGTTATGCCATTTAGGTCTTTGTAAAATCTTAGGTCAAAATGAGCATTTTTTATTGGTGAAATCATTTTCCAACAATGAGGTAAAAATGACCTTATTTTCAAGTCCTTATTTTTTCCAAATTTTGACAGTTAATAACTTTCAAACCGTTCAATATTTTCTTACCAAATTTTACAGTGGAATAATAGGTTATGCCAGAAATATTTCCACAAAAGTTTAGAAAAAAATGGGTTCATTTTCCCTATACAGTGGCTGTCCAAACTTGGTTCCGAAAATAAGAATACGAAAAAACAGTTTTTTACCTAAACTTTGAAATAGCATAACTTACTCATTTATAAACATTTTTTAGTGTTTCAAAAGCTCAATTTTATGTACTCAATCTCAAAAACATCACAGTACAATTTAATTTTACAAAAATAATATACAGTGGCTGCTTGACCCCTTGGAAGTCACAGCTCAAAACATGTTTTGTTTTAGGGTATCCTACAAAACCCTTGGGGGTTTTGGTTCCCATTTTCAAAAATCAATACACATGCATCATAAAAATTATTAAACAACTATCATAACCTTATTACATCACCAACAAGAAACTTTAAGCATTAAATATACAAAATAATGCTTAAAACTAAAAACCCTACAACAAAATCATCAAAAGTAAACTTTTTACCTTTTTGGTGTTCTTGCTTAAGGTTTGGACCTTCCTATTAGCTTTGACTCCTTCAAAACCTTTCAAAAACCCTAACCAATTTCCCCCAACAACATAGTTAATTAGCTATTTGAAACTCTATGCTTAAAACTTTACAAAAGCCTAGATTAGTGAAACTTTACCTTAGGGAAAATACTTCCTAGACCAAGACTTAGCCTCCAAGCTTCCTTGGTGTTCTTGAGGTTGAATATTGAGAGACAACTTGAGAGAGTTAAAAAAAAAAGATGATAGTGAGAGAGTGAAAGTGAGTGGTCGGTTCTTAGGGGGAGGTTAGAAGAGTTTATACTATCTAATTTATCCTAAAAACACTCAAGTGTTTTACTCCCACTTGCCCACTTGACAATATCCCAAACCTTTAAATAAATGGGATTTAAACTCAATTAGTTAATAAATGGGATTTCAAAACATCACATAGCCGGCCACCCATTGCTATATATATGTGATCATTTCATTTTTTTTTTATAAAGGTTAATAAATGTTTCATAAGAAGAAAAGTCCAAATTGGCTTTTGACACATTTTTCACTCTTATTAAGTTTTAACCACCAAAATTAACATTAATTAATTAAATTAAATGTCTCTCACATTTAATTTAATTAATCACATAATAAAATTTAACCTAAGGTCCATTCATGGAATAAAATTCCCCATTTCGGCAAAATTAGGCATTTAACACAAAATGCCTGAAAATTTCCATTTTCTTTTAGGTTTATTATTTTTGACCAAATTTAACTTTTATGAATGTATTTTATGCCCAAAATATAATTGTCATGATTTTTCATTTTATTTTCCGAGATTTTTACCCGATCAGGGTTTTTGTGTTGGTCCAGGACCGAAAGTCTTATCTTGACTTTTAAAATCACAAAATTCATATTTTGGCTAGCAATAACTCATGGAATACTTACAAACAAAATATAATATTATTTAAAATAATATTCTTAACCCGAGGGAAAAATCCCGACTCGAGTCGTTTAAAGGTACCCGAAAACGTAGGACGTTACAACAACAAATCCAAATCCTAACCCAAGCCTTCAATTCCCTTAGCTTTCTCAAGAAATTCACACCAAAGTTGAGAGAAGGTGAGAGAGTCAGTTGGGAGAGCAAGCGAGAGCTGAGTGTTTTGTTTTGTTTTTTTTCTTTTGTATAGTTTACTTAAGGTTGAATTAACCTTAAGAAAATCCTGAGGCTCAGGGTACCAAAAACGTCCCCGAGGGAAAAATGGTCAAAATCCCTAATATTCCCTCCTAATCTCACTAACTCCAAATATATCCTCGAATATTTAGTCTCGTTACCCGATAACTCGGTAATGCACTAGATGCCCAAAATACCCCTTGACTCACCCCGAGTTGGGTATTAGGTCCCGTTGTGACTTTCCTGCTAGCTTGCTCCCTATGATCGTCTTATGTTGAGTAACCAAAATAAACTCACATAATAATGTGGTCTCTCAAATATATCACATATATGCACATATATACAATTATGCCCTCAACGAGCCAAAATTGCCCTTCCAATAAGAAACGGACCCACATGCATATCTAATACACCTAAACATGCATATCTAGTCATATTATCATATAACTCGCATAATCAAATAATTATACGCATATATATATATCATATAAACATATAATTTCCATAAATTGTCATCTTGGCCCCCTAATCAAGGCCCTAAGCCTTATTAAGTAATTTGGCACATTACAGCTTTGAGACGACACAACTTTTAAAAAAATTCACATGCGATCTAGGTAGAAAGTCTCCAGAAAATATCTTGGTAAGAAGTCGGTAGAGTTGAATAGCTTATCATTAAACACATATTTTCAAAAACGCTTGATTCACACGGCTCAGCAACACCAATTGTTGCAGAGTCCTTGGGACAGTTGCTTTAGACAATTCTCCAAGTTCAATTAAATGGTCTTGGTTCTTATTATCCAAATATCCTCCACCCCTATCAGATCACAAGATCTTTAACGTTTTACCTAATTTGGTTTTAAATCCATAACAATGGATTCTTTTAACTTCTTAACAAATTTTCAAAATTCCTATGCTTTTGGTACTTACATGAGTCTCTAGAGCAATAATTCATGAATGTGACAAAATACTCATAACCACCCCTCGTTTGAACATTCATTTTTCCCCAGACATTTGAACATACTAGCCCTAGTGGTTCTTTGGCCCTTTCTCCTATTATAGAGAATGGACGCTTTGTCATTCTGCCATTGAGACTAGATTGACAAATAGGTAGGTCACCCGAGGTGAGTTCCCTCAAATGCCCAACCTTTTTTAGTCTTTGAATCCAATCATAACAAATATGACTAAAGCGAAGATGTCGAAGGTACGTCATTTCTAACGTTATTGACCTTTTGTCATTTAACTGCCGTAGATTTAGCTTTCTTAAATAACTCACTATTTAGAACATAGGGTTCGTTTAGTTGCAATAGTTATAGCCCATTTTTCATACATCCACCCCACAATTCACATCCATTTAAAGAAATAGGATTTTATTACTTGTGAAAGTAACTACAAATTGTTGCTGATGTAATAAGAAAATCTGAAATTAAAATTTCCATTGAAAATCAGAATAAAATAAACATTGTCTTAAATCAATATATTTATTTCCAATGCTTTGGCTTTTTATCCTTCATGGCTTTCCCAATGCTAAAAAGGTGTAAAAAAAAAATACATGCATGTTTAGTAGATTTTGATTTACCAATCCAAAACTGAAGTATCATCCTCTAAAATCACATGCATCCAAGACAAATTTCGTTATCTTGGTTTCCATATTCCTTGAGTTCCAGGAAATCTTGTTCCAATTCCCAGTATCCTTGCAGTTGGAAACCCTCCCCTTTTTGTGTACTTATAATCAGGCCTTGCTCCAAGATGCTTTGCAACATTTGGTGCCTTGTCAGTGGACTTCTTGTTCTTTTTGTTTGAATTTCTTCCTCATTTGCTCTTCGAAGAAGAAGCTTAAAGAAGCTTCTCCTTGAGCTTGTTTAGTAGTATTAGAATTATTTCCTTTGCTTGAACCACCATCAACAATCCTTATTGAAGGATTTGGTGATCGTTGCATAGGAAAAATATGAATATCTTTGATTATCACGAACTTGATGTTGTCCATAATCAACACCATGTTGATGTTGGACAAACATTTCGTGAGATTCTCACCATATAGTAACCTCCTAGAGATTAGAGAGAGTATGGGGTGGGAAGCCTAGAGCTACGATTATCAACTAAGTACAAATAAATGCATTGCTTGACAAACATTTATTTATTAAAATTTTAGAAATAGAATAACATACAAAATGTTTTGAGATAAGCAAAATACTAAAACACTTATATTCTATTTCTTAGGTACTTTAACTAGCTATGAACTCATGTGTCCCGGTAGGCGAGAGTCACAAATATTCACTTAATTAAATTTGAAACATCTCAATTAATAAAACATCATAGACTTTTATTCACTACCTATCCATTCGATCAAAGTAACGAAAACTCATGTGTCCCGGTAGGTGAGAGTTACAAATATTTCTTACTTTATGAGTTTGATCCACGGTTTCGATTATTATAGACTTAATTTCTATAGTCACCGTAGGGATGAGTCTATAGAAGGTCCGTCTATAACCATGTATCCTAAGAAATTTAACCATGTTAAGAAGTCCAGTGAACACTTTCCGTAGGGAGACGAAATCAAAGCGCCATGAGGCCCCACTGAACTCTATCCTTCTTACATCAATTGTGGAGATTGAATTCAAATTTTTAAAACTCATTATTAAATCTTTCAGTATTTTATTCTTAATATCAAGTTAGGTTTTCCAAATTATTAAAATAATTAATAAACCAACTTAGGTTTTCCAAATTATCCAAATAATCAATATACCAACTTAGATTTGCCAAATTATAAAAATAATCAATAAACCAACTTAGGTTTTCCAAATTATTAAAATAATAAATAAACCATAGTTTATAATTTTCCCATTAATTCTAAAATTACCATTGAAAATTAATCCAAAAAAATAGAATTAATTTGTTTCTAATAAATTATTAGGTCCAACTAAAAAGAATAACCTAATACTACTAAGTCCAACTTAGGTAAATGGACCTTAACAATTCGAGCGTGCATGGAGGAGAGTTGGGTTCAATACTATGGCTCCCTAACTTCCATACAAAGCCCAAAAAGACAGGAATTTGAAGATTCGTTTTATTAATTGTTATTCAATTGATTAAGCTCAATCTAGGAATTCAAAGCAAATGGACCTTCACAAGTGGAACAACCCACAAGAGAGGAATTTAAACTTTACATGTTTAATTGGGCCCAAATAAAAACTAACATTTTATGAAAGTTTTATTTGAGTTTTCCCACATTTTTCAAGCACAAAAATTGGGCCATCATTATACTTATATTTAAAGCCCAAATGCAAACAATTATTTAATAATGATGCTTAATATGTTAATAATTAGATGGGCCTAACATGTTACTATATAAGCATGTATTATTAAATTATGTAAATATACCACAACAATATACTATTTTGCAAAATACCATAATTAATTAGCATAGAATTCATCAAACAAAATTCAATATAATTAAATAAACAAGTTGCAAAATATTAAATTAATTAAAATAGAATTTATCAAACAAAATTCAATTTTAAATAGTTAATTTAAATTAGGTTGTTAAGTTGTTAGGAATGACAAGATATTTTATTTTTAAATATTTTAACCAATTTTAAAATATCAAAATATATTTTACCCAAATTTAAAATATCTAAAATTATCTGATAACCAATTATAAATATTTGAAACAATAAAAATATCTTGAATAATCAGATAACTAATTATAATATTTCATTTATAACAAAATAAAAAAAACCTTAAAATATCTTGATTATCAAATAACCAATTCAAAATATTTTAAAAAGCGAAAATATCTAAAATAATCAGATAATCAATTTTAAATATTTTAAACTTAACTCCACAAAATATCCAATTTTTAAAAAAAATTATTTTTTTTTGTGAAAAAGCCCGCTGTACGGACGTCGTACGACCTCGGGGTCCTGGTGGCTTTTTCATGCGTGTCTAGCATGCATACTTCATAATCAGTCCAAAAAAATGTGTGCAGTTTTTCAATCCCAAAACAAACCAAAAAACAACCAAACTATTGCTAAATTTACATAACAAAACATAAACATGCACCAATAACATGTACCATCCAATTGACACCCCAACATATCAATCAATTTCATACATGTTCATTCATTAAAATAAACAAGAAACATATGGATCTGAGGCCAATTATAGGAAATACATATTGCAGGATCTTTATTTATTTTCATATAATTTACATATTATCAAACAAACATGTAAATTCGTAGAACATGCTCCTATGAAATTGATACAAAATAGAGTTAAGTACAGAAACTTACATATATGCAGCGGAATTGGAACAACTCCTTCATTCAATCTCTCTAACCCTTGATTCCTTTCTATAGCAGAGTTTTATCAAGAGACTGAACTAGATCAGCAACACAGTTTTCCTCACCAAGCCTTTGATCAACCTAGAACTAGTGTGGGCTGGTTCTCAACACCTGAGATAGAGATTGTAACATCCCGTATTTGGAACACCGTTAGTAGCCGGTGAAGAATTTTGTGAAATATTATTTCGACAAATAATATTATGTGAAATTATGATATTTCGTGAATTTTATAGCCATTGTGCTAATTTGATAAAGAGTTTAGGCCTATGCAAAGAAAATTGGTCTTTAACCAAGGGGCAAACCCTAATAACGAAAAAAAATCGCAGATTAGGTCAGATGAGGAATACTATGGCATAAAAATATTTGGCAACTGGGACTGTATAATCGAGCTAGTAAATTTAAGAAAAATTGAATAAGGATTTAATTCCAATCTACCGAGCTTAAGAATGGAAATTCTTGCCCGAGCCTCTAAAGAAATTTTGGTCAATTTGAGTAAATTACCAAAATTATGTGTTATGTGACAAAATTTATTTTTGGTCACACTTATTTTATTTTAGCTTGGAGATATTTAAAAGCTATAGGGTAAAATTTTGGTTAAATTAGGAGAGTAAAATTACCAAAGGGCCCTTGAGTGTATTAGAAGTGAGATAAAAAGGACAGGGACATTTTAGTCATTTACAAAGGAGGAGAGAGGGTGTGATGGGCAGCCAGGCTATGCCCTACTGTACTCAAGTGTCTAGGATACCTACCCTAGGAAGAGTAAGAGGCTACCTCACCCATTGGATAACCCTCCAATCATTCATCTTACAACCCAATCATTATTTTTTTTATTTCCTTCTTTTTCCTCAAGAAAATAAAAGGAGAAACTCTCTTCATTTCCCTCCCAAAAACCGAGAGGTTTCTCTCTTCCCTCTCCATTGCTGCCATTTTCTCTCCAAGGAGCAAGAGCACTCTTTCCCCCTTTGAAGAAGGAAGAAGCCCAAGAGCACACTTGGCAAGTGTAAGTTTCGAACATAGTACATCCTTTTTTCCTTCTCTTTTCCTTTCAAACCCGAAATCCTAAGGGGTATTAATATGCATGCATGAGATTATAATAGCCCTGCATGGCATGGATCTTGTGTTTTAGGTCTAAATGGAAGTTGTTCTAAGAAGATATCAAAGATTTGAAGCTTGTTGGTGGTTTAGTGAGAACAAAGGTAAAGATTTTAGAGTTTTGGTCATTTTCCACTCATCTCCATCTTCTACCATAACATTCCTTTTTAAAAATCTGCATGTGGAACCTTGGGGCTTGGTTGGAGTGTATAGAACACAAGGAGAAAGTTTGAAAAGCTAAGGGAACCTCATCTCCAAGCTAGAACCATCAAAGGTAGATTTTTGGTTGGTTTTTGAGTTGTTTTTTGTTATTGATGTTAGATCTTGTTGTATAGGTTTTTTTGTTGGTTTTCGAAGTTTATTTTATGCTTGAGGGTTAGATTGGTTCATTTTTTGATTTGAATTCATGCATGTGGCTAGGGTTTTGCTAGTTGTGTTTATTTTTGCTAGAATGTGTAGAAATGCATGCTGCCAAGTTTTCGTCGTTTGAATTCCAACGGGTCAGATCGTACCCTACTACCTCTTTTTGTGGAAATAATTTGTATGGTTTCATATTTCTAGATGAGTACTTGATTTTAGGCTTTGGAAAATCGAAAAAAAAAAGTATTTTCAAACCTAAGCTATGAACTTTTTGGCATCTTGATGCAATTTGGAAAATTTCTGGGCAGCATGCACTGCCCAGATTGTTTTTAATTTGAACATGTTTTACTGAGCCAAAAGCCATGAAATTTGGTAAAATGTTAGTTTAAATATGTAAAAGGATGACAGAAATTTTTGGAGGAAAATGAAAAATGGTTAAAGAGGAATGGTTTTTCAAACTTTTCCATAATAATCTGAAAATGAAATTTATGGGCAGCAAACACTGCCCAGATTGTCTTACATTTTTTAATGGGTTCCCCTATGCTAAAAATTATAAAATTTGGAGAGAAACTAAATTAGATATGATTATATATCATGGTAAAATTTTAGAAAAAACTGGGGTACATTGTAAGAGAAATAATTTTTCAAAGAACCCTAAAAATCTGAGAAAAACTCCTGGGCAGCAGACACTGCCCAGATTTATTTAAATGGTTTAATGGGTTTTGCCTTCCCAAAAATTATGAAACTTGGTGAAAGTTTTTTAAGATAGGTATTAAGGTCCTGGAAATTTTTTAGATAAAAATATATCACCGTTTAAGAGTAGTAATTTTTCTAAGTTACCTAAAAACGGACAAAAAATAGTACTTTTGAACCTTTTCAAAAAACGAGTTTTGGGAGGTTAGTTCCCCTAACCTAAATTGAATTTTTGACGTGAGGTTTCACCTAGTTCCCGTCATTAGGACACATAATACGTGAACATAATTTTAAAGGGTTGTGGTTAGAGAACCTAACATTGAATATGAACTTAAAAGCGGGATTTTTGTCACGTTACAATGAATAGTGAAAAAGTTAGGTTCGAAATTGGAAATGAAGTTGTTTTAAAAAATAGCTACAGTTTTGGATATCTAACAAACCCCAAATTAGTTTAAGGTTAATGAGAATTCATTTTTACCATTTTCCAAACACGGGGTCCCATTGCCCTTTCTTTTCGAAAATGACGTAATAGAGATCCTAGGTTATGGATTTAAAGATGGTAAAAATGGGAATTAGGTTTAATAAAGTCGTAAATCAAAAAGTATTATCGTTAACGGATAATAAATTGTAAAATGTCAAAACGCGGTATTTGTGGGTAAAGAATGAAAAAAGGTAAACTTCGTACTTGAGTAGAAAGTGGGTGGTTTTCTAAGATTAAGAGTCGTTTAAAACTTCTTTTATAAGTAACCAAAATATGTGTTATATGATTCAGAGAGTCTTCTAGAGATAGAATATTAAAATGCACAGAACGGAGAGCTTGTTGCGGTAAGGACGATTTTTCTCAGGAAACCGTAAATTGATTTAAAGCAAATTCTGGTCTTATACACTGTAAAGCGTATAAGAGAAATGTCAGTATAGATTCTCTAATAGAACTTTATTGAATGTAGCTATCATAGAATATTAGCTATACGAATATTCCATTGTTTAATCTGAGTACACTGTATTGATTACAGTAATCGCAAAAAGGAAAAATGAATAGCGGTGTTAAAGATCCAGCTAGGAGCTAAGGACTCCAAGTAAGTTAGCCTTTCTCTTTCTTTGCTACAACAATGAATATACTAGTCTGTGCTTGTAGTATTAGATTACACTAGTTTTGTTTAGGTCGTTTAGACTAGGGTACGCTTAATGCCTACCTTTGCAATCTTATGCATTATGTGGCATAATGGTAAGTGAGTTCGGGTTGAAGCCAGAACCTTATCATAATTATAGTCCGGGTTGGAGTTAGGACATGGCGAAATTATAGTCTAGGTTGGAGCTAGGTCATGGTGAAATTATAGTCCACGTTGGAGCCAGGACATGGTAAAAATTTTGTCCGGGTTGCAACCATGATGTGGGAGATTATAATCCGGGTTTGAGCCAGGACATGGTGAAATAATAGTCCGGGTTGGAGCCAGGACATGGTAAAATTTTAGTCTGGGTTAGAGCCGGGACATGGTAACATAAAGTGCAGGTTGGAGCCAGGACATGGTAATATAGTCTAGGTTGGAGCCAGGATGCTAAGAGTGAATCCGAGTTGGAGCCAGGATCCTTTGTTTTTGTTTGAATTGATTTAAATTGTATAATTATATATCTCAAATGTTCTGGGATTTTTTGAGTGCAAGTTATCATGATATGTGTAATGTTGATTTCTAGGTACAATCAAAGTATTTGATTCTGATTTGGCTATTGTTTGAGAATTGTATGATAAGGTTGGGATTTATCCAATACCCTAATAATCGGTAGTGATAACTACCTTAGGGAAACCCATTACTGGATTTAGTATAATTATGTGGAAGGTTATTCTTACTAAGCATTTTCGCTTACCTAGTTGTTTCATGTTGTAGGTAAGTGCAAAAGCAAAGTGGAGCAGTGAGCGCCGGAGTCTGCTTGTGGATATGTACATGTGGCCCAACCTAGGGAGGTTTTTGATGGAATACCATTTCGAAAAGAAACATTGGAAGCATGTTATTTCTTTTATGATATTTATTTTGCTTTAACTTTCTAAAAGAGTAGTTGTAATTCAGTTTGCTAAAACTAAAAGTGTGCGCACACGATCTTTTTAAAAGTTTTTTTTTATGTGGATTTTCAATACAATGAATTAAAGAAAAAGTTTAGATTTCTGCATGTTTCGGTCTTGTATGTTTATAGGGTCGTAACAAATGGTATCAGAGCTCGAGTTGAGTCCATTCTGTAGAAAAACCCACATGTACATTCTGCAAGATAGATTGACACTCACTGTAAGTATTGTCTTTTCATATCTGTTTCCTTTGCTTTCTTTTGTTTACCTCAATCCTATAAATTGTAGGTTATGGCTGATATACCTGAGATAGATGACCTTGTGATAGAGAACCTACCCATGATCCCTACACCTAGGGTTGACTATTTTAGGTTATTTCACAACGAGAATCCTCGACACTTCAAGTACAATCAGCGACATCGGCGTGCTGTTTGGCGATGGACGCAGTACATGACTGAGGTTTTTGATAGGGCCAACACACCCAAGCGAGAGAGAGCATGGTTTGCTAGCACTTGTCTAAGCGTTGCGGCCCAGGTGTGGTTCTGCCACCGACATTGGAAGATGGTTCGCGTCCCGTGGGACAACTTCCGTATGGAGCTCGAGCTGGCATTTGGGCCATGGATTGGCCTATCTCCATGGTTGGTGGCATATCTTGAGGCTGGACTGTAGAGCCTGAGGAGGATTCTGAGCAGCCGGACGAGGATTCCGATGTAGAGCTTGATATGTTGATGAATAGCTTAGATTAGGTTATGCTATGAAGGTCTTATTGATACTTTTTGGTAAAGACTTGGCAAACCTACTAGGTTGTAGGACTTTTGTAATGTGGTAGTAGGCGTATGTAGAAACCCCACATGTAGCTAGGGTTCTCTTTTGTATTTATCGTTCTGCTATCTAAAATTTTATGGCATGATCTGTCATGATCATTTTGTATTGCTAGGTTATCACCTTAAATGTATGACTACCTGCTTTGAGTTACATTGTTATGGTTCTTCTTTCTTGTGTATGATCAAAACTTGTATGCTCATTTAATGCTAGGTTAGTATTCTTCCCTACTATACATTATTGAATAGAAATTCGCGATGGTGCCTAACACATGAGCCAGAGGAGGTCGAGTTGTTAACCCACCAGACCCAACCGAGAGAGTGGTCGTTGACCAAGAGTCAGGTCGTGGCTGAGGCAGAGGAAGGGGTCGAGGCCGAGGGAGAGGTCGTGGACAAAGAGCACAGCTGGAACCAAATCTGGCAACTCGGATATAGGAAATGAGAAGGACTATGCATGAGTAGAATGCAGAAAACGCTCAGATGTTCGAGGCAGTGATGCAAAGATTTCTGAAAGTGCCACACAACCCCACACCCCCAGCACCCCGGGATGACATTCCCGAACAATAGGAATTCCCGGTGTAAGAAGACCCACTGGTGGGAGCAAATCCGCCAACTAATGAATCTAGAACATAACAACTGAAACCAATCTCAGAACGGTTTAGCCGGCAAAATCCACCTGTGTTCAAAGGAACTTTGGACCCCCTGATAGCATAGGAATGGGTCAACGTGCTGGAAATAATCTTTGACTTTGTGGCAGATACCAAAAGGGAAAAGGTAATATGTGCGGTGTATATGTTAAGGAAGGGCGCCCGCATCTGGTGGGATATTGCTAGGAAAGGACGTGACATGGCACGAATGGAATGGGCATAATTTCTGGTCATGTTCAATGCCAAGTACTACAACCATACAGTGATAGATCGGAAGGTGGTTGAGTTTGCCAACCTAGTCCAAGGGTCATCTAGCGTACAGGAGTACGTGCGCAAGTTTGACCAACTCTTAAGATTTGCTCCGAATTTGGTACACACTGAAGCCAATTGGGTACGCAAATTCATGAAGGGGTTGAAAAGAGAGATAGGTCAGTGCGTGGACACCAAGAAGACAAGCCCAGATACTTATGATGAAGCCGTAGAGATAGCATTCCACCAAGAATCCTAATTAGTACAAGAAAATGAGCCCTACAGAGCTGAAGAACGAGCATATGTTCCAAATGACAGAGGAAGATACTCTAACAACCAGAGCGAATCTTCTGGGAGGTTTACATTCAGAAGCAATCGAAGTATGGGGAAGACCAATACTCCAGGAAACTCTCAGTTTTCCAATGGTGGAAATAATAAACGAAGAATGGAGCCACCAAGCTTAAGTTCAAACTTCAACAAGTAGCCAAGGAGAGAAAATAACTATTGGCCACAGTGCAACAAATGCAATCGATGCCACCCAAGCGAGTGCAACAACAACAACTGCTTCACCCATGGAAAGTTGGGCCATCTCTCCAAGTACTGCCCGAATCATAGTCAGAAGGGAGGAAACGACCAACCAAAGCCAGTCGGAATTGCACCACGAGTCTATGCACTCACCCAGGGTGATAAAGGAGCTGGAACTTCTGACATGGTGTCAGGTCAGCTTCATGTGGCTATAACTCAACATATGCATTAATGGACACTGGTGCGCCCCATTCTTTTATTGTTGCATCTTATGTTGATAAGACAGATAGGAAACCTGCACCTATGGAAAATGTATGTGGTGTATCCTTACCTTCGGGGAGGATATGATGGTACGGTCTTGGGTTAGAGCCGTACCAATCTGGGTCATTAGTCCGGAGTTGATCGTGGATTTTCTACTGTTATATTTATAAGAATACGATGTTATTTTTGGTATGGATTGGCTAACCAAATATGGGGCGGTGGTAAATTGCAAACAAAGAAAGGTGACATTTAACCCACCTGGGAAAGAACCGTTCATCTTCCAAGGCACAACCCACGAGAAGAATTTCGCTATAATCTCCACGTTGAAGGCTAGGAAATTATTGGACGATGGATGTATCGGCTACTTGGCGAATGTAATAGACAAGAATAGGGAGTTTAAGCTACAACCAACTGAGGTAGCAATGGTGTGCAAATTTTCGGAAGTGTTTCCTGAAGATCTTCCAAGGATACCCCCGAATCGAGAAGTTGAGTTCGAGATCGAGTGGATTCCATGCACCGCACCTATTTCAAAGGTACCATACTGGATGGCACCGACAGAGCTTAAAGAACTGCAAGCGCAATTACAAGAATACCTAGAAAAAGGATTTATACGACCAAGTCATTCTCCTTGGGGAACCCCAGTACTATTCATGAAAAAGAAAGATGGCACCATGAGAATGTGTATAGACTACTGCGAACTCAACAAAGTGATGATCAAGAACGGATACCCGTTGCCCAGAATTGATGATCTATTCGATCAACCATAGGGAGCATCGGTATTCTCGAAGATCGACTTGAGATCCAGATACCACCAGTTGAAGGTCAAGGAATCGGATATTCTCAAGACTACATTCCGAACTCGGTATGACCACTATGAGTTCATGGTGATATCTTCTGGACTCACCAATGCGCCTGTGACTTTCATGGATCTTATGCATAGGGTACTGGGTGAGTATCTAGACAAATTTGTGATCGTGTTTATAGACGATGTACTCGTATACTCACGAAACTAGGGAGAACACTATCAACACCTGGAGCTAATCTTATAGCGATTGTGTGAGAAAAATTTGTACGCCAAGTTCTCCAAGTGTGAATTATGGTTGAATCAATTGTGTTTTCTAAGACATGTGGTATCAGGAGACGGGATTGCAATTGATCCAGCAAAAATTGAGGTGGTGAAACAATGGAAAGCCCCAAAGAACGCACAAGAGATCCACAGTTTCTTGGGTCTGGCAGGATATTACAGGCACTTTGTGGAGGGTTTCTCCAAAATAGTTACGCCGATGACCAAACTGGCCCGGAAGAACATTAAGTTTGAGTGGACAGACAAGTGCAAATAGAGTTTTCAAGAGTTAAAAACCAGAATAACAACTGTTCCAGTGCTCACTATCCCAAAAGGCACATAGGGTTATGCCATTTACAGTGATGCATCAGGTCAGGGACTCGGAGCAGTATTGATGAAACACGAGAAGGTGATCGCATATGCCTCCCGACAACTGAAAAATTACGAGAAACATTATCCAACTCACAACTTGGAGTTAGCAGTAGTAGTGTTCGCATTGAAGATCTAAAGACACTGTCTTTATGGGATCCACTGTGACATATACACAAATCACAAAAATCTGAAATATTTCTTCACCCAGAAAGAGTTAAACACGAGACAACAAAGGTTGTTAGAATTGTTCAATGATTACTATTGCGATATATTGTACCACCCAGGCAAGGCTAGTAAAGTAGCTGACGCGTTAAGTCGGCAACTTATGGCTTAGGTAATTTCGATGAAAGAAATACCCCAAGAACTACAAACCAGTATATCCAAATTGGATTTGGAGATAGTAGTGGGAAGATTTGCATAGTTATCCGTGCAACCCGCGATCATGGAAGCGTTCCAAGGGGGATAGCTCACAAATCCATGGATCCAACGACTGGTGCATGAGACTATGAAAGACATGCGACCAGGGTTTCACATCTCGAAGGATGGAATGTTGGTTTTCAAGGGCAGAATATGTGTGCCCGATGATGAGGAGATCAAGAGGCAAATATTTTATCAAGCTCATAATACTCCTTACATTATGCATCCGAGAACCACTAAGATGTATTAGGATCTCAAAAGATACTTTTTATGGGTAGGAATGAAGAGAAATGTAGTGAAGTATGTGGCACACTTTTTGACGTGTCAACAAACCAAGGCAGAGCATCAGTGACCCACAAGGTTATTGCAACCGCTTGACATCCCTAAGTGGAAATGACAAATGGTCACCATGGACTTTGTTACTGGGTTACCACACACTCTGAAGGGAAATGATGCTATCTAGGTTATCATGGATAGATTGACAAAATCCGCCCATTTCTTACCCATTAAGACAAGACAACAGACGACACAGATAAGTTGGCAGACTTGTACATTGCTGAGATAGTGCGATTACATGGGGTTCCCATCTCTATAGTGTCTGATCGTGATGGACGATTTACCTCCACATTTTGGAGAAGAATACAAATGGGATTGGGAACTAAACTCAAGTTTAGTACTGCCTTCGATCCACAGATGAATGGCCAGAGCGAACGAACAATTCAGACCTTGGAAGATATGTTGAGAGCTTGTGTGCTGGATTTTCAAGGTTCGTGGAGTGTAAAACTTCCACTAATTGAGTTCGCCTACAACTATAGCTATCATGACTCGATAAAAATGGCTCTGTATGAGGCACTATATGGAAGAAAGTGTCGATCTTCAATCCACTAGCATGAGACTGGTGAGGATCAAAAGAGGTAGACCAAGCTACGAAAGACATTAGATCAATCCATCAAAGGTTGTAGACCTCTATAGATCGACAACGCAAATATGCTGATCTTCATCGAACACCATTAGAATTTGAAGTTGGGACAAGGTACTGTTAAAAATAGCTCAATTGAGAGGAGTTATGAGGTTCGGGAAAAAGGGCAAGTTGAGCCTTAGGTACATAGGATCGTTTGAGGTTCTAGAACGCATTGGAAAGGTGGCTTACCGACTAGCCCTTCCGCCCGCATTCTCTAGAGTTCACGATGTATTCCATGTGTCAACCTTAAGCGAGTACGTGAATGACCCCACTCATGTGTTAAGTTACGATGAACTTAGCATAGATCCTCAGCTAAACTATGAGGAAAAACCGGTCACGATTCTGGATCGGAAAGACAAGGTGTTAAGGAACAAAACAATACCTTTGGTAAAGGTTCAATGGTGTAACAACAACATTGAAGAGGGGACCTAGAAAACAGAAGCCGTGATGCGGGAGCGGTACTCCCATCTATTTTTTAGTTTCGGGGATGAAACTTCTATAAATTGTAGGTATTGTAACATCCTGCATTTTGAACACTCTTAATAGTCGGTTGGATCCGGTGAAGAATTTTGTGAAATATTATTTTGATAAAGGGTTTAGGCCTATGCAAAGAAAATTGGTCTTTAATCGAGGGGCAAACCCTAATAACGAAAAAAAATCTCAGATTAGGTCAAATGAGGAATACTATGGCATAAAAATATTTGGCAACTAGGATTGTATAGTCGAGCTAGTAAATTTAAGAAAAATTGATTGAGGATTTAATTCCAATCTACCGAGCTTAAGAATGGAAATTCTTGCCCGAGCCTCTAAGGAAATTTTGGTCAATTGGAGTAAATTACCAAAATTATGTGTTATGCGACAAAATTTATTTTTGGTCACATTTATTTTATTTTAGCTTGGAGATATATAGGGTAGAAATTTGGTTAAATTAGGAGAATGAAATTACCAAAGGGACCTTGATTGCATTAGAAGTGAGTTAAAAGGGGCAAGGGAATTTTAGTCATTTCCAAAGGAGGAGAGAGGGTATGATGGGCAGCTAAGCTATGCCCTAGTGTACCCAAGTGTCTAGGAAACCTACCCTAGGAAGAGCAAGAGGCTACCTCACCCATTGGCTACCCTCCAATCATTCATCTTACACATCCAATCATTATTTTTTGATTTCTTTCTTTTTCCTCAAGAAAATAAAAGGAGAAACTCTCTTCATTTCCCTCCCCAAAACCGAGAGGTTTCTCTCTTCCCTCTCAATTGTTGCCATTTTCTCTCCAAGGAGTAAGAAGCCCAAGAGCACACTAGGTAAGTGTAAGTTTCGAACCTAGTACATCATTTTCCCCTTCTCTTTTTCATTCATACCTGAAATCCTAAGGGATCTTACTATGCATGCATGACATTCTAATAGTCATGCATGGCATGGATCTTGTGTTCTACGTCTAAAGGGAATTTTTTCTAAGAATATCTAAAAATTTTGAAGCTTTGTTGGTGTTTTAGTGAGAACAAAGGTAAAGATTTTAGAGTTTTGGTAATTTTCCACTCATCTCCATCTTCTACCCTAACATTCCTTTTTAAAAATCAGCACGTGGAACCTTGGGGCTCAGTTTGAATGTATAGAACACAATGAGGAAGTTTGAAAAGCTAAGGGAACCTCAACTCCAAGCTAGAACCATCAAAGGTAGATTTAGTTGGTTTTTGAGTTGTTTTTTGTTATTGATGTTAGATCTGGTTGTATAGGATTTTTGTTGGTTTTTGAAGTTTATTTTATGCTTGAGGGTTAGATTGGTTTATTTGGATGCATGGATGTGGCTAGGGTTTTGCTAGTTAGGTTTATTTTTGCTAGAATGTGTAGAAATGTATGCTGCCAAGTTTTCGTGGTCTGACTTCTTATGGGTCAGATCGTACCCTACTACCTCTGTTTGGGGAAATAATTTGTATGGTTTCATATTTCTAGATGATTACTTGATATTAGGCTTTGAAAAATCGAAAAAATGCATTATCAAACCTAAGTTATGAACTTTTTGGCATCTTGATACAATTTGGAAAATTTATGGGCAGCATGCACTGCCCAGATTGTATTTAATTTGAACATGTTTTACTGAGGCCAAAGCCATAAAATTTGGTAAATTGTTAGTTTAAATATGTATAAGGATGACATAAAATTTTTAGAGTAAAATGCAAAATGGTTAAAGAGGAGTGGTTTTTCAAACTTTGCCATAATAATCTGAAAATGAAATTTCTGGGCAGCAAACACTGCCCATATTGTCTTACATTTTTTAATGGGATCCTATATGCTAAAAAATTATAAAATTTGGAGAGAAAATAAATTAGATATGATTAAAGATCCTGGTAAAATTTTAGAAAAAACTAGAGTACGTTGTAAGAGAAATAATTTTTCAAAGAACCCTAAAAATCTGAGAAAAACTCCTGGGCAGCAGACACTGCCCAGATTTCTTTAAATGGTTTAGTGGATTTTGCCTTCCCAAAAATTATGAAACTTGGTGAAATTTTGTTAAGATAGGTATTAAGGCCCTGGTAAAATTTTGGATTAAAATATATCACGGTTTAGGAGTAGTAATTTTTCTAAGTCACCTAAAAATGGGGGGAAAATAGTACTTTCGAACCTTAACAAAAAATGAGTTTTGGGAGGTTAGTTCTCCTAACCTAAATTGAATTTTTGACGTGAGGTTTCACCTAGTTCCTGTCATTAGGACACATAATACGTGAACATAATTTTAAAGTGTTGTGGTTAGAGAACCTAACATTGAATATGAGTTTAAAAGCGAGATTTTTGTCACGTTACAATGAATAGTGAAAAAGTTAGGTTCGGAATTGGAAATGAAGTTGTTTTAAAAAATAGCTAAAGTTTTGGATATCTAACAAATCCCAAATTAGTTTAAGGTTATTGAGAATTTATTTTTACCATTTTCCAAACACGGGGTCTCATTGCCCTTTCTTTTCGAAAATGACGTAATAGAGATCCTAGGTTATGGATTTAAAGATGGTAAAAATGGGAGTTAGGTTTAATAAAGCCGTAAATCTAAAAGTATTATCGTTAACGGATAATAAATTATAAAATGTCGAAACGCGGTATTTTTGGGTATAGAATGGAAAACAGTAAACTTCGTACTCGAGTAGAAAGTGGGTGGTTTTCTAAGATTAAGAGTCGTTTAAAACTTATTTTATAAGTAACCAAAATATGCGTAATATGATTGAGAGAGTCTTCTAGAGATAGAATATTAAAATGCACAGCACGGAGAGCTTGTTGCGATATGGACGATTTTTCTCAGGAAACCGTAAATTGATTTAAAGCAAAATCTAGTCTTATACATTGTAAAGCGTATAAGATAAATGTTAGTATAGATTCTCTAAGAGAACTTTATTGAATGTAGCTATCATAGAATATTAGCTATATGAATATTCCATAGTTTAATCTGAGTACACTGTATTAATTACAGTAATCGCAGAAAGGAAAAATGAATAGCGGTGTTAAAGATCCAGCTAGGAGCTAAGGACTCCAAGTAAGTTAGCCTTTCTCTTTCTTTGGTACAACATGAATATACTAGTTTGTGCTTGTAGTAGTAGATTACACTAGTTTTGTTTGGGTCGTTAAGACTAGGGTACGCTTAATATATACCTTTGCAATCTTATGAATTATGTGGCATAATGGTAAGTGAGTTCGGGTTGAAGCTAGAACCTTATCATAATTATAGCCCGGGTTGGAGTTAGGACATGGCGAAATTATAGTCTGGGTTGTAGCTTGGACATGGTGAAATTATAGTTCGCATTGGAGCCAGGACATGGTAAAATTTTAGTCCGAGTTGGAGCCAGGACATGTTGAGATTATATTCCAGGTTGGAGCTAGGACATGGTGAAATTATAGTCGGGTTGGAGCCAGAACATGGTAAAATTTTAGTCCGGGTTGGAGCTGGAATATGGTAATATAAAGTCTAGGTTGGTGCCAGGACATGGTAATATAGTCCAGGTTGGAGCCAAACCTTAAGAGTGAATCCGGGTTGGAGCCATGATCCTTTGTGTTTGTTTGAATTGATTTAAATTGTATAATTATATATCTCTAATGTTCTGGGATTTTCTGAGTGCAGGTTATCATGATATATGTAACGTTGTTTGCTAGGTACAATCAAAGTATTTGATTCTGATTTGGCTATTGTTTGAGAATTGTATGATAGGGTTGGGATTTATCCAATACCCTAATGATCGATAGTGATAACTACCTTAGGTAAACCCGTTACGTGGTTTAGTATATTTGTGTGCATGGCTATTCTTACTAAGCATTTTCGCCTACCTAGTTGTTTCATGTTGTAGGTAAGTGCAAAAGCAAAGTGGAGTAGTGAGCGCCAGTGTCTGCTTGTGGATATGTACATGTGGCCCGACCTGGGGAGGATTTTGATGGAACACCATTTCGAAAAGAAACGTTGGAAGCATGTTATTTCTTTTATGACATTTGTTTTGCTTTAACTCTGTAAAAGAGTAGTTGTAATTCTGTTTGCTAAAACTAAAAGTGTATGCACATGATCTTTTTAAATGTTTTTGTTATATGGATTTTCAATACAATGAATTAAAGTAAAAGTTTAGATTTCTGCATGTTTTGGTCTTGTATGTTTAGAGGGTCGTAATAGAGATCTAGAAGAGAAGAAGAGGTAGTGGCTAAGAAAGGGTTAGATTGTCTTGGTTTTGTCAATACCCTAGATATCATATTTCATATATAGGCAACTTAATGGGCTTTATTTAAATTAATTAAAAATAATAAACAAAAAATAAAAGTCTTGGGCTCCCACAAATGGACTTGGGTCCATTCTCTTTGTTTTGAATTTAAATCTCAATTGGGCCTAAATTCAAAAATTTTTATTTTTTAATTAATTAATTAAATCCTTATTAAAATTAACTAATTATAATTTTAAACCTAATTTAATATTATTTATTTATATTGACACCAATTTATCAATATGAATTGATGCATGATGATAGGTTAGAAATCCTATTACTATATTGTTGATTGGATTTTTGTCCACTAATATATGTTGATGTTTTTTTCTATAGTTTTTAGAAACATGTAAATGATTTGTTGTTGTTTGAGCATGTAGGTTTCGGCCTAGGGTTTCTTTTCCTTTAGCATGTTTTAATTATTATTTTTTCTTGCCTTGTTGTCACTTGTGATCTTAGAAGCATGCTAAGTTATTTTAGGATTCAAAATTTGGTATAAAGCTTCTTTGAAATGGTAATGTCCTTGTAATTAAGAATGCCGGTTTGGTTATTGTGTATAGATGAGTTAGATTCTTAATGCATGATAATTGTTCTCTTGGAATGCATGAAATTGTAGAAACATGCTAGGTAATGGTTTAAACATGATTAAGAATATATTTTGAATAAGTGTATGCTTGCTGATTTTTATTTATGTTATGGTAATTTATCAATGATTTTAAAAATGCACAAGTTATGCCTCAAAATTCATATTTTAGAACTAATGTAAGCAAAAGATGATTTTTAACATTTTAATGGTGATTTTTCTTCAATTAAATACGTGCAATTTTTCTATAAAGTTTGTAAAAGAAACTATATTTTTTTGTATAATTATGTAGAATTAATATAATAAAATGCTTGCTGGAATTTTTAATTTCTTGAAAGAAATTTTCTTTTAAATACAATATATATATAAGGTATATGTTCAAATAATTTAAGCCTTAGACTTTATACATGAAAAATGTGTTTTTCTATACTTTAATTATGGAATATCTTAATTATAATAAGGCTATTTAGGATTTTTACCCCCCGAACTATTACCACTACCGTATCGTGCCCCCTAATTTTTTCAGGCCGTTAAAAATTCCCCCTGAAATATTCACAGTAATGTAAAGGACTTCCGTTAACTTTCAACACAGAATGCTAACATGACTCTTTACATGCTGATGTGTCTTGGTCATGTCAGCGCCATGTGTGTAATTTTATTGTTTTTAAATATAGTTTTTATTTTTTTTAATGTATAAAAAATGGTTTAATTTATTAATTATATTTTTTAGTGTTTAATTCATTAATTTTTAATATGATTATAGATTTTTTAATTTTAAAATTACACACATGGCGCTGACATGGCCAAGACACATCAGCATATAAAGAGCCATGTCAGCCTTCTGTTAGCCACATGTGTTGAAAGTTAACGGAAGTCCTTCTTTACATTACTATGAATATTTCGGGGGGAATTTTTAATGGCCTGAAAAAATTAGGGGGCACGATATGGTAGTGGTAATAGTTCGAGGGGTAAAAATCCTAAATAGCCTTATAATAATGCAGTTTTTATTTGTAAAATAATTAATTAACATTATTTTTATGGGACTAAGAAATTTTATTTGAATAAAAGAGAGTATAAATAAATTTTTCAAACTTATTTACAATTATGATATATATATATATAGATAAAATGTTGGTAACCTTGTGACATAAATATTTTTATAAGTTAAATTATTATTTATTTTATTTATCTACTTGGTAAAGTGAGTAAGTGCCAAATTATTCAATTTTAATTAATTTTATTAAATTAATTATTTTGTGAGAAATAGAAATAGAAAATGGTTACTATATTTTATTTTATTTCATTTAAGATATTAAATGAAATTAACAATTGGTAAAATTGCAACTAAAATAAAATGACTCTTTGTAATAAAATTTTGAGTAAAATTTTATCATTTCAATGTAGTGACGCGGTATAAATTAAGTTGGTAAAATATGATTGGCTGCTAATCTTGTGAGTTTAATAAGAAATAAAAGGATTAAAATCTACTAACTTCTAAGCGCATTTTAAGAAGCTTCTCGTATATGCATGTTGCATGTAAGATGAGTTTTACGTCCAAAATTACGCCTTTTGATTAGATGTATGATTGTTGCTTGGCATTCATTTAGGTTTCACTAGTAAAATTGAGATTATTCTTTTTATGATTTTATGTATGATTTTTGTGTGATTATGATTGAAATGCAACATGTGCCACGTGTGCATGGCTCATGCATGTGGGGTATGTTTGTTTAGTATGCTTAGTCTTACTTGATATTGAGACGAATGTTTGGTTATGATTCTAGGCTCGTTGTGAAGCACACTGCTATTTATTTTGCTTGGACTTGAGGTAAGGAAGTTAGCTAAAATTTCTATGAGTTTATGTTGACTGTATGAGATATAATGTTATAAGATGAGATGCTTGTATGTGTGCTTGTATGTTGTATGAAAAACAGAGGTTGTTAGCGTGTTGACCGCGACACAACAAATGAGTTACTAAGTGTTGTACCCTAATTTTAGCACGAGTTCACTCACTCAGATCGGGTACAAGTGGCAGGTAAATACGTGGAAAAGATAACCAAGTAGAATATCTAATCATTAACTGCTTTAGCAGCTCGAGGTTCATGGTGGTCAGACCCGATATTGGGCGTCCTGGATCATTACAAGCTAGGAGTTAGATAGCTGTCAAGCTTGAGTTCATATGAGATATTCAGCTCGTGAGGACCTAGATATAACACATACTAAAGGATCCCAAGAGACTCGGGAATTCTTTATACGTTCATTAATGACCAGGCTACATCATATTTATGTCAATTATTACTCAAGATAGCAAGAACGTGTTTATTATGTTATTTGATCATATCCCAATGTATATGGGAATAATCTATATTAATTATATACCATATATGTAATTACGCAGTTTGTTTACACGGTTACCCAAACCTGTCCATGGTATTCCCCTATAAATACTGGGAATATTGGATTGGAAAGGGGACCATTATTCTGTATTACTGATACTCTTCCAAAATAGAGAGAGAAACAGTAATAATCTTGACTCGTGGACTAGGTGGATTTTAACTACTGAACCACGTAAAAGTTCAGTGTTTTTGAGTGAGTTCTTGTTATTTCATTACGGTATACTACTAAGCAATAATCTGCCCTTTTTACTTCTTAATTTCTCGTTGGTGAAAAACCACGTCAACAGTTTGGTGCTTTCATTAACAGAAAATTAGTGCTACACAAATTCCAGTCCATTTCATCATGGTGGTCACTCGATTAATGCACGATAATGAGGCAGAACAACCTGGTGGGTAGGAGGTCCATCATACTGTTGTTCCCAATGAAAGGGGTCTGGATGTTCAGCAACGTCTGAGGAAACAACCAGCGGGTCAGGGCGATACCGGGAGTTCGGCATCATTACTGCCAAATCCTAATCTAGGCTATCTGACTACTGTCGAGATGGAAAACATGCAGCTGAGGAGCCATCTCTCTAGGAAAAACAGGCAGATTGAGGAGGTTTTGGCTAGGTTACCCCCTCTTGCAACCAACGTTAATGTCGAAAAGAGGCAAAGTGGGTCTCATAAGTCCCATGGGAATAACTGGTCTAAACCAAGTCAATCTTTCAGAACTGCAACCCCAAGTTCTATGCCTGTGGGGTGAGATCGCCAGAATGCTCGGCCCAGTGACCATCACAGGGGTCGTCAGCATGTCAGTCGGTCAGTCAGGACTGCAACCCCAAGTTCGGTGCCTTCTTCACAAGCCCCCAGAAATGTCCATGAAAATCCTCAAGGAGGGACTTGGACAGGCTCGTGAAGGCATAATGCTCCAAAAAATCCTTTCATAGCACGATCGGATCACCAGGCACCGAGATCTAGGGACGATGGAATAGAACAGAGACAGGGTAATCTAGTCCGTCCTGACGGAAAAAGGATAGCCTCACCAATAAGGCATCCTCTATCACCTGTAATACATCTGACACCACCTCGTCCTCAATGAGATATTCTAGCTTATGGGGACAGTAGAAGAAATACTCCCCCATCCACGAATACTTTCACTCCACGAACGTGTGTTGAGAATCCAGGCCCTCGATCTCAATCGCGAGTTGTAAGCTTCGCAAACGAAAGTTACTGGACCAAAAGTCATCGTAGCGGCAGGTCCGAGAGCGACCTAAGAAATAACTTGAGTTCAGCACAAAGCCCTCGGTATGACCCGCAACCCAACTTACGCGATCATCTTAACTCGTAGAGAAGGTATCCAGCTCGGGATGAAGGTGTTAGCTATACTCGACACGAGGGGGGTCCGTCCATAGTATGTGATGACGGGAATGCCCCGCCGAACCAAGCTCAAACTTGGAGGGACAATAACCCACCAAACGCATACGATAGGATGGGAGTTGTTGAACAACCCCTACCTAACCTAAACTAGGGACCAAACCCTCGAGAGATTAGCTCTAATGGAAAAACAAATGAAAATACTTTTATCCAGAAAAGGAAAAGGATGATTGCAACTCGGCCGAGGAGCTCGAGCCTTTCGCTCCAAACATTGCGGTGACAACATATCCTGTAGGTTTTAGGATGCCACACATGTCAAAGTTTGATGGAAAAGGAGATCTGTCTGACCACCTCGGAACGTTTAACACCATGATGATGGACCACAATGCCGGGCTCGATCTAAGGTGTATTTTGTTCCCTGCAACTTTGGCCAGGCCTGCCAGGATATGGTTTAAACAATACAAGAGGCATTCCATAAGCTCGTGGAAGAAATTTTCTTCCAATTTAAAAAAGCATTAGAAGCGTCACAGACAGCTCGAGTTGAGGTTGATTCATTGGCCAACGTAAAGCAGCCACCTGGCAAGATGTTGAAGGCATATCTGAGCAGATTTACCAATGTCGCTGCACGAGCTAGGGATGTTGATGACAGCTCCAAGCTCATGGCAATGAGAATAGGAATTCTCGTCGGTGGCGATTTATGGCAGGAACTCCAAAGAAAAGGAGTTAAAAGCGTAGACGAATTCTTGGCCCAAGCTCAAGAATGGATAAATCTAGAGGAGGCGCGAGCTTCTGTCGCGAGAACCAGCCAGACCATTGTCCAACTCGTTGGACCGATAACAGATGTTGCAGCTACGGCTCAAAATGTTACCCAGAATAACCAAGGGGGGAATAACAAAAGGAAGGGGAATGGTGAGGGCGACCGGAGCGGGACAAAGAAAAATAAGCTTGGGGAGAAAGTCAAGCCTGTCTACACTACCTATACCGACATAACAGACACCCAGGAGCACATTTTTCTAGAAAATCCTAATCGCCTTCCATGGAAGAAGCCAGAACCCTTGAGGAACCAGAGGGCGAAGAGAGATCCCTCAAAATTCTGCCAAGTCCATAATGACATCGGTCATAACACTGATGAATGTCGGCGGTTGAAGGATGAGATCAAAACTCTCATTAGAGTTGGACCATTGGCCCAGTATGCCCGAAATCGGGTAGTCCCTAGTCAGCCCGCCGAGTAGAACCCTCAGTCAGTCCTTGAAGCTCCGATAGGCCAAGCCGGAGGTCAGGAAAATCAGGTCGAACCTCCTTCGGTAGTAGGGGAGATATAACCACTACTGCGAGAGGACCGCATTTGGCGGGCACGAGCAGCGGGGCCCAAAAGAGGTACATTAACGAGCTGAAGGCTCATAATGGGGTGGAGTTTGTCCCGGAGCAATGATTATCGAAACAACATCGATTGGAAAAGCAACCAATCATTTTCACGAAAGAGGATGCTAGCCATTTCCAATTCCCACATAATGATCCGCTGGTGATAACCATTCAGCTTGCCAACCGAAGGGTCTGAAGGACACTAGTGGATAATGGAAGCTCTGTGAATCTACTTTTCAGGTCCACCCTAGAAAAAATGGTGTTATCCATAACTGATTTGAAGGCGGCCTAAATGACTTTGTACGGGTTTTTGGGTGAAGGGTCGGTAGCCATCAGAATAATTGGACTAGTGGTGACGTTGGGAGAAGAATCATGAACTGTTTCCAAAGTACTCGAGTCTGTGGTAATTAATTTTTCGGCCGCATACAATGCGATTTTGGGCTGACCTGCGCTGATGGCTTTTGAAGCCATAACCTCTATCCGCCACCTGCTACGGGGATATGTACAATCAGAGGCAATTAGCTCACTGCCAGGGAATGCTATAGCATTTCTATGAAGGGAAAATCACAACTCGGGCAACAAGCGATGGTCATAAAGGAAGAAGGTGAGGAATCCCATGAAGTGGAAGCATAAGTCACTCATGGGATGGAAGAACCTCAGTAGGAAAAGGATAGTGAGGGGGCCCAATACGACGGCATTGACCTGCAGGTCAGCATAGATAGATCAGAGCTCAAAGCCATAAAAGAGCTCGAGGAAGTAAACATCGATCCCAAGGAATCTTCAAGATTCGTGAAGATTGGAAAGAATCTTGATGACAAAAGAAAGGCAGAGTTGGTCAATTTTTTACAGAAAAACCTGGACGTCTTTGCTTGGTCGCATGAGGATATGGTAGGAATTAATCTGAATCTAATAATGCACACTTTAAATTTGGACAAGAATGTGCTTGCAAAATCCAAAAAATGGAGACTTTTGGGAACAGACCGAGCTGAAGCCCTTGGGGAAGAAGTAGCTCGAGTATTGAAATACGGGTTTATCCGGGAGGCAAAATACCCGATCTGGGTAGCCAATCCCGTGCTAGTCCCAAATCCGAACGGGACGTGGAGAACCTATATCGAATTCTCCAACCTAAACAAAGCTTGTCCCAAGGACTGTTTCCTGCTGCCAAGGATTGACCAGTTGGTAGATGCCACGGCAGGTCACGAGCTCATGTCTTTCATGGACGCGTACTCTGGATATAACCAGGTCGCGATGAACCCTACGGACCAAAAGCATTCTAGCTTCATGACCGAGCATAACCTATATTGCTACAAAGTTATGCCATTCGGATTGAAGAATGTCGAGGCCACATACCAACGCTTGGTTAATAAGATGTTTACTAACCAGATCGAGAGAAATATGGAGGTATATGTTGATGACATGCTTGTCAAGTCAAAGACTACCGAAAACCATGTATCTGATCTGGAAGAGTGTTTTGGAATATTAAGGAGGTATGACATGAAGCTGAATCCCCATAAATGCACTTTTGGGGTGGCATCTGGAAAGTTTCTAGGATTCATAGTCAACACGAGGGGAATAGAGGCAAATCCTGGAAAAATAAAATCATTGTTAGAAATACCTTCACCCAGGTCGCGTAAAAAAGTTCAAAGCCGAACTGGAAGGGTGTTGGCTTTGAATCGCTTCATTTCAAAATCCATTGACAAGTGTTTGCCATTCTATAACTTTCTCAGAGGAAACAAGAAATTTGAGTGGACCGAGGAGTGCGAACAGGCATTCCACGACCTAAAAGCGCATCTAGCTGAGCCCCCAGTATTGTCTAAACCAATATCTGGGGAGTTTCTGATCCTTTATCTGGTCGTGACAGAGGTTGCAGTCAGCACCGTACTAGTTCAAGAAGAAGATCATGCTCAGAAACCAGTGTATTATGTTAAAAAGAGGCTTCTCGGAGCTGAGTCACGATATCCACTTATAGAGAAGCTAGCATTCTGTCTAATATTGGCTTCCAGAAAGCTCCGGCCATACTTACAGTCCTATTCTATCAATGTCTTAACCAACCAACCTTTAAGGCAGGTTTTGCAAAAGCATGAAATGTTGGGACATCTTTTAAAATGGGCCATCGAACTCAGCCAGTTCAAGATATCGTACAAGCCACGGACTTCAATCAAGAGTCAGGCCCTTGCTGATTTAATGGCTGAACACCAGCTTTCAGGACAAGCTCATGGGAGAGCGGGTGCAAGAATTATGGAAAATCTTCATTGACGGATCGTCAAACGAGAATGGATCAGGAGCGAGGATCATCTTAATCTCACCAGAAGGGCATAGGTTCCATATAGCTTTAAGATTCGGATTTGAGGCATCTAATAATGAAGTATAATATGAAGCCTTGTTGGCAGGACTGAGGGTGGCAAGAGAGCTGACGGCGAAAGCCGTCCAGTGCTATAGTGATTCCCAGCTCGTGGTGAATCAGGTATTGGGAGAATACCAAGCTCGAGGCATCAAGATGGTGGCCTACCTAGCTAAGGTAAAAAGGGAACTTTCTAAATTTGAGTACAGCTCTATTGAACAGATACCTCATGAGCAGAATTCTAACGCTGATGCTTTGGCACGACTTGCTACCATGAAAGAGGTTGAAACATTAAATGTAGTGCCAATGAAGTTCTTGGAGAGCCCAAGTGTAACAGGATAAGCAACGGAGGTTGGAATGATTGACGTAAGACCGATCTGGATTACTACTATAATGGAGTATCTCGCAACTGGAAAGTTACCTGATGACAGAAAAGATGCGAGAAAAATACTCTATCAAGCTCCAAGGTACGTGATAGTCAACGAGACCTAATATCAGCATGGCCATTTGTTGCCTCTCCTGCGATGTGTTCTGCCCGAGGAAGCAAAAACCATTTTGCAAGAAATACATGAAGGTTTCTATGGAGATCATGCTGGGGGGAAAAACCTTGCACTGAAGGTACTGAGACAGGGCTATTTTTGGCCCACTTTATTGAAAGATTTGATCTTGTGTGTCCAGAAGTGTGACAAATGCCAACGTTTCGCCATAGTTTCCCGAGCTGCTCTAGTCGAGCTAACAATGATTACCTCCCCGTGGCCGTTTTCAGCATGGGAAATTGACTTGATAGGTTCCCTACCCATGGGAAAGGAAGGAGTTTGATATGCGGTGTTAGCGATAGATTACTTCACGAAGTGGGTGGAAGCAGAACCTAGGAACCATCACCTCAAAGAGGGTCCTGGATTTCGTGGTGAAAAATATCATCTGTCGATTTGGACTCCCTATGAAGATCATATCATACAACAGGAGGCAGTTCGATAGTGATCTCTTCACAAACTTTTGTTAAAAATACAGCATAACGAAGAGTTTCTCGTCGGTAGCATACCCACAAGCCAACGGGTAGGTCGAGGCTATAAATAAGACCCTTAAGGCAAGCTTGAAGAAGAGGTTAGATGAAGCCAAGAGATTATGGCCCGAACAGCTCCCACAAGTACTTTGGGCTTACCGAACTTCTCACATGACCACCACGGGGCACACTCATTTTTCCCTAACCTTTGGAAGAGAGACCATGCTTCCAATTGAAGCAATAGTAATTACTCACAAGCAAAGGACATTTGATCAAGAATAGAATAATAGGCTACTTAACGCATCACTCAATCTGATCGAAGAAAAACGAGAGGAATCGCAATTACAGCTCGCCCATTATTAGCAACGTAGACTGGGATTAGGCGACCTGGTTCTCCGAAGGGTCTTTTTGGCAAATAAAGACCCTAAGGATGGTGTGTTGGGCCCGAACTGAGAAGGGCCATACAAAATTGTAGAGGTCTTATGTGAGGGAACTGTAAGGCTAGCTCGGTTGAATGGGGAAGTAGTCCCACGGACTTGGAATGCTCTTCACTTGAAAAAGTATTATCAATAGTACTACTATCAATGTAAGGCTTGTTTATAAAAGTCGTTTCAATTAAATAACAAACGAATTATTAAATAACCACTTCTTAGTTTTATTATTACAGCTCGTTTTCTCATAATTGTAAGAGCAACCAGGAAAGTTTATACATTCTGGTTGCTTGGGGGGCACATAACCGAGGTCGGTGAGTTTTTTTGTTTTTTTAAAAAAAAATTAAGCCTACTCAGATAAGATTAAAAACTTAGAAGCTTGGAAAAATTGATTATTCAATGGATTTTTAAAGCTCGAGTTTTCAATTAACCTAGCACGAACTGAGTTTAAGTCATCTAAAACCCTGGATATAACCAGGTTCGAGGCCTGATTCTCAATAGGTATAACGCTATTACGCTTATTAAAAACCCTGGACATAACCAGGTCCAAGGCCTAATTCTTAATAGGTACAATGCAAATAAGCGAGCAGAACCTTGGATACTCTGAAGATTGAAATAATCTACCTCGATCTAAAGATGATTCTTAAGATTTAGAATGTGCAAAAGTCTAAGAATTCATAAACATGAGAATAGTAAAGAAGACAAATAGATTACAAGTCAGATGTATATTCAAAAGAAATCCTCGAGCTAAGCTTGGAGGCAATTGTTTTTATCCCAAGGGATTGTTGGAAAATGATTACAAAAGAAAATCATAAATGAGATCATTGGGCTCCGTCAGCTCGCCCCGCCGAAGTAACCTCCTCACCATCTCCCTCCGCTGCTCTGGAAGCCTCACCAGTTTCCGAGGGTTCTTGCAAAAGTCAAGCCTTGAATTTCACAAGGTATGGATCCCAAAACCCGGGCTCCATGAAGGAGAAGTTCCCGTCCTGGTTGAAAGCCCAGCAATGGTAAAGCATCTCCCCCGCGGTTGATGATGACAATGCCACTTCCTCCTTGGCTTTAACTTCGACCTTGAGTTGCTTCGCTTTGTACTCACCATTCTTGACCTGAAGCTATTCAGCACAGTGGTTCACCTCTACAACCTAAGCTTCGGAGGCGGATAATGTGGTCTTTGCAGCCTGCTCACCTTCTTGGGAAGAGATAAGAGCAGCCTTAGCAGCATGCTCATTCTTCTGAGCAACTGTCAAGGCAGCTTTGGCGGCATGCTCACTTTCTAGAGCAACATTCAGGGCGACCTTGGCAGTGGCCAGCTCAGCTTGGATCTCTTCATTTCTGGCCTTAGCATGAGCTATGCTTCGGTATTGGGTCAGGACGGACTGCAGAAAACAAGTTAAAATAAGAGGAAGAACACATAGTAAACAAAAAAGAATCAAATATGGGAGAAAGACTCACAGTGAAGTTCATCCCCATGGCAGATTCAAGGACATCATTTGGGTTGTGCTCCTCTATTGCCCTCATATCCCTCATACTAGCTTTATATGTGTGGCTCACTGTGTGACTCGCTGTCTCATACACTATACCCCAAAAGGCCTCGGGGATCTTTTCCAGGTCTTGTGGCTCAACCGGCATTCGGACAATGGGGGCCTCGGCTTGAATTACTTGGGGAGGTGGAGGCATGTGTCGAGGGGGAGGAGGAGGAACTTTCCCAATGATGACAATAGTCACTGGAGCTGGCTCCTGAGCGGAGCTCATGTCTTTACCCTTAGAGAGGGATTTTGTAGTATCCCCCGTTTTAGGAGTGGCCTTCTTTGTCAACCTAGGCCTCTTCACGACGGGGCCCGTTATGGACCTTTTAGCCTGAAAGGCAGTCCTTAGGTTGGGAGCTCCTATCAATTCCATCTCTTCACCTGAAAAGAACAAAAGGAAGTTAATTCACAAAAATAATGTTTCAAAGATATATATATATATATATATAAAAGGGGAGGGGGGAATAAAGATCCTACCCTCCGGGCTGGGGGGGGGGGATATCTATTACGACCAGCTCGGGTGTATGAACTGGGCTAAGCATGACCTCCATCTCTGGGATTAACGGAGGGGAAAGGTAATCTCTAAGGCTACAATCTCTAAGATCCTAGGGGGTTCAGGTCCCTCCTCGGGGCTAGATTCGTCTACATACTACCTAAACCCAGGAGAAAATGCTCCCTGGAGCAGAGAAGGCCAAGTCCTAAGGTTGGTTTTGTATTCTTCAAAGATAGAAGATCTAAAGTTCAGTGCGTTGTCAACTACAATGGTGCCTTTGGGATAGTTGAGGTCGTAGCATACCACCAAGCGATCCACGCATTGGATGAGAGTTACATTTAGGTTTGGATCGATGGGATGGCGGCTAACTAGTTGGTTGAGGTTAAAACGTATTAACCTAAAGCTAGCAGTAGCCCAATCTAACTCTCTAAATAGGTATGGGTTACCTTGGCTGGAGGGGCCGGCTGCTGCCCCTGACGCAGTTCGGTCAGAATCGGGACACTGATCAGCTTCGGGAGCCCGCCTTTTTTGCACGAGAGGCACCTCTTCCTCTTCCTCGTCAGTGTCCTCAGCGGCTGGCAAGGCCTCTTGAGAAGAGGAAAGTTCGAGGATAACTGGGAGCGGAGCTCAGGTCCTCAAGGCTAGTGTTTGACCCTCGCTGATCAAATTACATGCCAGCATCGTGACATCATTCACGACCTAGAAATAATCTTTTTCCCCAGGGGAAAGACTGGACAGTTTCTCATACTGACCCTCAAGGGTCACAGATTTTCCCGTCCTTATAAATATAATTACACAAGGAACAAACTCGGTCAGAGCCTGAAAAAATTCTTGAAAGGGACAAAATTCACGTGCTAAAATTACAAAGATAGAGGACTTACGAGGACGGTTGAAGTACTGATATTCGCAGTTCTTGAATCCATTCGACATAAAGATAAAATCCTTATAGTTGTTTGGAGGGCTGGGGAGCTCGATGACAGAGGTGGAATTTGGAAACCTCGTAAGGTAGTAGAACCCATCACCTCGCCCTTTCTGGTCGAGGCTTGCTTTGAGGCAAAAAATGTACAAAATATCTGCCGGAGTGGGGACCTCCCACTCATGCCTCAGAAATAAGTACTTTAGTCCCGCCAGAAGTTTGTAGGAGTTCGGGGGCAGCTGGAAGGGAGCCAATTTTATGTAGTTTAAAAAATCTACGAAATATTGGTCCAAGGGAAGAAAAGCACCAACCTTCAGGTGCTCGTCACTCCAAGCCACATAATCGTCATGAAAGGGGGCACAACTCCGCTCTCCTTCAAAGGCAGGTTGTGCAAGGAGACCGCCAGTTCCTAGCTCGATGTTATGACTCAGTAGAATTTTGTTTACTCTCCCCTGAGTCGTTATTTTAGAGACTATGTGTTCAGCCTCGAAGAAAGCGTTGGGATCGACGATGACCTCTCTCTCCACCATGGGACCAAAATGTGGGATAGGAGATTCAGAGGCGACCTGTTTGCCTTTGTGCTTGTGCTGGGTAGATGAGCTCGCGTCAGTCTTCTTTGGAGGCACCATCATTCAGATCGCCTGACGATAAAGCAACCTAGTTAGTAGGCGACCTAAGAAGGTCTATAACTATGTCGTAAAGGTACGAGGGATGAAATGGATTATTTTTGTTATATGAGCTAGAATTAGCCTTAACCTCATCTACCCAGCGGTATCCTAGGCTATGCACTAGGTTTTTTTAACAATCCCCATATTGGGATCCGCGTGTCAGAAATGTCAGACCCACTACTTTCCTTGGGATAGCGGTTTAGCGCAAAACTGCCTAAGAAAGCGTAACCCCTAAGCTACCTAGTATTAAACCTAAAAACCCTTCAGTTTCTATACCCCGAATGGGTATTCTTTAAACCAATTTTCCATTAGGGTTACCCAAGATTAACCCAGAAATTTGCCCAGTTTTAGGATTCTTATTTCTAAAACATGTTTGGGTTCACTCATTGAGCCTAAACCGAAACATATTTCCTATGAGCATTTAGAAATAGCCAAACAGTAACAAACAATGAACATTGTTGAGAACAGAAATCTCATTGGATAATGACAAACAAACAAAAAAGAAAGAAAAGTTTTCAAACCAAGGGATAAGGTACTTACAGGATATATGTTCATTTCGGAGAAGATGTAACTACAGCCACGGGAAGCTCCTGGAAAGCTTCTGAAGGTCTGGAGCACGATGAAAGTTATGGGAATTCTGGAGAAGGAGAAAGGGTGCTTGAGAGTCTAAAAAGGGGAAAATTTTTAATACAAAGGTGGTGAGGTTTGAAGAATGATCACCCTATTTATACGTAAACTACAATCATTAATCTGGACAATCCAATTAGGTTAGCACGAGATCCAAGGGCCAAGATTAAATAGACCAGATGGTGGTAGAAAGTTGACAAGACAATTATTTCAGTCCTTGAAACCCGAACGATGCCAATCGCGGAAAGCCACGTGTCCCGTACTCGAATAGTAGGCAGGCACGATTTTATATGAGAGAAGTGTAAAAGCCCCTACTATGTATGTCAGAAGATGACGACGTCAAACACAAGCAAGGGCTTGGGGGGAAAATGTTGTACCCTAATTTTAGCACGAGTTCACTCACTCATATCGGGTACAGCTGGCAAGTAAATACGTGGAAAAGATAACCAAGTAGAATATCTAATCATTAACCACTTGAGCAACTCGAGGTTCATGGTGGTCAGACCCGATATTGGGCATCCTGGATCATTACGAGCTAGGAGTCAGATATCTGTCAAGCTTGAGCTCGTATAAGATATTCAGCTCGTGAGGACCTAGATATAACACATACTAAAGGATCCCAAGAGACTCAGGAATTCTTTATACGTTCATTAATGACCAAGCTGCATCATATTTATGTCTTTTATTACCCAAGATAGCAAGAACGTGTTTATTATGTTATTTGATCATATCCCAATGTAAATGGGAATAATATGTATTAATTATATACCATATATGTAATTACGCGGTTTGTTTACATGGTTACCCAAACCTATCCATGGAATTCCCCTATAAATACTGGGAATATTGGACAGGATAAGGGACCATTATTTTGTATTACCAAAACTCTACCAAAATAGAGAGAGAAACAGTAATAATATTGAATCGTGGACTAGGTGGATTTTAACCACTAAACCACGTAAAAGTCCAGTGCTTTTGAGTGAGTTCTTGTTATTTCATTACGGTTTACTACTAAGCACTATTTTGCCCTTTTTACTTCTTCATTTCTCGTTGGAAAAAAACCGCATCAACACTATGGTATGACGTAACTCATAGGGCAGAGACACCAAGGTTATTCTAGGATCAAAGCTCTTGAATACCTTACAGAGGAGGATTTTACTGGTTTATGCTTTACTAGTTGCCTCATAGAACTTGTTTACTTTATTTGTTATGATGAAATATTCAGATAAAGTGTATGATTATGCTACGATGATGATATGATTATGATATTATATGGTGTGAGCTTATGTTACGATGATAATAGACTTGTATTGTGCTTAAGTGAAATGTTGTATCTTGTTTGCAGTTCCTTACTAGGCTTTTAGCTCACCCCCTTACTTTCCCCCTTTCAAGTAGGCGTTAAGTTTCCTATGTGGCACGCACTGTGATGTTGGGAGTTCCAAGATCTAGGCATGTATGTCGCAGAGCATCCATGAGAAATTAAACGATCTAGTTAAACGCCAAGAACACTTATGACGTTGTTTATTTTATGTTTTATTATGTTACAGTGGGACTTAATCTTTTCATTTTTAAAATGCATAAAAGACACTATATTTTCTTTTAAACTATTGGTCCCATATTGCATGTTTTGACAAGGCCCCACTAAACTTTTCTCAATAATAGTACTTTTTTAATAATTATAAATTGAGTGTCGGTTTTATAAAGAGAGCAGACTAGGGTGTTGTTACAGTTTGTTTAATTATTAGTGTTATATTTTATTAGGTGTGACAAATTATGTGATTCGAATATGTTACATTTTTTTTATTAAATGTGTGTGTGCCGAATTTGTGTGTGTGTGTGTGTGTGTGTGGGTATTTGTTTTATTTTTATTTCATTTAAATTAAGAAAATAAAAGGGGAAAAGAATGTTAGTTGTCATCTTTTGGGATAAGATGACAAGGGCTATCTATTGGATTATGTTCACATTTGAATAGGGTTTAGGTGAGGTGTAAAGAGAGGAAATGGTGGAATTAGGCTTATTTGGTGGGATAGGATTGGAGCTTTCACACTTGGGTTCTTTTGTTAGGGTTAGGTCACTAGGAGTTATAAATATAAGACATGTGAGCCTTGGAAAAATTTGTTGTGTAGCTGTCGAAATTGAGAGAGAAAGCAAGAGAGGAGTGCACGAAAAGAGAGGAAAAAGAGAGAAATAAAGAGAGAAAGAAGGAGAAGAGGAAGGGGTTTCAAAAATCTCTAGGTATGTGTTCTTGTCTTGATTTTTTGGTTTTGCTTTTTGATCCTTTAAGAATAGGTTCCTCATTCTCAATTCTAAGAAAATCGTTTCTCTTTTTCTTTTGGTGGTGTATTTCGAAATCCCTAGGTGCCTAAGGATTGGTTTACTTTGTGTTCTTGAACACTACCAAGGAGGTAATGGGATTCCCTACCCTTTTGTTGATTTGATGTTGATTTGATTCTTGTTTATGGTCATGGATTATTGTTTGATGTCTTGAGAAAATATGTCTATGTTCGATCATATAGTTTTGATGGATACATGTATGGTGATGATCTCTTGATTAGAAGCATGATTATGTTTTAATTAAAATTTTGAAAATATGAGGATATATTTGTGTATGTTTCAGCCTCGCATTGTGGTATGATTCAATTTATTTGTTTTGAGTTTTGATAATCATGTTTCTTGATTAAGAGATATGGTGTATGATTTCAGCATAAGGAATATGAGCATGAGAGATATGATGTATACATATTTTTATATATTGTAGAAAAGCATGCTAGTATGTTGTTGATTATATGACAATGTTGTGTATCTCAAGAATATATGAGGATGCATGATTGAGGGAAAACATGATGTAGTTTTCTTTAAGTTGATAGTATATTTGAACAGGGCTTTATTTTTGAAGTTGTGTTGTTGAAATGATCTAAGTCTTCAATGCATGCTAATTGTATTATTTTTTAAATGCATGAAAATATAGAAACGTGTAAGGTTTGGTGATTAAACATGAATATGAGCATTTTCAAATATAATATTACTTGTTGATTTTAGGTTTCATGGTAAATTATCAATGGTTTTAAAAGAGCATATTTTATGTCTTAAAAATTCACATTTTTAAAATTTATACAAGTAAAAGGTGATTTTCATACTTTAATAATGTATTCTTCTCTAATAAAATACATTAAGATTTTTATGGTTTAAAGATTGATAAATACTATTTTTTAAAAGATGCTTAGAAATGAGTTTACTAAAAATGTGAGAATTATTAGTCCTATTACTAATTGTTTTTTCCTTACAGATTTTTTTTAAAAGAAATTTGTTTCAAATATGTTATGAGTTAAAACCCTATTTCTTGTGCTACACGAAGCCTATAAGCTATTAACCTATTATCCCATAACCTGAATAAAGATGACATTTTTCCACTTTTCTACCGAATATTTTCCTAAACAGATCCTTATCCATCAAGGTTATTCACTCACATAAATTGAAAACCCCTTTTTACAACGAAAATCTCAAGAACACATCAAGAACTGGGAAAGGTTTATCTTTCTTTCTCGTGCATGAAAAGGAAAAGTTCAATACATATAAAAAACCAAGGCTTAAGAACTTACACAAAATTGATCGTGGGAATGAATGGATCATCGACTGAAAGATGGAAAGCATGAACGATCCAACAGAACCAAGCGATTAAAGGTTGCTTAGTTTTTTCACCTTGGAAAACATGCAAGTGTTTGGAGCTCTGGTTCAAAAATCTTTTCTGAAAGGTGATGAAATAAAAAGTGAAGATGAAGGAGATGTATAAAGGGTTTAAATAGGAGAAAAGATGGCACTTGGGGGGGGAGGAGAATCTAAGCCCTTGAATTGTATCAAAACATGATCCGATGGACAACGTTTGACCTTGAAAACTAGCAACAAAAAGGGGGAATAGGAAAATACATGTGCAGAAAGAGAGTACTCGAGTACTCTTAGCGATAACCCTAGTCACAACTATAAATGATGTCCTCATTAAGTTCTAACACCAAAAATAAACTCTGGGACCAATCTCGTGCCCTCGGGGCCTCCAATTCCACCAAACGGGTGGTGGAATCATCCCCCCGAGCCCCCAAGTCCTTCCAAAGCCCAAAAAAAAAACTCAAGCAGAAATGGGCATAGGGTAGGGGCGCCCAAACAAAGGACAGGGCCGCCCCAACTGGGCAGAGACACCCAAAGCACTCCCCTGCATAGCGCAAGGGGGCCCAAAACAAGGGCAGGGGCACCCAACAAGTCAGAGGCTCCCCAAACACTCTCCTGCATAGCGCAAGGGCGCTACGTCGCGAACCTAGAATTTTGGGTTGCATTTTCTGCAACTTTTTCTGACCCAAACTCACCCCAATCAATCTCAAACCTGAACAAACCTCATAAACAACCATTCAAACAGATATAATACTATCTATGCGCCTTAAAACACCAAAGGAAAACCAAAAACCAACCTAAGAACTCAAATGAAGATTTTAGGGTTCTAAACCCATCTCTTCCCAAATCCAAGAATTTCAACTCAAATCTGAATTTTGAGCTGTACTCAGACCTCCCAAGCAATAGAAAACAAGTTTATAATCTCAAGCTCCTAACAAAACTATTAAGAACTCGGAAAATTCAAAAATCAACCCATGACCCTAAACTTTCTCAAGAACATAGATGAATACAAGAACACTAAGTTTCACAAATCTAAACCTCCAAATTATAATTCCCTTAGCTTGATGGTGACCCCAGTTGCTCCTAAACCCACTTGACAACAACCTCCCTTTAAGAATTTCTTTTGATCTAGCTTCAAAAAGCTTTGGAAGTTGCTTGGCGTTTCAAGAGGACTTCAAGAGGAAATAGGAAAAAGCTAGAACGTACAAGAAAGTGCTTCAACACTTAGCCTCAACTTTATCTAATACCATGGTCAAAAGACCAATTCTCCCTTCCCTTTTGAACCCTTCCTCAAAGCTTCACAAGGGCCAAATAGTCATTTTTAGCCTAATCTCCCATTAACCTCAAATTACACCATGCATTCCCAATTAAATCCATTAAACCAAATACTCACCAAATTAATTCTCATTAACCAATAAATCCCAGTAATGTGCCAAATTACCAAAATACCTCTAAGCTCACCCGAGCCGAGTATTTATTCTCGTTTTGACTTTTCCGCTACATTGCTCACTAGGATCGCCTCATGCCGAGTAACTCAAATATATCCACAAAATAATGTGGTCTCAATCCTAGAGCACATATAATTACAGATATACTCTCAGCGGGTCAAAATTACAAAAATGCCCTTTTAATCAGAAACAGGCCCACAAGCATATTTAATACACTTAAACAGGCATAAACAGTCTTATAATAATATAACTCATATAATTCACATAAACGTATATGTATAATCACAAAAATAATCATAATATCCATTTATGCCCTCTTGGAATGCTAATCGAGGTACTAAGTCTAATTAACATACTTGGGGCATTACAACTATTCCCACTTTACAGGAATTTCGTCCTTGAAATTTATCTGAACAACTTGGGATGTCGATCTCCGATATCTTACTCTAATTCCCAGGTCGCCTCTTCCACTTTGTGTTCCTCCATAATATCTTAACCAAAGGAATGGTTTTATTCCTTAGGGCGTTGTCCTTCGTGTCTAATATCTAGAACGGTTGTTCTTCATAAGACAGGTTTGTCTACAACTCCAGATCTTCATAACTCAACACATGAGTTTCATCTTAAACATACTTTCGCAGCATTGATATATGAAACACATTGTGAATTCCTGACAATGTCGAGGGTAAAGCCAACATGTAGGCCACCTGACCAATCCTCTCCATGATCTCAAAAGGTCCTACACATCTAGAGCTTAGCTTGCCCTTCTTCCCAAACCTTTTCACTCCTCTCAGTGGTGAAACTCTAAGGAAGACATATTCTCCCACTTGGAACTCCACTTTGCTATGCTTCAAATCTGAATAACTTTTCTATCTACTCTATGATGCTAGCATCTGAGCTCTAATATTTTTGATAGCTTCATTGGTCCTATGAACTGCTTCAGGACCTAAGTATTTCTTCTCACCCATTTCATCCCAATGGATGGGTGATCTGCACTTCCTACCATACAACATCTCATATGGAGCCACTCCAATGGTTGCTAAATAGTTGTAATTGTAGAAAACTCTATCAAAGGCAAATACTTACTCCATGACCCTTCAAAGTCCAAAACGTATGCTCGAAGCATGTCTTTCAGTATCTGAATCGTCATCCCAGACTGACCATCTGTCTGAGAATGGTAAGCTTTACTAAATTTCAACTGTGTACCCATAGCTTTCTGCAGACTTCCCCAAAACTTGGAAGTACAGACGGGGACCCAATCTGATATGATAGACCTATGAGTCCCATGACGGCGTACTATCTCTTTCACATAAAGATCAGCTTACTGATCCACTGTAAAGTTCATCCATACTGGCAAGAAATGAGTTGATTTGGTGTACCAATCAACAATCACCCAGACTGAATCATGCTGACCCACGGTCCTGGGTAATCCCACTACGAAGTCCATGGTAATGTCCTCCCATTTCCCTTTAGGATACCCAAAGGCTATAGTAGCCCTGCTGGTCTCTGGTGTTCAGCCTTGATGTAACGTCCCAAATTCCCTAATATGGCTTAGTGCCTTGATTAGGGGGCCAGGAGGGCAATAAGTGATTTAATATGTTATTATGCGATTATATGCATGATTATGTGGTTTGTATTATTATATGGTTGTATTTGCATATATGTGGGTCATTTCTTATAAGAAGGGAATTTTTGTAATTTTGGCCTGTTGAGGGCGTATTTGTATATTTATGTGCATTTATGTGATAGATGGGTGAAACCACATTATTATGTGGATATATTTGAGCTATTCAGCATGAGACGATCCTAGGAAGCAAGTTAGCGGTTTAGTCATCACGGGCTCGATTACTGAGCTCGGGGTGAGCCTAGGGGTAATTTGGTACTTAATACATTACCGAGTTTGAGCGGGTAATGGGAAATGATTTGTTAATTATTTGAGGATATTGGGCATGACGAAAATCGTGAGACGTTAATTATGATTAATGGGGTAGGTGTTAATGACCAAAATGTCCATGGGTGGCTGTGAGAGGGAAGGTTTGTTCTAGGGGCATTCTTGTCATTTAAAGATATTAGATAGACTTGACCAAGGGGGGAAGGCTGTGGAATGAACTAAAAGAACAGGGCTCTCTTTCACTCTCGGCTATTCTTCCTTTCTCTCTTTCGGATTTATTTCTGAAGCTAAGTTTAAGGGAATTGAAGCTAAGTTTGAGCTAGGTTCTTGATTGGGTGAAGCTTAGGGATAATTTAGTGATTGAGGTAATGGTTCTAAGCTTGAACTTTGAATTTTTTTTCTCTATTTTTGTGTTGTTTATAAGCTTCAAATTTTGATTATGGAATTAAGTTTTGGTAGTGTTTTGAGGGTTCTAAAGCTTGGGTTTTATTGCTGGTTTGGTGGTAATGTTGTGTTGAGTTTTGGTTTTGATATTGGGATTGATTGGAAGTGTTGTTGTGGTGAGTTTTGAGCTGAGGAAAACAGGGTTGTTGGTTTCGAGGGGTCAAGTCACGACTGTGTTCTTGGGCGCCGCGACCTGAGTGAACCCTAGAGCCAAGATAGGGTTCTGTCTGCATGGCGCGTCGTGACCCTCAAGGGCAATTCGCGGCCCTCCCTTGGCACCCAGACAGGGGGCATGCTATCTGGGAGGCACACTGCGGCCCTTGGGGGCAGGTGCGGCCCGCCTGGTTCTTTTGAGCCAATGTTGGTTTTACGGGCGAGTTTTCAAACCTTTAGGCTCGGGATCGGATCTACTACCCGGTTTTGTAGAATTTGAGGTCCTGGAGGCTAGTACTTGGTCCGGGAATCTTTATTTTCTCATTATTAATGGGATTTCATATTTGGTTAGGTTACCGCAAAAGGCTCAAGGTCAGGATCGTGCTCAAGGGTCGTTCTTAATTTATTTTACACTCAAGCCTGAGGTAAGAAAACTGCACCCATTATGTGACATACATGATTATTGATGAAGCATATTAAGTGCTCTATATATGGATATATGTTGCATTATGAATGCTTGTTTGCATTGTTTATTTGAGAAAGGTATTGACTTATCAGTCAGAAACGACAATAGTGTTGAGCGCTGATCGTAAAGCACTGACTTATTAGCCAAGAATGGAAATAGTGTTGAGCGCTGGTCGTATGGCATTGACTTATGAGTCAAGAGCAGCAATAGCACATCCAGCGCTGGCCAATATGATTAGATCTAATCAATAGAGCATCACACGCTCATCCGACTCTATGGTCCAAGAAAACTAAAGCGCTTGACTAGTTCTATGGCTAGTTACTCAGAGCTAGGGCTAAAAGGCCCAAGGAGACCTGATGGTCACATGGCTCAAGAAAATGACCCCAAGATGACTCCATGGTCATCTATTCAGGGCACAGGACCATAGGATGACTCCACGGTCATTTATTCAGGGCATAGAACCCCAGGATGACTCCATGGTCATCTGATTAGGGCTGCGGACCCCAGAATGATTCCATGATAATTTATTAATACTTGAATGCATGCACTAATAAGTTTTCTTGCTGAGTCTTGGCCCACAGGTGCTATGTGGTGCAGGTAAAGGAAAATAAAATCTTACCCAGCCTTGAGTGGAGAGCTTAGGTGGCGACGTGTACATATGCGGTCGCTTGACCACCACAGCCAAGGTTTCTTAGAAGAACTAGGGTTTAACCCTATTTTTTGGCAAATTGTAACTTTTGAACTGTAAATACTTTGTCAACACTATTATGGGATCCCATGTACAGTTTAATGTTTGTAATAAAATATCCTTTCCTTTTGACCGAGATTTTAACCCTGGCCCATTAATCACACTTAGATGCACGTTTATGGCCTAAAAACCTGCTTAGCGAGTTAAGCACTATTTAAAATACACAGTGTGATGGTCTTGGCTATCCAAGGCATTAAAACTTGGTATCAGAGTGTGCCAATGTTAAGGGTTCCTATAGACTGGCTGAGCATGTACACTTGCCACTGAAGACTAGCTCCACTCATGGTTCGGTAACAATTTATGTGGTTATGTGTTTAACTGCTTAAATAGGATATAAATGCTTTACCTGCATGCATTATTAGGTAGCATAAGATATATTGATAGGGCTTGGCCCTTGACTGCTACATGATGAGCAAGAACGTGTTTATTAGCACTAATATTGCTTGGGAATGTCAAAGAACCGCTTATTAGCACTGTTGTATGGACATGCAAGTCAGGACACGCTCATTAGCGCTATCATAGTTACATGTATGCTAGAAAATGCTTATTAGCATCATTAATTGTTAATTGTTATGTTTATGAATCGACATGCTTATTAGTATGACTGCTGAATGTGGAGGATTATCTGTTTGATCTAGGACTGTGAGGTAGCAAGAGGTTTAGTTAACACTACCTAACTGGCCTCATTGATTATTGCAGCAAGGTATAACTTGAAAGTATGCTTCCAAGGCAGGTAGATTCATCAGCTGGCCAAGAAGATCAGGGCCAAAATGATAGACAAAGTCAGGATAATGACCAAGGTCAGACCCCTCAACCAGATCCTGAAAACTAGCAGCAGTTGCTTGCTAATTTGCATGCTAGGGTAATGAGGCAGGAAGAAGAAATACGCCTCCTGAGATAACAACAGGTTCCTGCATGGAACATCTTGCCAGAGGCACCACCTGTGATAATGCCTACAGTTGAGCAGGCGCCAGAGGCTGGGAATAAATGGGAACCCCTCCATGAAAGGTTCAAGAAACAGCACCTCCAGTCTTTGAGGGTAGTGCAGATTCGGCCAAGGCCGAACAGTGGATGAGCATGGTTACCACCATCCTAGACTTTATGAGGGTGTCTGGTAATGAAAGGGTGGCTTATGCCTATATGTTTCAGGAGGATGCCCGAATTTGGTGGGAGGTGATATCCCAGACCATAAATGTCAATGCCCTGAGTTGGGAAGAATTTCAGACTCTGTTCAATGAAAAGTACTACAATGATGCTATCAGGGCTGCAAAAGCTGAAGAGTTCAATAAGTTGTTTCAGGGGAGTATGTATATGACTGAATATGCCCTAAAATTTGATAGACTGGAAAAGTTTGTAGGGGAACTGGTGCCCACTGATGGGACCAGAAGGGAGAGGTTTCTCCAAGGGCTACAGCCTAGGATAGGCATGATGCTCGTATTACCACTGTTCCAGGAGTGACTACTTATGCACAGGTGGTTGAGAAGGTACTCACAGCTGAGAGTGTAGAGAACAAGATATGGCATAATAACGTGGCCATGAGAGACATTAGGAGGGTGGACCTCCATTTATGAGTTCAGATAAAGGCGGAGGCCCTAGTGATCAGAAAAGGAAGGCTCTTGATGCCTTCCCAGCTCCAGGCCCTGACAGGAGACCACGTGGTATTACAATGGAGCGCCAGGGCGGCAGTGAGGGCTAGGGGACTTTTCCTGAGTGCGCTAGATGTAAAAGGTGCCATATGGGGGAGTGTCGAGCAAGGTCCTGCTTTTTATGTGAGGTAGTGGGACACTTGAGGAAAGATTGTTTGAGGGCAAGAAAGGAGGACAGCTCGGCCCCAGCTCGAGTGTTCGCCTTGACTCAAGCAAAAGCTGAGGCTTGTTCCTCAGTAGTCACAGGTCAGCTTTTTAGTGCTGGAACCCCTTATACTATTTTGATTGATTTCGGTGCTACACATTCTTTTGTTGCTAGTAGAATTATTGATAGATTGTGTAAACCATGTGATTATTATGTTGTGGAGTTCGGGACCTTATTACCCATTGGGGAGTTAGTAGTATCGAGAAGATGTGTCAGATCATTGCCAGTGACAGTGGAAGGCATAGAGTTATCAGTTAATTTGATAGAGTTGGTTATGACCGACTTTGACGTGATTTTGGCTATGGACTGGTAAGTGAAGTATGGGGCAACCATAGATTACAGAAGGAAAATGGTAACATTTGAGCCTGAAGGTGAGGATCCTTTTGTATTTGTTAGCAGTGTGCACCGTATACCCAGATATCTGTTCTAAGGGCTAGAGATCTATTGCAAGGTGGTTGCATAGGATTCTTAGCCAGTGTGGTAGATACCACTCAAGTCATGCCAGTGGGATCAGAGGAGACCATATTGGTCTGTGAGTTTCTAGATGTGTTCCCAGAAGAATTACCAGGATTGCCACCACATAGAGAGATTGAAATTGTGATTGAACTTGCACCAGGGACGGATTCAGTGTCTAGGGCACCTTACAGAATGGCCCCAGCAGAACTAAAAGTACAGGTGCGGGAGCTATTAGACTTGGGTTTTATTAGACCTAGTTTCTCGTTGTGGGCTACACCGATCCTATTTGTGAAGAAGAAAGATGGTTCTCTGAGGATGTGTATTGATTACAGAGAACTGAACAAGTTAACAATTAAGAACAAGTATCCTATTCCAAGGATAGACGATCTGTTTGACTAGTTGCAGGGTAAGATGGTATTCTCAAAGATAGACCTTCGATCTGGTTATCATCAACTGAGGGTCAAGGAGGGAGACATACCGAAGACTGCCTTTCGTACCAGATATGGGCATTATGAGTTCTTGGTCATGTCCTTTGGGTTGACTAATGCCCCAGCTACTTTTATGGATCTGATGAACAGGGTGTTCAAGGATTACTTGGACCGATTTGTGATCGTCTTCATTGACGATGTTCTGGTTTATTCTCAGTCAGAGTCAAACCATGAGCAACATCTGAGATTGGTTTTATAGAGACTGAGAGAACACGGATTGTTTGCAAAATTCGAGAAGCGTGAATTCTGGTTATCTCAGGTAACTTTCCTTGGTCATATTGTCAGTAAGGAGGGGATCAAGGTGGACCCAGCCAAGATTGAGGCGGTCAGAGATTGGCCAAGGCTAAAGAATGCTTCAAAGGTTAGGAGATTCATTGGGTTGGCAAGCTATTACAGGTGTTTCGTGGAAGGATTCTCAAAGATTGCCACTTCATTGACTGAGCTGACACGCAAGAATCAGAAGTTTGTGTGGTCAGACAAGTGTGAGAACAACTTCTAGGAATTGAAGCAGAGGTTGATTACAGCTTCAGTTCTGAGTCTCCTTACAGATCAGGAGAATTTTGTGATATATTGTGATGCCTCACATTAGGGTTTGGGTTGTGTTCTTATGCAGTCAGGGAAGGTGATTGCTTATGCCTCACACCAGTTGAACAAATATAAACAGAGATACCCCACTCATGATTTAGAATTGGCACCAGTGGTCTTTGCATTAAAGGTATGGAGTCATTACCTTTATGGGGAGAAGTTTGAGATATACACTAACCACAAGAGCTTGAAGTACTTTTTCACACAGAAAGACCTGAACATGAGACAACGCCTTTGTCTGGAGTTAGTGAAGGATTATGATAGTTGAATCCTGTATCACCCAAGAAAGGCCAACGTGGTAGCTGATGCCTTAAGCCGGAAGGGTCCAGGATAGATTTTTAGTGCGAGACTGATATCCAGAGATTTAGTAGAGGATATGACTAGAGTTGGTATAGAGTTGCTAGTGGGTCAGTTGGCCAACATTACGCTACAGTCTACACTATTGGAAAGAATAAAGGAAGGTCAGATGGGAGATCTAAAACTGACAAAGATATGAGAGGATGTTCTAGCTAGAGTGTCTCAGGACTATACAGTGTCAAATATGGGTTTGTTGAGATACAAGAGTCTGATATGTGCTCCGATGGACACTGCTATGATATGGGAGATTCTGGATGAATCTCATACTACTATTTTCTCTTTGCATTCAGGCACCACGAAGATGTATCAAGATGTGAGATCCCTATATTGGTGGCCTAGGATGAAGAGGGATGTGGCAGAATATGTGGCTAAGTGCTTGACATGTCAACAGGTCAAGGCTGAGCATCAGAGACTAGCAGGGCTATTACAACCTCTGGATATCCCAGAGTGGAAATGGGAGGACATCACGATAGATTTTGTGGTGGGGTTACCCAGGACTGTGGGTCAACGTGATTCAGTGTGGGTTATCGTGGATCGATATACAGTTGACCAGTACGCAGATCTCTATGTGAGAGAGATTGTGCGCCTTCATGGGGCACTGAGGTCAGTCGTGTCAGATCGGGACCCCACATTCACTTCCAAGTTCTGGGGAAGTTTGTAGAGGGCCATGGGTACAAATTTGAAGTTCATTACTGCTTATCATCCTCAGACAGATGGACATTCTAATAGGATGATCCAGATATTAGAAATCATGCTGCAAGCATGTGTGTTGGACTTTGGTGGGTCCTGGAGTAAGTATCTGCCTATGATAGAGTTTTCCTACAACAACAGCTATCAGTCAACCATTGGGGTGGCTCTTTATGAGATGTTGTATGGTAGGAAATTCAAGTCTCCCATTCATTGGGATAAGACAGGAGAAAGGAGATACTTGGGTCCTGAAGCAGTTCAGAGGACCAATGAGGCCATTGAAAAGATCAGAGCTTGGATGCTCGCTTCTCAAAGTAGACAGAAAAGTTATGTTGATGCCAAACGTAGGAACGTGGAGTTCCAAGTGGGAGATTATGTCCTCCTTAGAGTCTCGCCATGGAAAGGGGTGCGAAAATTTGGGATTTAGACCAAGTTCGTTAGAGGATTTAGACCAAAGATGGAATTAGGAGTTAAGCTAGCAGACCTGGGAACTACAACCTATGCCAATGTTCTAGAAACGGCAATAGAAGTAAAAAGGATTCAGAGGAATGTTAGTAAGGAGAAGAGGGATTAAACGACGGTTCCAGACCAAAGTCTTTTCCTTGACCCAAGGAGGAACCCATGCTAGTAACAAGGATTTACAGGTCAGATCCTATCCTCGATAGTATATGTTCTAGTATCGCTTGATTGGTAGCAGTATACTCGTATATCTCGTTAGGAATGATAGAAAAACTAGACAAACCTAGTGAAAGATTTAGAACTAGGTTTGTAACCGAGTTGCCTTCGGGCAAAGTAGTTCTATCATCACGAATAGTACGAGGCGTACCAATCAAGATTGAGGACATAGAACTAGAAGGAGACCTGATAGAGCTAGTGATCAAGGACTTCGACGTAATACTAGGCATGGATTGGCTAGCACGGCATGGCGCAACGATCGACTGCAGACGCAAGAAGGTGACATTCGATACTCCTGACGGCCAGAAACTATGTTTCATGGGACAAGCTTCAGGATTACGCACCCCGTTAGTGTCATCTCTCAAAGCTCAACAAAGGATAGAGAAAGGATGTCAAGCGTTCTTAGCCAGCATCACGAACGTGGAAAGGGAGACGCCACTTAAGGATGGAGATGTTCGAGTTATACAAGTATTTCCAGAGGTATTTCCCGATGACTTGCCAGGATTGCCGCCAAATCGAGGAATAGACTTCACAATAGAATTAGTACCGGGCACCGAGCCTATCTCTAAGGCACCATACCGGATGGCACCTATGGAACTCAAGGAGTTAAAGACGCAGCTACAAGAACTCCTAGACTTGGGTTCATTAGGTCAAGCCATTCACCATGGGGAGCTCCGGTACTATTCGTGAAGAAGAAGGACGGAAGTATGCGCATGTGCATAGACTACCGTGAGCTGAATAAAGTAACAATTAAGAACAAATACCCGCTACCTCGGATTGATGATTTGTTTGATCAACTCTGAGGCGCGACTGTATTCTCTAAGATCGATTTACGGTCCGGGTATCATCAGCTCAAGGTAAAGGGAGAAGATATTCCTAAGACAGCCTTTAGGACTCGTTATGGACACTACGAGTTCTTGGTTATGTCTTTTGGTCTTGCTAACGCACCAGTCGCGTTTATGGATTTAATGAATAGGGTCTTCAAGGACTACTTGGATAAATTCGTCGTTGTGTTCATCGACGATATCTTAGTATACTCCAAGGATGAAGTAGAGCACATTGAGGATGATTTTGACGCGATTGAAGGAGCATCAACTCTACGCCAAGTTCAAGAAATGCGAATTTTGGCTTTCGCAAGTGGCGTTCCTCGGGCACATCATATCGAAAGACGGAGTTGTAGTAGATCCATCAAAGGTAGAGGTCGTGAAGGATTGGCCTAGATCAAAGAATGCATCAAAAGTAAGAAGCTTCTTAGGGCTAGCAGGTTATTATAGGAAGTTTGTAGAGGGCTTTTCTAAGATAGCCACTCCACTCACCAACCTGACCCGGAAGCAACAAAAGTTTAACTGGAACGATAAGTGGGAAGAAAGTTTCCAGTTGCTTAAAGATAAGCTTTGCTCAACACCAGTACTTAGTATACCGACACCCAATGACAAGTTCATTGTCTACTGTGATGCATCAAAGCTAGGATTGGGATGCGTGTTGATGCAAAAACGACAAGGTGATAGCCTACGCCTCACGACAGTTGAAGGAGTATGAACAACGCTATCCAACTCACGATATGGAGTTGGCAGCGGTGGTCGTTGCAAATCTGGTGCCATTATCTTTACAGAGAACGGTGCGAGATTTATACGGACCACAAGAGTTTAAAATACTTCTTTACGCAGAAGGAGCTCAACATGAGGCAAGCGCAGGTGGTTAGAGTTAGTAAAGGATTACGGCTGCGAAATCCTATACCACCCAGGGAAGGCGAACGTATTTGCCGATGCGCTCAGCCGAAAAAGCTATGGGAATTTAGTAGCCTTATCCGGAATGGAAAAGTCGCTACAGCAGGAGCTTATCAGTGCCGGAATAGAAGTGGTTGTAGGCAAGCTGGCTAACTTGTCTATCCAATCAAATCTGCTAGAGGACATACGGATTGGTCAGAGACATGAGGAATCGCTAGCACCACATATGGAAGCAGTCAGAGAAGGCAAGAATACAGATTTCTCAATATCTAGCCAAGGCTTATTGAGATATAAGGATCGGGTATGCGTGCTAGACGATCAAAGTATTAAGAAGACGATTCTAGAAGAAGCGCACAATACCCCGTACTCAGTTCATCCAGGGTCTACCAAGATGACTCATGACATCAAGGCAGTCTATTGGTGGCCAGGGATGAAGAAGGAGATAGCGGAGTATGTATCTAAGTGTCTGGTATGCCAGCAAGTGAAAGCGGAGCATCAGCGGCCTGCAGGATTATTGCAACCGCTAAGCATACCAAAGTGGAAGTGGGACGATATAGCCATGGACTTCGTGACGGGTCTGCCAAAGATGAACAAGCAGCATGATTCCGCTTGGATAGTCATAGATAGACTAACCAAGTCGGCTTATTTTCTGCCTGTTAAGACTTCATGCACGGCAGACCAATATGCAGACATCTACATCCAAGAGATTGTACGATTGCATGGAATTCCCAAGACGATAGTGTCAGATAGAGGATCAGTATTTACGTCAAGATTTTGGAGAAACTTACAGCGAGCTATGGGTACTAAGTTAAGCCTTAGTACAGCTTTCCATCCTCAGACAGATGGGCAGTCTGAGCGTACGATTCAGATCTTAGAGGATATGCTACGCGCGTGTATACTTTATTTCGGAGGATCGTGGAACAAGTACTTACCACTGATCGAGTTCTCGTACAACAACAGCTACCAGTCGATGATCGGAATGGCACCTTATGAGTTGCTATATGGAAGAAGGTGCCGATCACCGTTGCACTGGGACGAGGTAGGAGAAAGGCAGCTTCTAGGGCCCGAAGCTGTTAGGCAAGCTCAAGAAGCAGTAACGCTTATTAGACAGCGTATGCTTGCTGCTCAAAGCCGTCAGAAAAGCTATGCAGATACCAAGCGACGCGATGTGGAGTTCCAAGTTGGAGATCAAGTCTTCTTGAAGATATCTCCTATGGAAGGTGTCAAGCGGTTCGGGAAGAAAGGCAAGCTTAGTCCCCGATTCATAGGTCCTTTTAGATATTGGACAAAGTGGGAACAGTTGCGTATAGACTAGCCCTACCGCCAGCACTAGCCGATAGTCACAACGTCTTCCACATCTCGATGTTACGCAAATATGTGTCAGACCCATCTCACGTCCTCAAGAACGATACGATAGCGCTCCAGAAAGACTTAAGTTACGAGGAACGACCGGCTAGCATCCTAGATAGAGGGATGAAGTAGTTACGGTCCAAGAGCTTTCCTATAGTCAAAGTCCTATGGAGCAATAGTTCTGAATGCGAGGCAACGTGGGAGTTGGAGGAGGACATGCAAGGCCGGTATCCGGAGTTATGAGATAAGTAAATTTCGAGGAAGAAATTCTTTTTAGTAGGGGAGAATTGTAGAGTCCAAGAACTTTACTTAGCTAAGATAGATAATAGTATGATAGTATTTATAGCATTATCTTTGTTACTGTGGATTTTTGGTTCAGACCGGGAATTATTTGGACACTCATAGTAGTACTTATAGATTTTCTAAGTTTAATCTATAGTTTAAGAATATTAAGTATAACCTAAGGTTTGATTAATGTAACTGATATTAAGGATTATATTTATTATATTATAAGGTTTAGACATCAACCAATAGGATTTTAAGCACATGTTATGAATGGTGATTAAGGATTAAGTATTTTTGAGGATTAAAATTAATAAGGAGTAAAGTTTGAATGTTATAGGGTCAGTCAGCAGCTTTGGATACGTTGAGGGCTTAGTCAAGGCTGTTTACTCCATTCAAACTTAGCTAAAAATGTGTAATTTCGTGTTTAAATATTCAGCGAGTGCCGATATATCGCAGCTATAGGGGGCGATATGTCGCAGCACGTAGATACGGAAAACACGAAACAATGCACGGTCGCCTCGGGCATACTGGCCCAGGTGATATATCGCCTACAGGGGGCGATATATCGCCTCCTTCAGCATATGTTCAATTGTTTTTGAATTCTTTTCCTTTCAGCCATTCAAACTTCTTCATAAGTCCAGCATCTTTTGAACGAGTCTTCAGCCTCTGCTGAACGATTATTCAAATGATTTTCACTTAAAAAGCCATTATTTTTATTCAAGTAAAATCAAGATACTTTCATTCCAAAACTCTATAAATAGGACCTAGTACCCAGCCATTATTCACCATTTGCTCTAAGTTCATAAGCTGCAAGTGCTAGGAGAGTGTGAGAGTTAAACACCTGGGTTTGGGAAATCATAAGCTTAAACATCATAAGCTTATCAAACACTTTGGGAAGTGAGTTCTATAGTATTTCGGTGGAGGTGTAGATTGGTCTTTCAAGTCTTTGAGGTAACCAAAACTCTAGTTCCTTTCTGTATTATGTTATTTTCTTTCTCATAGTCTTCTACTCAATCTCTAACCTCAATCTTCATTTTGGTTAGGGAATCTAAGTTCTTAAGCACATAAGTTTGGTAAGTGTGACTTTTAATGGTTTAGTCGTTCCATCTCTTTCATTTCATCTCCTTTCTTTAGACTCACTCTTTCTTATGGTTTTAGGAGTGTTCCAAAAGTCCCAACTCAGTCCATTATATCCCGGTAACTTTGGTAAGGAAAATAGGCTAGAATCAATATGTTATATGCTTATGTTATCTTATGTTTTATGTTGTTAAATGTGTTATGATATGTATGCATGTATGTTTGTAGGCTTGGGCATATGACCCATATGACTAACAAGACCCCAAATAGGTTATGGGCATATGACCTACTTAGCTAGTAGGACCCCACTAATCCCATGGGCATATGCTTGTTTAGTCTATGGGACCCCAAGTAATAATGGCCATTATAATAAGTGTATTATGTGTTATGATATGTCTTTACGTTTATTATGAAGTTTATGTTTATGACTATGTGTTAGATTTTCCTTGCTGGGCATTAGGCTCATTCCTTTCTGTTTATGTGCAGGAAATAAGCTTTAGAGGCGGAAAGATTCGTGACGCTTAGAGGATGTGTATCGATGGTGAATGGAGTCAAGGGGCCGAGCGTTATTCGATTCGAGGATGTAGTCTTGTTTTATGTTTTTTTTATGGTTTTAGATGTATTTTCCGCATTTTCTATGTAACCCTTTTTACTTTAACTTATTTTTGTTTTAAAGACAATGGGTACCCATATCCTACTTATATTTATGAAAGTAACCTTTGTTTCTACAAGTTTATAATAAATTATGGCATTTCCGCAAAAATGTAAGTTTTATGTATAGTTTCGTTAATGGTCCAAATAGTCTAGATTAGTGGGTCATTACATCTATGGTCGAAGAAAACTAAAGTGCTTGACTAGTTCTATGGCTAGTTATTCAAAGCTAGGGCTAAAAGTCCCAGGGTGACCTGATGGTCACATGGCTGGGGAAAAGGACCCCAGGATGACTCCACGATCATTTATTCAGGGCACAGGACCCCAGGATGACTCCATGGTCATCTGATTAGGGTTGCGGGCCCCAGAATGTTTCCATGATCATTTATTAATACTTGAATGCATGCAGTAATAAGTTTTCTTGCTGAGCCTTGGCTCACGGGTGCTATGTGGTGCAGGTAAAGGAATAGAAAATCTTACCCATCCTTTAGTGGAGAGTTTAGGTGGCGACATGTACATATGCGGCCGCTTGACCACCACAGCCAAGGTTTCTCAGAGGAACTTGGTTTTAACCCTATTTTTGCCGCTTTGGTCGGTGGATTGTAACTTTTTAACTGTAAAAAATTTGTAAACACTATTATGGGATCCCATGTACATTTTAATGTTTGTAATAAAATATCCTTTCATTTTGACTGAGATTTTAACCCTGGCCCATTAATCACACTTAGATGCACGTTTATGGCCTAAAGACCCGTTTAGCGGGTAAGCACTATTTAAAATACATAGTGTGATGGTCTTGGTTATACAGGGCATTACACTTGACTTCCTAATATGTCAGACACTTGGATACATATTCAATCACATCTTTCTTCATCCCAAGCCATCAATATAAAGTTCTCAAATCCTGGTACGTCTTCGTTGTGCCTGGGTGCAGAGAATAAAGCGTAGTATGAGACTCATCTAGAATCTCCTGTCTAATAGTAGCGTCCATCGAAACAAAAATCCGACCCTTGTATCTCAATAATCCCATCTCTGAAAATTGTATAGTCCTTAGCCACTCCAGCTAGGACATCCTCTTTATGCTTCATCAACTGAGGATCATTCTTCTGCTCTTCCCTAATCCTCTCCAAGAGAGTAGACTGCGAGGAGATGTTGGCTAACTGGCCCGCTACAAATTCTATCCCTGCTCCAGTCATCTCCTCTGCCAGCTCCTTGGATATCTGTTTCAAACTAAATAATTGTATCGGGCCTCTCCGACTCAAGGCATCCACCACTACGTTGGCTTTTCTTGGGTGGTAAACAATCTCAAAGTCATAATCTTTCACCAACTCCAGCCAACACCTCTATCTCATGTTTAGATCTCTCTGGTAAAGAAATAATTTAAGCTATTGTGATCAGTGTATATCTTACACTTCTCTCCATATAAATAGTGTCGCCACACCTTCTGTGAAAAAAAACACTGCCGCTAACTCTAAATCATGTGTGGGGTATCTCTGTTCATATTCCTTTAATTGGCATGATGCATAAGCAATCACCTTCCTTGTTTGCATAAGAACACAGCCCAATCTCAGTCTCGAGGCATCGCAGTAAACTACAAACTTCTCTCGATCTGTTAAAAGACTCAGGACCGGTGCAGTGATCAATCGTCGCTTCAACTCCTGGAAGCTACTCTCACACCTATCTGACCATACAAACTTCAGGTTCGTATGTGTCAATTCTATCAATGGTGTAGCAATCCTTGAGAACCACGCAACAAAACGCTGGTAATAACCTGCCAATCCAAGGACTCCTTGGGCTTGGCCAATCTTTATCCGCCTCAATCTTGGCCGAATCCACTTTAATCCCGTCTTCGCTAACAATGTGACCCAGAAAGGCAACCTAAGATAGCCAGAACTCACACTTCTTGAATTTGGCATACAAGCTGTGTTCCCTTAGCCGTTGTAAAACCAAGCAAAGATGTTGCTCGTGTTCTTCCTCCAGTTGAGAACAAACTAGAATATCATCGATGAAGACAATCACAAACCAATCCAGGTAATCCTTGAACACCTTGTTCATCATATCCATAAAAGTTAATGGGGCATTAATCAATCCAAATGACATGACTAAGAATTCATAATGCCCATATCTGGTACGAAAATTTGTCTCGATATGTCTTCCTCTTTGATCCTCAATTGGTGATAACCAGATCAAAAATCAATCTTTGAGAACACTGTCTTGCCCTGTAGCTTATCAAACAAATCGTCAATTCTTGGCAGTGGATACTTGTTCTTAATAGTTAGCTTGTTCAATTCTATATAATCAATACACATCCTCAAAGAACCATCTTTCTTTTTCACAAATAAAACTGGCGCACCCCATGGCGAGAAACTGGGCCTAATAAAACCCAAGTCAAGTAGCTCTAGTAACTGTACCTTCAACTCTTTCAGTTCTACCACAGCCATTCTATATGGTGCCTTAGACAATGGTTTAGTACCTGGTACCAACTCAATAACAAAATCAATCTCCCGGTGCGGTGGCAATCCTTGTAAGTCCTCAGGGAACACGTCTAAGAACTCACAAACCAATCTGGTTTCCTCTGGTCCCACTGTCATGACCTTAGTGGTGTCTACCACACTAGCTAGGAATCCTATGCAACCACCTCGCAATAGATCTCTAGCCCTCAATGCTAATATCATAAGAACATGGGGTCCATGCACAATGCCAACAAAAACAAATGGGTCCTCACCCTCAAGCTCAAAATTCATCATCTTTTTCTTGCAATCTATAGTCGCCTCGTACTTGGCTAACCAATCCATACCCAGAATCATGCCAAAATCATCCATAACCAACTCAATCACATCCAATGATAATTCTCTACTATCAACCACCACTGGCAATGATCTAACCCATCTCCAAGAGACTACCAACTCCCAGTAGGAAATAAGGTCCCAAACCCCACAATATAATAGTCACAAGGTATACACAATCTATCAATTATTCTACTAGAAATGAATGAGTGTGTAGCACCAGAATCAATCAATACAGTGTAAGAAGTGTCATCACTAGGAAGTTGACTTGTCACTACTGAGGGACTAAACTCGGCCTCTACCTTTGTCAGTGTGAACACTCGAGCTGGAGTCAAGATGTCCGCCTTGGGCAGTCTTTCTTGAGGTGTCCCACTATCCTGCACAAAATCAGGCCTTTGCCCGACACTCCCCTAGATGACGTCTTTTACGTTTGGCACATTCCGGATAAGTCCTCCAGACCCCATTGCCTCCCCAACGGCCTATTTGTATACCCTGTGGCCTTCTATCGAGGCCTAAAGCTGAAACGGTATCTAGGGTCTTCCTTTTCTAGTCACTAGGTCCTTCGCCCTACCAGATCCTATAAAGGGAGGTCCTATCCTCCTGGTATCCCTTATGGTCACGTTCTCGCGCCAGATCTTATTTTTAGCGCCCTCCGCAGTAAGGGCCCTTTGTACTACATGATTGTATGTCGTCACTCCAAGCACTATGGTAATTTTGACATCTCGGGCTATCATAGAGTTCAGCCCTCGGAGGAACCTCTCTTTCTTGGTCACATCAGTAGGCACCAAGTCTAAAGAAAACTTGGCTAGTCTTTCAAACTTCAAGGCGTATTCTATTACTGACATATTTCTCCAAACCAAACTGTTAAATTCATCTGCCTTCGCAGCTCTCACTATATCATTGTAGTATTTTCATTAAACACTTCTCTAAATTCCTCCCAATTCATTGTGGTCACGTCCTTAGTCTGGGACACTACCTCCCACCATATTCGGGCATCTTCTCAAACACATGAATGTGGCACATGCCACACTCTCATTTCCTACCACCCTCATAAAGTCTACGATGGATGTGATCATGCTCATCCACTACTCAACCTTGAGTGTGTTGGATTAGCTTATACAAGATCTTTATTTATTTTCATGTATATCTAATATTAAACAAATTAATACAAGATAGCCTAAAACATGTTTCTAAAATTGAATTCAAAGAGAAACAAAGAATAGAATACTTACAGTATACGCAGCGGAATTAACGAGTCCTTCCTTCAGTTTCTCTAACTCTTGTATCCTCTCTGTCGCAGAGTATTATCAAGAAACTGAATCGATCTTCTATTTTCTTCACAATATTCCAATGTATCCTTAGAACCACCTAGACTAGTGTGGGCAATTCTCAACACATGAGATAGATATAGAGAGCAGAAGAGAAAATAACAAAGAGGCTTAGAAAATGACTTTTGTTTAGAGAGAATCTAAAACTACCAGAAAATATAACTTGTGACTTGTCTTTTGACTTCTCTCTAAGCACTCCTTTTATAACTCAACTAGGCCATTTAATTTAATTAAAAAATTAATAAAATAATAGCCATTTTGAAGCCCTAGGTCGAAATTATCATGGGCTATAGGCCCGTGAAATTTCTTATTTGATTATAAGCCCATTGGACTTAAAATCAAGGCTTGTATTATTTTCTATTGATTTAATTAATTAAATAATTATTTAAATCATTTATCAAATTAATTATTTATAATTTGAACCTTGGTTTAAATTTATTTATTAATTTAGATGCCAATTTATCTTAATTAATAAATCTGCCATAATTTCTCTTTTCTTCTCAAAATTACACAACTCTGTGAAACTATCCAAAATTGACCAGGTCAACTTTGATAATTCTAATTGATGATTAAATCAATTAATTGAGACTATCTAGATGATTTTATCCAAGGTACAATGGGGAGCGTGTGTAATGCCCCGAAATCCCTAATGTGGTTTAATGACTAGATTAGAGAGCCGGGAGGGCCATAATTGTTTAATTATGCCATTAAATGATAATATGCATGTTTATGTGAATTATATTATAATATGATGTTATATGCATGCATGTGGGTCCACATTTGATTATAATGATATTTCGGTAATTTGGCATGTTGAGGGCATATTTGTGTATTTGGGTGCATATTGTGATTTGTGAATGAGATCCCGTTATTATGGAGATATATTCGAGCTATTCGGCATGAGACGATCTTATATTATGAATTGGCGGTTTTGTCATAACGGGGGTCTTTTATTGGGATATTGAGATATGAGAATGTTATTTGATGTTAAATTGGGAATTATTGAGATCAGGATGAAATTCTGGAAGTTTTGACTATAATGTTCCCGGGGGTGTTTTTGGGACCCCGGGCACTAGGTTTTATTTGAGGTTACTTAAGCTTGAAGTAGCTTGTAAGATAGAACGTACGTTAGAAAACCTCTCGTTCTCCTCCCGTTAGTTCGTTTTACCGTTCGAAGCATTTTCAAGGAAATCTCGAGTTCTAGGAGTCGGAATCAAGCGAGGATCGAGGCATAGCGATCCTAGGAAAGATTACAAGCTTCTTGACTGAAGGATTTGATGAGAAACAACCCAATCAAAGGTAATCTAAGTTTTGAGTTTTTAGAGTTTCTAATCTTAGAATTGGCTTTTGTGAATCGTTGAGTTTTTGGTTCGTTTGAGCCTTGGGATTTGATGGTTTTGGATCATTGGGAAGCTTGGGATCTTTGATTTGATGATTTGGAAGTGTTTAGGTATGATTTTGGAAGCTTTCGGATGACTGAAATCGTGTTTGGGGATGGCTCTGAGTTGGGGGCCGCGGCCCTAGCTCGAAGAAGCTGCTGGTGTGTTTTTTCCTTTGCTGGGTGCCGCGGCCCTTGCTCTTGGAGTGGCTGGGGGCCGCGGCCCAAGGTGTTAGGGCCACAGTCCTTGAGTAGAGTTGAGCCCGTTTGAGTGTTTTGGCCTCGGGAACTTGGTTTTAGGCCTCGGGATGGTTCCTACTACCCGGATTAGTGGGGATTGATGTCTCGGAGACTAGATCTTGGTTTGGAAACCTTTGATGTTCATTTTATTGATGGTGTCCCATATTTTGGTTATGACTAGGTGACCACTAAAAGGCTAAAAGTCAGATCATTCTCAAGGGTCGTTCTTTTATTCATTCTTGCTCGAATCATAGGTAAGAAAACTGCACCCCATATGTGACATGCGTGGTTATTCATGAGGCATGTTGAATGTGTAAATGTGGACATGGGTTGATTATTGAATGCTTACCAAATCTTGCTCACTTGTGCATGGTACTAACTAATTAGTCAAAATTGGCAAAGGTGTCAGTATCAACTGTGAAGCTGGGACTTATTAGTCAAGTTCGGCGGTGATACTGGGCACTGGTCACACAGTGTTGACTCATAAGTCAGGACGGCCTTAGCGTGTTCAACGCAAGCCAATAAAGATTAGATCTAATCGACATCTGCATTAAATGACTCCAAAGAGCGTTAATGCCGGACCGACCTCAAGTTCGATAAAAACTAAAAGCGCTTGTGTGACTTACCCATCAGTCACTCATCTGTTAAGTTAGAGACTTACCCATCTTTCTCTCATCTGTTGAGCTAGTGACTTACCCATCAGTCACTCATCTGTTTAAGCTAATGACTTACCCAGCAGTCAGTCAACTGTTTAAGCTAGTGACTTACCCAACAGTCACCCATCTGTTTAAATTAGTGACTTGCTTGTCAGACACTCATTATGGTTTACCAGAACCTCAATTGATATTCACTCATCTGTTTAAGAGCTATAAGCTCTGTGTGACTATAATAATAATCAGTTGTTAATATCTATATGCATTATTGTGTTTTCTTGCTGGGCCTTGGCTCATGGGTGCTATGTGGTGTGGGTAAAAGGAAAGAAAAGCTCACCCAGCCTTGAGTGGAGAGCTTAGGCGGTGTTGTGTACATATGCGGCCGCTTGACCACCACGGCCAAGGAGTTCTCAGAGGAACTAGGGGGTTTACCCTATTTTTGCCGCTTAGGTCGGCGGGTTTGTAAATTTGAAACAGTAATGACCATTTTGAGTTGTAAATAACTTGTAAACGTTTTGATGGGCCCATGAACAGTTTTATGTATTTAATAAAATATATCCTTTCCTTTTTATTGGTTTTCCACCTTAACATGTTAATAACACTTAGATGCACGTTTTTAACCAAAGGACTCGGGTAGCGAGTCAAATTTCCGGTTCACCGTAACTATTCTGGGGTAACCAGAGCGTTACAACTTGGTATCAGAGCGTGCCAAGGTTAGGGTTCCTATAGATTGGCTGGGCATCTACACACATCACTGAAGTCAAGCTCGGCTCATGGTTTGGTAACTATTTATGTAGTTATATGTATAACTACTTAAATATAGTATATATTCTTTACCTGTATGCATAAGACACCATGTTAAACCTATGCCCTGAAATATTATATCCTCAGCAAATGTGTGCTAATTAGTACTGAGATTGCTGGAACATACTTATTAGTATTGTTGATTATGAATTATTATGTGATACATGCTGAGTGCTAAATGCTATAAACATGTATCTGCTTGTATAATTGTATGACTGTGGAATGTGATAATTGTCTGCTTGTTCTTGGACCGTAAGGCGGCAAGAGTTTAGTTATTACTACCTGACTTGTCGTATTGATCATTATTTCAGCAAGATATCAAAAATAAGAATGAATCCCGGGCAGACAAATACTTCAGCTGGCCAAAGTGATCAATGCCAGAATAATAATAGTCAGGGTCAGGAGAATGACCAGTCACAGATTCCACAGCCAGCTCCTATAAAATGGCAGCAGATAATCAGTGATTTGCAGGCAACAGTGTTGAGACAGGGAGAAGAGCTTCGTCTCCTGAAACAACAGCAAGCACCTGCAGTGGCTAGTATATCAGAGGCACCTCCTGTGTCAGTGCCAGCAACAAAGCAGCTGCCTAAGGTTGGAAATAAATGGGAACCTCTTTATGAAAGGTTCAGGAAGCAACAACCTCCAGTTTTTTAGGGCAGTGCAAATCCTGCCAAGGCAGAGCAGTGGATGAGTATGATTACCACTATCCTTGATTTTATGAGGGTAACTGGTAATGAGAGGGTGTCCTGTGCCACTTATATGTTTCGGGAGGATGCTTGAATTTGGTGGTAGGTGATTACCCAAACCAAGAATGTTAATGCCTTGAGTTGGGAAGAGTTTCAGACTTTGTTTAATGAAAAATATTACAATGATGCTATTAGGGCGGCGAAGGCCGAGGAGTTCATTAGGCTACTTCAGGGAAATTTGTCAGTCACTGAGTATGCCTTAAAGTTTGATCGTTTGGCGAAATTTTCCATGGAGCTGGTGCCCACTGATGGGACCAGGAGAGAGAGATTTCTCCAGGGGCTACAGACCAGATTAGCCCGTGATGTACGTATCACCACTGTGGCTGGGGTTACTACCTATGCACAGGTGGTTGAGAAGGCACTCACAGATGAGAGTGCAGAGAACAGGATCTGGTGTGACAGTGCAGCCAAAAAGGATTTCAGGAGGACAAGTCCTCCATTTGTGGGTTCTGGTAGGGGTGTAGGCCCCAGTGAGCAGAAGAGGAAGGTTCCTGACACCTTCCTAGTTCCAGGTCCAGATAGGTGACCCTGTGGTATTTCAATGGGTCGTCCAAGTGATGGTGAAGCTTGGAAGTCTTATCCTGAATTCCCTAGATGCAAGAGGCATCATTTGGGAGAGTGTAGGGCAAGGGCCTGCTTCTCATGTGGAGCAGTGGGTCATCTTAAGAAGGATTTCCCTAAGATCAGAAAGGAAGAACCCAGGAAAGCGGATAACTCGGCCCTAGCTCGAGTGTTCGCGTTGACTCAAGAAGAAGCTGAGGCTTCTCCCTCAGTTGTTACAGGTTAGCTTCTTAGTGCTGGAACCCCTTATAATGTATTGATTGATTCTGGTGCTACACACTCTTTTGTTGCTAATAATATTAATGATAGACTGTGTAGACCCTGTGATTTTTATGTTGTGGGGTTTTGAACTTTGTTACCCGCTAGAGAGTTAGTGGTATCCAGGAGATGGGTCAGATCTTTGCCAGTGACAGTGGAGGGCAGAGAGTTATCAGTGGATTTGATAGAGTTGGTTATGACTAACTTCGATATGATATTGGGTATGGATTGGTTGGAAAAGTATGGGGCAACTATTGATTGCAGAAGGAAGATGGTCACCTTTGAGCCTGAAGGTGAGGATCCTTTTGTGTTTGTTGGTGTTGTGCATGGACCTCGCATACCTATGATTTCTGTATTGAGGGCTAGGGATGTATTGCAAGGAGGTTGCATTGGATTCTTGGCCAGTGTGGTTGATACCACTCAGGTCGTGCCAGTGAGACCAGAAGAGACTAGACTTGTTTGTGAATTTCTGGATGTGTTTCCAGAAGATTTGCCAGGGTTGCCACCGCATAGAGAAATTGAGTTCGTTATAGAACTGGCACCAGGGACGAAACCAGTGTCTAGAGCACCTTACAGAATGGCCCCAACTGAGTTGAAAGAATTAAAAGTACAGTTGCAAGAACTGTTGGATTTGGGTTTTATCTGACCTAGTTTCTCACCTTAGGGTGCGCCAATTCTGTTTGTGAAAAAGAAAGATGGTTCTCTGAGAATGTGTATTGATTATAGAGAATTGAATAAGTTGACAATTAAGAATAAGTATCCTTTGCCAAGGATAGATGATATGTTTGATCAGTTGCAAGGTAAGAAGGTATTCTCAAAGATTGACCTTCGTTCTAGTTATCATTAGTTGAGGGTCAAGGAGGGAGACATACCGAAGACTGCTTTTCATACCAGGTATGGGCATTATGAGTTCTTAGTCATGTCTTTTGGATTGACTAATGCCCCTGCTGTTTTTATGGATCTGATGAACAGAGTGTTCAAGGATTATCTGGACCAGTTTGTGATCGTCTTCATTGATGATATTCTAGTATATTTTCAGTTAGAGTCAGAGCATGAGTAGCATCTGAGGTTAGTTTTACAGAGACTGAGGGAACACAGATTGTTTGCCAAATTCAAGAAATGTGAGTTCTAGTTATCTCAGGTGTCCTTTCTTGGGCACATTGTCAGTAAGGAGGGGATTAAGGTTGATCCAGCAAAGATTGAAGCGGTCAAAGATTGGCCAAGGCCAAAGAATGCTTCTGAGGTTAGAAGTTTCCTTGGATTGGCGTTTCGTGGAAGGGTTCTCAAAGATTGCTACTACATTGACTGAGCTAACACGCAAGAGTCAGAAATTTGTGTGGTCAGATAAATGTGAGAACACCTTCCAGGAAAAAAAGCAGAGATTGATTAGAGCTCTGATTCTGAGTCTTCCGGCAGATTGGGAGAAGTTTGTGATTTATTGTGATGCTTCTCATCAGGGTTTGGGATGTGTTCTAATGTAGTCAAAGAAGGTAATTGCTTATGCCTCTTGTCAGTTGAAGGAGTATGAAAATAGATATCCCACTCATGATTTGGAGTTGGCGGCGGTGGTCTTTGCTTTAAAGATATGGAGGCATTATCTTTATGGAGAAAAGTGTGAGATCTATACAGACCACAATAGCCTGAAATACTTCTTCACTCAGAAAGATCTGAATATGAGACAAAGGCGTTGGCTAGAGTTAGTAAAAGATTATGTCTGTGAGATTTTGTATCATCCAGGAAAAGCCAACGTGGTAGCTGATGCTTTCAGCCGGAAGGGTCCAGGATAGATTTATGGTATGAGACTGATAGCCAGAGAGTTAGTAGATGATATGACCAGGGCTGGTATAGAGTTGCTGGTGGGCCAGTTGGCAAATATTACGCTACAGCTAATCTAAGTTTTGAGTTTTTAGAGTTTCTAAGCTTAGAATTGGCTTTTGTGAATCGTTGAATTTTTGGTTCATTTGAGCCTTGGGATTTGATGGTTTTGGATCATTGGGAAGCTTGGGAACTTTGATTTGATGATTTGGAAGTGTTTAGGTATGATTTTGGAAGCTTTGGGATGATGGAAATCGTGTTTGGGGATGGCTCTGGGTTGGGGGCCGCAGCCCTAGCTCGAAGAAGCTGCTGGTGTGTTTTTTCCTTTGCTGGGCGCCGCGGCCCTAGGTGTAGGGTGTTGCGGCCCTTGCTCCTGTAGTGGCTGGGGGCCGCGGCCCAAGGTGTTAAGGTCGCAGCCCTTGGGCAGGGTTGAGCCCGTTTGAGTGTTTTGGCCTCGGGAACTTGGTTTTAGGCCTCGGGATGGTTCCTACTACCCGGATTAGTGGGGATTGATGTCTCGGAGGCTAGATCTTGGTTTGGAAACCTTTGATGTTCATTTTATTGATGGTGTCCCATATTTTGGTTATGACTAGGTGACCACTAAAAGGCTAAAAGTCATATCATTCTCAAGGGTCGTTCTTTTATTCATTCTTGCTCGAATCATAGGTAAGAAAACTGCACCCCATATGTGACATGCATGGTTATTCATGAGGCATGTTGAATGTGTAAATGTGGACATGGGTTGATTATTAAATGCTTACCAAATCTTGCTCACTTGTGCATGGTACTAACTAATTAGTCAGAATTGGCAAAGGTGTCAGTATCAACTGTGAAGCTGGGACTTATTAGTCAAGTTCGGCGGTGATACTGGGCACTGGTCACACAGTGTTGACTCATAAGTCAGGACGGCCTTAGCGTGTTCAACGCAAGCCAATAAAGATTAGATCTAATCGACATCTGCATTAAATGACTCCGAAGAGCGTTAATGCCGGACCGACCTCAAGTTCGGTAAAAACTAAAAGCGCTTGTGTGACTTACCCATCAGTCACTCATCTGTTAAGTTAGAGACTTACCCATCTTTCTCTCATCTGTTGAGCTAGTGACTTACCCATCAGTCACTCATCTGTTTAAGCTAGTGACTTACCCAGCAGTCAGTCAACTGTTTAAGCTAGTGACTTACCCAACAGTCACCCATCTGTTTAAATTAGTGACTTGCTTGTCAGACACTCATTATGGTTTACCAGAACCTCAAGTGATATTCACTCATCTGTTTAAGAGCTATAAGCTCTGTGTGACTATAATAATAATCAGTTGTTAATATCTATATGCATTATTGTGTTTTCTTGCTGGGCGTTGGCTCATGGGTGCTATGTGGTGCGGGTAAAGGGAAAGAAAAGCTCACCCAGCCTTGAGTGGAGAGCTTAGGCGGTGTTGTGTACATATGCGGCCGCTTGACCACCACGGCCAAGGAATTCTCAGAGGAACTAGGGGGTTTACCTTATTTTTGCCGCTTAGGTCGGCGGGTTTGTAAATTTGAAACAGGTTTGACCATTTTGATTTGTAAATAACTTGTAAACGTTTTGATGGGCCCATGAATAGTTTTATGTATTTAATAAAATATATCATTTCCTTTTTATTGGTTTTCCACCTTAGCCTGTTAATAACACTTAGATGCACGTTTTTTACCAAAGGACTCGGGCAGCGAGTCAAATTTCCGGTTCACCATTCACCGTAATTGTTCTGGGGTAACCAGGGTGTTACACCATGGGCCTATGAAATCAAGCTCCAATAAGTTATCATAAATCTAACAAATCAATTTACTAACTTATTAATTCCTCGTGACTCCACTATAGACTCGGAATTGCACTCTTGAATTCATAGAACGTTCTATAACAAATATAGATACGCTATTAATTATCCATTGTTACAATCATAATTGTCACTCAATCCTCTATAGATGGTCTACAATGAGATAGGACTAAGATACCATTTTACCCCTCATTGTATTTTATCCTTAAAACACTTAGTTCCTTGTAAATGATATTTCAATAAACTAATTTAATTATTGAAATGAGATCTCTATCATTTAACACCTTGAACCAAACTAAAAGGAAACCATCATTTCACTTCTTCATCAGAAGCTATAGATGTTCATATCTATGATTAACACTCCCACTCAATTATACTATTGAGTTCCCAAGATGTAAGTATGGGCTAGTCCGTAGGGTACGCTGATAACGAACAAGTCAAAGAACTCAAATAATACAATCAGTTAGAATACTAACCACTCAGAATTGAGATTGAATTGACCTATGGTCAACTATATGATATGACTAGAATAGATAATAATGGTATGTTTACTTATCTTATCAACTTTCAATATCGGTCCTGTCCGATGTAACAAATACATCCGATCTTATCTACTTTGCTAATGCTCTGGAAAGAACATAACACTGTAATGTGTAAGTATATCATATCGTAGATTGACAAGTCAGTGTAAATCCTGTGCACTGACTAATCCTAGGACTAACTTATTTTGAACATATAATCATATTTATATTCCACTGTGATTACGTCACTATAACTAAGATTAGCTATATACTCGGGATTTAATAGAAGTTTATATTAAACAAATAATCATGAAAATAAAACATGTGAGCAAAGTGATTGACCAAGTCAAAAAATGATTTCTATTATTTTATTGATAATAAAATGAGATTACAAAGAATTTGGGATTTAATTAGGGCATAAAACCCCAACAGAGTGGATCAGCACTACCCTCAAAATTCAGAGGGTGTTGTTTCCTGGACCGTTCATATAATGGTTCCCAGCGATTCTCAACCTCCGACTGCTGTTGTACGGGTGGTACTAGGGTAGCAGGTGGTATTACTGGCACAGCGTTCCCTACTGGAACCTGTTGCTGTCTCAACTGGAAAATTTCTTCTTCTTGTCTCTGCAGTCTAGCTTGCATTTCAGCAAGCATCTGTTGCCAGTTCTTAGGGGCTGGCGGAGGGTCTTGTCCATGGTTATCATTCTGTGCCTGTATTTCCTGCCTGGCTAGTCAGTCTGACCACCTTGGAAGCATACTTCCAAGTCTATCTGCAGTCAACAACTCAGCCTATCAGGCAATGATAACAATATCCAACCCTGCTCCGCAGTCCAACACCAATCAAATACATGCAATCACAATGCTAATAAGCCTTTCAATAGCTTCCACACACAACAATCATGCTAATAAGAAAATCGTTTCATATTCATGCTCAAACATAGCGCTAATAAGCATTTCCTGCCATTTATTAACAGATAGCAGCGCTAATAAGCATTTTCTAGCATTCAAAAGCAACAATGATGATGATAATCATTTCTTTAGTATTTACAAGCAGCAATAGTGCTAATAAGCACATCTTTAACATGCATACAACAGTCAAGGGCCAAGCCCTATCAGAATAACTCATGCTTCCTAATTACACAGGCAGATAAGGCATATATATCTCATTTAAACAATTGAACACATAACCATCTTAATAATTACCAAACCCTGAGTCAAGCTTGTCTTTAGCGGCCAGTGTACATTCCCAGCCCATCTTTAGGAACCCTTAAACCTGGACGGCTCTGATACGAAGTTGTAACGCCTTACTAATCTAGGACTGCTACAACGTGTGTTTAAAATAGTGTTAGACTCGCTAAACGAGTCATTTGGACTTAAACGTGTGATTAAAGTAACTAATGGTTCAGGCATTAAAAATTATGGTCAAAGAAGTAAACATTTTCATTAAAAGGTTCAATCTGTACATGGGATCCCAAAATAGAATTTTAAAAGTTATTTACACTCAAAAGGTTACAAAATAAGTCGGCCTAAGCTGCAAAATATGGTCCAACCCTAGCCCTCTATGATACCTCGGCCATGGCGGTCGAGCGGGATGCATATGTACATGCCACCCCTAAAGCTCTCCAACTCATGGCTGGTCCATCTTCTTCTTACCCTTACCTGCACCGCAAAGCACCCATGAGCTAAGGCTCAGCAAGAAAACTTAATTAAACAGATTCAAATAGACAACAGAACATAAACAGCATGGTCAGTAGTAATAACTATTCTCAAGCAAACACATTTTCCAATTTAAGTGACCATAGAGTCACTCAAGTGCATACTACACTTCTATTTATTCAAGTGGCATCTGATCCAGAAAAGTGCATATCGCACTCCCAGGGTGGCCTAGCCATAGCGGCCTGCGTTCTGCACGTGTAATGCCGACCTCAACTTATAAATCGAGCTTTCAAATCAGGTACAATCAAGCATACTTCACTTAACACATAATCAGATATAGCGTATTCAATCATGCTTAATCAAGCAATCACAAGCATAATTATAATCATGCTTACTAACAGGGGCTCGAGCCCTAATCATAACTAAGGTGCAATTTTCTTACCTCTGGTCCTGTGCAGAAGAACGAGATCCCGAGAATGATCCTTCCCCGAGCTTAATGGTAACCCTAGTCACAACCATAAATGATGTCATCATTAAGTTCTAACTCCATAAAAAACTCCAAAACCAATCCCATGACCTCGAGGCCTCCAATTCCACCAAACAGGGTGGTGGAATCGTCCCCCCGAGCCCCCAAGTCCTTCCCAAGCCTTAAAAAAATCAAACAGAAATGGGCATAGGGCAGGGGCTCCCCAACTTGGCAGAGACACCCCAAGCACTCCCCTGCATAGCGCAGGGGCACCCAACAAGTCAGAGGCTCCCCAAACACTCCCCTGCATAGCGCAGAGGCGCCCAAACCAAGAGCAGGGGTGCTACGTCATGAACCAAGAATTTTGGGTTGCGTGTTCTGCAAATTTTTCCGACCCAAACTCACCCCAATAAATCTCAAACCTGAACCAACCTCAGAAACAACCATTCAAACAGATAGAATACTAACTATGCACCTTAAAACACCAAAGGAACACCAAAAACCAACCCATGAACTCAAATGAAGATTTTAGGGTTCTAAACCCATCTCTTCCCAAATCCAAGAATTTTAACTCAAATCTCAATTCCCGGCTACACTCAGATCTCCCAAGCAATAGAAAAAAAGTTTAAAATCTCAAGCTCCTAACAAAACTATTAAGAACTAAGAAAATTCGAAAATCAACCCATGACCCTAAAATTTCTCAAGAACAAAGATGAATACAAGAACACTAAGTTTCACAAATCTATACCTCTAAATTTTGAATTCCTTTAGAGTGATGGTGACCTCAACTGCTCCTAAACCCACTTGACAACAACCTCCCTTCAAGAATTTCTTTTGATCTAGCTTCAAAAAGCTTTGGAAGTTGCTTGGTGTTTCAAGATGACTTCAAGAGGAAATGGGAAAAATCTATAATGTAAAAGAAAGTGCTTCAACAGTTAGCCTCAACTTTATCTAATACCTTGGTCAAAAGACCAATTCACCCTTCCTTTTTGAACCCTTCCTCAAAGCCTCACAAGGGCAAAATAGTCATTTTTAGCCTAATCTCCCATTAACCTCAAATTACACAATGTGTTCCCAATTAAATCCATTAAATCACTACTCACCAAATTAATTCTCATTACCCAATAAATCCCGGTAATATGTCAAATTACCAAAATACCCCTAAGCTCACCCGAGCCGGGTATTTATTCTTGTTGTGACTTTCCCGCTACATTGCTCACTAAGATCGCCTCATGTTGAGTAACTCAAATATATCCACATAATAATGTGGTCTCAATCGTAAAGCACATATAATTACAAATATACCATCAGTGGGTCAAAATTATGAAAATGCCCTTCTAATCAAAAGCGGGCCCACAAGCATATTTAATACACTTAAACATGTATAAACATTCATACAATAATATAATTCATATAATTCACATAACCGTATATGTATAATCATAAAAATACTCATAATATCCATTTTATGCCCTCCTGGCACACTGATCGAGGCACTAAGTCTAATTAACAAACTTGGGACACTACAGCTACACTATACAAACCACCTTGCTCTATGGATCATGAAAATACAACAATTCAACTTCCATGTTTATTTCCTTCCGAGGTTCAAGGTGACCATCCTAAAATTTTAGAAGGATTGATGGAAGTATTTGATGAACATGTTTACGATGATATAATTACAGAAGATCCGTTAACAAATTCGGGTGATTGCATGGTTGTGGTCATTTATCTTCATTCTCAAGCAAAGACTTTTATAAGACCGGACAATGATCAAATTTGGACTAAAATTGATCCACATGAATCGGGTATTGCTGACATATTGTTTTATAACAATAGATTCTATGCCTTAATAATCTACGATCAACTTATCTCTTACGATAGTTCTGGTATGAAACTAACATTAATCAGCTCTAAGAAACCATATTGACCTCAAATCAAGTCTTATATCATGAAATCGTATGAGGGAGAAATTTTACAATTAATAAGGCATTATGATTCGATTGATGATGATTTGAAGATATGAATTACTACAAATGTAAGAGTTTTTAAATTAGATTTTGTTGGTGGAGGAGCAAGATGGGTTTTGGTAAAAGATCTAGGAGATGTTGCTCTCTTTCTAGGTGATAACTCTTCAATATATGTGCGTGCATCAAACTTTGTTGGATGGAAATCAAATTGCATATATTTTTGTAAATCCTAAAATTGGCAAATTTTATAGAGATATCTTTTTATTTAAAAGATGATTTTAAATTCCTTTTATTGTGATTCTCATAATTGATATCTTGGATTAATTTGTAAGGTTTGCAAATAATTTCTTATTTAGTTTGATATTCTCACAATATGTTTATAAAAGGAATTTGTATCTTGGTTTTATAAAGAAAATATCATGTGCTTATTCGAATTCATTTATGGAATTTTTGTCTTTTGATTTTCGTGCTGCTCAAGATAATAAACTTCAGATTATACATTCTTTGAAGGAATTAATTGTTATTTCTATCTTGAGAAATTTGATCTGACGCAGGTAATAGCTATCCCCGCAAAATCTGTGTTTGTCGGATCAGAATCAACTAAAAATGGCAAATCTTCATTAATCAAGAATATCTTCAAATATTGTTGCTTTTATTTGAGATTCTTTCTCAGCCTTTCTAAGCACGAAATGGTCTCTATAAATAGGCTTCTAGGGCCTTGAGAAAAAAGGAACTCTTTGGTGCATAGTTTGTGAGTGAATTGTAATATTTGTGAGAGTTCATAGTGTGTGTTCAAGATCATTATATTCAAGTGTTCTTGTAGTAAAATGAGTGTTTAGTTTTGTGGTGAGTCTATACCACATTCATGAGTGAATACAAATTGTAATTTGAACACAATTCTTATAGTATTTGGGAGAAGATTTTTACAAGCCTTGCGTCGGGAGGACGCAAGCACTCGCTGGCCATTGAAGGGAGTTCAAGTTGTTAGGCATTTCAATCAAAATCAAATTATTGAAGAGAAGTACAACAAAGTTACGACAAATCTCAAGAGGGAGTCTTATTTTCTTTAAGTCAATATTTGTGTACTTGTGATTCTTTATTAATTGATTTTATTCTCTGGGGTGGCCCCAAGGATTAGGTTATCCGAAAGAGTTTTTGAACCATGTAAAAATTTGTTGTGTTCTTTATTGTTTTTTGCACTGTCTTTTTATTGTGTTCAGTTTCTATCGTGACAAGTTCTTATTTTGTCCCGACAGATCTGAAATTTGTTTCAACATTTAATTACCATTCCGCACCTTAATTAATTAACTTGATTTAATTGAGTTGGTAATTACTAAAAATAGAATTTCAATTGATATCAGAGTGGGTCACTCATTTCTGAGTGTGATCTTGGTTTATTCTATTTGTTGTTCTGGTTCTTGCAATGTCTTGTTTCACAGAAGGAGATTCCATAACTCGCCCCCCTTTACTCAATGATTCAAACTATCTATATTGGAAAGTTAGAATGAGAACCTTCATCAAATCTCAAGATGAAAAGGCTTGGAGAGCAGTTTTGAGTGGTTGGACTCCTCCAGCAGAAAGCAATGACATAACTAAGGTAAAATCTGAACTTGATTGGGCTGATGCTGAAGATAAACTATCCAGTTACAATAATAAAGCACTACATGCTATTTTTAATGGTGTTGGTGAAGGTTACATTAAATTGATTTCTTCATGTGTTTTGGCCAAAGATGCTTGGCAAATCCTTCAAACCCAGTTTGAAGGAACATCTGATGTCAAGCGTTCTAGGCTTGTTATGCTCACAACAAAATTTGAAAATGAATGAAAATGAAACCCTCACCGAATTTTATGAAAAATTGTCATATATTTCTAACGAATATTTTGCTCTTGGTGAGAAACTTGAAGAGAATGTTTTGGTCCGAAAAATTGTTAGAGTTCTTCCTGATAGGTTTTAGACAAAGCTCATTGCAATTGAGGAAGCAAAAGATCTGGACAAAATTAAAGTAGAAGAATTGATGGGTTCACTTAGAACTTTGAACTGAATCAACAAATCAAACAAAAAGGTAAAATATAAGAAATCTATGAGAAATCTATTGCCTTGAAATCTTCCAGAGATAAGAAAGAAAGTTTGGATGATGAGATGGCCTTGTTAACAAAAAAATTTCAAAAATACATAAAGAAATTGGGAAACAAAAAGGCCATATTCAAAAACCCAAAAAGTAATTTTTCTAAATCCTTTAAAACTAACAAAAAGGGTATTCAGTGCAGAGAATGTGAAGGATTTGGACACATTCAATCCAAGTGTGGCAATACCTTAAAGAAAAAGAAAGTCATGACAGCTACTTGGAGTGATCAAGACTCTGAACAGAGTGATGAAGAAGACAATAGTGTTGCCTTAACTTCTATTCACAAAGGTATGTTGTTCCCTTCAGTTGATTCTAAGGATTTGGTATGCCTTAATAATTCTGTTCAGAATGATGAAGAATCTAACATTGACTCTGATGAATCTGACTTAGATGAGGAGTCATTGAAAGATTCTTACAAAATAATGTATGATCAATGGCTGAAAGTTTGCTCTGAGAATCGATTAATGGCTAGCAATAACAAGAAACCAGTTGAAAAAAATTAAAGAACTTGAATTGATTATTGCTTCCAAAAATAATGAAATTAATTCTTTGAGTAATGAAATTGATCTTATGCAAAAAGGTGTCAAAATTCTTAGTCCAAGTTCTTAAATTTTGGATGATGTTTTCTCTGCAGGAGAAAGAGATGGTGATTTCAGCGAATTAGGAACTAATGGATCTGAATCCTCTAAGAAAATGGCTTTTGTAAAATATGTGAATTATCCTTTTGTTGTGACAACTAACCGTTTTGCAGGAACAAGTGGCTCTTCGGAGAACACACAGTTATCATTTGTTCCAACAAATCTACAATTAAAGAGAAATTCTACGAATACAAAAGCTGGACAATTTGTACTAGTTTGTAATTTTTGTGGTATGAAAGGACACATAAGACCTAAGTGTTTTTCTCTGTTAAACTTGTTTAAAAAGAATTATGTTAAACACTTTGGTAGCATGAATCAATTCTTGACCAAAAGAAATTCAAAATCAAAAACAATATGGGTCAAGAAAAATAACTTGGTTTGTTTGGCTACTTTTATATGTAATAAAATACATGCATCTAGTTCATGGTACTTTGATAGTGGTTGTTTAAGACATATGACATGTAATGTCAGCATACTCACCAACTTCAAATCCTTGAAATGTGGAGTAGTATCTTTCGGGGATGGGGTGACAGTGAACATTTTAGGAAAAGGTAACCTAAACATTGAAGGGTTACCAAAATTAAAAATGTTCTTCTTGTTGATGGAATGAAAGCTAACTTAATTAGCATAAGCCAAATTTGTGACCAAGGTTTCTTTGTTAATTTTTCGCATGATGAGTGTAATGTTGTAAATCAAAGTGATGACATTGTTCTTAAAGGTTCTCGCTCCTTGGATAATTGTTACACCCTCACACAAAAATTCACATGTCATGCATCATCATCCAGTTTTAATAATACTAATTTGTGGCATGAAAAACTTTGTTGTATAAATTTCAAAAATTTGAAAAAGATTGCCAATACAGGTCTCATCTGTGGTATACCCAAGTTGGGTAAAGAATCACCTGGTAAGTGTGAATCGTGTCAATTGGGAAAACAGTTGAAAGTTTCCCATAAAGCTCTATCTGATATTAATACTTCAAATGTGTTTGAATTATTGCATATGAATCTCATGGGTCCTATACAGGTTGAAAGTATTAATGGTAAGAGATACATTTTTGTTTATGTGGATGATTTTTCTAGATTTACTTGGGTTGATTTCTTAAGAGAAAAATCACACATTTGAAGTTTTTAAAACTTTTTGTACAAGACTAAGAGTTGAAAAAAATTGCAACATTGGAAAAATCATAAGAATACAAAGTGATCATGGTAAGGAGTTTTAAAATTCTGTTTATGATGAATATTGTAAATATTTTGGAATTTTGGATGAATTTTCTGCACCTGAAACCCCAGAACAAAATGGGATAGTAGAACGGAAAAATCATACCTTGCATAAAATGGCCAGAGTTATGCTAAATAGCCAAAAAAACTCACGAAGAAATTGTGGGCTGAAGCAATTAACACTGTTTGCTACACAATTAATCATGTTTTCCAACATCCAAGTACAAAAAAAACTCCTTATGATATCTGGAAAGGTAGGAAACTCAATGTCAATTATTTTCATGTTTTTGGGTGCCTTTGTTATAATTTTAAAGATCGTGAAAATCTTGGCAAATTTGATGCCAAAAGCGATCTAGGGTTTTTCTTGGTTATTCCAACAATAGTAGGGCTTGTCGTGTTTATAACATGAGAACCCAAACTGTTATGGAATCTACTAACGTGATTGTTGATGATCTGAAAGATTTTTCTGAGTACTCCTATGAGGAAGAAATTGACAGGCTTCTAGGGCCTTGAGAAAAGGGGAACTCTTTGGTGCATAGTTTATGAGTGAATTGTAATATTTGTGAGAGTTCATAGTGTGTATTCAAGTGTTCTTGTAGTAAAATGAGTGTTTAGTTTTGTGGTGAGTTTATACCACATTCATGAGTGAATACAAGTTGTAATTTGAACACAATTCTTATAGTCTTCGAGAGAAGATGTTTACAAGTCTTGCGTCGGGAGGATGCAAGCACTCGCTACCCATTGAAGGGAGTTCAAGTGGTTAGGCGTTTCAATCAAAATTAGATTAGTGAAGAGAAGTACAACAAAGTTGCAGCAAATCTCAAGAGGAAGTTTTGTTTTGTTTAAGTCAATATTTTTGTAATTGTGATTCTTTATTAATTGGTTTTATTCTCTGGGCGTGACCCAAGGATTAGGTTATCCGAAAGGGTTTTTAAACCTTATAAAAATTTGTTGTATTCTTTATTATTTTTTGCACTGTCTTTTTATTGTGTTCAGTTTCTGTCGTGACAAGTTCTTATTCTGTCCCGACAGATCTGAAATTAGTTTCAACATTTAATTATCATTCCGCACCTTAATTAATTCACCTGGTTTAATTAATTTGGTAATTACTAAAAACGAAATTTCAATTTCAGTCATGAGGTGATTCAATTTCATATGGTCTCGGATCTCGAAGATAATAGTTATGAAAATTTTGAATTATTAGACATTGAAGATTCAACAATGATTAGCAGATTCGAAGTTCAACCACCAATATGGATTCAACCCACTATTAATATATAATTTTTTAATTTATTTTTATTGTTTTCTTAGTTTTTGAACAAATGTTATTAGTTTAAGAAAAAAAATTATGCATATGTCTACTTATGTAGTTTCCATTGTGTTTGGTCTGCTTAAATAAATATTGTTAGTTTCTGAAGATTGAATTTATTTTGATTTAAATTTTTTATTTTAACTCTTATCCTATCATGTGTTTTTTTTAATTTTGTAGACAAATAAGTAAAGCAAAAATGCTATGGAATATAGAGTTCTTCAAAGAAGACATTTTCCTAAAATAAGAGGCATCCCTTAAGAGCTATTTTTCCTGAATCTATCAGATAATTTCCAATAACATAGTTAGTAGGAGAATTTTGTCCCAAGCAGATTCCAAATTAACAATGCTAATTTTACAGTTGTGAATTTGCGGAGTACTGGTTAAAAGCTTTAGAATTTTATATAAACCAGTCAGTGGACAAGAACTCAAGAGGATCAATAAACATATATGAGGATCTATAATTTTTTTACAAGAAAATAATGAAAAGAATAAGAGTAGAGGATAAAATTGATAACAGAAGCAAAAATTAAGGGTATACATTAAATAAATTTACTGTTTAGGTGGCTATTAATAAAAACAAAAAGTTTTGGAGGAGAATTCATACCAAAAGTATAAGCGAGGGAGTTTACATTTGGGAAACACTTGAAGATCAAAGTCAAGGAGCTACATTATACTAGATGCATAAGTTGGTGGGAAAATGATTTTTTTTTTTTTGAGATAAAATGCTGTTATATTAAACATGAAATTCAACAGTCACAATTGGTGGTGAAATATCCTTCAATAAGGTAAATTTATATCCACCATTAGAGCAAAAATGAAGCCAAAATATTAGTCACAATAAAAGCTGATAGATTTACATAGAAGACCTTTGCCATAGGGAATATGTCATAATTATTCTAATTTTTAGGGATTATAGTCTGCCTTTTTAATTTTTAGTAGTTTTATAATCAATAAGTTTTTTTTATTAACAAGAATAATACTGAAAGATGTCAAAATAATATATCTATGGCTACGTACTTCGTAAATATCTGTTAATAAGTGACATGCATTGATTGATTGATTTCATTTTTTTTTTTTTAAGATAAGAAAACTAACTATTCTGGTATTTTGTTGGCTCAAAGTAATATTGAGTTAGTTTTCAACCTCAAATTTCTTTTGGAGTTTGCTTAAACTTTTACTAAATATTAATAATACTATACGGCATCAATGGTATTACTTAACGCAACATTCGATAATCGGTAATTGGTACAATTTAATGTCAAGTCTCACTTAATATTAAATAGTATTACTAAGGGACATTAATAATGTCTAAAATCCCTTAATATAATTTGTAAAATTAAATATCATGTCCCACATATTTTAATAGGATATACGAGATCTAATATTTAGTTACACCAATAAATATTAAGATAATGTTCGACACCAAAGTGCCCTATAACAATGTTCAATATTAAATTAGGCCAATCTTATTGTATCAAATGATGTTGGGCATTCTATGGGTGGCGTTCCACTCCGTATGCTATTCTTTACTTAACCATGGTTAGCTATGCTCTCATGGTCTCACTTTTAGGCTCCAGGTTGTTGAGTGAGCAATACATCTTAGGTGGCTCTTAGTAGCCAAGTGGCTTGGAACTAATGTAGATCAGTGTCATAAATGGTTGTTCTTACAATTTCTTTTTGGTCACAATATTATTTTCAACTTTAAAAATGTCGACATAGTTGACTAAATATTTATGGAAAAACTCTATGATTAAAGCCTTAAAGGAGGAAGTTAGGCCTAGAGAAAATGTCTATGAGAGGTAGAAGGTATTATCGATGTTTGAATGTAAACTGAAGTCTTGCGTTTCCCATTGGGTTGAATTTTTATAGAATCTTTGTTCCACTAATCTATTATATATATATATATATATATAAATATATATATATTATAATTGTTTACTCATGGTTGGTTGTGGAATACATAGCAAACACAAAAAGTTTGATGAAGATTTCTTCACATTTGCGTTAAAATTCTGCGTTTAAATATTTTTTCTATTGAACATCTATATATACAACATTCTAATAAACGAGTGACCCACATTATGTTTCTAGTTTTAATATATATTTTAAATAGTCAACGTAGTTGTTACTTGAGTGTACAATAATTTGGTATACTTAATGTATTATTGAAAAACTTATGTGATAGGAGAAAATTAGAGCTAGTGATGAAAAGTCTAATAGATATAAAGAGGAGTCTCTAAGTTTGAAGTTTGAAGGGCTCTTCAAAGCTTGAAGTTGAGAGTTAATTTATTTATTTTCTTGATTGACAGTTTAGTTTGGCTTATGAAACAAACTTTTCAGAGAACTCTAATTTATGTTAGTAACCAAAAAAGAATAATTCAAAGTGCAAGAAACCAAAAAAAAAAAAAACCTTTTTATTAAGTGAATAGTTTTACAACTGAACATATTGTTGAAAGTGTGTTTTCAATGTCCTTGCTGCTGACAGCATCATTCAATTCAAAAAGCTAATATAAAACAGAAAATATTTCAAGGACGTCAAATTTGTTAGATTGCATTTATTGTGCTCATAAAACTTACCCAACTTCCTCCTCTTATCATTTCATACCAACTCCATTGCCATTTCAGTTCCTTACAAGTCATCTCATTTGAGTTCTGAGGTGAAATATTTGTTTAATGATACATATACGTATAAAACACTTGCATGCTGAGCAAAAAAATTTACCACCCCATTTTTCAGGGTTAACAAGAATTATTGTTTTCTTTTTTATCAAAGAGTCAAGACGACATAAACCTTGGAAATCATTAGATAACTTTATATTTAGACAAATTAGATATAAATGCTAACGGCAGCTCTAACCTAACAGCAAAATAGAAAAATATAGTGTTAAAATTGCAGAAAAGTAAATCCAACCCAACTGCATTTCTCCCACTATTATTCTATCAAACTACAGTATCCTACCAAATATGGTAGTATTTTTTTGTTTTTTAAATTAATATTTAATAATAAATATATTATTTTATATATATAAGATAAAATAATATAGAGTATACTTTTTAGTATAAATTTTAATATTGTAGTTGGAATGAAAAAAAAAATATGGTGTTAAAATTACACTAATTTCATATTGGTTCAACACCAAAATACATTCATGGTTGGAGTTGGCCTAAGGTCAACTCCAATAGAGCGGCAAAACGCTAAAATTGTGCCAATTTCACACCATATATCATTCCAATCCAACATCAATTTCTCCCCTATTTTGGTGATGAGCTCCAGTGTCCCATCAGTGTCCCATCATAGCAGAAGTTTTTTTACCTTTTAATTTTTAATATTTAATATTTTTTAGGATATATAACCATCGGTACTCTATGTTTTATCGAAATACAGACTTGGTACTATATGTTTTCAATAATGCTCATTTGGTACCTTGTAATTTGAAATCATACATATTTGGTACCCTAGACTCAAATTTAAACAATAAAATATTATCAATATGACCAAACTGTCTTCAATTATATGAGTTTCAAATTCAAATTTAATTGCTTAATTACATATAATTGAGTGTAGCTTGGTAATATTGATAAAATTTTATTGTTCAAATTTGAATGTAAGGTACCAAATATGTATGATTTCATATTACAGGGTACCAGATGAGCATCATTGAAAACATAGGATACCAAGTATATATTTCGATAAAACACAGAGTACAAATGAGTATTTATCCTATTTTTTAAATATATATATATATAATAATAATGATTATGAATTAATAAAATAATATCATAATGTTGTAAATATTGTTTTGTGTAATTTTGGTGTGGTAATGGGAATGGTTAAAATCCCACCATTTTGGTATTAAAACACCAAAATGGATTTTATGGTTGGAGTTGCCCTAACCGATATAGTTATGCAGTGGCACAAAGTCTTAAAGGAGACTAATAACATTTTCACATATCACCCTAAGGAAATCGGAGAGGGTTCGAACCATGAGACGGATGCATGTATTTGGGCATATTTAATAAAATAAATTACTTTTATCAATATGAAACGTTATTCTATTCAAAGGTGTCTGCTGACATGGAAAGGAGAGTATAAATAGGGCACTGCAAGTAAGAGACTGATGGGAATTTTTTTTTTTAAAAAAAATCAATCATTTATATTCACATATTCATATGGACTACACTAGTTGTCATGAACATGGATGCGTTATGCAGCCATGGAAGGAATGTCGTGACAGCCTTGAATGCTAATGTTTATGGAAATGGCACCCAAACTGTAGTTCTAGCACATGGTTTTGGTGCGGACCAGACAGTTTGGCACTACCTCATCCCTTACTTAGTGTGCTATTTCAAAGTTGCAGTTTATGACTTGGTTTTCTCAGCCAATGTAGATCCTAAACTATACAACCAAACAAAGTACTCGAATTTCAACGGCTACACTGAAGACCTTCTCTGCCTTCTTGATGAACTCAATGTCAAGAACACTATATATGTTGGTCACTCCATGTCAGTCATGATTGCCTGTTTAGCTTCAATAAGAAGACCAGAACTCTTCCACCAACTTGTCTTAATAGGTGGCTCACCAAGGTACTCTATTTTTTTTTTCATCAATCTACACTTCGATATAATTCATCCAGGTGGGAGTTTGTCCATTATAGTAAGATAGATTTTGTTTTCTGATTCTTATTATGATTCTTTATCATACTAGTAGATGTTTAGATCAAGTTTTTCTACTCATGATCTCTTTCTAGTTTCTATCAAGAGAAAAAGGCAATTTCTCTTTGTTTACTTTCTGAGCATAGCTATATTATTAATATGGATTATCTTTTGCTTTCCTTAATGTTATTGCTTTCATTATTTTCCAACATTATGTTTGCTGATTCTTATTATTTTTATTTTTCTGATTCTTATTATGACTTGTGTTAACACTTGATCTTATTTTGTATCTAGAGAAGAAGATTGATTTGTCTATGGTATTATTGCCTTTTGTTCATAGATATCTTAATGGGAAAGATTATAACGGAGGCTTTGAGAGGCTGCAACTCAACCGAATCTTCAAAGAAATGAAAGATGATTTCCCAACCTGGGTTAAAAAATTTGCTCCTATAGCTGTAGGTCTAAACAGAACAACTGCCATTGCCAAGTTTGAACATAGTTTGAGAATGAAACCAAAGATTGCACTGAGTGTAGCCAAGACTGTTTTTCTAAGTGACCTTAGGTGAATCCTACCTCGAGTTTCTGTGCCTGCTTTAATAATCCAAACCGAAAAGGATGTCATCGTTCCAAAATCAGTTGCATTCTTCATGAAAAGAAAGCTAGGCGCCCCTGCTGGATTCAAGATACTGAAAACACAAGGTCATTTTCCTCAGCTGACTGCTTACCATATGGTTTTGAAAGCTTTGAAGCAAACGCTTCATATTCATAGATAGCAACTAGTAGCTAATATGAGATCCTTTTATGAGCGCCAATGTTTGAATAGTCTTTTATGTTCTCGTATCTATTTTATATTTGAAAAAAAAATGAACACAATTCGTCTTAGAAAGGTTTCCAAGGTTTTACTGTACCCTCTATGTCCATCTCCACTATATGCATAGGTTATTGGTTGTTGGTCAAGCAATAAAAATGGATACCTTGTTTCTTAGATTTAGGTTGAATAATCTCTTATCATAATTGAATTTTAGTAGATTTCGTTGTACTTTTGACTTGTTTATCAATGTATTCAATGTTGCCACGACCGTTATAGCTCTTAATTTATATCAAGTACTTAAAAAAGATAAAAAGAAATAATCAAATTCAAAGTGATAGCATTAGGTGGATTGGTATAGTCCAATTTCGGGGTCCAAATTCATATCCAATCAATGAATGCATGTTACATTATTTAGTACATTTTAAAAATAATACAGATAAAAAATTAATTTAATAATTATCATTTTAAATAAGGTGGCATGCATTAACTTAAGATGAATTAATACATAACTGCAATGCTGATTAAGTCATTTTAACACGAAACATGAGTTTATTTCCACAACAAAAGAAGTTTAGTTTGATAAAGAATGAACCTTTCTATCTGTACAAATACAGAAGTAGAACAATAGATAATACGTTACAAGAAATAAATACCCATACGTTCCTGATAATTCTCAAGGGTAAAAATGTCTTACAGATTAAGATTTAGGTGTCAAAATTTATTTCCAACGTCAGTATATAATCAGGTCAAAATCCAAAATTACACCTTCATTCGGAATCATGATTTTTCTGCATCCTTCACTTTGTATTGAAGATTCTTAAAAGTAGTAGATCTCCAACAATCATTTATTCGTGGAGTTTTACTCAGCAAAATCCAAAATGGTTCTTCCAGAATCCTCAGGTGTGGTGTAGCATCAAAAAAACGAAAAATTGTATTCCAGGGGAAAATTCTATGCTCCCTGTGCCCCATGCTTGAAAAGACTAACTTTACCTCAATAAACATGAACATGATTATTCTGCTAGTGTGCTCTCAACGTATTCCATTGCCCTCTTTTTCACGTGCTCAATCCGCTCCTCATCACCGAGAGACTTCTCATACTCCAGATACTTTTTGAATAAAAACTATAAAATCAAATAGAAATTAACATTCAATAACATAAAAAACGGCTATATGTAGAAAAGAACTATTAGGCTGAAAGGGAAAACAAAAAGAATTAGGGGTACATACTTTCATTTTTTTAGGTGGGAGACTCAAACATGTCGCCCTCTCAAATAGTGCACGAATCACATCTACATCTCCAAGTCGAATCTCCTGCAAGCAATTGACACAAGAATGTAATTTCTCTGGCAAAAAATGATCAAATAGACAGATACAAGAATGTTGCCATCCCATAGTTTGATCAATTTGGCAATAATGTAATAGTGTCAACTTTGCAAGGGGTTTACTTGATCAATATAAATGCTCCACAAGTCCGTTCTCTTGGGATATTCTTTCAAAATTCCTTCAAACATGGATCTTCCCATATGAGGAACGCCACATTTGAACTCAAGAATAGCTGTCTGCGAGATGAACTTTATGTGTTTGTGACGTGGAAGGCTTAACAAGGCACGATTGATAACAGCCTGAACTGCATCTTGCTGTTGGTTCAAGAGCCTCTGTACCCGCTTTAACCAAACCTAAATTTCCATGAATTATCAATGCTTAATTTATTACGAATTTGATTTTCTATCAAAAATAATAATCAACAGCATTAAGAGTTTATACAATAATACCTTGCATGACTGCTTGAACTTTTTGGTCATCTTGTCAACTAGTTCATCAGCCAGCCTATGTTGTTCCGTCCTTTCATACATTCCCAATAGTGCTAGATGAACTCTTTTGGGATCATTGTATTGCAATGCCCTTTGAAATACTTTCAAAACAGCCTCCTAAAGAAACCAACTTAAGAGATCTTAATACCCATGTAACACAAATTACAAGTGGAATTACAAAGTGCCAAATGTATATGATGTTACCTCAGGAGGATTTCCATATTCGTTTTCCAGATTAAAATAAGCCACCCAAATGTTGAGCTTCTCATTCTCTTCTCGGATATTTATTGTTTGCAAGGCCCTAAGTAAATCAAAGCAACGTCAAATGACAAGTCAACTGAGAGTAACCTTGCAGTTCTGAGAAGGGGAAAAAATAAACTAAGACAACTGGTGATTATAATTTACGATGTGCTACATTTGTAGGAGAATTTTAACTGCAATGCAAAAAGGAAAACAAAACAAACATTCAAAAAAAATTAATGGGAAGAGAAGAGGGACATTAACGAACTTAATGGTACAACTTTTAGAATTATTATTTTCAGATTACCATGTCTAATGCTCTATGAGAGGCAGAATAAGAGTGTGATTCTTTAGTTTTATTAAGGTAAGCCTAGTGTAAAAAGAATTCTAGGACAGCTTATTAGGTTTTAGAATTTTTACTACAGCATTTATCTTGTGGTATAATAAATAGATTATAGAACTTCTCTTGATAGCCGGGACAATGATTTACTTGCAAACCATTAATTGTAGATCACTCCAGTATATATCGGGCCTTTCACTTGAAAAACTTTAACTAAGAAAATACACAATAATATGTAACTATATAAAGAGATGAATGATATCCGATAACCTAGGATGTGAAACAAATAATAACAAAAGATGCCTTGATGGCATGAAAAAAAATCTACAACTTACTCAGAACTCATCAAACACCAGTGAGAGAGAGAGTGAATAACAACAGAGAAACATGTAAATTAAGCAAGAATATGGTCTTACAACAGCAAAAAGACAACACGCATTTGGGCTAAAAGAGTACCTTTCAGCAATAGAACGAGCTTTCTCAATGTCTGCCATGGAAAGCACGAAGGCCATGAATTTTATCCAAACAAAGCTGCTATTTGGAGAACCTCTAACTAGTTTCTCAAATTCCTCAGCAGTTCTTGGTATATCTTTCTCCAGTAATCTTTCTTCAGCAGCTCTAATTTCTCTCTCCCTGCCACAAAAATATTTCCAATATTAAAGAAAAAAATAATGGGGAGATTCTGGGAGGGTAGAGAAGTTTTAATTGAAAAAACTATAAAAATGTGAAAACTAAAATAACCTCTCTTTCTTTGCTTTCTTCTTTGCTTCTCTCTTGCTCTTTTCATCTAGGGTGTCTATGACATTTAAAAGCTCTTGATTTTGAATAGTTATACCATCCACATTTTCCTGATATACATCATCGAGGGCTACTTCAAGTGGAGGAACAGAAGCCCTGGACTCTGCTTGTGCAAGAATGGGGATTTCCAAATTTAAATTTTGGCATTCAACATCCATATTGTGGATTCCTTGAAAACCACTCTCAGGTAATGATACCAACTTAGTATCATCTATGAAACTATTGTTTTGAATGGTTGCATCAGCCTCTTGGTCTGAAAGTTCCTCAGCATCATCATTGTCTAAAACATAGAAATCTTTCATTCCAAGAGATATTCGATTTCTTTCTGCATCCACCTTATCAAAACATAAAAATTTCCATGACTCGTAATAAAACATTGGCAGATATATAATACACATTCTGTTTTATCAAATATCATGCAATCAATTTCCACCAAACCTAAAGTGCAATTGTGGATGATGCAAACCATAGCAGAACAAACATATAATTTCTTCAACAATCAGTTAGATGATAAATGATTCCCAATCTTGATTGCTAGTAAAAAAAAATGTCTAAATGCATAGACTGAAGAGTGTCATAACCCTGTGCAAAAATTAGATTTACCTTCAATATTTTTGCTCTCACTTTCTCGCGTGCTTTGTATTTGCTTTCAATATTCTCAGTACGATCATCTGAAAGCTCTGAAATATGGCACAATCCAACCTGAAGATAAAAGTAAAGAAAATTTCAAACACAATAGAAAGAATGAAATATAAGAATAAACTAGTCATATAATAAAGAAAATAAAAGCATAAAATAGGACCATACAAAGAACCCAAATTTTGCACCGTAAATAACAAGCACTCCCATTTGAAACACAGTGCATTGCTATTAACAAAGTTCAATCCAACTGTTCCCATTTCTATTACCATTCTAAGTGACTTGTCAAACCATCTGACTCTATGAGAAACAATCTTGTTTCAAAATAATTCTAGGGAATATTTCCCTGCTAGGTAATAAAGACAGGCAGGAGTGGGCTGGGCAAGGATGCCTCGATAAAGGAAGATGGACCACCAAGTTAGTTAACACGAGGAAAAAGAGAAATATCAAAATGGCATTGGTCAATTAGATAGTATTACAAGGATCTTAGTTTAGGATTTACTCCAAATTCCAAGTAGAAGATTCTAAATCAACCCTTGCAAGAAAAGGGAAAAAAAATAAACAAAACAAAAGCCAAAATAAAAGTTGTACAAATATATTTCCACATGTTAACTTAATCAAAATAACTCACATTTTCAGGTAAATTGTAAATGCTTTACATACAGGAATCATATAACAATTATAATTATGCAAAAGTAACCTATTATGTACCAGGTTTGTGTTGTCAATAGAGATAAATAAACCATACGACTCCACCCGCTTAATCCTGCCAGAAATAATCTCTCCCACGCGCAGACTACTTAAATTACTAATCTCTGATTTTGGTGCACTGCTTGCACTCAAGGTCTTCAATGTAACTTCAACCCGCTTTGATAGAGGTTCCACAGACAAAATCCTGCATCGAAACTCTTAATAAATGCAGCACATATTCATCTGCTAATAAAAAGAAGTTTAGACAACAATTGACAGAAGAAGAAAAATGACTTACTTGCCAGTCACAAGTTTACCAACGGGGAATTCTTTGACAGGATCATCAACAAATCCATCAGATAAATTTGAAAGAAGAATTTTGGCATCAAGTTTCCGGGATAGAAAAATGAAACATCCTTTTGAAGTAACATTTTTAACATAACCCTGTAAAGCCCAAAAAATTATTTGTTAAGATGACATTGAGAAAATATTTAAGACAATAAATAATACATGTAAACATATCACAGTAGGCCATTAAGAAAGGAGGAGGGAAATTGCATCTACATATGACACTTTAAAGAAGCTTTGGAAGGCAGAAATATTTTACAACACCTGTATCTCCATATTAGGATGAAGATCTTCAATCTTTGCCACACATTTGGTTTTAGTGGACCTGTATAGATACCAGTGAGTTAGTAGCCAAATGAAGAAGGAAGAAATTAACAACTGAATGATATATTTATATATAAAAACATTTATTGACGATAAAAAAAAACTAAATTGAATTGAATTACAGACAATAAGGTAATCTAATAAAATACACAAAACTTAAACAAAACTAACAAAACAAAAGTAGACACCACTAATCGAACCGTTTTTCCAACTAAGAGTTATGTAATAGAAAATCCTTAAGTTCCATTGCCTCAGAAGTTCAGATAGAAGCTAAAATTTGATTTATTATACAAATAAAATAAATCCAACTCTTCTAAATAAAATATACAAGTATTTCTTTCTGTCCCCACTCAATTCCACAAAACACGCATCAAATTACTCATAGCAAACCAATGTTAAGTATACAAGTTAAAAAATATTTGTTCCACTGGCTTCATTTAGCAACTTCACCAAATTAATTTCACAGATACAACTAAAGATAAGACAAACAGATTTCACTCTTCTATATATAAGATTTCTACTCTATACCATAACATAGCAAAACAAATTAAAAGACAACAAGTCTTCAACATTTAATGTTACTACTAGAGGAGTAAGGTGTTTTTTATTGTTCTGGTGCAAAGCACCAGGGCCTGAAGGGTTTTCGTTGGCTGGGATGTTATTAAGGATGACTTCATGGAGGTTTCTCAGGGGTTTCATGCAAATGGAATCATCCCGGGAATATCCAATGAGACTTTCATTTGCCTTATTCCAAAGAAGCTTAATAGTTGTCGAGTTAATGATTTTAGGCCAATTAGTCAAGTCAATAGTTTGTATAAGATTATTTCGAAAGTCTTGGCCAACAGATTGAGGGGTGCTTTCAGAGACTATATATGAAACTTGAGGAGCTTTTGAGGTAGACATATTTTAGACAGTTCTCGTGGCCAACAAAGAAGTGGAAGAGTACAGAAGCAAAGAGAAGACTGGTTGGGTGTTCAAAATTGATTTTGAAAAAGCTTATGATCGTGTGGAATGGGATTTTCTGGATTTCGTTCTGGAGTATAAAGGGTTTGGTACTTTATGGAGGAGGTGGATGAAGGGGTGTCTCACTTTTGTGTCCTATTTGGTGTTTGTTAACGGTAGGCAAAGGGGTAAATTTTGAGCTTCTCGTGGGATTCGACAAGGTGATCCATTATCCCCTTTTTTGTTTACACTTGTGGCAGATGTGCTAGGTAGTTTGGTGGATAAAGCTAAGGCTTCATCTTTATTTAGAGGCTTTCTGGTGGGACAGGATAATGTAGAAGTGAGTCACCTTCAATTTGCTGATGACACCGTCTTTTTTGTTGATGCTGAGGAGTCCCTTCATGTCTTGCTTGATATTCTTAAGGTTTTTCCCGGCATCTCTGGATTGAAGATTAATTTGCATAAGTGTCAATTGTTGGGGCTTAATGTGGCGGAGGATGTGGTAGTTTCTCATGCCTTGGTGATTGGTTGTGAGGTAGGAAAGTGGCCAATGAAGTACTTATGCCTTCCGTTGGGAGATAATCCAAGGTTTAAGAAGTTTTGGGAGCCAGTTTTGGCTAAGTGTGCAAAAAGATTGGCTGGGTGGAAGTGTGCTTTTCTCTTAAAAGGGGGGCGGCTTACTCTAATTCAGTCAGTGCTTTCGTCGCTTCCAGTATATTATTTATCGTTATTTCGGACTCCTAAAAGTGTTCAGAAGGATATGGAGAGGATGATGCGTGACTTTTTTGTGGGAAGGAGTCGATCTTTCGAGCTCAAATCATTTGGTAGCTTGGAGTATGGTTTGTAAGCCTTTATTCCATGGAGGTCTTGGAATCAATAATTTGGAAGATAGAAACAAAGCCTTCCTTTTGAAGTGGTTGTGAAGATTTCCATTGGAGCGTGAGTCGTCATGGCATAAGGTGGTTTCGAGTCTGTATGGGCAAGCTGAATTTTTTTGGGATACAAAAGTGGTGCATAGATTTTCTGCGAGGCCCTTGGAAAGACTTCTTCCCTTTATGGTGAGTTTTTGGGTTTTGTTCATTTCAAGGTAGGTCAGGGTGATTCCGTGAGGTTTTGGGAGGATGTTTGGATTAAAGGGCAAGCTTTGAAGGATCGGTATCCACATTTGGCGATAATTTCCCAAGCAAAAAATGTTTCAATAGCTGATTTGGGAGTTATTAGGGAGGCGAGTGTAGGTATTGATTGGGATTTGCGCTTTAGAAGACCTCTTTTTGATAGGGAACTTCCTTCTTTGGTTGAGTTGTTGCAGATTCTAGATTTTGTTAATTTGTCGTTGATCTTGGATGACAGAAGAGTTTGGGAGCCTGATTCTATTGAGTTATTCTCTTGTAAATCTTCCTTTAAGAGGATTAGATCTACTAATGTGCGGAATGAAGTATTGTGGGCTAAGATTTTTGTGGAAGGGTCGTGTTTTGTCTAAAGTTAAGGTTTTCAGCTAGTTGTTGTTAGTTGAGAAATTGAATGTTAATGTTATACTGCAACGTCGTCGTGCAACGTCGTCGTGCTTATCAGTACTTGTCCCCCAGTTGGTGTGTGTTGCAAAATGGGGATTGAATCTTTCAGTCATCTCTTTTTGGATTGTGATTTTGCCCGGTTGTTATGGTGAAGAGTTATGGGAGAGTTTGGGTTCAATTGGTATATGTCAGCTTCTTGTCATCAGTTGATTGGTTGTAGATTAGTAGGGGATAGGCGTCTAAATCATCTTTAGATATCTACTATTTTGGCTTGTTTTTGGGCGATTTAATTAGAGCAGCATAGTAGAATTTTTTATGATAAGTCATCTTCGTGTGATCAAATTTGGGAGGGTTAAGTTCTGGGTGGCCACTTGAGTGTATTGTACAAAAGGTTTTGAGGGGTTATCTTTCTTAGATCTCCCTAGAGATTGGAGAAGTTTTTTGTTTGTATAGTCTTGCTTTGTTGTTTTGGGGTTTGGTTTCTATCTTTTGTGGGTACTTTTGTTTGTTACCACGGTTTTCCTCCGCCAAAAGTGAGGGTTTGTAATATATGTGAGAGGAGGTCAGAATAACACAAAGGCCTCTATCTCTTTTTTTCAAAAAATAAAAAATACATTTACTGAAGAAAAAGTGCTAGCAATACTCTTTTTACACTCTTGTATCTAAAAGTTTACATGTGGACTCCACTAAAATATGTTACATTTTAATAATATTATAAGTCTATCTTGGAATGAAAAAGAAGTGTAAAAGAGAAAAAAAAAATGCATTTATCCTTTGTTATAATATATTGGATACGTACTGATGAGTTACATAGTATATAAGCATGTAACCCTAACTAAGCACATTATGCACCATATACAAATTAAGAAATAAAGAGATAACTTACACAATTTTGCAGGATTCCTTAGAATGTTGGGAAATCATGTCTTCTGTCGATAAGTTTAATGACAAATCAATCTCAAATGTTCCTTTCGCAGATTGGTTAATCTCAAGGACCTTGCATTTGACAAACTGCCTATCATGATATCCAGACAATGGATCAGACACCCATGAGTCAGTAAGTTCTGTATAATGAACCCTTCCATATGTGTGAGGACCTATTTGCACAATTAATCCACCAACCCCAGGAAGTATTTTGGATACTTTGCCACCTACAATGCATCCTTCACAAATATGAGCAGTGACATTTTCATTTGAAATGGAAGCTTGAAGAGCAAGAAAACTGCGTAGAACAAGTCGCAATAGCTTTTTATCCTTGTTAACACTTAATACATGACCAGATACAACTTTTCCCACTTGAAATTGCTTCTGGAACTGATGAAGTTCACTAGGCTCACATGAAGTGTCAAGAATAAATAGCTGAGCCCTCACATTTCGAGATATATTTACCCACACCCATTCACTGTCCACTTTATATACATAACCAGTGACAAATTGTCCACAAGAGAAATCAAACTTTTCAATCATATGCTTTTCCTCTGTTTCATAGGAGCCTGGATTTAAATTTCAATACAAGAGCACTATAAGTGATAAAACTTCACCAATTAAATGCCATTAGGCAAAATAAATTACAATAAATATATATTTATAGCAAAATCCATTAGAAAAGCATTGCGAGCAGCAAAGGAAAGCTCCAATCAAAGATAATTGCATTTATCTTTCAGATGTGCATTTATATGTGGATGAAACAACTAGAGAATCTCCATTAAAAAAAAATACTAGAGAATCTTATATAAGGCAATAGTTATTTTTTTTGATAAATTATTTATCAGCAAATACAATAATTTAATATACTAGTCTGCAAAAAAAAATAGTATTAAGTGTAAGACAAGATCATACACAAAAATCTCCAGATGTATGTTACCTGAGAGAACAGTAGGTTTCATGGAAAGATCAAACTGGCAGTTATTTTTTTTGCTATCAGAATTATTAGCCTTTCCAACAATCCTTGCATTCACTGTTTGCCCAACTCTAAAGTTACTAAATGGATTTTCTGAAACATTATCATCATTTACCTGCCCAGATGACATAGTTTATGATCCACCAAAGTGACATAAAAACATAATTAAGATCGAAGAGAGAATAAATAGATTGTAGATCAATAATAAATGTAAAGAAGTTTTACCTCTGTTATGTGAACACGCCCATAGAAACCAATTCCAAATTTCAACCTTAGTTCAAGTAGCCTGATTTCAGTAATCTGGGAAGAACGAGAATAGCATAAGAAAACATATAAATATCTTGTTACAATTATTTGTGTAAATTAAGGTATGGTTATCCCAATAATTCTAAAAACAATAGGAAAACAGCACTCTTCATGCTTTCATTGAGAATCAATCGATGCCAGCTGGTAAAAAGAAATCATGTTTACTTACCTCTGCCTGAACAAGAGAACCCACAGTGTAACTTGACTTCTTTTTTGCTCTTTTTGAGCTTGATGTTTCAGATTCACTGATTGATTTAAGAAGCAACAGTAGTCTCCCTGCTGTTGAAGGGCTTGGAAGAGCCATAACAGTGGCAACAACACTGCGTGAAGTATAACAATTGCATGCCAGTCATTATGCTATGCATATTCAGTATTGGATATATACATACATACACCAAAATAAAGCGTACAGAAAAGGATTCGAAAATAAGAGGATAATTTTGAGATCAAAATGCGTCAAATATTTCAGAAAGTCATATGCGGTGGTTTCAAAAGATAAAAATAATAGAGCACACCTTTGTCCATTCAGAAATTGCTTATGAGGAAACTTCTGGACATTATAGTCGGATTTTGATGCATATCCTAAGGCATAATTATACTCGGGTATTGAGAGAACCTGGAATGGGCATTATAAAACCTATTTAGAGGGGTTGAAGAATACATATATCTAGACTTCTGAGAAAAAAAATAAAATAGACTTGCCAGGTAATCTTCTTTGGCAATTTCAACAACAGCATTAACTGTCTGGTGAACCTCCAAGTCCTTGGATGCTTGTCGTTTACGCTTCTAGAATTCAGAATGTTTTAGATTAGCTAAATAGAGAGGAGTAAACTGTGGTCATAATGAATAAAGAAAGTCTATACTGCCAATTCCAACAAGATCAGAATAGAAACATTTGGAATCCACATAATTTTGTTTTAGTAGAAACATGAAGCAAACAGATATTGAAAGAAAAAATTCAAAATAATCTAATGTCTATTCTCTACTTGATTATCAGTGTACCTATGAAAGACTGGATGAGTTATAATGTAATTAGAGGAACAGCTTTAAACCTTTTTGTGGCTTTGGCTGTGAGAACTTCCTTCTCTGCTTTTGGCAATGAACTCTTTATTAAGAGACAAATCGACCAAATGCTCTAATTTTGAAACATCTAGGACTGTCGCTTGAACAATGGAGCCTGTCTCAACTTTGGTACCAGCTACTGCAAAGTTAGTACAGAGAAACATATCAGGGATCAGAACAAATCAACACACCACAATGACAGCCCAGTGAAAGAAGAAAATTTACACTGATGGGGGGTAATAAAACCCAAGACATCATTATACTTGTCAAAGCTCACAACCACTCCAATATCCTTTGTTTCTTGTATTTTTCCCACAACAACACAGCCAATGTTAAATCCCTCAGTCCAATTTAACTCAGATCCATTGGAACCCAAGGATTGCAGATTAGCAATCTGTTATAAAAGACATGATCAAAATTTTAATATGTATAATCTAAACCTTGACAAAGTAATGTAGAATTAAGTCCACCCCAAAAAAAAAGCAATTTATCTCTCTAACCCTGATCTCAGGGAAAAAAAAGAACAAAGGGAACAAAGAAGGCAAGAAAAATAAAGGGTATTGCTACAATCACATACTCTACTTAAGACAATGAAAAACCACATAGTTCATTTATACTTGACAACTTAATTTATATGTGTCATCGTGTGTTAACCAAGCAATCTTCAGGATACCCTAAATGAAAGCTAGACATTAGCACTACATGTGATGTAGTATGTGAAAAATAAGAAAAGTTTTTATCAAACAATATATAGTTTTATCTACATATGGGTCCAAATTACAAGATTTAATCAAATCTGAATAACCTCAAACTTTGTGGGAGCAAACCACATGCCAAACCATTAGAGCTACCCCTCTTGGGTATGTTTATTTTCAAAGCAATTGAAGTTATACAGAAACAACAGAAGTTTCAGCTAACAAGAATATTCAATTACATATGCATCAAATAAGTTTACCTTATCCTCCAGGAGAAAGAAGTCTTGCATAAAGGATGCATCTGTTGAAGAGCAAGATGTCTGCTTCAATGAAAGTGTTATTCTGCCTGTTTCACTATTAACCTGCAGAATAAACCCAATGTGATGATGAATTTAAATGATAAAATGTTTTGAAATTGAAAGGTTACACAATTTAGAATGATTCAGTCTCAAAGAGGTCACCAACATCGAGTATATTACTGCGCACAGACTGTCCAATGTAAAAGACTTCGGGAAGATTGACTTTGTAATCATCAGTTGCCTAAGAAAACAATGCATTTGAGTGTTCACTCATCTCTTAAAGAGGAATAATGAATACTAAAATAAATTGAAGATGACCTTATTTCTAGGAGAGAAACCAGTTAAACGACCAAGAAAGCGAACAAAGCAGCCAGTTTCAATCAGGTTACAGATGTAGCCCTGCTTCAAACAAATAGATTTGTAAATAAGAACACTAAAAACCAAATTGAACACACCTAATTAGATCATAAAGTAGTTAAATCGTGAATCAATAGTTTTATTAGATTTAGAGTTCCATTTGGTAATTCTGCATCACCCTTTTTTAACAAAAGAAACATCACATTCAAATTTTATACTTTTTACTAGCTGTGGTGGTTCCACCACAAAGAACATCTACATGACCACGAAGTTCTGTAGCTTCAAAATTAACTGAATTACTTACATGGACAACAGAGTTAGGACGGATCTGACTGATCTCTGATGGAAGCTGCTCAGCAGACTTGACAAGAGAATATTTTGCAGAGAGTTTCAAATTGTTGCTTTCATTGTCTTCATTATTGGCAAAACAAAAAATAAGATAATTTCTAAATTAATATCAGTGATAAGAAGTTTATAGGGCAGTAAAAGATGAAAAATCATTGAATTCTTTCTCATAAGTTCCTAGTGTTAATTTCTTTAAGTGCATATTCTTCGAAGTCCTTTTAAAATGTAAGGATTAAATATCACGATTGGCGGTAATGGAAGAGAGCTTTTATTTTACCTAGTAGCAGCAATTGATCAAATTCAAATCCAGGCTTTAGTACTGACTTGAGCATATCGGCTTGCCCTACATTAATAAATATATGATCAGATAATATTCAAAACAATAAAAAGACAGGAAACATGCTCCAAGCATATATAGATAAAAATATTATACCTTGGTGATCAGCCAAATGTTCAGTTGAAATTGTACCCTTTAAGTAAGTTTTTCCATTAACATAAACTACTACCGCATTTGGAGTTACCACGTCAACAACTCCTGAAACAAGTGTACCGATTTTGATAATATCATCCTCAGAAACCCTGCCAACATGATGAAATAACACTTGTCATTAGACTTCCAACTAATGATAGGGTGTTATTTGAGTTTGTGTGTGTGTGTGTTTGGGGTGGGCAGGGAGGGTGTTTCCAAATGCGCACACTGTAGAGAAGCAAACCTTGAAGGCTTTATTATGAAACTAAGATTGATGCGTCTTGATCCTGAAACAGAACCAATTATCCTACATTTGACCACTTGTCCAACGTGATATATTGAGCTAGGATCACTCCCTGGGTCTAAACCAAGTTGAGATCTGGTTCAAAATGAAAAAATATTAACCACAACAGCAAAAAAATATAAAACATGTAGTTACAGTAGCTCCAATCCAATAATAAGAGAAGAACCAAACTCATTTCCAATAAGAATTCAAGATTTTGTATGCCTACATTCTAACTACTACTAGTATGTACCTAGAAGGCAAAAAAAACAGCTGCAAAACAAGTATTTAATATAAAAAGACATCTTCCATGCTAACCATATGTCACAAAGGGGAAGCAGATAAAGGAACTCTTAGAATATCATTAACTCATACTTTGATATACATTACAGGGAAAACTAGCTACTACAATTCCTGTCTACAAGCAAGCTAGTTATAATGAGTGAACTAGCAGACAGACACAACTGTGAACAAAAACTTCTACTACTACAACTTTTTATGCTTCTAATACTACAACTTTATTTGCAAAATTGTTATCATAGAATGCAAATAACAAGCCCATTCTAACATATCTAACCATATCTAAAGTAACCAACAACAGGCGCTATGAAAAGAAAAGGTACAAAACCACTAAAATAATCAGTTAGTCTAACAAAAGACAAATTATAAACTTTGTAAGCATAGTTTGGGACTAGCCTTGGAGCAAATCCCTGGACACCGCTGTAAAATCGAACAAAGCATCCATGTTTCTCAATTTTTGTTATCCATCCATGTGTTATTAATCCATCAGTTGCATCAGCATAAGAGCTAACAATGGGAAGTTTCGATTTCACTAGTGTTTTCTTGTGTGTAACAGTTATTCTCTTAGATTTGCAACCAAGTACACGAAACACCAGCTCAGCTCCAACCTGCAGAGTGATACAAACAAGGATACATGTTCATAGCTCATTACTTATAAACAAACAGTAAGAAACCATTCCTGCAGTATCAGAGAACTTTTATGCAATCCACTAGAAAAAACCAAATAAAATATTAGTCATTTTTTAAAGTAGAAGTACCTTAAACTTTTTTCCAGGCTTAGAAAGTTCAAATTCAGACATATGGCGAAGTGGGCAAAGTGCCTTAATACCACCAGAAAATTTCACAATCGCTTGATAGGGTTCAACAGCTATTACTTTGGCCCTCACAATCATCCCAGGCTTGACATCAGAGTGAGTGAAAACTGACCCTTCGAAAGCACCAGCCTGTAATATATGCATATATATATATGTATGTATATTATATTGAGAGAGAATATTAAGCTCTGTTACCGTCCTTCAAATGCATTGTATATCAAGATTGAAATAACAAATGCAATAAACATATCCAGTGTGAATCCTTTAGTTAGCTTTACCAGCATCAAACATAATTTCAGAGATATAAGGTTGATATTTCATCCTTACACACAAATATCAATACAACTTTACAAACAGACTGTGAGCATAATATTAGATGCTTTCTCTTTTAAAAAACAAGGGTTAACCAAAAAAAAAACAACCTTCAAAGTCCCAGTAGCCACCCCTTCCAAGTGCCTAAACCCGAGAATCCGAACACGGACACGACTACCTTCCTTAAACTTCTTTTCAAGCTTATGAATTCCATCTTCGGCCACATCAGATATCTGAAATCAACCAGAAAGTGGCAAGAACTGAAAATTGAAACAATCTTTACAACCATTGCCACAAAAGAAATCTTCAAAAGATGAAGATTAAAAGTAGAGGAGATAAAAAGGACATACACTAACATATGTTGGTGTAGGCACCGGTGAGGTTGGTATTTCAAGGAGAAGACCTAACCCTCTATCAACTCTGACCACTTTCAAGTCTTCGTAAATATTTCCAACTTTAACATGCTGCATACAAGAAATATGATGTAGAACTCTAGCAGTCATTACTAACTTTCATTGGACACAACATAGAGACTGGTCTATATACACTGAAGCCATCAAAGAAAGAACAGGAAAAACTGAAAAGAATGTTCACGCAAACGGATTTTGATTTTACAGCCTGTTAATAAAATAAAATATAATACAATAAAAAACCTTCTCTGGAAGTACCAGGCAAAGAAAATAATATATCCATAATTCCAAATCATTATGATAACAGCATGTTAGATAGTAAGCAAATTGTGACAACATAATCTAAATTCCATATCCATAAAGTATTAGTAAGCAAGCAGTGACAACATAATTTACAGTTAAATTGCCGCAGCAAAATTATTAGAAAAGTGGTGGTAAAATCAATATATGAATTAAGAAATTTAGAAAAAGCAACAAAGTAGACAAGTTTCTGAATCTTCTTCTTGCATTCACACACCACAAACACACACAACACACACATTGTATAGTCCAACCATTCATATTTGAACCTAATCGAAATCAAACATAACAAACTCCTCAGAATGAAGTTTCCGGGATACCAATAAAAATGATCAATCCTGCCATTCTACACTAGGTAGCAATTTTTATTTTACTTTTGTCATCCCACACTAGAGAGACCAGAGGTTCACTCACCAAAAAACCCAAAGAGAGAAAAGACCAGCACATAGCAGTATTTATTTGGTACCTAAAATGCCCAAAAGAAAAAAAATATATACTGAGGCAAGCTAGTAAAAGGATGAAAAGGACACTTCCCAGTGGGCACAATAGTCCATGTTTAAAGAGAACCAACCAATCACCACTCTTGAAATTCAATTTAAAGACAGAGTGATTAAAATCCAAAAAACCCAAAGAGAGAAAAGATCAGCACATAGCAGTATTTATTCGGTACCTAAAATGCCCAAAAGAAAAAATATATATACTGAGGCAAGCTAGTAAAAGGATGAAAAGGACACTTCCCAGTGGGCACAATAGTCCATGTTTAAAGAGAACCAACCAATCACCACTCTTGAAATTCAATTTAAAGATAGAGTGATTAAAATGCTTCATACAAGGATGCCAGACAAGAAATGATTGAAAGGCATGTAAAGTAAACTTGTTCAAAACTTACTGAAGGAGGAGACGTGTTATGAACAAGATGTGGATTCAGAGTCAAACCAACAGCTCTAGTTGAAGGATCGATGAACAAAATTCGAGCATTAACCTGAACCAGAATACAAAAGTATTTTAATTAGAAAAAAATTGACAACTAAACTAATAACCACACTGCATATGCAAGTATGTAAAACACACAGATAGCATAGTCAATAAAATGTAATAGTCATAAATTAAATAAAATGCATATTAAGTTTGCAAGTACTGTGAAAATAAGCTAAATCTATAATTAAATTTTCAAGTGGTGGTGCAAGCTCTAGACAAATATACAACACCGTGGAAATATCTTTAATTACATAACTAGACTGACAGAAGTAAGAAGAAATAAGAAACTGTAGCACATTTGACATGATACCAATACAAAATAATAAATTAAAAATAAATCATTTAGCTACATATGCTACAAACGGTGGTTCCAAGAAAAACAAACAAAATGTTCAAGACAATCAATAGAAAATTTACAAATTACAAAAGGCAACAACATTTCATCTTTTAAAGGTAAGATAAGGTAAGGTAAGGATAGCTTGTATCTATGCTAAAATATCCTAGTACATATGCATCAGATATAACATGTTCTTATAAATAAAAGCTATTTATAAGGATAAGATGGTGTGTAATAAATTCATGCCAACCCTCATCTCACAATGCATGCATATTCTACTCTACAAACCATTGAATGATCTTGTAAAAGCCCAAAACTAGAATATATTTGCACTTGCTTTTTATTAAAAAAGAAAGCCAATGACATAAATTGAGATAAAAATCTTAATACTTAAGAAATTAAGATAAAATATACTAGAAGATCAATATTACCTTCTTAGTTTGATTGTAATCATCCTGCCAATTTGAAGTAGCAAAACTACTTTGCAAGTGAAACATATCAACCTGTAAAATTGGTATTAGCAAATATCTATGTACATTGTAGTCATTATCTCAATCAAAACATTTTATTTTCAAGTATCTGACTTGACTAAAGAAAATCAAACTTACAGTTCCAGTAAAGTATGTCAGAAATGATAACATAACACCATTTTCAAGGGCTGATTGTACACGAGCATTAACCATCATGCCTGGAGTAAGAAGATCAATTGAAATGCCTTTAACATCCTTGGTCTGTATGGGGAGTAACAATGAAAGATTAAAATAAGTCTGAGAGAAGCTGTGAACAAAGAAGAGCAGGTGAAAAAACTAGGCATACCGCATATTTTGCCACAGTATTTGGGTCAGAACTTAAATAAACAACTTTATGGGTTTTGTCAATTTTCCCAACAACGCCCTGTAGAAGTTGTCCAGTGTTAATCTCTGTGCTAGCTGCAAAGGCGTTGAAATTAAATAACATAAAAAGGTGTGAGTTAAAAAAAGTCATCAGGCAACCAAAGAAAAAATAACACCAAGGAAAATTTTATATTAAGAATATACGTGATGTCCATTGGCAATGGATCACATCATAAGTACACAGTAAAAAAAACTTAATTACAATTTTTCAGCAAATCTAAATGACCAATGCTTATTCACTGATCAGTCTAACATACTTTCAGAAGCTGTCAGTCTCAATGATCATTAACCTTCGCAAAATATTCAGTGATGCTAAGATAGATTCAAGACTTCCCAAAGTGAAAGTTAACTCCTGCATTAGTAAGTTTCTAGGAAGAAACGACAATCAAAGAAATTATAAGCAACGCAAAAAGGGGGGTAAAATCTAGACATTGACACATTGTATATCGTTACACAATTGCATGCCATCATATGCTAGACATCTTTCATTCAGAACATTACAGCATGTGTGAAAAGTGAATGCTTTGTAGATAACCATGTGTGAATTCTATCATTATGCTGCCTACTTGGTTCATACCTACTTCATTTTCATTAAGAAGAAACCAGATGCAAGTATAAGAGACTAGAAATGCATATTAAAGTTGAAAACTGACTCCAATTATCCCTGGGTCCTGGCAAATGTTCTTGATATGTGTAAATGGTTAATGTTACTCACATTGACCAAAGTTCTTAGCTTCTGAAAATCGTTGTATAATGAAAACAATTGATGTGAACAAAACGACATAGATTACAATAGAAATGAGTAGTTCATATAATTTAAGTTTTGGAGTCAACGTATATTTACCATTTTTGCTATCTCTAGGCAAGAACCCGGTGAATGAAGTCGGACCAAAATGAAGAATATAACCATGGTCTTCGATACTTTTCACATAAGCAGTGAGGACCTGGAAAAAAAAAAAGAAAGAAATTTGCCGACCTCTCATCAATAACACAAAGTATCAAACATGTGAGAAAATATAAATAAAACATGTTATCAAAATATCTATCCCAGCCTATGTGGTTGACATACCATGCCTTCTTGAATAGAATCCAAGCTGAAGCCCTTGTGCAACAAAGAAAGACGCAGAGAAAGCCAGATCTTCCTTTTGCCACTCTCTTTGTTATCACTATCCAAGTGTAAAACAACGGAAGCTACCATCTGCCCAACGTGGAAGACACTGGGTAGCACATTATCTGCTATGCTCTGGTAAAGTGAAGAAACCAAAAAAGGAAAATTTAATAAACAACAGTACTTATCAAAACATTCAAAGAATAACTACGAGTCACGACAACAATAATGGACAAAATATTTATACTAGATGTTATATGATAGGAAATGCTTACTGTTACCTCAATTTCAGTATCCGAAATAGGATCCAGAGCATCAGAGGCTCGAACTAACCCACGTAAACCCCCTGGTAGACTTATTACAAGGTCTCTCTCGTTTACTTCAGCAATAACTCCCCAAAGCTTCATTCCGGGAGATATATTCTGGGAAAACAAACAATAACACATCACCATTTTCTTTTCTTTTTTTGGCAGGGTGATAGCATGATAGATATGACTTAAACAATGACAATAATCGATAATATCTTAATATGAAATCCTTCTTTCCAATAGTTGGCATATCTCTTCACTTCTTACCCATCGGAGTGCTACGTGCATCCTTTCTCAATAGTATTGAGTTAGTGACTGCCAATAAAGGTGGCATAAACTTATTATGTTCCACAAAAATACATACTTAAAAAATATGTATATATACGTTCAATGGTATCAGGACAACCGACAAAAAGCCAGAAGTGTGAGACAAATTTAATTGAAATTCTTGATCCTTATCACAGAAGGAGAAGCATACAAACAAAACCAGCATAGGCAATCATAATGCACAGTAGGGCACTGAAGGTTTCCTTCCCCGTATGCATCTAATATGAAGATGCAGTCTATTCTATACTTTTTAAAAGAAAGCAGGCAAGCTATGTCAATATCTAACTCCAATAGTATAACACTTGTAAGAAATAATTAAAGAAATCGTAATGTTGTTTTTCTTTTTTTCTTTTTTCTCTAAAAGTGACAATTGCATCCATCTCTATACCTTCAAAGTTATCTTATTAGCAAATCGAGGCAGTTTGCCAGTAATACCACCACCAAATAAGGAACCCAAATCATCATCTTCCTGACTAATCTTCGGCAAATTCTTCCTCTTCTTCTTTGTCTTTAATTCCTGCTCTTCCACCTCAAACTGGGCATCTACTTCAGCCTGAACTTCCTCGCGTTCTTTTCGACTCAGAGAACTTCCTCCACCTAAACAAAAAGATAAAATAAAATGCACAACTGAGTAAAACAACTCATCACAAACTAAATTTTCCACATAACACAATTCTACACAAGCAATATGACAATAGTATATCTCTTTTTTATTATTATTAGCTAGTTCAAATTTCAAAAAATCATTTAACCTCTAGGAAAATCAGGAACATCATCTTCCATCTGCAAAGCAAGGGCCTCAGACTTGGCGGGAGCGTTTTGCTCCTTCTTCGCATTAAACGACGGCTTGGAGGACTTGTTGAACTTTGTGGATTCCTTACGCTTCTTCTGAAATTTCTTCCAAGTCGCAGCCATTTTCTCGGGGAAAAAGAAACTCCAACTCTGAAGCAAAATTAGTTAGAATCTGAGATTAATTTCAGTTGAACTCATAAATTCAAAAAAGTTAATCCTATTCTCTAATATTTCTCTCAGGAATGTTGCCCCAATACCTCTCCTCTGTGAAGAATATAAGGAACACCACAAAGGTTTGTTTTTACTATGTTTAAACCATTAGAATTGTATGCTTTGTTTTTAATTTATATACAGTATATACACGTTCAGCAACTCCTTAATTTGATTCCCAAACCAAACCCAGATGTCATTTTGTGGCAGAGTTATAAACTAATAAGTAATGTAATATTACCACGACAATAAAAAATGGCATATCAAGTCCTTGAAATTAATTCCATAGAAAGTGTTTAAGAAAATAATGAATCAAAATCGTCTTCAAAACTTAAAAAAGAAAAAAAAAAGGGAAGGAGAGCTTCCATTTTAAACTCCACCGATCACAAACACCAATCAATATTTTACACAAACATACAGATATATATATATACAAACATATATATTAACAGATTCAAACTTCAAACCCAAAAGTAATACCGGCGGCGGTGGCTCTGGGCCTCCCGGTTTTGGTGAAGACCTTGACGGAGGAAGCAATATGGATCGATTAAAGGAAGAAGGTGCTACGGACCGAGTGAGGGAGACAGCGAGTATGAAAGGGTGGCGGATTGAGGGAGACGGTGCAGAAACGGACTGAGTGAGAGAGGCTGGCGGAGTCAAGAAGAAATCGAATGAAAGATGGTGAAGGTGGGAGAGTGAAGGAGATGGCGCACGAGAGAAGTTGGAGGCTCGAGGTCTCTGTCACCGTACGTGTACAGAAGGAAATAGAGAACCCTAACAATATTTTTAAATATCTGTAATATAAAGATAGATAAATTGTAATTAAATAACGGTAGAAAAAAAAATAATATTTAAATATATATTTTGAACAATAGAATATTTAAAAAAATTCGAAAGTAAAAGATACCGTAAAAATGAAAAATAAAATGTGTTTGGTAAAAATTTGTTTTTAAATTTTTTTAACTCAAAAATAAATATATATTTTTTGTTTTATATTTTTTAATTTTATAAAATAAAAATGTGTTTGATAATATTTTTATTTTTATAAAACAATTAATTTGTTTCTGTTTAAAAGTTTTCTTGCAATAATTTGAATATCTTAAAAAAGAATTAATTGATGACTAAAAGTCATAATAGGCCAGAAAATGAAATGTCCGTAAACTAAAGTGAATTAATATTGGGTCTGTTCGGTAATATTTTTTAAAGTATAAAAAAACTGTTTTGGAAATTTTCAAAATTTTAATTAAAATTAAAAAAAATAGACAATACAATTAATATTACTGAACAAAATTTTGGATTTTGTTTTCATATTTTTAATCAAATAAATAGAAAACTGTTTTATTAATGGTTACCAAAAATAACTGTATTTTCGGTCATTTTTCCTTATATTAATTTATATATATATTTATATACTCATGATCTCATTTAAGAAAGATATTTATAGTTAATGATGATGAATTCTGCAATATATGTACATGAGTTTTTAGTATTATCACTAAAATAAATTAATTTATAGTTAAGTCATCCATCCAAGCTAATTAGAATTTGATTTACAAGTTACTCATCATATAGAATAATTATTATAATCTCAACTCTCTTCTCCTTATCCTCTCCTTATCCTTAAGTGTTGACGGCGTTTTTGGCCAACGACGTGAGAACGTCAAAAATGACAGAACCTTCAAGAGAATTTAAACGACACAGACGGTTTAATAAATAAAGTAAATAACACACGCAATTTTTATAGTGGTTCAGCCCCAATATGTTGGTAATAGCTTAATCCACTTAGATATATGATTATTTATCTACACTCAAGATCAGATGAATCTGTGTCAACTAAGTTTCTTCAGTGTAAATTCTCAGAATACAAAAGAGTTCTCTCAAGAAAAAGCACTCTCTCTCTCTAGAAAATTCAGATCAAGACTCCAAATTTCCAAAAGTCTCTTTCTGATCTCGTAAGCCACATATTTATAGACTTAGGATCATATATCTGCTATCCCCTAGAATCGGGATATTTCATTATATTTATTATATTTAAATTACAAAGATATTCAAAATGTAACAGAACCCCCAATTTGTGTGAAGAATGAGAGATTCCCGCGTATGCCGAGACCGATTCTTGTTGAAGCCGTTTCTGGGAATCTTGACGTAGTCTGGTCTACCTGGTTGATGAATATCACGTTCTGGTCAGCCATACCTCTACTGACCAGTCACGCACTTGGCTGGTAGGGCACGCACTCCTCTGGTCTAACATGGCACTCTGGTCTAGCATGCCATGTCTCTCGTCGAACATGGCACTCTAGTCTAGCATGCCATATCTCTACTTGGACAGTCATGCACTTGCTGGTAGGACATGCAAGTGCTGGTCGGACATGTGCATGCTCGATCGGCCAAGTCCACTACTAGGCAGCAAAGTCACTCCTGGGCAGCAAAGTCATTCCTGGGCAGCAAAGTCACTCCTGGGCAGCAAAGTCATTCCTGGGCAGCAAAGTCATTGCTGGGCAGCAAAGTCACTACTGGGCAGCAAAGTCATTGCTGGGCAGCAGAGTCATTACTGGTCGGATGCACCAACTTACCCAGTCGGTCATGACACCTCTTAAGCAGTCACAACTCTTCATTGATGTACTGGGCAACTACTAAGCCAGGTCACCAAACCATTCATTGCCACTTGTCATTCCTATTGCCACATCATCATTTTCAAATTTTGGGGATAACATTTGCCCCCCAAGTTTATTATATGATACTTCACATAATAAACTTTTTTCTCCACAGTTGACGGCATTATAAAAAAAAATTAATGTTCATCTTCCCGCCATGCAGCAGACCACAACTCACAGACCGATCACTGCAAATAACTGCCCATGATCGTGGGGAGAAAAAATAGCCCAGGAATTCCAAGGGTTCAAAAATAAGTGGTAACTCCCACTTTTTTCCTTTAAATAATCCTTACTCTCTCACATTCCCACTTATACAAAATCAACTTTTTTAAAAAATCCTTCATCTTCTTTCTTCTCTCTTGGCCGAAACTCCAAGGCTTCTCCTTCTCTTGGCCGAAACTTCAAGGGACTCCAAGAGGAAGTTCTTCATTTCTTCAAGCAATCTTCAAGCAAATCAAGGGTTCTCCTCCATGCTCTCATATTGTTGTTATTTTCTTCAAAAACTTCATGAAAAAAAAATGTTGTGGCCGAAACCCCATTAGGAGTTTTTTCTTGAATTTGTTCATGAATCTTATAGATATAATGTGTTGGGTGACTATTTTGATGATGTTTGTATTATGGGTAACCCAACATTATCCTCAATTTCATAAGAATTTCAAGAAAAATAGGTCAATTTAGTATAAACCATGATTGTGGGTTTTGGGGTTTTTGATGGCATGGAGGGTTTCAAGAACATTGATGAACTTCACAATTTTCTTATTTTGATCTTGTGATTGTGTGTTTTGGATGAGGAAACATGTTCATGTTAGGGAGTTCAAGCTTTTATTTTCGGCTATAGGAGCATAGGGGTTTTATGGTGAGATTTTGGGGGTATGGTTAGAGACATGGCCGATCGGCCACTGTCTTTTTTCCTTGTATACATGTGGTCCGATCGGACCACATATAGTCTTCTCGGGCCAATAACCATTCATCTCCTCAGACACTTGATGCCGATCGGAGCTCCTCGGATGCGCTCGGTTCGGATGCAGGCGGATAGGCACGGTCCGCTCGGACCGGGCCTATGTTACCCCTCGGACGCACGGTGTTCGACCAGACACGCATCGGGCTCCCCACGGGTGTGTTGGGCTTGAACTCACACGGCTTGGCATCATGCCAAGCACGGTTTGCTGTCATGATCTCCTCGGACATGGGGTGTCCGACCGGACACACCCATGATCTCCTCGAATGCGCCTGCTGGGGAGACACATGACTGGCCACGCATCTCCTCGGGCCTAGGGTGTCCGATCGGACACGCCCCACTAGCTCCTCTTCAGACGCTGGGCTTGGATGCAGACGGATAGGCACGCACACACTTGGAAGCTTCTCGTCGAACACATGGTGTCCAACCAGACACTTGAATTGCTTCTCGGATGGCCTGCTTGGATGCACACGACTGGCCACGCATATCCTCGGGCACATGGTGTCTGACCGGACACACCCTAGCTCCTCGCACGCACCCCTTGGATGCATATGGCTGGCCACGCATCTCCTCGGGCCTAGGGTGTCCGACCGGACATGCCCAACAGCCCCTCATCGGACGCCAAGCACTTGGACACTTTTAGGAAATTTTAAACATTTTTAGGCACTTTCAAGCACTAAAATTATTTTTTTCCATGCATGCTATATTTTTACCACTTAGATAAATTTTTCTAAGTATAAAAATAAATTTTGTTCTTGTTGAATTTTATCTGTATGGTTACTCACCTCCCCATTTTTTATTTATTTTTGTAGATGAATCGCTTTGACTATAGGGGAGGTGACAACCATACGGGCTTCGACATATCTATCCCGCAGTCAATCGAGACTCCTCAAAGCAGCGATTCCTCATCAAAATCTTCCACCAGTCATACTCCTGAGGATCGCCTCCGTCGCTTCAAGCATATCCTTCCCCGTTCAGCCTTGTATTTCCTTCACGAGGAACAGTTTCTTCAACAAGCTGCACAGTCGACCATGAGGGTGAAGAAATCCAATAGACTCCCCCAGGACCAAGATCCACAGGTTGCCCGCAGAGCGATGCAAAAGGTGGTGAAACGCAGTGAGGCCCATACTGCAACTTCTTCGAGATCACCCTCTCAGGAGTTTGCCACCGAGGTCCAGCACTTGGCCATTCAAAAACCACGGAAGGGAAGAGAAGAAGCACCTTCCTGGTTCACTGCCCAGCCTTCAAAACTCAATCCCGGGATGTTCTACAAACACATCCAAGCTTTGGGTTTGAGTGGGGTGAACGTGACATGTCCGAGCCCTCATCAGAGAGCCAACAAGCCCGGTGGAGCATACTGCGCCTGGTCCAGGCACCATATCCACGCAGGAGCGACACTCCCACTACACCCCTATTTCCGGTCTATAGCGAATTATTTCAACGTCTCCCCTTTCCAGATCGCACCGAATGGGGTCCAGGTGTTGTCCGCGCTGTATATTCTCTACTTTCTGCAAGGTTGGGACGAGCCCACTCCTCGTGAGGTACACTATTTGTTCGACTTCAGGACTAACCCCAGCCACAAGAACACGGGTTTCTTTCACCTCTTTCACAGGCAAAAGGGGATTAAATACCTTAGTGGTATCGCACACAAGTTGAACCCCGGGAAATATTACACAGAGTATTTCCTCACATTAGACATCAAAGCCAACAACTTGGCTTTTACACATGCGGGTATGTTCCAGCAACCCTTGCCTACTTAAGGGATGTTCAAGCGAGCGAAGGCGTTGGCTAACATGAGTAGCGAGGAGAAAGACGTGAAAAGTTTGGTCACTGTAGATTACCTCCAGATGGTGGGCCTAATACCGTGTAACCAAAATATCACGGTGGAAAGTACCACTGAGGAGAACAACATGACTGATCAGTCCAATGCGGGCACTGAGGTGGTGACTGACCAGTTTTCTCCTGGGCCATCTCCGCTTTCCCATAGACCTGGCGACCTTGTCATTAGGGAGCCTCAGCCTGAGCCTCAGCATAGATCTGCCATTCCCGCTCAGTCCGAGAAAGGAAAGGCCATCCAGATTGAGAGAGAACTCAGCTCATCTTCAGACGACGAAGATGACTTCATCGATCAGATTCTCAACTCAGGTCTAGTAGTCATAGGAATATGTTTAATAACTTGGTGATTTGAGACTAATAAAATTGTAGTAGTAATATACTTATCTACACTTTATTATATATATTTTCTTAACAAATCTCATGTTTTCCTCTTTTGCAGATCCAGAGATGTTCAGGCACTGCATCGTTCCTCCTGCTCCGAAGAGCAAGTCTGGCGAAGGAAGTGGTCTCACTCCCCCGAGGAAGGTCCCGAGGGCAGTGCCACCGAGCCAAGGGAGACAACCTGAGGGGTCAGTTACGATCTCGCAGTTGACCCCTTCCTCACTTCCTCCATCAGCGAGCCTAACTCCCCCAGGCCCGTCCGGCCCGAGCGAGGCACTCCGTGCTGCTAGCACCAAACTCAGGGGGCAGCTGATCAGACCCTCCATGATGCTTCAATGATTCAAGGCTTTGAATCTTTTCCTCGACTCAGTGTTGATGTTGTCTTAGAGAGAGGGATTGCTCAGTTGACAAATGTAAGTGCTCTACCACAAGATAGATTGTTACTTACGTTAATGCTTTGTAGTAACATTTTGTTTTTCATGCAAATGCTCATGACCTTCTGTCATGCCCAGCAGCGATTAGTCGATTACAAGGAGTTGATCAAGGTCTTAAACGATCAACTCGTGGAGGCTCAAGCGAAAACGGACGCTCTTCAATCCAAGCTGGAACGGGCGGAGAAGACTGTAACTGAGCAAAAGGAGTCTCTCAAGGGATTGGCTGATGGGAATGATCAGCTAACCCAAGCCAACAAGTCCTTGACTGATCGGCTAGACAGACTGACTCGTGAGAATGAGGGATTAGCTCGCAAGAACGAGGGACTAATTAGCGAGAATGAAGAGCTGAAGCAAGAGAAGGAAGCTGATCTAACCCGCTACGAGGAGACTTGCTTCAACTGCTTTTACCAGGTGTGGAAGCTAAATAAACTCCTCAAGCTCGACTTTCTCACCGATGAGATTAAGGCAGAGGAGCTCGCCAGATGCGAGGCCAGGGCTGCTGAGGAAGCTGCTAATCCTACCGGCCCTACACCTGCCTCCTCTACACTGTCATTTCGAGCGAGATGAGCAGTTGATGCCGAGGAGGGGGCTGATCAGCCTACCAGAGCAGCCGACCAGTGATTCCTCATCCTACCAGAGAGCTTCTGCACGACCAGTTGTAGTCCTACCAGTCTTTTATCATAGTTTGTTTTGTTTTTTATACTTTTGCTCGTATGATTGAGCTATTTGGCACTTGCACTTTACTTTTCTTTTTTAACTAGCTTGAAACATTTAAGTCTTTTTACACTTAAGACATTACAAGTTTATTGTGAATAGTAAAGTCTCTATATGCCCTCAACTTTCACATGAGTACTTAGTTTTCTAACTTAGAAATTCTAAACATTTCATAAGTCCATACTAAGTATACTTCCTCACGCTCTTGTTGCTCTAACATTTTATGAGCATAACGTTTATTATCACACGAATATCTGCTTCTAACTTAAAATTTTAAAAATTCCAAGTTACTTAAGCTTCGTCAAACAAGTTAGCTTAATGGCCTTTTTAGACTTCCAAATTCACAAGTCACCCTAAAAACAGATATCTTCGCTCGTGCTCTTATTGCCTGTGTTGAAGTGCACGCCAGTATACTCTATGTGCACGCCAGTATCCCTTATGTGCACGCCAGTATACTCTATGTGCCCCCCAAGTGATTGAGGGTTGAAAAATCCTTGATCACTTGCTACTTGACCGAATTTTTCTAAGCAGTGACTACTCGTAAAACACAGAATATACAAACATATTTCAGCAGTTAACCACTACAAAAACATGCATCTATTTAAACGTTGGTCATTCATCTATGGATACCGACCAGTTGAACACTGTCCGATATATATGTATATTTATTTTTAGAAGACCTGTTTTGTTTAAATCGCAATGACAGTTGAACACTGCCAAGCAAGAATAATCAACACATATGCAAAATTTGTAGCAATATTCGACCACGCTGCGCGTGATCTCTTTTATTACTCGTAATAATAAATGACAAAACGTGTCTAACAACGAGTTTCAAACAAAATAACATTGTTCAAAATAACATGACTGGTTAACAAATAGTCAGTTCACAAGAAAAAAACTTAAATAACAAGTTAAGCACTTGATACAAAGCTACTACTCTGTAAGCAGTATTTATTGATAATATTTCCTCAAGTGCTCACCATTCCAGTAATTCCTGATCAACTCTCCATTTAACCGAGCAAGCTTGTTGGTGCCGGGTGGCAAGACTTGCTCAATTTGATATGGTCCTTCCCAGTTTGGTCCTAGTACGCCAGCTGCTGGGTCTCTGACAAACACCTTTCTGAGGACCAAATCTCCGACCTAGAAATTTCGATCTCGGACTTTGGAATTGAAGTAGAGCGCCACTTTTTGCTGGTGAGCAGCAACTCTCAGGTTTGCCTCCTCTCTTCTCTCCTCGAGGAAGTCCAAGGATTCTGCTAGCAATTGATGATTCTCCTCCTGGTTGTACACGGTCCTTCTATGAGATGGTGGGTCTATCTCCATGGGTAACATGGCTTCATACCCATATGCCAAGGAAAATGGGGTATGCCCAGTTGCTGTCCGGGCAGTAGTCCTATATGACCAAAGGACTTCTGGTAATTCTTTCGCCCAAGCACCCTAGCTCGCTCCAGGCGCTTTTTCAAAGTGTCCTTCAGTGTCTTGTTTACGGCTTCAACCTGCCCATTGGCTTGTGGATGGGCTACCGAGGAGAAGCTTTTTGTGATGCCATGGCGAGTGCAAAAATCGGTAAATATGTCGCTGTCAAATTGGATGCCATTGTCAGACACTATCTTCTTAGGCAGACCATAGCGACATATTACGTTCTTAACTACAAAGTCCAACACTTTCTTCATGTGATTGTGGCTAATGGTTCGGCCTCAGTCCACTTAGTGAAATAATCTACTGCAACCACTGCAAACTGCACTCCTCCTTTCCCTTTTGGCAATTTCCTGATCAAATCAATGCCCCACACTGCAAAAGGCCATGGACTCTGCATTTGCTTCAAGACATTTGGGGGCGCTCTGGGCACTTTAGAAAATCTTTGGCATTTGTCACACTTCTTCACATATTCCATAGAGTCCTCGCTCATTGTAGGCTTGAAAAATCCTTGTCGCAAGATCTTTTTAGATAGACTCTGCCCCCCAGCATGATCTCCACAAAACCTTTCATGCACTTCAGCTAATAAATTCTTTGACTGGTCGGGTGTTATGCACCTGAGTAGAGGTAGGGAATACCCTCTTCTATACAACACTCCATCCATCATGGTGTACCTAGCAGCTTGCCTCATAATCTTCCTTGCTTCATTACGATCATCTGGGAGGGTTCCTTGCTCAAGATAGGCAATGATGGGAGTCATCCAGGTGTTAGCTATTGTGATCGGAATGGCCTCTTGTTCATCAATGCTCGGCTCCGCCAAGTATTCTACCGGTACTATATTCAGAGTTTCGGCATCTTTTGCACTAGCTAGCTTTGCTAGAGCATCCGCGTTAGAGTTCTGCTCTCGTGGTACTAGCTTGATGGTGTACTCCTCGAACTGTGCTAGCAGATCTTTGGTCTTATTTAAGTATGCCACCATGCGTAGGCCCCTTGCCTGATATTCCCCCAAGACTTGGTAGACCACCAATTGGGAATCGCTATTTACTTCCACCGACCGGGCACGTACATCTCTAGCTAGTCGCAAGCCTGCTAGGAGGGCTTCATACTCCGCCTCATTATTAGAAGCATTGAATCTGAACCTCAGTGCACAAGGAATTCGGTGCTTCTCTGGTGTGACCAATATAATTCCAGCTCCAGAATGATGCTCTTTTGACGACCCATCAACGAAAAGTTGCCAAGTAGGAAGTTCATCTTTCTGCCCAGTAATGACATTCTCTTGCTGGTCGGGAACATCAGCGATCCCGGTACATTCAGCGATGAAATCTGCCAAAGCTTGACCTTTAATAGGAGTCCTTGGCTGGTACTTTATTTCGAATTGGCCCAACTCAACTGCCCATTTAAGTAGCCGACCAGACGACTCTGGCTTCTGTAGGACTTGGCGTAGAGGCTGGTCAGTAAGGACCTTAATGGGGTGTGCTTGGAAGTATGGCCGCAATTTTCGTGATGCGAGTACCAAGCAATAAGCCAACTTCTCGATCACGGGATACCGGAACTCTGCTCCTATCAGTCGCTTGCTAACATAGTACACCGGGTGCTGCACTCCATCCTCCTCCCGTACTAAGGCAGCACTAACAGCATGCTCCGTGACTGCTAGGTACAAAAAGAGGTCTTCTCCATCAACTGGCTTAGAAAGAACAGGAGGTTGGGCCAAATGCTCCTTTATGGTCTGGAAAGCTTGCTCACATTATGTCGTCCACTCAAACTTCTTGCCTCCTCTAAGCAGGTTAAAAAACGGGACACACTTGTCCGTTGATTTAGAAACGAACCTGCTTAGAGCTACAATCCGCCCAGTCAAGCTTTGTACATCCTTTATTCTAGCTGGAGACTTCATTCCTATGAGAGCCTTTATCTTTTCTGGGTTTGCCTCTATTCCTCGGGAGTTCACAATAAACCCAAGAAATTTTCCAGAACCCACTCCAAATGAGCACTTGAGGGGGTTTAATTTCATGTTGTACTTTCTCAGTATTGCGAAGCACTCCTCTAAGTCTTGCACGTGCCCTTCAGCTTCCTTTGATTTCACCAGCATATCGTCTACATACACCTCCATGCTCTTGTCGATTAAGTCGCGAAACATACCATTTACCAAACGTTGATAGGTAGCTCCCGCATTCTTCAGTCCGAAGGGCATGACCCTATAGCAGTATAGCCCTATATCTGTTCGGAAGCTGGTATGCTCTTCATCAGGAGGATGCATGCTGATCTGGTTGTACCCTGAATATGCATCCATGAAGGACAATGTTTCATGACCAGAGGTTGCATTTACCAGCTGGTCTATTCTCGGTAAAGGAAAGCAATCCTTTGGGCATGCTTTGTTTAGATCAGTAAAATCTACACAAGTCCTCCACTTTCCATTGGGTTTGGGCACCAACACTGGGTTTGAAACCCAGGCAGGGTAGTATGCTTCCCTTATAAACCCATTCTCCTTTAACCGCTCTACCTCCTCCTTAAGAGCTTTTGCTCGATCTTTGTCAAGCAACCTCCTCTTCTGCTGCACTACTGGATAGCTTTCATCCACGTTGAGCACGTGGCTGATCACAGTTGGTGAGATACCCACCATATCTTTGTGAGACCAGGCAAAGACATCTTGATTCCTTCGCAAGAATTCTATCAGCTGTGCTCTCACCTCTGCTTACAACTTTTGTCCAATTTTGACCCCTCTCGTCGGGTCATTCTCATCTATAAGGACCTCCTCTAACTCCTCGGACGGTCCCACATCACTTTCATAATCCCCAAAGCGAGGATCAAAGTCCCTTCCCTCGCTTTGGGCAACACCCTATTTGGTGACTTCATCACCGGATAGGGTCTTCTGCTCTTTTAAACCAAGAGTGCTCTCTTGGCCAAACTCCTCTAGCATCTCTTCCTGATCGGTTACAACTGCAAAACTTTGGTCGACATCCATCTCGTCCACCTCCTCTCTCTCAACACATACAATCATGTTGCTATCCTTGGCCCCTTCCTCGCCTTAGCTACTGAGGCATTATAGCACTCCCTAGCCTCCCTCTGGTCTCCCTGAACACAGCCTATGCCAGCACTGGTCGGGAACTTCATGGAAAGGTGCCAGATTGAAACTACCGCATGTAAGTTTGTGAGCAGTGGTTGACCAATAACCACGTTGTAGGCAGACAGGCAGTCAACAATAAAAAACTCAGCCATTACTGTCTCATGTTTGGGAGCCTCCCCCGTTGTGACTGGTAACTTGATTGTTCCAGCAGGTGACAATCCTTCTTCAGTAAACCCATAAATGACTTGAGAGCATGGCTTCAAGTTAGTGATCGAAAGTTTCATCCTCTCGAAGGATGACTTGTAAATAATGTTCACAGAACTCCCTGTGTCGACCTGACATCTCTTCACCTTCATATTGGCAATTTGGACTGTCACAACAAGAGGGTCATTGTGAGGATACCTCACGTGTCGAGCATCTTCTTCAGTGAAAGTGAGGGACTCACTTTCGTATCTTGGGTTCTTTGGTGGTCGCTCCTCCACTGCCATAATTTCGGAGGTGGATGCTGCATCCAACTCATGACGAAGGGTGCGAGCATACCTCTCCCTCGCCTTATTCCTATCTCCAGCTAGATGTGGTCCTCCACATATAGTATCTAGTGTGAAGTCCACAGGTTCAGGTTGCAAAGGCGGGGATCGTTGCCGCTTGAACCCAGGATTGTTATTACTCCCCTCTCCTTGGGTCTTCTCTGCTCGATACTTTTTTAACTTCCCCGACCAGAGGAGAAACTCTATCTCATCTTTGAGATGATTACACTCATTCGTGTCGTGACCATAGTCTCCATGGAAGCGACAAAACTTGTTCATATCTCTTTTACTCATTTCCTTCTTGATAAGTGGGGGTTTCCGGTAGGGGACCTCTTGATGACTGGCCAAATAGATCTCCGCTCGGCTTGCCGAAAGAGTGGTGTAGTTGGTGAAACGAGGTTCATACTTAGTTGGCTTGTCGTTTGGTCCCGACTTAGCCTTCTTCTCATTATAGCGGTCAGACCCGTTATTCCCACGTTTCTTACTGCCACTTTGATCATTTCCACCATTCTTGGGGGGATCAATTGATCCACTCGGGTTGTTCAGGCCCTTCTCTCCGTTCTCAATTGCATCATCTAACTTCATGTATTTGTCCGCCCGGTCCAAAAATTGTTGCAATGTTGAAATTGGGTTGCGCTGTATACTATCCCACAAAGGACTCCGATAGATAATGCCGGAAGAGATTGCCACCATCTTCCCCTCATCTCCTACTGCAGTAGCTCGTTTAGCTTCTCTCATGAACCTTTGTATGTAGTTCTTGAGAGACTCATCTTTCCCTTGCTTTATATCTGCTAAGTGATTGGCATAAACAGGAGGGGTCCGAGCAGCACTAAACTGCCTGCAAAACTCCTTTCTAAAACTCTCCCAAGAAGTGATGGAGTTAGGCTTGAACTTCCAATACCACTCTTGGGTAGTGTCGGACAATGTGGTGGGGAAGACTCTGCAGCGATAGTCATCACTCACCCCGAGCAGCTCCATCTGATCTTCGAATTTCCCAACATGCCTAATCGGGTCTGCGTTTTCTGTATAAACTGGCAGTACCGGTGCTTTGTATTTCGCTGGTGGTTGAGCTGCTCTAATTCGAGCACAGAAAGGGCTGCCACTCCTGTGGTCTACTGGATCGATCGCAGCTGGTCGTTTTGACAAACTTTGCACTGCTGCTGTCAAAGCATCAAGCTGGGCTTGGATGCCTGGGGCCACTGCTAGGGACTCAATTTTGGGATCGCCTGGTCGGGTGTTCCTATCCGGCAAATCATCATCAAGTATTTCTACTTGGCTGGTAGGACGGATTGGCTCTTGCCCTTCGACCGGGACGATCCTTCTTCTATCAGCAATGACGTCCCTCAGATCCTTCTAAGTAGTGTGCTTTCCCAACCGATCGAACACCGTACTTCGAGTCTTCTCGGAAGGTTTGCTGGGTGGAACATGCTCCTTGCCACTGCGCTGGTTGGGATGCAGTGGTGGCCTTCCTGTCTAAGCTGGGCGATCTTCTCCTCCTCGATGGTTATTATTATTCTTTTCTTTCGAATGATTAGTGTGATGACTGTCAGCTTCATCACGCCCTTGCCCATCTTTGAAGTGGGAAGTCTCATTGCCTCTAGGAGCTCTATTGTGTTCCTGCACAGAAGGTGTCTTCTTGCTGCCTGCCTTGTGACTTCTTGATCTGGAAGTCTCTGATCTGTGGCTCCTTGAGGGGGTTTTGGAGTTCCCCCTTTGAGTTGAGGCAGTGTGCGATCAGACTCCATCTTCCTCACGACCAGGTGGGTTATTACCACCTCTGCCTGGTCTATCAGTTTTCTTACGACCAGCTTCTGTGGTCCTTGCTCCTGGGGTGGCTGCCACTCCAAGTGCAGCCTGGGCATTGGCCCGGGTCAACTGCGTAGCTGCCTCCAGAGCGAGTGTAGCTTCGCGATGTCGCCTATCGGCCTCCTCCTGCTGTCGACGGATCTCCTTACTCCTAGCGTCCATTTCCCGTTTTTGCTGCTCGAATGCGACATTCTGCCTAGCCATTTCCTCAGCGAACGCCTCCTGCCTGGCGTTGAACTGGGCCATCTCCTCCTGGAAGGTGCTCATGGCTTCCTGGAGCTCTTCAACTTCTGGAGCTACGTCCTCGAGCATGACTCTAGGCTCAGTTTCACGATCCTGAAGGCTAGGACCTTCTGATCTAGCATGCTCTTTAAAGGAGCCCGTCTTCTTGGAGGTTGCATTGGTGTTCTTAGGCACCATATCACTTCAGGGACCGTCTGTTTTTCTCTTCAGGATCTCAATGAAAGCACCAAAATGTTGACCGCGTTTTTGGCCAACGACGTGAGAATGTAAAAAATGACAGAACCTTCAAGAGAATTTAAACGACACAGACGGTTTAATAAATAAAGTAAATAACACGCAATTTTCATAGTGGTTCAGCCCTAATATGTTGGTAATAGCCTAATCCACTTAGAGATATGATTATTTATCTACACTCAAGATCAGATGAACCTGTGTCAACTGAGTTTCTTCAGTGTAAATTCTCAGAATACAAAAGAGTTCTCTCAAGAAAAAGCACTCTCTCTCTCTCTCTAGAAAATTCAGATCAAGACTCCAAATTTCCAAAAGTCCCTTTCTGATCCCATAAGCCACATATTTATAGGCTTAGGATCATATATCTGCTATCCCCTAGAATCAGGATATTTCATTATATTTATTATATTTAAATTACAAAGATATTCAAAATGTAACAGAACCCCCAATTTGTGTGAAGAATGAGAGATTCCCGCGTATGCCAAGACCGATTCTTGTTGAAGCCGTTTATGGGAATCTTAACGTAGTCTGGTCTACCTGGTTGATGAATATCGCGTTCTGGTCGGCCATACCTCTACTGACCAGTCACGCACTTGGCTGGTAGGACACGCACTCCTCTGGTCTAACATGGCACTCTGGTCTAGCATGCCATGTCTCTCGTCGAACATGGCACTCTAGTCTAGCATGCCATATCTCTACTTGGACAGTCATGCACTTGCTGGTAGGACATGCAAGTGCTGGTCGGACATGTGCATGTTCGATCGGCCAAGTCCACTGCTAGGCAGCAAAGTCACTCCTGGGCAGCAAAGTCATTCCTGGGCAGCAAAGTCATTCCTGGGTAGCAAAGTCACTTCTGGGCAGCAAAGTCATTACTGGGCAGCAAAGTCATTCCTTGGCAGCAAAGTCATTCCTTGGCAGCAAAGTCATTCCTGGGCAGCAAAGTCATTGCTGGGCAGCAAAGTCATTAGTGGGCAGCAAAGTCACTACTGGGCAGCAAAGTCACTACTGGGCAGCAAAGTCATTACTAGTCGGATGCACCAACTTACCCAGTCGGTCATGACACCTCTTAAGCAGTCACAACTCTTCATTGATGTACTGGGCTACTACTCAGCCAGGTCACCAAACCATTCCTTGCCACTTGTCATTCCTATTGCCACATCATCATTTTCAAAATTTGGGGATAACATTAAGAATTATTTATTACTTGATAGATAGCATGTCATGCCATCTTAAGAAAATCCTTACTGTCTATTTTTAATTATTTAGTGGTAAATTTTGAATTTTTTCATACTTTAAAAAGAAATTGGAAATTTAAGAACTTTAAAACAACTTATATCATTATGCAACTAATACAACCCGCTACAAATTTATATCATTATACAACTAATACAACAAACTGCAACCTCAAATGCAAGCCCAATGCCACCTAAAACAACATACTGCAACTTCAAATGCAAGGTCATGTAACTCATGACAACCTTAAAACTCATATTCTAATTTCATTCTTATATAAGCCATGCAACTCATTGCAACATCAAATGCAACTCAATGCAACCCCATGAATACTTAAAAATTCATATGCTAATTTTATTTTTATGCAACTAGAAGCCCGTGGAACCTAATGCAACCCCATGGAAACTTAAAAAATCATATGCTCATTTCATTTTTATGCAACTCACTGCAACCTCAAATGCAAGTCCAAGCAACCCAATGCAACTTAATAACTCATATGTTAATTTCATCCTTATGTAACTAATGCAATCTCAAATACAAGCTCTTGCAACCCAATCAATGACGGAGTTAGAAAAAAAAAGTCTTAGGGTCCACCATATGAAGTTATATATAATTTATAAAAAAAACTAAAAAGAAAGATAAAAGCTTGGGGGGAGGTCATGTCCACCCCATTAACCCTGTTAGTGAACCCAATGCAACTCATGACAACTTAAAAACTAAAATGCTAATTTCGTCCTTATTCAACTAATACAATCAATTGCAACCTCAAATCAACAGAAAATGAACATATTATTCTCTTATGCAACTTAAGAAACCTAATATATAACTAACGAATTTTAAGCAATCTCATTTGTAACTAAAGCAACTTAGAATAATTATATGCAAATAAAATTATGTTAAGCAACCTCATTTGCAACCTAAAGCAAGTTAAATAAACTCATTTGAAATTTTTTGGAACTTAAGCAACTATAACATCATCATTATACAAATTAATGATTCTTAAGCAACTCATGCATTCAATATCAAGTTATAAAATCTTATTTTGCAAATCAAATACTGGACTTACCTTTACTTATTGGCATTGCCTTTTTCTTAATATTATAACTCCTTTTTTTTTCTAAGCTTTTTGTTGTATGATTACCAATAAATTAAAATTTGAGTTAGTACCTGTAATTAATTGCTATCTTTACTTCAAGGAACTAATTTATTCTTTCATGGGTTTTGATGAGCCTTTGAACCTAGTGTTGCTTATGACATTAAAGATCATAACAAGGACGCTAATATATAAAGATTTTCAAATCAAAACTAAAGCTAATGCTTGCTTTAGATTTTGAAATATTTGGAAATGGTACAACGATGGATACACCAACTTATGTTTTGAACATTTATATTCATATTTGTAGATAATAAAGGATACTAGTGGAAATCTTGAAGTTCTCATAAGGTCATATAGATGCACCCTTGGATAACACCATAACAGAATATGAGAGCTAGAGATCATTTTGTCTATGAAATTGTAAATTTGTATCCACTCTTCAGTTACAATTTTGTCTTGAGAAGGCAATTAAAGAGATCTCACATCATGACAAAATTGTTGAACTTTCAAATGGGTAAGCTATAAATGCATACAGAGAACTAATAGCAAAATTACATGAGAAAATAATCAAAGAGATCTCACACATTTATTTCTTGTAGTGCAGACCATAAATTTAAAAATAAAAATAAAGGTTATATATTAATGAAATAACTTTTTTACTTACCGTATAAATGAAACAAAAGTTTCCTATAAATGTATTAATAAAAAAACTCAATTTTAAAATATTTAAAATTAGTTATTTATTTTACACAGAAAATAATTTTTTTTGGTTAATGTTACTTATATATAAATTTTGAAATACACATACAATATTATTAAAGAGTATAATACATGTTTTGTCAAAAAAAAGAGTATAATATATTTTGTTTATTAGTTTGTTCGTTAAAATATATGGTTTAATTATTAAATTTATATTTTTTTTTTGCCAATGTTTTAAATTTATGGTGCATTAATATAAATGCCATGCTTAATAAAAGGTACTAATCTATATCTCTTCTATATAAAAAGTGTGTAGATAACGAAAATTCTTGGTTTTAATAGTTTTTTATTTTTTCCGTTAACTTTAACGAAATATTCTTATATTTAACGATAGATTGTAAACATGACTTAAAATTATATAATTAAATAATTAAATAAATTAAAATAAGATATTTTATAATAATAATAATTATTTAAAAATAATAAAACCATATATTTTATAACTTAAACAAAATTTAATTAAACTTAAACTTACTATTATATTAAACATATAATATATAATCTTTTGTTGTCACTGCCAAATTAAAAAATTAGAGCAAACATAAACTTAAACAAAAATAAATAAATAAATTAATTAAAATATGATATTTTAAAGATATTTTATGATAATTTAAATAATTAAATCATATTTATTTAAAAATAATAATGACATACATATCATTTTTTTATCTTATAAATTTGTGTGATACTTTGTTTTTTATCAAGTGATTAGAGCTATTTTTATTCATCAAATTCACCAAAGGACATTGTGAATTACATTAGTGTTATCCCCAAAATTTGAATACGATGGTGTGGCAATAAAAGTGACAAGTGGCAATAAATGGTTAAGGCAAATGTTTGAGATTAATCTTGTGATATTACTGGACATGAGAATTATTTATCTGGTTTGGAAGTGATCTGGCCGACCTGGTAGAATTTCTGTCCAACCGGTAAAGATTTTTGACTGACCAGTCAGTCGTTTTGGCCGACCAGTCGTCTGTTTTGGCCGACCAGTCGTCTGTTTTGGCCGACCAGTCATTCGTTTTGGCCGACCAGTCATCTTGGAGTCAAGTGTATCCGGTCAGTCAAAAGTTTTGCCAAACCGGAAGGGTGCTTTGGCCGACCAGTCTCACTTCAGGGAGTGGAGTTGGCCGACTAGACAGATCATGATTCTGCAGCAAAATTTCAGTAACAACTTTAGCTAGAATTAGTCGTACCCACAGTGGGAATCTCTCAGATTATCCCAAAGAAATCGCATATTGTTGTATTTTAAATTTGATTATTAATTAAATATTGGTTAAAGCAACTGAATTATCCCGATTATGAGGGATTTTGATTTGTACGATCCTGAGTCTATAAATAAAGAGCTCATGGCATCATTGAAGGGATTCAGATTCAGATTTTTCTAAGAGAGCATTTGTATTCTAAGAGAAATCTTGTATTTTCTTGCATTTACACTTAAGAAACTCAGTTGACACAAGTTCATCTGATCTTGAGTGTAGATCTATATATCACAACTCTAAGTGGATTAGGCTATTACCAACATATTGGGGCTGAACCACTATAAAATTATCAGTGTCGTATTTTCTCTTGAAGGTTTATTGTAGTTTTGACGTTTACTCGTCGTTGGCCAAAATTGTGGTCAACATTTTGGTGCTTTCATTGAGAGCCTGAAGAGAAGAAACACACTATTATCGTATCATTATGGCGCCGAAGAATACCAATGCAGCCTCCAAGAAGCCAGGCACATCTAAAGAACCTGCTAGATCAGAAGGTCCTGGCCCTCAAGACCATGAGACTGAACCCAAGGTCTTTCTCGAGGAAATGACTCCAGAGGTTGAACAACTCCAGGAAGCCATGGGGGCCTTCCAAGAGGAGATGGCACAATTCAACGCTCAGCAGGAGTCATTTTCTGAAGAGATGGCCAGACAGAAAGTTGCGTTTGAGCAGCAAAGACGGGAGATGGACGCCAGGAACGAAGAGATCATGCGACGGCAGAAGGAGGCCGATAGGCAACACCGTGAGGCTGCACTTGCTCTGGAGGTGGCTACGCAGTTGCACAAGGAGCAGCTACCCAGGGAGCAAGGAATATAGATGCTGGTCGAAAAACTATTGACAGAGCCAATTCTCGAGGACCGAAAAGAAGCAGGAATAACCCCCCTAGTCGGGAAGATGATGGGGTCCGATCCGGAACTGCCTCGACGCAAAGGGGGAACTCTAGAACCCCCTCCAGGAGCCACCAATCAAAAACTTCTAGATCAGGGAGTCACCGATCGGGCAGTAAAAAGACTCCACCCAGGCAGGATCAAACCAAGACTCCTCGAGGTAAAGGAACCTCGCAGTTCAAAGATGGACATGATCACGATGAGGCTGATAGTCATCACACCGGCCGATCGAAGGAAAAAGATGGCAACGACCAACAAGGAGGAAAAGACTGCCAGGCACAAACAGGAAGGCCACCACTGCATCCCGGCTAGCAACGCAGTGGGAGAGAGCACGTCCCGCGCGATAAGCCTTCTAAAAAAACTCGGAGCACAGTGTTTGATCGGTTGGGAAGACGCATTTCTCAGAAGGATTTAAGAGATGTCATCACTGACAAGAGAAGGACCATCCCGATCGAAGGGCGAGATCTGACCTGACCTGCCAGTCAAGTAGAAATACTTGATGACAATGCGCCAGATAGGAACCCCCGACCAGGCGATCAAGACCTTGAGCCCCCAACGGTCACCCCAGGCATTCAGGCCCAACTTGATGCGCTAACAGCCACAGTTCAAGGTTTGTCAAAACAACCTTCCACAATCGATCCGGTAGAACACAGGAGTGGCAGTCCGTTTTGTGCTCGAATCAGAGCAGCCCAGCCGCCAACAAAGTATAAAGCACCGGTACTGCCAGTATATACAGAAAAGGCAGACCCCATAAGGCATGTTGGGAAGTTTGAAGACCAAATGGAGCTGCTCAGGGTGAGTGATGATTATCGATGTAGAGTTTTCCTCACTACGTTGTCCGATACTGCCTAAGAGTGGTATTGGAAATTCAAGCCAAACTCCATTACCTCTTGGGAGAGTTTCAGGAAAGAATTTTGTAGACAGCTCAGCGCTGCTCGGACTCCTCCAGTTTATGCCAATCACTTGGCAGATATCAAATAAGGAAATGATGAATCTCTCAAGAATTACATATAGAGGTTCATGAGAGAAGCCAACCGAGCAACTGCTGTTGGAGATGAGGGGAAGATGGTTGCCATATCTTCTGGTATAATTTATCGGAGTCCTTTGTGGGACAGTATACATTGCAATCCAATTTCAACACTACAACAATTTCTTGACCGAGCAGACAAATATATGAAATTGGATGACGCGATTGAGAAAGGACAAAAGGGCCTAAACAATCTGGGTGGATCAATTGATCCTCCTAAGAATGGTGGGAATGGACAAAATGGTGGAAAGAAACGTGGAAATAACGGGTCTGACCGCCATGAGGAAAAGAAGGCTAAGTCGGGACACGACAAGACAACTAAGTATGAACCTCGATTCACCAATTACACCACTATGTCGGCTAGCCGAGCAGAAATATATCTTGCGAGTCATCAAGAGGTTCCCTACCGGAAACCCCCACCCATCAGGAAGGAGATGAGTAAGAGAGACAAGAATAAGTTTTGTCGTTTCCATGGATATTATGGTCACGACACAAATGAATGCAATCATCTCAAAGACGAGATAGAGTTTCTTCTCTGGTCGGGAAAGTTAAAAAAGTATCGAGCAGAAAAGACCCAAGGAGAAGAAAGTAACAACAATCCTGGGTTTAAGCGACAGCGGTCTCCACCCTTGCAACCCGAGCCTGTAGACTTCACTTTAGACACTATATGTGGAGGTCCACACCTGGCTGGGGATAGTAACAAAGTAAGAGAGAGATATGCTCGAACACTTCGACATGAGTTGGATGCAACATCGACATCAGAGGTCATGGCTGTAGAGGAGCGACCTCCTAAGAATCCACGGTATGAAAGTGAGTCTCTCACTTTTACTGAAGATGATGCTCAGCATGTAAGATATTCGCATAATGACTCCCTCAACATTACAATCCAAATAGTGAACATGAAGGTGAAGAGATGTCTGGTCGACAGGGGAAGTTCTGTGAATATTATTTACAAGTTATCTTTTGAAAGGATGAAATTATCCATTAATGACTTGAAGCCATGCTCTCAAGTTATTTACGGATTTACTGGAGAAGGGTTGTCACCTGCCGGAACAATCAAGTTACTGGTCACAACAGGAGATGCTCCTAGGCATGAGACAGTTATGACAGAGTTTTTGATAGTCGATTGTTCGTCGGCTTATAATGTGGTGATTGGTCGACCACTACTCACGGCCTTGCATGCGGCAATTTCTATATGGCACCTTTCTATGAAGTTCCCGACCAGTGCAGGAATAGGTTGTGTCTGAGGAGACCAAAGAGAAGCTAGAGAGTGTTACAATGCTTCGGTAGTTAAAGCACGAAAGGGAGCTAAGGAGAATAATACGATTGTGTGTGTAGATAGAGAAGACATAGAGGAGATGGATGTCTAAGTAATGGTAACTACTCATAGGCAAAGGATGTTTGATCAAGAATAGAATAATGGATTACTTAACGCATCCCTCGATCTGATTGAAGAAAAATGAGAGGAATCGCAACTAAAGCTCACCCATTATCAACAAAAGATCACTCGCTATTTCAATTCAAAAGTCAAAGGTTGTAGACTGGGGTTAGGCGACCTAGTTCTCCGAAGGGTCTTTTTGGCAAATAAAGATCCCAAGGACGGTGTATTAGGCCCGAACTGGGAGGGACCATATCAGGTCGTTGAGGTTTTGCGTGAGGGAACTTTCAAGATACTCGGCTGAATGGGGAAGTAGTCCCAAAGACTTGGAATGCTCTACATTTGAAAAAGTATTATCAGTAGTACCACCATCAATGCAAGGATTATTTATAAAAGTCATTTTGATTAAATAATAAATGGATTGTTAAATAACTATTGCCTAGTGTTGTATTAGCTCATGTTCTCATAATTGGAGAAGCAACCAAGAAAGTTTATACATTCTGGTTACTTGGGGGGCACATAACCGAGATTGGCAAAAATTAAGCCTGCTCGGATAAGATTAAGAAACTTAGAAGCGTGGATTAATTGATTATTCAATGGCTTTTTAAAGCTCGAGTTTTCAATAAACCTAGCACGAACTAAGTTTAAATCATTTAAAATCCTGGATATAACCAGGCCCGAAACTTAGAAGCTTGGATTAATTGATTATTTAATGGCTTTTTAAAACTCGAGTTTTCAATAAACCGCGCGAACTAAGTTTAAATCATTTAAATCCTGGATATAACCAGGTCCGGAGCTTAGAAGCTTGGATTAATTGATTATTCAATGGTTTTTTAAAGCTCGAGTTTTCAATAAACCTAGCGTGAACTAAGTTCAAATCATTTAAAACCCTGGATATAACTAGGTCAAAACTTGGAAATTTGGGAAAATTGATTATTTATCGGCTTGTTAAAGCTTGAGTTATCAATAAACCTAGCACAAATCTAAGTTTAAATTATTAAAAACCCTGGATATAACTAGTTTTAAGGCCTGATTCTTAACAGGTATGATACAAATAAGCAAACAAAACTTGGATATAACCAAGTTCGATAAAATCTATCTTGATCTAAAAGTCGATTCCTAAAATCTTGAGTGTACAAGAATAAGGGTTGATAAGCATAATAAGATAATAAAGGAAAGACAGGTGGATCAAAAGTTAGATATATACTGAAATAAAACAAACCAATTGCACCGAGAAAAAAAACCTCGAACTAAGCCCAAAGGCAATTGTTTAAATATGAAAAAACTGTTAAACAATTACAAAGGAAAAAAAAAAAAAAAGAGAGAGAGAGAGATCATTGGGCTCCATTAGCTCGCCCCACAGAAGTGACCTCCTCGTCGTCTCCCTCCGCCGCTCCAAAAGCCTCACCAATTTCTGAGGGTTCTTGCAGGAATCGAGCCTTGAATTTAGCAATGTACAGATCCCACAACCCGGGCTCCATAAATGAGAAGTGTCCATCCTAGTTGAAGGCCCAGCAATGGTATAACATCTCCTCCATGGCTGATGAAGACGCCACCTTTTCTTCCTTGGCCATAGCCTCGACCTTGAGTAGTTTGGCCTTGAGCTCACCAATCTCGACCTGAAGACGTTCAGCAAGATGATTCACCTCAGCGGTCTGAGCTTGGGAGGCAGATAGCACAGTCTTCTTGACCTGCTCGCTTTCCTGGGAAAAGGTAAGAGCATCTTGGGCAGTTTGCTCATTCTTTAGAGCATTTGTCAATGCGGCTTTGGTGGCCTGCTCATTTTCCTTGGCAGCGTCTAGCTCGGCCTGGAGTTCGTCATTTATGGCCCTAGCACGAGCTATGTTGCGGTATTGGGCCAGGACGGACTATAAAATGACAGAACAAGTTAAAAATATAAGGTGAGCGTAGTAAAAAAAAACAAAACAGTTTCGCCACCAAGTGTGGGAAAGGAACTTATGGTGAGATTCATCCCCATGGCGGACTCAAGAAAGTTCTCGGGGCTGCGCTCCTCAATGGTCCTCAAATCCCTCGAGCTGGCTTTATAAGCATGACCCACCATGTGAGTTGCGGTCTCATAAATGATACCCCGAAAGGCTTCAAGGATCTTCTCCGGGTCTTGAAGATCAACATGTATTTAGATGGTTGGGGCCTCTATTTGTATAACTTGAGGAGGCATGAATCGAGGTAGGGGAGGAGGAAGCTGCCCAACAGAGACGTTAGCCACCGAAGCTGGTTCTTGGGTTGAGCCCGTGTCCTTATTCTTGGTAGAGGACTTTGAAGTGTTCCCCGTTGCAGGGGTAACCTTCTTCGCCACCCTGAGCCTCTTCACGACGGGGCCCGCACTGAATTTCTTAGCCTGGAAAGCAGGTCGTAGGTCAGGAGCTCCTGGTTTTTCCATCTCTTCGCATAAAAGAACAAAAGGAGTTAGTTCACAAAAATAATGTTTCAAAAAGCATTTATAGAGAAAGAAAGAAAACGAAGATCCTACCCTCCAGGCTGGGGGAGGAGTCTATTATCACCAGCTCGGGTGTTTTGATCGGGATAGGCACCACCTCCGGCCTTGGAACTAATGGAGGAGAAGGGGAATCTACAGTTAATACTTCTTGGATCCTAAAGGGTTCAGGTTCTTCCTCAGGGCTAGACTCATCTACGCATTGTCTGAAACCCAGGGGCAAATGCACCCTGGAGCAGAGAAGGCTAGGACCTACGATTTGTCCTGTATTCTTAAAAAATGGTGGATCTAAAATTTAGGGTGTTGTCAACTACGATTGCTCCCCTTGGATAACTATTGTCACGGTGTACCACTAGGTAGTCTACGCACTGGAGCAGGGTTACGTTTAGATCTGGGTTAGAAGGATGACGGCTAACAAGTTGATTCAGATTATAACGAACTAACCTTAAGTCAGCAACAACCCTATCTAATTCCATAAAGCGGTATGGGTTACCTTGGGCGGAGGGGCCGACTGCTACCCTTGACGCAACTCGATCTGGATCGAGTTCTCGGACAGCCTCAGGAGCCTGTCTTTTTCGCACAAGAGGCACCTCGACCTCCTCCTCCTTGCTGTCCTCTATAGCATCCCAAATTTGCTAATAAGGCTTAGGGCCTTGATTAGCGTGCCTAGAGCGCAATAATTGATTTATTATGTTAATATGTGAATTTGATGAGTATGTGATTAGAAATGCATGTTTAGGTGAATTAAATATGCATGTGGGCCCCATTTGGTTGTTAGGGGCATATTTGTAATTTTAGCCCATTGAGGGCATAAATGCAATATTTGTGTATATTGTGATTGACACCACGTGTGAGTGGTGATATATTTGTGATGCACAATCCGAGACGGTCCTAGGGAGAGGTTTAGCTAGAAAGTCACAACGAGGTCAAATACCCGGCTCGGGAGGAGCCTAGGGGTATTTTGGGTATATAATATGAGTTTGGGATTAATTAAGTATCGGGTAGTAATTTAGTAATGGTTTGAGTAAGCCGGGATTATTGGGGATTTTTAGGTGTACTCGAGGACTTAGCAGGATGTGTCAAATGACTAAACTACCCTTGGTGATATTTGGGGACTTAGGTTAACTTAAGGGGGCAATTAAGTCATTTTGGCAAGTGGATATACTCAGTGGGAGCTGGGAATTCTAGAGGCATCTAGGCAAAAGCAGAGGAAATGAAGGAAAAAGGCTCAATTTCTCTCAGCTCACTCTCCCATTCGGTTCTCTTTCTCTCTCATCTTAGGGCTTGATTTTGAAGGATCCTAGGCCAGAGATTCAAGTATTCAGAAGCTTAGTTAAGATCAAGGGTAAGTATTTAACTCAGTTCCTTGTTGAATTCAACCAAGAAGTGTTGTGGTTTGAAAGCTAAATTGTGTTTTGCTTTGTGGATTTTGGGATGAAGTTTTGGCAAGGTTAAGCTTAGGAATTTGTGGATTTGAGCTTGGAACTGGATTTAAAAGCATCTTAGGTCAAATTCCTACTTGAGGTAAGAATTCCATGCATTTCTGAAATATATATTCTGGTGTGGTTTAAGTTTTGTGAATGGTGGTTTAAGTTTTGTGAAGTTTTAAACCACTAGGTAATTTTTGAGTTTGGTTAAGTGTTTGAGTGTGTTGCTGATATTTTTAGGGTTGCTATACTGTTTATTTGAAGTTTTAGGTCGAATTGTGACTTGGGTGTACCTTGGTAGTGATTTGGATGAGTTTTGGCTCGGGAAAAATGTTGGGAAAACCCAGTTTTCTGGGTTCGCGTATGAGTGCAGCGGCCCTGTTCTTCTGTGTCGCGGTGCTGGGTTGAGTTAGGACAGGGGAGCCCTGCTGGGCGCCGCGACCCCTATAGGGCTGTGCCGCGGCGCTAGGCCATTTTCAGAATGTGGGATTTTGTGTTTTTAGGGTTTTTGCTCAGGGGGCTCGGGGGACGCTTCTGCCACCTTTTGTAGGGAAATGGGAGGTCCTGAGAGCACGGGATTGGTTCCGGGGTACAATTACGAATTGGTTAGTAATGAGAGTGTTACTTATGTGTTGTGACTAGGTTTTCAGCGAGGCTCAGGTTAGAGGACTGCGCTTGAGATTTCGGTGCTCAAGAAGCTCGGGACACAAGATAGAAAACTATTGTACCCATAGAGCAGGGCGTGGCCCTATAGTTTGTACTGCAGGGCATGACCCTATGTGATTGAATTGCAGGGCGTAGCCCTATTGTTTATGTCTGGTATATGTTTAGTAGTTATTGATATTATGCTATGTATGATTATCTGTGAATGAATGGTGAAGGCCGGAAATGGCGAAGGCCGAGAACGGCAAGGCCGGGTATGGCAAAGGGTCGGGAATGGCGTTAAGCACGTAGAGTGCAAGGTCGAGTACGGCAAGGGGATGGGAGCAGTGCTAAGCATGCGGAGTGCAAGTTGCCAGTGTGAGACCCCTATTGGATACCTGGGATATCCTCATGATGTAGACCGCGAACTCAGGGCCTGGTAAAGCGCCTGGGACGTCATGGCCGTTATGTGTTTAGCCTGTTGGCGGCTTTGTTATATGTTGTTTGATAGATATGCATATGTTGATTGCTTGTGTTGAGTTTTCTTGCTAGGCTTCGGCTCACGGGTGCTCTGTGGTGTAGGTAAGGGCAAGGGAAAGGTCGACCAACCATGAGTACGGAGAGCGTGAAGCGACATGTACATGTTCGGCCTGCCTGGCTGCCATGACCAGGGGTATTTTGGGAGTTGTTATGTATTAATCAGAGTTTTGTCGTTTAGTCGACTTAAATCATATTTTGAGTTGTAAATATTTCTAAACAGTAATTTTGGGATCCCAAATGTATAACGCTTTATAATTTCAATGAATGGTTACATTTTCAAATTATATGACTTTTATTACAATTTAGCTACACTTTTAACCTAAAACCTCGATTAGCGAGTTAATTGCACGTTTTAAATTCACTTAGTAACGACTCTAAGGAGGTAGGGCGTTACATCCTCAAAGGCCAGTAAGACCTCTTGAGGAGCGGGAAGCTCGGGGATGGTTGGGAGTGGAGCCCGGGTCCTTAGAGCTAATGTTTGCCCTTCTCCGATCAGCCCGCATACCAACATGGTGGCATCGTTCACGACCTGGCGATAGTCCTTTTTGCCAGGAGGAAGCCTGGATAATTTTTCATATTGACCCCTGAGGGTCACAGATTTTCCCATCCTCGAAAATATGGCTGCACAAGAAACAAAATCAATTAAAACATGTACAAACAAGAAATGTTTTAAAGGAACAAAATTAACGAGTTGAGTTCATAAGGGTTGAAGACTTACGAGGATGGTTGAAGTACCGGTGTTCACAGTTCTTGAAGCCATTCGACATAAAGAATAGATCTTTATAGTTGTTTGGATGACTGGGAAGCTCGATGACAGGGGAGGAGTTGGGAAACCATGTGAGGTAGTAGAATCCGTCACCTCGCCCTCTCTAATCAGGGCTAGCTTTGAGGCAGAAGAAGTACAGTGTGTCTGCCAGAGTGGGGACCTCCCATTCGTGCTTCAAAAATAAGTACTTTAACCCCGCCATAAGCCTATAGGAGTCTGGGGGGAGCTGGAATGGAGCCAGCTTCACGTAGTTCAGAAAGTCCGCGAAGTACTGGTCCAAAGGAAGGAATGCGCCGCCCTTCATGTGTTCATCGCTGTAGGCTGCGTAGTCATCTTAAAAGGGGGCACAGCTCCGCTCCCCCTCAAACGCAGGTCAGGAAAGAAGAGTGTCAGATCCTACTTCTATATTGTGACTCAATAGGATTTTGTTGACTTTCCCTTTAGTCGTGATTTTCAAGTATATACGCTCAGCCTTGAAATATGTGTTGGGATCGATCATGAGCTCCTTCTCCACCACCGGACTGAAGTGCGGGATGGGAAATTCGGAGGCAACCTGCTTCCCCTTGTTCTTCTGATGAGAGGACGAGCTCGAGGCATTCTTCTTCGGAGCGTTCTTCTTTTGAGGAGCCATTAGATCGCCTGATGACAAAGCGACCTAATTAGTAGGCGACCTAAGATGATCTATAACTATGACACGATAGTACGAAGAACGAAATAGGTTATTTTGGTTATATGGGCTAATATTAGCCTCAGCCTCATCGCGTGATGCCACGCGATGTCCTAGGCTACGCACCTTGATTTCTTAACAGTCCCCTGGTATTTAGGGATCCATGTGTCAGAAACGTCAGACCACTACTTTCCTCTAAAAAGCGGTTTTGTGCAAAACCGCTTAAGGAATCGTAACCCTTAAGCTACCTGGTTTTAAACCTAGAAACCTTACGATTTTTATGCCCCAAACATGTATTTTCTAAACCTATTTGATATCAGAACTACCCCAGATTAACCCAGAAAAGTACCCAATATTATGAATACCTTTATATTTGGTTTCACTTATGGAGTCTAAAGTCGAAGCTCATTCCCTATTGACGTTCACAAAAATCCTAACAATACTTAGCGATGAACATTACAAAAAAAATGTTGCTGGATCATTAAAGATTGAGATACTTACAGGGAGTGTGTTCGTCGACGAGAGGATGTAGACTCAGATCACGGAAAGCTCTTGCAAAGCTTTTGAGAATCTGGGCACGACGAATCGTTATGGGAATTCTAGGGACGAAGGAGGAAATTTGAAAAATGGTATTTTCTTGAATGCAAAGGTGGTAAGGTCTGAGGCTGGTCACCCTATTTATACGAAAACCATGAAAATCGATCTAGACCGTTCGATGGGATTTATTCGAGATCCAAGGGTCAGGGTCAAAAAGACCACATGGCGGCAAAAAGTTGACAAGACAATTATTACATTCCTCGAAACCCGAACATACGCCAATTGCAATATACCACGTGTCCAATACTCGAGTAGTGGGCAGGCATGGTTTTACACAACAGAAGTCTAAAAGTCTCTACTGTGTAGGTCAGAAAGTGACGACATCAAACACGAGCAGGGACTTGGGGGGAAAATGTTGTACTCTAATTTTAGCACGAGTTCATTCATTCACCTCGGGTACAGCTGACAGATAGATACATGGAGAGATAACCGAGGGGAATAATATCTGCTTGTTATCCATGTAGACAATTTTAGATTCACAGTGGGCATACGCGAATATAGTCATCCTGAGTTTATTCCGAACTAAGGGTGCAGTGGCTGTGAAGCGCGAGCTCGAAATATTAAATAGTTGTCGAAGCACGAGCTTGGAGAAGATATCCAGATCGTGGTAATTCTAGTATATTGCATACTCAAGGATCCTCAGAGACTCGGGATCCCTTTATACGTTTATTTATGACCAGGTTGTCATAATTATTATCCGAGATTACAGGAACCTGTTATTCTGTTATCAAATCATATCCCAATATAAATGAGAATTATTTGTATTAAATATAATTATTATGTAAATACGTGATTGACTCACACGGTTACCCAAACTTATCTATGGAATCCCCCAATAAATACTGGGAATATTAGAGAGGAAAGGGGACCATTGATAACTCTATATTTTAGAGTTATTAATTGAGCTTTTGAACTTAAAAATTTAAGTGAAATAGAGTGTTTGTGTTATTATTGTGTGGTTTTAGTCATTTTGTCTTTTAATTTTGTTTGTGTATTCTGTTTTAATTAATGATAACTCTTGTGGAAAATAATGGGATTATATTCTAAAAATGTGGTATCTATTTTGAAGGCAAAAAGAAAGGGTGCTTGGAAAGCTTAGTGAAACATGTGCAAGGAAATCATCTTGGAGATGAAATTCTGGCATTTTGTTGTAGCATCAGTCAACTTTGTTGCAGCAAAGTGTGTACAGCCAGCAACATAAAGTTTGCACACTTGGCAAGTGATTAAATGAGGGGAAGAGACTTGAATAGTGTGAGGATTAGGTGGAAAGGAGCTAAAAATTTCTGAAAAGAAGAGTGGTCCCCACGTGTAGAAGAAAAAGAAAGGGTTTATACCCAATTTTGGAGCCCTAGAGAGTTCATTTTTATCTTCTTCAACCTTGGAGCAGCCACCATTTTGGAGAGAGAGCTGCCATTGTAGAGAGAAAAACACCCAGAAAAATGAAGAAAAAGAAAAAGAAAAAAATATTTTATTTGAGTGTTAGTTTTAGGTTTGGTATTTTCCTCTAGTAATTTTATTTAGAGATTTGGCAAAAATCAAGAGGAAGAAGAAGAGGATTTTGGGGGAAAAGCTTGGAGTCTTGTGACAAACTCCATATGGGTTTTTCTTTTTATCTTTCTCTAATTTAGAAATTTGTATTTTTGCTCATCTATTTATGAGTTAATTTCTATTTTGCTAGTATTATTTTCTTGACTTGAAATTGTGGTTTGGTACTTTGTTGCATGAATGTTTTGGTGGATGAGTTTTGTTCATTCAAGTGTGTATATTGCCTAATGCTTACTTTTGTTTGATCACCAATTGTGGGTTGATGAATTAATATTAATTCTGGAAAGGTTAATTTTAATGGACACAAACTTGAATGATGCAAGTTCTTAATTTCTTAGATTTGGATTTGTGATTGTATAGGGATATATTATCACCTTGCATGACTTAGAGGAATTGTACTTATATTGGTGTTCTTGAAATTAATTGGGCATAGGAATATGTTAATTAATTAAAGAACCAAACCATAAACACTTTGGAAAAAGGATTATGAAATTTAAATTCCTAGTCAACTTTGCCCAGTTGCTATAGCATTCCCTGCAACATTGTTACCATAATTGCATTTTTAGGACAATTTAATAATTCTAGCTAGTTTCTTCTCTTAGTTTTTGTTTGTTAATTTTATTTGTTTTTCATTAATTTAGTTTTATCTTATTGTTTTACTTCTATTTGAAACCAATTTGTGAGTAATTAATTTTGTGAATTAATTTCCAATTTGCAATCCCTGTGGAGACGATACTTGACTTATCACTTTATTACTTGTTTGACGACTGTGTATACTTGCACATACTATTAATTTCGCAACAAGTTTTTGGCGCCGTTGCAGAGGATTGCATTTAGTGAAATTTTTGTTTGTTAAAATCAATTGCTTGTCAATTTGGTTTCTTATTTTTCATTTGTTTATTTTTAATTTTTCCTAGTTCCTATTTACGCCTGTTTGTTTAGTTCTTTTGCGAGGTACTTGAGATGTCTCATAGGCAAGTACTCATTAACTTTGTTCAACATGACTTGGAGCCTTTACATAGAGCATGGCGGAGATACAAAAATTTGTTCATGAGGTTCCCTTACCATAGTCTCTCTAGAGAGTGTTTACTTGAAGTCTTTCTCAATGGGTTGCATGTCACCACAAGAGAATGGGTAGAAAGAGGAGATGGTACCACCGATTTCTACCAATTATCCATTGATGAAGCCTATTGGATGTTGGAAGATATGGTGGAATATGATGAGTGGTATTGTTTGCTTTCTCCAATAACCAACCAAGTTTTGGAGAACAATTTTAGCCATATGGAGCCTACTTTTGAAGATTGCACTCAAGAACCATGGGAGGAAACATTGGAGGATTTTCAAGATTTTATCACAGAAGAGGAACCTCACCAAGTTGATCAATCAAGTTCGTTTGAGGCATTGATGAGGGAGTGTATGGTTAAAAATGATGCCTTGATTCAAAGCCAAGATGCATCCTTGAAGAAGTTGGAGAATCAAATTGGGTTATTGGCCAAAGAGTTACTTAGTGATATGGAAAATGCAAGGGGAAAAGAGAAAAGTAAGGAGGTCATTTTGAGAAGTGGTGAAGAGTTAGAGAAGTTTGAGGAAAATTTGGAGCGGCACAAGGAGCCCACTTCAATCCAAAGTAGCGAAGAAAAAGGAGAGAAAATAGTGAAGTCAAGCTTGTCAAGTTCTATCTCTTCCCAAGATGCTGAGAAAATGTTTGAGCAAAACAGTGCTGAAAAGTTAGATGTCCACCCACCACCACCCCTTATGCAACACTTTCAAGAGCAACAAGTCCTTGATTCTCAACTTTGGAAGCCATTAGTCATGGAAGCATACACATATGAAGATCCTTTCTGGCCACCAACTCCTCCGCCATCAATAGCATCGTATCTTGGTGTCTACCACACTCAATCATCGAAAGCAAGTCGAGTTGAGCACATGAGTCTGTCAATTTCACATCTCGCCAAGCTTGAGGGCATTCATAATGAAGAACCATATGTGAGGGCATATGCCACTCTCTATGGGCAAAAACCGCTCTTTGATGAGCACTTTTCCATAAAGTCAAGCCGACGACTATAAATCAAACACTTCTTGGAAAATGGAATCAAAAAGGGGCTGCGAAGTTTGGGTGATGTTGTAGCAATTTTTGAGGAGAAATAGAAGTTATATTCTGGGGCATTTTTGTTGTAGCAAAGTTCGTATAATGTTACAACATCAATTCTGGGCTTGCTCTCTGACTTGTTGTTGCTGCAGCAAAGTTCTATGATGTTACAACATCAGTTTTGAGCTTGCTCTCTGACTTGCTGTTGCTGCAGCAAAGTTCTATGATGTTACAACATCAATTTTGAGCTTGCTCTCTGACTTGGTTTTGCTGTAACAAAGTTCTATGATGTTACAACATCAATTCTGGGCTTGCTCTCTGACTTGCTGTGGCTGCAGCAAAGTTCTATGATGTTATAACATCAATTCTGGGCTTGCTCTCTGACTTACTGTTGCTGCAGCAAAGTTCTATGATGTTACAACATCAATTCTGGGCTTGCTCTCTGACTTGCTGTTGCTGCAGCAAAGTTCTATTATGTTACAACATCAATTTGGGGTTTGCTCTCTGACTTGGTTTTGCTGCAGCAAAGTTCTATGACGTTACAACAAAGTTGTTAAAACACAAGAAAAGTAAAATTTGGGCCAAAATCTCTTGCCCAAAGCCCTAGTCTATTTTTGAAACCCTAATTTCATCATCTTCCCCTTCTCTCTGTAATCAACCCAGCCGCCTCCCATAGCCACGCCTCATCTCCCAAACCCACAATCTCCCAGCCACCTCCACCACGACAACCACGGCCAGAAAACCACTTATCATATATGTATCTATACGTAGCATGGATGGCCTCCCATATATCATATGTAGATTTAAGGTTTTGTAGAGTATTTTTGGTCTCTATATTCACAGATTGGAGTAAATAATACCTAGCCATATGATTTATTCTTAACCACTTGGCGTACTCAAACTGATCAATCACTGAAGCATCTATTGGTAGATTTTAACAGCCTCCATCAAATTCTCTCTTAACAATAATATATCCATATCATGTCTCCAAAATACTATATTTTCATCATTAAGTTCAACCACTACATTGCAGTTGTTTTGAGACATTTTTACTGGAATGAAATACAATAATATTATCATTTGAAAAAATATCAATGTTTTGGAAAGTAAACATGATGCGTGAATGCAACAATTAAACACACATAAATTAACATTTACTTTTCCATGATAAAACTACCCAATAAATAAAGTGCCGCCTTAGGGTCGGTAAAGTTAAATTCAGATATCTTATAAGACAATCTTATCTTTATAATTTAAAACTTAAAATAACTTTTTATATTCTCTTTTAAATAAAAGTACCACTGGTTTGGTCAAGATGCAATTATCCACTGCAAAAGCTTAATTACATCTTTGTAATTGTAACCCATTATTTTGGAATTCATGACTTAACTTAGAGAGTGGCGCCTTAGGGTCAGTCAAGCCTAATATACATCACTTCTTCCTATCTTCGTGAGAAGCCAACCTTGGTTTTAGTATGTCTAGAAACCTTCCTTAGGGGGACGGAAAAAAAGCCGCCTCGAGGCCCTATTCATATCTCACGGTGTTGTACTAATAATGGAGACCATAGGTCACATTGAGATGTTCACCTTCTCCCACTTACTATTTTAGATCAAATGTGTTTTTTTATTAAACTAATCAATTAATTCCAAATTAATTACTAGTTTATTAATAACCATATGAATGTAATTAATTACAAAATTCATAATTATAAAAGAGCGTGTTTCTATAATTAATGTGATATAGATAATTACTCATTACATTCATCTAACTTTACTAAAACGCTTTTTACATAATGTTGGTTATCTTTAAGGCCTATAAAATCTATTGCTTTTATTATGGTGTTAGTTAACAAATTTTAACTAATTTAATACTTAGTAGTTTACATGCAATTGGTTTCTCCAAAAAAATTCATATAAACAAATAGGACAATCCTAGATAATAATGTTTCTAAAAGATGCATGATTAATGAGAAACTGTGTGGGGTTTCATGAATTGCATGTAATTGATTAATGTATGATCATGTTATCAATCAAACATCAATGAACATTTATTTAAATAAATACAATAAATAAATAAATAAATAAATAAACAATAAATGATGAACCGAGTACTAATGGACATTTCTAAGATTTACAACCCTTTGGAAAAATTAGAAATAAAATTACAGTCTAAGCCTATGTAGCTTTCATGTAATGCCCCGACTATTTCTAAGACCTCGGACCATTAAAACTACTAAGACATAGCTACTAATTTGATACAAACATAAGAAATAACATAACTTTATTTAAAACCCAAAATATTGTATCAAACAAAATAATGTATGAATATAAAATATGGTATGAGATTCCATTGTTATAAAACATAAACATAAACTTTAATTTGTTTAAATACTAATTGCGGAATTACATCAAAACATAATAACATAATTTAAAAGACTTAAAAAATAACGCCATCCTCGATCAACACGCAGTCCATTCAATCCATTAATCTTTAACACACAAGCCAAACTGCCAAGAATCTTTCCGCCTTCCATATTCATTTTCCAGCATCAAGCTAAAAATAAAGGAGTGAGCCTAATGCCCAGCAAGGAAAAATCTACTAACAACATATATCATAAATCATGAACATAAGACTATATCATAAACATATACTATAAAACATAAGACCATAAAAACATATATCATATAGGACTACAATATTAATGGTCATTAACTCATTAACATGGCATGTGATAAACCATCTAGATCCTCTGTCTACTAATCGAGGTAGGTTAGATCACATGGTAGTATATGATAACCCCTCTAGGTCCTCTATCTACTAATCAAGGTAGAGTAAATCATAACTCTAAACCATGAAAATGATAAAAATTCTTGGGGCTTGCTATCTAAGCAAGTTATATGCCCAAGCGACTATAAAACATATTCTTGGGGCTTGTTATCTAAACAAGTCATATGCCCAGGGACTAAAAAACATATTTACAAATATACATATTATAGCATAAAACATATAATAACATAAACATATAAGCACATATAATCTATCCTATTTTCCTTACCAAAAACCGGGATAGTTGAGAACAAGAACGGGATTGAAACACTCCTAAAAACCAACAACATAGACCATGAGTATTTCTAAAGAATGAAGAACTAAACCATCAAGAAGAAACTTACCAAAAAGAACCTTAAGTTTCAAGAAACTTAAATACCTAATCAAGAATCATAAACAAGAGTTAGGATTTGAAAGAAAATAAAAGAAAACTAAAGAACCATAGAGAACTAAACTTAAGGATAGGGATACCTTGAATGATCTTATGACTTGATCTAAACCTCGATACCGAAATCTCACCATATCTCACTCCCCAAGTGTTTATAAAAGCTTAGAATGATAAAGCTTTTAACCCAAAAACCCAAGTGTTTATCTCTATAGTAATCTTAGCAACTTGGAGGCTCTGAACAAATGCTTGAAGAATGAAGAAAATGGCTGAGTACTAGGTCTTATTTATAGAGTTTAAGGAGTGAAACTAACCCCTTTTAATTTGAATAAATAAATAAATATAAAATGAAAAATATTTGAATTTTCGTTCAACAGATGCCCAGAACTCGGTCAAAATCATTCAAAGGCAGGTCCAAGTGGTTAAGACTGTTTTTAAAATTAAAAATCCTCAAGATTCAAAAATAAAGCACTAGGGGAGATATATCGCCTACCCTGGGTGATATATCGCCTAGACCATTTTCCCGAGCCCCGTTCGATTGTTCGTGCGAAGTCGACGTGTTTTCCGTATCTTCCGTAGGTGATATATCAGCCCTATAACTGCAATATATCAGCATACGTTGATATATCAAACACGTATTTGCACTTTTTCATCATATTTTGAATTGATAAAGCAGCTTTGACTGAGTCTAAACGCGATCCTAACAGTTTCTGGAAGGTTCTAGAGCTTTTAGATCTTTCTTTTATTTAAACTATTCATAAAAAATACTTAAATCCTTAATAAACATAATTATTACAAGTGTCATGCTCTTATTAATTCTATCTAAACCTTAGGTTATAATTAATAATAATTCTAGAACCAGCAATATTAATCAAACCTTATGTTATAATTAATATTTCTAAACTATAGGTTAAACTTATAAAATCCATAACTGTTGCTACGAGTTTCCAACTAAGTCCCGGCTTGAACCGAAATCCACGGAATCTAACATACTACAAACTACTACTACTGTCTAGCTAAGTAAAAATTATGGGGCACTACATTTCAAGACTCTCCAAGAATTCTTATCCTCTCCTTTAGGCTTTCTTGCTAATCCTTAGGAACTTTGTTTTGCCCAACTTATTAATTGGAAACAAATTTTCTTATTAATTTATTTAATTAAATAACAAATTTTTTCATCTTTTTAATTTAATTGAATTTAAATAATTAAAGAATCAAATTCAAATAATTATTTAAACTTAAGATATTAAAATATCCTAACCAACTAAAAGATATTTTATTTTCTAATAAAATAAAATAAGATAATTAAACTTTTAAATTCAAATAATTTAAAAATTAATTAAATAAAAGATATTTTCAACAACTTAGGAATTAGGGTTTTGGGCACCAAGATGGTGCCCTAGGGCCGACGGCACAAGGAGAGCCAAAGGCTCGGGTGGTTGGTTGGCGTGTAGGGGCTCGGCCAGGGGTGTAACGACCCGAATTTGCTAATCGGGCTTAGGGCCTTGATTAGTGTGCCTGGAGGGCAATAAATGATTTATTATGCTTTAATGTGTTAATGGGTGAATTAATGTGGATATATGATAGTGATGCATGTTTAATGAGTTAAATGTGCATGTGGACCCCGTCTGGATATTAGGGGCATGAATGTGATATATGTTATATATATGTGAAATGTCTGTGCAACACGATCCGAGACAGTCCTGGGGAGCGGTTAGCCAGAGAGTCACAACGGGGTTGAGATTCCGACTCGGGGCGAGTCGAGGGGTAATTTGGGTACTAGGAGTGTTATGGGATTATTGGGGCATGAAAATAAATATTTGGAGATATATTTGAGGATAGAATGCCTAGGCGGGAATATTGGGGAAGTTTACCATTTTGCCCTCGGGGACGTTTTGGGTACCCCGAGCCTTGAGGTAACCACATAGACTTAAGCTGAATAAAACAAAAGAGGAATTAATTAGAACCTTGGGGAAACCGACTTATACACTCTCCCTTGGCTGAGATAGCTCTCTTCTTCTTCACTCTCTCACTCACTAAGGCAAACCCAAGGGGAAACTTAAGGAAAACTAATCTAAAGCTAAGGGGCTTCAGCTGGGGAAATCTAAGGGAACTTGAAGCTTGAAGATTGAAGCATAGGGGGAATTGGTTCTAAGGCTCAATTCAGCAAGAGGTAAGTTTTGATTATGGTGGATAAGTCTAAAGTTGCAGCTGGTTATTAGAATATGCATGCTAGCAAGTTTGATTTGTTCTTGTGTGGTCTAGTTGAGTTTTGGGGTGGATTCTAAAGGGTTTTGATGTTGTTACTGAGTTATTATTGAGCTGGAGTATATGTGTTTAATATCTGGGTTAGATAGGTGAGTTTTGGTGAGGATTGGCTTGAAGAAAAGGTAGGAAATTGATGAAGAATTCTGGGTTCGGTGAGGAGCGCTGCGGCCCTAGGAGGGGTGCGCCGCGGCCCGTGTGCGCGTGCAGCCATGGGAGGCTGAGAAGGTTCATGCACGCCGCGGCGCTTGGTGGGCGCGCCACGGCCCGTGTGGGGGTCAGTGTGGTGCTAGCCTCTGTTTTGAGGCTAGCCGCGACTCTTGAGGGTGGGGCCGCGACCCTTAGTGCCAGTTTGCATTTCTAAGGGTATTTAGGCTTAGGAATTCAATGGTTAAGGCTCGGGATGGATTATATCACCCGAATTGATAGAATTCAAGGACCCGGAGGTTAGGGTTATGGCTCTAAGTTATTTGTTGGATTAGAATTTGATGGATGGACATTGTTAATGTGTTGTGACTAGGGTCTCGGCGAGGCTCACGTTGGAGGACTGTGCTTGGGGCATCGGTGCTCAGAAAGCTCGGAACTCAGGTAAGAGAACCCTTGTTCCCATAGAGCTTGTGTGCAGGGCTGAGCCCAATTTGTTTGAATGAACTGATATGCAGGGCTGAGCCCAGTGTGATTGAATGGATTAGTATGCAGGGTCGAGCCCAATATGTTAGAACTGCGGGGCATAGCCCTTTATCTGATTATACTAGAATTCTATACTTGCTTGTTATGCTATGTGAATTATGATGTGAATGGTCGGCTTGAGCCGGGAACGGTGTAGACCGAGAATGGCGAAGGTCCGGGAACGACGTTGGGCACATTGAGTGCAAGGCCGAGAACGGCAAGGGGCCGGGTGCAGCGCTGAGCACGTGGAGTGCGAGTTGCCAGGGCGAGTCCCCAAAAGGATACCTGGGATATCCTCACGGCATGGTCCGCGAACCCAGGGCTTGGTAAATGCCTAGGACGGCTAGGCCGTACGTGTTTAGCCATTGGTGGCATGTTTAAATGTTTGATATATGTGTTGCATATGCTATCTGCTTGTGGGTTCTCTTGCTGGGCTTCGGCTCACAGATGCTCTGTGGTGCAGGTAAAGGGTACAGAGGTGATCAACCAACCATGAGTACGACAGGCGTGAGGCGGCGTGTACATGTTTGGCCAGCCTGGCCGCCACGGCCAGAGGATTTTGGGAGATGCTTGTAAATAAACTCTGATTTTGTCGTTTAGTCGACTTGGTTTGATTAATATGTTGTAAACATTTCTAAACTGTATTTTGGGATCCCAAGTGTAAACCTTTTATGATTTTCTATGGAAATTAATATTTCTATGGTTTTTCCTCTGTTTATAGCTTAATTACACTGTTTGATCTAAAACCTCGATTAGCGAGATGAAAGCATATTTTTAAACTCACTTAGTAACGACTCTAAGGAAGTAGGGCGTTACAAGGGGCCTGACGCATGGGCGCAGCAGGCACGGAGGCAGGCGGGTGCATGCAAGGAGCCGCGGGACTGCACGCAAGGAGCCGCGAGGCTGGGGCTGCATCTGGCGCGTGACTGCAGGAGGCATAGGCCTAGGCGTGCGCGAGGGTGAGCAGGGGCTCGGCCGTGTGCCTCTTAGGTGCATGGCTCGGGTTCCTCCTCATCTTTGTGTACAAATTCTTCAAAAATATATTCCTGAAATAAAATTACAAAAATCCTATGTCCTTTATTGCTTACACAAGATCTAGAAAAACAATAAATTTCCTAACCCAATAGAACCATATAATTAACGATCCATCATTCAACCATACATTCAAAAAACATATCCATCCATTCAATATATATATAACAAATGCAAGAAACCCACACAGTATTTAATATATATATGTATAGACTGCTCTGGTACCAATTATTAGTATTAAATGATCAAATCAAAGGTACGCAACGAAATATATGGACCCATTTTAATAAATATTAATACCAGTCAGGATCATACACATATATAAATATTAAATCACACACGAATAGATCAGGGATTACCTCTTGTCGCCTATCAAGTGTCCTTGAGTCTTTTTGTATAAATCAATGATCTTCCTATCCAGTATTCTGAGATCTCACACCTTCATCTTCCATACCAATCCTCAAACAATCAAGGACGTGTGTGGGCATGTAGGATTCAAAATGTTGATTTATGTGACTCCCTAGATACTCAACACATGAGATCTAGAGAGTTTTGATAGAGAGAATGTTTAGAATAACTTTTAGGTTTAGAGAAAACTATCGCTTTATAGAGAGAGTCTGTATTTTTATTTTTCAAAAATAATAATCAAGCCTTCTCCTGAAAGTTACATACTATCAGGCTTATAAATATATTAATCTAATTAAAATTGATTAGATATTTTAATTTAATTATTTATTTAAATCATATTTAAAAAGAATAATTGAATAACCGATTAAACAAAATTATTTGAAATTCAAAATTAAAATCCCAGGGATTAAATCCCTGATGCTAGGCACCACACATTGTATTGTATATTGTGTGGCACCCAGCCCTGGTAAGGTTTCCCTAATTTTCTCATTTGTTTATTTAATAAACTTTTAAGACAATATATTTATTCCAACATAAAATTCAGTTAATTCAAAATTAATTTTATCATAAAATATTAGTTTTAAATTAAATATATAAATATCATATTATAAATAAGATATTTATTATTATCTCTCTTTATATTAATCCAAACAAGATTAATAATAATTTTAACCTACAGTTTTTCAAAAATAAGAACTAGATAGTTAAATAATTAATTAATTCACAATTAATCAATTAGCCATAATTATCACATAATTATTTCCTTGCCCTAGAAAATCAATTCCTTTGAAATTTAGTCATTTCTCTTTACAAATCTTTCTTTTGGCATTCTTACCCTTGATAGTGTAGGACAGAGGTGATCTGGGGACCACAGACCTACAATACGAAACTCCAATAAACCAGATTATTAATTAAACTCTTTAATCTAATAATCTTATTTATTAATTCCGTGATTACTCCACTATAAATATGGAATTGCACTCTAAGTATTTATAGAATTATATTTACAAAGTTTTCTTTAGTAGTCCATTGATATAATCAATATATGTTGTTCTGTCCTGCATTATTAGTTCGTTAATTAGAGCTGGTCAAAATTACTGTTTTACCCTTCTAATTACCTCTTAATCCTTAAGTACCATTAATTCACTAGCGAATAATTAATCTATAATCTAATTATAGATTTGAGCTCAATAACTATTCAGTTCCAGAATCAACCCTTAAGGGAACCAATATTCGATCTGTTAGGCAAGCATGAATTCCATTGTTGTAATTCATGTTCCCAGCCATCTATGATATTGAATCTCCAAAATAAAAGTCATTGGCCTCATTATTCTAAGAGACCTTAGCGAGTGAATCTGTAACGCCCTACTACCTTAGAGCCGTTACTAAGTGAGTTTAAAACAGAAATTGTGCATTTAATTGACTCTAAGTGGTTTCTAAAATCAAAAGTGTGAATAAACCAGAGTTTAAGGCTGTACTCTTCGAAAATGATTAGTTTCATTGAAAACGTTAAATGTAAAACATCTGGGATCCCAAAATAACGTTTACAAATATTTACAACTCAAAAATAGATTTACACTTGATCAGTTATCAAAAGAATGATTTAATACAGCCATATACAAAATGCCCCCAACCAAAGCAGTCGGGCAGGGCGAACATGTACGCGCCGCCCCCACGCTCTCCATACTCATGGCCAGTTGACTGACTCCTTGCTTTTACCTGCCACACGGAGCACCCGTGAGCCGAAGCCCAGCAAGAAAACCCAAATAGTACATAACATATGCAATTCATATAGCTGGCATAATTCACTGATAAATAGGAAAACCATCATAATAAACAAGCACTGCCATGCCGCCCCAGAGGCCTTACCAAAGCCTGGGGTTTCGGTTCTCACCGCGAGGATAACTCATGTATCCCTTGGGTCCCACCCTGAATATAAGCATCCCATGTGCTGAGTGTTACTTTCGGCCCCACGGCCGTACCCGGCCTACGCCGCACTCGGCCCTTGCCGTTCATTTCATTATAATCACACATATAGTACATTCGAAATAATCATTCACACACATCATGATTCATTTAAGGTTAAACATTTGCACATAATACAATCTGGGGCCATGCCCTGCAATCACACAGTGGGGCCATGCCCTATTCTCGGGTGTTACGGTTTTCTTACCTTTAGATTCAGTAGCCTTGATCAACCCGACTCCTTGAGCACGATCTTACCCGAGCCCTAGCGCTTACCTAAGGAAAATCCACAAGTCAAAGTCATCACCAAACCTCAAGTCCAAAACCTAGCCTCGGGACTAATCCCGAGCCCCCCGGGAGGTCCTAGGTCCCCAAAACAAAGTGGCGGAATCAAGCCCTGAACCCTAGGTCAAAATCCCTTCACAAAAGCCCAAAAATCCCCTCTGTGAACAGTGCAGCGCTACAGCGCTCAAAAGAGGGCGCTGTAGCGCTACAAGCAGAACCACCCTCACCAGACAGGGGCTAGCGCTACAGCGCCCCCTGACTAGCGCTGTAGCGCTAGTTGCAGCAGACCAAAACCAAAAATTGCATTTTGCAATTTTCTTCCCCCATTTCGACCCCAAACTTGTCCAACTCTTTCCCAAGCCCAAAAACAAACTTATACACACCTCACACTCATCCCAAGCACCCCATGAACTCAATCCCAAGCTCAAGCAACCCACAACTCAAAATCTAACTCAATGAACCCAAAAACCAGAAAATCACTCAAACAACAAGGATAGGGTCTTAGAAATCATACCGTGGGTGGAATTTCGACCTTGAACTGAACCCTAGGCCTCCTTGGCTTGCACCTTCACAACCTTAACCTGTTTTCCCCAAAAACCCCATCCATTTAGCTCAAAAACACAGCTCAAAACCAGCAAAACCCTAAAACCGAAAACCTCAAGAACTTACCTCAATTCTCTGATGTGATCTTGCTAATCCCTTGCCAATCCTCAAGCCTAGCTTAGGATCCTTGATGCCCAGCTAACCCTAGCTTTCCACTGAGCTTAACCTCAAGAAAAATCAAGGGAAATGGTTGGGAGAGCCACAAACCGATTCTTCAAAGCCAAACCCTTCAGTTTTCCCTCTCTTTCATTTCTCTTCTTTCTTTCTTTCTTTCCAGCCTATGCTTTTCTCTACAAAATCCACCAAGTATAAAGACCTTCTTTATTTTATCTCTTACAAGCCTAATGACCAAAATGCCCTCCCTTACAAATTCTAAACCTTTATGTCCATAAAGGGGCATTTTAGTCATATTACCCAAATTCCCACTAATTCCTCAAGTGTTCCTAATAATTCCCGCTCGCTACCCAATACCTGATTAATCATCAAATATATTCCCAAATTCTCAATTAAACTTCCCAGGCTTAACCCAAGCCGGGTACAGGTTCCCGCTTTGACTTTCCGCTAACCCGCTCATTCTAGGATCGTCTCGAGTCATAGATCACAGGTATCAACATAGTCATGCCCAACATGGCCAAATTACAAATATGCTCAATCAGGTCTACATGCATACTAATTCACATAGTCATGCATCACAATTAATCACATAGTCATATAACGTGCATTAAATCATAATCATGCATTAAATTCATTAAAGTCACACACAGAATCCCATTATGCCCTCCAGGCACACTACTCCAGGCCCAAAGCCTTAATAGCGAATTTGGGGTCGTTACAGAATCAAAAGATCCAATAAATATAAACAGGAGTTCATGAATACTCAGGATTTAGACTGATCTACAAATGATCATCTATTATGATAATAATTAAATCTTTATGTCAAATGGCAAGTTTATAAAGATAATTGATTCTCATCGGTCCTGTCATATATAATCTCTATTATATACAACACCTTTACTATGATATCTATCCACATCAGTAATCTGAATCTATATTACTTGTATCTCGTATGCATAACAAATCGTATTAGTAACCATTCATTAAAGATTCTTTATTTTAATATGTTACTTACTATTTTATTCATTATATATGATATTAATTCTCTCGTACTAATACAAGATCATATTATCATGAATGAATATAGAATTTTCTTGATATTAATATATAATTAATTCAAACAATAATTATAATATTCGAATATACTAAAATTGTATTTTTATTTAAAACCAATAAAATGTCTTTACATGCTTTTAGGGAATTAATCCTAACAATCTCCCACTTTCCCTCAAAGCAAGTGAGGCATCTCCCTTAATCCTATATTGCACACATGACCCATGAACGACTTTGCAGGAAGTGTCTTGGTTAACAGGTTAGCCAGGTTCTGTTCTGATGGTATCTTCATAACAGTCACATCACCTCGGTGTACAATCTCTCTTACCAGATGGTATTTCCTTTCTATATGCTTCTCTCTCTTGTGGCTTCTCGGTTCTTTGGAATTAGCAACTGCTACACTATTGTCATAGTACATGATTAGTGGCTTATCCATATCTGGAACAACTTCCAGATTAGTGTAGAACTTCCTCAACCAAACCACCTCCTTAGCTTCTTCACAAGCCGCTATGTATTTGACTTCCATGGTTGAATCAGCTATGCTGGATTGGTTAATGCTTCTCCAGACAACAACTCTTCACCAAGAGTGAACGCTGACTCAGATGTCAATTTTTGACTATCTTTGTCTGATTTGAAATCAGAATCAGTGTATCCAGTAGGGTTTAGCTCACCCCCTGAATACACCAGCATATAGTCTCTTGTTCTCCTAAGATACTTGAGAATGTGCTTTACTGCAATCCAGTGTTCCAAATTAGGATTTGATTGATAACGACTTACAATCCTACTGCATAACATATGCTAAGCCTAGTACACAACATTGCATACATCAGAATCCAAACTGCTGAAGCATAGGGATAATTTCTCATATCCTCTTCCTCCTGAGGTGTCTTGGGACATTGTTTCTTGGAGAGAGCAATTCCGTGTCTGGTCGGTAATTGACCTTTCTTGGAATTCTCCATAGAGAATCTTTCAAGCACCTTATCTATATAATTAGCCTGAGAAAGTGCCAAGAGCTTGTTCTTCCTATCCCTTAGGATTTGGATTCCCAAAACATAGTTCGCCTCACCCAAATCTTTCATTTGGAACTTTTCGGCTAACCACTTCTTCACGTTTGACAATGTCTCTACATTGTTCCCAATGAGAAAAATGTCATCAACGTAAAGAACTAAGAAAACCACCACTTTTCCTTTGATGTCTTTATACACACATGCTAAGTCGACATTCTGTTCGAAGCCATATGTTTTAATTGTTTCATCAAAAATGATATTCTAAGATCTAGATGCTTGCTTTAATCCATAAATGGATTTCAACAATTTACACACCTTTTGATATTCCCCTTTCTTTATGGACCCTTCTGGTTGTACCATATAGATACTTTCATCAAGATATCCATTCAGAAATACTGTCTTGAAGTCCATTTTCCATATCTCATAATCATTGGCAGCCGCTATAGATAAGAGGATACAAATGGATTTGAGCATGGCCACAGGAGAAAATGTTTCTTCATAATCAACACCTTCTCTTCTTTGAGTGTGACCTTTGGCTACAAGCCTTGCTTTGAAAGTCTTAGTCGTGGTGGATGAGCAACAGCATATGTACACGCCGCCACCGAAGTTCTCCAACTCATGGCTGGTCAAGCTTTCCTTTCTCCTTACCTGCACCATATATCACCCGTGAGCCAAGGCTCAGCAAGAAAACTTAAACATGTGCATGTACAGTAAACACAAGTTCTAAATACATATCTAGCATGCCCATCAGTAATAACCTACTCATGCATACAATTACAAATAAATGATCATTGGATCATTCTGGGGCTCGCTTCCCTGAATAGTTGACCATAGAGTAAACCCTGGGCCATATGCCCTAGCTATGTGACCATAGAGTCAACTGGGGCATTCGCCCTTAACTCTGTGTAACTAGCCATAGAGCTAGCCAAACACATTGTTTTCCAATGACCATAGGGTCGGCCAATGTAATAGTACGTTCCTGATTAGGCCTAAGGCTTTCGACTAGCGCGCAGCGCGCTATTGCCGTGCTTGACTAATAAGTCAAGCCCGAAGCCAAGTATTCATATACAAATACAGATAAGCATACTTCAGACAATACAAGTATGCATACATATTAATCATATAATACCATCAATTAAATGCAAACATAGTAATAACCACGTTCCTTAATGGGGCCGAGCCCTAGCTACGTAAACCATGTGAAGAATCACATAACAATTAGCCAGAAATGGAATATTCAAGTATGTTTAATCAACAAGCGTAAAAATAACTCAATCACGTCATTCATAGGGGCCCGAGCCCTATTCATAGTTATAATCAACAACTGGGCCAAGCCCTAATCACATATATCACGTATTGGGTGCAGTTTTCTTACCTCAGGTCCGAGTATAGTGTAATAATAAGAACGACCCTCGAGCACGATCTTGGTTTTAAGCCCCTAGCGATAACCTAGTCACAACCATGATATAGGATCCCATCAATAACAAGCAAATAAAGGCTTCTGGCCTGAGTCCTAGCCTCCGGGACGTTGAATTATACTAAACCGGGTAGTAGGATCGATCCTGAGCCCTTAGGGTTGAGTTCCCACACTCAAAAACCCTCACTGGGCTCAAAATGTAACATCCTACTACCCAGGGACCATTACAATGTGTATTTTAAATAGTGCTAAACTCGCTAAACTAGTCATTTGGCCATAATCGTGTAGCTAAACGTGATTAACGGTTTAGGGTTAAAATTTTTGGTCAAAGATACAAACGTTTCACTAAAATGTTTACTATATACATGGGATCCCAAAATACATTTAAAAGATTAATTACAATAAAAGAGCTACAACCAGCTGACCTAAGCAGCAAAATAGGGTTTAGCCCTAGTTCCTCTTCAAACCCTCAATCGTGGTGGTCGAGCAGCCGCATATGTACACATCGTCACCTATGCTCTCCAACTCAAGGATGGTCCAACTTTCTTTTCACTTTACCTGCACCACAAAGCACCCGTGAGTCGAGGCTCAGCAAGAAAACGTAAACATGCTCATAAGTAGTTAATAACATGTTACCAAATCATAATAAGCATGCCTAGTAATAATAACCCTACTCATGCATGCAAGCAAGTTCAAATAAATGATTATGGAGTCATTCTGGCTAAACGCCCTAGGATATGGGACTAATGAGTCATCTTGGGGCCCTCTGCCCTGTCCTCTGTATAACCAGCTTTGGAGCTGATCTAGCATACTTAACGCTAAGTTTTCTCTGATCAGTAGACCGGTCAAGCGTATGATGCGCTCCTCGTTAGGCTAGATCATATGGATTAGCACTTAGCGCGCGTTATCGCTCTGCTTGACTAATAAGTCAATGCCTTACGACCAACATTCAGTGAGTTAATGCCATCCTTGACTAATAAGTCAATGATTTACGACCATCACTCACCGTGCTAATGCCGTCCTTGACTAATAAGTCAATGCCTTACGACCAACACTCACCATGCTAATGCCGTCCTTGAATAATAAGTCAATGCGAGGATATATGACTATTAAGTCACCTCGGGTCCCTTAGCCATATCTTCTGTACAAGTGTACCTGGCGTTGATTAGTAGTCAACGTGCTAAGGTCGTTCTTGACTAATAAGTCAATGCTAGGATATGTGACTATTAAGTCACCTCGGGTCCCTTAGCCATATCCATTGTATAAGCGTACCTAGAGCTCACCAGCACTCAACGTGCTAAGGCCGTTCTTGACTAATAAGTCAATGCTAGGATATGGGACTAATAAGTCACCCTGGATCCCTTAGTCTTATCCTCTGTATAAGCGTATAATGCGCTGACCAGCACTCAACGTGCTAAGGTCGTTCTTGACTAATAAGTCAATGTTAGGATATGGGACTAATAAGTCACCCCGGATCCCTTAGTCCTATCCTTTGTTTAAGCCTACCTGGCGCTTCTAGTTAGCCTAACCATAACGACTAGTGCTTAGCGCGCTATTGCCGCCCTTGACTGATAAATCAATGCTATTCGACCAGCACTCAACGTTATTACCAACCTTGACTAATAAGTTAATGCTTTACGACTAGTGCTCAGCGCTATTGTCGTCTTTGACTGATAAGCCAAGCCTTTCTCAATAAGATAATGCAAACATGCATATATCATATGTCACATATCCAGATATAAATCATTCAGCATGCTTAAGCAATAATCACAAGCATAATCATAATCATGCATCACAGTACCACATACTGGGTGCAACTTTCTTACCTTTAGTCCAAGCACAGGTTACCAATAAACAACCCTCGAGAACTATCCTGATTCTGAACCCCTAGTGATAACCTAGTCACAACCATAATATAGAATCCAATAAAAAATGAGTAAATAAAGGCTTCCGGACCGAGTCCTAGCCTCTGGGACGTCGAATCCTACCAAATTGGGTAGTAGGATCGATCCTGAGCCCTTAGGTTTTAAATCCCGTCATTAAAAACCCAACCCAAAATGCTCAGGCAGGCCGCGACTTGACCCTAGGGTGGCGGCGCGCCTCCCAGACAGACAGCCCTCTGCTTGGGCTTCAGGACACGGGTTGCGACTTGCCCTTTAGAGTTGCGGTGCCCCCCACCCCCAGGTAGAACCCATCCTGGTCCTGGGTTCACACAGGTCGTGACGCCCAAGAACAAGGCCGTGACCCAACCTCGAACCCAACCATTTTCTTCATTTTTCCCATCTCAAAATCCTCCATAAACCTATCGAAACGTATCCAAATCCCAAAAACAAAGTTCCCAAACATCTCAATGGCCCAAAACTATCAAAACCCAAGTCCTAAACCGTTCAAAAATTCATCAAAATGTAAAATCCAATCAAAGCTTAAAAACTCGAAAACTCAAAACTTAAAGCGTGGATTACCTTTGATTGAGTCATTTCCCAGTTAAATCCTCCAGCTAACAAGTTTCTAATCTTTCCTAGAATCGTTATGACTCTAGCCTTGTTTGAATCCGAGTTCTAAAACTCGAGTTTCCTTCGAAAATGCCAACGGGCGTCAAATGAACGAACGGGTGAAAGAGAGAACGTAATGAATGTTTTTTTTTTTATTTCTGACAGGTTACTTCGAGCTTAAGTAACCTCAAGCGAATCCCAATGCTCGAGGTCCCAAAAACAACCCCGGGGTAAAATAGTCAAAATTCCCAAACTCCGAATATATCATAAAATATTTATTCCCATTACCCAATAACCCAGTAATGTACTAAATACCCAAAATACCCCTTGACTCACATCAAGTCAACTATGGGTCCCGTTGTGACTTTCCCACTAGCTTGCTCCCTAGGATCGCCTCGTGCCGATTAATCCAAATATATCCACATAATAATGTGGTCCCACACATACATCACATATATGCCAAATATACCCATAACTGGCCAAATTACGAAAATTTCTCTATTAATCAGAAATGGGCTCACATGCACATTTAATACACCTAAACATGCATATCAAGTCGTATTATAATATAACTCACACAATCATATAATGACACACATATATATCACATAATCACATAATTTCCATAATTTTCCATCCTGGCCCCCTAATTAAGGCCTAAGCCTTATTAGGTAATTTCAGACGTTACACAAAACCCCTTAAGCACCGCGACCCCAAGCATCTGAGCTGCGACCTGCCCAAGTCAGAGGCCCCAGCCTCCCTTCTCACTGAACACGCATCGCGGTGCGATCTCGCATCAGAACCCTCCCTTGGCCTCTAGGTTTAAGAGGGCAGCAACACCTTAAGAACAGGGCCGCGACCCTACCCTACGAACCCAGAATTCTCTAGTTTTTCTTAAGCCAAACTCAACCACAAAACACCCCAAATAAATCTAGAACAACAATTCAACCCCCATAACAGATTCAATACATTACCAGCACCAAAACCCAACTTAAACTTGATTAAAAACCCATCAAAAAATCAAAATCCAACTCTTGAGCCACAAGCTTAAGAACACCTCAAGAACACTAAAAAATTTAACAAAATTAAACTAATCAGAGGTTAGAACTTTACCTCAGTTGTGATTAACTCCCCCTAGCTGTAGCTAATCCAATTCTAGAGCTAAGCCTCCAATCTCCCAAGCTTCAGCCAACAATTTCCTTAGTTTTCCTCAAGTAACTCACTTAGAAAAAAATGAGAGAGAATGAGAGAGTCGGTTGGGAGAGATACTAAAAGTGTTTCTTGTGTTTCCTTAAGGCTTAAGTCACTTAAGCTAATCCCGAGGCTCGAGGTACCAAAAACGTCCATGAGGGCAAAATAGTCAAAATCCCCGATATTCCCTCCTAATCTCACTAACTCCAAATATATCATCAATTATTCATTTCCGTTACTAGATAACCCGATATTGAGCTAGATACCCAAAATACCCCTTGACTCGCCCTGAGTCAAGTATTGGGTCTCGTTGTGACTTTTTCGCTAACTTGTTCCCTAGGATCGTCTCGTGCCGAGTAACCCAAATAAACCCGCATAATAATGTGGTCTCTCACATATATCACATATATAAAATTATGCCCACAATGAGCCAAATTACAAAAATTACCCTTCTAATAAGAAGCAGGCCCACATGCATATATAGTCATATTATCATATAACTCACATGACCACATAATTACACACAAATATATCTTATATAAGCATATAATTCCATACATTGCCATCCTGACCCCTAATCAAGGCCCTAAGCCTTATTAGGTAATTTGGGACATTACACCGCACAACAGGCATTATAATAACATCCAAAAACCACCTCCCAGTCCCATTAATCAAATACAAGCAGCAGATCAACACAATATACACAGCAATCAAAGGGGCCGTGCCCTGACATCATATATACAGATATGTTCATCATGCTCTATTTATAACATTCAGGCAAGTAGAGCAACTTAGACAAGCAATTAAACACATAATTCACTTAATACCGACCAACCTTGAGTCAAGCTTGTCTCTGGCAGCGAGCGTGCATGTTCAGTCAATCTCTAGGAACCATAAACCTTGGCACACTCTGATGCCAAGTTGTAACACCCTACTACCATAGAGCCATTACCATGTGATTTTAAAATGTTCCAATAGCCCGCTAATCGAGGTTTTAGAATGAAAAGTGTGATTAAATCGGAATAAAACTCATTTAATGTAAATTAAGTATAAAAGGGTTGGACATCCATTAAAGTTACAAAAGTGATACATTGGGATCTCAAAATACTGTTTCAAAATGTATTTATAATTCAAAAGTTAAGGTACAGTCGACCTAAGCGACAAAATCAAATATCTATAACACGTCCCTCAAAACAGCCCCGCCCGTGGCAACCAAGTAGGCCAAACATGTACACGCCGCTCCATGCCCTCCAACTCATGCTTGGTCGGCCTTTCCTTTGCCCTTACCTACACCATAGAGCATCTGTGAGCCAAGGCCCAACAAGAAAACTCAACACATAGCATATGCCAACTCAATCTAGTAATACACAACTTAAATAGATAGTAGATTATTCACATAGTGGCCTTTGCCGACCCAGGTGCTTAACTAGGCACTGGGTTCACGGTCTTCACCGCAGCAGCTGAGTACAACACCCTTAGTGGGTCTCACCCTAGCGACCTCCATTTATCATGCTTAAAGCCTGTAACGCCCTGGATAGCCAAGACCGTTACACTGTGTGTTTACAAAGTGCCAGACTTGCTAAACAAGTCATGTAAATAAAATCGTGTTGATAAAACTATAAAGGAACTAGGGTTAAAAGCGTTTTGGTCTCGAAAGCCACATTTTCATTAAAAAGTATCATCCGTTACATGGGATCCCAAAAATATCAGGTTAAAAAACCATTTACAAAAGACCCAAGGTTTATTTACAACAACCGGCCATACTAAGGCAAAATAAGCTGTTAGGTGATCACTGTCCTGATCCACTCCTCGACCGTGGCGGTCGAACCGCTGGCCATGTACATTCCACCTTGGAGCTCTCCACCTCAGGCTTGGTCCAGCTTGCCCTTGCCTTTACCTGCACCACGTAGCACCCGTGAGCCAAGGCCCAGCAAGAAAACACAACAACAACAGAGCATGAACAATTAACAGACAAGTCAATAACTCACATTGCATCACATAAACTCAGATATATCATCAGCCAATATAATCAAGTATTCCACATACTAGGCATTTCAGTTCATAACATTCACAATTCACAAACGATAGCCAGGGCTAGCGCCCTCAGGCTACTCCCTCTGTTATCCTGATGTTCTTGGCTCCCAGTGGCCAATTCGCGCCCCGTGCGCTTAAATCATGTACGGTACTCTTAGACCGCTTTTACATGTCCCATGGCGTAATACCAACAATGACACGATATAACTTTCGGGAGCACTTAGTCCCATCACAATCTTACAACCGGGTGCAGTTTTCTTACCTTTCAATTTACTAGTTTCCGATGCCACGAAGCCGCGAGCACGGTCCCTTACCCCGAGCCTCTCCAAAGACCTAGTCACAACACAAATGAAACACCCTTGTCACTAATCAATCCAAAACTACTTCCCGGAACCAATCCCACACTCACGGAATCCCCCAAATCCCTAAAATAATGCACCGAAGACATCCCCCGAACCCCCGGAGCAAAGGCTCTAAATTGCAAAATCCCATGTCCTGAAATTGGCCTAGCGCCGCGGCGCCCAGCAAGTCAGAGAACTTACTCTGCCCAGAAACAGCCTCGCGCTGCGGCGCGCTAGAACAGCGTCGCGGCGCTCCTTCGCGAGCCCAGAAATCTAGGTTTTTCCCCTGTGTTTTTCCTGAACCCAAATCACTCCAAATCATCCCAACCTTATACCTAAGCCTCAAAACCAACTCAAAACCCCAAATAGGCCATACCCCAACCTATAACCATCATATTCTAACTCAATTACACAATTATTCTCTGAATTCACACTTAAGTTTCAGACTCTAACACTTAAACTAAAACTTAAGAAAAGTACAAACCAGACCTCTAAATCCCTAAACCATAACAGCTACGAGATTGCAAACATGTTTAATACCCTTACCTCAATCAGAAATTCGACTTGAGCTTCCTCCAATCCAAGCTTTGAGCTGAATTCCATGCAAGACAAGCCATGGCTATCTTTTAATTCTTTCAAAAACCAAATTCAGAACTTAACAAAACAGGGACCAAGTCCTTACCTCAGTATAAACCTTGATATATGCTTGATTCCACACCCTTAAGTCCTTTACTAGCCTCAAAGATCACAGTTCAACTCCTCCTCCACTTTGCTTTCTAGGTTCTTGATTCTCCCTTTCCTTCTTGATCCTTCTAGCCTTCTAAGTCTTAACTTCAGTTATACTTAGCATAAAAGAATCGTATATATCCTTTTCCCTCAGCCAAAGACATCTATACCACTGCCAAAAGACCATTTTAGCCCTCCTCAAATATCCTTTTCTAACTAAACCTCAAGGGCACACTTGTCTTTTACTTACTTTACAGTTCTAGCACTTTTCCAACAAAACCTGTTACTCTCTATGGTTACTAACAGTTACACAAGTTACCAAATCACCAGTTACCATTATCTAGCTTTCTAGGACCGTCTCGGCACGTGCATCACATTGATACCACCACACCCACGCGGTACAAATCACATAGCACAATTATCACGTAACATAATACACATAGTCATATAACATGCTTTAAATCATAACCATGCATCTAAATCATTAAAGTCACACATAATCTCCATTACGCCCTCCAGGCACACTAATCAAGGCCCTTAAGCCTTATTAGTGAATTTGGGTCGTTACAAAGCCGATCCTCGGTCTTTGCTGTCCCCGACCTGCGTCGTCCCCAGTCTTCACCGTTCCTGGCCTTCGTCGTTCCCGATCTTCGCCAATATTCATAATCATGCAAAACATAACATATCAACTCCAAATATTCATAATGTGATCTTGAGCACGATTCTTAACCCGAGCCTTGGTGGTAAAACCTAATCACAATGCAATAATAATAACATCCATCAAGCCCTAAACCAATTAAGAGCTTCAAAATAATATTCTAGCCTCCGGGACCTCAAATCCTACTAAACTGAGTAGTAGGATCCTTCCCGAGCCCTTATATTGGGTTCTCGAGCTTAATACCCTATTTTGGTCATTTTCCCTAAATTGAGCCATGACCCGCCCCCTAGGGTCGCGGTCCACTACAAGTTAGAGAGCCTTGGGGCTGTCTTCTATAGGACACGGTCCACGGCGCGCCTTGCTTGTGTCTGGGAAAAATCAGAGGGTACCCAAGCCTCTTCGCACACACGGGTCGCGACACTTGAAGAACAGGGCCGCGAATTGAGCCCAAAACCCAGAAATTCCTCATGCATTTCTACGAGCCAACCTCTCCAAAATTCACCCAAACTAAACCTTAAACCTAGAATTCAGTCTAGAGTTCATACTAAAGCAACACAACCAGCATAGATACCCCAAAATTATCCCATAACTCAAGTGAAATCCACAAACCAGCTCAAGGTTTAAAACTAGGCATAACCTCAAGATCACAACATATCAATCCAACAATTAAGTATGAAATTCTTACCTCAATTGTGTGAATAAAGCCTTGAGTTATTCCTAGCCAAATCCCCAACTTCAGCCCACAAATTCCCAAGCTTTTTCCCTTGAATTTCAGCAAAAACTTCCTTAGCCTTTGAGAGAAAATGAGAGCATCGAGAGAGAGAAAGTGGAAGGCTGAGAGTTGTGTTTTTGTTTCGAACTAGTTCCAGAGTTCTGATTAGTTTAAGTCTATCCTTACCTGCAAAATGTCCAAAATGCCCCATAAGTAAATCCTTAGTCCTTTAATGCCACCAAGGGCAATCCTGTCATTTGCTACATCCCGCTAATTACTCCTATAAATCCATAATTAACCCCGACATACTTAAATAACCGCTAAATAGCTACTCTTTACCTGGTAAATCCTGAACACGTGCAACGTTCCCATAATACCCCTAAGCTCACCCCGAGCCGGGTATTCGACCCCGTTGTGACTATTTCGCTCCCTAAAACCATCTCAGATCACACATAACAAATATGTCTCCACAATATTGTGGTTTCATTCATAACACACATCGTGGATGCCAAAAATAGGCCAAGGAAAAAGGTCCTGTCCCTTATTGAAATAAATGGCTAAGGGTCACCGAAGGCATAGCGTACGTGTTTGCGACAAAAGGCTACTATGTGCCACCAAGAGGTTGTTAATGCAAACGTTCCAAATGAAGTATGAATATAGGAGAATTTCCAAAAGCGCATAGCCTATAGTCCTAAAGTGACACACTCCAAAGGTGGTCCCGAACATGCCCGCGTCTCGCACCTAGTGAGACCCTTATCTCATGCCTTGGGTAGCACCTTGAGTCTTGGTAGTGCCTCATATCCAGTCGACGGGACTCACGCCTATCAAGTGCCTCGAGCCTAGTAGTGGCCTCGCGCCCATCAGGGTCTCACGCCCATCAGCTGCCTCGCGCCCATTAGGGCATCTCGCACCCCCTAGGCGTCTCGTGCCCATCAAAGTCTCATGCCCATCATGGCCTCACACCCATCAGCTGCCTCGCGCCCACTAGGGCATCTCGCACCCCCCAGGCATCTTGCGCCCATCAGATGCCTCGAGCCTATTAGGGTCTCGTGCTCATCAGGGCCTCGCCCCCATCAGCTGCCTCGCGCCCATTAGGGAATCTCGCACCCCTCAGGCGTCTCATGCCCATCAGGTGCCTTGCTCCCATTGGGGTCTCGCGCCCATCAGGGCCTCACACCCATCAGGTGTCTCATGCCCATCAGGGCATCTCACACCCATCATGCGTCTTGTGAGGTCATTCCCCCACAGGCATCTTGGAACCATGTCATCTGTGATAACACATAAGGGTTTCAATACTTAAAGCTCGTGGGAATAAGGTACCTTGTGAGGGTAAGAACCTATGTATGACTCGAAGAGCTAGTACATGTACGAAATGCACCTACCAACCAAGAGGAATTAGAGTACGGATACGACGTCCACCCTGGACAAGTAGTGGCAGTACAAGAATGGTACATGGAAAGGACTCCCTCAGCACGCTTATGAGGTCCGTACCCGACAAGTAGTGGAGGTATAATATGGTACAAAAGCAAGAGTACTTTTGCAGACCGCTGACACGTACTCGAGCCGACCACCACTCTTCCAACACCACTACCACCTGTGCTACTACCCTGACAGTGTACCTGTGTACTATTTTGTCCCGAGGGACCACCATGTATGAGGGGCCATTAGAGCCCAGCTATAAATAGACCTTCACCCCTTAGAATAAGGGGTTGGGAAATTCATTGTATACTTAGGATATTAAGCAATATAAATTTTTTTACTCCATTGTTGATCTACATTTATCTTTCCTCAAGTCTATTCTAAATTCTTACTTAATTACACTCTTACTAAACTTTGAGTTTTCTGACCTAACATCGTTGACGAGTTCTCACCGTCAACAACTTGGTGCCATCTGTGGGAAGGACGACCATCAAGCCGTTGTTCTTCCATCAATTTTGACAAGAAAAAATGCCAAGATGTTCAAAACGCCTACGGGAATCTCAAGAAGCTGAGATAGACCTTGACGGAGGCCAACTAAAAGCCTCTAGAAGAGACCCTACACCACCTGAGAATGGAGGCATGCCAGAGGAATATCCAACCCCTGGAGAGGAGAAGGATGCATCACACCCGACAGTCCAACTTAGGGGAGGTCATCGTGAACCATCTACGACCTGTGTGGGTGGCCTGAGTACGCACCCTCCTCCTTAACCACCGATTGCACCGCGCTCCGGCCACCGGGATCCATGCCCCTCTTTGCATAAGCCCGATAACAGTTTGCGGGTGCACTCTGTGAGTCCCAGCTCCAGAACTCGCTTTTACGAGAATGAGATACGCAAGTTGCGCATAAAAAATCAAAGGATGGAAGCCACAATAGAGAACTTGAAGGAGGTGTTGAATGACTTGCTACAAGGAAGGTCAAGCATGACCCTTCCCTAGCACAGGAGAAAAAAGCATGCACGAGGAGTAACCACCACCCCCATGGACGGTGACAAAACGCAGCTCTCCACTTGTTGTACCCCTCACCCAGAACGCAAGGAAGATTGTACACCAGTGGTGAAACCTGGTGCGAATCCCACCTACGGGAGGTGCGAACCCAAGACTACCCCCACGAAAGTTTCTCCTGACTTGAGGGAGAAATTTAACTCGAGAGGGTTCGAGGTAAAAACCACACCCCTCGTAGCTCTCCCGAGGACACAACCAAATCAAGGGTTCAGTCTGAGAACCCGCAAGACTCCTTAAGCAAAAAGAGGAGGGAACTAGACATCAAAATGCAAAGACCTCGAGTCAAGATTATCACTGCACTTGGGGGGCATAGAGATGACGAAGAATTTGACCATGATTCACCCTTCACAAGGGAGATCCAGGTTGAACAACTCCCCACCAGCTTCAAAGAGCCCCGCATGACTTCGTACGAGGGTACTACGGATCCAAAGTATCACTTAGACTCCTTCAATAACTTGATGAGGTTAAGGGGGTTCAATAGCAGAGCAAAGTGCCATTGCTTTATCATTACACTTAAAGGAGTTGCGTACAAGTGGTTCAAGAGGTTAAGGCCAGGAACCATCAAGTCGTGGCAGTAATTCTCTGGTGAATTTCTTCAGCAACACCATGCAGTCTATGATTACGTTATGCCAATTACCAGCCTCGCTAACATAAAACAAGGCGAGAATGAAAGTCTGAAGAGCTATATCCACAGGTCAATATGGAAGCAACAAATTTGGGAAGTTCAACTAAAGAGGAGCTCAAGATGGCTATTACAGCCGGAGTTCGTCCAGGAAGCAAGTTATGGGGTAACATGCTCAAGAGAGAGGTTTCAAACTTAGATGAGTTCTTTGAAAGAGCATAGAAGTATATACGTGTGGAAGAGGGCCACAAGGACTTGCATGTTGAGGGAAGCAAACCTTCCTCCAATCACCCTTCTACCAATACATCTGAAGATTCTGTGTAGAAGAGAACGCCGTGATAAGGGAGTCACTGATCAAGTTTAAAATTGGAAGAGGACTACAAAAAGGCTTCAAAGAAGAAGCTAGTAGGATTCATCAATTCTTTGCAATCAGCCCCCATAACGGTCCAAATAAGGTGCCTAGTTGATTCTAGAGATTTGGAATTGTCAATGCATGTTGGAGAGAACGAAAAAAAAAGTACTTGGCAAGAAAGATCCGACAAACCACTTAGGAGGTATTAGATCCAACCTCAACAGGCACCTAGCCATGTGCAAAGCAGGCGCTTAGCCTCACGAGCCTCAATAGATGCTTGGCCAAGTGCGAAACAGGCGTCTAGCCTTGTGACACACATATATATATAAAGTACTTATAATACATACATGTGAGCGTGGTGAACCTTATGAGACAACATTTGAATCTTTAAGGACTAGCTACCCTTATAGAATATAAAAAAGTCAAAAGGTCCCTCAAAAGTGACCTCTTCATGAATGAACCCATCCTGCAAAGGGACCATGTCGTAGAGGACGAAAGGGGAGCCCAAAGAGATCCCCAAGTCTAGATCGACTGAGTCGCCTTATCAAGGGAAAAAAGGGCCTTGAAAATAAGTGTTCGCAAGGTATCACAAGGACCATCTCCCTATAAGTGTCCCGATCCGAGGGGAGATATCCTCAAAAACCAAAAAAAGGTCTCAAAGGAGATGCTTATGAAAAATTTCTCAAAGAAGACGCTTATGAAAATGGTCTCAAAGAAGACGCTTGCAAAAAGGGTCTCAAAGAAGACGCTTGAAAAAATAGACGAGAAAGACGCTTCTCGCACAAAATAAAACACGCACGCATAAATATATAAAAGGATAGCGAGAACCCAAAGGGTCAACATATCCTTATAAGTAATCAAGGTGCATCAACAGACACGAATCACACGCAGTAGAGAGATCCCAAAGGGAACCCTTTCAAAATAAAGCAATTAGAACTATGACCACAAGGACTTGCAGAAGTTCCTCACAAAAAAGAAAAGAAAAAAAGAACAACTTCTCAGAGTCCCAAACCAATGAAAACAAGGTTCCTTACAGCCCCACACTAAAGAAAAAAGTGGGCTTCTCAAAGACTCACACCAATGGGAGAAAGAGAAAGGGATTTACACTCCCCTTATACCTACGTGAGCATGTAAAATTATATTGCGAATTAGTACATCTGAAAGAGCTGCGAGATGAGAGATCCTGTGATGTAGGCTCTTGGAAGAATGTGCTCGCAATACAAGGCCGCAATTCAGTAGCCTTCAAATGGAATGCGCCCGCAGTGTGAGGCCACAATGCGATGCCCTTATGTATTCACCTCCTAGCTTAGATGCGCCAGCATCGCTAGGTCGCAATACAAGTTAACTTATGGATACCTTGATCCACCCGCATCGCGAGGTCGCAATGAAAGTAAACTTGCAGACATCTCTTTAGTAATATCCATCTCACGAAACGAGAGGCATCTCAACTCATACTCTACCAAGTGTAAATGGTAGAAATCATCCCTCGACCTTGGCTCCCAATTGAGTTCTCTTCCTACCTTAGACATTCCTTACAACATCAGTAAGTAAAGATGTCCAAAACGAATAGCTCAAGTCGACAAAGGAACGAGACAACTCACATCTTGCAAGAGGGTCTCGCATAGCAAGGGCACCTTCCCTGGTGCCTCCCTCGGTAAGGTTGCCCTCGGTCTTCTAACTCAATTAGGCTCCACTCCTTCATTGGACATCTATCTAAAGCCCGCCTTGCAAACATAAATGAAGAATGAAGTCACGGAGCCCAAAAACGAGGCCAAGAGGCCTCGCACAGCAAGAGGGCCCTCGCATAGCGAGACCAACTATTGGCTAGTGCTTCCAAACATTCTTGTCTAAGTGTTTAACATGCCCCTAAGCTTCATATAAGCCTTATCCTTGGAAGGATGGTTGATGAAGCCCCCAGGATGTCAACAGATAAAGCACAAAGAAAAGGAGGCAAGCCTCACCATGTGAGAGGGTCTCGTTGTGCGAGACCATCTAACATAGCAAGGTCTTCATCACCCAATAGTGTTGTATGACACCCTTCATTGCCTTATACGCCTCCAAACATAATGCAAGTGTCGAATTCAAAAAAAAGGTGACAAGCAAATGCCTTCATGTGTTGATAGAAGAAGGTTAAGGACTTGGAGGCATGAAGGAAGGTCACCCTTGGCCCGATGCTCCCGAATGACTTTGTTTGCAGTCTCGCATGTCCATGGTTAGTTCTTTTCATCCAACATTTGGTTATACCCTCTAAAGCGTATTCTTAAGTGCCATACACTTCACCTATACTTAGTCATCCCGTGAGGTCTCCCGAAACAATATTAGCTATTTTTCCACTCACGCGAACATGACAGCTCGGAGTATGCTACCATTGTCACTAGCATCGCAAAATTCGTTGTCAAGTTCTCTTCGTCAACAATTTTACATGAAGGCGCACAACACTACCACCAGAGCATAGTAAGTGTAGCATCGCAATAAGTCTATAAGGACGCCTAAAGACCTCCTCATAGACTTGGGGGGCAAGTGTGGATGCCAAAAATCCACCAAGGAAAAAAGGTCCTGTCCCTTATTGAAATAAATGGCTAAAGGTCACCAAAGGCATCGCGTACGTGTTGGTGGCAAAAGGCTACTATATGCCACCAAGAGGCTATTAATGCAAAAGTTCCAAATGAAGTATGAATATTGGAAAATTTCCAAAAGTGCATAGCCTATAGTCCCAAGGTGACACACTCCAAAGGTGGTCCCGAACATGCCCGCGTCTCGCACCTAGTGAGACCCTCATCTCATGCCTTGGGTAGCACCTTGAGTCTCGGTAGCGCCTCACATCCAGCCGACGAGACTCATGCCTATCAAGCGCCTCGTGCTCAATAGGGCCTTGCGCCCATCAGGGTCTCATGCCCATCAGGGCCTCATTCCCAACAGGGCCTTGCGCCCATCAGGGTCTCGCGCCCATCAGGTCTCACACCCCCCATAAGTCTCATGCCCATCAGGTGCCTTGCGCCCATCAGGGTCTCGTGCCCATCAGGGCCTCGCACCCATTAGCTGCCTCGCGCCCATCAGGGCCTCGCACCCATTAGCTACCTCGCGCCCATCAGGGCATCTCGCACCCCCCAGGCGTCTTCCGCCCATCAGGGTCTCGTGGCCATCAGCTGCCTCGTGTCCATCAGGGCATCTCACACCCTTCAGGCTCCCATCAGCTGCCTCGCACCCATTAGGGCATCTCGCACCCCTCAGGCATCTCGCACCCATCAGGTGCCTCGCGCCCATCGGGGTCTCGTGCCCATCAGGGCCTCACACTCATCTGGACATCTTGCACCCATCATGCGTCTCGTGAGGTCATTCCCCTACATGCATCTTGGAACCATGTCATCCGTGATAACACATAAGGGTTTCAATATTTGAAGCTCGTGGGAATAAGGTACCTTGTGAGGGTAAGAACCTACGTATGACTCGAAGAGCTAGTACTGGTACGAAATGCACCTACCAACCAAGAGGAATTAGAGTACAGATATGACATCCACGCTGGACAAGTAGTGGAAGTACAAGAATGGTACATGGTAAGGATTCTCTCAACATGCTTATGAGGTCCGTACCCGACAAGTAGTGGAGGTATAATATGGTACCAAGGCAGGAGTACTTTTGCAGACCCCTGACACGTACTCGAGCCGACTACCACTCTTCCAACACCACTATCACCTGTGCTACTACCCTGACAGTGTACCCGTGTACTATTTTGTCCCGAGGTTCTTGGTTCTATTTGTCTTACAAACAAATCCCAAGAATCAATGGTTCTTAGTTCTATTTGAAGAACCATTGTTCAACAACATCAGCTAAGGTAGCAAGAAAAATCCTACACCGGGCATCATCTCTTCCAGATCGGTCTTGATTTTAAAGTTGTTCACATGTGAAACCGGGTCTTCTTTTCTCGTGTACATTGTCCAAGTTGGCATTTTAAACTTGGGAGGAATTGTTAGGGCATTTATGCGATCCGAGAAGGTAGATCATTTTCTTCATTCTAGATCAATATCAGTGGGTTTCGGGGTTGTTAGCTCCCGAACCATTTGAGTCAGAGTGTCTAATTGCACTTGGATGGTTGGTGCAACTACTGGTGAAACAACGAGTATAACAATGGGTATCGTTGCATCTTTATTTTGTGGTGTCGGGGAAATAGAGGGGTAGCAGGTCCAACAACGTTTGATCTATTGTATTCTTTAAGATGGTCAAGCACATTTCTTAGGTCTTCTTGACATCTACTTACAAGTCTATTGAAAAGACTATTTCCTCTAGGTTTCCCCCCTCCATTGGCTTGAGGTGCTATAGGAGGTGGCCCAGCAGGACAATTAAGCCGGTCAACCTACCTTAATAGGACAAATGGTCCTTCAGGCACGTGATGCCTTGGGGCCCCAGTTAGTTTTGTGGAACAAACTGTTCCATTGGTTGTTTATCATTTCTACGGACATCCTAATATTGGTCATTTAGAGGTTGGTAATACCTGCTATCTCCCTCATCGTCATCATAGCCATCTATATAGGCTAATTAATAGCCACTACTTACCTCTTGGTCATTCCTACGCTCGTATCTTTTTGGCTATTGGTTTTGGTTATATCCAACTTATTGGTTGCATCGAGGTTGTTGGCCTCGATTCTGGCTTACTGGTTGATCATTCCTTGGTTGTCGGAATTGTTGAATAACACTCTGATTTTGCTGATTACGAGGAAATCCTCCTCTTGAGACTGATCACCTCGATTGCCACCCATTAACATGTCTTCCTTTTCCATAGACCTACCCATTGCAACCTTGTTGAAGGTTCTAGTTTGGCAAGATTTGCTCATCTTGATGCAGCTAGCATTGAATTCCTGATTGATTTTCTCTATTTGTTCGATTATTCCTAGTTTTTCCAAGAGGAACAACTTTATCTCGGGATCTTGTTGGTTGACTAGGCTCAACAACTCGATCAATTTTTCCTTGAACTTCATTTATTCGACCAACATTGTTAGGTTGTGGATTTTCTGGTCGATTCATATTAAGCCGAGTTTGTTGTAAGACAACTTCTAGTAATCGAGCTGCTTCAACATTCCGGTGATCAACTTCCTTTTTTCGAGCCTTAAGGGCCTTTGTCATTGATCAATCCATGCTTGGAAGTCTTGTCTCTGCTTGTGTAAGGCTTCAGCTATTGCCTCTTGTGATGCTGCCTGATTTTCATGCATGGCAACAAATTGCTCTTGCATTTGCCCTATGACTTCTTTTAGCTGTTTGATGTCAGGAATAAGATCATCACCTAGGTATACCTGAGGCTCATCATGACCAGGTATTTCATGATGAGGCAGATTCCCAGTCAGAGGAACCTGTTGGCCAGGATGTAAAAGTGGGAATTGACTACTCGACGGGTGGTCCTGTTGTCCACCACTCTAGTTTCCTCCTTGGGGATCTTGGCTTTGATTTCTTGTAGTTATTGCCATTTTTTTTTTCAAATTCAATTGATTGATAGCAAAGGGGCAATGTATTTATTGAGTTCAACTCTCAATGAAAGCACCAAAATGTTGACCACCGATTTGGTCAACCAACACTAAGTCAATTAAACGACGATAAATAATAAAAATAGCTAAACTTAAGTAAACGACACATAAATTTTGTAGTTGTTCGACCAAATAGTTGGTAATGACATACGTCCACTTGCACTTTTATTAATCACGAAAGTCTCAAACTCAAGATCAGATGAACTAGATTCAACTGAGTTTTTTAAGCCTAAGAGAAAGAATATAGTACGACAAAGTTTTTGTATGTAAGTGCGTAATCTAGAGTCAAGATTCTAGATTCAAGATCCCCCTAAAATGATAGTGAGAGGTCTTATTTATAGAGTTTATAGTGGGAATCGGGCCTTACAAACATGAAATGGGCACTACACACATAATGTGGGTCTATTACAATTGATTGTGTAATTACAGTAAAAGAACTATCTCATGAGAAACAGATTGTTCTGGCCGTTAGAGCTGCTTCAGGGATCTTCATACGACCAGTGTTTCTTCGAGCAAGTTGTATGTAGTCGTCTTGCACTTCTTCGATTAGCAACCTTATTCATATTTGGATGAACTTCGAGGAGGCAACTCTTCATCTTCTAGTCGAGCTATCTTCTAGTCGAGTCTATTCGACCAGGACTAGTAAGTTCACGCTTCTGGGTGCCACATGTCATTTCATCTGGCCATGTCATCATGTTGGTTTTTGGGATAAACATGTTGCTATATATGATCTTGGGGTAAGAACTTTTCAAACTTTTAAAGTTTATTTGATTATTCTTCAAGCTTTGGGTTATGTTAATGGTGGTTTTCATTGGAATGCATGATAGGTCAGAATGATTGGTTTATATGCATGTTAGAGACTAAGGTATAATTCTATAATGGGTAGAAACATTTAGATATGAATTAATGATGATAAGGTCTGGTTTTATAATATATGTTCATAGCTTAATGAATGAGAAGTTTTATTTCATGAGAATTGTTAGGGTTATGGAGTTAAGGGCTTCTCATGAATTTTTGGTATTTTATTTATCTCTAAGAACTGTATGATGATATAGAGAGACTCAAGATGAGAAAAACCCCAAAAAGAATCGTCCAAAACGAATTTAAATTGAAAAATTAAGATTGTTCGAAGTTGAGTCAGCGGATAGGTTTTAAATTAGCACCCCAATGCCATTTAGGAGTGTTGTAGCACCCAAAGTCGCTGAATTCTGGGTTTAAATAGAGCCCCAACACTCGAATAGTAGCACTGCAGCACTTGGTAGCAACATGGACATATTTTTTTGGGGTTTTTATGGCAATTTTGAGGTTGTTTCAAGTGGATTTCATCGAGGACTTCCTCCCTGCTTCTTTGGACATTTTTCGGACTTTCTGAAGAATAATATAAGGTTAATTAGGTTTTAGGAAGGGGTAAGATTTGGTTCATGACATTTGGTTTAAGTTATGAGTCTCTAAATGATATATATTGTATGTTTTGGATTTAGGACTCAGCAAGACATTTGAAGGGATGTGATTGCGTTGATGCTGGACTTGAGGTAAGAAGAGTGGACACATGCATATAGGTTGTATGCTTGACGTACTTAAGTATGAAAATGGAAGTATGATTGTATCATTTAAATGATATTATGTTACATGTTATGAATGTTTTGCATGATTATGCTATGTCATGTTATGTATGATTATGATATGTGTGAATATGTTGTATGTTTGTGTGACATTCTTACGATATGAAAATGCATGCTCACGTTATGATAAATTGTTGTATGTGTTGCATGGCATGCTAACAATATGAAAATGCATTCTCACGTTATGATAAATTACATGCTTACGATATGGAAATGCAGGCTTATGTTATGATAAATTGCATGCTTACGATATAAAAATGCATGCTTACATTATGATAAATTGCATGCTTACGTTACGAAACAAATGCATGCTTATGTTAATTCATGCTCGGTTGCACACTAGCCAGATCAACATTGGTTTACAGTCGAAACGACACTGATAATACGTGTTATGATTGTGTTGTGATATGTTATGATTATGATATGTTAAGTTATGCTATGCTTATATTATGATACGACATGATTTGTTTTAGAACTATATATGTTAAGGTATAGATTATGAGTAGTATATGATTTAGGTTTATTTTAAACTAGTGTATGTTTTATGTTTGGGCTTTGGGGATTGTGTCCTACATAGCTCTTCTTGAAGGGTGTTAGCTAACATGTACTCTGTGTTGTAGGTAATGGCAAAAGCGTGGTTTGTTAAGGTGATGAGTTAGAGTAAGCTCGGTCAGATGTGTGCATGCCGTGAATGGTTGACCTGGGGGTCAAGGGGTTGCTACTTATGCATTATTTTTTTTAAAGGTCTTTAAACATTGGTTTTATATTGAGTCTTAAAATATGAATTTGTACATATGTTATGCATAGAAAAGATGATTTATTTTAAATGTCGAGCTCTTGAGTTGCATTTTGTAAAATATGTTTTTTTTTTTTAAGTTTCATAAAAGTTTTGTTTTCTTAAAGATAATCATGTATATGTTAATTTACTTAAATATAGAATATTTAGTAAATTAATTTCTTTATAGTTCATTCATTACAACTATTATTAAAAGAATGTGTATAGATTTTAGCATGACGACGGGAGAGAATTTCTCTTCATAATCAACACATTCCCTTTAAGTGTAACCTTTTGCCACATGCCTTACTTTGAAAGTCTCTACGTTCCCATCTACACCTCTTTTTCTTTTGTAAATCCATTTACATTCAATGGGCCTGATATCTTGAGGTGAATCTACAAGTTTCTAGACTGAATTGGAATGCATTGATTCCATTTCCTAGTTCGTTAATTAGAGCTAGTCAAAATTATCGTTTTACCATTCTTATTACCTCTTGTTTCTTAAATAATATTAACTCACTAGTGAATAGTTAATTTATAATCATATTATAAATTTGAGCTCAATAACAATTCAGTTCCAAAATTAACACTTTTTAGGAAAGCTTGGATTCCAAATCTTGTAAGATCATGTTCCTAGTCATTCATGCTATTAAATTTTCAAAACAAAAGTTGCTAGCCACATTATTCTAAGAGACATTAATGAGTGAATCAAAAGACCCAAACAGACACGAACAAGAGTTCATGACTACTCAAGATTTGGACAGGTCTACATATGATCATCATATTTCTATGAATGAAATCCTTATTGCAAATGTTATGTTTATAAAGAAATTAATTTACATTGGTCCAATCATATATAATCTAATTATATAAATTACCTTTACTAAGATGTCTATCCACATCTACAATTTGGATCTAGATCACATGTATTATCAAAAAATGCTTGGTAAACTACACTAGCAACCATTGATTAAATATTCCATACTTTGATATGTTGCTAACAATTTTATTCATTATTCTATGTTCTTAATCCTCTTGTACTCATATAAGATCATTTTCTCATTAATGAATATGAAATTTTCTAATATTTATAATTATTCAAAAATAATTCAAACATAAAGAAAATGTACTTTTATTCAATTCCAAACAAAAAAGTCTTATTACATGCATTTAGGTCACCGACGCTAACATTACATAACTTGCTTGCCAAGTAATAATAAAATAATATGCATTACATTTGAAATAATAAATATATGATAAATATCTATTTGATTTGCTCATTCCACATGTTTTTACCAAAGCATCCGACCAGCTTGGTCAGACATGTCATCGAACCGACTAGCATCACCTTGATGAATGAAACCTTGTCTATGTTCTGACTAATTGTTGTGTGGTGAAGCTTTCAACTAAATCCTCGTCCCCTGGTCAAGGGTCGACTAGCATCTACAATGTCAATCTTGTTTGGTCATTCTTTGATTGCTAGGTGTTTATTATCTATGCCACATCATCATGCTAGTTTTTAGGGAAAATAGATAGATATTTTAGGTTTATAAAAATCTAAATGAATTGTGAATCAACGATAGACACATTATTCAATATTTAGAGAAAACATAAAAAAGAAAAATACACTCTCTTAACCTTTCTCCTCCTCCAACATCAAGAAAGTCTATGTTGTCCATATCCTAGTGTGTTGAGGATTGACTTGGAAGATCTCAATGTGGATCTTGGTACAATCTTGTGGATTGGATGTTCATTATCATATCTAAAAGATAGCAATGATACTTGATAGGCTACAAGAGGTATTAAATTTGGATCTATTTTTTCTTATGTTTCATTACTGTATACATAAATATATTGATCATGGCTCGGCTGTAACGCCATAATTTCTCATAAATTATCGAGAACAACATTGGATCATAATCATAAACATTGCTCTTTTATTGAATGAAAACTTAAAAATAGATATATGGATCCATGGTTTTACAAAAATAAAATAACTGTCTTTAACATAATAAAATGTGCAACATTTAAATAAAACTTTAAAAGAACATGCTTTCATAAAAATAAATAGGTTCGCTTGATCTTCCTCGACTATATAGTCCCCACGAGTACGTCACGAAGCTCTTAGGTCCCACTCGCCACCGGCCTTTCTATCTTTAATTGCCTAAAATAAAACCATCATAAGGGGTGAGCTTCTAAGCCCAGTAAGGAAAATACAAACAAGAGTTAGTCATATAATCATTTAATCAACATATCATAAATTTCACAAGAGTCATAACAAAACTTATTTATACTAATCATACAAATCATAAAACCCTAGGTCATATCATAGCATAAGTCATAATCATAAATCATAATCTAAGTCATAATCATAAATCATAATCTAAGTCATAGTCATAAATCATAATCTAAGTCATAGTTCATAGTCATAAGTTATAGGTCATAAGTCATAATCGTAACTATAGGTCATAGATCATAATAACAAGTCAGATATAATAAACATATAAGTGCTTATACAGGGGGTGGCAATTAAGCCCCGGACAAAAGTCTATCATACAACGAACATCAACTTAGGTCCGTCATAAAATTTTGGCAATCGAGTCTACCGGACATAAGTTCGTCATACATCATTGGAAACCTTAGGTCCAGACACACTTACCCCTTTATTGTACCTGAAATGTTAGGTCATACAAAACATAAACTAGATCGTAAACTAAACTACCTAATTTTCCTTACCGAAAACTGGGATATTAGATATAAGAGCGGGATTGGAAACTCCTAAAACCAAACATAAGAAACCATAAGTCCTCTAGAGAAAAGAAAATGAAAAGAAGATCTAAACCATTGGAATAAAGACTTACCAAAATCCTTAAGTTTGAACACCTAATCAAAAGTTATTACAACTTAGGTTTTGAAATAAAAGGAAAGAATAAGAAGAATGGAAATGGACTAAACCTGAAGATTAATGGTACCTTAGATATCTTAGTACTTTGATCTATACCTCAAACACCGAAATCACACAAAATCTTACTTCCCAAGTGTTTATAAAAACTTTAGATTGAAAGCTTTTAATCCCAAAATCTTAGTGTTTTCTCTCTAGAATAAATTTAGCAGCTTGGAGGCTCTGAACTGTGCTTGAATGATGAATAAAATGGCTGAGTGAAAGGTCCTATTTATAGAGTTCAAGGAGTGAAACTAACTCCCATTTCAATGAATAAATAAATGATTAAAAAATAACATTTTTTGATCAACAGATGCCCAAAATTTGGTCAAAAACTTTCAGGTTCGAGTCAAGGTTGTTAACGGCTGTGTCTAGTTTCAGATTCCGCGAAAATTAAAAAATGGTCACTGGAGCCGATATATCACCTCCTATAGGAGATATATCACCTTCATCATAATCCCGAGGGTCCGTGGTTTCGTTCGTGCGAAGTCGACGTGTTTTCCATATCAATCATAGGCGATATATCGGCCCCTGTAACTAAGATACATTGACATACGTTGATATTTCAAACACATTTTTGCACACTTTCAGCACACTTGAATTTTTTCAAACCACTTTGACTGAGTAAAACGTGATCCTATAGCTGAGGGAAGGTTCTAGACTTCATAGACTTATCCATGATTATTTTGTTCATCAAAAACCTTAAATTTTTAATAAACATACATGTGACAAGTGTATCGTTCATATTTAGTCTATCTAAACCTTAGGTTATAATAAATAATATTCTTAGGACTATATTCATTAATCAAACCTTATGATAAAATTAATATTTCTAAACTATAGGCTAAACTTATAAAATTCATAACTATCTCTACGAGTTTCCAACTAAATCTCAGCTTGAACCAATAACCATGAAAACTAAAATACTAAGCTACTACTACTACTACTATCTAGCTAAGTAAAATTTTGAGACACTACAATTCTCCCCTACTTATAAGAATTTCGTCCTCAAAATTTACTTACCAAAAATCTCGAGATATCCCTCCCTTATATATTCCTCTAATTCCGTGCTGCCTCTCTTTCTGTGCTATTGCTCCACAAGATTTTAAGTATATGGACACTTTTAGACCTTAACTCCTTAGTTCCTTGCTCTAGAACGCGTACTGGCCGTTATTCATAATTGAAATATTGTTTTAACTCCAGAGCCTTGTAATTGAGCACATGGGATGGATCTGATATGTATTTTCTCAGCATCAATACATGAAAAACGTTATGCGTTTCAGCTAATGATGATGGTAATCTCAACCGATATGCTACATGCCTTACTTTGTCCAATATCTCAAAAGGACCTATAAATTTCAGGCTTAACTTTCCTTTCTTTCCGAAACACATAATCCCCTTCATTGGAGAAACCTTGAGAAACACTTGATCGCCTACAGAAAATTCAACAGTTCACCTCTTAGAGTCGGCATAGATCTTTTGGCGACTTTGAGAGACAACCATTCGTTGTCTTATCTTTTCTACTACCTTAGTTGCTTCTCTTACAACTTCGGGTCCTAAATATCGTCTTTCACTAACCTCATCCCAATGAAGTGGTGATCGGCATTTCCGTCCATATAACATCTCATAAGGTGCCATGCCTATCGTTGCTTGATAACTGTTGTTGTAAGAGAATTCTGTTAATGGAAGATACTTGCTCCATGCACCTGGGAAGTCTAACGCACATGCCCTCAACATATCTTCTAATATTTGTATGGTACGTTATGACTGACCATCGGTTTGAGGGTGAAATGTCATACTTAGTTTTAACTTAGTGCTCATTGCACGCTATAAACCTTCCCAGAACTTTGATGTGAATATTGATCCTCTATCAGAGACTATCGTCTTTGGAACTCCATGTAGTCTCACTATCTCCGCCATGTAAAGCTCTGCGTACTGCTTAATGTTATAAACTGTTCTTACTGGTAAGAAGTGAGCAGATTTTTGTAAGTCTGTCTACTATCACCCAAATAGAGTCATGCTGCTTGGTGGTCCTTGGTAATCCCGTCACGAAGTCCATAGCTATATCTTCCCATTTCCATTCAGGAATCTCTAATGGTTGCAAAGTTCCAGCGGGTCTCTGATGTTTAGCCTTAACTTGTTGACACGTAAGGCATTTTGCTACAAATTCTGCTATGTCTTTCTTCATCCCCACCCATCAGTACATTGTCTTGACATCGTTGTACATCTTGGCGATCCCGGGTGAAGTGAATACAGAGTAGTGTGCGCTTCCTTCATAATACTTTCTCTTAATTCACCACTTTTGGGCACACATATTCGGTTCCTATATCGTAGCATGCCTTCTTTTGTCAAGGAGAAATCAACATTTTCTGAGCTTTGTAGTGCTGCCTTCATCTTAAGAAGAAACTCACCCTCTTGTTTATTCTCCTTTATTTCCTCCATTAGTGTTGACTTGAATGTGAGGTCAGATAGTTGTCCAGTTATTAGCTCAATTATGGACCTCTTAATATCATCTTGTAAGTGTTGAGCTATCCCCAGTGTTGATAAGCTTCCGTAACTCTGCCTACTAAGTGCATCTGCCACGACATTAGCCTTTCCCAGATGATACAAGATCTCACAATCATAGTCCCTTACTAACTCCAGCCACCTCAGTTGCCTCATATTGAGCTCCTTCTGTGTAAAGAAGTACTTTATACTATTGTGGTCCGTATAGATTTCACACTTTTCTCCATACATATAGTGCCTCCAAATATTTAGAGCGAAAACCACCGCTGCTCATTCTAAGTCATGGACCGGATACCGCTGTTCATACTCCTTTAGCTGTCTCGAGGCATATGCAACCACTTTTTCGTCTTGCATCAAAACACATCCAAGTCCCTGCTTCAACGCATCGCAATACACAACAAAATTTCCCTTATCGTTTGGGACGCATAGAACTGGGGCTGATATAAGCTTGTCCTTTAACGTTTAGAAGCTTTCTTCACACTTCTCCGTCCATACAAATTTCTGTTGCTTCAAATTGTTAAGGGTATAGCTATTTTCGAGAACCCTTCAACAAATTGTCTATAGTATCCTGCCAATCCCATAAAACTTCTCACCTCCGTGGCACTCTTGGGTTTGGGCCAGTCCTTCACTGCTTCAATCTTGGCTGGGTCTACTTCTACGCCATTTTTAGACACAACATGTCCTAGAAATGCCACCTTCTCTAGCCAGAATTCACATTTCTTAAACTTAGCATATAATTGATGACTTTTGAGTCGTCCAACGTCAGTCGTAGGTGCTCTTCATGCTCAGCTTTTTTTCCTTGAGTAAATCAATATGTCATCTATAAACACCAGAACAAACTTATCCAGGTGGTCCTTAAATACTCTGTTCATAAGATCCATGAACGTGGCTGGTGCGTTCGTTAAGCCAAAAGACATTACCATAAATTCATAGTGTCCACATCTAGTCCGAAAAGCCATCTTTGGGATATCTTCTTCTCGTACTTTTAGCTGATGATACCTTGACCGCAAATCTATCTTTGAGAATACCGTAGATCCTTGTAGTTGATAAAAAAGATCGTCTATTCGAGGTAAAGGGTATTTGTTCTTGATTGTCACTTTATTTAGTTCTCGATAGTCGATGCACATCCTCATACTCCCATCCTTCTTTTTGACAAACAACACTGGTGCTCCCCAAGGCGAATAGCTTGGTCGGATGAAACCCTTGTCTTAACTCCTTTAACTCGGTAGGCGCCGTTCTATAGGGAGCTTTCGAGATTGGTTCCATCTCAGGTGCCAATTCTATTTCAAACTCGATTTCCCTACTCGGAGGTAACCCCAATAGATCTTTTGGAAACACCTCAGAAAATTCGCATACAATATGTACATCCTTTGGTTCGAGCTGCATCTCTTGTGTTTTGTCCACCACACTGGCTAAAAATGCTTGGCAACCACTAATGATTAACCGTTGAACTTTGGCAGCTGAGACTATTGGTATGCGAGTTCGGGAAACTTCTCCTTTGAAGGTGAACTATTCTCCGCCTTCTGTTTGAAAGTTGACTGTCTTACCCTTACAATCTATCATTGCCCCATATTTTTCTAACCAGTCAACGCTTAAAATTACATCATAATCCTTAAGGTCTAACTCGATCAAATCTACTGGTAATTCTTTTGCTCCAATTCTAACTACAACGCTACGCACCCCTCTACTAGATAGCATTCTTTCCCCCGAGGGTAACTTCGTGACAAACTTATCTCTAAAAAGTTTGCATGGTCTATCTAAGCTATCAATCATATTCATAGAGACAAAAGAATGCGTAGCTCTTGAATCAAATAAAAAATTGTATAGTTTGCCAGAGATAGTGACTTGACCTGTTACCACTGTATTACTAGTTTCTGCTTCACCTCTAATAAGAGTAAAAACTCTGGCTGGCACAAGCTTGTCATCTTTCTTTTGGTCTTTCATCTTTGGACAATCCTTTTTAACGTATCATTCTTCTCCACAATTGAAACAATCTTTCATCTTATACAAGCATTCTCCTGAATGCTTCCTCTTGCAGATAGGGCACTGGGGATATTCCACATAAGGCTTCTTATTCCTGTTACCTTCTGATACAGTCTTGTTCTTCTTGTCGGCTTTTTGATTTTGACCACCGTCATGTTTTCGTTTGTGGTCATTTTGTTCATTGTTATTCTTTCGGGTGTCCCTTCTGGTCGCGCCTTCCTTCCAAATCCTTTCTTTCGCTTGCTCAGCTTCCAAGGCTACCTCTAATATTTATGCATAAGTGGTTATTCCCTGAATCAACTTTTCGTCACGGGCTATCATAGGTTTCAGTCCCTTCATGAATCTTTGAATTCTTAGTGTTTCAGTGGGTACCATGTCCGTTGCGAACTTAGCCAGCCTATCAAACTTCCTGGCATACTTTGTCACAGTCAAATTCCCTTGAGTAAGCATGATGAATTCATCCCCCCTTGTGGCTAGAATCGTAGGAATGTAATACTTCTTGTTGAACACTTGGATAAACTCATACCATGTCATAATGTTCACATCTCTAGTCTACTTCACTATATCCCACCAGATGTGGGCGTCTTTCTTTAGCAAGCTTGAAGCGCATGAGACTCGATCTTTGTTTCCTAGCCGCATATGTTCTAGAATGGACTCCACTGATCAAAGCCATTCTTCTGCTTCTATTGGGTCAGATCCGCCGTCAAAGTTTGGCGGTTGTTGCTTTCTAAAGCGTTCATACACTGCCTCGTAGCGAGGTTCCGCCAACTGTAGTAATTGTGCTAGAGGAATGACTTGTTGCGCCACTTGTTGTTGTTGCCCTGAGTTTATTTGGAACTCTTCTTCCCTTCTCCTTAGCTCTGCCCTAAGACGGGCATTTTCTATTTCCAAATTTTCTCGAGTAACAGCAGCTGTTGGATCTTCCACTACATTGGGTGCTTCTGGCACTCCTGGGGCTGCTGGAATTTCTTCATATATGGTGGTGGCAACTACTCCTCTTCCTCGCCCCCCTCCCCTTCCTCGGCCTCTTCCTTGGCCATTTAGTCTTTCAGATCTTCTTGGTTCCTGCTCCATGTGTCTTTTCTGTTTCCCCAAAAGAGAAAAATTTGAAAAAAGCTAAGACAAACAAAATAAGTAGAGGTTACAACTTAGCCTATTGTACTACTGTCTATTAGGTCCATCTATCTATTAAAACTACCCTATTACAATTAAGTCCAACTCGGGTAAATGGGCCTTAACAATTGAATCTTCCATGGAGGAGGGCTGAGTTCAGTATATCATACCCACTACTAAGGCCCCTAACTTCCACTTGGACCTAAAAGACAAGAATTTAAACCCTTGCTTTATTAATTGTTATTCATTTTAACTAGATCCAATCTAATAATGCAAAGCAAATGGGCATTCGCAAATGGGCTAACCCATAAGAGAGGAATTTAAACTTTACACTTTCAATTGAATCTGAAACTCTTAACACTTACTAAATAATGAAAAAATAACAAAAGAAAATAACATGTTTTATTAAAATAAGCAATTAATTACAAACTAGTGAAAAATTTCTAAAACAACATAAATAAAATTTTAACGATGTGTTCTTATATACATCTAATCCTACACATCAGATCCTTCTTCTAGCATATCATGAGTGAAGTCCTCATAATCCTCTCGAGTGTAGATAAACCTTGAAGTAAAAGGAACTTGTTTAAGAAATCTTTCCCTAAGGTTATCTGATAACTGATGAACCCTTTCTCCTATTTCTCCATTTGGTAATATAATATCCTCGAATATTTTAAAATTTCATGCAAACCTATCCATAAATATGTCATATTTATCTTCAATAGGTACATCATTATCAAATAAAAATTTATTCCATGCTATCCTAATGCTTGGTTCTGCTAATGGTAGTTTGACTGAGTGCATGAGAACTATGAACTTCCCATGCCATTTTAAAAGGGCTGTATGACTATCAATAATCTTTTCTATTTCCTTGTGAATTTGGTTGATTCTAAGAAACACTCTCTTGAACTCATTATCATACTCATGGTATGGTATTCTTCTTATAGCTTTAACCTTTCTAACCGCACTTGAGTCCATTGAGCTAATTTATGAATATAACACAAGAAAGACATTACAAACATATTTTGAAAACAATGTGTATACGTACTTGGTAACGAGTTGGTCCTTTGTAACTGTTGTGTGTATGTCATGAGAACGTTCAAGACCAATATAGCCGTGGCTCTGATACCACTTGTAACGCCCTAATTTCTCATAAATTATTGAGAACACAGTGTTGGATCATAATCATAAACATTGCTATTTTATTGAATGAAAACTTAAAAATAAATATATGGATCCATGGTTTTACAAAAATAAAATAACTGTCTTTAACATAATAAAATGAGCAACATTTAGATAAAACTTTAAAAGAACATGCTTTAATAAAAATAAATAGGCCCGCTTGATCTTTCTCGACTATATGGTCCCCACGAGTACATCACGAAGCTCCTAGGTCCCACTCGCCACCGGCCATTCTATCTTCAATTGCCTGAAATAACAACATCATAAGGGGTGAGCTTCTAAGCCCAGTAAGGAAAATACAAACAAGAGTTAGTCATATAATCATTTAATCAACATATCATAAATTTCACAAGAGTCATAACAAAACTTATTTATACTAATCATACCACATCATAAAACCCTAGGTCATATCATAGCCTAAGTCATAATCATAAATCATAATCTAAGTCATAGTTCATAGTCATAAGTCATAATCGTAACTATAGGTCATAGATCATAATAACAAGTCAGATATAGTAAAAAGATAAGTGCTTATACAGGGGGTGGCAATTAAGCCCTGGACAAAAGTCCGTCATACACCGAACATCAACTTAGGTCCGTCATAAAATTTTGGCAGCCGAGCCTACCAGATATAAGTTTGTCATACATCATTGGACACCTTAGGTCCAAACACACTTACCCCTTTATTATACCTAAAATGTTAGCTCATACAAAACATAAACTAGATCGTAAACTAAACTACCTAATTTTCCTTACCAAAAACCGGGATATTGGAGACAAGAGCGGGATTAGAAACTCCTAAAACCAAACATAAGAAACCATAAGTCCTCTAGAGAAAAGAAGATGAAAAGAAGATCTAAACCATTGGAATAAAGACTTACCAAAATCCTTAAGTTTGAACACTTAACCAAAAGTTATTACAACAAGTTAGGTTTTGAAATAAAAGGAAAGAATAAGAAGAATGGAAATGGACTAAACCTAAAGATTAATAGTACCTTAGATATCTTAGAGCTTCAATTTATACCACAAATACCAAAATCACAAAAAAGCTTACTTCCCAAGTGTTTAGAAAAACTTTAGATTGAAAAGCTTTTAATCCCAAAACCTTAGTGTTTCTCTCTAGAATAATCTTAGCAGGTTGGAGGCTTTGAACTGTGCTTGAATGATGAATAAAATGGCTGAGTGAAGGGTACTATTTATAGAGTTCAAGGAGTGAAACTAACTCCCATTTCAATGAATAAATAAATGATTAAAATTAACATTTTTCGTTCAACAGATGCCCAGAACTCGATCAAAAATGTTCAGGAATGAGTCAAAGTTGTTGAGGGCTGTTTCTAGTTTCAGATTCCACGAAAATTCATAAATGGTCACTGGAGCAGATATATTGCCTCCTATAGGCGATATATCGCCTGCATTATAATCCCGAGAGTCCGTGGTTTTGTTCATGCGAAGTCGACGTGTTTTCCGTATCAACCATAGGCGATATATCGACCCTTATAGATGTGATATATTGGCATACACTAATATTTCAAACACGTTTTTGCACACTTTCAGCACACTTGAATTTGTTTAAACCACTTTGACTGAGTAAAATGTGATCCTAACAGCTGAGGGAAGGTTATAGACTTCCTAGACTTAGCCATGATTATTTTAATTCATCAAAACCTTAAATTTTTAATGAACATACATGTGACAGGTGTCACCTTCTTATTTAGTCTATCTAAACCTTAGGTTATAACAAATAATATTCTTAGGACTATATTCATTAATCAAACCTTATGATAAAATTATTATTTCTAAACTATAGGCTAAACCTATAAAATTCATTACTATCTCTATGAGTTTCCCACTAAATCTCGGCTTGAACCAATAACCACGAAAACTAAAATACTATCCTACTACTACTACTACTACTACTACTACTACTACTACTACTACTACTACTACTACTACTACTACTACTACTACTACTACTACTACTACTATCTAGTTAAGTAAAATTCTGAGACGCTACATCGGTATTAAAAAGAAATTTTTGCAATACACCTTTCGTTGCACACTATGATTTACACATTTAATACCAACATGCATATCAATCAAAAGAGCTGATAATTCATAAGTGGGAACTCACACCCTCTAAGAGCTGATGCTTTACACTCTAAAACATATTTTGCTAAACTATGCACTACTCTAAAGCATATTTTGCTAAGCTATGCGCTACTTTTTGTTGTTGCTCGATGGCTCAATATGATACCTAAACAATCTAAGCTTTCATAATCCAGTAAGATCTCTTTGCTTAACACATCCATGTCACCACAATATGGGTTCTTTGCTTTAAGCATATTCATTACCACCAAACAGTCTGAAATGATATAGAAATTCTAATCCTACATGTCTTTTGAAAATTTTATTCTATTACAAATTGCATGCAATTCAACTACCAAACGAGAAAGAAGCCTTAAATCATACAAAAATTGAGCAACCTTAACACTACCATTAGAATTTTGAATAATAACCCTACTACTACACTCTCCCTTTCTATCCATACCATCCCCATAACTATGGTGGCATCCACAGTGACATACAAAGTTCCCATTGGTGGAGGAGACCATCTTTACTCCTTTAACATACTCACATTCTTATTGGGGCGTTGAACCATTTGAAACTCCTTTAACATCTTTCTAGTCTGTTTCAGTAAATATTTTAGTTTTGGAACAATATATCCATGAATGAAACTTTTTCTACTATTCCAAATCTACCTATTATTTATTCAAGTTTATGTAACTCAATTTATTGTAAATAAGATTTACAAAATATCTAGTCTTTACATTCAAATATGACAAAGATTTTTCTACTAAAATGTAATTTTTTTGTGTACAAACTCTAGTCATGTTTACTAGAAAACTCAAGTGAGCTTAGTCTTCTTCATTCTTTAATGTATAAAATATCTTTATGTTTTCTTATTCTTATTTTATTGTTTTGAATTCAATTAGATAATTGTTGGTTATCAAAAAACTTAGTTAATGTGTACCATTACTTTAAACATTGTTATAGAATAATTTATATAAGTGATTAAAAAAAAAGAAATGAGTGAATTAATTGAATGAATGGGTGGTTGAGATAGGGGAGGGATCACCACCAACCCATTATGGTTTAAGTCTGGGGTTTTCTGCTAATCGTCCTTGGGGTGGAGGAAGTTAGTGCTAGCCACTTACTTTACTACCCAAATAAAGTCATCCAATGAGACATTTGGAAAAGTCCCAAAAGAGCTGATATTGCATAGGGGTAATAACAACATAACTTGTTGGTTTTTGATCTTGTGATTGATAGTGCAACAGAAGCATGGAATAACATTTATATGCAGTAATAACAATTATTAAAGCATGAGAATGAATCACTCTAGAAACCATAACTAGAATGGAATTTTTCTCATGCGACATGAATCATAATAAAAAAAATACAATTACATTTTCTAGATTTAGAACACTTGTAGATCAAATAACTTCTAGTCTTCTAACAAACTATCTTCCATACTATAGCTCGCACAAAGAGAATAAGACAGGTGGATGTCTATACTATTTAGTACGATACATAATGACACTCTTTGAATCTCAGCCCATGCTAGAGTGTTCCTCTCACAAAAAAGAGAGAATAAAAGTTCTCTATTTTTCTCTCTCGGCAAAATAACATGTAGCTTCTCCTTTCTCTTGTTGGTGTTATGCTCTACTTATAGAACAACCAAAAAAAAACCTAGCCTTAATCTTATTGAGCTTATGCGTGAACCACAATTCATTTAGACTGTGGTTGCCACCAACTGGAAGACTATAAGCCCTTTAGTATTTTATCTTTATAAAATGCTCTATGTTGGACCTTTATCATATTATTTTATGTAGTATACAATTATACCATAGAATTAAATATGATCAAATTAATTTCACAAAATTATCGCAATTTTTAAAAAAAATATTATTTCTTAAATAATATTATTTTGTGAGATTAAAAATAATACTTTATTATTTTCAGCTATTTCCTTTTAATACCAAAATCCCACCTCTGTGTTATCGAGCTAGTATTGACACAATATGGATCAGTAGTTCTAAACTCCAATAATTGAATTAATTTCAATAACTCTTTGTTTTATTAATTAATTTATTAACTATGAATTATTCCACTAGAAATTCATAGTTGAACTCTCAAAACTAAAGTCTCATATTATGAGATGCTATAATTATAAAGTTGTCCATTAATTTAGTCATTACATAAGTTATGACCCTACGCTAGTTGTTCATAATTAAAACTAGGTTTGAATATCAGTTAACCTCTGTAATTATGTCTTTACCAATTAGTTCTATGGATCCTATAATGAACATTATTCTATAAATTTAATTACAGAATGAAATTTCTGTTCTCCAACAGAAACTAAGCGCTCTATGTTCAAACCCCAAATCAACACTAAAAGGAACAACTAATATGCTTCCATTCAAGTGAGGACTGGATTCTATATCTGTTAAGTATGTTCCCAGCCACCAGCAGTTCTATGACTCCAAGATATCATGAATTAGGCCGTAGGAATATTGAGCCTTACCAAATAAGTCAAAAGTCATAAAAGCGCAATCATGAGTCCATTACTCACTTCAAGATTGAGGTTGTCTCAAACGACCATCAATTGATAAATATTGAACTTCTATATTCTAACAAAGATTATTAGAAGATCGTACTTTCATCGCATCCAAGTCCTATATAATCTATATTGTATTCGAAACCTCTATCTCTTTGTGTCTTTACACGTAACAGCCCGAATAAATTGTCCTATCTTAAAGAAAAAATAGATCGTACTCATAATTTTTATTAAATAAAGCTTCCACTTTATTTAGCGATTACAGACAATTTTATATTATTATCTTGAATCAAATCATCTTGTATATATATGAATATACATATATTTAATTCAAGACTACATCGATAACATTAGATCTTTGTGGTAAATAACAATATAATAAAAATAGCAAATATTTATTAACTTTAATTAATAGTTATCCTTCATACAAAAATACGCTTTTAAAGACACAAATCTGAACAATCTCCAACTTGCCCTATAACATGTTTTTTTGCTGATTCAATCTTCTGAACGATACAACCCCTATGTGTACTATCTCTCTTATGAGGTGGTAGTTATGATCTATATGCTTAGCTATCTTATGGCTTCTCTGTTCTCTTGAGTTGACAATCGCTCCGTTGTTGTCACTGTAACGTCTTGCATTTTCGGGTACCTTTAAACGATCCGGGTTGGGATTTTTTTCCCCCGAGTTGAGAATATTTTAAATAATATTATATTTGTTTGGAAATTATTCCATGAGTTATGTCTAGCCAAATTATGAATTTTTTGATTTAAAATTCGAGATAAGACTTTCGGTCTTGGACCGACACAAAAGCCCTGATCGGGTAAAAATCTCAGAAAATAAAATGAAAAACTATGGCAAATATATTTTGGGCATAAAATACATTCCTAAAAATTAAAGTTTGGTCAAAAATAATAAACTTAAGAGAAAATGGAAATTTTAGGCCATTTTGTGTTAAATGCTTAATTTTACCAAAATGGGGAATTTTATTCTATGAATGGACCTTAGCTTAAATTTTATTGTGTGATTAATTAAATTACATGTGAGAGACATTTAATATAATTATTTAGTGTTAAGTTTTGTGTTTAAAACTTAATAAGAGTGAAAAAGGTATAGAAAGTCAATTTGAACTTTTCTTCTTAGGAAATATTGTTTCACCTTTATAAAAAAAAAATATAAAACATAAATAAAATTCAAAGGGTGGCTGACCATGTGAAGATTTAAAATGGTGTAGAACAAAATTAATTACTTTTAAATCCCATTTATTTAAATGTTAGGGATAAAGGCAAGTGAGTAAAACACTTGAGCGTTTTAGGTTATAATTAGAGTTGTATAAACTCTTCTAACCCCTTCCCGAAACCGACCACTCACTCTCTCTCATTCACTATCATCTTTTTGAAAACTCTCTCAAGTTTTCTCTTCATCTTCAATCTCAAGAACACTAAGGAGACTTGGAAGCTAAGCCTTGGTCTAGGAAGGATTTTTTTCCCTAAGGTAAAGTTTCCATAAACTAGACTTTTGTAAAGTTTTAACCATAGATTTTTCATTAGCTAATTATCTATGTTGTTGGGGGGAGTTGGTTAGGGTTTTTGAAAGGTCTTGAAGGAGCCAAAGCTAATAGGAAGATCCACCCCTTAAGCAAGAACACCAAAGAGGTAAGAAGTTTACTTTTATGGTTGTTATTGTATGATTTTTAGTTTTAAGCATTATTTTGTATAGTTAATGCTTAAAGTTTCTTATTGGTGATGTAATAAGGTTATGGTAGTTGTTTTTATAATTTTTATGATGCTTGTGTGTTGATTTTTGAAAATAGGGACCAAAACTCCCAAGGGTTTTGTAGGAAACCTTAAAACAAAATACATGTTTTGAGCTGTGACTTCCAAGGGGTCAAGTATCCACTGTATATTGATTTTATAAAATTTAATTGTACTGTGATGTTGTTGAGATTGAGTACATAAAATTGAGATTTTGAAACACTCAACAATGCTTAAAAATGAGTCAGTTATGCTATTTCAAAGTTTAGGTAAAAAGCTGTATTTTTTTCGTATTCTTATTTTTGGAACCAAGTTTGGACAGCTACTGCATAGGGAAAATGAACCTATTTTCTTCTAAAATTTTGTGGACATATTTTTGGCATAACTTGGTATTCCACAATAAAATTTGGTAAGAAAATATTGAACGGTTTGAAAGTTATTAAGTGTCAAAGTTTGGAAAAAAAAATAAGGACTTGAAAATAAGGTCATTTTTACCTCATTGTTGGAAAATGATTTCACCAATCAAAAAAGCTCATTTTGAACTAAGATTTTACAAAGACCTAAATGGAAAACCAAAAATGGAATTTGAAAATTTTGGTAACAATTGGGTACGTAAATTTAACGTAGTTAAAAATGTGAAAAAATAGGCTTTTCACACGTAGTGTAAAAATGAGATTTTGGAACTTAAGGTAAAAAGTAAAATTTTGCTTATTGCAAGATATAAACCTTGTAAGTCTTGAAAACATATTTTCACTAAAATTACCACTTTGAGTTTAGTGTGAATTATTTTTATTAATTTTTTTTTATTCTTTTTAAAAATAAAAGATTTAATTTATTAATAGTTAATAAATTAAAAGAGGGTTTAAAACCCTATATTTTGATAAATTGATTAAGTGAATTATTTTTCTAGTAAGTGAACTTGATTAATTGATTTGGAAAATTAACCAGTCAAGATGAGAGATTTTTAACAGTTTTCCTAATTAAGATAAATTAGGCTATTTTTCTTAAAACAGTTTTTAGAGATTAAAACCTTAAGAAAAATAAAAGGAAAATTAAGAGTTTATTTTCTTGAAAAATAATTAAGGAATTTAATTAATATTTTATGGATATAATACTGGCTAAAATCTTCTATATATTTTAACTGACTTGTTGAAAGTACGGATTAATAGAGATGCGTTTAAAGAACAAGATTTTTAGCAGATTGTGGGAAAATACTATTGTGATACCCGAGCCTAGGTATCGAGACCATAGGATAGGTCTCCTCGAGACTTAGGGTTTAGTCTCAAATATTTTTGTATGAATTTCCTTAATGAGTTTAAAACCAAAAAATGATCATTTATCCTTACAAATGATTTTTATTAAAATGACCAAACTGCCCAAAATAATAATAATAAATTATGAGTGCCATAATTAATCCGAGTATACTGTATGGATAACTACAGTATTGACTAGCATAACTGGACTGAACGTTGGAGGGTGAAATCTTGCTGAGTGCTAAGGAATCCAAGTAAGTCAACTTATATTGTGTGGCTGCAACATGAAACGATTATTGTATTGTATGTTAGTATACAGACACATGCACATATATAAACTGTCATAGAAAGTTGCTTTGAGATGTTAGTCTAGTGAGTACTGATTTAGAAAATATGAGTGGTAGATATCCGTCATATCCTAGACGGCTAATCCCTGTCACACTGCTTGATTTTATTATGTCTGATTCAGTACCGTGACGAGTGGCCAAGAGGTGAGGATTGCTGGTTAAACCTAGGGGTGCCAAAAGAAATGGGACCTAGGGGCCCTCATGCTTACTTAATCAGTGAACGGTTAGAACCCGGGCAAGTGGTCTGATAAGTTATTCCCAGATAGCAGCCGTGAATATTGGCCATTCAGTGAGAGTGCCTAGAGATACTAGAGGTTGCCAAGATTGAGTGAGGCTGAACACTCTAGGGTCAACTGCTCACCAGCACCACTTATTAACATAGAATTCTTTGTAAAACCGTGTAGATTCGATTACACTCTTGGATAAGTAGTGATGCCCTAGGTAACTTGATGGTTACCCTTGTGAGGGATTTACTCTTGGATAAGTAGTGATGCCCTAGATAACATGATAGTTACCCTTGATGGGGATATTCATTGGCTAGATCTTAGTGGTGAGACTCAGTTCTCTCTTACAGATTAGCATTTATGTTGGAGGGCGTGTTACGCCCGAATTGTTGGAAATTGTCGAGCGTTGGTCTCGAATTATATTGTGATATGATATATCTGCTTGCTCTGGGATTTTCTGAGTGCAGGGATATATTTGTTGATAAGATATAGTTGTGAAATAATATATCTGCTTGCTTTGAGATTTTTTGTAATGACCCAAATTTACTAACAAGGCTTAAGGGCCTTGATTAGTGTGCCGGGAGGGCATAACTGGATTATATGTGATTTAATGATTAAAAGCATGTTATTTGATTATTTGAATATCTGTGATGCATGACTATGTGTATTAGTATGCATATAGGCCCTGATTAGGTTAGAAGTGCGGAATCGTAATTTTGGCTCGTTGAGGGCATAATTGTATATATTTGTGATAAATTGTCGAGACCACATTATTATGTGGATATATTTGTAATCTGTGACTCGAGGCGATCCTAGTGAGCAGTTCAGCGAAAAAGTCACGACGGGGATTTATACCCGGCTCGGGTCGAGCCTGGGGGTATTTCTGGGAATTTAGAGAATACATTGGGGTCTATTTTGGTATTGAGGAGTATAATTGGTGATTAGTTAGGCGTCGGGAAGTAAGCGGCAAATATTAGAGACATTCGAGGAATTAGCGGGAATTGAGTGTAATGACCAAAATGCCCCTAGGTGGATTTAAAGGCTTGGGAATTATGGGAGGGAAAATTGGTCATTTGGCTTATAAGGGATAAGTATTATTAAGCTTTATACTTTAGTGGGATGTGTAGAAGGTAGTAGAGGTCTGAAGGAAAGAAAGAAGAGAAAAGGAAAAAAAAAAAAAGGGAATTAGGAGTCTATCTCTCTCTCACTCGGTTGGAGGTCTCTTCTCCATTTCTTGAGGTTTCTTGGAGCTAAAACTCAGGAAGAGTTTGGGCAAGAGCTTGAGGCTAGGATACCTGGTTTGGTTTGAGGAATTGGCAGGGGATACTCATCATTTGAGGTAAGGTTCAAGGTAGCTTTTCAGTTTCTATTTCTTGGTATTGTTGTGGATTCTGAGCTGAGTTTTGATGGGGAATTCTAGGGAGTTGAGGCTGAAGCTTTGAGGAGGTGAAGGCCAAGCCAGTGTGGAGGATAACCTAAGTTGAGCTCATCCATCAAAGGTAAGAAACTCTGGTTTAAGTTTTGTGAGTTATGTGGTTTTGCTGAGATTTTAAGCTCTAGGATCAGCCATGGTGAATTTTGTGATTTGGAGTACATGTGATTGAGTTTTGTGTGGTTGGGACTTATGGAATGAGTGGAGGATGTTGGGAGGCTTACTTTGAAGTTTGGTTGAGTTTTGAGTAGGTTTGGCTCGGGAAAATTCGAAGGAGAAAATGCATTGCAGGGCTGTGCTGTGACTAGCGCTACAACGCTAGTCACTGGGTGCTGTAGCGCTAGGCCCTAAAGTTCCTGAGCCTTTTGGCTCTATTGGTAGCGCTATAGCGTTCTCCTTAGGGCGCTGTAGCGCTACCCTGTTTCCATAAAGGGGTTTTTGGGTTATTTCTAAGGGTTTTTGCCCGAGGGTTCGGGGTTTGATTCCACCACCCCGTTTGGTGGAATTAGGGCTTCCCAAGGGCTCGGGATTAGTCCCAAGGCTAGGTTTTGGACTTGAGGTTTGGTGATGATTCTGATCTATGGTTGTGACTAGGTGTACGCTAAGGCTCGGACGGGATCGTGCTTGAGGATCAAATTGAACAAAGTTAGCGAATCTAAAGGTAAGAAAACTGCACCCGGTTATGTGTTTGTGATGAGACTAAGAGCTCCCTATATCTGTATGATGTCATAGATGGTATTATTCCATGGGACATGTGATAAACGGCCTAAGGGTGCCATAAACAATACTTGCGCACAGGGCGCAGCTCGGCCACTGGTAGCCGAGGACAACTTAATATTCATTGAGCTCGGTTTAAGCGGGCCGGAGTCAGTGGGATAAATAGAGGGTGCGACCTAAGGGTGTTAACCCTAGTTATCATATGTGAATTGATTACTGATATGAAATGATATACTTGGTATGCTGAATACTTGATTAACATGAATGCTTACACTGTTGAGTACATGCTTATGCAGTATGAGTTATCTGATTGTCTATTGAATGATTATGCTCTGTTGTTGTGTTTTCTTACTAGGCCTTGGCTCACGGGTGCTACATGGTGCAGGTAAAGGCAAAGGCAAGTTGGACCAGTCCTGAGGTGGAGAGCTGCGGGGCTGAATGTACATAATCAGCTGATCGGCCGCCACGACCGAGGAATGGAACAGGACGAGGAAAGCCTATTTGTCTGTTTTGCCTTAGAGTGGCTAGCAACTGTAGTTAAATCTTAAATCTTTTGTAAACGATTTTAAACTCATTACTTTTGGGATCCCGTGTAAAAAGAAAAAGTTTATCTATAAGAAAAGCGGCTTTTGAGACCAAGCTCTTTTAACCCTAGTTCAACTATAGTTTCAGTAAAACATTTTGAATTAAATGACTTGATTAGCGAGTCTTGCACCTTTATAAACACATAGTGTTACGGTCTTGGCTATCTAGGGTGTTACAACTTGGTATCAGAGCGTCCTAGGTTTAAGGGTTCCTGAAGACTGGCTGGACATGTACATTCGACGCGAAAGACAAGCTCGACTCAGGGTTTGGTAATTGTGTATACATGACTATATGTTTAAATGATCTGAATGAATTATGATTGTTGATATCTACTTGACTAATAGGGAGCATGAGATACTGATAGGGCCTGACCCTTGACTATTGCATGATGATATTGAGGTGTGCTTATCAGCAATGCTATGCATGTGAATGAATATATGGATGAATATTTGGATAAACTATTATATTTTGATTGTTTGTGGTTCCAATGGTGGATCATGAAAGGATTATTACCTTGTCATCATAGTCTGATTACCGAGTCGTTGATTGCAGATTGACTTGGATAATTATGTGTCCAAGAAAATCTACGCGACTAGCCGGCAATAGGTCTAGGCCTAGAGATGATGACCAGGGCCAGACCCCTCCGCTAGTCCCTGAGGACTGGCAGTAGCTTATGGCAGACATGCAAGCTCGGCTATAGAGCCAGGATGAACAGATTCGAATTCTGTGGTAGTAAGCTCCATTAGGGACTGTTGCCCCCATTATGCCACCTGTAGTGGTACCTGTTGTACAGCCAGTAGAGGTTGAGAATAGATGGGAGCCGTTGTATGAGCGGTTTAGGAAACAGCAGCCCCCGATCTTGGAGGGAGGACCTGATCCACTGAAAGCTAAACAGTGGATGACCATGATTACTACCATTCTGGACTTTATAAGGGTAGAGGGACAAGACAGAGTGCCCTGTGCCACATATATTCTGAGGGAGAATGCCTGAATCTGGTGGGAGGTGGCATCACAAACCAGAGATGTTACTGCTTTGACTTGGGAAGGATTCAAGGACTTATTCAGTCAGAAGTATTATAATGTTGCCATCAGGGCAGCGAAAGTAAATGAGTTTGTGGGGCTGGTTCAGGGCAACATGACCATTACAGAATATGCCCTAAAGTTTGACAGACTTGCGAAGTTCGCACCCAACCTTGTGCCTACTGATGCAGCTAGGCAGGACAGATTCATTAGAGGGCTTAATGCTATGATAGCCCAAGATGTGAGGATTACAACAGTTCCTGGAGGGACAACTTATGCCCAGGCTGTAGAGAAGGCTCTTACCGCTGAGGAAGCGAAAAATAAGATATGGAGAGAGAGTGCAGCAAGGCGGGAGGGCCGCAGGGCGGTGCCTCCATATTCTAGTTTTGGTAGGGGCGGAGGCCCCAGTGATTTAAAGAGAAAGACCCCTGATGCTTTGACCACTCCTGGTCCTGATAGGAGAGGTTGAGGTACTCAGGGTGGTCGTCAGGGAGGCGGTGATGCATGGAGAACTTATCTTGAGTGCACGAGGTGCAGGAGACGCCATCCGGGTGAGTGTCGGGCTAAGGCCTGTTATGTGTGCGGAGTGGTGGGACACCTCAAGAAGGACTGACTGACAGTGAAGAAGGGAGATGCGAGGAAGATGGACAGCTTGACTCCAGCTCGAGTGTTCACCCTGACGCAGGTAGAGGCCGAGGATAGTCCCTTGGTAGTGACAGGTCAGCTTTCTAGTGCTGGCTCTCCTTTTACTGTATTGATTGACTCTGGTGCTACAAATTCGTTTGTTTCTAGTAAGGTGATTGATAGACTGTGTAGACCTAGTGATTATTGTACTTCAGGGTTTGGGACTATTTTGCCTACAGGGGAACTAGTAGTATCTAGGAGGTGGATTAGAGCACTGCCAGTGATAGTAGATGTAGAGAGCTGCCAGTAGATTTGTTTGAGCTGAGTATGGAGGACTTTGATCTGATTTTAGGTATGGATTGGCTGGTTAGATATGGAGCTACTATTGGCTGCAGGAAGAAGATGGTGACCTTTGAGCCAGAGGGTGAGGATCCCTTTGTTTTTGTGGGAGCGGTGCATGGACCCCGCGTACCCAGGATATCGACACTGAGAGCCAGAGATTTGTTACAAGGAGGGTGTATAGGTTTTCTGGCTAGTGTGGTGGATACCACCAAGGTTTCGCCAGCAGGACCGGAAGAGACCAGATTGGTTTGCGAGTTCTTGGACGTGTTTCCCGAGGACTTGCCAGGGTTGCCTCCGCGTAGAGAGATTCAGTTTGTCATTGAGTTGGCGCCAGGGACAGAGCCAGTGTCGAGGGCACCATATAGGATGGCACCGGCAGAACTGAAAGAATTGAAGATGGCACCGGCAGAGAATTTATTTACATCATCACCAATGAGTAATAAATCATCTACGTATAATACTAGAAAAACCATTTTGTCCTTGTCGACATAAGGTTCATCGACATTTTGATTAAAAACATAAGATTTAACAACTTGGTCAAATCTTATGTTCCATGATCTGGTTGCTTGCTTAACTCCATAAATGGAACTTTGTAATTTGCAAACCTTTTGATCTTTGTCTTGTTCTATGAAACCTTCTGGTTGTACCATAAACATACTTTCTTCAAGATGACCATTTAGAAAAGTTGTTTTGACGTCTATTTGCCAAATCTAATAGTCAAAATGATTGACAATGGATGAGAGTGTAACGCCCTGCGTTTAGGGCACAGGGTAAAACCCTAGTTCAAGTATATTTTAATTTCCTGAATTATGTATTATGTTAGGTGAATATTTTATGTTACAAGAAGTTGTGATGTGTGAATGCATGCCATGCTGTGGTAAGTGCAGTTATCTTTTTAGAAACCGAGACCCTTGGTCGTGGACTGGGTCAAAAACCCTAATCAGGTAAAAATCTCGGATTAATTAAATAGGAAATACTATGGCATAAAAATATTAATTTTGTTTGACACTGAGACTTTATAGTCGAGCCAATAAACTTAAGAAAAATTGATTGAGGATTTAATTCCAATTGATCGGGTTTAAGAATGGAAATTCTTGCCCGAGCCCCTGAGGGCATTTTGGTCAATTTGAGGAAATTACCAAAATTATGTGTTATGTGACAAAAATTATTTTTGGTCACATTTATTTAATTAATTTTAGCTTGGTATATTTAAAAACTATAGGGTAAAATTTTGGTTAGAAATTAGAAGTGAAATTACCAAAGGGTCCTTGAATGCCTTAAAGTGTGGTAAAATTTGGCAAGGGCATAAAAGTCTTTTCACAAGGGAGGAGAGAGAAGGGTGGGCGGCTAGGCTATGCCTATGCACTCAAGTTTCTTATGACACATATCCTAGGGAAGGTTAAGAGACTACCCTAATGATTAGTGCTCTTCCACATTTTTGTCCTTAATCATTTTTCACCAAAACTACACACTTCCCTCAAAAATCATTTTTTCCACTCAAACAACTTTCTCTCTTCCACTCTACACTCCCAAAACCGAATGCCCTGAGCCCTTGGCTGCCATTTCTCTTTTCTTCACAAGCTTGGTTCACTCATTCTCCATCGAAGGAAGGAGAAGCTCAAGGGAAGACTAGTGAAGAAGTAAGTACGAAACTTTGTCCATTTCACTTCTTCAAATCCAAAACCCTAAGGGGTGGAATATGCATGCATGTGATCTAATAGCCATGAATGGCATGGATCTTGTGTTCTAGGGTTCAAGGGAGGTTGTTCTAGGAGGATCTCAAAGTTGAAGCTTTTTGGTGATCTAGTGAAAACAAAGGTAAGGGTTCTAGAGCTTTTGTGTTTTTCCATTTATCTAAAATCTCCTACTCTAACACTCTCTTACAAATCTGCATGTGAAACCTATGGGGCTCAGTTTGAGGGTATAGAATCCTAGAAGGAAGTTTGGACAAGCTAAGGACAATCATCTCCAAGCTACAACCATCAAAGGTAGATCTTTGGTTGGTTTTGAGTTGTTTTTGGTTACTGACGTTAGATCTGATTGTATATGTTGTTTTGTTGGTTTTTGAAGTTTATTTTATGCTTGAGGGTTAGATTGGTTGATTTGTTGATTTGCCTGCATGCATGTGGCTAGGGTTTTGCTAGTTGTGTTTAGTTTTGCTAGAATGTGTAAAAATGCATGCTGCCAAGTTTTCATGGTCTGACTTCCAACGAGTCAGATCATACCCTACTACCTCTATTTGTGTAAATAATTTGGATGTTTGCATAGTTATAGATGATTAATTGAGTTTAGGCTTTTGAAAATAAAAAAAAGTGTTTTCAAACCAAAGTTATGAACTTTTTGGTATCTTGATGTAAATCTGGAAAATTTCTGGGCAGCATGCACTGCCCCGATTGTTTTAACTTTTGAATGGGTTTAAACTAATGAAATTTTGTAAGATGTTAGTTTAAACATGTATAAGGGTCACTGTGAAATTTTAAAGGAAAATATTTTGAGGTATAAGAGATATGATTTTTCAAAGTTTCCCCTAGAATCTAGAAACAAAACTTCTGGGCAGCAAGCACTGCCCAGATGGCTTTAAATATTTGGTTGAGTTTTATTATTTGAAAAATTATGAAATTTTTTAAGAAGCTAATTTAGATGTGTAAAAAGATTCCTGTAAAATTTCATAAAGAATTGGGCTACGGTGTATGAGAAATAAATTTTCAAATTTACCATAAAAACAGGGAAAAACTTCTGGGCAGCAGGCACTCCCCAGATTTCTTTAAAAATTTGAATGGGTTTTGCCACCCCAAAAATTATAAATTTTGCAGAGAATTAGTTATGATATGTACAAAGACGCCTGTAAATTTTGAGAGAAAAATATATTACGGTTTAAGAGAAATAATTTTTCTAAGTTTTCTCTAAAAACTGAAAGGTAGCAATTTCGAACCTTAACAAAAAGTTGATTTTTACCATTTTATAAGTTAAGGGTCCAATTGCCCTTCTTTACAAAAAAAAAAAAAAAAAACATAAATAGAGATCCTAGGTTATGGGTAAGAATTGGTAAGAATGGGAGTTTGGATTTTGTAGAACCTTTAAGAGAGCGATATGACATTGTTAGATATTATTTGAAACGGATCAATAAGCGGTATTTTGGCAAATGATATGAAATGGTAATTTTTCATAAGAAGACAACAAGTTGGTATTTTCTAAAGATATGAGTTGAGTATAACTCCTTTTTCCTACAACAAAAATACGAGTTATCCGATAAATGAGTTCTTCAATTAAAGAATATTAAAATGCATGGTATGGTGAGCGTGTTGCGGCAAGACCGATTTTCCTATGATACCGTTAAGACTGAAACGAAGTCCAGCCTTATACACTGTGAAGTGTATAAGAGACTATAGTATAGAGTCCATAAGAATTTATTTCATGTAGCTATTGTGGAATATTAACTATAAGAATATGCCATAGTTTAATCCGAGTCACTGTGTGGTTTCACTACAATGTTATCTAAGCGTGAAGGCTCGCTTTTGGATAGAAGGTTTCCACAAGCAAGCGCTAAGGAATCAGGGTAAGTTATGTTTGGCTATAACACGTTAATGGCTAGTTTAGATAACTAAGTTATTTGTTAATAATTTGAACTAGTCCTAGAAGGTTTACTCAAGACCGTGGTCCTAGAGAATTCGCATACTCATGACTAAGGTAAGCAGTTCGCTACCTACCGTGACAACTATGAACTCTGGCTAGCCACCGGGGAACTATGTGAGAAACTAGTTCACCACAGATGCTTGTGTGGCTAAAGTTGGTTGGCCATCGTGATATGTAAGAAGTTTGGTTTGCCATCGATGCCTGTGTGGCTAAAGTTAGTTGGCCATCGTGATATGTAAGAAGTCCGGTTCGCTATTGATGCTTGTGTGGCTAAAGTCGGTTGGCCATCGCGATATGTAAGAAGTCTAGTTCGCCACCGATGCTTGTGTGGCTAAAGCCAACCTGTGTGGCTAAAGTCGATTGGCCATCATGATATGTAAGAAGTTTGGTTCGCCACCGATGCTTGTGTGGCTAAAGTCGGTTGGCCATCGCGATATGTAAGAAGTCCAGTTCGCCACCGATACCTGTGTGGATAATGTTGGTTAGCCATCGCGATATGTAAGAAATCTGGTTCGCCACCGATGCCTGTGTGGCTAAAGTCGGTTGGCCATCGCGATATGTAAGAAGTCTGGCTTAACACCCGTGACATAAGAGTTAGTTAACCTCTGTGACACGTAAGTAAATTAATTCTGAAATCAAATCTCTATGGCTAAGAAAGTATGCCGAAGTCCTCTAGGAGTCTGGGTAACCGGTGTAACTAGTTTACACCCCTCGACGCAATGGTGAGATATGGTAAGATATGCAGAGATATGTTAAGTGTTGAAGGTTCCTCTGGAACCCTAAGTAAGTATGTATGATATGATACGAATGTGTAAGTAAGTATGTATGCTACTAGTTAAGACTGTATGTATGCTCTGGGATTTTCTGCGTCCAGGTGTACCTTCAAGTTATAAATTTTGGTAATGAGGTATGACCATAAGTTTGCCAGGACGTTCGCACATTCTTAAAATGTATGTTAGGGTTCGTCTTCATGAGAATCCTATTCTTGGTTGATTATCTGCCTAGTTATAGATAGTTAAGTTCTTGCTCTCTTTATGTGGCTATGTTTGTTAAGTTGTTCTTACTAAGCGTTTTGCTTACCGAGTTGTTTCGTGTTGCATGTAAGCTCAAAGGCAAAGTGGATCAGTGAGTGTTGGAGTTTATCTTCGAGGATGTACTGTGGACCGACCTTTTGGGAATTTACGTTTTGGGGATTAGAACTCATATGATAACTAACAGTTTATTTTGGGCTCGTTTATGTTTTAAAATTATGACACTGTAATTCACTTTTAAGTATGCGCATACTTCCGAACTATTGTATGTTTTGAAAAGTTGTTTTTATATGGATTGTCGGTTACCTTATTTTAGAAAATGGTTATGTATTCCGCAAATTATGTTAAGAGATTTTATGAGATGTTACAGAGAGAATTCAGATAGATTTTAGCATGGCTAGAGGAAAAAATGTTTCTTCATAATCCACACATTCTTTTTGTGTGTAGCATTTGGCTACTAGCCTCGCTTTGAAAGTCTCTACTTTCCCATCAACTCTTCTAGTCCTCTTGTATATCCATTCGAACCCAATAGGTTTTACGTCTTGGGGCATATCTACAAGTTCCCAAATTGAGTTGGAATACATTGACTTCATTTCAAGTCTCATATCTTCAATAAATTGTTCCTTATAAAGATCAATCATCGCTTGACTAAAAGTCAAAAGGTCATCAACATTGTCATCAGATTTTGCAACTTGTGCTTCTCTGAATCCAGTGTAATGAACGAGTTGTCTTACAACTGTAACGCCCTACTACCTTAGAGCTGTTACTAAGTGAGTTTAAAACGTCCTTTTAACTCGCTAATTGAGGTTTTAAGGCAAACGTGTAATTAAGACATGTACGCACTGCCTCACGCTCTCCATACTCATGGTCGGTTGACTTTCTCCTTGCCCTTACCTGCATCACAGAGCACCCGTGAGCCGAAGCCCAGCAAGCACTACAAGAAAAAATGCTTTTAATAACACCAAAAATGTGTTATCAAAACATACCATAACACTTTTTGATGTGTTAAGGCCGACTATGTTATCGTAGGTCAGGGTTCTTTTCATAACACTTTATCATTGTTATACAGATGTGTTATTATACTGTCAACGATAACACAATTTCTGTGTTATTTTAATAAATAGATAAGTGTTTAATTATGTTATTTATAGTCGATTATATAACACATTTCAATACTTATAAATTTGTGTTATACTACACTTTAGTATAACACATTTTTTGTGTTATACTACACTTTAGTATAACACATGTGTTATATTAGCTTAGAGAAACATAATCTTTTTTTACTTACACAAAACTAGGAAAACAAATATGAAAGTTGAAGCCAAATAAGGTAACATAAATAGATTTTTATTAATTACTCAAATGTAATTACAATATTTAGTCTACTAGTCTAGGCTTAAGAAATCATATTACAACATAATTTATGCCCAATTCAGATTCCTTTATCACTAAATACAAAACAAGAAATGTATACAAAAATTAGTGAAATACATTCTTCCATTCTAAAGGCCTCAACTACAAATGTTGTCAAGAATTGCTCCTAAGAAATCATCTCAATATACCTGCACATTGTAAAAAAAAAGTCCTTTTATTATTAAGAACATAAGACTTAAGCTAGTTTCCACCTGTAAGCATATAAAGTTTAAATTAAATTTGTAATAACTCCAAAACTTGACGAAATAGTAGGGTATAGCAAGATGTACTACCATGCAAAACAACGACTGAAGCAACAAAACATGCAACTTAAAACAATGTTTGTGAAATGTATCAAGATAACAAATATATAATTCTCAATAAATGTAAAGTAAGTATAGACTTGGAAATGTTTATCATATTAAATAGAAATAAAAAAGAGGAAAAATCAATAAAATGCGTGTTTCATATCTAATGGCATAATAAATGCAAATCCAAGAAGATAAAGATGATAATGATGGTGATTTTTCCAGGACTTTACCTTTTCCAGAGTAAAAAAGCAGAGCAGAGCAGGTAAATTTTCTTAATTCAAATATCAATTTGTTACGTGCACTAAGCCAGATAATCACAATTGACAAAAGAAAAGACTGTATCTTAAATTCTTGACACACGAAACTTCAGCAGGAACAAAATTACCATTTACATATATTTATATATATATATATGGCTAGTGTCAAGTAATAAACCACACACGCACATAAGCTGGAACTTAGATTGAAGGGAAATCATTGAAGATTCACTATATTGAACTAGCAATCCAATTAAAGGCACATGACTAACATACACTACTGCAAATAAGAGCTCTACTTAGCTTGTCCTGTTTCTTTGTTAGAAATCACATCCTTCTCTTGGGTAGAATTCTTCATTTCATTATTTACTCTTTCTATTCCTATACATGGAGTTTTAAATGATCTATATGATGATGTTTTAAACAACATCATAGACTTGGCAGATTTTTTGCGCAACTGAAAAGAATCAATGAATATAAAAACATAGAACCAGTTTCCATTGCTTAGAACTAAGAAGGATAAATTTAATGTGACATGACATTTATACAATTAACCAAAGATTAATAGTGATGGCCAGTCTCCACCTAGTGACCATCTAAAAGATACAAATCTGAAAACATAATACATACCATGGTTTGCAATTTCTGTATCTTAGCAACCTGACCAATGAATCTCAATTGCAGTAGATCTTCGAAGGAAATCAATGACACACTTTTAACACTGAGTTCTTTTTCCTTTAAGACAAGAATATCCTTCTCAGCCTACAATCTCCAATGACAACATTATTTTTAGCATCAGAATGACATCTTAGCAAAAAATGACAGATAAAAGGCATAAATAAACTACCGACCAGTTGCAACCTGAAGTTTCTCATACGAAGCCTGATACTCAATAACTTCAGATTTTGATTTTTCAATTTGATCTCTCACTAAGAGGTAGGCTTGGGAAGAGGAAATACATGCTATATTCTTCAATTTACTCTGTCCATTTGCGAGAAGAGTTAGCATTAGTGAAATGATATTTTAAAGTAATAAAACCAGCACACACAAAAGACTAGTTATACATTAAAGTGACCTGCAAGTTAGATAACTGCTGCAATATATGTACTCTCTCTTCATGAAGACCTTTTATTTCTTTAAGCCGACAAGAAGCTTGATCCTGTAGAGCTCAAATCAGTTACAAAGGTAAGTGTTCGAAAGAAAGGTAATTACACTACCATTAATTCTTTAAGAGCAGTCTCCATATCTTGTATATCTTTTACTTTATCTCTAACTTTGTCACTACTAACATGCTTACTCCCTAAATTTAAGATAGGAAAGCCTGCCACTTTTGCGGCATCTCTTCGAGCTTTGAGAATCGCTAAAAAAAATTGTACTATTGAAGAACCCACTGTGTCACATGAAATATAAATCAGTTTCACAGTCATTAGGAGAAAAGTATCCAGTACATATTTAAAAGAAAAAAAACATCACTTAAATGATAAAAATAAATATGACAAGGGAAAGGGTGATTACTATTTTCATCACCGAAACATGATTCTTAAGCTATTTCTTTATAGTTCTCCTACTTGTTTTAGACAAACTTATCACATAGTTTTGCATCCATCAAAAAGTAACCACCAAATAATTTTTTCTTAAAAAAAAAGGATCATTCAAGCAAAAAAGTAATAGATTGAAGTCATATAAATGATAAAGTACATTAATAAAACCAGAGTTTGCAAGCAGAAGCAACTAATGTCAAATGCAAACTAAAATCTTTGAATAGACTCCCAATCTTCAAAACTTAGTATCATCGCTACCCTTTAAATAAGCATGGAAATGAGTAGAATTTCTGGTACAATAATAACTTACCCGGAAAATAGCAGCAGACCTTGACAAAAATGGCAGATGTTCTGGATATTGCATGTAATATGGAAATTCTTACCACAAGCAACTATTGCAGCTTTTATATGTTGAAAGGTTAAAAGCTAAACTCTAGAACTGGTGCTAATGGTGCCGCAGAAGTCTTTCCTCTAGTGTGGTTATATTTACACGCTTTTCCAAATTTACATCCCCCTGACCTCAAATAATACTGCAAGAAGCTCAAGATTTTATAGCACAACACACCGAAAGTTTAAATCCAAAAATAGGATAAAAAAACTAAAACTAAAATAATCTCAAACCCATAAAATATAATCACAAACAAGATCAAATGTCAAATCCAAAAATATACTCAGGAAACTATATAGTCAGATATTTGAAAACAACAAATATACCAAGATATCATCCAACTCAGTTTCAGAAAGGGGAACACTCACCAGTTACATGATTACATCCAAGAAAATAACAGGAATAGATTCACCTAAAGAACGACATGTTTGATGCAAGTAAAGCATATATTATCTATAGGACCTAGAGTTGTTTGGGCCAACCAATGAACATAAACTTCAGTTTATTGACAAACCACCTGTTACATAACTGTGTCAGTAAATTATCTTTAATAATCACATGTAATAAGCCCTCCAAATGTTCAAAATTTCAGAACTATTTTTTACTAACAAAGATGTTGCACCAAAATGAAGTAGCCCAACCATGCAATTCTGATTCTAAACAGGTTAAAGATGTTGCACCTAAAATTGTTAGCCTAAACATAGAGAGATAATCGAAAGCTCCATCTAGTTAAATTCAGATTCCAGACTTCTAACCCCAAAACTAATAGCCTAAACATAGAAATACAATCGGTCTACTCAAATTCACAATGCACAAATCTAAGCCTAAAGAAAACCAGTCCTCATTCTTTTAATTTAAGTTAATTTTGGTTAGAACTTAGATGACAAAGGATCAAATCTATTGAGAAAAAAGAGAGCAATAATTAAAAAAAAATAAAAAATTGCTATGTCAAAAGCCATTGTCTCTACCATTAAACAAAGTACTTTGAAAGACTATCGTTGATATCCTAAAAGATTTACATAATCAAGGTGGCAGCTTCACACTAACACATATATGAAAAAAATATATAATATATTTGTTTGGTCTCTAAGTAGCGTCCACTTCTATGACAAAGACAAAGACAAATCACAAGATAATATATAGACACAAATGAGAATCAGTTTCTAAGATATTTGATTATTGATCCATATAGATAATTAATACCAATTAGTTTTATGAGGATAGACCTTAAATTAAACCACATAAAAGAGTTTCAAAGAAATAGAAGGATCAACACTAATGTTTGATCATAAACTAAACTCACTCGATAAAATTAACTTCCATTTAAAAGTAAACATTTCCAATAGATAGACTTCAGCAATTGATGATTTCAGATTTATATAATCTTTAAGAACAGTAGACTTTTTTCTTTCTTCTTCTTTTCTTATTTGGTCTTATTGAATAAATGTAGAGTAAGTATAGACTTGGAAATGTTTATCACATTAAATAGAAATAAAAAAGAGGAAAAATCAATAAAATGTGTGTTGCATATCTAAAACCAAAAAATGAAATTGAATTGAACTTACTTTCTGCTGCTTCTGCAATTCTTCTCACAAACTCATCCTTTTTATTTATGCCTCGAAATTACAATCACATCAACTGTATCAATAACAGTGTATGTGGTAAAACCAAATATTAATTTTCACATTACAACATTAAGCAATTTATCAAAATCACATATTAAAATTGTAATAATGTGTAAAATTGCAGCTTTATAACAACAATCCAGACAACCAACCATTATTTTGGCATTCTATAATCTAAAATACACATATTTAATTGCTTCCAAAACTATCTCTTAACTAAGTAAACAACCAGTGAATCTAACACCCAAACTAACACAGAATGGAACGAATTCGTAAACTCTCACCAAAATTTTCTGAAAAATAATTATGACTGACCCACAAGGCAGATTATAAAAAGAATTATGATTTGAGCCATAATTCTTGAAGCAAATGAAGTAACTATATCTCAATCATTCATCCAACTTTGAAACAAAAAATAATAAGAAAATGAATACCACTTTTCTGTTGATTAAAACATACATATTTATTCTTATCAAATGAAGCTAATATATAAAAAAAACAAAGATATTGAGATTTAATTGTAAAATTAACCAAATCAAGCTCTCTAAAATAAAACAACAGAAGAAAGAATACTGATTTCTCTTTTTTTCTTTCTCCCTATCTCTCTGTCACTCTAATTTATATGAGTTTATAAACTTTAGATATTAAATAAAAGCAAGCAAGAAAAAGTTGAGTATATATATATTCATATCTATTATAATACTTTTCCATTAGTCTTATGTTCATCTGTTGTTAAAAGTGGCTTTTGTTACAAGAAGAAGACTGAAAGGAACAAAGAATAAATTTAGACAAAAGAAGGAGGTTATATAATATTGAACAACAAATCCAAGAAAAAAGTTTTAAGCAGTAGACACTTGAAACATATTTATTAAGTGCAGTACAAATAAGAGCAAAAATGAAGGAAGCTATTCTAAAATACTGAGGAAAATTACCTGTTGTTTGAGCCATTCATTGTAAAGTTGTTGCCAACCTAGTTATTGCAAAAAAAAATGACAGTTTTTTTTAGACAGAAAGAGTTAACCAAATGGTACAAGCATGTTAACCCAAGAGAGAAAACTAAAGATGTATTACAGATAAGAGAGTGAGCTAATGTTGAAAAGAGAGTCTGGAATCTGTCCATTTAACTTGTTAAAGCTCAAATCTCTGTAAAAAAAAGTGCAACTTCATGAGTGAACATGAAAAGTTAATAGTGCAAGTAGGGTAGTTTTAAGTTTCTTAATTAACTTACAGTTTTTGTAACTGTTGGAGCTCTCCGTTATTCGATGGAATTGTACCAGTGATATTGCTGTTCCTAAGTACTCTGTAGGTTTTTTTTAATAGTTATTAGAATATATCTCAAAGCAGAACATCACAGAAGAAAAAAGATATGTTTGAATTTGAATGATTTATTAGAAAGGGTGTAATAATGTGTTGAAACCATGTTACTTACAAGGTCCTTAGAGACTTCATCTCCTTGATAAATGCAAGGGAAGAACTTACATTAGATATTTCACTTAACCGCCTACAGATAATTCACACTAAAGATTGTTAGCATTAAAAACGTGCATATAAATATGAAAATGATCATTAAATATAGTACTCACAAGTCTAATAGGGAAGTCAGATTCACAATCGTTGATGGTATAAATCAGTGTATGATAAAAACTGATTCAAGTATCTTATGCACACCACACCATTTGCTGAATAATTTCTTTGGAACAATCTATCCACATATGACTCCACTCTTAGATTCTCAGTACACAAAAGGCCTGTCAAAACAAAGTGAACAATTTTTTTTATTATTTTTGAAGCAAAAAAACATACACAGAAGAAAAGGAAATTGCTAACAAAATAAGAAAGACAGTGAAGATAAAAATCATAATGCAACATGTGGACATGGAATTCAAACTTTCAAAATCATAATACAGTGAAAAAATGTAATGTATTTCTCCAAAAGAAGACAGTACAATGATATGTATTATATTATATGCTTTTTTTTTTTCTTTTTCTGTGTAATGATGAAAGCCATAAAAGCTATAAAGTATAAGGCTATATATGCACATATAACACATTTTATAATCCACAACAATTAACAAATCTTGCATAATTTGGATATCTTATAAAGTATTCCAAGAAAATGTTACAAGACCCTCATATTAGATAATTTATAGTTTCCTGATCATTAGAGAGAAAAATACATATAGAAAAACACATAAGAAGTGATTTACCAGTGTGAACCCAAACTGTAAATAGTAATTAAACACACCTGAAGAATTTAGTAGAGCATAAAACTTGTGGAAACTGGGCATTTAATGAAACTCCAGTCAGTCTTCCAAAACAGAGGCTTTCTTTTGCAGCTGTGCCACATCATCATCATCATCATCATTTGAAATCATAATTGGGAATCAAGAGCTTCTTTTAGAAATATAGAATTCTAAACAATTCCAGTCTCATATTTTCAGTGTACATAAAGCCTGTCAAAACAAAGTGAGCAATGAATAAGAATATCAACCATAACAAACTATATATATTGAAAATAATATGCAAAAAATTGGACTGAGTTCATATTATAATACCTCATATAGAAGAAAAATGTGCACTTGAGCTGAAGCTTTAATTGAAAAGAAAAGAAGAAGAAAAACTATCTTTAGAGATGTAAAATAATCTCAAATTACTACAGGTCCTACCATACTATTATAAGTAAATATTTTTATAAAAATTTAATAATATTCAAAGACGTAAAACAAACCTGGGATTGTAGTAAGCCAGACTTGGAACAAATATGGATTGGTTAGTTGGTGAAAGAATGGTGAAGCTGGAACATGGAAATAAGCAAATCATAAATAGAGATAATAAAACTAAACAAAATAAGAAGATCAAACACATACTTCAATAAAAAAAAGTCTTAGATTTGGTAGATCAATCAATGCCCTGAATGATAAGACAGTTTCTTTTTTTTTTCTCATGTACCTGTCCTTAGTGCCCTCAGAACATTGCTTGTTTCATGTTGAGAAAACTATCTTCTTCTTGCCTTTCTGAAGAACCTCCCTGCATCATAGAGACATTAAAATTGTCATAAAATTGAAAGTGAAAAGCATGTTTTGGCAAAAGGTGTCAACCAAGATAGCAAAACTTACGTTAGTTATTGATGAATCGTGGTTGCCCTCAGCCTGAAGTTATGCCCCCAATGCCTTCCAAGGAGGATATAACACCGCTTTGCATATTGAATATCGTCCCAATATTATAGCTTTTCCAAGTGTGACTTCCATCTCTTGAATTGAATCCATAAACTTGTGAACTTAAAATTACTCCCTGATAGAAGCTGATCTAGCTGTGAATATATTGTTCTGCAAAAGTAAAGATATATACACATAAATTTTATCATGGAGTATTAATGATCATTCTTTCAATTTAAGTTGATTTTTGTAAGAACTTAGAACTGAAAATAGTATACTCTTTTAACGGTATAAAATCATTATGATGGCAGAGGTTAAATAAACTACCAATTCATTATACATAAAATCAAAACAAAAAGTGCCACTTGACATATGATCGAGATTCAGAACCATTGCAATATTGAGAATTTGGGAGCAAAAAGAGATCAATTCTTTGAAAATGCCCAACTCAAAAGCCATTGCCTCGCCCTCTGCCATTAAACAAACTGAAAAGCTCTAACAAAAGATTTCTTTGATTATCTAAAAGTTTCACATCAAACTGAGCAAAGATTAACTTTTCGAGGATCCCTTAAGCCTCCCAGTGAATTCTAAAGAATTCTCAAAGTTACAAAATAATTCCACAGCCACTACTATCCTATATCCCATATGCTAACAACACACAACAATAGATTCAATCCAATAAATATAACTAACTCTCAAAACAGTACACAACACAAAATTGATCCTCAGAACATATATCAACAGTTTGCGCACAGAATACACATAAATAAATCCAATCCAATGAACTCTTTGGCCTACGAAAATAAAGTAACTACAAAAGACGAAGCTTTAAGAAGCAAAGAGAATAAATATGGTTATACAGGGTCATCAACTTGCTTGTTTTGCTAGTTCTGAATTAAAAACACTACTGCAAAATATATCATAATCAAATCCAATCCATTCAACACTTTGGTCTACTTCAGAACCATAGAGTCTACTTCAAACCCAAATCTGTGTTTTATTTTATTTTCCCTTCAAATGGAAACCCCAAAACTGAAAAAATAAGAACCATTCCTAACCAATAAACTAAATAAATTTCATATGACACAACCAGACCTAAGCCAAAAATTGGTAGAACTTTACCCGCTACAGAGATGAGACAACAGTGATGACAGGCTAATCCTCAATATCGCACTCTGAACAAAACCCAAGTGTACCGCCTGCTTCATGACTGGAGTGCCGAAGCTTGGAGTCTACAAAGACTATGATAGAGAAGGGAAGAAAAGGGAAGAAAAGGGAGGGAAATTGAATGTTAAAAACAAATATTGAAGCAATTGGAATGCTCATGAAAAACAATAATGGAAAATCATCTGCAGTAAAATTAGGTTAAGGGCATATAATAATCTGAACAACAAATCATCTCGTGTACCAAAAAATCTAAACAAAAAAAAATGACAAAATCACTTTCTAAATCCAAGAAAGACTCACATGAACTACTCCATGAAACACATCATATCTGAGAGCTTTATTAGTTGCAGATATGAGACAACTATGATACCTGGCGATTCCTCAACGTCGCACTCTGAACCAATCCCCAAGGGTGTCGCATGCTCCATGACTAGAGCGTCAGAGCTTGAAGTCTACCAAGACTACGACGGAGAAGGAGAAGGAGAAGGAAAGGAAAGGAAAGGAAACAGAAGAAGGAAGAAAGCAGAGAGACGGGGAACAAGAAGAGAAAAAAAGAGTTAACCAAGAAAACATATGATATAATATTATAAGATTGAAAGGATACAGAATGAGAATGATGAGTAAAATAATGGGGGTAAAAAGAGACTAAAGGCGCCATTATATTAATTCACTTGGCGCCAGAAAATTTCGCTCCCTCCGTGTTTTTTATTTATTTAGAAAATCAGTAATAATACTCTAGCATAATACTTTTTTATTAGTATTATATTCATGTGTTATGGAAAGGGGTATTTGGTGTAGTGAAGAAAACTCCACATAAAAAGATAGCATACGCATAGGAACCACTCAGCATTTAACAAATTTCCCAACAGACTAAACACATACGGCCATGCCGTCCTAAGCGCTTTACTAGGCCCTGGGTTGCGGTCTACACCGTAAGGATATCCTAGGTATCCTTTAGGGTCTTACCTTGGCAACTCGCACTCCGCGTGCTAGACGGTGCTCTCGGCCCCTTGCCGTTCTCGGCCTTTGCCGTTCCCGGCCCTTGCCGTTCCCAGCCTTCACCGTTCTCTTGCCAATCATTCACATATATGGATAAACAACATAATTAAACATAACTTAAACATATACTAACATAATCAATGGGCTACACTCAACACATAATCATATAGGGTTGTGCCCTGCAACACAACTATGGGGCCTCGCCCTGCTCTATGGGTGCAACAACTTTCTTACCTGTGTCCCGGGCTTCTTGAGCATTGAACCCTCGAGCACAGTCCTCTAACCTGAGCCTCACTGAGACCCTAGTCACCACACATACATAGCACTCTCATTACTAACCAATTTAAAAACATCTCCCGAAACCAATCCCGAGCTCTCAGGACCTCTCGGATCCCCACACAAGGTGGCGGAAACGTCCCCCGAGCCCCCTGGGCAAAAGCCTAAAAACTAAAATTTTCCCCTGCCCAGAAATGGCCTAGCATCGCAGCACTAACCCATAGGGGCCGCGGTTCCCAGAGAGGTTCCCTTCCCCTGATGCATCCTAGCGCCGCGGCACGGAAGAACAGGGCCGCGGCGCCCCTACGCGAACCCATAAATCTGGGTTTTTCCCGAGCCAAAACACTCCCAAATCAATACCAATGCATAAATAAGTCCCAAATTCAATCCAAAACCCCATATAGACCATCTAACAACTCAGAAACATCAACAACAAGCCTAGATACACATTCAAACCCAAAATACACCTAGTGGCTTCAATTTCACAAAAATTAAACCACCATTTATAAAACTTAAACCTCCCTTCAGAAAACCTAAACCAAACCAGAAATTAAACTTCAGAGATCCATGGAATTCTTACCTCAGACTGAAATTCAGCCTTGAGCCACTTCCAAACCCAATTCCAAGCTTGACTCGCTTGATTCCTGTACGCCCTAATTTTCCACGGGCTATTAGCGAGTTGAGATATGGCATAATTATATCAGCCACCTGGATACCACGTGGCCGGAGCTGCTGTTGTCAGGTCCCACCTCTATAGCTCGAGGTAGCCAAAGGTTTATCAAGATTATTCAAGGGCCGAGTCAAAAATATGAAGACCGCGGGTCAAGAAGGCATCCAGCCCGAGGCACGGGCTGGAGTTTGAAGCTGTGACCCTTTATAAAGTCAACCACGCAATGTAAATGTGTATATATCAGACGTCATGTGTCTGATATATCCCTGAATTCTCGGACACGCTGCATGAACGTGCGTGTTCAGGCACCCACGACTGGGTTGGGCCGTGCGGCCCATTATCCCCCTTACCTATTGATTAGACCACACTTCATTTGTCAGGTTTTAGGAATTAATCATGAATGTCACAGAAGTGACATGATGGGTAAGGGGGTCACGGGATGACCCCCCTTTACCAACTCCAAGGTGCCCTCTCCTATAAATATGGAGACCCTGGGAGTTGCAAAGGGTTGGATTCTATTGTGTAACGAAATACCCTGTAAAGAATACCAGAAATATACCAATAATATTGGCTGGTGGAGTAGAAGGATTTTAACCTTTGAACCACCTAAAAACGTATTCGCGTCATCAGTTCATTTTAAGATCATTCATTTGTTTCGGTTCATTACTCAGCACTAATCCCTTTCTCTTATTTTCTTAATTACTTGTTGGAGAAGAACCGCATCAATAGTTTGGTGCTTTCATTGAGCGCTTGTTAGATTGGTGCTATCGCAAATATCCAACTATGGTGATCACTCGATCAAGACACGGTAACGAGGCGGACCAACATGATGGGCAGGAGGCCCATCATGCCGCCATCTCCGGTGAGCCAAACCTCGAAGTTCAGCAGCGGCCGGGCAAGCAGCCAATAGGCCAGGATGACACTGGAAGTTCGGCACCCCGGCCACCTGATCCAAACCCGGACTTTTACACGGCGGTAGAGATGGAGAATGCTCAGTTGAGGAGTCAGCTGGCGAAAGCTAATCAGCAGATTAAGGAGGTGTTGGCCCAACTACCCCCTCTTACAACCGACGCTGACGTCGGAAAGAGGCAAGGCGGGACTCATAAGTCCCGCCGGGGTAATCGGTCCAGGCCTAGCCGCTCGGCCAGACCTCCGACATCCAACTCTACTCCCTCATCGCACCGCCAAGAGGCAATCTTCGAAGAACTACCCAGGACCGAGCAACAGTATAGCCGCTCGGTTTGAACTTTAACTCCCAACTCACTGCCAGCCTCAAGCGCGCCCAGGAGGGCTCGAGGGAATTCTAGAAGGAGATTTGGGGAGGGCTCACAGCGACAGCCTATCCCGGCCAGCCGTCCTGCACCCTGCTCAGATCGCCAGGCGCAAGGCCCGCAAGTTGGCAGGGCCGAAAGGCCCCTACCTAACCTGATCCGCCCTGACGGAACCAGGATTGCATCCCCGGTCAGGCATCCCCCTTCACCGATAAGATATCCGTCTCCCCCTCGGCCTGTTCGAGATATTCCAGCTTATGGGAGTAGCAGGAGAAAACCGCCTTCCGCAGGACCTTCCCAACGTGTCAGGACGCTCAGAGAAGTCCCGAATCCTCAGCCCCAAAGGCGGGCTCCGAGCTTCTCTAACGGAAGCTACTGGACCAGAAGTCGCCGAAGTGACTTTTTTGGCGGAGACCTGCGCCAACGCCTAAGCTCGGCGCAAAGTCCTCAAGCCACCCCGAGGGCGAACTACGAGATCGCCTTAACTCTCATAGGAGGGACCCGGTAGGAAGTGGCAACCATGATCGCTCAAGGGGAGACCTGTCCGAGGTATGTGACGGCGGGAATGTCCCAAATAACCTATCTCAAGATAGGAGGGGCAATAACCCACCAAACGTATACAATGGATCCGGAGCTGTTGAACAGCCTTGGAATAACCAAGGAGATCAGGAAAAAACCCTTGAGCGCCTGGCTCAGATGGAGGAGCTAATGAGGAAGCTCCTGTCAGAGAAAGAAAAAGACGAATATGATTCGGGGGACGAGCTTGAGCTCTTCGCCCCCAGCATAGCAGCAACGACATACCCGCCTGGTTTCCGTATGCCACACCTCTCCAAATTTAACGAAGATGGAGATCCGTCAGATCATCTGGGTATGTTCAATACCTTGATGATGGCCCACAACATTGGCCCCGAGCTGAGGTGTTTAATATTTCCCTCCACACTGACTAGGCCGGCCAGGCAGTGGTTCAAACAAAGCAAGAAACAGTCAATTAGCTCCTGGAAAACTTTCTCTGCTGACTTCAAAAGAGCATTTCGAGCCTCCCAGGCTGCTCGCGTCAAGGTCGACTCCCTGGCTAACGTGAGGCAACAACCCGATAAGCCTCTGAAGGCTTACCTGAGCAGGTTCGCGAACGTCGCTGCTCGGGCCAGAGACGCAGATGACAGCTCCAAGCTCATGGCTTTGAGGACTGGAATCCTCATCAGAGGGGGACTCTGGAATGAGATACAAAGGAAGGGAGTCAGCTCAGTAAAAGAATTCCTAAATAGGGCCCAGGGGTGGATCAACTTGGAGGAGGCCCAAGCCTCAGCTGCAGGAACCAGCCAGGTCCCTAAGTAGCCCGCTGGAGTGGGAACGGAGGTCATGACAGTGACCCAGAACGTTACAAAGAATAACTAGTTTGGTGGAGGCAAGAGAAAGGGGAACGGTGAGGGCAACCCGCATGGCCCCAAGAAGAATAAGTCCGTGGAAAAATTTAAGCCGGTCTACGCGACTTATACGGAGCTCACCCACTCTAGGGAGAACATCTTCCTAGCAAACTCTGCTTGCCTCCCCTGGAAGAAACCTGAGCTGTTAAAGCACCAGAAGGGGAAGCGAGACACCTCCAAGTTTTGTCATTTCCACAACAACGTTGGCCACAATACCGATGATTGTAGACACCTAAAAGACGAGATCGAGACTCTCATCAGAGCCGGCCCCTTGGCTCAGTATGCGCGAAACAGGGTTCCAGCAAGCCGACCTGCTCCGGAAGCCCCGGTCAGTCAGCCCGGGTCCCGGGTAGATCAAGACGTCCCTCCTCCAGTGATAAGAGGAGAGATCTCCACAATCTCTGGGGGTCCTCATTTGGCTGGCAGGAGCAGAGGTGCCCAAAAGAGGTACGTCAACGAACTCAAGGCTCATAATGGAGTAGAGTTCGTCCTCGAGCAACATCTGCCAAAGCAACAGCGATTGGAGAGGCAACCAATCATTTTTACTGAAGAAGATGCCAGCCACGTTCAGTTCCCTCATAACGACCCTCTGGTCGTAGCAGTGCAACTCGCTAATCGGAGGGTTAGGAGAGTGTTGATCAATAATGGGAGCTCGGTAAACCTTCTATTCCAGTCCACGTTGGAGAAGATGGGTTTGGCTGTCGTCGAGCTGAAGGCGACCTCCATGATGCTTTATGGTTTCTCGGGAGAAGGATCAGCGGCTATAGGGACGATTGAGCTGGTGATCACCTTAGGAGAGGGACCTCGGATAGTATCAAAACTCCTTGAGTTTGTGGTCATCGACTGTCCTGCCGCATACAATGCCATTTTGGGTCGACCTACACTTATAGCTTTTGAAGCCATCACCTCCGTCCTCCACCTCGCGCTGAAATTCCCTTCTTCCACAGGGATATGCATGGTCCGTGGCGATCAGCTTACTGTCAGGGAGTGCTACAGCATTTCCATGAAGGGAAAATTGAAACCCGGGCAGTTAACAATGGCCATCCAAGGTGGAGAAGAGGAATCTCAGGAACCTTTGCCTAATCCTGAGATTGAAAAACCTCAGAGCGCCAAAGGGGAAAGTATCATCCTAAGTGAGGATATTAACCCCCGAATAAGCGAGGATAAGTCTGAGCTCCAAGCTATTGAAGAGCTCGAGGAAGTAAATATCGATCCACAAAATCCCTCACGGATGGTTAAGCTCGGGAAAAACCTCTGTGGCAAGAGGAAGGCGGAGCTGATTAGATTTCTGCAGGAGAACCTGGATGTGTTCGCATGGTCCCACGAGGACATGGTGGGAATCAGTCCAAATGTCATCATGCACACCCTTCATTTGGATAAGAGCGTTCCTGCAAAGTCCCAGAAACAGAGGCGCCTGGGAACAACTCAGGCTGAGGCCCTAGAAGAAGAAGTAGCCCGACTAAAGAAATGCGGCTTTATCCGTGAAGCCAAGTTTTCGGTTTGGGTCGCCAATCCTGTGCTGGTCCCGAAGCCCAATGGGAAATGGCGAACCTGCATCGACTTCTCCAATCTGAATAAAGCCTACCCCAAAGATTTTTTTCCCTTGCCAAGGATCGACCAATTGGTGGACGCCACGGTGGGGCACGAGCTCATGTCCTTTATGGACGCGTACTCAGGCTACAATCAGATCGCCATGAATCCGGCGGACCAGGAGCACACCAGCTTCATGACCCCAACTAATGTCTATTGTTACAAGGTCATGCCGTTCGGGCTGAAGAACGCCGGTGCTACATACCAGAGATTGGTGAATAGAATGTTTTCCAACCAGATCGGGAAGAACATGGAAGTGTACGTTGATGACATGCTGGTCAAGTTAAAGACTGCCGATAACCATGTTTCCGACCTGGAGGAATGCTTCAAGATACTAAGGGAGTACGGCATGAGGCTGAACCCGCAGAAGTGCACTTTCGGGGTCGCATCTGGAAAATTCCTGGGTTTCATTGTCAACACTAGAGGAATCAAGGCGAACCCCGATAAGATCAGGTCATTGCTCGAGCTTCCCTAACCTAGGTCGCGTAAGGACGTTCAAGGCCTGACAGGAAGGGTGGCAGCCCTTAATCGGTTTATTTCAAAATCCACCGACAAGTGCCCGCCATTCTACAACCTGCTCTGAGGAAATAAGAAGTTCGAATGGACAGAGGAATGCAAGAGTGCTTTCCTCGACCTGAAGGCACATCTGGCCGAGCCGCTCGTATTGTCCAAACCAAAGGCAGGAGAGCCTCTTTACCTTTACCTAGCTGTCACAGAAGATGCAGCTAGTGTCGTATTGGTCCGTGAAGAAGACTAGGTTCAGAAACCGGTCTATTACATCAGCAAGAGACTTCTCGGAGCCGAATCCCAATACCCGTTGATGGAAAAATTGGCCTTCTATCTTATCACGGCCTCCCAAAAGCTCAGGCCGTATTTTCAGTCCCACTCAATACACGTCATGACCGATCAACCTTTAAGACAGGTTTTGCAAAAACCTGAAGCATCGGGACGCCTGTTGAAATGGGCTATCGAGCTCAGTCAGTTTGAGATTTTGTACACCCCACGAACTGCTATAAAGAGTCAGGCCTTGGCCGATTTTGTGGCAGAGTGCACAGGATTCAGGGAGGATCCTGTGGAAGGGTCACCCCAGGTCACCTCGACCCAGGCGTCATGGAAGATCTTCGTGGATGGCTCATCTAATGAGAATGGCTCCGGGGCTGGAATCATTTTGATATCCCCAGAAGGGCATAGATTCCACTCGGCGCTGAGATTCGGATTCAAGGCCTCCAACAACGAGGCCGAATACGAAGCTTTGCTGGCCGAGCTAAGGGTAGCCCAGGAGCTGAAGGCCAGCTCTGTTCAGTGCTTCAGCGATTCCCAGCTCGTGGTAAACCAGGTGTTAGGTGAATATCAAGCACGGGGAGCCAAGATGGCTGCTTACCTGGCCAAGGTAAAAGTCGAACTGTCTGCATTTGAACGAGGCTCAATCGAGCAAATACCTCGAGAGCAGAACGCTAACCCAGACACCCTCGCCAAGCTCGCTGCCTCTGGGGAGACGGAGGCTTTGGGGTTAGTAACGGTAGAGTTCTTGGAGAAACCAAGCATAGAAGAGGTCAGGGCGGAGGTCGAGATGATTGATGCCAGATCGACCTGGATGACCCACTCCTTGAGTATCTCACCGAAGGAAAGTTACCCGAGGGGCGTAATGACACACGGCAGGTACTGTACTAGGCTCCAAGGTATACGATAGTAGATGGGGTGCTGTACCGACATGGGCATTCCCTACCCCTCTTACGATGTGTTCTGCCAGGCGAGGCAAAGGCCATCTTGCAGGAAGTGCACGAGGGTTTTTGCAGGGATCACACTGGGGGCCAAAGCTTGGCCCTAAAAGTCTTAAGGCAAGGGTATTGCTGGCCCACTCTATCAAAGGACTCTATCTCGTACATCAAGAAATGTGACAAGTGCCAGCGATTCGCCTTAGTTGCCCGAGCTCCCCTAGTCGGGCTGAAGATGATCTCATCCCCGTGGCCCTTTGTGGTTTGGGGAATCGACCTGGTTGGCGCCCTCCCTATTGGAAAGGGTGGGGTCCGCTATGCTGTGGTGGCTATCAACTACTTCACAAAGTGGGCTGAGGCAGAACCTTTGGCAACAATCACTTCCAAGAAAGTCCTCGACTTTGTGGTCAAGAGCATTATCTTCCGGTTCGGGCTACCAAAGAAAATCGTATCCGACAATGGGACTCAGTTCGGCAGCGACCTCTTCACCAAATTTTGTGAAAGGTACGGCATTGTTAAAAGCTTTTCCTCCATGGCCTATCCCCAGGCAAACGGCTATGTCGAGGCTGTCAATAAGACGCTAAAGGTGAGCCTTAAGAAGAGGCTAGACAAAGCCAAGGGGGTCTGGCCAGAACAGCTCCCCCAGGTACTATGGGCATACCGGACCTCGCATCGGACTCCTACGGGTCATACTCCTTTCTCCCTGACTTTTGGGAGTGAGGCAGTCCTCCCTGTCGAGATTAAGGTATCATCGCACAGAGTCCAGGCGTATGACCAGGACCGCAACCACGAACTACTTTGCGCGTCCCTCAACCTGATTGATGAAAGACGAGAAGATTTGCAGCTTCAGCTCACGCATTACCAGCAAAAAATCACTCGTTATTTCAACTCAAAGGTCAAAAAGCGCGCCTTTAGCATTGGCGACCTGGTCCTCAGGAGAGTCTTCTTAGCTGGTAAGGATCCCAAAGATGGAGTATTGGGACCGAAATGGGAAGGGCCATATCAAATCACCGAGGTCATAAAGGAAGGAACTTACAAATTAGCTCGGCTCAATGGAGAAGCAGTTCCACGAACTTGGAACGCCATCCATTTGAAGAAATATTATCAGTAACACCCTTGTAAGGCTTAAAGGCCACTTTTTTTTTGTTAAGCAATGAGAATTAAATCTTTGTTTATTATTGTGTATATTTGCGGATGTAATCTCAAGTAACCACGAAAGACCCTTTCCTAGTTACTTGGGGGGCATATGGTGTCTGGATATAACCAGGTCACCTTAAAGGCTTAGAAGTTGATTCAAATCGATTGATCGATGTTTTTCTTAAAAAACACGAGATATTGATAAAGGAATAATGCGGACTAAGTCCTATCCTGGATGTAACCAGGTCGTTTCAAAACTTAGAAGTTGATTCAAATTGATTGATCGATGTTTTTCTTAAAAAGCACAAGATATTGATAAAAATTAACGCCAACTAAGTTTTCAAATTAACGCCCTGGATGAAACTAGGTCACCTTAAAGGCTTAGAAGTTGATTCAAATCGATTGATCGATGTTTTTCTTAAAAAACACGAGATATTGATAAAGGATTAACGCGAACTAAGTCCTATCCTGGATGTAACCAGGTCGTTTCAAAACTTAGAAGTTGATTCAAATTGATTGATTGATGTTTTTCTTAAAAAGCACGAGATATTGATAAAAATTAACGCCAACTAAGTTTTCAAATTAACGCCCTGGATGAAACCAGGTCACCTTAAAGGCTTAGAAGTTGATTCAAATCGATTGATCGATGTTTTTCTTAAAAAACACGAGATATTGATAAAGGATTAACGCGAACTAAGTCCTATCCTGGATGTAACCAGGTCGTTTCAAAACTTAGAAGTTGATTCAAATTGATTGATTGATGTTTTTCTTAAAAAGCACGAGATATTGATAAAAATTAACGCCAACTAAGTTTTCAAATTAACGCCCTGGATGAAACCAGGTCACCTTAAAGGCTTAGAAGTTGATTCAAATCGATTGATCGATGTTTTTCTTAAAAAACACGAGATATTGATAAAGGATTAATGCGAACTAAGTCCTATCCTGGATGTAACCAGGTCGTTTCAAAACTTAGAAGTTGATTCAAATTGATTGATCGATGTTTTTCTTAAAAAGCACGAGATATTGATAAAAATTAACGCCAACTAAGTTTTCAAATTAACGCCTTGGATGAAACCAGGTCCTAAAACTTAGAAGTTAATTCAAATTGATTGATCGATGTTTTTCTTAAAAAGCACGAGATATTGATAAAAATTAACGCCAACTAAGTTTTCAAATTAACCCCTTGGATGAAACTAGGTCCTAAAACTTAGAAGTTAATTCAAATTGATTGATCGATGTTTTTCTTAAAAAGCATGAGATATTGATAAAAATTAAAGCCAACTAAGTTTTCAAACTAACGTCTTGGACATAACCAGGTCCTAAAACTTAGAAGTTAATTCAAGTTGATTGATCGTTGTTTTTCTTAAAGAGCACGAGATATTATATCAAGAATTAACGCGAACTAAGTTTTCAAGGCAATGTCCGGGGAGTAACTAGGACTTATCTTAGAAGTTGGGTCAAGATTGGTTAACATGTTTTTCCTAGAAAAGTATAAAAGTATCAATCATAGCACCAACAAAAAGAAAAACAAACTAAGACTATTACCGAAGTGCATAGAGGCAAGAGGATATAAACCAATTAAAAGCAAAAATTGATAAAGCCAATTGTCTCGAGGTGAGAAAAACTCATACAAAAGTTACAAAAAAAAATATGTGTTCAAAAAAGAAAAAAAAAAGGCCCTAGGCTCCACCGGGCTGCTCCGTTGAGGTCGCCGTCTCGCCCTCCTGCTCGGCCGCTGTGGAGGTTTCCCCGGTCTCAGAGGGCGCCTCCTGCTGAAGGCGAGCTTTAAACTCCTCCTGGAAGAGCTCCCAAGCATCCTCTCCTAGAAAGGAGAAGTCGCCATTCGGGTTGAAGACCCAGCAGTGGTACAACATATCCCCATGGCGGAGCCGGAAGCCACCTTCTCCGTTGCCAAGGCAGCCTTAGCCTCCTCGGCCTCGGTTTTAGCAGAGTCTAGCGCGGCCCAGGCATCCCTGGCCTCCTCGAGTTCGGCCATTACAGCAGCTAGGGTGGCCTTGGTAGCCTCGGCCTCTTGCAGCTTGGGGTGGGACGCGTCCAGCTCAGCCCGCGCGGCCGTCAAGGCATCCTTAGCCTCCTGTTCCATCTTTTGGGCAGTCTTCAGGGCGGCCAAGGTAGTCTGCTGGGCGGCCAAAATAGCCCGATGCTCACCCCTCATATCCTCGAGGTGAGCCTTGGACCTGGATATGCTCCGGTGAAGAACCAAGGCACCCTACAAAACAAAGAGGCAACTGCCTTAGAAAAAAAAAAGAGAAGAGAACGTGCGATGCATGGTAACCAAAGAATACAAAATGCAAAGCCAACTTACTGTTAGAGCCATTCCCAGTGAAGACTCCATCACGCTCTCCGGGCTCCTTGTTTCGATTGCCCGCAGGTCCCTTTCGGTGGCGTTGTAGTAGTGGTCAACGGTGTAGGTCGTCGTCTCGTACACCGTCCCCCGAAAGACGTCAAGAATCTTCTCCAAGGTCTGGGGGTCCACCGGAATGCGCACCTTGGGGACTGCAGTTGCCAAAGTCCCAGGCTCCATATCCATATCCCGAACAAAGGCGGAAGCTCGTGGAGGGGGCGGGGGCATCTTCGCCACTGCTGCAGGAGGTGGAGGTACCTTGGCCTGGGCAGCTGGGGTTTGGTCTTTCCCCTTTGCAGGGGACTTGGATGTTGTCCCAATGGCTTTCTTCGCCACCCGGAGTTTCTTCACCATGGGCCCAGAAGCCCCAGCAGAAGAGTTCCCTCCGGTGAACATAGCTCGCAGGTCTTTGTTTCCGGGCTGAGACATCTCCTCTGGCAAAACAAAGACAACATTAGTATACAAGTAAGTAGTTATGCAAGAACAACAAAAATAAGAGGGAAAAAGCGGAACTCAAGTATATATTGAAAGGGATCCTACCCCCCGAGCTAGAAGAGGAATCTATGGTCACGACCATCGGCCCCGGAGCTTCTGCGGGGGAATCTAAGACAATGATTTTGCGAGCTGGAACAGGTTCTGGGTCTGAATCTGGTTTGGGACTAGACTATTCTACATACTGCCTAAGACCCGGAGCTACAGTACCCTCCTGAAGAGAGGGCCACGACCGGAGATTAGTCCCATACTCCTCAAAGAAGGCTGACCTAAAGGCTAAGGTGTTGTCTACGACTACAGTACCCCTAGGGCGGCTACTCTCGTAATCTAGCACGAGCCGGTCGACACACTGGAGTAGGGTTATGTCGAGGTCTGGGTCGTTTCGATGGCGTTGGACGGGCTGGTTGGGATTAAACCTAACTAACCGAGGATCGATGGTGGCCCTATCTAAGCCCCTGAACATGTCAGGATTACCTTGCCCAGAGGGACCTGCGGCTGCTCCGGACCAGACCCTCTCCTCGTTCGTTTCTTGGGCGACCTCCAGCGCCCGCTTCCTCCTCGTCCTTACGAGGGGCACCTCGTCCTCCTCGTCCTTGTCCTCTCCTTCCCCCGCGGCCTCCTCCTCGGGGATGGGTGCCATCTCGCGAGCTGGAGGAGGACCCCGGGGTCTCCTCAGGGCCAAAGTCTGGCCTGGAGAGATCAGTTTGCATGCCAACATCGTCTCGTCTGTCACGAGCTGGCGATAGTCCTTTTCACTGGGGGGCAGACCCGCTAGTGTCTCGTACTGACTCCCGAGGATCACAGACTTGTCTGTCCTCCCGAAAATGGCTGTAGAATTGTTCTAAGTCAGAAACTGATAAAGGGGAGCTAATCAATACTTAACTTACGAGCTAAGAGTAAAAGGTACTTACGAGGACGGTTGAAGTAATGAAGTTCGCAGTTGCGGAACCCCTTGGACATAAAGAACTAGTCTTTGAAGTCGTTGGGGTGGCTGGGCAGCTCAATGACCGCAACCGTGTTTGGAAAACGGGTCAGGTAGTAGAACCCGTCACCTCGCCCCCGCTGCTCCGGGCTGGCCTTGAGGCAGCAAAAATATAAGATATCCGCCGGGGTAGGGATCTCCCATTCCTGCTTCAGGAACAGATATCTCAGCCCCGCTAGCAAACGATACGAGTTAGGGAGAGCTGGAAAGGAGCCAACTTCACGTAGTTGAGGAAGTCGGCAAAGTATTGGTCCAGCGGGAGGAAGGCCCTAGCCTTGAAGTGCTCATCACTCCAAGCCGCGTATTCCTCGTCGGGCGATCAGGGCGCCCCTCCCCAGCTCAATATTGTGGGAAAGGAATATTTTATTCACTTTCCCCTGGTCAGTGATCTTCGAGACGATCTTCTCAGCCTCGAAGAAAGCGTCGGCCGCCAACTCAAGCTCCCGCTCCACGGCCGGCCTGAAAACGGGGATTGGGGAGTCCATCACCACCTCCTTTCCTTTGGATTATTGGGAGGATGAGCTGCCTGCGGTCTTCTTATGGGCGTTCTTCTTGGGTCCCATCTGGTCGCCTAGCGAACAAAAGAAGAAATTTTAGAAGGGGCGACCTAAGCATAAGAAAGAATCTGAAGAGAAGTGTTTCCTTTGCACGGGCTGAGGTAATCTCAGCCCGTGGAGAGTGAGACCACGTGGTTCTATGAACACGCGCCTATGCTCCCAATGGATCCCTGATTACTCAGAATTCTTGTGTCAGGAGGGTCAGGATAAAAGTTTGCCTTGGAAGGAAAGTTTCAATAGGAAAGAAGTGCAAAACCACCTGTGAAACGTGTCCCCTAAGCTACCCGATTTCGCACCCAAAAGGCTGGATATTTTAAACAAGCATACCAAAAAATCCTACCCAGAAGATATCCCCAGAAAGCGTACCCTGTGAGCCATGCTCATAAATGGTTTTCTTCTACAATCGATGCCCTAAAATAAAAACCTACACCCTTCATACCCACAAAAAACCAACAGAATGTTGCATGCAGCTATAGGAACTATTTACCTAGGCTACAGTAAAAAGAAAATTTAAAGCATGCACAGTCAGAAAACTTATGGAGTGTTTTGCTGTGGAGGGGATGAAGGGATCGTCTGGGTTGGAGCCTCGTCGAAGTAGCTGGTACCAAAGACTCAAAGGAGCCCTTGCACCTGAACTTCTGGAATGTTGGGAACGGTAACCGAGAGAAAAAGAGGGTTTGTTGAGGATGAGAAGAGAGAAAAAGATGGGAATTTTAGAAAATTTTCAAATAAACGGGTGGCCCGTGCGTAAGGTGGCCACCCCTTTTATATACATGAAAGGCCATGTGAGGAGGTCCGTTGGATTGCCCTGATGTTGGATCTGAGGCTCTCTACTCGAAAGGCGAAATGACGGTCGAGTATAGGCTAGGCCATTTAATGCGGTTCTCGGAAGACGTACCGTCACCAACCACGATGCTCCATGTATTCGGCGCCTGCGTAATGGGTTGAGTATGGAGAGTCCAAGGAGAAGCCTAAAAGCCCCCACTGTGGCCCCAGATGACATCGTGTGCCACGAGCAAAGGCTTAGGGGGAAAATGTACGCCCTAATTTTCCACGGGCTATTAGCGAGCTGAGATATGGCATAATTATATCAGCCACGTGGATACCACGTGGCCGGAGCTGCTATTGTCAGGTCCCACCTCTATAGCTCGAGGTAGCCAAAGGTTTATCAAGATTATTCAAGGGCCGAGTCAGAAATATGAAGACCGCGGGTCAAGAAGGCATCCTGCTCGAGGCACAGGCTGGAGTTGGAAGCTGTGACCCTTTATAAAGTCAACTACGCAATGTAAACGTGTATATAACAGACGTCACATGTCTGATATATCCCTGAATTCTCGGACACGCCGCATGAACGTGCGTGTTCAGGCACCCACGACTGGGTTAGGTCGTGCGGCCCATTATCCCCCTTACCTATTGATTAGACCACACTTCATTTGTCAGGTTTTAGGAATTAATCATGAATGTCACAGAAGTGACATGATGGGTATGGGGGTCACGGGATGACCCCCCCTTACCAACTCCCAGGTGCCCTCTCCTATAAATATGGAGACCCTGGGAGTTGCAAAGGGTTGGATTCTATTGTGTAACGAAATACCCTGTAAAGAATACCAGAAATATACCAATAATATTGGCTGGTTGAGTAGAAGGATTTTAACCTTTGAACCACCTAAAAACGTATTCGCGTCATCAATTCATTTTAAGATCATTCATCTGTTTCGGTTCATTACTCAGCACTAATCCCTTTCTCTTATTTTCTTAATTACCTGTTGGCGAAGGACCGCGTCAACAATTCCCAATCTGAATTTCACAATCACTAAACCTCAAACTCAACTTTCAGCACACAACTTAAATTCTCAAAACATGCAAGGAAACCTAAAAATCAAATATGGGACCTTACCTCTGAATTAGTCTTGGCCTATGCTTGATTCTAATTGCTTCAATTCAGCCTTGAATTCTTTTCCTTAGTCTCAAATATTTTGAGCTCTCTTCCACCTTTCTCTAACAGCTTCTTGGTTCCTTTGAGCTTCCAACATAAAGTATTCAGTTTATGCCTAATTAAAATAACGTATATGACTTTCTTCAGCTAATATTATCCTCTCCTAAGGCCAAATGACCCAATTAGCCTCCTTTCCAACTTAGTCTTTAGCTAACCCTCAAGGGCATTCTAGTCTTTTCCTTAATCCCTTGCTAGAATACCACTTTCCACTTAAAACTACTATCCTCAAGAGTTACCTATAGTTACCCAGGTTACCAAAGTGTCACTAACCATTACCCAAAAATTCCCAAACTCAAGTTATAATATTCTCGAAATACCCCTAGGCTCATCCCGAGCCGGGTATTTGACCCCGTTGTGACTTTCTAGCTAAATAGCTCCCTAGGACCGTCTCGGAATGTGCATCACAAATATATCACCATTATATCACATATATCACATTTATGCCCTCAACGGGCTAAAATTACAAATATGCCCCTGACAACCAAATGGGGCTCACATGCATATTTAATCACCTAAACATGCACTCTAATCACATATTCATTAAATTCACATATATTAATACAATATAACAATTATTGCCCTCCAGGCACGCTAATCAAGGCCCCAAGCCTTATTAGCAAATTTGGGTCGCTACAACAACCCTCCCACTACAACGGACTACTGTAGATCCTAGTTTGGAACTCGGTATGTTCCTATCTAACTTTTAAAGTCAGTTGTGGTTCATTTTTATCGCCAAGTAACTCCTCGAGTACAACCTTACTTTGAGGTCTGAAGTCCCCCATATAGTATTCTTCCATAAATGTAGCATTTGTTGATACAAATATCTTCTTTTATGTCGGACTATAGGAATAACCTACTCAAATTCCTCTAGGGTATTCTACAAATCAAAATATTTCAAATCTAGGTTCCAACTTCCTAGTCTTAGGTTTCAGCTTATGTGTTCATAGTTACCTAAACAATCCATATGGGTGACTCGTAATACCTTTCTACTCTCAATTATTTGATTACATCTTATATTTACTTGCTTTATTTTACCATCAAGTTCTTAAAAACCAATCATTTTGAGTTTATTTTTTTTACTAATCATTTTTTTCATAGTTACCTCCTTGTGGAATCGACCACCCACCTATGCTACAATTACCGCTAATTAATGTCATATTTTGGGCATTAAACACAAACTTTAACTCACTTAGAGGGTTCATCTTTAACTAGTCTTTGAATCTTGTCTATGTTAATATATGACATAGTCTTAGATGCCAAATATGTATCATCTTGAGGTACTCGTTGTTGTTTTGGCTTTGATTGTTAAGATTTGAACATTTCAATATTGAGTAGCGAAGATATTTCATATCTTATCACATATATACTTTCCTTTAGATTTTCGTTACAAATACGCAAACCATTTCTTGAAATAATTCAAAAATTATTATTAAAAGAAATTGAGTGGCATTGTTCTAACATTTTGAAATAGAAATTAAACTCCTCTTGAAATTAGGAATAAAGTAAATTTCTGTAAGAAATAAAAATAATTATTCAGTAAAATAGATTTTTGCTTCTCCCACTTCTCAAGCTGAAAAAAAGCCATTGTCCCAACTCTCAGTGTGAACTCTCATTCTTGGAGACCCCTCTAAGAGCTAAGCATTTGCAAATTAGAACAAACATGGCTAGTGAATTTTGAATCAACAATTCGGGTATAATAATTATTTTCCACTAAGAAGGCCTTACTGACCAGTAAATCAGATTTACTTTTCATTTTTTTCTTCAACTCCTTGAGGTTCCTTTTCCAATTCCTCTTACAATACCCATATATATGCCAATAGAAACAATTCCCAATGTAATTGGAGTGGGCAAATTCATAGCCCTTGCCTTTGTTAATGCGAAGCTTCTGAGTTATGTGCTCAGTCATTGGCACAATATTCATGTTACTTTTCTACGTTGTAATATTACCAGTTAATTTGTCATTAGCAAGAATGGACATGTGAAAGTTTTCTCCAGTCATTGTATTATTGTAATTAAATAAAAGAAAATTAATAAATACAACCATACACTCATTCACCATAAATCATAGTATTTGAACACTAAAATTAAAAAAAAAACATGATGCATGCTTACAAAAACTTATTCATATTTGTACAATGGTGAGATGATTAATACAAATAGCTATCATCGATAGGATAAGTCAAATACTTGCTAGTTAAAATGAGACACTCTCAATTGTGATTATATTACAACATCTTATATCTTTATAATAAACAATTATCGTTATTTTGGTAAAATATATATATCCAACAAGAGTAGACATATTTTCGTGAGTGTAACCTGCTATTTCAGGTTTCTTGACTTAATTCATGAGTGTCGTTGATAGGATAGGTCAAATATGGAATACATCTTAAAACTCTATCGCAAGGAGGTCTATCTGTTAAGATCCTAGCCAAAACACCTTCCGTTAGGGAGGACGAAAGTAAAGTTGTCTCGACACCCTGAATAGAACTAATGTTTTTCAACCAATAGTAGAAACTGTAGGTTATAATGACTCATAACTCTCCGCCACTCATTATTTTAGAAATAAAAGGTTTTCTATTAAAATATCTCACAATTCAATTACCAAGTGATTATTATCAAATTTTAACTATTAAATCTAAATCATTTATGCAATCCAAATTTTAACTCTTTAAGATTCTATGAATACAAGAATTAGAATAATTACTAACAATCATTATTTAATTATAAACTATATATTTTCCTAGGTATTAAACTCATTAATTGTAATGGTCTGGTTAACCAAGACCGTTACATTGTGTGTTTAAAATAGTGCTTAACTCGCTAATCGAGTCATTTGGACTTAAATGTGTAATTACAGACTAAGTCAAGGTCAATTATTAAAAGATTTGGTTAACAAAATGGTTATTTTTCATTAAAATATTAAGTTTACACACGGGATCCCAAAATCAATTTACAGATTTGTAAAAGACAAATAGAATACAACTTAGCTGTCCTAAATGGCAAAACAAGGTTTAACCGTAGTTCTTCCCAAGCTATACCGGTCGTGACGATCAAGCAGGTTGCGTATGTACACACCGTCCCTGAAGCTCTCCAACTCATGGATGGTCCAACTATCCATTTCCCTAACCTGCACCACGTAGCACTCGTGAGCCAAGGCTCAGTAAGAAAACCAAAACCAACATGCACAACTAGGCAACAATATAAACGTAGTAAACATAAATCATCAGATTCAATTAACAATAAGATATAAGCAACCAACCAACGGTAATGCTCAGCTCAGTCAAATACATAATCAAACTCATCAATCAATAGAAATGATTAAGTCTGAACCACACTTCTGTTTATGGTATAACATACAGGCCCGTCGCCCTTAGACTGAGTCCCCTGGTCTCTTAGCCGACCTCAACACCCTTAGGCCGGATGCGTTCTGCATGCTCGCTATCGACCCCCAGCACCCTTAGGCCGACCTACAAACATATATAATCACAAGTGATCAATGCATAACAAGTAATTAATGGCAGCGTATACAAGCATGCCCATCCAGATATTCTCAGCTACAAATATGTTCATATTCATTAACAGGGGTTAAGCCCCATTCACAACCCGGGTGCAGTTTTCTTACCTCAAGTCCCGAGCAGCTAGCGCATGGCAGCCTCGAGCATGATCCCTAATCCTGACACTTTGCGATATAACCTAGTCATAATGTGATAGTGGATAACCATTAAAATCTTAAGCCAATTAAAAGCTTTGGAATAATATACGAGCCTCCAGGACCTAATTCTACTAAACCAGGTAGTAGATACTGTCTCGAGTGCTTAGATTTAAGTTTTTGGGCTAACAAGACTGTTTTGGCAAAGTTGCCTATGCGGACGTGACCTGGCCCTAAGGGTCGCGGCGTGCCCCAAGTCAGAGGCGTCACCCCAACCCCTATAGGCATGCAGGCCGCGACGCGCTCATGAACTGGGCCGCAGCGCACCCCCGCGAACCCAGAATTCCTGGGGCTTTTCAGCATTTTCTTCCCAATTCAAAGCCACATAATCTAACCTAAACATGTTCTAAAGCCATAACTGAGTCTACAACTCCCAATAACACCTTATAAACAGCACAAACAACCCAAAAAACAAATCCAAATGGTTAAATCAAATCAAAATCCAACCATTAGCTAAACAACTCAGCCTAGCTAAGTCACAAAAAAAACTCACCAAAACCAGAGCTAAAATTCTTACCTCAACAGCGAATTTGACTCCCCTTGAATTGCTCTACTTATTCCAACCTTCAATCCCAAGCCCTCAAGCTTCAAATTCACAGCTGCTTCATCAATTCTCCAAGATTGCCTAACTCTTCATGAGGAGGAGATGGAACCGTGAGAGAGAAAAAGAGAGGAAGTTCCTTCCTTTTGTCTTTCCCTCATTTCTAGTATTTTCTCAAGCCACTCAGCTGCCTAAGTCCATCCTTTTTTCTTCCACATACTTCCCAGCGTAACTCTATCCTTAACCTCAAAAGACCAAAACACCCCTTAAGCTTACCCTTATCCTTTAATGGCCCAAGGCCAAATCATCATTTGCCACAATTCTCGTTAATCCTCGAATGGCCCTATAAATTACCAACTAATCCTGACATGCCCATTTAATCACCAAATAATTGCACGTTAACCAATAATTCCTAAATATGCACTAAGTCTCCAAAATACCCTTAGGCTCGCCCCGAGCCGAGTATTGGACCCCATTGTGACTATTTCACTAATCCGCTCCCTAGGATCGCCTCGAGCCGAATATAGCAAATATATCCACATAATAATTTGATCTCAATCATTAACACACATATAATCGCATTTATGCCCGCAACGGGCCAATACTACAAATATTCCCTTATTATCAAGAACGGGCCCACATGCATATTTAATACACATAAATATGCATTTAAATCCATATTATCATATAAATCATGTATGCCACATAGTCACACATTTATTCAATTAATTCAACGTATATATCCAATTATGCCCTCCAGGCACTATAGTCCAGGCACTTAGCCTTAACAATAAATTCGGGACGTTAAAACTATCCCCTCCTTATTGAAATTTCATCCTCGAAATTTATTCAAACACCTTGGGATACAAATCTCGTGAATTCGACAATAACTTCAAAGTCTAGTCCCTTACCTATATATCCCTTAGTAATACTTTCACTAGAGTGACAGTCGTATTCCATAATACTTTATCTTATTTATCATAATTCAATTAGCTTTTGCTTGCGCAGTAACTCCCATTGAAATTCTAGGGTCTCCTCACCCCATCAGCAATAATAGTTTACACATCTTTCCTTGACATTGGCACCAGTAACACCTTTTGAGCCACTGCCCATACTAGGGTAAGGCTAATCACTAGGCCCCTGGCCTAGTCCTTGGTAAGTTCTCGGAAGTCTAATAAATCCGGAGTCAAAACTCCTTTTTCTTTCCCAAAATATCCTATCCTTTCTATTCCTCAATACTCAGAGAGATACAAAGTCTCCCTTCCTGGAACTCCATGTTCCCATACTTGAAATTTGCAAACTCTTATGCCCTTTTAAATAGGCAGACACTTCTGCCCTAACAATCCTAATAACTTCATTGGTCCCTCAGACCAATTTTGAACCACCATACTTCCTGTCTCTCACTTCATTACTTAGGACATGTGCCTCTCGCTCCCTATCTCATTGTATCTTATTCAGAGTCACCCTAGCCGTTGACTGGCTTCCATCACCGCGACCATTCAATTAAGGGACCGTACTTATCTCAATGCCCCAAATACTTATACATTCGATGTAAACTTCTTAAAGTCTGAGTCATTCCTTCAGATTGTCAGTCTATCTGAAGGTAATTAATGATTCTAAGTCTTAACCTTATACGTATTGCCCCTTACAATCCTTTTCTAGAACTTGGAGAATAAAGGGTCTCAGTCTGACACCATCGATTTCTGTGTCCCACAGAGGCATACGGTCTCCCTTCGCCCATAGCATTATTATCATACCCGTTCATACAAACCGAGGTGTGCTAACTCAATCTGTTGACTCCCAACTTTTCATATCCAATCATCTTACTTGCAATCTAATGTAGTCCACCCTTACGTTCCACCACTATACCCTTTTATCTTCCAATATAAAATTTTTAGATTTGAACATCCATTCAAATCTTTTGGATACAACAATCATAAGGAGGTAGTACAAGACTCATCTAGAATCTCTTCCTCAATGCCAGCTTCCATCAGATCACTCATCCAATACTTATATCTTGACCCATTCATACTAAAATAATAGGATTCTTAACCATTCCTACAAGATATTCTCTTTGAATTTCATTATTCATAGAAGTATATCTGCCAACTATCAACTGCAGGTTCTACACTAATCTTGGTTGCTACTTTTTCTGACTATACTGAAATCTGTGGTGTCTTATCCAACTGGCATAGATCTTTCCAACTCAAAATGCCAGCTTCCATGTTAGTTTTCTCTATACAATCAAGGGTTTGCAATGTGAATCACCCATTAATTCCCACTAGGGCCTTAGCCTTATGATTATTCCTCTATGGGTGATCAAACACTTTAACTCTTTATACTAGTGCACACACTACTATCCATAGGTGCCGTCACCACAACCTAACCGTGGCTATCTGGCATTATTGTTAACCTAATGCCCCGTGTAGAACATTTGTGTTCTTATTCCTTCATCTACCGTGAAGCACGAACAACCATTCTTTTCAGTCTGTACATGGGCGCACCCTAGTCTTCGATGCACCACCCTATAGTTTCATGTCTTAAGCAAGGACAATATCCATCATGCCATCCTCCTGTATCAGTCCACCGCATACCCATTCTGATACCATAGTGTGCTAACAAACTCTTATTCTATCTTCTGAAAATCCTGTACGAAACTATCCATTCAGACAAACTTTAGGTTCAAATGTTACCTCAATCTTGGGTATGGCTGTCTTCGAAGATGCTTCAAGTAGTAGCCGATGTATCTTACCGATCTCACTGTACCTTGTAGAAGTGATTTCCTACAATTGAATAGACGGGCACCATCAACCTGTCAAGAACAAAGAGAGAGATAGGAGTTCAATTGGGAGAACCGGCGGGGTGTCAGCCAAAGGGACTTCGACGCTCAAGTTAGTCAGATTGTAACGAAAGCTAATTGAAAGTAATAAAACTATGATGTAAATAATGAAATAGTGATGGATGGATGGATGAGTAGTGGAATGGTCAGAGTGACAGTGGCGATGACGGTGGGACTGAACGACTGGGTCAAGTCTGGTGAGGTTAGATCAGACGGACTGATTCGACTTGCTTGACTAGAGCGCTGAGAGAGAGAGAGAGAGAGAGAGAGAGAGAGAGAGAGAGAGAGAGAGAGAGAGAGAGATAGTTGCCTTCATTTCAATAAAAGAGTAGAAAAAGTTAAGTGATTATCAGCTGCCTCCCAGATGTTCTCTCAGGGTCCTCTTTATAGTCGTTTCATTTGTCGTTCCATTTCTGCCTCCCTGGTTCGTCTGACCCGTTCTTACTTGCTCCTCCCAATTTTTATGGGAGTAATTGCGTATACTATGACCATTTCAAAGTTTTCTTGCTAACTGAATGTATCTGGATTCGGGTCCGGGTCCGGGTATTAGTCTATCAATCCAATGGTTCATTTGGCAAGTATGAGTCCATTTACACGTTTGGACTAAGCCTTACTAGCTTGATTAGATGTCTCGTTGGGTTGCATTGGCTAGGCCGACTAGCTTCATGGGATTTTTTTAACATGTACACATATTTTTCCCACTACAGTTTGTCCCTCACTCTCTAGTTTAGATTATATTCTAAATAGAGAGTTTTAGCATTCTTGATTAGTTTGTATGCTTGGTTTTAAGCTTGTTTGTTAGTTCGTTTGTGCTCTAAGGTGTTCATAGACCAAATGGTGTGTTAAACGGCCTAAGGATTTTCCCTAGCCGGTCAAATGCTTAGCATTCTTAGCAACCAACTAAATAGTTGGCTGAAGAGGCCGATGGCCCGTGCGAGAGGCTGGGTGGATCATGCGAGCGGGCAGAGTGGTCGGCTGAGGTGGTTGAGCGGGCTGAGTGGTCTGCTATGGTGGTTGGGTGACTCATGCGCATGAGCCGAGTGAATATGCAAGGGATCTGAGTGCACATGCGTAGGAGCCGAGTGCACATGCGAGGGAGCTGAGTGCACTTGTGAGTCGGCTGAATACATGTGAAAGTGGGCTGAGTGCGCATGCGTAGGGGCCGAGTGCATGTGCGAGGGAGCTGAGTGCACATGCACATGCGTAGGGACTGAGTGCACTGGGCAGTTGAGCACTTCTTGTGATTGAGCGCATCATGTGGCTGAGTACATCTCATGGTCGAGCGCACATGTGGGGTGGCTGAGTGCACATGCGTAGGGGTCGAGTGCACATGCGTGGTAACCAAGTGAGGCTTGGAGGAGTCCTTCACGCGTGGTCGCTGATGCACATGGGTGCCTGTGCCGAGTGATGGATGGGCCAAGTGGTCGAGCCGCATGTGTCTGAGTGTGCGAGGGCGTGGCCAGCCGCGTGTGGCTGAGGTGGCCGAGTGCTCCTCCAAGTCGGCCGAGTGGCTCATCTAGATGACCGAGAGGCCTGGTCGAGTGCACTGCCTAGTTGGCTAGGTGCATTGATTGGTGGCCGAGTGGCTTATATCTCATGGACCCCACTTTTCTTTAACTCTCTTGATGTGTTTTCTAGGGAAAGTTGAGTACCCTTGGGTAGGGCCTCCTGATGGTTGACACTTGGCACCCATCTGGCAGAGTTATATGCCTATATAAGGGGAGTTTGTTTTTCACCCTTGCATTCATGGTCTTATGTGGTCAATCGGGGAGTTTGTGTTTGATCTTTTTGTAGTGGTGATAAATGTACTTTTTGTTTTAGTTACTTTAGGATAGTATTCCTCACGTATGCGCGTCTGATTTATGTATGTCTGATCCATATAGTTCTCTCTCCTGATTGAGTGGTCTGTCTGACTCACTAGTAGAGACTTAATTTGTTCAATAGGCATATCTTGCTTTAAGGATCCTTTCAGACTGACTAGTCATGTTGTAATTTAATTGGTATAATAGTCTGACTGTCTGATTAATACGAAATCGTTGCCTTATATATCTTTGATGTTAGGTTCATATGTCTGAATGATTGTTGATAACTTGTTTTTTCTTAATTGTGCCTTAATGAATGGTTCGTCTGACTGATTGATGAGTTGTTTGGTGGTTCTTACTTGTGTGTCTAGTTGAATGTTTTGAAAGCTGAGGTAACTTCATTAGAGAATTAGATGTTAGTGATTAGGCTGGAAGCTAAGATCTAGTGTCGTGGCATAATGGCCAGTGAGTTTCGGGATGGTAAGAATGATAGCTGGGATGTTTCTAAACACATCGCAGACTTTGAGGAATTGGAGAAGATGAGGGCTGAAGAGACGGCCCGGGCTGAAGAGTTAGCCACTTCTTTTGGCGTCATGACTACTCATGACCTAGTTGCAGATGACTGTCTCCTCCTTTGTTCAAGTTCTCTGTTGGGGGATGACTGAGTTTATCCCATCTTATGTATTTTTAGTGGTTGTATGGACTTTTTCTTATGTAGTGTTGTAAACACGAGACTTTTTTTTTTTTTTGTATCCTGACTGGTTGTAGCTTATGTTAGCGTTCTATAAGTTGTTGTATCGGATGCCGGTTGGCTGTATGAATTATGAAGTAATAATGTCTTATTCCCCCCAATCTAAGTATGAAGTTACTTAGTCCATTTATACTTAGATTTGTTATTGATCTGTTCATAGTAAAAAAACAATGGCTGTGATAGGGGGTTGCGCTCCGTGGAGCTGCCTACATACCATTTGCAGGGATTAAGCCCAAATGTAATTCTGACTCCTTGAATGATAGTGTCAGTATGTAGCTTGTTTGAAAGTCTCGTGAGACTGTGAATAAATTAGATGACAGAAGACAGAGTAGAGTTAAGGACGATACTGTTTTAGGTGGGCAGCGTTCCAGCTGTTACCGATGTCTCGTCCATCTTGGGCTTGTAGCTTGTACACTCCATGTCCAATTACCTTAATGATTAGATGGGAACTTTCCCAGGTCGGGGCGAGCTTACTTGCTCTTGCTTCCTTAGTATTTTTGAATACTCTCTATAAAACCCAATCTCCCACTCTGAATGATTGAGTGCGGATGTTTTTGTTGTAATGTCTGGCTATACTTCGCTGGTAGGTTGAGACTCTTAAGAGTGTTTTTTCTCTTTTGTCGTCGATGGTGTATAGTTCATGGCACATGTTCTCCCAATTTTTTGTGTCGGTTGTCAATTCGTATGTAGCTATTGGAACTTCGATTTCGGTCGGGATGATTGCTTCCATTCTGTAGGCTAGAGAAAATGGTGTCTCTCTTGTTGAAGTTCTTGCTGTGGTTCGATAGGACCATAGGACTCCCGACAGTTCATCTACCTATTTACCCTTTGCTTTTTCAAGGCGCTTCTTAATAGTATTTATGATAATCTTGTTGGATGACTCTGCTTGTCTGTTTGCTTAGGAGTACCTTGGTGTTGAGAAGCTAAGCTTGATATTCCAAAATTTACAGAAGTCTTGGAAGTCAGAGCTAATGAAGTGAGACCCGTTGTTTGTTACGATCTCCTTGGGTACACCGAATCGGCATATTACGTTTTTCCAGATGAAGTTTTTTACCTCTTTGTCTCTAACATGATGGTAGGATTCTGCCTTGATCCATTTACTGAAGTAGTCTGTTACTGCGAGCATATAGACCTTTTGTCCCGGTGCAGTTGGTAACTTGCCAACTATGTCCATTCCCCATTTCATGAAGGGCCATAGGGAAGTGATTGCCACCAAGCGTTCTGGAGGCTGATGAGTCACTTGAGCAAACCTCTGGCACTTATCACAACGTCTTGCATAGTTGGAGGAGTCAGCTCTCATGGTTGGCCAGTATACCCTTGGGTTAGGGCTCGGTGTGCCAAGCTTCGCCCTCCGGAATGGTTTCCGCACTCTCCTTCATGTAACTTAGCCAATATGTATTTTGCCTCTAAAGGGTTAACACATATTAGATAAGGACTAGAGAATGACTATTTATAGAGTTTACCTTGTATGATGGTGAAGTGGGCTGACTGAGCTTTGATTCGTCGTGCCTCATTCTTGTCTTCAGGTAGTGTGTCTCTTTCCAAGTATTATAGTATTAGAGTCATCCATGTTTGATCAGTTGAGATGTCACTAACCAGCTCTCCTTCCCTCTTCCAGATGGCTAGCCACTAGAGATAAACTATTGGAATTTCCTTATGGTTGGTTGTCTGGATGGATGACCCGAGGTTGGCTAGAGCGTCCACATGACTATTTTCTCCTCTTGGCACTTGGCTGATGGTGAACTCGTCAAAGCCCAATTGAAGCTCCTCGGCTTTATTGAGGTATGCTGTCATTTTATCATCTCGAGCCTGGTAACTTCCTTGCATCTAGTTGACTACCAGTTGTGAGTCTCTGAACACATTGATCCGTCTGACTCCAATTGCTTTGGCCAGTTCGAGTCTAGCAATCATTGCTTCATATTCTGCTTCATTGTTTGTAGCTTTAAACCCGCATCTAACTGATTGCTTGATTGATTCTTCCTGAGGGGAGGTCAGAACAAGTCCGAGTCCGCTTCCTCTTACGTTACTTGATCCATCTGTGTGGAGTTTCCAAATGCCACTGACTATCCCTAAGTTAGGCAGTAGAGTTCTTTTTCTGCCTGCATGTGATTGTTAGGTGTAAAATCGACAATGAAATTAGCTAATGCCTGGACTTCAATGAGGTTCATGGTCTATATGATATTTCATACTCGCTGAGTTTGATTTCCCATTTGGTTAGTCTGCCTGACAACTCTGGTTTGTGTAAAATGGTCTTGAGAGGGAACATAGTCAGTACTATTATCGGGTGGCACTGAAAGTATGGGCGTAGCTTTCTTGCTGCATGGACGAGAGTTAGTGCCAAAGTTAGCTGTATCGAGTTTCTGCATCAAGTAAGGATTTACTTACATAATAAACTGGGAGTTGTTTACCTTCATCCTCTTTGATTAGAACTGCGCATAATTTTGTTTCGGATACAGCCAAATAGACGAATAACAACTCGTGATCTTTTGGTTTAGATAATAGAGGCAGACTAGTTAAGTACTGCTTCAACCCGGTTAGTGCTTCTTCGCATTCTGTCGTCCATTTGAAGGTCTTGGATTTCCTTAATGTGTTAAAGAAGAGGTGACATCGTTCTGATGACTTTGAGATGAATCGGTTGAGTGTTGCGATGCGTCCAGTTAACTTCTGTACTTCTTTTATGCACATTGGGGAAGAAATCCTTTGGATTGACTCTATCTGTGCTGGGTTAGTCTCAATTCCCCTTTGAGTTACTAGGTATCCAAGGAACTTTCCTACAGTCACACCAAAAGAACATTTAGTTGGATTAAGTTTCATGTTATATTTCCTAAGAATGTCAAAAGATTGTTTTAAATGACTGATATGGTCCTTTGCAATGAGGGATTTGACGAGCATGTCGTCAATGTAGACTTCCACTGTCATCCCCAGCAAGTCGACAAACATCTTGTTGACTAATCTCTGATAAGTCGCTCCTGCGTACTTCATTTCGAATGAAATGACCTTGTAGCAGAATATGCCCAAGTTGGTCATGAAGGTTGTCTTTTCCTCGTCACCTGGATGCATCAGGATTTGGTTGTATCCTGAGTATGCGTCCATGAAGCTTAGGAGTTCATGACCGACTGTGGCGTCTACCAGCATGTCTATGTGTGGTAATGGGAATGAGTCCTTAGGACATGCCTTGTTGAGGTCTGTGAAGTCAACGCAGACTCGCCATTTGCCATTCTTCTTCTTCACAATGACTACGTTGGCCAACCAGTCGGGATAATGCACCTCCCTCACGAACCCATTATCAATGAGCTTCTAAACTTCTTCGTTGATGGCCTTGTTCCTTTCAGGGGTGAATTTTCTTCTTTTTTGTTTCCTTGGTGGGTAGTCTGGGTCAACCTACAATTTATGGACAATAATTTCGGGGTCAATTCCAGTCATGTCTGCATGGGACCAAGCAAAACAATTATAATGGGCAGATAGAAAATCAATGAGTTTAGTTCTGATGCCAGGGTTCAATGGTGATCTGATTTGGACTTTGCGGTCTAGGAAGTCCAGATGTATCTGAACTTTGTCCAGCTCATCCACGTCTGGTTGGTTCATCTAGGAGTCAATCAGTCTGCTCGCTGTAATTGCTATAACTGAGCGGGTTTGGCCTTCATGGTAGTCTAGTAACATGCTCTTGAGTCTTTCTCCTGGCCTTTGATTTCTTTTACCCCCCATTTAGTTGGGAACCTTAGAACTTGGTGGTATGTTGAAGGGAATGCCTCCATTTCATGTATCCATGGTTGACCTAGTATCATGTTGTAAGCATACAGAGAGTTTACTACCTGGAATCTTGTGCACAGATTGACTCCTAGTGTGTTCTTTTGCTCTCCACTGAAACCGATGAGGATTGTAGTCTTCTTTATGATCTTTGATTCATCTATCCCCATTTCCCTGAGAGCACTTAAAAACAAAATGTTAGCTGAACTACCATTATCAATAAGTATACGTTTAGTAAGATAGTTAGCAATGTAAAGTGCAATAACAAGAGCATCGTGATGCGGGTTGAGGAGTCTGTTTGACTCTGTTGTTGAGAAACTAATGGTTTGAGCTAGTAGGTTGATGGCATTCTTCTTTGTCCCACTGGACTCTCCTTTGATCCAGTTGGTCTGCCTGGCATGTCTTTTGGCTGCTGAATGGGTGACTCCACTTACCTCAGAGCCACCAATTATTACGTTCACTGTCCATTCATGAGTAGGTGGTCTCGGTGGGGTAACTTCTCTTCGAACGACTGACATGTCTGCCTTCTGTTGGAATGTTTGTTTGCCTTTGTCTGTGAGCAGGTCAGTCAGGTGACCATGTCTTAATAGGTTGGATACTTCGAGCCTTAAGGCGATGAACTCATCCGTTCGGTGACCATGGTCATTGTGGAATTCACACCATTTTGTTTTGTCTCGTTGGTCAGATGGAGTCCTCATCCTTTCCGGCCATTTTACTTTGTCTCCGAGTCTTTTTAGTAAGCCAACGACTTCAGCTAGTGAGATTGAAAGAATGTATTCTGGTATCTTTGGTCCATCTTGGAGACGTGTCTCAAGCGATTGGTTGTACTCCCTCCTTCTATTCTCTGATCTGCTAGGATACGGGTATGGCTCGGATCGTCTGCCACTCTGTTGTCTATCTACCCTTGAGTCTCTTTGAGTGTCTTTCATTGGAGAAGAGTGATAATATTTATCTTCATCCTCCTCCCATTTGATTTGTGCCCAGGCCTTGGTGAGAACGTATTCCATCGTCTTGCAAGGATACTTGGTAAGTTCTTTGTATAGGTCTGAGTCGTAGCGGAGTCCTTTGCAGAAAGCTGAGATGGCTGTGTCCTAATTACAATGGGTTATAGACACCTTCTCTTTGTTGAAGCGGCCTACGTAATCTCAAAAGGGCTCACCCCGTTATTGAACTATGATGTAGAGGTCTTCTACAGACTTTTCAAGTTTCTTGCTACTAGCAAACTACTCAACAAAAGTTTCAGTCAATTGTGCAAAAGTAGAAATAAAATTATTAGGTAAATTAGTATACCACTGGAGGGCAGGTCCAATTAGACTAAAACCAAACCCCTTACACATGCATACTTCCCTCATGTCACGTGGGATGGCAACGGTTAACATTCTCTGCCTGTATTGAGCAATATGATCATCGAGATCAGACGTTCCATCAAACATCTTCATGTGGGGGAAGATGAACTTTTTCGGCATTTTGACCATGGTTATATCATCGATGAAAGGTGAGTCAGCGTAGCAGCTTGCTGCCCTCTTTTTAATAGAGGCTGGCATTCTAGGAATCTGCTAGATGAGTGCTTCCATCTCGGCCAATTTACGAGCCAGCTCAGGATTTTAGTTTGGAAGTGAGCTAATGTTGGTGTGGCGGGCTTGCTTGCTCATGGTTAGGTGATTCAATCCAATTGTCTGTTGCTCAGGTATATTCTGACTAGCTCCAATGATGGTCTAGCTAGCTCCAATGGTAGGCTGACTGACACCTGGAACCTGCTGCTATCCGGGTCCAGTGGCTGGCTGACTGGCTCTTGGAATTTTCTGCTGTCCAGCTGCCGAGGCTGGCTGGCTCCTAGAATTTGTTGTGTTCTGGGTGCAGATGAATGTCCATGTTTAGCCATGGTTATATTTTCACCTGCATTGGCAATAGAATTCTGTATGTTAGACATGGTGGGTGGAGTTTGATAATTCCTTACCGAGGATGATGGAACTGTCTACCTCGGTCCATCATTGTTAGAGATAGAGATAGGGGTGAGGTCATCCAAAGGTTGCATCAGGCTAATCAAACCTCAGAAGTGGGATGGCTGAACCTCGGTGGCTTGAGAGGACATGACCTCCATTCGCATGAGCAGGTCAACATTCTCAACTTCGAGCCTCCTCATTTTCTTGCGTTCTTTATTCATCTGGGCAGTAAGAGTAGCGAGTTGGGTGGACAGATCGGATGTCTCAGTCACGTCTGACATGGCTCTCAAGTGAACTCCTTGATTTCTTTGTCGATTGTCTGATTGTTAGGGCCCCACTGTGGGCGCCAAATTGTAGAAGTGATTTCCTACAATTGATTAGATGGGCACCAACAACTTGTCAAGAACAAAGAGAGAGATGAGAGTTCAATTGGGAGCACCGGTGGGGTGTCAGCCAAAGGGACACGTCGAATTCTAATTGAAAGTAATAAAACTATGATGTAAATAATGAAATAGTGATGGATGGATGGATGGATGGATGACTAGTAGAATGGTCAAAGTGACGGTGGCGATGACGGTGAGACTGAACGACTGGATCATGTCCGATGAGGTCAGATCAGACGGACTGATTTGACTTGATTGACTGGATCGCTGAGAGAGAGAGTTGCCTTCATTTCAATAAAAGAGTAGAAAAAAGTAAAGTGATTATCAACTGCCTCCCAGATGGCCTCTCAGGTTCCTCTGTATAGTCGTTTCCTTTATTGTTCCATTTTTGCCTCCCTGGTTCGTCTGACCCTTTCTTACTCATTCCTTCTAAATTTTATGGGAGTGATTGCGTATACTCTGACAATTTCAAAGTTTTCTGGCTGACTGAATGTATCCGGATTTGGGTCCGGGTATTGTCTATCAATCCAATGGTTCATTTGGCAAGTATGAGTCCATTTACACGTTTGGACTTGGCCTTACTAGCTTGATTGGATGGCTTGTTGGGTCAGGTTGGCTAGGCTGACTAGCTTCATGGGTTTTTTAACATGTACACATATTTTTCCCACTACATACCTCTCACCCCTTAAGTGTTTCTTTAGTAATTTCATTGTGGCTTCTAACTGAATTACTTCATACATGATCCCATCACTTCCCATAACGTGACCTTGAATAACCTTGAAGAAATCGAAGCTTACTCTTTCTGGAGCCTTACCTATAACCCTGCTTCATTAGTTTTAGTATTATCAATGAAGTGGTCATTCCTGTTTTGCTTCTAATTGGGAGTAGACCAACACATCCCTAATCAATTTGAATATGGCTTGCCCATGTCATTTTTGTACTCTTTCTGCTTGTCAAACTTACCTATGTCGTTGGAGCATTAGACAGTTAAGAACCTTCACTGATAATCCATCACATCCTACTTGGTGCAAGAAGTAATTCCTAAAATGTCTCTTTCCTTGACCCTCAACTGGTAATATCCAAATCAAAGGTCAACTCCTGAGAACATTGTCCTATTTTGCAACAGGGAATTGAACCCTTCATTCTTAACAAGTGGTGTCGACGTGTCCCATGATGAGATGCTCCATCTGATCAATCCTTAAATCAAATATCTCTTCAACCAGACAATTAATTCTTTCTGCTGAGATAATATCGTTCTTCTTGATTTCCCTGATACCGATTCTATCCCTTTCTTAATCTTGTAGCATACTCAATTCCTTAATGTAACAACAACCTCCACAATCCTTTGCGCACCCATCTGAAACCCTTCTAGCCGATCCGGTCTCCCTCTAGTCCAACAGGTATATTCCAAGTGGTGCCTACCACAATAACTAGGTATCCCCTAGATGCAACCGAGTCCTTTCTTTTTAAATCTAGAAGTCATCATCATCTCTTGCAATCCATTGTTGTCCCTTATTTAACAAATTAATCCATACTCAGGATCATATCGAAATCCTCATACAACGAGCTCAATCAATTCTACTGTCAACCTTCTACCAATGGTACTCTAACCCTTCTCTTGGAGATACTAATTGTAACGACCCAAAATCACTAATATGGCTTAAGGGCCTTGATTAGTGTGCCAGGAGGGCATAATTGGTTTATGTGTGAGTTTATTAGATTAATGTGTGATTATATGATAAGCATGCTTGTATGGTTATATGAATGTAAATGTGATTATATGTTATATTTGTGAGAACCACATTATTATGTGGGTAAATCTGCAGCGTGCAACTCGAGGCGATCCTAGGGAGCTAGTTAGCGGGAAAGTCACAACGTGGCTTAATACTTGACTTGGGGCAAGTCAAGGGGTGTTTTGGGTATTAGATGATTATTTGGGCTACCGGGTTATGGAAATAAATAATTGGAGATATATTTGAGGTTAGGAAGCTTAGGCAGAAATATTGGGGGAAATTTACCATTTTTCCCCCAGGGACATTTTCGATACCCCGAGCCCCGGGATTAACCTAATTACCTAAGGATAGACTAAGTAAAAACCTCATAAATTGGTGGAAATAGAGGAACCGACTCTCTTCTCTCTCTCTCTCCTTCTTTCTTCTTCTTTTTTCAAGGAAAACCACTAGAATCTAAGAAACTCAGCTGGAAATCTTGTGATTTGAGCTAAAATTTTGAGGGATTAGCTTAGCTCTAGCTAAGGGAACTTCACCAGGACTAAGGTAAGGAATGAATTACACTCTTGATTATTAGAATTTTGTGTTTTGGCTGGGTTCTAAGAGTGGTTGTGGTTTTGAAATTTAAGGACTAAATTAAAGTTGGAAAGCTTGGGCATTAGCTCAAAAATTGTTAAGGAAGTGGTTCATCAAAGAAGGTAAGCTTCAATTCGTAATTTAGAGTTTAAATTCTGAGTTTGCATGACTGGTTTTAGAGTTCTTGAGTTGCTGGGTTTCAGAAATCAAAATGGGATCTTAATGAGTTTTTAAACTAGGTTTTTGTTGGATTACGTTGCTAGAATCATGTTAAAAGTCTTGTGATCAATGGGTTATGGAATTAGGGTGCTTTGGGGTGATTTTGAGCAAGGTTAGGATGTTAGGAATGGTGGATTTTCTGGGCACGAAGGGCTGGGCCGCGACTTTGTTCTAGAGTGTTGCAGCCCTGCGAAGCAAGGAAGAGCCAAGGAGGCTCTGCAGTGGGGAAGCGTCGCGGCGCCACAAGGCAGGGCCGCGGCGCGTGTCTGTTTTCAGGGAGGCCTAGCCTCTGTTTCAGGGGTGGGCCGCAGCATGGGTTTCAGGGGCTGCGACCCTTAAGGGTATTTTTGGTCTTTTGGAGGTTTTAAGAGCAGGAACCTAACCTAGGATGCTCGGGATTGATTCCACCACCGTGTTTGGTGGAATTCGATGTCCCGGAAGCTAGAACTCCATTTGGAAATATTAACTTGATTATTAATGGTACTCCCTACCTTGATTGTGACTAGGAATTAAGCTAGGACTCGGGAAGCGGATCGTGCTCGAGAGGCATCACTCGTAATCAGTAAACTTGGGAATTAAAGGTAAGGAAACTGCACCCGGTTGTGGATTTATAATGGGACTAAGGGTTCCCTATTTTTTATGCTTTGTAAAGGATGGTATTACGCCATGTAAACAGTAAACCAACGGCCTAAGAGTGCCAAAGTTTACACTAGTGCATAGGGCGCGGCTCGGCCACTGGTAGCTGAGGACAACTTATTATGCACTGAGCTTGGTTTAAGCGGGCCGCAGTCAGTGGGGTAAATAGAGGGTGCGACCTAAGGTGTCGACCCTGATTATTATAAGATTTGTTTGTTATTATTGATTTGTGGATTGTTATGTTGCATAGTTGGGTGATGATTAGCTGAATCTTTGGTTGAACCTTCATGCTTTGTGATTATTGTGGTATGTTAAGTGTATGAACATGCTTAAAGGGTTATCCAAATGTTATTATTTCTTGTTATATAATATGATATGTTTTCTTGTTGGGCCTTGGCTCACGGGTGCTTCGTGGTGCAGGTAAAGGCAAGGGCAAGCTTGATCAGCCCTGATTTGGAGAGCTCTAAGAGCAGAATGTACATGATTAGTTGCTCAGCCGCCACGGTTGGGGAGAGACAGGGACAGGAAAACCATAAATTTTTGTTTTGCCTTTAGAAAGGCTGGTGGTTGTCTGTACATTGGAAATTTTGTAAACAGACTTTTAAATGCTATTTCTTTTGGGATCCCATGTGTAAATGTTTAAGTATATGGAAAGTATCTTTTGAGACCAAAACCTTTTAACCCTAGCACATTAATGACTTTAGAATTCACGTTTTTAACTGGTTGGCTTGGTTAGCAAGTCCTGCACCTTTACAAATACACAATGTAGCGGTCTTGGCTATCCAGGGCGTTACAACTTGGTATCAGAGCGTCCTAGGTTTAAGGGTTCCTGAAGACTGGCTGGACATGTACATTCGCTGCTAGAGACAAGCTCGATTCAGGGTTTGGTAATGTGTATATGTGCATATATGCTTGTATGTCTGGAATGAATTATGAATGTTGTTATTTATTGGATTAATAGGAAGCATGAGATACTGATGGGGCCTGGCCCTTGACTGATGTATGAAAATATTAAGGCATGCTTATTAGCATCGCTGTGCATGTAAATGAATATTTGGATGATTAACTGCATATCGTGTATGGGTGAATGCTTTTATCTTAGCTGTTGTGTGATAATGTTGGGGCATGCTTATTAGCAGTCGGTGCATGTGAATAAATGCCTATATTTTGATTGTTTGTGATTAATTATGTTCCTTTGGTGGATTTTGGAGAAGCTTTTACCCTGTCATCATGGTCTGATAGTCGAGTTGTTGATTGCAGATTGACTTGGATAGTTATCCGTCCAAGAAAATCTACACGACTAGCCGACATTAGGTTTGGGACCGGGGGTGATGACCAGGGTCAGATTCCTCCGCCAGTCTCTGAGAACTGGCAGCAACTTATGGCAGATATGCAAGCGCGATTACAGAGTCAGGATGAACAGATTCGCTTGTTGCGACAGCAGGCTCCATCAGGGAGTGATGCCTCTATTGTACCACCTACAGTGGCACCAGTTGTACAGTCAAGGGAGGTTGGGAACAGGTGGGAGTCGTTATATGAGCGGTTCAGGAAGCAGCAACCCCCAATCCTTGAAGGAGGACCTGATCCATTGAAGGTCGAGCAATGGCTGACTATGATTACTACTATCCTGGATTTCATAAAGATAGAGGGACATGACAGAATGGCTTGTGCCACGTATATGTTGAGAGAGGATGCCCGCATCTGGTGGGAAGTGGCCTCACAGACCAGGGATGTCACTTCATTGAGTTGGGAAGGATTTAAAGATTTGTTCATTTAGAAGTACTATAATGTTGCCATCAGGGCAGCAAAGGTTAATGAGTTCGTAGGATTGGTTCAGGGCAGCATGACAGTTAAAGAATATGCCCTGAAGTTTGACAAACTCGTAAAGTTCGCACCAGACCTTGTGCCTACAGATGCAACCAGGCAAGACAGGTTCATTAGGGGGCTTAATGCTATGATATCATGGGATGTTAGGATTACAACGGTACCTAGAGGAACAAGTTATGCCTAGGTCATTGAGAAGGCTTTTACCGCTGAGGAAGCGGAGAACAAAATTTGGAAGGAAAGTGCAGTGAAGCGCGAAGGTCGCAGGGTGGTGCCTCCTTATTTTGGGTCAGGTAGGGGCGGAGGCCCCAATGATTTACAAAGAAAGACCCCTGACACTTTGACCGCTATTGGTCCTGATAGGAGGGGTCGGGGTGGTCAAGGCGGCCGTCTGGGCAGCGGTGAACCATGAAGGAGTTATCCAGAGTGCCTAAGGTGTAGAAGATGCCATCAGGATGAATGTCGGGCCAAGGCTTGTTATGTGTGTGGCACGGTGGGGCACTTCAAGAAGGATTGCCCAACAGTGAAGAAAGGAGAAGCAGGAAAGTGGACAGCTTGACTCCAGCTCGAGTGTTCACCTTGACGCAGGCAGAGGCCGAGGCTAGTCCCTCGGTAGTGATAGGTCAGCTTTCTAGCGCTAGCTCTCCTTTTTCTGTATTGATTGATTCTGGTGCTACACATTCCTTTGTTTCTAGTAAAGTGATTGATAGACTGTGTAGACCTAGTCAGTATCGGACTGTGGGGTTTGAGACTTTATTGCCTACTGGGGAACTGGTAGTTTCTAGGAGGTGGATTAGGGCACTGCCAGTGATGGTTGATAGTAGGGAGCTTTCTGTTGACTTGATTGAGCTAGATATGGAGGACTTTGACATGATCTTAGGGATGGATTGGATGGTCAAATATGGGGCTACTATTGACTGCAGGAAGAAGATGGTGACTTTTGAGCCTGAGGGCGAGGATCCTTTTGTCTTTGTGGGTGCGGTATATGGACCCCGCATACCCATGATATCTGCATTGAGAGCCAGAGACTTGTTACAGGGTGGATGTATAGGCTTTCTGGCTAGTGTATTAGACACTACCAAGATGTTTCCAGTGGGGCCGAGTGAGACCAGGGTGGTTTGTGAGTTTTTAGATGTGTTTCCTGAGGAGCTACTAAGGTTGCCACCATGTAGGGAGATTCAGTTTGTTATTGAGTTAGCACCAGGGATAGAGCCAATATCAAGAGCACCATATAGGATGGCACCAGTAGAGTTTAGGAACTGAAGATACAGCTGCAAGAACTTCTGGATTTGGGATTCATTAGACCTAGTTACTCTCCATGGGGTGCTCCAATTTTGTTTGTTAAGAAGAAGGAGGGGACTTTGAGGATGTGTATAGATTACAGGGAATTGAACAAGTTGACTATTAAGAATAAGTATCATCTACCAAGGATTGATGACTTGTTCGATCAGCTGCAGGGAAAGACGGTGTTCTCAAAGATTGATCTTCGATCTGGTTATCACCAGTTGAGGATCAAGGATGAGGACATACCGAAGACGGCCTTCCGAATGCGGTATGGGCACTATGAGTTCTTGGTCATGTCTTTTGGTTTAACCAACGCCCCAGCAACTTTCATGGATCTAATGAATAGGGTGTTCAAGGACTTCTTGGATCAGTTCGTCATTGTCTTCATCGATGACATCTTGGTGTACTCTAGTTCAGAGGCAGAGCAAGAGCGGCATCTTCGATAGGTTTTACAGAGATTAAGGGAACACCAGTTATATGCTAAGTTTAAGAAATGTGAGTTTTGGTTGCCAGAGGTGACTTTTATTGGGCATATAGTTGGTGCAGAAGGGATTAAGGTGGATCCTTCCAAGGTGGAAGCAGTGAGAGATTGGCCGAGGCCAAGGAACGCCTCAGAGGTGCGGAGTTTTCTTGGGTTGGCAGGCTATTACAGGCGGTTTGTAGAGGGATTTTCAAAGATTTCTTCACCAATGATAGAGATGACAAGAAAGAACCAGAAGTTTGTTTGGTCAGAGAAGTGTGAGGATAGTTTCCAAGAGTTGAAGCGACGACTTATTATTGCACCTGTACTGAGTCTTCCTTCAGAAGAAGGAAAGTTTGTAGTATACTGTGATGCATCGAGGATGGGTTTGGGTTGTGTGTTGATGCAAGATGAGAATGTTATAGCTTATACATCGCGATAGCTGAAGGAGTATGAACAGCGGTATCCTACCCATGATCTGGAGCTGGCGGCGGTGGTATTCGCACTGAAGGTTTGGCAGCATTATCTGTATGGGGAGAAGTGCGAGATATACACTGACCATAAGAGTTTGAAGTATTTCTTCATCGAGAATGATTTGAACATGAGGCAAAGGCGTTGGTTAGAGTTGGTTAAGGATTATGATTGTGACATTCTTTATCACCCAGGGAAAGCCAATATTGTGGCAGATGCATTGAGCCGGAGGGGCTCGGGGCAGCTATTCAGTTCTGTTCAGATCACGAGAGAATTAGCTGATGAGATGGCTAGGGCAGAGATAGAGCTGGTGGTGGGCCGGTTGGCCAATATTACCTTCCAGTTGACCCTGCTAGAGCGGATCAAGGAGGGGCAGTTGGTAGATGCGCAACTTCAGGAAGTTAGGCTGAATGTCTTAGCAGGGATAGCTAAGGATTATTCTGTTTCTGAGGCTGGTATGCTTCGATATCAGGGGCGGATTTGTGTTTCAGCAGATGAGGGGATCAGACGAGAGAAACTAGATGAGTCTCACACTACGCCATACTCGCTTCATCCGGGTACCACAAAAATGTAGTAGGATCTAAGGACATTATATTGGTGGCCTGGGATGAAGAAGGGTGTGGTAGAGTATGTGGCCAGATGTTTGACATGTCAGCAGGTGAAGGCTGAGCATCAGCGGCCAGGAGGGTTGCTTTAGCCTTTGGGTATCCCTGAGTGGAAGTGGGAAGACATTACGATGGATTTTGTGGGGGGTCTACCCAGGACGGTGGGACTTTGTGACTCGGTGTGGGTAATAGTGGACATATACACCAAGTCAGCTCATTTTCTACTAGTGAGGTCAACTCACACAGTGGAGCAGTATGCAGAGTTGTATGTGAGGGAGATAGTTCGTCTCCATGGGGTTCCCAAGTCCATTGTATTTGATCAAGACCCTATCTTTACCTCCTAGTTCTGGGGAGCTCTACAGAAAGCTATTGGGACTCAGCTGAAATATAGCACAACTTTTCATCCTCATACTGATGGACAGTCTGAGAGGATGATTCAGGTGTTGGAGGATATGCTTAGGGCGTGTGTGATTGATTTCGAGGGGTCTTGGAGTAAGTATCTTCCGTTGATTGAGTTCTCGTATAACAACAGTTATCAGTCCACGATTGGAATGGCTCCTTATGAGTTGCTATATGGAAGGAAGTGTAGGTCACCCATTCATTGGGACGAGATGGGTGAGAGAAAGTATTTGGGGCCATACATGGTTCAGAAGAAAAGTGAAGCTATTGAGAAGATTCGAGCCAGGATGCTTGCTTCACAGAGTAGGCAAAAAAGCTACACTGATCCTAGGCGTAGAGACGTGGAGTTTCAGGTTGGGGACCACGTGTTTCTACAAGTTTCACCACTGCGAGGGGTGAAGAGGTTTGGAGTAAAGAGCAAGTTGAGCCCTCGGTTTGTTGGACCTTTCGAGATTTAAAGAGATTAATAAGATTGTCTCGTGGACTAGGTGGATTTTAACCACTGAACCACGTAAAAGTATGAGAGTTTGTGATATCATTCATTTGTTTAATCACGGTTTAGTAAAAAGCCTAATATCTCTATTTTCAAATTTCTTAATCTACTGTTGAAGAAAAATCATGTCAACAGATTGGTGCTTTCGTTGAGAGCTTATTAGTGCTTAATCCCCCATGCAAGTTTCACCCAACACTCACCATGGTGGTCACTCGGTCCATGCATGACAACGAGATGGAACCACCTGGTGATCAGGAGGTGCATCGTGCGGCCATTCCCGTTGGAGAAGGCCCAATTGCTCAACACCGTCTTGGAAAGCAACATGTGGGCCAAGACGATACTGGGATCTCAACATCGTGCCCACCAAATCCCAATCTGGGGTATGTGACAACCATCGAGATGGAAAATGCCCAGTGAATGATCCATCTTGCTAAGGCTAACAAGTAGATTGAGGAGATCTTGGCTCGATTACTTCCTCCTGCAACCGATGTTAACATTGGAAGAAGGAAAAGCGGGTCCCATAGGTACAACAATAATAATCAACCCAATCTCAGTTGTTCTGTCAGAACTGCAACTCCGAGCTCCATACCTTCATAGCAGAATCAGTGAAATACTCAACCTGCCAATACTCATAGGAACCGTCGACCCCATGTCAGTCGATCTATTCGAATTGTGACCCCGAGCTCTATGCCTTCTAAGCAGATTCCTCGGAATGTTCAGAATGACCCAATAGGGCGAGTTGGGACCAATTCAAGGAGGCAAAACACCCCAGCAAATCCATCTGTGCCACGGTCAAAGCCTCCGACACAGAGAAATGGATCGGTCCTACCTCCAACCCGGAAGATTGGGGTAGATCAGGGACGAGCTAACCTAGTGCACCCCGATGGAACAAGAATAGCTTCACCAATAAGACATCTGACATCCCTGGTTCGACATCCAATGCCACCTTGCCCATAGAGGAACACTCCAGCTCGAGGGGATAGCAGGAGAAATCCTCCTCCCTCGGAGGACATCTATATCCCACGGTCTCATGCTAATAATCCAGGTCCTCGATCTCTGCCATGAGTTGTAAGCTTCGCTAATGGAAGTTACTAGACGGAGAGCCAGCGTGGAGGCAGGCCTGAGAGCGATCTAAGGAATCAATTGAGCTCCGCACAAAGTCTTTGTTCCGACCCACATCCCAACCTACGTGATCATTTGAATTCACAAAAAATATATCCAGTTCTCCATGATGATTTAAGTTATACTCAACACAGGGGAGATCCGTCTATCGTTGCGACAATGGGAATGTCTCACCTAACTGAGCTCAAGCTTGGAGGGAAAACAACCCATCTAACATGTACAATAGGATGGGGGTGATGATCAGCTCCCAAATAACCTAGAGGCCAAGGATCCAACCCTCTAGTCAGTAGCCTTAATGGAAGAACAGATGATGAGACTCTTATCTGGAAAAGGAGTTGATGATTGTGATTCTGATGAGGAACTCGAGCCTTTTTCTCCAAACATTGCGACAACTCCGTATCCTGTTGGCTTTAGGATGCAGATCATGCCCGCATATGATGAAAACAGTAACACATCCAACCACCTCGGGTGGTTCAACACGTTAATGATGGCCCACAACGTCGGGTTCCACTTAAGATGTAACTTGTTCTGGCAACTCTGGCCGGACCCGCAAGATTGTGGTTCAACAAGTACAAAAGACAGTCAATCACCTCATGGAAGAAATTGTCTACCAAATTTAAGAGGCGATTCTGAGCTTCGAAGGAAGCTCGCATTGAGGCCGATTCGCTGGCTAACATAAAACAACAACATGGTGAGTCCCTGAAGGCATATCTGAACCAGTTCACCAATGCAGCAGCCTGAGCTAGGGATGTTGATGAGGACATGGATCACTGTATGGCGTGATTTATGGAAAGAACTCCAGTGAAAAGGAGTAAATAGTGTAGATGAGTTCCTAAATCAAGCTCATGAATGGATAAATCTAGAGGAGGTGCAATTTGTTGTCGCAGGAACTAGCCAGACCCCTGTTCATTCCGCTAGAGCGTTGGTGGGTGTTGCAACAACGACTCAACCTGCTACCCAGAATAACCAGGCGGGGAACAATAAGCAGAAAGGGACTGGTGAGGGCGATTAGAATGGAACCAAAAAGAACAAGCCAGGAGAAAAGTTCAAGCCCATCTACACCACCTACATTGACTTGACTAATACATGAGAACATATTTTCCTGCGAACTCTAATCGCCTTCCATGAAAGCAGCCAGAACCTTTGAGGCACCAGAGGGCGAAAGGAGACCCTACTAAGTTTTGTCGATATCACGACGACATCAACATAATACTGATGATTGTCGACAGTTAAAGGATGAGAGCAAAACTCTCATCCGGGATGGAGTGTTAGCCCAGTATGCCTGAAATCGAGTGGTTCCCAATCAGCCAACCGGGAAAATACTCATCCAGCTCTGAAAAATCTGGCCGGTCAACTCTGGGCTCAGACAAATCAGGGGAACCAAATTTTCCCCCTCTAATAGTAGGAGGGGATATAACCACTATCGTTGGAGGACCCCATTTGATGGGCACAAGTAATGTGGCCCAAAAAAGGTACATACATGAGCTAAAAACCCACAACGATATTGAATTTATTCTAGAGCAAGGGTTATCAAAATAACAGCGGTTGGAGAATCAACCAATCACTTTCACGGAAGAGGACACTAGCCACATCTAGTTCCCGCATAAGGATCCGCTGGTGATAACCATTCAGCTCACCAATCGAAGAGTACGGAGGATATTGGTTGATAATAGGAGCTCGGTATATGTGCTATTCAGGTCCACCTTAGAAAAGATGGGATTTTCCGTAATCGATTTTAAGGTGACCTCGATGACCTTATACGAATTCTCAGGAGAAGGAACAACAGCCATAGGGACGATTGGACTTGTAGTTACACTAAGGGATGATACACGAAATGTTTCTAAAATACTCGAGTTTGTCGTAATCAATTGTCTTGACACATACACCGCAATTTTGTGATGACCCGCACTGATGACTTTTGAGGCTATCACCTCGATCTGCCATATAGCAATGAAATTCCCCTCAACCTCAGGTACATGTACTGTGAGAGGAGATCAGCTCGCTGCCAGAGAATGCTATAGAATTTCCATGAAGGGAAAATCACAACCCAGGCAACAAGCGATGGTCGTTATTGAGGGAGGATATGAGCCTTGGGTAATGAAAATTTGGATATGCAGTTCCAAGATCATTTAACTGAACTTCGAATTTTATCACAACTTACTGCCCCGGGTACTCTGCAACAAAATGGTGTAGCGGAACGCAGGAACAAAACTTTATTGGAAATGGTTAGATGCATGCTTAGTTACTCAACTCTACCAACTTCATTATGGGGACATGCAATTGAAACTGCGAATGACATTCTCAATGTCGTGCCATCTAAATCAATCCCCAAAACACCTTTAGAATGCTAGAATGGTCGTGAACCTAGTTTATGCCATTATAGAATCTGGGGGTGTCCCGCTCACGTCTTGAGGAAAAATGAGGGAAAGCTAGAACCATGAACTGAAGTTTGCATGTTTGTTGGCTATCCTAAAGGTACTCGGGGTGGACTTTTCTATAGTCATTCAGAAAAGAAAGTGTTTACTTCTACAAATGCTACTTTTTTGGAAAATGACTATGTCCAGAACTTTAAACCTCGCAGCAAAGTAGTTTTAGAAGAGATGGTTAAAGAATTGACTCCAACCAATGTTCCATCGTCATCAACGCAAGTTGATGATGAAATTCCCACCCTTCATGTCCAACCGACGCAAGTCGATTTAAATGAAGAAAGCACCACTGTTCCTGAGCAAATAGTCGTGGAGCCTCGTCGTAGTGGGAGGGTTCTAGGAACCCAATTCGCTATGGTTTGGATGGTGAAACCAATATGGTTGTTGGTGACACTAGTGATGATGATCTATTGTCTTTCAAATAGGCAATGGCTAGCCTTGAAAAGGAACTATGGCTCGAAGCCATGAAACAGGAAATGGAGTCCATGTACTCAAATCCTATCTGGGATCTTGTGGAAGCACCTAGTGACTTTAGGGTCATTGGGTGCAAGTGGATCTACAAGAAGAAATGAGGTGTTGATGGAAATATCGAGACTTATAAAGCTCGATTAATGGCAAAGGGTTATACCCAAAGAGAAGGCGTGGACTATGAGGAAACTTTTAGTCCAGTAGCCATGCTCAAATCCATTCGCATCCTCCTATCCATAGCAACCGCTCTAGACTATGAGATCTGGCAAATGGACGTCAAGACAACTTTTCTTAATGGAAAGCTTGACAAAGTCATTCATATGGATCAACCAGAATGATTTAAAGTATCTGGACAAGAAGGAAAAGTTTGCAAGTTGAATAGGTCCATCTATGGACTTAAGCAAGCTTCTCGTTCTTGGAATCTTTGGTTTGATGAAATAATCAAAACATATGGCTTTGAACAAAATATTGATGAGCCCTGTGTTTACCAACTGAAGGCAAATCAAATAGTGGTATTCCTGGTTCTTTATGTAGATGATATCTTACTCATTGGAAACAATGTTAAGAAATTATCATATGTGAAGAATTGGCGGAGCACTCAATTCCAGATGAAGGATTTGGGTGAAACAAGTTATGTTCTAGGTATCCAGATCATCAAGGATAGAAAAAACATACTCTTAGCTCTATCTCAAGCAGTTTACATAGATAAAGTGCTTGAACGTTTCTCAATGAAAGGGCGTCTACCGTCTCGCCATGGAATTCATCTTTCAAAGAAGCAGTCTCCCAGACTCCTGAAGAGGAAGATGCAATGAGAAAAGTTCCTTACACATCTGCAGTTGGAAGTTTGATGTATGCCATGTTGTGTACTAGACCAGATATCTGCTATGCAGTGGGAGTAGTGAGCAAGTATCAGTCAAACCCAGGACCAGAACATTGGATAGCAGTTAAGCATATCCTGAAGTATTTGAGATGAACTAGTGATTATATGTTAGTCTACAAGGGTGGTGTTCTGAACCCTGTAGGCTACACCGATTCAGATTTTTAGACTGATGTCGATGACAGGAAGTCTACTTCTAGAATGGTGTTTACTCTTGAGGGTGGAGCTGTGATTTGGAGAAGCGTAAAGCAGTATGCAATCTCATATTCCACCATGGAGGCTGAGTACATAGCCGCGTCAGAAGCAGCTAAAGAAATAGTCTGGCTAAAGAAGTTCTATTCGGATCTTGGTGTTATTCCAGAAATGGATAAACTGCTTGTGTTGTTTTGTGACAATACAGGAGCGATAGCCAACTCGAAAGAACCTCGAAGTCACAAGAGGCGTAAGCATATAGAAAGGAAGTATCACATTATTCGAGAATATGTGGCCAAGGGAGATGTGAAGGTTATGAAGATTGCAACTGAAGACAATCTTGCAGATCCGTTTACAAAGACACTACCAGAAGCTACATTTGATAAGCTTATCAAGAAAATTGGATTAGTAGAATTAAGGCATTAGCTTCAATTAGTGCAAGTGGGAGTTTGTTGGGGTTTTATGCCCTAATTAAAACCCAAATTTTTTGTAATCTCATTTTATTATCAATAAAAGAATAGAAATCATTTTTTGACTTGGTTAATCACTTTGCTCACATGTTTTATTTTCATGATTATTTGTTTAATATAAACTTCTATTAAATCGCAAGCATATAACTAATCTTATTTATAGTGACGTAATCACAGTGGAATATAAATATGATTATATGTTAAAAATAAGTTAGTCCTAAGATTAGTCAGTGCACTGGATTTACACTGACTTGCCAATCTACGATATGATTTACTTACACATTACAGTGTTATGTTCTTTCTAGAACATTAGCAAAGTAGATAAGATCAGATATATTTGTTACATCGGACAGGACCGATATTGACATTTAATAAGATAAGTAAGCATACCATTATTATCTATTCTAGTCATATCATATAGTTGATCATAGGTCAATTCAATCTCAATTATGAGTGGTTAGTATTCTAACTAATTGTATTATTTGAGTTCTTTGACTTGTTCGTTACTAGCTTACCCTACAGACTAGTCCATACTTACATCTTAGGAACTCGGTAGTATAATTGAGTGGGAGTGTTAATCATAGATATGAACATCTATAGCTTCCGATGAAGAAGTGAAACGATGGTTTCCTTTTAGTTTGGTTCTAGGTGTTAAATGATAGAGATCTCATTTTAGTAATTAAATTAGTTTACTAAAATATCATTTATAAGGAACTAAGTGTTTTAAGGATAAAATACAATGAGGGGTAAAACGGTATTTTAGTCCTATCTCATTGTAGACCGTCTATAGAGGATTGAGTGACAATTATGGTTGTAACAATGGATAATTAATAGCGTATCTATATTTGTTATAGAGCGTTCTATGAATTCAAGAGTGCAATTCCGAGTCTATAGTGGAGTCACGAGGAATTAATAAGTTGGTAAATTTATTTGTAAGATTTATGATAACTTATTGGAGCTTGATTTAATAGGTCTATGGTCTCCATTGTACCTTGGATAAAATTATCTAGATAGTCTCAATTAATTGGTTTAACTATCAATTAGAATTATCAAAGTTGACCAGGTCAATTTTGGATAGTTTCACAGAATTATGTAATTTTGAGAAGAAAAGAGAAATTATGGAAGATTTATTAATTAAGATAAATTGGTATCTAAATTAATAAATAATTTTGAATCAAGGTTCAAATTATAAATAATTAATTTGATAAATGATTTAAATAATTATTTAATTAATTAAATCAATAGAAAATAATACAGGCCTTGATTTTAAGTCCAATGGGCTTATAATCAAATGAGAAATTTCACGGGCCTAAAGCCCATGACAATTTCGACCTAGGGCTTTAAAATGATTATTATTTTATTAATTTTTTAATTAAATTAAATGGCCTAATTGAGTCTATAAAAGGAGTGCTTAGAGAGAAGTCAAAACATAAGTTTAATCAATGGTTTTCTGATAGTTTTAGATTCTCTCTAAACACAAGTCCTTTTTCTAAGCCTCTTTGATTATTTTATCTTCTTCTTCTCTGTATCTATCTCATGTGTTGAGAATTGCACACACTAGTCTCAGTGATTCTAAGGATACATTGGAAGACTGTGAAGAAAATAGAAGATCGGTTCAGTTTCTTGATTATACTCTGCGACAGAGAGGATACAAGAGTTAGAGAAACTGAAGGAAGAACTATTTCATTCCGCTGCGTATACTGTAAGTATTCTTTTCTTTGTTTCTCTTTGAATTCAATTTTAGAAACATGTTCTAGGTTATCTCATATTAATTTGTTTAATATTAGATCTACATGAAAATAAATAAAGATCCTGTATAAGCTTCCTGACAAGGAATGTGCCGGCAAAGGTACAGAAACGAAGGCTTTTGGGGAAGGAGTGATCAGAACCTTTAGAAGAAGAAGTAGCTTGCCTACTTAAGTGTTGATTCATTAGGGAAGCAAAATATCCAACTTGGGTTGCTAACCCTGTTTTGGTCCCAAAACCCAATAATAAGTGGAGAACTTGCATTGACCTCAATAAGGCATGTCCTAAGGATTGTTTTCCACTACCTTGAATCGATCAGTAGGTAGATGCAACAACTGCTCACGACATTTCTTTCATGGATGCATAATCTGGATATGACCAGATCGCAATGCCAACAATATGCATCTTCTTCTCTGTAGCTCATCACTTGAGAACTCCAATGTTAAGCGTGCTTGACCTGGAATAGTCTCAAGATGGGTGACCTCCTGCGAAGTTTTCTCAAGAAGCGTGCGAGTGAGGACAAAGCACGCTGGAAAGACCCGTGTTGGTTTGTAGGGCCAGTCGTTATTCCAGGAAGCAGCCATAGTGATGTGGGGATGTTACAAATGGTATCAGAGCCTTGACCCAGCCGAAAGTGTGGCCGACGGGGACGTTGGGCCCCTAAGGGGGGTGATTGTGATAGTCAGTATCTCGTGATCCGTAGTAGGGAAAGACTGGGTAAAGCTCTGTAATCCCACATCGCCTGGGGAAGGTCAAGTGTGATGATTCTAAGACTGTGTAGGTATGGGACTACACAGTTGAAGAGGGCTTAAATGGATTGATGGGTACTACCTATGCCAACAAGATGCATCTTCTTTTCGATAGCCCAACACTTGAGAACTCCAAAGTTAAGCGTGCTTGGCCTGGAGTAGTCTCATGATGGGTGACCTCCTAGGAATTTTTCCTAGGAAGTGTGCGAGTGAGGACAAGACATGCTGGAAAGACTCGTGTTGGTTTGTAGGGTCAGTCGTCATTCTAGGAAGCAGCCATAGTGATGTGGGGTGTTACAAAACCCCACTGCCCAGCCACGACCGATGGTGCTCTGGCCACCCCCTGCCTACACGCGCCGGCCCACGGCGTTCCCCGGCCTCGAAACCCCCAGCTCCGCGAGCCCATGTCCTCACGCGCCCTCTAGCCTAGTTGACGGAGCCTCCAAAGTTCAGCGACCATGTGGGTTTACAAAACATTTTGGGCATTTTCTGACCACCTTGAGCCACCTCGAGCCAAATGACCACCACCAATGCATTCTTGTGCTTTGGGCTTCAAAACCAACCATTGTCGGAGCTCCGACGGGAGCTTTTGCTACCATTTAATTTTTTAAACATTAAAAATAAAACTTTTTAGGAATCGCAACGTGAGGCCTAAAAGACCTCAGTTTTTAAGGCTCTCAAATAGATGACTCGTAGTAGTGTGAATCTTTCGTAAAGTGGCTCCCACCTATTTCCAATCTTAGGTGGTTATACAGCTGGTGCCACAACGGGTGGCAAATTAGGTGCGGCATTCCCTGACGAAGCCTGTTGCCTCAGAAGGCAAATATGCTATTCCTGACTTTAAAGTTTGGCTTGCATATCATCAAGCAACTGCTGCTAGTTCTCAGGGACTGGTGGAGGCTTCTGGCCCTGCTCATCGTCTCAAGCCTCAACCTCGGTGCCGACTAGTCGTATTGATTGCCTTGGACGCATAACTATCCAAGTTTAACTATAATCAACAACTCAGCTGGTCATACAATGATAACAGGTACATATTCATTCCATCGTCCAACGCCAATATCCCGGCCACAAGCACAACCATGATGCAAACAGGCATTTAAACAATTATTCATATACAATAGCAATGCTAATACGCAAGCCTTAACATATCCACATAGTAATCAAGGGTCAGGCCCTATCAATATATCTCATGCTCCTAATTAATCATGCAAATAAAGCATTTACATTTCACTTAAACATTAAGCATATAATCACACATATATAGTTACCAAACCCTAAGTCGAGCTTGTCTTTAGCGGGGAGTGTACATGCCCAGCCAGTCTTCAGGAACCCTTAAACCTATATGGCTCTGATACCAATTTGTAACGCCCTAGATAACCAAGACCGTTACACTATGCGTTTAAAATAGTGCAAGACTTGCTAATCAAGTCATTTGAACATAAATGTGAATCTAAAGTCAACTAATAGGTTAGGGTTAAAAGATTTTGATCCTAAACGGTTAATTTTCATTAAAACAAGTGTTTGATACATGAGATCCCAGAAACAAGGTTTACATGACAAATACAACTCTCAAAGACTGATACAACAAAAGATAGTCTAATGGAAAAATACAGTTTAGAGCTCTAATTCCTGTAAATTCCCCCGGTCGTGGCAGTCGAGCAGTTGACAATGTACACTCCGCCCCCAGAGCTCTCCAACTCATGGTTGGTCCAACTTTCCTTTGCCTTCATCTGCACCACATAGCACCCGTGAGCCAAGACCCAGCAAGAAAACCATAAACAACAAGCATAGATAGCAACAAGAGCATATAATCAATTTCAATCCAATCTGTTCAACTAATCAGCAGAATACAGATTTAAAGCTCGACGGCGATAAACATATACTTTCAACATATATTTCGATCAGTAATACAAGCAATTAGCTAATGGCGTCCTTAGGGTGAGCCCTCTGGTTATTTAGCTGATCCCGGCTCGCTTAGGTCGAGCTGCGTTCAATATGCTTATCATCAGCCCCGACACCCATAGGGCATACTTTCATATTGCATACAATAGTCATACAATTACACAATACATACGTTCAATTACAAGGAACCTTAGTCCCAAACACAACCACATGGGTGTAGTTTTCTTACCTCAAGTCCCGAGCAATAGATAAAGAGCGGTCCCGAGCACGATCCTCAATCTTGAGCCTTAACGTAACCCTAGTCACAAGAATAATAGATAACTATCAAATCTCAATCCAATAATCAACTTCGGAAAATTAAACTAGCCTTTGGGACCTTGGATTCTACCAATCCGGGTAGTAGGATCCTTCCCGAGCCTTAACATTTATGTTCCCGAGCTAAAAACCCTCAAACAGCCTTGGTTTTGAATTTGACCTGCGGCCAGCCCCTTAAGGCTCATGGAGCGCTTAAGTCAGAGGGAAAATGCCTCTCAGCTAAAAGACACAGGTCGTGGCGCACTGTACCTTGCCCCACAGCGCACCTATACAGAATAGAGGCCTTCCAGTCTCTTTGAGCACACGGGCCGCAGTGCCTGAAGAACAAGGCCGTGACCCGAGCCCCCAAACCCAGAAAACCAACATTTTCTCGAGCCTAAACCCCGAATCACACCCCAACCTTCAGGCAAACTCAGAATTGAATCCAGAATTGTTATCCTTATAGCCTAAACATCATAACCAACCTATAAACCAATCCTTACACTCATCAAACACCTAATCAGTTTTGGAATCCACTTTCATGCAAACTCTAAGTTCCAACTATATTACAGCAGAATTCAACAATTAAAAATTGAAACCTTACCTCAGTTTGTGGCTTGAATCCCCCAGCTATTCTCTATCTACTTTTAGCCTAAATTCTCCAGATTTTCCAGGCCAAATTCTTAAGTTTTTCTCCTTCAAAGCTTCAAGCTTTCCTTAGGTTCTAGAGAGAGAGTGAGAGAACGTGTATGACGAGAGAGAGAGTATACTGAGAGTTTGAGAGTGTTCTGGGTACTTCATAGAATTTCCACTGAGTTAATCCCCTAACTCCAAAAAGACCTAACTGCCCTTTAAACTTCCTGAGCCCTCTAATTGCTTCTAAGGGGTAAAACAATCATTTATCCCAATTCCCACTAATTCCTCAAGTCATCCGACCAATTCCCAATTAACCCCATCATGTCCAATTAATCACCAAATACTTGCCTGTTACTCGATATATCCGGAAATATTCTCTAAGTTCCCAAAATACCCCTAGGCTCACCCTGAGCCGGGTATTAAACCCTACTGTGACTATTTCGCTAATCCGCTCACTAGGATCGCCTCGAGCTGTGTTATGCAAATATATCCACATAATAATGTGGTCTCAACCATTTAACACATATAATCACATTTATGCCCTTAACGGGCCAAAATTATAGATATGCCCTTATAAACAATAAAGGGCCCACAGGCATATCTAATACTCATAAACATGCATATAATATATTAACATCATCATATATATCATGCATGCCACATAGTGACGCATTTAAATCACGTAATCACATACATATCCAATTATGCCCTCCCGACACGCTAATCAAGCCACTAAACCCTATTAGCATTTTTAGGTCGTTACATTTCCTATCCACAAAGTTGTATTTTACATGTACTATAGTGGAGAAAGTGCTCCAAAAGTTAAGCAAAAGTGGGCAAATTTTCTTCCTATTATGATAAAAGGTGGGGCACGTGGCAATTTTTAAGAGGCTCAATAGGAATGGTGGCAGGAAGAACGGGGGACAGCATTGCCATGTGTCGGACTCCGATTGGCACTCATCAGAAAGTGGCAGCAAGTGGCAGGCGGAGTAGGGGACATCATGGCCACGTGGCACACTTGGATTGGCTTGGCAAATGGTTGGAAATGTGCGTCAAGCGTGGCAGTAGAGTGGGGTCCGCGTGCGTCAAGTGTGCAAGAAGCTGGTAGGCAGAGGCGACACATGTTGCAATGTTAGTGTTTTGGCCAAGTGAGTGGGCTGCTTGGGCTTGGGCTGATTGGGCTTGATTTATGTAACGACCCAAAATTGCTAATAGGGCTTAGTGCCTTAATTAGCGTGCCATGAGGGCATAATTGGATATATGTGTGTCTACTTGGTTAAATGCATGACTATGTGGCATGAATGATTAATATGACTATGTGAGTATGTTATATGCATGTTTATGAGTATTAAATATGCTTGTGGGCCATTTCGTGTTCATAAGGGCATATTTGTAATTTTGGCTTGTTGAGGGCATACATGTGATTTTATGTGATATATGGTTGAGACCACATTATTATGTGAATATATTTCAAGTATATGGCTTGAGACAGTCCTAGTGAGCGGATTAGCGAAATAGTCACAGCGGGGTTTAAATACATGGCTCGGGGGAGCCTGGGGGTATTTTTTGGGAATTTAGAGAATATTTTGGGATTTATTGAGTAACGAATAAGTATTTGGTAATTAATTAGACGTGACAGGGTTAATTGGTTAATAGTAGGAATACTTGAGGAATTAGCGGGAACTGGGGGAAAATGACCATTCTAACCTTAGGGATAATTTAAGGGTTGGGTTGGTGATATAGGGCAATTTGGTCTTTCATAATTAAGCAATATACTCAGTAAGTGTCTAAGGGGCAACCAGAAGGTAGTGGAATTTCCCAGCACATCTCTCACCCTCTCACTCACGTTCTCTCTCTCTCCCTCTTTTGTTGAGACTTTGAGATTGTTGAAGGAAGAGACTTGGTTTAAGCTAGATTAGAGCTGAGTTTGGGCTAGGTTAAATTGAAGAGTTAAGGCTAGAAGTGGGCAGAGGATAGCTGGAGAAATTCAAGCCATAGATTGAGGTAAATTTCAATTCAATTGTTGAAATCTGTTTGAGATTATATTAAACTTAGAGTTTTCATGAGTTTTAGTTTGTTAGCTGGATTTGAGTGTTTGATGGTGCAAGAAAATGGTTATAGGTTAGTTGTGATGGTTGGGGTATAAGGATAGGAGTTATGGGCTTGAATTTGAGTTTGGCTGTTAGTTTGAGATGGAAATTTGAGGTTGGACTCGTGGAAAAATGCTGAGAGAAATTGGTTTTTCTGGGTTTAGCGACTCAAGTCGCGGCCCTGTTCTTCAGGCGTCACGACCCGTGTGAGTTTTGGAGGCTGGAAGCCTCTGTTCGCCAGGCATGCTGCGACTTGGAATGGTGCAAGTCCCGGCCGGTGTCCCCCATCAGGGAGGATTGAGCCTCTGTCTAAGGGGCGAGTTGCAGCCCTTAAGCGCAAGTTGCGACCCTAAATAGAGAATTAAGGGAAAATAAGGTTTAAGGCTCAGGGAGGCTCAGGAATTCAAACCTAGGCGCTTGGGATGAATTCTACTACCCGGTTTAATAGAATTCGAGGTCTCAGAGACTAATATATGTTCCCTAAGTATTTAATTGGATTAGAAATTGATGGTTACCCATTGAAACTGTGTCTAGGTTTATCGCCAAGGCTCAGGACTGAGGATCGTGCTCGGGACCGTTCTGTATTCTTCGCTCGGGATTCGAGGTAAGAAAACTACACCCTTGTGTGGTTGTGAATGGGGCTGAGATTTCCAATATTTGAGCATGTGTACTGTGTGACTGAACGGTTGTTATGTATATAAGAATGAACAACCTAAGAGAGTCGGGGCTGACGATAGACGTACTGAACGCAGCTCAGCCTAAGCGAGCCGGGGTCAGCTAGATAAACAGGGAGCTCGGCCTAAGTGTGCCATATTTGAACATTTGTAAAACTGGTTAAGATATAAACTTGAGATTATATGCGTACCATTGATTAGTTTAATGTTCGTACTCTGTTATATAATTGAACTGAATGAGTTAAGATTGATTGAATATCATTGTTTCTATATGTGTTTGATGTTTATGGTTTTCTTGTTGGGCCTTGGCTCACGGGTGCTACGTGGTGCAGGTAAAGGCAAAGGAAAGTTGGATCAACCATGAGTTGGAGAGCTCTGGGGGCGGAGTATACATAGTCTGCTACTCGACCGCCACGGTCGAGGGAAAAGTACAGGGACAGAGCCCTAAAACTTGTATTTTTCCATTAGAATGGCTTTTGGTTGAATTAAACTTTTGAGGGTTGTAAATTATCACTTATACCCTATTTTTGGGATCCCATGTACCAAACATCTGTTTTAATGAAAATTAACCGTTTATAATTGTTGACGGTGAGAACTCGTCAACTAAGTTGAGTTGGAAAAATTATCAAATCAAGATCGCTAATGGAAAAGCTGTAGAAACTTAAACAATAACTCAAGAACAATGATAGAACAATAATGGAAAATTCAGTCTTTCATTCACACTCAAGCCTTTGCTACAGTAAAATTTCCAACCCTTTTTCAGGTGGTGTTCCAGTTCATTTTATAGTAGGCTCTAATGGCCTTAGGTACATGGTGGTCCAGGAGACCAAGTGGTACATATGTACTATGTCAGGGGAGTGGCTTCAGAGGTTGTGGTCGTACGTCCAGTACAGGAGCAGGTGTCAGGAGGATGTCTCCACTACTTGTCTGTACCCATGTCTGATGAGTGGTGGCAGACATAGTGGCGCAGGTGATAGTGGTGTCGACTCTGACCTTTGGCCGTAGACGTACGGGCCATAACTCTTATTCCAGCAGTCCCACTGGTATTGGTGTCCGTACTCAGTACTAGGTCGTACAAGTATGTCCCATTCGACTCGCACTGGAGCCTCTAAGCATAGGGGTCTCAAGGTGTAAGGAATGGGACCCTTGGTGCATGGTTCTACTCACGTGGCCACTAGGTGACGTAGCTCTCATTCCTTCGCGAGGCCCCCTTGAAAGGCTTATTGATGGCGCGGCTCTCTTGGCTGTTCACGAGGCCGAGTGTGCTGCGGATGTGACCCCCATGAGGCCATGGGCGAGGCCACTCCGTGGGCATGGGCGAGGCCACCACGGGGCCTAGATGGCGAGGCCGAGCGAGGCCACCTGGTGCGCGCGGGCGTGGCCGAGCGAGGCCGCCAGGTGCGCGCGGGCGTGGCCGGGCGAGGCCACCTGGTGCGCGCGGGCGTGGCCGAGCGAGGCCAATAGTGTCCGTGCCTGACTGGCCGAGCAAGGCCATGGCTTCTATGTCGTGTAAATGGGGGCTTCATGGCGTTGGTCTCATATTTTCCCTTGGTGAGATTTTGAGCCTCAACAATAATCAAAATCTTTTAACCCTAACCTGATAGTTGACTTTAGGAACACATTATTGTTCAAACGACTTAATTAGCAAGTCTTGCACTATTTTAAAATACATAGTGTAATGGTCTTTGTCATCGAGGGCGTTACAGTTTAGGTCTAAGCTTTCCATAAAAATGGTTCTAAAAATGCCATTTTTGTATTCTTTTCTTCAATAATAATTCTTTTTTTCTTTGTGTCAAAATACATTTTATTTCTTGAAAATTGAACACAAATTAAATTAAATTAATATTTTCAAATATAAAATATATTATAATAAATCCATGAAAATATTAATTAAAATTAATTTATTTTAAATTTTAAAACTAATAAAAATGACATTTTTAAACACTAATCAAATCTGCATCAATTGAATCTCCCACAACATTTCCCACTAACTTAGCTAATTCAAGTGAGTGTTTCCCAAAAGGAATGGAATATATTTGAATCCACAGGGGAACAAAATGAAAAACAGTAGGCTCAAGATTATGCATACCATCAAGAACAAAGTGCCAAGGCTGACCCACTAGGACTCTTTTCCAATCCCCCTCACATCCAAATTGAGCAAGAAATAGCCCAAGAGAATGATCAGTGATGGTAACAGGCAAACGAGTGGGCCAGATTTTGACTACGATTTTTTCATTACCTCTTTCTTAAAAGTTCTAACACTGAAAATTCAAAAGACTAAGTACTAGGAAGCATCATGTGAACTAGATCCATCCGAGGACTCAACTAAAGTATGAACTATATTTTTCTCATGGGTAAGCGAAAGAGATTGGGACATGGATTGCATAGCATCATCTAGATTGGAAGCCATAATATAATCTAGGGTTTTCAACAACAGAGGTTTTTAAGAAATGTAACGAAGTAAGGAACGCAGAAAAACACAGCAAAAACACAAATATGAAAAAATACATACCTTGGACAAAAGAGAATGATCGAGATGTTAATCAGCAATGATAACTCTTCAGCTTCTCCTCTCCAGACTACTTGTCTAAAATTAGGCTTAATCATCCCTAATTTCCTTGAGAAGTGAAATCGGCGGTAGGAGATGATGAGATTTGGGAGAGATCAAGAGAACAAAATAAAAACAAGGCGATTAGAAAGAGATAGAGTTGAAGAAATGGTGGAAACATAAGGAGGCCACTTCTTAATTAATGTTACAAGTACTAGATAAACATGGTAATGAATACAAATTCAGAGCAATAAATGATCTAAACCACCACAACACTCCGAATATGGGTGGACAACAATCCGAATTAGTACTAGAAAGAAATGGGATCAAACCCAAATGAATGTTCGAGAGCTCTTTCAGTATATCCATCCAAATATTTATTCAAGTTTATGTAACTCATTTTCTTGTAAATAGGATTTAAAAAATATTTAGTCTTTATTTTTTTACTAAAAGGTGACCATTTTGTGTACTAACTCTAGTCCTTCTTAGTAGAAAACTCAAATAATAAGTCGTCTTCTTCGTTCTTTAATATTTAAAATATCTTTGTTAATTTTGTTTTTTTTGGTTCAAGGAGATAATTGTTGGTTATCAAGAACTTAGTCAATGTGCACCATTACTATATACGCAATTATAGAATAATATATACAAGTGATTAAAAAAAGGAAATGAGTGAATTAATGGGTGGTTGAGATGGGGAAGGGGATCACCACCAACCAATTATGTTTGAGTCTGGGTTTCCCGCTAATCGTCCTAGGGGCGGAGGCTCTCAGTGGCGGCCACTAACTTTACCACCCAAATAAAGTCAGCCAATGAGACACGTGGCGAAGTCGCGCAATTTTCTCTAATTTAAAAAGAAATAAAAATAAAAAAGCAACGGTAGAAGATGAGGCAGGGAAATAATATGAATAACGCGCAAGTGTATCCGAATAATGCGGCGAGTCTATCACCACCTTTTTTATCACCTTTAAAATCCGTACACCTTTGCCATTCTCGCTTTCACAAACGAAACCCCATCCCACCGCACACCACTCCATTCTCTCTTTCCCCTCTTATTCTAAGACCCTTTGTTTGGTTCTCGAGAAAATTTCCAGGATATCAGAGAACCTAACTATTGGGGACCTAAATTAATATTAAATCTATAATTATATTAAAACTAGGAAAATTTATTTTATATATACGCATACCATTATTACTTATTCGTTCACTCCAAACGGTCTTTTCTTTTTTCGGATTTATTATATTAGGGCTTGAGGGTAATCTGATTTAAAATTTTCATTTGAATAGTTTAGAAGAGATGAAATTCGGGGAGACATTTAAAGAGTATTTGATGAAGGAGCAAGAAGGATTTATTAATAATTGCTCGCATGTTGAGTATAAGCGGCTCAAAAAAGTTCTCAAGAGTTGTCGGAATTGTAAACCATTGGAGGATTTTTACGATGACGACACTGAAGCTGCTAAGCAACAATTGTGTCAATGTCAAGCCTGCCCATGTAAAGTTTTCTGCTTTTATTTTGATTGAGTTTTATTTATATATTGTTGTGTTCTGTTTTTATGTGTAAAGATGCAGCTTTTATCAATAATTTATTACTTTTATTATTTGTTTTGGATCTTGGGTTCTATATATTTAATGCCTGTAACAGAATATGCCGTAATAATAATAATATAATGGTGTGCCCACGTAATGAGAAAAATTGATGTATCATTTTTTTTTCAAGGGGTAGTACAATAGAATGCTCTCAAATATTTGGTTGAAGTTTTAAATTAAGTTTCGCCTGGTAGAAACTATACAACCAGGATTAAATTCAAGATTTTGGTGTCCCAGTTATGGTGTTGAGAATCTCATAATGCTGGAATAAGACAATTATTAATTGTTTTCTTTATTCTTTTGATCAATTAGTCGAAGTTAATGGAGAATTGCTTACATGTACTGGTTTTGTTCTCTTTATTACTAACGTCAACATCATTGTGCAAGTCTATTGTACTTGAAGGAAGAATTTTCAACTGGACCGTATAGTTTTGGAGAAATTAAGGAATATGTTGCTCTTGTTTCCCTATCATACTAATTATGTGTAGTTGACTTTGGAAGAAAATTAGTTGTTTGGTCTAAAGATTCTTAGAAGAATAAATAACTAGAACTAATGAATTTGTAGCAACTCTTGAGAGACCCTTTTCATTTAATAGCTTTATCATTATAGTCTTGTCTCTCTGTGTGTATGTGTAGTGGTATACATATTTCAGTGACTGAAACCATAATGTTTTGTCTAGAAGTAGTTAATGCCTAATAATATGGGTTTGTATCAGTTTGAAATTTGTACATCATAAAGTGATTTTACTCTCTGAAGCTTTTTCTCCATTTTCTTAGTGTGTGATCAGGCATTTTTCTCAGAGCTGATGAAGGAAGCCTTAGATATTGTTGGATGTTTTAGTTCCAGAGTTAGACACCTCCTTCATCTTCACATTTCCACTGGAATGCAGAGATACTTAATGCAATTGCGTAAATGTTTCAAGAATGATCAGCAAAACATGGTAGAAGAAGGAAAGATGCTGATTGAATATGCTACAATGAATGCAATTGCAATCAGAAAGATCCTTAAGAAGTATGATAAAGTATGGCCTTGCCGATCATTGTCAACAAATCTTCCCTAATTTTGTTTTTATGTATCATGTACATAATAGTGATAATTTTTACTCTTATACTGCAGATACATAGCTCTGAAAATGGCAAGAATTTCAGATCAAAGATGCAATCAGAACATATTGAACTTTTGCAATCACCTTGGCTTATTGAATTGGGTGCTTTTTATCTAAACCTGGACACATCGGATGGGGGACATGTCAGTGAGCTTTCTGGACATTTTTCCTGTGATCTTAATGCCACGCCACCTGTAATGACCATGATGCTTCCAGATTCTAAAAAGTTGGACTATGATCTTACTTGTGCTGTATGCTTGGTAAGATCTTACTTTCAGTCTTTCAGTTGCATCTTAAAAAATGGAAGATAGTGACATTTTTTCTTAATGTGTGTAATGGGATAATCTGGCAGGAAATTGTTTTCAATCCATGTGCTTTGGGCTGTGGTCATCTTTTCTGCAAGTCATGTGCTTGCTCAGCTGCTTCAGTGATGATCTTCCAAGGACTAAAAGCGGCAAGTAGGGAATCAAAGTGCCCAATTTGCAGAGAGGTGTGTATTGATTGAAAAATGTGAGAGACTTGTTATCCAGATCCCTTTTCTGTGTTTATTTGTATGTGACTGAAGTGGCTAGTATTGGCTATGATAGATCATACAGTTTGAGTTCTCTTAGGAAAAGTGCTAGATTTAGGCATTTTTATCCATGCACCTTTGTACTGTTTCAGTGTTTCCATTCTTTGAACTCAAAGATTCTAATTCTACAGACAAATTATGAAGAACTCACTGAAATTGTTATCTTTGATGAAATGTTCTTTCTTCTCATAGTGTCATGTCCTAACCTCATATATTTTAAACTTAAAAACAATCAAGTTCTTGCCATCATGTCATTGACTTCAATCTTTATTAATTTCTTCCTTTTATTTATTTATTTAGGCTGGAGTATATACTAAAGCAGTGCAGATGTTGGAACTAGATATGCTCTTAAAAAGAAGGTAAACAAACAAATACTGATAATCGTCTTTTGATTTTTTGGTGAGAAACTTTATACTCTTAATATTAGTCACTTTGCAGGTCCAAGGACTACTGGAAGGAGAGAATGAATGCAGAAAGAGTGGAAATCTTGAAGCAAACCAAGGAGTTTTGGGATTCACAGACCAAGTATTTGATTGGGTATTGATGATGCTTTTCTCTCCATACCCCACAAAACACCATATGGGACCAAACAGTTCGATGGTGGTTTTGAACCTTAGTTTTAAAAATGATTTTTTTTAGTGCTCAATAAAGCTGATTGATTTGTGTAAGATAAAAGTGCTATGAACGCATCGAAACATCAGTGGATGTCCTTTTTATAGTTGGTTGCATAAGTGGCTTTTCATGAATGTATCTTCTTACTTGTGTTTATTTGCATGGATGGTCCTTTTTTCTTTCTTTATGTTTTCAGGGCAAAAACACTCAAAATAAATTTTTTTTAGAGGAAATTCCTATTGGTTTTTTTTTTTCTTAAATTTTGAAAAATATGGCATTTTTTTTCATAAGTTTTTTATGGCGTATTTTTCGTATACATTTTTGTGGGAGTTTTTTTTCAATATATTTGTAATATTTTATTTTATACCATATTTTATTTTTTATACATTTTTAGTAGATAGTTTTAATCTGTTTTGAGATTATTATTTTTATAATTTTAATCTATTTTTATTATTTTTTATCATTCATATTTTATAAAACATTTTTTATACATTATTCTTTGAAAAAAAAATATGAAAACTTCATCACCATGTTTTTAATTCCCATTTATTTTTCTTTTCTTTCAATTTTTATCTTTTTCAATCAACATTTTCTCTGCAGTAATCGATTACCACTATCAAAATAATTTTGATATTTTTTGTGGTGGTAATCATATCCTACTGTTAATTTCTTTTTAGTGATGTGTGGTAACTGGTTACAAATATAAAATTCATTTTTATTTTTAAAGTAATTTTGTATTAACTAATTACAACTATAAAACTAATTTTGATTTTTTTTAGTAATGTTTCATTATTAAAATACCAACTGAATTATAACTGGCTACTTAGTGAGATTTGGAAAAAAAAAAAACTTACATGAAAAAAATAAACTAAATTGATTGTGAAGGTAACTGGCTACAGTTAGGTCTGAAAAAAAAATTGCTTTGAAAAAAAGAACAAGTTGTGATGGTAACCGGTTACTTAACCAAACTTAGAAAAAAAATAAGATCCAAACGAAAAATCTAAACTGATCATAATCGTAACTGGTTACAACTAGGTTTGGAAGAAAAAAAATTCAGATATTATAAAGAAAAACAGTTGCCATGGTACCTGGTTACTAATTCAGGTATGAAAACAAAATCAGATCTAAACAAAATAATATAAATTAATTGTTATTATAATTGATTACAACTAGGTCTAAAAAAAATCAGATATTAATAAAAAGAATCAGGCGTCGTGCTATATGGTTACTTAAACAGATCTGAAGAAAAAAAAATCCAAAAATCTCAACAGATCGTGATAGTAACCGACTACAGTTAGGTCTAAAAGAAAAAAATTCAAATATAAAGTGCAAAATCTGATTTGAAGCATAATTGAAATAGCAAAATCAAATGTGAAAAAGAATAAAACCAGATTTGAAGAAGAAGAAGAAGAAGAACCAAAGGGGTGGAGGTGTGTCGCCGTCAAGGGCAGGGGCAGAGGTGCGTCGCCATCGGGGGTGTAGGCGGAGGTGGCATCGTTGGCGGAGGGCTGAGATGAGGGAACCGAATGGGGGAGGAGAGAGGAAGAAAGGAGAAAAGAGATAGAGATATCGTGAGAGAAAGAGGAGAGAGTTTTGTGTAATTAGGTTTATGGTAATCTATTTTTTATATTTCATGAAATTACCATATTTTAATTTTTTTTTTTTCAAAACTTGTCATATTTTGTATAATGACTTTTCTTCTCATAAATATAGAAACTAGGTATATTTTTCTCACATTTATGCAAACTTAATTTTTTTTATATATATACCATTGAAAAATATGTGATAAACACGACATTTAAAAAAACAAATCAATAATTAATGGCATTAAGAAGTAATAACATAATTTTTTATGTATTATTTTATTTTTTGAAAAAAAGAGGGAAAATATCAAAAGAACAAGCATAATTAAAGATTTTTTTTCATAAATATGTTTTTTTACTGATTTTTTTAATCATACATTTGATCCTATTTTTTTAAATGCAATTTAGTTTTTTTTAGAAAATATAGTTTCTATAAACATTTTTTTTCTTTTAAAAAATACGATTTTCCCTTGAAAAATTTATGCAACTAGAACAAAGTTGATGTAATTGATATTTAATTTTTTTTTAGTAAAATGTTTATTGATACAGTTTTTCCTCAACTTAAAATTAAGAAATTCGAGAGGTAATTAGACTCAGATAAAATCATATATTATGAACACAAGTAATTTTTACGTGGTTTAGTGGTTAAAATTCACATAGCCCATGAGTCTATGTTATTGTTGTTTTCTCTCAAGAAATTGTTTATAACAATTTCTCCAGAGTCTTGGTATACAAGAATGCAATCCATTTTCCTGTCTATTCCATCTCCATTTATAGGGGATTAATGGACAGGTATGGGTAACATCCCAAATATACAAATAATTACATTCAATATATCGATTGCTTGATATTATACATTTATCAGGCAAGATTACAATATTCTAATTGTGTAAATAAAATCCCGAGTCTTCAGGGATTTGAATATGTGCCTTCCGTATGTCGACAACGAACTGAATACACACCACGTAATCTAGAGGTTTTTAGGATAAGCCGATCTAAATATCGAGATACTCGAGCTATGTATAAGTGATGTAAAGGTCTGGCTCGATGATCTCCTTGATACCTGGTCAATCTATGCTTAACCCAAGTTGAGCATTAGGGAACTCGTTCCATGACCTTGGAACTAGGAATAGTTTCATTAAATGCATCCCAAATGTACTGCAAACAGGACACGTTAGCTCATGTTTTTCAGGTACAACATTTGGCCCCCAAGCCTTTGCTCTTGTATGACATCACCCCTACTTCTGACAAGCACAGTAGAGGCTTTTCCACTTCTTTCGTGGAAAACGTGCCCACCAACCCGCTCGAGTACTTTGACATGCGTCTCGTTTTGATAGGCATCTATTGGAGTTCCTAAGTACTGTGAAAGTTTTCTTGTCACCTTTTTTGCAACTGTTTTGCCCATTTTATTACAACCCTTCGATCTAAAACCTCCTCGATTGAACGATCCCATTTTTACTCTGGGCTTATTCTATATATAAGCCCTTTCTGATCACTTCGAAGACCACCTTTTCATTTTCTCTTGCAAAAAGTTCTCTCTCTATCATTTTTTTGAAGCTCTCAAGCAATCATTTTTTTGGATTTAGCATCTTGGTTCCGCCGATTCTTCAATTTTCAACCTCAATTACAACCTTAATCAACTGTAAGTGTTCACAATTTTCCATCGCTAATTATTTGTTTTTATTTCGACTAGTTTCCTTGAAATGCTTCTATATTATGCGTTTTTCACGTACTTTTTATATTCGAGAGATTTGTTCGAATACTTGTAATATGTAAGGATAGCCTATTGGTTTGGTAGTATAAAGAATACTAAGAAAATACAATAGGTTAGTTTTGGGGGTATTTTTTTGGGATTTTGGGTTCTTATCAAGTACAGTTAAGGCGATTAGAGTAAATTATGGGTTTTGAACAAAAAACTAGGTAGCTTAGGGGCTACGCTACCTGAGTGGTTTTTCATGAAAAACACTTTCCAAAACCAAGCTTCTGACACGCGATTTTTGAGGTGATAATACCTTCTGAGGATAGGGCGCGTGAATCCATATATACGGAATTCTTTACCCGTTTTAGCTCATGTAGAATTTTTAATTCATAGGAGTTTCCAACTCGTAGAACATAGGTTTTTATCTAAAATATTTAGGTCGAGTTTTCCAGTTTTTTAATGCTGGTTATTAAACACGACTAGTTTACTTGAAACTTTAAATCGTATCCCAAAGCCATATTCTTAGGTCGTTTACTAACAGTTAATGCTGATTTATACCCAGGCGATCTAAATTATTTCTCCCTATAAAATCATAGTGAATCGTCAATCCAAGGAAGTAGCTGGTTCTTCTTCTCAAGGCCAGAAAGCTAATGAGACCCCCTTTCCCTACTTTGGGCCAATGGTGGAAAGGGAGGTCGAGGTAACTGCTGATAACTTCTATGAAGCAAAGCGAATCATGTCCTGAATAACTTTGATGCCTCAAGTGAATGTTATAATGAAGAGCCATGACATCAGACGAGCTCGAAGTTTTATACTCGCCCAGCCTATGAAGGAGAGCTGAGCTGCACTCTTTTGAAGGATAATTTTGGGGCCTGGAGTGACAAACACTTGAAGGGGGGCCTTCTTGCCATTGAACATGTATTTCTCAGATTTCTTGAATTACGTGAAGCTCGCTCCTTTCCAACTCCCTCCGAACACGTACTGCCTCCTCGCGAGGTTAAATTATCTATTACATAAAAATAGCTGGGATGATCCTACCCCGAGGATATCCTTTTTTTCTGCCTCAAGGCCAACCCCAACACCAAGACCGGAGGTGATTGGTTCTACTACCTCACTCAGTCCCCCAAGACTGCCACATTCATCGATCTCCTGAGTCATCCAAATGACTTCAAGGATACGTTCTTTATGTCGAACGGGTTCTTGACCTGCAAATTTCGGTACATCAACTAACCTCGTAAGTATTCTCTACATTGGTTATTATATATAAATATATATTTCTGCTTCATAATTTCTCTATCCTGATCAAGTTAATTGTAAGTGCAGCTATCTATAAGAGGTCCGCAACTTTCGAGGTCCGAAAGTACCAATACATCGAGCTCGCCTCCCTTCCAGTCGAAGAGAAGGATTGGCGAGATATAATGATAGATGCCAATATGATGACCTATAAGTTGATCGGAGAGGGTAAATCCTTTTCTTTCCGAGCTCGAGGTCCTTCTAGAAAGAGGACCCTTGCTATAGTAAAGGTGGTCGCATCGTTAGTGCGCAAGCATCCTTCCCAGAGCGCTCCGAGCGATGACCCAACTCGAGCCTAATCGGGTGCAGCCGCCAACACCTTTGGCTAAGGTAACCATGGTCTCGACTTTAACCGAGCTTCAACCTGCTTCATGCTAAGTCGGCATGACCTGAGGAATATCGTGACCAGACACCCTAAGGATCTAGATAAAAATGTTACCATACAAGAGTGTGTCGACCTTTTAGTTCCCTAATATGACCTTAGCCTCCCCTCTAGGACTATCATTGTAGATAATAATTTAAATATTAGGAGTGTCATTTTCCAACAATACGACATCTATATTCGCCCAAGTATCATACTGTCCCCTTGGACACTTTTTCCAATCTCAACGCGTGCAGAGTATGACCCAAGCTTAGAGGATGAGCTTGAGCCTGAAAATGTGCCTGAGATTGTTCAACATGAGTCTCCTCCAAACTCGGTTATTATCAACCAAACCAGTGCTCAGCTAGTCAGCCCAGTCCTCAATCCACTTCCAATTATCGTAGACTCCTCCGCTAGCTTGGAGGGTAGGGTTTTCTTCTTTACTTGTTTTTTCAAGTTTGGTTAAAGTCCTTCTAACCCTCTTTTGGTTATTTGCAAAATAATACATAAGCGACCTGACCGCAACCATGAGTTCATGCCCAACTATCAAAAAGGCCAGGATTCTATAGAAAATAAACTCCAGGGCTGGAGGTTCATCCATTGGGGCTCAGTCTAAGGGTAATGAGTTGCCCTCCTCCTAGCCTGGAGCTTAGAAATACACCCAGATGGAGCGTAGAAAGACACCGTGATCATGATCAAAGAAGTTCCTCCTCTAGCTCTGCTAGCAAATCCTTTAGTTGTCCCATCTGTCTCTATCCCAGCTCTGCATGTGGAGGTGGGTAAGTTCGTTGCTCACCACCGAGGTCCAATCCAAGCCTTAACCAGTGACTTGGTGGGCCACATCAACTAGCTAGCCGAGCGCAAGCTGGACAAGATAGAGACCTCAGCTCCCCAGGACATGATGCGCTCAACTGTGGAGATGCACTTGACTATGAGTTCCCATCACTACACATATTTTTTTTTTATTATTTGCATACTCCAAAATTTGTATAACCTTCGACTATATGTCCTTTGACAGGCACTCCTAGCCAATATTCAAGCAAGATTCAAAATAGAAGATGAGCTGAACCAGGTCGTGAAAGGAAAGGTTGAACTCGAGGGGAAGTATCATAAGCTCAAGAAGAAGAGGGCTGATCTCGAGAGGAAGTATCACCAACTCGAGGAGACAAAATCCAAGCTTGGAGAAGCGTACTCCAAGCTCCAAGAAGAACTTGATATAACTCATTCAAATGAAAAAAGCACCAAGGAGTAGGCCCTCGAGGTGAGCAAAGCTCAGGATGAACTTCAAGCCCAAGTCGACAACCACCAGGCCATGATGCATTCAACTGCGGAGAATATGTTTTACCAGGTCTAGTGTTTCAACCAGGACGCCGATTTATCCTTCCTCACGCTAAGTTCCAAGATCATTTTGCCAAAGAACCCAAAGAGACCGTGGAGACGTCCGGAGCTGCAAATGCGTAGTTATAGGAATTATTTTAGATCGGGGTATTTTTAGAACCTTGTTCTTAATAGCTGACTAGTTAGTTTTTTGGTCGCATACCTGGTTAGATCCAAGATTTCAGTAGTTTAGTAGCTTACCTATTATTATTCAAGCATTGTACCTGGTTCAATCCAGGGTTTTATTCCTTTGATTTTTCTTGCTAACTTAGTTATATTTGGAATTATTATGAAAACTCAGACTTTTTCAAGTTACCAAATTACTCATTTCCAAATTCTAAGTTACAGAGTTTTTTCAAAGACTATAGTCATGGATTTGCCCCCTAAGCGATATTAATTTATTAAAATTCTAGGTCGCTTTTAAGGGGTTATGACACAAAGTTTAAAGAAAAAACTGTTACTATGTTTAAATTACACATCAACCATTAAATTCATTTCATTATAAAGAAAAAAGACCTAAAATAAATGGATTTTATAAGTAAGCTTCACAATTGGACATAGAAAAAACTAAACTTTGACTAAACACTCATTGATAATATTTCTTCAAATGTAGCGCGTTCCAAGTCCATGGAACTCCTTCTCCGTTTAATCGAGCTATTTTAAAAGTTCATTCTCACAAGACTTCCACGATCTAATAGGGTCTCTCCTAGCTCGGTTCTATTACACCCTCTTTAGGATCTTTGTTCGCCAAGAACACCCTTCTCAATACCAAATCCCCTAACTCGAGCTTTCTTTCTTTGAATTTTGAATTGAAATACTGAGTTACTTTTTGCTAGTATTGCGCGAGTTGGAGCTGCGATGCTTCTCGGCTTTCTTCAATCAGGTCCAGAGATGCTTGTAGTAGATTGTGGTTGTGCACTTGATTGTAAGTCCTTTGCCTGTGGGATGTTAGTAAGGCCTCAACTGGGAGCATAACTTCACTTCCATATCTCAACGAGAATAGAGTATGGTCAATGGATGTGCGGTGAGAAGTTTTGTATGCCTAAAGTACTTGTGGGAGATGTTCAGGCCACAATCCATTAGCGTCCTCTAATCTCTTCTTCAAGCTCACCTTCAGAGTTTTATTTACCGCTTCCACTTGTCCATTAGCTTGTGGATACGCCACCGAGAAGAAGCTCTAAATAACTCTGTACTTTTTGTAGAAGTTTGTAAATAGATCGTTATCGAACTCAGTCCCATTATCATATACGATTTTCTTTGGGAGTCCGTAACGACAAATTGTGTTTTTTACTACACATGGAGTACTCTCTTTGAGGTTATTTTTGTCAATGGTTTGACTTTGACCCACTTCGTAAAATAGTCCATCGCGACCATAGTATAACGATCTCCACCTTTCCCTATTGGTACTGATCCAATCAAATCTATCCCCTAGACAACGAATGGCCAAGGCGATGAAATCATCGTTAGCTCGACAAGTGCAGCCCGAGCTACTGTTGAGAAACGTTGGCATTTATCACACTTCTGAAAATATGAGGCCGTCTTTATTCATGGTGGGCCAGAAATATCCCTGCCTGAGTATCTTCATGGCTAGATTTTCCCCCCCAGCATGATCTCCACAAAATCCCTCATGGACTTCCTTAAGAATAGCTTGGGCTTCCTCTGGTGAAGCGCACCTAAGCAAGGGCATGGAATGACCTCGCATGTAGAGGATCCCCATTTACCATGACATACCTCGGGATCTAGTATAACAATCTTCATGCATCCTTACGATCCTCATGTAGTCTTCCGGAGGTGAGATAGTCAATGATTGGAGTCATCTAGGTCGATCCACTGTGAATTAGCTCGATTTTTTCATATTCTTCTTCTATGCTTGTGTATTTTGTTAGGAATGGTGCCCTTGAAAGCATATGTATTGGACAATGTCTTATGAAATAAATAATTAAGATGAATTTTTGCATATATTGATTGTTTATTATTATTATTTGAATAGTATTATATGAATATTAGAAAATTCCCAAATTCGTTATTGTGACTATAAGCTTGTAGTGGTACGAGATGATTAAGATTGTAGAGAAGAAATTTAAATAGTTCACAATAAAACAAAGTTATATGTAAATTTTGGATTAAATACTGTAACTACAGTTCACTAGTATTATGAATATAAGTAATCTATATCTGGATTACTGATGTAGTAGGACATCTTTGTGGATGTACTTTGTATAATGTGGTTATACAAGAATTGGACTTGATATGTTATTAATACTTAACTAAATACTGTTTTGTTATATAAGTATTAATTAAACATATCAATAAGATGTTCATTTACAAATTGATCTCAATCCTGAAGTTATTATGAACTCCTGTTTATGTCATTTAAGTCCTTTGATTCACTCGTATTGGTTTGTGAAAATGATCAAGCTAAATTTTTTTGTTTTGGGGACTCATTGATATGAATGGCTGGGGACATAGTAAACAAATATGGATCTATGTTAGGATTAATGTCCTAAAAGCATGTAAAGACATTTAATTGATTTAAATAAAAGTACAATTTTATTATATTTGAATGTTATAATTATTGTTTGAATTAATTATATAATAATATCAAGAAAATTCCTTATTCATTCATGAGAATATGATCTTATATTAGTACGAAAGAATTAAGATCATATATAACGACTAAAATAGTCAGTAACATATTAAAGTATGGAATCTTTAATGAATGGTTACTAGTACGGTTTACTAAGCATACGAGATGCAAGTGATCTAGATTCAGATTACTAATATGGATAGACATCTTAGTAAAGGTTATGTATATAATAGAGATTATATATGACAGGACCGATGAGAATTAATTATCTTTATAAACTTTTCGTTTGACATTAAGATACAGATAATCATTTGTAGATCAGTCTAAATCATGAGTATTCATGAACTCCTATTTGTGCTTATTGGATCTTTTGATTCACTCGTTAAGGTTTCTTAGTATAATGAGGCTAATGACTTTTGTTTTGAAGATTCAGTATCATGAATGGCTTGGAACATGATTTACAATAATGGAATCCATACTTTCCCAACGAAACGAATATTGGTTTCCTTAAGGGATAATTCTAGAACTGAATAATTATTGAGCTCAAATCTATAATTTGATTATAGATTAATTATGCGCTGGTGAATTAATGGTACTGAAGGATCAAGATGTAATTAGAATGGTAAAACGGTAATCTTGACCATCTGTAATTAACGAACCAATAATGGAGAACATAACTACCTTTATTGATTATATCAATGAACTACAAGAGAAAATTCTGTAAATATAATTCTATAAATACTTAGAGTGCAATTCCATATTTATAGTGGAGTAATCATAGAATTAATAAATTAGATTATTAGATTACAGAGTTTAATTAATAATCTAATTTATTGGAGCTTCATATTATAAGTCCATGGTCCCCAGATCACCTTTTCCCTACACAGTCAAAGGCAAGGATGTCAAAAGAAATATTTGCAGAGAGAAGGATTTAATTGCAAAGGAATTAATTTTCCAGGGTAAGAAAATAATTATGTGATAATTATGTTCAATTGATTAATTATGAATTAATTAATTATTTAACTATATAGTTTTTACTTTGAAAAACTATATGTTAAAATAAATATTAATCATGTTTGGATTAATATAGAGAGAGATTAATAATTATCTTATTTATGATAATATATTTATTTATTTATTTAAAACTAATATTTTAAGATAAAGTTAATTTTGAGGTAACTGATATTTATTTTGGGATAAATATATTGTCATAAATATTTATTAAACAAATAAATGAGAAAATTAGAGAGAGCCCTAATAGTGCGGTGCGACACACTCGCCGCACAGTGAGTGTGGTGCCACACAGTGATATTTGTATCCCTGAGATTTGAATTTTGAATTTCAAAATTATTTGTTTAATCAGTTATTTAATTATTCTTTTTAAATATGATTTAAATTAAATATGTTATAATTTATCTGTTTTATTTTAATAAAATAAAGATTAATTAATTAATTAAGTTAATTATCTTTATAAAATTGAAAGAGCGATACTTTAAAAAATAAGTTGTTTTAAGCGATTAAAAAGTTTAGACTGTCAGGCTCTCTCTTTGAAAAAGAAAGCAATAGTTTTTCCTAAACCTAAAAAACTATTCAATACATATTCTCTCAATCAAACCTCTCCAGATCTTATGTGCTGACTACATCTAGTGAGTTCTAAATTAACTTTTTTAATCCTACGTGCCCACACATATCCTTGTGTGTTTGAGGATTGGTCTGGAAGATCAAGGCGTGGGCTTTGAGAATTTGGATAGGAAGATAATTGATTTATACAAAAACATTTTTAGATTCTGAATAGACTTCAAGAGGTAATCTCTAATATATTTGTATGTGATTTAATATATCTATATATGTATGATCATGACTGGTATTAATATATTTTTTTAAAAGACTCATTCTGCTGCATAACTCTAATTGGCATTTTTAATACCAACAATCTATACCTTTCCGAGAGGAATTGAATAACGGTTACCTTAAGGGTTAGCTTTTGGAACTGAAAGATTATTGAGCTCAAATTCATAAATCATTTTATGAATCAACCTTCACTAATAAAGGTAAAATAATGATCTATCTGTGCTTTACTTATGAACCATTAATAGAAGATTGAATTTTATGAAATGATTAAATCGATGGACATTTTTTATCTTTATAAAGTACTTTGTAAAAAAATGTCTATAATTGCAAGAGTACAGTCTCATATTTTTAGTGGAATAATATTGAGATTAATAAATTAAAGTTATTATATTAAAGATATTTAATTAGTAATCTAAATATATTGGAGCTTGAAGTTATAGGTCCATAGGTCTCCAAGTTGGCTCTATCAACACTATTCAAGGCAAGAGTTGAAACTGAGAAAAATTAATGAAAGGGTATATTTGAAAGAAATTTGTTCTTCAAGGAAAATATGTAATTGAGATTAATTAATTAATTATAGAAATTAATAGACTAAATAATAAATTAATTTTTTTGAAAATTATTATTAAATAATAATTATGATATTTTGAAAAAATATAAATAATAAAAATAATTAATTTTAAATTAATTAGTTTTTATTTCTTTAAATAATGTGAAAAATAAATCTGATAATTCAAATTGGATTTTAATTGGTTTAAAATTTATACAATAATTAAAATATTTTTATCTAATAAGGTTGGTTTATCAGATTTTAGATTTCTTTTTTGAATAAATAAATTATTGAATAATTGATAAATAAAAGTGGTTACGACATATGCCCTGAAAATGACATGTGTCACACGCAAATCACAGTTAACTTAGTGTGAGACTCAGTCTTCGTTATTTTATTTATTTAATAATTATTAATAATCATAATGTTTATTATGTGAATTTTAAATTTTGAATTTAATTCTTGTTGACGGTAAAAAATCATCAACGAATTAAGGTTGGAAAGCTTTAAGACTTAACAAGAAACTTATGAACTCAGAAGAACTTGTAGAAAATCAGAGAAAAATTGCAGAAAAATAATGGAAGAAAACCTGTATATTTCTCTTAGAATAGTCTGGTGTTACGAGAATTTTCCAACCCCCTTTAAAGATTAGAGGAGGCCTTATTTATAGGGGAGCTCTAGTGGCTCTTCGTACAAGAACGGTCTCATAGAGACCAAGAAAAAGTGGTACTACGGGGCACTTTAGAGGATCATGGCGCAGACGGTAGTGGTGTCGGGCTTTCAGCCTGTTGGGACTCGTTGTGGTGGGAGGCATGGGAGGATGTAGTCCTACTCCTAGTACTTTGTACGACCACTACTCCTCTAACTTAGCAAGACCACCACTCCTCTGATGGTCATGTCTAATTCTTACTCTGTACTACTCAGACCTTTTTCGTACCTCTACTTTGTCTATATCTTGATGAGCCCTCGAGAGCTTAAGTGTAAGGTGCTCATAGCTTGAATATGAGGAGAGACTATACCTTCAGGTTAGATGGACCTATTGGGCTCATTTACTCTCAAAACCAATGGTGGTCCTAAGCCCGTACTCCAAGGTTGTTGAGGTCCTTTGAATAACCCTCATAGCCTCTAGGAAGCTTCACATGCATCCTGTGGTCTTGAGTAGGGTCAAATTGGTGCTTGGGCTTCAGGGGGGCCTTGAACTCGCCCCCTCAACTTGAGGTCGCCCCTAGGGGTCCTAGTGGGTGTGGACTTGGTCTTGAGGCCTCTCTTGTCTTCATGAAGCACCTCTTGAACGCCTGTCTCTTGCATGACTTCTCTTGCCATTTTTCAAGGCTCACACTTGCCCCCTAATCTATAAGGAGACGCCTCTCATCTTCTTGTAGATTGTTGGTGATGCTTAATCCTAGAAAAATGGTATCAAGTGGAGGCGGTGTCTCGCGCTCCTTGATGTAGGACTTGACTTTGAGCTAAGTTGAAGATAGTTAGTGTCTTTGGCTCCCCTTTTATTTTTTTTTTTAGTTTGGAATCCCACACTTGGTATAATATTAGCCAATGGTAATTTTTTGTTGGGGCGCGGATCCTTATGCACTTTTTCAAGAAGAATAATAATGCTCTTTCTCTTTTTGCACCCTTGGATTATATTTTGATCCAATGGTAGGGAATGATTGGCTTTCCTTATATATACCTCATCTTTTTTCACATTTTACCCACACCCTATTCACTCTTACTTGGCTTAGTGGTTGGCAGCTATTCCCTTCTTCCAAGAGGTTGGAGGTTCGACACTTGGTGGGAACATTTTTAAGGTAAATTTCCTTTATTTTCTTTTGTACTTTCATTTTTTTTAAGGGAGGCCGATTATTTCATCTAGGCCAGAATTTGGAGTTTGTTTCTGAATTGAGGCCACCCCTGTAACACCCTACTTCCTTAGAGCCGTTACTATGTGGGTTAAAAATGTGTCATTAGCTCGCTAATCAAGGTTTTAGGTTAAAAGTGTGACTAAACTGAAATAAAACTTGTTTAGATACATTAAGTATAGAAATTTGGACATTCATTGAAATCTTAAAAAAGTTCTATAGTTTGGACCCCAAAACACTGTTTAGAAAATTATATTACAACTCAAAATATACACACTGTCGACCTAGGCGACAAAACAACCATCACAGTACATTTTCCCAAAATAACTCTGGCCGTGGCAGCCAGGTAGGCCGAGCATGTACTCATCGCTCTACGCTCTCTGTACTCATGGTTGGTCGACCTTCCCTTTGCCCTTACCTGCACCATAGAATACCCGTGAGCCAAAGCCCAGCAAGAAAACTCAACATATAACATATAACATAACAATTCACAGTATACAACAAAATAGCAAACAGGTTAAACACATAGCAGCCCACACCGTCCCGGGCGCTTTACCAGGCCCTGGGTTCGCAGTCTTCACTGAGCGGATGGATACAACACCCTAGGAGGGTCTCGCCCTAACGGCCTGCGCTCAGCGTGCTCAACGTCAATCCCGACCCCTTGCCGTACCCGACTTCTTTCCGTTCTCGGCCTTCGCCGTTTCCGGCCCTCGCCATTTCCGGCCCTCGCCGTTTCCGGCCCTTGCCGTTCACTCACAAACATGTACATCATAGCATAACAATCACATATACCCACAAATATATTAAGCATAAACAATAGGGCCATGCCCTGGAACACAAACAATAGGGTCGTGCCCTGCTCTATGGGTACAATAATTTTTTTACATGTGTCCTAAGCTGATAAGCCAATGCGATCCTGAACACAATCCCCTAATCTGAGCCTCATTGAAAACCTAGTCATAATGCATTCATAATAATCATCCATCAAGCCTTAAACCAATAAATAACTTTAGAATATTAATCTAGCCCCCGGGACCTTTGATTCCACTAAACCGGGTAGTAGAATCCTTCCCAAGCCTTAATAGTTGAATTCTCGAGCTTAAAACCTTAATTTCCCTTTTCTTTCCATTTTGAGTCGCGACATGCCCTCTAGAGCTGCGGTGCGCCTACAGGTCAGAGAGCAAAGCTCTCTCTACTGAGGGACGCAGGTCGCGACATGCCCCCTAGCACCGTGACGCCTAGGCAAACCAGAGGCTTTTTCAACCTCTTCAAACACACGGGTCGTGACACTTGAAGAACAGGGCCGTGGCTCGGGCCTTCGAAACCCAAAAATCCAACCTCTTTTCTGTGTTTTTTCTCGAGCCTAAACCCCAAATTCATACCCCAAACACCAATCAAACCCATAATTGAGCCTAGAATTCCTTTCCACATAACCTAGGCTTCATAACAATCTTAGAAACAATTCATATACTTACCAAAACTTCAAACCGAACTGAAATCCACCTTCCATGCAAATTTAAGGTTCTAGCAAGAATTTAATAGAAACAAACCAACATTAATCCTTACCTTTGTGATATCTCAAACCTTGAGCTGATTTCCCAAGCTCAGCAAGCTCCCAGCTCTTCAATTTCTTAGTCTAGAATCCTCACAGTTCTACAAGCCTTCAAATACCAAAAGGGAGAGAGAACCGAAGGAGAGAGAGAGAGAGAAAGACTTAGCGTTGAGGTTTTGTTTTTTTTTTCTTCTTAATTCTAGCATTTTCTCAAAGCCACTTAGCTGTCGAAGTGTTTAAATCTATCCTTAGCCAAAAAGTCCCAAATATCCCTTAAGCTTATCTTAATCCTCAAGTGCCACCAAGGGAAATTTCTACATATGCCACATCCCGCTAAGTCCTTGAGTATTCTTATAAATCCCCGTTTAATCTCAACATGTCCAAATAATTGCTAAATTACTACCTGTTACCCGATAAATCCTGAACACCAACTGTGTTCCCAAAATACCCCTAGGCTCCTCCCGAGCCGGGCATTCAACCTCGTTGTAACTATTTAACTAAATTGCTCCCTGGGGCCATCTCGGAACGTGCATCAAAGATATATCACCACTCACTCATGGTATCAATCACAATATACACATATACCACATTTATGCCCTCAACGGCTTAAAATTACAAATATGCCCCTAATAACTAGATGAGGCCCACATGCATATTTAATTTACTTAAACATACACTTATGATCAAATAATCATTAAATTCACATATTAGCATGATTAAATCAATTATTTCCCTCCCGACACGCTAATCAAGGCCCTAAGCCTTATTAGCAAATTTGGGACGCTACAACACCCCTGCTTGAAGTCGCCCCCTAGAGTCTCACCCCAAGGTCACCCCTTGAAGTTTCCCCTCGAGGTCACCACCTGCCTGAAGTTGCCCCTTGAGGTCGCCCCCCGAGGTCGTCCCCTGCCTCAAGTCGCCCTTCAACTTGCAACACTGTGTTTGAGTGCGTCTTCTTCCAGGTACGCTTGTTATTCTATCCCTCTTCATATCTGTAACATCCCAAAATGCTAATAAGGTTTAGTGCCTTGATTAGAGTGCCGTGAGGGCATAATTGGACATATGTGTGATTAATTGATTAAATGCGTGACTACGTGGCATGCATAATTTATATGATAATATGAATATATTTGTATGCATGTGGGCCCATACGTTCTTGTTTATAAGGGCATATTTGTAATGTTGGCTCGTTATGGGCATAAATATGATTATTTGTGCTAAATTATTGAGACCACATTATTATGTTGATATATATGCAGTGTACGGCTCGAGGCGAACCTAGTGAGCAGATTAGCGGAATAGTCACATTAGGGTTTAATACTCGGCTCGGGGTGGACCTAAGGGTATTTTGGGAAGTTTAACGTATATTTGGGATTTATTGAGTAACAGGTAGGTATTTGGTAGTTAGTTGGGTATATTAGGATTAATTGGGAATTTATAGGACCACCCGAGGAATTAGCTGGAAACGAGGCAAATGACCGTTTTTCTCTTATGGGCAATAAAGGGCTGAGTTTTCACTAAGGGCATTTTGGAATTTATGTTAGAGGATATAGATTGGAAAGGTGTCAGAGGTTAGCTAGAAGCACCAGGAAAACACACACTCTCTCTCTCCCTTTAGAGTGTTTGGAACCTTAGGGAAATTCTTGAAGAAAAGCTTGGAATTGAGCTGGGAATTTGGGAAATTAAGCTAGGAGCAAGCAAAGGAATAGCTAAAGATTGAACCCATTAATTGAGGTAAGGTTATAGCTGTGAATTAATGGTGAAATTATTCTGTTAGTATATGTTTTTTTTTAATCTTTTATGTTTCAAAGGGATTTTGATGAATTTTGGGTTCTTAGGAGGATTTTGGTTAGAATTTTAGGAGGTTGTAGCTCTGAGTAAACTATTGAGGTATAGTGGTTCCATTTATGGTTCTGGAGCATGTTGGGTTGGATTTTAATGAATTAGGTTGGGAGAAAATGCAGGAAAATCCCAAGGATTTCTCGGTTCACGAGGGTGCGTCGGGACCCAATTCTTAGGCGTTACAAAATGGTATCAAAGCCTTGACCCAGCTGAAAGTGTGGCCAACGGGGACGCCAGACCCCTAAGGAGGGTGATTGTGATAGTCAGAACCCTGTGATCCGCAGGGGGAAAGATCGGGTAAAAGATGTGCAGTCCCACACCGCCTGGGGAATGTCAAGTGTGATGATTCTAAGACTGTGTAATAATGGAACCACACAGTTGAAGATGGCTTAAGTGGATTGATGGGTACTACCTATGCCAAAAAGATGCATCTTCTTTTTGGTAGCCCATCACTTGAGAACTCCAAAGTTAAGCATGCTTGACTTGTAGTCTCATGATGGGTGACCTCTTGGAAAGTTTTCCTAGGAAGTGTGTGAGTGAGGACAAAGCACGCTGGAAAGACTCGTGTTAGTTTGCAGGGCCAGTCATCATTCCAGGAAGTAGCCATAGTGACGTGGGGCGTTATAGTTGGAGCCTCTGACTTGGGGGCGTGCCATGACCCTTAGGGCTAGGTCGTGACCCTCCTAGGCAGCCTTAGCCACAATAGATTTTTGGGCTTGGGAACTTAAACCTAGGTGCTCAGGACAAATTCTACTACCTGATTTAGTAGAATTCGGTATCTCAGAGGCTAGTATTTTATTCCAAAGCATTTAATTGGATTAGATTTTAATAGTTATCCATTGTCGCTTGTGACTAGGGTGACCGTGAAGGCTCAGGATTAAGGATTGTGCTCGGGACCGCTTCACATCCTCCGTTCAGGACTTGAGGTAAGAAAACCGCACCCAAGATGTGAATGGGGCTGAGATTCCCCTGTACGTGAATATATGTAAGGTTATAAATATATTTGTGATTGGAAATATCTGGATGGCAGGTTAGCACGTACTTATTTCGATTGTATGTTTCGCAAGCTATATATCTATTATGTTTGATATGAAAGTTCGGCCTAAGGGAGTCGGGGTTGGTGTTAAGCGTATTGAACACAGCTCAGCCTAAGCGAGCCGGGATCAGCTAAATAACTAAAGGGTTTGGTCTAAGGGCGCCGACACTTAACCAATTGTATTAAGATTGAATTGTATGTTTGGATGAATCTGTTTACTGTTGCTTAATTTATTGCTTGTATTCTGCTATTGATTGAATTGGTTAATATAAGTTTACTATGCACACTCTGTTGTTATCTATTCTTATTGAATTTAGTTTTCTTGCTTTCCCTTGGCTCATGGGTGCTACGTGGTGCAGGTGTAGGCAAGGGATAGCTGGATCAGCCATGAGTTGGAGAGCTTTAGGGGCTGTGTGTACATCGGCAGTTGCTCGACCACCACGACCGAGGGATTTACAGGGACTAGAGCCAAAATTTTTATTTTTCCATTTAGGCTGGCTGCAGTTGTATTTACTTTTGAGGGTTGTAGCCACCTTGCAAACATCATTTTTGAGATCTCGTGGATCAAACTCTTATTTTTATGAAAGTCAACCATTTTATGATCAAAATATTTTAACCCTAACCTCTCAGTTGACTCTAGAAACACGTTTATGTTCAAACGACTTGATTAGAAAGTCTTGCATTATTTTAAATACAGTGTAAGGGCCTTGGTTACCCAGGGCGTTACAACTTGGTATTAGAGCAGTCTAGGTTTATGGGTTTCTGAAGACTGGCTGGGCATGAACACTCGCCGCTAAAGACAAGCTCGACTCAGGGTTCGGTAACCATATATGTGATTATATGTTTGAGTGTTTAAATGAAATATAAATGCTTCATCTGCATGTATATTAGGGAGCATGAGATAGACTGATAGGGCATGGCCCTTGACTGCTATGTGAATATGATAAAGTGTGCTTATTAGATTGCTACTGTATGTGAATGATTGTTTAAATGCCTGCTTGCATTATAATTTCTTGATGTTGGTTGAGTTTCGACGCTAGACCGTGGGGAGATTATAAAGTTGTTATCATTGCCTGACCAACTGAGTTGTTGATTGCAGATAAACTTGGAGAGTTATGCCTCCAAGGCGATCAATTCGACTAGGCGACATTGGGGTTGAGGCTAGAGATGATGAGTAAGGCTAGAACCCTTCGCCAGTACCTAAGAGCTTGCAGCATTTGCTTGCTGATATGCAAGCTAGACTTCAGAGTCAGGAGGAAGAGATTCGCCTTCTGAGGTAGCAGGCTCCATCAGGGAGTGCTGCACCTAACTTGCCACCTATTGTGGCACCAATTGTACAGCCGCCTGAGATTGGGAATAGGTGGGAGCTGCTTTATGAATGATTTAGGAAGCAACATCCTCCAACTTTTGAGGGAGGACAAGATCCACTTTAGTCTGAACAGTGGATGAGTTTGATTACCTCCATCCTGAACTTCATGAGAGTGGAAGGTAATTGTAGTGTCCCAAATTTGCTAATAATTCTTAGGCCTTGATTAGCGTGCCAAGAGGGCAATAATTGATTTAATTATGCTAATGTGTGAATTTAATGATTATGTGATTAGAAATGCATGTTTAGGTGAATTAAATATGCATGTGGGCCCCATTTGGTTATTAGGGGCATATTTGTAATTTTAGCCCATTGAGGGCATAAATGTGACATATGTGTATATTGTGATTGATACCATGAGTGAGTGGTGGTATATTTGTGATGCACGATCCGAGACGGTCCTAGGGAGCAGTTTAGCTAAATAGTCACAACGGGGTTGAATACCTGGCTTGGGAGGAGCTTGGGGGTATTTTGGGAATATAATATCTATTCAGGAATTACCGGGTAACAGGTAGTAATTTAGCAATTATTTGGACATGTCGAGATTAAATGGGGATTTATAGGAACACTCGAGGAATTAGCGGGATATGGTAATTGACGGGATTGCACTTAGAGGCATTAAAGGATTTAGAATGGACTTAAGGGTATTTTGGACTTTTTGGCAAGGGATAAACTTGGCTTAGGATGCTGAGACTCTAGAATGAGTTAGAATGAAACAGAAGGAAAATTCTCAGCTTTCTCTCTCATCATCACGTCTCTCTTTCTCTCAAGGAAAATGGGAATTTTGTTGCTGAATTCAAAGGAAGGGGGCTTGAGGATTCAAGGAAGGTGAAGCCTGAGTTGGTTAGGGTTTAGTTCAGGAGCAGAAATCTTAGTAAGGTAAGAGTTTATATTGATTTATTAGTTAGTTTCTGGCTGTAGTTAGGAGTTATTCATAAAGTTTGAGTTTGGTTTGATTGTTTGAGTTTGATGGGTTATGAGCTAAGAACTTGGGGTTGTTTTATTAGTTATGCTGCTGTGATATGAATTGTAGGCTGAATTTTATGTATAAGGGTTGAATTAGGTGAGGATTTTTAGGTTTGGCTGGGAAAAACGCAGAAGAAATGCATGGATTTATGAGTTTCGGAGGCTTGAGTCGCGACCTTATTCTTCAGGTGTCGCAGTCCGCGTGTTTGAAGAGGCTGGAGAAGCCTCTGGTTCGCCCAGGCGCCACGGCCCTAGGGGGCATCCTGCGGCCCGCGTCCTTCAACAGACAGGGTTCTGCTCCCTGATCTGTAGGCACGCCGCATCTCTAGAAGGCATGTCACAGCCCAAAATGGAAAGAAAAGGGAAATTGAGGTTTTTGTGCTCGGGATCGCGGTACTTAGATAGCTCGGGACACAAGTAAGAAAACTGTTGCACCCATAGTGCAGGGCACGACCCTATTGTTTGTGTTTCAGGGTGCGACCCTATTATTTATGCTTAATATTTTTGTGGATATCTGTGATTATTATGCATGTTTGGGAGTGAGCGATGAAGGCTGAGAACGACGAATGCTGAGAACGACAAGGGGTCCGAATCAACGTTGAGCACGCTGAGTGCAGGCCGTTAGGGCGAGACCCTCATAGGGTGTTGTATCCACCCGCTCGGTGAAGACCGCGAACCCAGGGCCTAGTTGTAATGTTGGCTTGTTGGGGGCATAAATGTGATTATATGTGTTAAATGATTGAGACCACATTATTATGTGGATATATTTGCAGTGTATGACTCGAGGCGATCCTAGTGAGCGGATTAGCGGAATAGTCACAATAGGGTTTAATACTCGGCTCGAGGTGAACCTAGGGGTATTTTGGGAAGCTTAACGTATATTTGGGATTTATCGAGTAACAGGTAGGTATTTGGTAGTTAGTTGCGCATATCGAGATTAATTGGAAATTTGTAGGACGACTCGAGGAATTAGCGGGAAATGGGTCAAATGACCATTTTGCCCTTATGGGCAATAAAAGGCTGAGTTTTCACTAAGGGAATTTTGGTCTTTATGTTAGAGGATATAGATAGGAAAGGTTTCAGAGGTTAGCTAGAAGCATCAGGAAAACACACATTCTCTCTCTCCCTTTGGAGTGCTTGGAAGCTTAGGGAAATTCTTGAAGAAAAGCTTGGAATTGAGCTGGGAAATTAAGCTAGGAGTAAGCGAAGGAATAGCTGATTAAAGCCATTAACTAAGGTAAGGTTATAGCTGTGAATTAATGGTGAAATTATGCTGTTAGTATAGGTGTTTTTTTTAAGCTTTTATGTTTCAAAGGGATTTTGATGAATTTTGGGTTCTTAGGAGGATTTTGGTTAGAATTTTAGGAGGTTGTAGCTCTGAGTAAACTTGTAATGACCCATTACTCTAGACTTTTGGACCATTAACGAAACTATACATACAAATCTTTAATAAAATTTACATTTGCGAAAATACCATAACTTTATTAGAAACTTGTAGAAATAAGAGTTACTTTCATAAAATATCAAGTAGGATATGGGATCCCATTGTTTGAAAAACAAAACATAACATGATTTATAATAAAAAGGGATTACATAATAAGTGCGGAAAATACATATAAGGACCATAAAAAAAACAAGACTACATCCTCGAAAATCGAACTCTCGACTCCTTGACTCCATTCACCACCGATACACATTCCCCAAGCATCCAGGAATCTTACCGTCACTATAGCTATTTTCCTGCACATATAAACAAAAAGGAATGAGCCTAATGCCCAGCAAGGAAAAATCTAACACATAGTTCATATACATAAATTTCATAAGAAACATAAAAACTTAACATAACACTTATATCATGCACATACTATAATGGCCATTATTACTTGGGGTCCCATAGACTAATCAAGTCATATGCCCATTACATTAGTGGGGTCCTACTAGCTAAGTAGGTCATATGCCCATAATCTATTTGGGGCTTGTTAGTCAAATGGGTCATATGCCCAAGCCTATCATACATATTTCATAACATATTTTATAACATATTTCATAGCATAAAACATAAGATAACATAAGCATATAACATATAGATTCTATCCTATTTTCCTTACCAAAGTTACCGGGATGTGAGGACAGAGTTGGGACTTTTGGAACACTCCTAAAACCATATATAATAGGGTGAGTAGATTTGAAGAAAAAGAAATGAAAGGAATGGAAGGACTAAACCTTTGAGAAACATACTTACCAAAACCTTTTTGCTCAAGAACTTAGATTTCCTAACCAAAATAAAAATTAAGGTTAGAGGCTGAGTAGAAGACTATGAGAACTTGAAAGAAAAGTACAGAATTGAACTAGAGTTTTGGGTTACCTTGAAGACTTGTAAGACCAATCTACACCTCAAACCAAAATACTATAAAACCTTACTTCCCCAAGTGTTTGATAAGCTTATGATGATCAAGCTTATGATTTCCCCACCCAAGTGCTTAACTCTCACACTCACCTAGCAACTTGCAGCCTCTGAACTTAGAGTAAAAGGTGAATAATGGCTGGGTACTAGGTCCTATTTATAGAGTTTAGGAATGAAAGGATCTTAATTTCACTTGAATAAAAATAATGGCTTTTTAGGTGAAAATAATTTGAATAATCGTTCAGCAGAGGCTGAAGACTCATTCAAAAAGGTGCTGGACTTATCAAGAGGTTGAATGGCTGAATGGAAAAAGAATTCAAAAACTTTCAAAATAATCTGAGAGGGGCGATATATCGCCCCCTGTAGGCGATATATCGCCTGGGCCAGTATGCCCGAGGCTGTCGTGCATCGTTTTGTGTTTTCCGTATCTACGTGCTGCGATATATCGCCCCCTATAGCTGCGATATATCGGCACACGCTGATTATTTAAACACGAAATTACACATTTTTAGCTATGTTTGAATGGAGTAAACAGCCTTGACTAAGCCTTTAAACGTATTCAAAGCTGCTGACTGACCTTAGAGCATTCAAACTTTACCTATATTAAATTTAATCCTCAAAATACTTAATCCTTAATCACCCATTCATAACATGTGCTTAAAATCCTATTGGTTGTTGTCTAAACCTTATAGTATAATAAATATTATCCTTAATATCAATCATATTAATCAAACCTTAGGTTAAAATTAATATTCTTAAACTATAGGTTAAACTTAGAAAATCTACAAGTACTACTATGAGTGTCCAAATAATTCCCGGTCTGAACCAAAAATCTACAGTCATAAAGATAATACTATAAATACTACTATCTAACTAGCTAAGTAAAGTTCTTGGACTCTACAAAACTATTAAGGTATAGTGGTTCCATTTTTGGTTCTGGAGCATGTTGGGTTGGATTTTAATGAATTAGGTTGGGAGAAAATGCAGGAAAATCTTAAGGATTTTTAGTTCACGAGGGCGCGCCGCGACCCAGTTCTTGGGCGCGCGCGACTCGCGTGACTTCAGAAGCCCTGGGTGCTTGCTGTTTCGCAGGCGCGCCATGGCCTTAAAGGGTAAGTCACGACCTACCTACCCCTGGGACCTGGGGATGGCAGCTTTGACTTGGGGGCGCGCTATGATCCCTAGGGCCAGGTCACGACCTGCCTAAGCAGCCTTAGCCAAAATAGGTTTTTGGGCTCGGGAACTTAAACCTAGGTGCTCGGGACGAATTTTACTACCTGGTTTAGTAGAATTCAAGATCCCAGAGGCTAGTATTTTATTCCAAAGCATTTAATTGGATTATATTTTAATAATTATACACTGTCGCTTGTGACTAGGGTTACTGTTAAGGCTCGGGATTGAGGATCGTGCTCGGGACCGATCCTCCGCTCAGGACTTGAAGTAAGAAAACTGCACCCGAGATGTGAATGGGGCTGAGATTCCCCTATACGTGAATATATGTAAGGTTATAAGTATATTTGTGATTGGAAATATCTGGATTGTCAGGTTAGCTCGTACTGATTTTGATTGCGTGTTTTGCAACCTGTATATCTATTATGTTTGATATGAAAGTTCGGCCTAAGGGAACTGAGGATGTTGTTAAGCGTATGAAATGCAGCTCGACCTAAGCGAGTCAGGATCAACTAAATAACTAAAGGGCTTGGCCTATGGGCGCGAACACCTAACCAATTGTATTAAGATTGGATTATATGTTTGGACGAATTTTTATACTGTTGCTTAATTTATTGCTTGTATTATGCTATTTATTGAATTGGTTGATCTCAGTTTACTATGCACACTCTGGTCTGCCACCTCGTGCCAAATTTTTCCCTCGAGTCCACCTTTCTTCTGAAGAGAGGGATTTAAGATCTACCCCTTCCCCTTCGCATTTGGCTAATGAAATTGAGCCCTTCTCCAAGTCAGCATACTTGGGAAAGAATGGACTCGACAGAGGACGACTTGAGTGAGGTTTAGCATGGGGAGGCATTCACTTGCAAGGCAGAGGGATTTTCCGAGGTTGAGTGGAGGGGAAAATTGGACTCGATAGAGGATGACTTGAGTGAGATTCTTTTAAGGTCGGCCACTCAGGTGAGACTTTTAACACTTGTCCTTTTGTATTCTGGTTACCACTTCCCCTTAAATGATGATTATTAATAATATTATTATTGCACTGACCCTTTTTGTTTGTGTAGAGCTTCATCGTTGCTCACTGCATAGGTTATTCTAAGACTGAAGTGTCTCGTCTGAGGGCGGAGCGCAAGGCTTCGAGGGGTGACTTCATTCGAGCCAAATCAGACATGGATAGGATTGAACATCAGGTTCGAGATCATGAGGGTGAACTTGCTGGGGTAGTTCATGAGAAAAACGCTACCGAGGCCAAGCTTTCTACAAACGTTGAGGATAAAGATCTTCTTATTACTAAACTGGCTTTGTTAGAAGTTAATTTTTGAACTCGGAAGGAGGAGGCTGGTTCCTTGAAGGCTACACTTGCTTCATTGGAAGCAAAGGTTGGCTTGCTGGAGGTCGCTCAGATGAAGATTGAAGATGAAGCCACAGAGAATCTTCTTTTTACGGTGTGGAATATTGATCCCCACTTTGATTTCTCTCATTTTGGAGAAGACGCGGTCCAACTTGCTGCTGAATGGGCTGCCAACAGGAATCCATCCCCTCCTAGGCGTGGCGGTTCAAGAACATGTTGATTATTTTTGCAAGTTTTTATTCTTCATGCTCTTATTTCTTTGATTTGGTTGTAATTCTACCCTTTATTTTTTGCCTGTGAGTAACTTTGACAAGTCTTCCTTTGTTTTATGCTTATCTTGTGACTGAATATTATTATGCCCTTTTATCTATGTGGTCTTTTTTTAAGCACCCTTTTGTTTTATGGAGGCTCCATTTGGGACCCCTTGTTGCATGTGGCTTGTGCCTATTAGTGAACCTTGACTGCCTATATAAGGATATGTTAACCCATTGGTTTTTTTTTTTTTTTAATTTTTCATCCTTTTATATTTTTTTGCGTGCACTTATTATTTTATGCGAGAAGCATTATTCTCGTCATTATGTATAGTACTATTTTTGCAAGGGTCTCTTTTAGGACCCTTATTGGCTAGATGACTTGGTGGCCGTTCTAGACTTATTGGGGAATTCCTTCCTTGAAGCCTCACCCCTGTGGGGGTATCAACTTTTTGTAGGAGGTTATCTTTGTGAAGTTTCTTAACTCTCGTGATATTCGTAAGTGTAGCTAATCCTTATGAATCCAAGAGAAAGATTGTTAAGTTTTATCTTCTTCCTTTATATATATGCCTCCTATCCTGCCCCCAAGTGCTTGGTGAGATTCATTCCATCGAGCACTTTGGTCATTTTGCTCTGTTGACCCTCGTTTTGGTCAACGATACGGTGTCAAATAAACGACAGGAAAATAGTACGATGCTTGAGAAAACAATCTAATGGAAAGTAAAGAACACAAAGAATTATAGTTGTTCGGCCCCAGTGATTGGTAATGACCTACGTCCACTTGATACTATTATTAATATTGAGCTTCAAAGGTGTGATAAAAGAACTAGCGTTCCTGAGTTTCACAGACCTTAGAAGGAGAAAACAATACAAATGATGGATAATAGTAATGTAATTCGGGAAAAGATCAAAAGATCCCCCCTTGAGCTATTTCTTGTATATTTATAGGCTCAAGGAGGGTTACATGAGTCAATTCATCATATCTTTCCTTAATAAACAGATCTTCAGGTTATAATGAAGAGATATTCTCAGATATCATTACAACTGTACAGATTTACACATAAATAAATGAAGTATACGACCAGGCTGGTCGTATATAAAACTTGAACTTCGCATATGGAAATATCTCTGGTCGATAGGCGAGCAGTATCTTTGCCACGTATCGGCCACGTGTCAAAGATTCTTGCCACCCCATCAACAGCTGTTTTTTGGATAAACATTTGCCCCCAAGTTTATTTATTGCGACCAGCAATAAGTAAACTTAGGAAACTAACTTTTCGTATGCCCTACGAAATCTGTCAGAGCCCCTCGTGCGTTCTCAAAAACTGTGACCTAATCACGTCCAATCACGCCTTTTCGGTTTCCAAGTAATCCCTTTGATGGCTATTATACTCCCCCATGTCTTGAAAAATGTAACTCATGATTACCCCTTTTCAACATATCTCAGCCATTATAAATAATCCCCAAATTTACCTTTTAACTTTTTACTAGCCATTTTCTTGCCAAGAACCTTTAAGAACTCCATCTCAGAGCTAAAAAATTTTGAAGATCTTCCGTCGCTATTCTAAGGATCCTCCATTCGCACGTCCAAAGTCGCTTCATTTCAGAACCTCCAACCTTCATCTAGGTAAATTTCTTCAACTTTCAAGCCCTTTGACAGGCCATGCATACTGCTATACGACTGTTTTGAGTTCTGAAATTTTTTGTGTTCTTGGGTAGAAATGCATGAGGATTGTGGGAATGTTGATTGATGCTTGATAGGGTAGTGTAGTTTTGCTCTGTAGGAGTTAGGAGCCAATTCGATAGTCAAGATCGTAAGTTTAGGGCGTAAAATCAAATTTTTACCCAAGAACACAAAAAATTTCAGAACTCAAAACAGTCGTATAGCAGTATGCACAAAATTTTTGATTTTTAGGCTAGCTGAAAAACTGGGTTTTTCCCGCCCCTTCGGAGTCAAAAAAAGCTTTTTTCCAAAAACTTTTTATTTTTGCTTTTTGATCTGTTTTTCAAACTGCTCGCATAGAACTTAGTGTTTCCGTTAGAATGCTGCTGGTCGTAGACACGAGCAACGTTATTCCAACTTTCAACATAAGCTCCCAGGCTGTGCGTCTTATCTCCTCCTTTATCTGTTCGCAGTTTACATGCAAGATCCGTGGGGAGGAGAAAGACCTATAGACGACGACCTATTGGCTCAACTGCTCGAGGATGAAGAGCCACCATCGTCACTGATTCCTGACATCCCATTTTCTCGTGTCACTCCAAACACTTCACCTGTCTTGGCTCAATATATGGCTCATGCCAAAACCAAAGCGTAGAAAAAGAAAACCCCCACTCCTTCACATTAGTCTGCTCCTCGGGCTGAAACTCCCTTGAACAGTGGTCGAGATGAAAATGCTTGTGACCCCAACATCCAAAGACACGCTCGACCCTGACATGCCATTCAGCCAGATGTGGAGTGGCATTTAGTTCCTGAGAGCAGAGTGACGATCAAGATGATTGCCAATTATATCAGAAAGTACGGTCTAATGGGAGTTACCTTAGTCCGACCTAACCAAGACCAAAGGGCGAACCTACCCGGAGGCACCTTCAGTGCCTGGTTGAGGTTTCACATTGAGGCAGGGGCTACCTTGCCTCTTCACTCATTTTTCCAAGGGGTGGCCAACTATTTCGGAGTTGCCCCTTTTCAAATAAACCCAAACGGATATAGGATGCTCGCTGCACTCTATATCCTATACAGCCACAAGAAATGGCCCGTGCCAACTCCTCATGAGGTCAACTACTTGTTCGACCTCAAGTCTAACCCCAACCAAGAGGGCACAGGGTTTTTTCACTTCTGTCATCAGGAAACCGGGCGCACCTTCCTGACTGAAAGCACCCATATATCAAATGTGGGGAGGTACTACCAGGAGTACTTCCTCACAACTGACATGATCGCGGACAACCTGGCCTTCGCTCAAGGAGGTAAAACTTTCGTACCACTGGCTGTTGATATTTATTTAGTGTTCTTCTCCACCATCTCTTAAACTTTTAATGTCCTCCAGGCCCATGGTTGCGACCAGACCCAACTCCAGGTATGGAGTTGAGGTTAGCCCTCTTGGCCAGCATGACTGACGTAGAAAAAAGCATCAAACATCTGGTCACAAAGGCAAATCTTAGGCTGGTTGGCCTCTTGGCCCCTCATCAAGACATGAGGGAGTCAACTGTAGGGAGTGCCATAGCCGCAGAGGAACCCGAGCAGCAACCACCAACGTCGTCTCCATGAAGGAGGTCGATCGGGGTCACGATCAGGGAACTTGCTGGCACACCTCCAGCAGAGAGGCCCTTTGTCCCCTTGGGGAAGGGAAAGAAGAAGGCCACCGAGCCTGTCAAACATTCGGACAAGTCTTCAGACGAGAATGGTATAATTATTTCACTTTTAGATAACTTGCCAATTCCCTGTCATCTATTCGACGGGGATGGCAATTTTAGATATGCTCCAAATATAGGTCCAGACTTCTTCATGCCAGAGAATGAGTATAAGACTAGTAGAGTCTATAGTATAGCGACCAGTAATAATAGCCCGGGTATTTGACTTTGCAATCTTTCTTTATTTCTTTTCCTGATGTTATATACTTAGTCATTTATGCTATCTAACTGTTTGACATTTTGCTTCTTTTCCAGACATGGACTCCGTGAATGTGTTCGACATTTACAGCACTCCTGAGGCTACCGCGGCTCCCCCGAGCAAAAATAAGGCAAGCAAGAGGCACCATGGGGAAAGTAGCAAAGCGCCTTAGGCCAAGAAGGCTCGCAATTCAGGCCCCCCGGAGGATGGGCCCTCAGCCAATGCAACTCCACCCTCTCCTCGCGAGCAGCACACTCCCTCTGCTCCAGCCGGATCAACTCCACCTCTAGCGGCCCCAACCGACCAGACTCAGCAGGCCGATCCTGCTTCGACCGGGGGCGATATAACTGGTCGTGTCTTCAAATCGATCAAGGATAGGGTCGCGAAGATTGTAAAACACGACCGCTGCTGAGAGGCGATGGCCGCGACTGAAGCGATAGATGTCGACCTAATCTTAAACCGTGCTTTGAACGAGTTTACCAGTGTAAGTCATCTTTTTCCGCGGAGACAACTCTTCTATGCTTTACAGTTAGCCTAACTTCTGCTCTGACCGTAGGCAATGATGACCCTTACCGCTGGCCACCTTCGCTCGGGTGCTGTTTCCGAGGAGGCCAAATCTTTGGAGCAAAGGCACGCTGATGAACTTAAAGCTACCGAAGCAAAATATGCCGACCAGCTTACAGTGGTGCTCGAGGAGAAGAATAAGCTGGCGGAGGAGTTAAAGGAGAAGCAAAAGTCTCTGGACAAGGTCATTGGTTAGAGGGACCAGTACAAGGAGTCTAACCGCTTCAATTTCCGCGCGACCCAATAGCTCGAGGGGGAACTGGTTGCGAGTAGACAGGAGAATACTACCTTGGAGGGCTGGATCGAGGTGCTCGAGAAAGCCAATGCTAGCAACTTGGAAAGGTATAAGAATGCCACTCTCCGATGCTTCTATGATTTCTAGAAGCACAACCAGGGTGCCGACTTCAATTACCTACCTGAGAATGCAAGGAACGCCGAGCTTGCTAGCTGTGCCGCTTGACTGGCAGAGGAAGAAAGGGCGAGGATTCCTGCCTCCCCTGAGATCTCACTGGCCGCAGGGATGGATGGGGCAGATAATGAGGCTGCAAACATTGTCGATCAAGGCCCTCCTCAAGATCCTCCGGCTCCTCAAGATCCTCTGGCTTCTTAAGCTTTTTCTATTTATATTTTATCTTTTTAACTACACGACCTACGGGTTGTGATGCAAAGAAAATATATATTTTTTATTGCTGCATGGGTAGCTCTTACTTTTATTTGAACAATTACATCGGAGCAGCGACTGCTCGCGGTGTAAAAGGATACATTTTGATATTATAATATATTTGCATATTATTATAACATCTGTTCGCATGACCGAACTTAGCATAGCACTTTGGTTTGATTTAACAAAATAACAAAATTTTGAAAAATACTCTAAGTGCCCTAGCATGCTTTCACTTATTTTGCTCATGTGTTTACATACCTTTTAACGATATGCTTTGCTTACTTGTACCTTGTATGCCCCCCAAGTGATCGAGGTGCTTTAGGTCCTTGGTCACTTTCCTTGACCAGAACCTGTTCAGACATTATTGCTCAGGAGCAATATGATTATCATTATAATACATTAAAACAACACACGTAATGAGCAAATACTTGTAATAAATACAATAGTTGGCAAGAAATGACTGGTTGCACACAATCCCTTTTATTTCTCGTAATACATGGACTAAACATGTCTGTGCGAGTGATCAATAAGATCTTACACTTTTTCAAAACTTGTAAAAAGTAAAATTAATACAAGCCAATTCTTTAAGAAGAATTGTTTATTGGTAATACTTGCGCAGGTGTTCTCCATTCCAATAACGAGGAACGAGATCTCCGTTTAAGCGTGCAAATTTATAAGTGCCTGGGTGAAGGACCTCATCAATCTGGTATGGCCCTTCCCAATTAGGTCCGAGTACTCCAGCAGCTTGGTCGCAGGTGTTTAGAAAAACTCTTCGGAGTACAAGGTCTCCAACACTGAATTTTCTTTCTCGCACTTTAGAGTTGAAATACCGGGCGACCATTTGCTAGTACGCAGCTACTCAGAGCTGAGCTTGTTCACGCTTCTCATCTATTGAGTCCAGGGATTCCATCAATAGCTGGCTGTTAGAGTCTTGGTCGTATGTTAATCTGTAGTGCGAGGGTGGATCTAACTCGACAGGCAACATAGCTTCATACCCGTACGCCAAGGAAAACGGGGTATGACCTGTTGCTGTTCGGTGGGAAGTTCTGTACGACCAAAGAACTTCAGGAACTGCTCCGGCCATGCTCCCTTAGCTTCTTCAAGTCTTTTCTTCAGGGTATCCTTCAACAATTTGTTAACTGCTTCGACTTGCCAATTCGCTTGGGGATGAGCAACTGAAGAAAAGCTTTTGATAATATCATGCCGTTTGCAGAAGTCCGTGAATAGATCACTGTCAAACTGGGTGCCGTTATCCGAGACTATCTTCCTTGGTAATCCATAGCGAAAAATGATGTTCTTGACTACAAAGTCAAGCACTTTCTTGGTCGTTATGGTTGCGAGTGGCTCAGCCTCGACCCATTTGGTGAAGTAGTCGATGGAAACCATTGCATACTTTACACTACCTTTTCCTGTAGGCACAGATTCGATAAGATCTATTCCCCAAACTGCGAAGGGCCATGGACTCTGCATTTGCTTTAACTCGTTGGGAGCTGCTCTTGGGATTTTGGAAAATCCCTGACACTTGTCACACCTCCGCACGAACTCCATTGAGTCTTCATTCATGGTTGGCCAGAAGTATCCTTGCCTTAGGATCTTTTTTGACAGACTTTTCCCCCCAGCGTGGTCCCCGCAAAAGCCTTCGTGCACCTCTTTCATCAACTCTTTGCCTTTTTCCTTGGTAATACATCTGATGAGTGGCATGGAGTATCCCCTTCGGTACAGGATCCCATCGACCATGATATACCTAGCAGCTTGATGCTGAAGGGTCCTGGCTTTGTTTCTATTCACTGGTAGCACGCCGCTTGACAGATACTCTATATACGGTGCCATCCATGTATCCGCCATCTGGATTACCAGAGTGGTTTCTGCTGCTTGGATGCTTGGTACTGATAGTCGTTCGACTAGCACTATGTTCAAAGTATCAACATCCTTTGCACTTGCCAACTTTGCCAAAGCGTCCGCATTGGAATTCTGATCGCGAGGTACTTGTTGGAGACTGTATCTGTCGAACTAGGCTAACAGATCCTTTGCTTTGTTCAGATAGGCGACCATCTTCAAACCTCGCACCTGGTACTCTCCCAAGACTTGATTCACCACCAGCTGCGAATCGCTATAGATGTCAAGCACTTTTATGTTCATATCCTTGGCTAACCGCAATCCAGCGAGTAATGCTTCATATTCAGCCTCATTGTTAGAAGCAGTGAAGTCAAATCTAATTGCATAGTGAAATTGATGCCCTTCCGGCATTATCAATATCACTCCTGCTCCTGCGTGGGATTCGTTGGATGAACCGTCTTTCCACGAGGGTGCTTGGATTTGACACTCAGGCTCGCTGGGTTCTTCAGCCTGCTTGCCACCCGTGAGCTCTGTGAATTCGGTGATGAAATCAGCCAAGGCCTGCCCTTTTATCGCTGCTCGCAGCAAGTAAGATATGTCGAACTGCCCGAGTTCGATTTCCCACTTTAGTAATCTTCCTGCAGCCTCTAGCTTTTGCAGGACTTGCCGAAGAGGCTGGTTGGTTAAGACCGTAATTGGATGAGCTTGGAAGTAAAGCCGCAGCTTCCTAGAGGCCAAAACTAAACAATAGGCTATCCTTTCGATGGGGGGATACCTCAACTCTACTTTGATCAACCTTTTGCTTACATAATAGACAACCTTCTGCACACCCTCTTCTTCTCTTACTAGAACAACACTAGTAGCATAATCCATGATTTCCAGGTAGATGAACAAAGTCTCTTTATCGATCGACTTTGATAGGATGGGTGGTTGCGTGATATGCGTTTTTAGTGCTTGAAAGGCCTGTTCGCACTCATCTGTCCATTCAAATTTCTTATTGCCTCTTAGTAGATTAAAAAATGGGACGTACTTGTTTGTCGATTTTGAAATGAATCTACTAAGAGCAGCAATCCTCCCGGTCAAGCTTTGGACATCCTTAATCTTCATTGGTGACTTCATCTCGATCAGGGCTTTTATTTTCTCGGGATTAGCTTCAATTCCTCTTGAGCTAACTATAAATCCCAAGAACTTCCCTGATCCTACTCCGAAGGAGCATTTAAGGGGATTTAACTTCATCCGATAATTATTCAGAACGTTGAAGCATTCCTGCAAATCCCTTACATGCCCTTCTGCTTTCTTCGACTTAACTAGCATGTCGTCGACGTAAACCTCCATGTTTGTGCCGATCAGCTCCTTGAACATGTGGTTGACGAGTCTCTGGTAAGTCACACCAGTGTTTTTCAAACCGAAGGGCATCACCTTGTAATAGTAGAGCCCTGTATCAGTTTGAAAGCTAGTGTGATCCTCATCAGGGGGATGCATATTGATTTGATTATACCTGGAGTATGCATCCATGAATGAGAGGATCTCATGCCTTGCAGTGGCATTGACCAGCTGGTCGATCCTCGGGAGTGGGAAACAGTCTTTGGGGCAGGCATTATTTAGGTCTGTAAAATCCACGCACGTATGCCACTTGCCATTCGGCTTGGGCACTAGTACGGGATTAGAGACCCACGATGGATAAAATGCCACCATGATGAACCCATTCTCCTTCAGCTTCTCGACTTCCTCTTTCAAGGCCTTTGATCTATCTTTGTCGAGCAGCCTTCTTTTTTGTTGCACTGGTGGAAAGATTTTGTCGATGTTTAGGACATGGCTGATGACTGCAGGATCTATCCTGACTATGTCTTTGTGCGACCAGGCAAAGACCTCCTGGTTCCTCCTTAAGAACTCCACCAGTGCTTGTTTTGTTATTGTCTCTAAGTTTTTACCGACTTTCACAACTCTGATTGGATTTTCCTCATCGAGTTGGACCTCTTCAAGGTTCTCGATGGGTCCCAATTCTTCTTCAAAATCCCCAAAGTGAGGATCTAAGTCCCTATCCTCACTTTGGGCAACGCCCTATTTGGTGAGATTATCACCTGAGCGGGCCTGAGCATCAGTTGTCATTTTCCACTCCTTTTCGGTGGCATCTCTCGATACACCCTTCTTTGCCTTGGTGATCAAGGCATTGTATCATTCCCTCGCTTCCCTTTGGTTTCCCAACACGCATCCTATCCCTGCGTCTGTTGGGAATTTCATAGCGAGGTGCCATATAGAGGTGACGGCTCGCAGGTCGACCATAATTGGTCTCCCTATCACAGCGTTGTATGCCGAAGGATAATCAACTACTATAAAAGTAGTGAGTAATGTCCTATTAGTAGGTGCAGTGCCTGCTGTGACTGGGAGTCTAATCGACCCTACTGGGGCGAGCCCTTCTCCGGAAAAACCATAAATGGTTTGGTTGCATTGATCTAGGTCTTTCACGGACAACTTCATCCTTTCCAGCGAGGACTTGTATAGGATGTTGATTGAACTTCCTGTATCGACCAACACCCTTTTCACCATAATGTTCGCGATCTGCACGTCCACGACCAGCGGATCTGTCGTCAGAGAAGGTGATCAGTTCCTCCTCTGTTCGAGCCTTTTTTTGTTGCTCGATCCTCAACACTCATCATCTCGATGTCCTGGTCGTGGCGCAGGGTTCAAGCATATTGTTCCCTCGCTTTCCCACTATCTCCTGCAAGATGTGGGCCTCCGCAGATGGTGAGTAGGGTACCTGCCACGGGAGCTGGCTGTAAAGGTGGCGAGCGTTGGCGTGCAAGCGCCGACTTGTTGCCACCTTGAGCCTCTCGCTAAGAACCTCCCGCAGCTCGTACATATCTTCTTAAATGTCCTTGTCTTATCAGGAACTCAATTTCATCCTTCAGCTGGTTACACTCATTAGTGTCATGCCCGTAGTCGTTATGAAAATGACAGAACTTTGTTGAATCTCTCTTGGAGATATATTTTCTTATGGGTGCGGGTCGTTTGTAGGGCACGCTTGAGCTGGTCGCCTGGTAGACCTCGGCTCGGCTTTCAACAAGGGCAGTGTAATTGGTGAATCTTGGTTCATACCAATTTCCTTTGGGGTGCTTACTCTTAGAGGTCGAGGGTTCGTTGCTCGCTCGCTTTCCACCATTTTTACCATTGCCATTCCCGTTGCCTTTGTCGTTGCCATTGGGCTTCGACCCATTGGCGGGCTCTTCCTTTGGCCCCTTGTCTTTTGCTAGCGATTTTCCTTCATTGGAAATCGCATCCTCGAGCTTGATGTATCAATCAGCTCGATCTAAAAACTCCTGGGTACTTTTAACCCCATGCTTTCTGAGGCTACTCCAGAGGGGAGAATGGCGCCTAACCCCAACAGTTAGGGCCATCATTTTTCCTTCATCGCCCACAGTTTTGGCTCCAGCTGTAGCTCACATGAAGCACTGAACGTATTCCTTCAAGGGCTCCCCCTCTTTCTGGCGTATCTTGACCAGTTGGTTCGCCTCGGTGGGGTGCACACGACCTGCATAGAACTGTCCGTAAAACTCCTTTACGAACATCTCCCAGGATACTATACTCGCAGAAGGGAACTTAAAGAACCACTCCTGGGCAGCATCAGAAAGTGTCGCTGGGAAGATCCTGCAGTGAGCATCTTCAGAGACATTCTGAATGCCTATTTGTATCTCAAACTTGTTGACATGAGATACTGGGTCTCCATACCCGTTGAAATTTGGCAGTGTTGGCATCTTGAACTTACTGTGGGTTTCTTCCACAGCAATCCTCTGTACGAAATGTAACGTCCTGCATTTTCGGGTACCTTTAAACGACTTGGGTCAGGATTTTTCCCCCGGGTTAAGAATATTATTTTAAATAATATTATATTTTGTTTGTAAGTATTCCATGAGTTATTGCTAGCCAAAATATGAATTTTGTGATTTTAAAAGTCAAGATAAGACTTTCGGTCCTGGACCGACACAAAAACCCTGATCGGGTAAAAATCTCGGAAAATAAAATGAAAAATCATGGCAATTATATTTTGGGCATAAAATACATTCATAAAAGTTAAAGTTTGGTCAAAAATAATAAACCTAAAAGAAAATGGAAATTTTAGGGCATTTTGTGTTAAATGCCTAATTTTACCGAAATGGGGAATTTTATTCCATGAATGGACCTTAGGTTAAATTTTACTATGTGATTAATTAAATTAAATGTGAGAGACATTTAATTTAATTAATTAATGTTAAGTTTGGTGATTAAAACTTAATAAGAGTGAAAAAAAAGGTGTCAAAAGCCAATTTGGACTTTTCTTCTTATGAAACCTTTATTAACCTTTAATAAAATAAAATAATTAAAAAATAATGAAATGATCATATATGGCAAAGGGTGGCCGGCCATGTGGTGTTTTAGAGTGGTGTGAACCCAATTTTATAAAGTTTAACTCCCATTTTAATTAAGAAGTCAAGTGGGCAAGTGGGTAGAAAAGCACTCAAGTGTTTTGTGATATTTTGAAGAGTTGTGTGAGCCATTCTAACCCCCAAATCCGACCACTCTCCCTCTCCCATTCACTCTCATCTGATTTTTTAAGACCATTCAAAGTGTTCTCTCAATATTCAACCTCAAGAACACCAAGGAAAACTTGGAGGCTAAGTCTTGGTCTAGGAAGTATTTTCCCTAAGGTAAACCTTCACTAATCTAGGCTTTTGTAAAGTTTTAAGCTTAGAGTTTCAAATAGCTAATTAACTATGTTGTTGGGGGAAGTTGGTTAGGGTTTTTGAAAGGTTTTGGAGGAGCCAAAGCTAATAGGAAGGTCCAAACCTTAAGCAAGAACACCAAAGAGGTAAAAAGTTTACTTTTGATGATTTTGGTTGTAGGGTTTTTAGTTTTAAGCATTTTTTTTGTATATCTAATGCTTAAAGTTTCTTGTTGGTGATGTAATAAGGTTATGGTAGTTGTTTAATAATTTTTATGATGCATGTGTATTGATTTTTGAAAATGGGAACCAAAACCCCCAAGGGTTTTGTAGGATACCCTAAAACAAAACATGTTTTGAGCTGTGACTTCCAAGGGGTCAAGAAGCCACTGTATATTGGTTTTTTAAAATTTAATTGTACTGTGATGTTGTTGAGATTGAGTACATAAAATTGAGCTTTTGAAACACAAAAAAATGTTTAGAAATGAGTAAGTTATGCTATTTCAAAGTTGAGGTAAAAAACTGTTTTTTCGTATTCTTATTTTCGGAACCAAGTTTGGACAGCCACTGTATAAGGCAAATGAATCCAGTTTTTTCTAAAATTTTGTGGACATATTACTGGAATAACCTATTATTCCACTGTAAAATTTGGTAAGAAAATATTGAACGGTTTGAAAGTTATTAACTGTCAAAGTTTGGAAAAAATAAGGACTTGAAAATAAGGTCATTTTTACCTCATTGTTGGAAAATGATTTCACCAATCAAAAATGCTCATTTTGACCTAAGATTTTACAAAGGCCTAAATGGCATAACAAAAATGGAATTGGGAAATTTTGGTAACAATTGGGTAAGTAAATTTCAAGTTATGAACTAACGAAGTATGTAGTTAAAAATGTGAAAAATAGGTTTTTCACACTTAGTGTAAAAATGAGATTTTGGAACATAAGGTAAAAAGTAAAATTTTGCTTATTTCAAGATATAAAATGGTAAGTCTTGAAATCATATTTTTACTAAAATTTACCCTTTGAGTTTAAATGAATTATTTTTATTAAAGAGTTTTTATTCTTTCTAAAAATAAGAGATTTAATTTATTAATAGTTAATAAATTAAAAGAGGGTTTAAAACCCTATATTTTGAGAAAATAATTAAATAAATTATTTTCCTAGTAAGTAAAATTGATTAATTGCTTTTGGAAAATTAATTAGTCAAGATGAGAAATTTATAACGGTTTTCCTAATTAAGACAAATTAGGCAATTTTCTTAAAACAGTTTTTAGATATTAAAACCTTAAGAAAAATAAAAGGAAAATTTAAAGAGTTTATTTTCTTTAAAAATAATTAAGGAATTTATTTGTATTTTCTGGATATAATACCGGCTAAAATCTTACATATTTTAACCGACTAGTCGAAAGTGCGGGTTAATAGCGATACCTTGAAAGAATAAGATTTTTAGCGGATTGTGGGAAATACCATTGTGATACCCGAGCCTAGGTATCGAGACCTTAGGATAGGTCTCCCCGAGACTTAGGGTTTAGTCTCGAATATTTTGTATAACTTTCCTTAATAGGTTTAAAACCAAATAAGGATTGTAAATCCTTACAAATGACTTTTATTAAAATGACCAAACTGCCCAAAATAATAATAATGAATTATGAGTGCCATAATTAATCTGAGTATACTGTATGGATAACTACAGTATTGGCTAAGCGTAACTGGACTGAACGTTGGAGGGTGAAAACTTGCTGAGCGCTAAGGACTCCAAGTAAGTCAACTTATATTGTATGGCTGCAACATGAAATGATTATTGTCTTGTATGTTAGTATAGGGATACATGCATATACATAGGCTGTCATAGAAAGTTGCTTAGAGACGTTAGTCTAGTGAGTGCTGATTTAGAAAATATGAACGGTAGAAGTCCGTCATATCCTAGACGGTTGATCCCCGTCACACTGCTTGATTTTATTTATGTCCGGTTCATTACCGAGACGAGTGGCCATGAGATGAGGATAAGCTGGTTAAACCTAGGGGCGCCAAGATAAATGGGACCTAGGGGCCCTCATGCTTACTTAATCATTGGACGGTTAGAATCCGAGCAAGTGCTCTAATAAGTTATTCCCGGATAGCAGCCGTGAATATTGGCCATTCCGTGAGAGTGCCTAGAGATACTAGGGGTTGCCAAGATAGAGTGAGGTTGAACACCCTAGGGGCAGCTACTCACCAGCACCACTGATTAACATAGAAGTCTCCATAAAATCATGTAAATTGGATTACACTCTTGAATATGTAGCGATGCCCTAGGTAACACGATAGTTACCCTTGATGAGAATATTTATTGGCTAGATCTTAGTGTGGGGACTCAGTTCTCTTTTACAGATTAACAATTATGTTGGAGGGCGCGTTACGCATGAATTGTTGGAAATTGTCGAGCGTTGGTCTCGAATTATTTGGTGATATAATATATCTGCTTGCTCTGGGATTTTCTGAGTGCAGGGATATAATTGTTGGTAAGATATAGTTGTGATATAATATATCTGCTTGTTCTGGGATTTTCTGAGTGCTGGATTTTTATCTAGTTACGAATTAATTTATCATTGGTTATCAGGCATGACCATAAGTTTGCCAGGACGCTTTAGCGTTCTTGAAATTGATTGTTTAGGGTCCGGAACCCTAATTCTCTACATGCTTTGTTTGAAAGTTGATCTTACTAAGCGTTTTCGCTTACCTAGTTGTTTCATGTTGTAGGTAAGTGCAAGGGCAAGGCAGAGCAGTGAGCGCTGGAGTCTTCCTTGCAAATGTACATGTGGACCGACCTTTTGGGAAGCCTTTTTATTTTTGGAAATGTTGTGTAATTTTCCTAAACTAGGCTCACTCTAATCTTTATAAAACATGTTTGTAATTAAATGTTAAGTATGGCCATACGACTTTTTAAAAAGTTTTTTTTTCTATGGGTTTTTGAGACATTTTGTTAAATGAAAACATTTATATTTCCGCATTATCGAGTCTTGAAAATCCGGGTCGTTACACGAAAGGGGTGCCTCTCCTTCGATCATACTCAATGTGTGATGTTCTCCCCCCGACCAGCTGCTGCACAGCCTGGTTCAAGGCATCGATTTGAGCTTGAACAACTTTTGGGATTGCTGGGGCCTCTGGTGCTGGGGGAATGTACTCATCATGTCTTTCTCGGCGGTCGTTGAGTACATCCCTCAAATCATCGTCTCTTCGCCGCTGCTCGCTGGCTCCGAGCCGACTAAAGACGTTATTCTGCTTGGGCTGCCCCCTAGCATTATGACCTGCTGGTTGGTCTTCTCTAGGTGGGGGGATCTTGCCTCCACCTCTCTCTTTGTCCTCCGACCAGAATTTCCTCTGCCTGAGTCAGCTTCATTGTAGCCGTGGCCATCTCTGAACCGTGGCTGGTTATGGTGCGACCGACTATTCCCTCTGTTGCCTCCTTGGGCTGGCATTTCCCGAGCGTTAGGGGGAGGCCTGCGCTGGTCGTTGGGTCCCCGTGCATTTTCATGCCGTGGGGGGCCCCTGATCGCAGAGCCTGTCTTTGAGTTCAATCTGTTGGCAGAAGGACACTGCCCCCTGCTCGGTGGATGTGGCTCTTCACCCCTGGGCGTCTAGGGCTGCGGGGCTGTTGCCCGGCCCTATTCTGCCTCGGGCTCGGGGGATTGCCTCGACCAGCCTGAGATGGAGGCTGCGGCTTAGGATCCCTAGGTGGGACATCATCCTGAGGCAGAGGTGGCTGCTCCGGCCTCTGAGGGCTTACTGGTTGGAGTGGAGGACTAGGATTGGGACCCCTTTTCGGTGGCCCGTTAGGTGGCTGATCTGGTTGGGAGGCTGGCACAGCCTGATTCCTAGCTAGCTGGATGGCAGCTTCAAGGGCTCCATGGCATCCCTCTATTGACAGTCCATCTCAGCCTGCTGCTCGCTCAGCTCCTGGCGCTGGCGCTCTATCTCCCTTTGTTGCGACGCCATTATCTTGACAACATTCTCTTGATTGGCCCTCAGATTGGCCAACTCATCTTGCAACACCCCCAGTGTTGCCTTCAGGGACTCAGAATCCAACTCCTCCTCATCTCTAAATGAGGTTCGTCTTCAGCCACATTTTGGGGGGGGGGGGGGGGGGAGGCTGGGATGATGAAAGCACCAGAATATTGACCCTCGTTTTGGTCAACGAAACAGAATCAAATAAATGACAAGAAAATAGTACGATGCTTGAGAAAACAATCTAATGGAAAGTAAAGAACACAAAGAATTATAGTGGTTCGACCCCAGTGATTGGTAATGACCTACGTCCACTTGATACTATTATTAATATTGAGCTTCAAAGGTGTGATCAAAGAACTAGGGTTCCTGAGTTTCACAGACCTTAGAAGGAGAAAACAATACAAATGATGGATAATAGTAATGTAATTCAGAAAAAGATCAAAAGGTCCCCCCTTGAGCTATTTCTTGTATATTTATAGGCTCAAGGAGGGTTACATGAGTCAATTCATCATATATTTCCTTAATAAACGGATCTTCAGGTTATAATGAAGAGATATTCTCGGATATCATTACAACTATACAAATTTACACATAAATAAATGGAGTATATGACCAGGCTGGTCGTATAAAAAACTTGAACTTCACATATGGAAATATCTCTGGTCGATAGGCGAGCAACATCTCTGCCACGTGTCGAAGATTCTTGCCACATCATCAACAGCTGTTTTTTGGATAAACATGCTCCCAACAGTGACTTTATCTATTATATAAATGCTTACATAGAGAAGGAATATAATATCTGAGATAGGAAACACTTTTATTGATAGCAGGCAGATTACAAAGGTATGTATAGCAACATTGCATCTACTGTGAGGTTATTTGGGCAACCTCTTTGATTTTTATCTATTGAAATTAACATAACGCAAATAAACTAAGTACAGATATTTTTGAATTGGATGCAAAAGTCTTATTGGTAGTATTTCTTGAGATGTTTTGTGTTCCATGCTCAGGGTACCACGGTATGTTTAAGGCGTGATAGTTTTTAAGTGTTTGGCGGTATCAGCTGGGCAACTTGGTAGGGTCCCTCCCAGTTCGCCCCCAGCACACTTGCCCCTGGGTCTCATGTGTTGGGGAACACTTTTCTCAGCACTAAGTATCCTACCCTGAATGCTCTCTCTCGCACCCTGGAGTTGTAGTACCTCGCGACTCGTTGTTGATATGTTGCCAATCTCAGTTGTACACTTTCTCTTCTTTCTTCCAACAGGTCCAAATTTTCAGCCATTGCTGTATGGTTAACTTGGTCCTCATAAGCCTATACCCTGAAGGAATTCATCTTGATTTCCACCGGAAAGATAGCCTCGCATCCATATGCTAAGGTGAAAAGAGTCTCCCCCACGTGCTTCTATAGGCCTAGAGCACATTGGGTAGCTCATCAACCCAGGCTCCCTTTAGTTTTTCTAACTTCGTGTTTAGGTTATTCTTCAGAACCTTATTAATGGTCTCCACTTTCCCATTGGCTTGTGGATGTACCACAACTGAGAAGCTTCTCCTTATTCTTTTCTCCTTACAGTACTCCTCAAATGTCCCCCCCCCTCAAACTATGTGTTGTTGTCATAAATGATTTTGTAGGGCACTCCATATCTGTAGACGATGGACTTGTTGATGAAGGTGGTGATCCGCTTGGCTATTATGTTGGCCAGGGGTTCCGCTTCGACCCATTTGGTGAAGTATTCCACCGCTACCACTGCATACTTTTCTCCCCCTCTACCTGTGGGTAATGCATCGATCAGGTCGATTGCCCACACAGCAAAGGGCCAGGGGGTCATGCTAACTAGTTCATTTGGCGGTAGTTGGGGGTAGCTTGTGTGCCATTGGCACTTGTCACATCTTCTTGCAAAGTCGTTGGCGTCCTTTTCCATAGTGGGCCAGTAGTACCCTTGCCTTATGGCTTTCTTCGTTGTGGATTTCCCTCCTGCATGATTTCTGCATTCACCTCCGTGTATCTTGTGTAGAACTTTTATGGCTTCCCTTTCATCAATACATCTCAAGAGCAGGACATAGAAGCCTCTCTTATACAAGACTCCATCTACTAGAGTGTACCGGGCAGCCATGTAGACTAGCCTACGGGCATCATTTTTGTCTGACAACAGAGTTCCATTGCTTAGTTATCCCATAATGGGGTCGATCCATGACTCTCCAGGGACACGGACTGTGGAAACTTCTTATTTAGCAATACTTGGTTTGGCTAACTATTCCACGGGGATAGATTTGAGCATATCTCCATCTCTTGTGGAGGCGAGTTTTGAGAGGGCATCAACATTGGTGTTCCTCTCCCTTGGGATTTTCTCTAAGGTATATTCCTTCAATTAGTCCAAGTAGCCCTTAACCTTGTTAGGTATAAAGCCATCTTGGGACCTCTCTCTTGATACTCGCCTTTAACCTGAAAGTCCACCAGCTGTGAGTCGCTAAAAATATGCAAGTGTGTTACCTTTAGCTCTTTGGCTAACCGCAAGCTAGCTAGAAGCACTTTGTATTCTACTTCATTGTTTGACGCATAAAATCCAAATCTTATTACACAGTACATCTTGTGTCCCCCGGGCTCAGTCATCACTAAGCCGGCTCCGACCCCTCCTTCATTAGACGCTCCGTCCACGTGGAGGCTCTACTCCTCTAGCTTTTTTTTTTTCTCGCGAATCGCTTCATTTTCTTTAGTCTCTTTTCTCTTGTTGGACCAATATGTAAACTCCACTATGAAGTTTGCAAGTACATACTCGTTGATGGAAACTCTCAGTGTATAGGTGATATTGAATTGACCCAACTCAATTGACCACTTCAGCAGTCTTCCCGAGGTCTCAGGTTTGTGCAGGACCTTCCTCAAGGGGTTTTTGGTAAGTACCTCGATGGCATGGACATGGAAGTAAGACCTTAACTTTCTTGATGCCACCACCAAGGCATATGCTAACTTCTCTATCTTCGAGTATCATGTTTCCACATCTAGCCGTTTGTTGATATAGTATACCAGTTGTTGGTGCTTCTTTTCCCCCTTGACCAAAGCGGCACCTACGACGTGCTCGGATACTGCTAGGTACAAGTATAGTTTCTCACCCTTCTCGAGTTTGGCAAGTAAGGGTGGTTTCTCGAGGTGTTTACTCAGCTTAGTAAAGGCCTTCTCGCAGTCTTCATCCCAAGCGAACCTTTTGCTCCCTTTTAGGACGTCGAAGAAGGGGAGGCACTTGTCCATGGACTTCGAAATGAACTTGCTGAGTGCTGCTACTCTCCCGGTTAGACATTGTGCCTCTATTTTCTTTTTAGGTGGGTTCATCTCTACTAGGGCTCTGATTTTATTAGGGTTAGCCTCAATGCCTCTAGAGTTAACCATGAAGCCAAAAATTTTCCTGACGAGACTCCGAAGGTGCACTTGAGTGGGTTTAATTTCATCCTGTACGCCCGGAGTGTGTTGAACATCTCACCAAGGTCTCCGATGAGCTCTTTAGCCTTCTTGGTTTTCACCAACATATCATCCACATATACTTCAATGTTTCTTCCTATCTTCTTTGCGAACATCCTATTCACCAGCCTCTGGTAGGTAGCATTCGCATTCTTGAGCCCAAAAGGCATTACTTTGTAACAATAGAGCCCTTTATGTGTTATGAACGAGGCATGCTCCTCATTGGCTGGGTTCATGGGTATCTGTTTATATCCAGAATACACATCCATGAAGCTAAGTAGCTCGTGCTTGGCAGTTGCGTCTACTGGCTGATTTATCCTTGGAAGTGGGAAGCTATCCTTGGGACAGGCCTTGTTGAGGTTAGTGAAATCCACACAAGTCCTCCACTTCCCGTTTGGCTTTGGAACCAGTACGGGGTTTGATACCCACAATGGGTAGAATGCTTCGCCTATGAATCTTGTTGACGGTGAGAACTCATCAATGAAGTTAAGTTAGAAAAATCAAAGTATAGTGCTTATAAATGAAGAACTTCAAAAATCTAAATAGAAACTTAGAAAATAGTTGCAGAAGAAAAATGGAGAAAAGAACTTGTATTTCTCTTTTGTCCAGCTACAATGTTTTTTCCAACCCGCTTCCATGTGGAAGTGGGGTTCCTTTTATAGTGGGATCTAATGGCCCCTGCTACATTGTGGTCCAGGGGATCAGATGGTACACAAGTACATTGTCAGGAGAGTGGTCTCAGGGGTAGTGGTGTTGGCTCCAATACATGGTCAGATTCCGTGGGCATGTCTCCACTACTTATTTAGTACGAGTGTCAGAGGAGTGGCACCAGGCGTAGTGGTGCTCGTGGTGGTGTTGACTCTGACATCTAGTTAGAAGCATACAGGCCATGTCCCCTCTCCTAGTACTCCCACTACTTGTCTCGCATGAGTATTTAGATCAGACATATGAGGTCTCAAAGGTCATACCCCGTATGAGCTCCGTACTTGTACGATCTTTTTGAATTATACTTGGTCTTTTACCTCTAAATGGTGGAGTCTCTGTAGGTCCTCATAAAAGACACCATCTTTAGGTGCGGGGTGTGGGATACCTGATGCATGTAGGGGTCGCGGCGGGAGACGGGGCTCTTGGGCCCTTGGTGCAAGATGGGCCCGTTGTCGCGAGACGCCCAAAGCATGTCAAGGCCACCCATGAGATGTGGGTGATAGGCGCGCGAGACGCCACTCCTAGCGAGGCATTTGTTGGTGCACGAGACGTTCGTGGGCATCCGAGGTGACGTCTTCTCGTGAGATGCCCAGTCGTGCGAGGCGAGGCTGTCTTTCGCGGAGCCTTGATGGAATGGCTATGTCGAGGCGAGGTGAGGCCATCCCTCGCAAGACCCTGGGGGCGTGGCTATGTCGAGGCGAGGCGAGGTGAGGCGAGGCCATCCCTCACGAGGCCTTGGTGGCACGGTTGTGGCCAAGCAAGGCCGTCCCTCGCGAGGCCCTGGAGGTGCAGCTATGCCGAGGCTAGGCCCTGGTGGCACGGCTGTGGCGAGGCGAGGCCATCCCTCACGAGGCCCTGGTGGCACGGCTGTAGCCAGGTGACGCCGTCCCTTGCAAGGCCCTGGAGGCGCGGCTATGTCGAGGCAAGGCGAGGCCATCCCTCGCGAGGCCCTAGTGGCACGGCTGTGGCGAGGCGAGGCCATCCCTCACGAGGCCCTGGTGGCACGGTTGTGGTGAGGCCATCCCTCGTGAGGCCCTGGTGGCACGACTGTGGCGAGGCGAGGCGAGGGCATAACAGCCTCGCGGAGACGTGGGGGTGATGACCTCGCGTAGGTGCCTGAGGGCCTTGCGTGGCACACCTCCTAGGCTCGCGAGGCGCGAGACGGGGGGTCCTGGGTGGTACACTTGCTAGGGCTTCATTTGTCAAGATTTCCCAATACACACCTAGGGACATGGGACCTAAGCGCGTACTTTGAGTCTTTTACAAGCATGGAATTTTGAGCCTCTACACTTGCCCCCCCAGTCTAGGAGAGGGCCTTTAGGCACTCTGGTAGACTTTTCAATACGGTGTCTTGAAAGCACGGGTGGTGTCAGTGGTGATCCTTGTGATTTCTTGAGATTGATCATGAGCCTATCGTCTTGCTTCGTGGATCCCAATCTAAATGCCAAGCTCCCCTCTTGGCCATTGATGAGTCTTTAGGTTCGATGGTTGAGATGAGCCTGCGGATCCTATAAATAAGCCTTCACATCTAGCCTATTATTTACACTCCATCTCCTTAGCTTAGTGGTTTTTAGATCCTTGCTCCTTTCAAGAGGTAAGGGGTTCAATCCCCCACAACCTCAATTTTGCTATCTTTTCCTTTTTTTTTTTTTTTTTTTTATATATATATTTGAGTTCATTTCTTGTATGTCTATATTCATGCATGCATTTGAGGACTAAAACACCCTTTTCCTTTGTTTTTGCAGACACATACTTTTGACCATTTGCCTCTCTTTGACCGTGACGGTGCTTTTGGCCCTCGTTCTCCTTTTGACCACGACAGCGCCCAATTTTACTTGCTTGAGGTATACTTTCTTTCTCCCTTATGTTTATTGGGTCCAAATTAGCACCACTCGGGAGGGGGTACTTTGGCCTGAGATCGTCGTGAGTTAACCCAGTTGCATGCCCTTATTCATATCCCATAGTGGGTTATTTAGAGCGCTTGTACCTAGAGGTTTTGAGCCCATTCCTTTGTGTTTTGTAGTAATCCTCTCATTTATAAGTGAACCCCTTTTGCTTTTAGGATGAGGTCTCATGGCATGTGAAGGTCCATTCGACGCTCCTCCGGGGGTCGAGTTTGTTGACTTGTCTTCAGACTCAGAGTCCCCGGAGGACAACCCTCACCAAGACTACGACACCTTAAGGCAGGCCCGTATTTGTCATCTTGAGCACATGGATAAACTTAGGCATAAAATCTGGGTGGTAAAGAGCGAAATAGACTCAGTTTTGAGGGGAGACGGAGTACCTTTCCCCCTTGAACTTACGACCATGTAGCGAACCTTAGGGTGACCCTTTTAGATTTGCAGATGGAGTTGGAGTTTATGGAGGGAAATCTCCTGCCTGAGCCTCCTACCCCATTTTCCCCTAATGACTATCATAGGGCTGTCCTGTCTTCTCCTCAACCCTTGTTCTTGGTCTACCCTTGCTTGGCACTTTAACACTCGGTGCCTAGGTGGAAAACCCTTGCTAGGAAGAAAAAATGGAGGGTAAAGTGCCCTGTTTCCACCTCACCTTTTGCTTTTGGTTTTGCAGATATGTCGAAGAGAGCACAACGACAGGTGACCGTTGAGGATCAAGACACTGGCCCCCTGTTGGCATCCACACTAGTGTCCCATGTGTCTGAAAATAAATTGTTGGAATTAACAGAGAACTACTGCATTTGCCCAGAATACAAATTATACGTTCCTTCTAACAAGTGTCGGGCTGATCGGCCAAGTCCAGGTTATGTGGCCATGAGCGAGCATATCTTGAAAGCAGATGGGACAATCCCATTACACCCGTTCTTCATCATGATTCTCATCTATTTTGACCTTGCTCCGCTCTAGTTGGCGCCCAACAGCTGGTTGACCTTGAGTTGCCTCTTTATTCCGTATATGGAGTGCTTCAAGCGTGCTCCCACGGTCCAAGAGGTGCATTTCATGTACAACCTCATGCCCTCTCCCAAATCCAAAGGCTTTTATTTCCTGCAAAAAGCCAATTCTTCGGTCTCCTTGATAGAGGGTCCTGTATCCAACCCAGGGTCTTGGAAGCAGGACTTCTTCTTTGTGAAGGGTCCCCTCTCTGTTCGTGAGCACTTTCGCTCAGCTCCTAGTAAGTACTTCAAGTTTTTTTTAATTATTTTTTTGAACTTACTGTTTTGGAACTTATGTTCGTGTCGGCAACTGTGTTGATTGTGTAAAGAATTTTTCCATGCCTGAAGTTATCGGGTTGGAGGCAAATGCAGTGGATGAATTTCTCGAGGCTGACCCTACTGAAAAAATGGCTGTACGTCTCTTCACCGTGACCAACCTCAACCATCACAAGCTGTCCCCGGTCTCAGAGGTTGAGTTGATGTGGACTATTTCTGGAACACGGAAGAAAAAGGCTGTTTTGGCTGATCGTCACTCAGACGGGGGTGAGGTTGAGTGTGTGCCAGAGGGGGTCTCCCCAGGACATAGGCAACCCCACCAACCATATTTGTCTCCCAAGGAGTGCCCTCCTTTAGCCCCTACAGACTATGACATGGCCTCCCACTCCCACGATCAACAGGCCATGCATAGGGGCTTTTTTTGTCCCTATTCTAAGGACTTCGATGCTTTCCCTCAGGCTTCCCTTGATCCTGGTCCATCGGGGGCTCATTTTTTCGATCTTCCTGCACCCCCTCCTCCTTCGGTGAGTGGGTCATCTGTCCCTACCCAGCCAAGAACCCTTGGCTCGGAAGGGGCACCCTGAGTGGGTCGCATGGCAGCCTCTTATGGGCGATGGTATGTCCAGGTCGCCACGGATCTATCTGAGGCTGATTGGAGCGGTCTTGGGAATTTTTCCATGTCGGAGCTCGGGGAGACTTTACGCGTTCCGCCGCTTGGGTGAGTTCATGCATCTTACGTCGGCCTTATCCCTTTTGTCTCTTTTTTTTTGTTTATCATTGTTATTATTATTTTTCTTGTGCAGACCTATAAAGTGCCTCAGCGATTTGCGGATTCGGCTCAGGACCTCTCCGCGTCGAATGCTGAAAGGGACCGTCTTACGGTCCAGGTCCAAGGGCTTGAGAGAGATTTTGCTGAAACCAAACAAAAGCTGGAGAAGGCCCTGGCGAAGGCCTCTTCATCATCGAAAAATAAGAAGAGGGCGATTGCCAAGGCCGTGATGCTGCAGGAGAAGGTCACTTGCTTGGAGGCTGACCTTGAGGGTGCAAAGGCTACCATCGCAACATTGCAGGGGAGGGTTGATTCCTTAGAGGTGGATAACGCTGACATTGAGTATAGATCCATAGAGTGCGCCCTCTATGGGGTATGGAGGCAAAATCCAAACTTCAATTTTTCCTCCTTTGGTGAGCACCGTTGCCAGGGCGGCTGAGTGGAACGCCTATGGCAGGAGGCCTTGAGATTGTCAATTTGCGTTTTTTGCTGTTTTAGTCCAATGTGGTTTTATGCTCATTTGAGCCTTATTTTGCTTGTAATTTCTCTAAGTCCTGTTACATTATCAAAAATCTTTTTTTTTTTTATATATATATATATACAAATGTGATAATTCATCTTTATTCCTCTATGTTAGAGGTCGTTTTGAGCCTGCACAATGGGGTTCGATAGGTTCTCTTTTTTATTTATCAGGCTTGAGGTCCTTTGGAGCCCATGCGAAGGGGTTCAATAGGTCCCTCTTTGGTGCCTCTTGATTGTACCTATAAGGATATATTGACCCCTTGGGTTCTAGTTATCCTTTTATATATTCTTGCGCACACTTATTATCTTTGGCGAGAAGCGTCCTTCTCGTCGTTATTCATAGCACTATTTTTGCAAGGGTCTCTTTCAGGACCCTTTTTGGCTAGACGGCTTGGTGGCCTTTCTAGGCTTATTGGTGGGTGCTTCTCTTGAGGCACTTCCTCTTGTGGAAGCATTTACTCTTATTAGGATGATTTTATTGTAAGACCTTTTGACCTCCTTGATGTTCATAAGGGTAGCTAATCCTTGTGAACTCAAGCGATGCCTTACAAGGTCTTCCTCTTTATTCGTAAGGGGATCCTTTTAGGATCCTTCTGGTAAAGAGTCTTTTTAGGATATAAGGGTCTCGTTTGGGACCTTTTTTTGACATAAGGGGTCCTTTTAGGATCCTCCTGATATAAGGGGTCCTCTTAGGATATAAGGGTCTTGTTTGGGGCCCTCTTTTTTTTAACCCCCTATATACTCATATACTCTGCCCCCAAGTGTTTGGTGAGATTTATCTCGGCAGGCACTTTGATCATTCTATTCATGCATTTTGATAATCATTTTGCTTAAACAAGAAACTTTACTACATATTCACTTAATGTCACAACATATTCGTTGAAAACAGGCGAAGCACATGGCAACTTAGTGTGACTTGTTATTGCTACATATTAAGGAGTTCAAACCGAACTTACAACTATTACATTTAACTTGCATGTTAGACAGGTTAATATCAACCTTGCCTCAACATGGAAGTTTTAGTGATAATACTTCTTTAGATGTTCTGCATTCCACGCCCTGGGTACCATGGTGTCATCCAAGCGTGCAAGCTTGTAGGTGTTGGGGGGCACAACTTGGGAAACTTGGTAGGGTCCTTCCCAGTTCGCCCCTAACACACCTGCGCTTGGATCTCAAGTGTTGGGCAGGACTTTCCGCAACGCGAGGTCTCCCACTCTGAATACCCTCTCTCGCACCCTCGAATTATAGTACCTTGCGGCTCGTTGCTGATATGTTGACAGCCTTAGTTGTGCCCTTTCTCTCTTGGCTTCCAACATGTCCAAATTCCCGACCAATACTGTGATAATAGCCTGGTCATCATATGCTTGCGTGCATATGGAGTTAATCTTTATTTTTATTGGAAGGACATTCTCGCAGCCATAGGCTAAGGCGAAAGGCGTCTCCCCAGTGGTGGAACGAGGGGTGGTCCTGTAGGCCCAAAGTACATTGGGGAGTTCCTCGACCTAGGCCCCTTTCAACTTTTCCAACTTTGTTTTCAAGTTCCTTTTTAGGATCTTGTTGATGGCCTCTACTTGTCCATTGGCTTGTGGGTGTACTACTACGGAGAAACTCCTCTTGATTCCTTTTTCCTTGCAATATTTCTCCTTCAAATTGCGTTCCATTATCGGAGATAATCTTGTAGGGTACTCCAAATCTGCAGACGATATATTTGTTGACGAAGGTGGTGATTTGCTTAGCCGTTATGTTGACTAAAGGCTCTGCTTCCACCCACTTAGTGAAATAATCGACTCCTACCACCGCGTATTTTTCTCCTCCTCTTCCTGTTGGCAACGCTCCAATCAAGTGAATTCCCCACACAGTGAAGGGCCACGGACTGGTCATGCTCACCAGCTCATTTGGTGACTGTCGGGGGTAATTTGCATGTCTCTGGCACTTGTAACACCTTCTTGAGAAGTCGCTCGCATCCTTCTCCATGGTAGGCCAATAATACCCCTGGCGGATGGCCTTTTTTGCCATGGACTGCCCCCCAGCATGATTTCCACATTCCCCCTCGCGTATCTCTTGTAAAAATTTTAAAGCCTCTCCCTTATCTACGCACCGTAGGAGCGGGGTAGAGAAGTCTCTCTTATATAAGGCTCCATCTACTAGGGTGTACTTAGTGACTTTGTAAATTAGTTTATGAGCATCTTTTTTTTCCAAAGGCAAGGTCCCATCATTTAAGTACCTCACGATGGGTGCAAACCATGACTCCTCAGTGCTATTGACCATGTTGGTCCTTTCTTCTGCTATGCATGGCTTGGGGAGGTATTCGACCGCGATGGACTCAAGCGTGTCTTCTTCTCGAGTGGAGGCGAGTTTCATGAGTGCATCGGCATTTGTGTTTTGCTTTCTTGGGATCTGTTCTATGGTGTATTTTTTGAACTGATCCAAATACCCCCTCACCTTGGTGAGATATGCAGCCATTTTTGGACCTCTGGCTTGGTATTCACCCTTCACCTGAAAAACTACCAGCTGTGAGTCACTAAAGACATGCAAATGGGTTACCTTTAACTCCTTAGCTAGTCGCAGGCTAGCCAACAGTGCCTCGTACTCTGCTTCATTGTTGGAAGCTTCAAATCTGAATCTTAAGGCACAATACATCTTGTGCCCCTCAGGTCCCGTCATCACTATGTCAGCACCGACTCCTCCTTCATTAGATGCCCCGTCTACATGGAGGCTCCATTCTTCAGGGTGCTTTCCCTCTTCATACGCCGGTTCATCTCCTTCTACTTCTCCCTCCTCATGGGGTCGGTGTGTAAACTCGACTATAAAGTCTGCAAGTACCTGCCCGTTGATGGAGGTCCTTGGGGTATAAGTGATATCAAATTGACTTAGTTCAATCGACCACTTTAACAATCTTCACGAAGTTTCCAGTTTGTGCAAGATTTGACGCAAAGGGGTGTTTGTGAGCACCTCGATGGCATGGGCATGAAAATAGGGCCTCAGCTTTCGAGAAGCCACTATCAAGGCATATGCCAATTTCTCTATTTCTGGGTACCAGGTTTCTGCGTCTACCAACCGCTTGCTCACATAGTACACAGGTTGCTGCTGCTTCTTTTCTCCTTTCACCAAGGTGACAATTATAGCATGCTCTGATACGGGTAAATACAAGTACAACTTCTCCCCTTTTTCTGGCTTGGCCAAGAGGGGTGGTTTCCCAAGGTGTTCCTTTAGCTTAGTAAAGGCTCCTTGACAATCATCATCCCAAGCGAACTTTTTGCTCCCTTTTAGGATGTTGAAGAAAGGGAGGCATTTGTTAGTGGACCTAGAAATGAACCTATTGCGGGCTGCTACTCTCCATGTTAAGCGTTGCAACTCTTTCTTGTTTTGCGGTGGGCTCATTTCTAGTAATGCCTTGATTTTGTTAGGGTTGGCCTCAATACCTCGTGAATTCACCATGAAACCTAGGAACTTCCCTGATGAAACTCCGAAGGTTCACTTGAGCGGATTTAGCTTTATTCTGAACTTTCTGAGGGTGCTGAACGTCTCATTGAGGTCGCTTGTGAGCTCTTCTGCCTTTTTTGTCTCTACCAGCATATCGTCCATGTATACTACCATATTCCTTCCTATTTGACTTGCAAACATTTTGTTCACCAGCCTTTGATAAGTAGCACTTGCGTTTTTTAAACCAAAAGGCATCACTTTGTAACAATAAAGCCCCTTGTCCGTTATGAACGAGGTGTGCTCTTCATCGGATGGGTTCATGGGTATTTGGTTGTACTCGAAATATGCATCCATGAAGCTAAGTGGCTCGTCTCCCGCCGTGGCATCTACTAATTGGTCTATCCTAGGAAGCGGGAAGTTGTCCTTTGGGCAGGCTTTATTGAGGTTAGTAAAGTCCACACAAGTCCTCCATTTTCCATTGGGCTTTGGGACTAAGACTAGGTTCGACACCCATATTGGGTAGAATGCTTCTCGGATAAACCCATTTGCCTTCAACTTGTCAACCTCCTCTTTTAAGGTCACATATCTTTATGGGTCTAGTGCTCTCCTTTTTAGTCTTACAAGCCTTGCCTTTGGGTCGATGTTCAAGTGATGACACATGATTGATGGGTTTATTCCTATCATGTCCTCATGACTCCAGGAGAATACGTCAAGGTTGGCTTTCAAAAATTCTACCAGCTTCTCCTTCACGATACTTAGAAGGTTTCTTCCTACCTTCAACTTTCTTAATGGCTTGTTCAGCTCTGGGTTCTTCCGTGACTCGTGGGTCTAACTCGTGGGGGTTCACGCTTTCATGCACAACCATTGCCATAGGCATCGATGGCCTGGTGGCCGTGCAGAGGGATGTTGTAACGCCCTGGATAGCCAAGACTGTTACACTGTGTACTTATAAAGGCGCAAGACTCGCTAATCAAGTCAACATTTAGAAAACGTGTCGCTAAACAAGTAAGAGCTAGGGTTAAAAAGGTTTTGGTCTCAAAAGACTCATTTCATATATTAAACTGTAATAAACACGGGATCCCATAAGAAAGTAGAGTTAAAATAAGTTTACAGACTCCCAAAAATACATGAGAATTCACTAGCCATGCTAAGGCAAAACAGACAGTCTTCAGGTTTCATGTCCTTGCCCAGACCTCAACCGTGGCGGCCGAGCACCTGGCTATGTACATTCCGCTCGCTGAGCTCTCCAATCAAGGCTAGTCTAGTTTTCCCTTGCCTTTACCTGCACCACGTAGCACCCGTGAGCCAAGGCCCAGCAAGAAAACATCTTAAACAATTCAATCAATGAAAACAGACAATCAACTCATTAAGCATGTATTCCCATTAGATAATTCCCAACAGATATTCAGTGCATAAAATCAGATTCAAGATACATTCTATCACATATAACATTCATTTCACATAATATTCAGGGCCGATGACTTAGGCCGCACCCTCTGTTTAACCCACTGACTCCGGCCCGCTTAAACCGAGCTCAGTGCATAATAAGCTATCCTCAGCTACCAGTGGCCGAGCCGCGCCCTGTGCGCTAGGGAAACCCTTGGCACCCTTAGGCCGTTGGTTCACTAAATAGCTTGCATGGCATAATACCAACTTTTCAAGCATTTACAATAGGGAGCCCTTAGTCCCGTCACATATATTCAACTAGGTGCAGTTTTCTTACCTTTAGTCTGTGCAGTTATTGAATTACGAGCAACGTCTCTTAAGCACGATCCGTTCTCGAGCCTAAGCCTTTATCACCTAGTCACAACCAAAGTATAGGGTTCCATTAATACTCTAATTTAGGTTTTTAGTTATAAAACTAACTCCCGGGAATCCAAATTCCACCAAGCACGGTGGTGAAACCAATCCCGAGCACACTAGACCACTTCCCCGTGCTTAAAACCCTCAAAGACTCATGTGTGCAACCAAGGGCTGCGGCCCCTGAAGCCTAGCCGTGGCCCTTCCCCAAAACAGAACCAACACCCACGCGCCGCGGCCCTTGCCTTGGGCGCCGCGGCTCCCTCCCATGGTCGAGCCTTCTTGGCTCTTTTGCATGCTAGGGCCGCAGCGTTCTAGAACAGAGTCGCGACCCTCCCCTTCGAACCTAGAATTTACACCATTTCTAAGCCTGAAACCTCACCTAAAACCATCCCAAAGCTCCCCAACTCCTAACCAATTAATCCCAACTCCTTTAGCATGATCTAGACAACATAATTCCACAAAAAAACACAACCTAGCACACACCAATCTTCTCTTTTCAATTTCTGAAACTCAAGAGTTATAACCACTCAAACCAGCCATTCAAACCCAATTTAAGACCTCTAAACCATGAGTTGAAACTTACCTCTTCTGTTGAATCACCTCACCAAGCCAAAGCCAAGATAAATCTCCAAGTTTCCTCCTTAATTCTGCCTTAAGACATCAAAACCATGCTTGTTTCAAAACTTGTCCGAAACCCAGCTAGAACTCAGAATTCAACCACAGAAAAGAAGATTAGATGCTTACCTTAATCCCTGTCTTAGTTCCTTGATTTTCTCCAGAGCTAAACCTTCAAATCCTCACCACAAATCTTAGAAATTCCAGCTTTTCCCCTTAATTTTCTGTGTTTTTTCCCTTCCCTTTGTTTTCCTTGAGAGTGAGAGAGAGCTGAGGTAAAGTTTTAGTCGGTTTGCACTTTTCTAAAGGCTTCCTTATGTCTATCTCACTAATTAAATTAATCCCAAGGCTCGGGGTGCCGGAACCGTCCCCGAGGCCAAAATGGTAAAATCCACCAATTTTCCCGCCTAGACATCCTAACCTCAAATATATCTCCATATATTTATTTTCATGACCCGATAGTCCAAATCGCTACCCGCTATCTAAAAATACCCCCGACTTATCCAAAGTCATATCTTAAGTCCCATTGTGACTTTTCCCGCTATCTGACCCTAGAATCGTCTTGAGTCGTGCTCTGCGAACCTGTCCACATAATAATGTGGTTCTCACATATATCACATATTTATTTCATATCACATTAACACATAATATCATCAATTATTATATAAACATTACTAAACATATAATTACTCATTTAAATAACAATTATTCCATTAATGCCCTCCTGGCACACTAATCAAGGCCCTTAAGCCTTATTAGCGATTTTGGGTCGTTACAGATGTGTTATAGCATTCCCTCGCTTCCTTCTGCTCTCCTTTCATGCATACTATTCCTCCGGGTGTTGGGAATTTCATAGCTCAGTGGTACACAGAAGTTATCGCCTTCAATTCTCTTAGGGAAGGTCTCCCTAATACCGCATTGAAGGCTGAGGTGCAATCTACTACAACAAAGTTTGCCATTATGCTGGTTTGTCTGGGCTGTTCTCCCATAGTGAAGCCTAACTCGATCGCCCCTAGGGGCTGTATTGAATCTCCTGTAAATCCATACAAGGAGGTACTGCAAGGATTTAGGGGCTGAATGTTTAGTCCTATCTTCTCCAAAGCTGGGCTATATAAGATGTCCACAGAGCTTCTGTTATCCACTAAGACCCGATGCACCCTCATGTTTGCAAGCTGGACAGTCAACTCTAGGGGGTCATTATGTGGGAAATGTACACCCGGGCGTCTTCCACAGTGAAGGTTATTGAGTCATTTTCACCCTTAAAACTCTTCAGGGGGCGTTGCTCCAAACTTAAGACGCATGGTGGTGGACTTCGTCTGGCCTCCCTGGCATATTTATCACACCCTTTCCTTGATTCGCCCCCAAATCCTGGCCCTCCAAAGATGGTCCTGACCTCTCCTTGTATTTCCGAGGCCACCTTTCGTGCCCACGGTGGGGATGCTCCTTCTTCCAGCCTTTGGCTCTCCTTGCGGACATATCTGCCCAAATGTCCTCTACGTATAAGCTCCTCAATTTTTACCTTCAAATGGTTGCATTTCGCGGTTGTGTGGCTGATATGGCAATATTTGCTGGGGTCTCTATTGGACCGGTCTTTTTTCATGGGCGGGGGCCTTTTTAAAGGGACCTAGTTTTCATTCGTGATGAAAATATGTTCTCTAGCGTGGGTGAGGTCAGTATAAAAGGTGTAGGGGCCCTGCCTGCGCTCATCAGTGCGTTGGGGCTTTCGAGGTCGATCATCCCTTGTTCCTTCATAGACCCTCTTCTTCTTTGCACCGCTTTGGCTTTCCCGGATTGAGGGTTTTGGTGGGGATTGGCCTTTTCCAGCCTTAAGGCTCTCGTGACCATCCTCTACGCGAATGTATTTCTGTGCCCGCTCGTAGAAATCGTCCAAATCTGTGACCTCCCTCTTGAGCATGTTATCCCATAACTTGCTTCCCGGGCGTACTCCGACTGTGATGACCATTTTTAGCTCTCTACGGGTCCTTCCATCATCTACCGGGAGTGATAGACCCCTCTTGACCTCTCTCTTTTCACTTAGGGAGTGATACGTTTGATCTCCCTTACAACAGGCCATTTAACACCTCTTGCATGTGTTTCCAGGGTGGTTTCTAGCCTTTGGTTCTTATGGTGCAGTTCACGTATCTCCTCTTCGTAGAATCGAGATCTAGAGCTCGAGCTCATGGAATGTACCCGGGGATGCTTGTCAGGTCTGTGCACCGATGGGCCTAGCTCCTGCCGGCCGAAGTTTGGCACCTACGGTGGCCTCGGGGGCGGGAACTCGCTGGCATCCCTTGCTGGGGAAGCCATTGGCCTTGGACGATCCTCCTCAGGTGGGACTGCTGGGAATGAGGTTTCCCTTTCATCTCCGGGAACCTCAGGCTCCTTTGGGGCCTCCACGTTTGTGGGTGGAGGAGGATCCTTCATAGAGGCTTTCAGATGATCTCCATCAAGGTGGACCTCCACTTCCCATGACTCTCTCAATCATTTAGAACATCGTGGCATTTCTTTCTTATCGGAATCAATGGAAGAACAGTGGCTTGACACTTATTCTTCCCACAGACGGTGCCAAACTATTGACGGTGAGAACTCGTCAACGAAGTTAAGTTAGAAAAATCAAACTATAGTGCTTATAAATGAAGAACTTCAAAAATCTAAACAGAAACCTAGAAAATAGTCGCAGAAGAAAAATGGAGAAAAGAATTTGTATTTCTCTTCTGTGTCCAGCTACAATGTTTTTTCCAAACACCTTCCATGTGGAAGTGGGGTTCCTTTTATAGTGGGCTCTAATGGCCCCTGATACATTTTGTTCCAGGGGACCAGATGATACACAAGTACACTGTCAGGAGAGTGCTCTCAGGGGTAGTGGTGTTGGCTCCAGTACATGGTCAGATTCCATGGGGATGTCTCCACTACTTATTTAGTACGAGTGTCAGAGGATTGGCACCAGGTGTAGTGGTGGTGGTGGTGGTGTCGACTTTGACATCTGGTTAGAAGCATATAGGTCATGTCCCCTCTCCTAGTACTCCCACTACTTGTCTGGCATGAGTATTCAGATTAGACATACGGGGTCTCAAGGGTCGTACCCCGTATGAGCTCCGTACTTGTACGATCTTTTTGAATTATACTTGGTATTTTACCTATAAATGTTGGAGTCTCCATAGGTCATCATAGGAGACACTATCTTGAGGTGCGGGGTGCGAGATACCTGATGCATGTAGGGGTCACGACGTGAGATGTGGCTCTTCAGCCCTTGGTGCAAGATGGACCCCTTGTCGCGAGACGCCCGAAGCATCTCAAGGCCACCCAGGAGATGTGGGTGATAGGCGCGTGAGACGCCACTCCTAGTGAGGAACCTGTTGGCGTGTGAGACATTTGTGGGCGTCCGAGGCGACATTGTCTCACGAGATGCTCGGTCGTGTGAGGCGATGGCGTCTTTCGCGGGGCCCTAGTGGCGCGGCTATGTCGAGGCAAGGCAAGGCCATCCCTCGCGAGACTCTGGGGGAGTGGCTATGTCGAGGCGAGATGAGGCCATCCCTCGCGAGGCCTTGGTGGCGCAGCTGTGGCCAGGCGAGGCAGTCCCTCCTGAGGCCCTGGAGGCGCGGCTATGCCGAGGCGAGGCAAGGCCATCCCTCGTGAGGCCCTGGTGGCATGGATGTGACGAGGTGAGGCCATCCCTCATGAGGCCCTGGTGGCACGGCTGTGGCCAGGTGAGGCCATCCCTTGCGAGGCCCTGGAGGTGCGGCTATGCCGAGGCGAGGCGTGGCCTGGTGGCATGGCTGTGGCAAGGCACCCTCGCGAGGCCCTGGTGGCACGACTGTGGCGAGGCGAGGCAAGGCGAGGCCATCCCTCGCTAGGCCCTGGTGGCACGACTGTGGCGAGGTGAGGCGAGGGCATAACAGCCTCGTGGAGATGTCGGGGTGAAGACCTCGCGTAGGTGCCTAAGGGCCTCTCGTGGCACACCTCCTAGGCTCGCAAGGCGCGAGATGGAGGGTCCTGGGTGGTACACTTGCTGGGGCTGCGTTTTTCAAGATTTCCCAATACACACCTAGGGACATGGGACCTAAGCACGCACTTTAAGTCTTTTACAAGCATGGAGTTTTGAGCACCTACAAATCCATTGGTTTCAATGTATCCATTTCCTCCTTCAAGGCTGTATACCTCTCTGGATCTAGCGCTCACCTCTTTTGCCTCACTGGTCTTGCTGTAGGGTCAATGTTTAGGTGATGGCACATGATGGAATGATCTATACCTACGATCTCTTTGTGACTCCAAGCAAATACGTCGAGAGTGTTTTTCAAAATTTTCACCAGCTTCTCCTTTATATCTTATAGAAGGTTTCTTCCCACCTTCAACTTCCTTAATGGATCTTCTATCACGACGATGTCTTCCAATTCATCCATAGGTTCAACCCTTGGCTCCTCTGAAACTTGGGGGTCTAGTTCTTGTGAGTTCATACCTCCGTGTATCACCTTTCCATGAGTTCTTATGGCCTTGAGGCTTTGCGAAGGGAGGTATTGTAGCATTTTCTCACCTCCTTTTGTTCTCCTCTCATGCTAGCTATCCTCCCAGGAATTGAGAATTTGATAGATAGGTGATATATCAAGGTTACTGCCTTCAATTCTCTTAGGGAGGGTTTCCCTAATACCGCATTGAAAGCTGACTCGCATTCCACTACGATGAAGTTGGCCATGACAGTGGTCTATCTGGGTTGTTCCTCCATAGTGAGGACTAGTTCAATTGTCCCTAAGGGTTGCACCGAGTCTCTAGTAAATCCATATAGGGATGTATTACAAGGTGTGAATATGGAAAAATTTCCCTTGAAGAATCCGTCGGCACATATGGGCGTGAGTGTCGAAGGGGCAAAGACCTCGCTATGCGAGGCCCAACTAGCCTTAGAAGTGCGCACATACCCAACAATTAGCGCACCACTCAGTAAGCAAGGGCCTCGCATAGTGAGGCCTAACTCAGTGTTCTAGCATTCATGGGTGCCTCAAGATTGAGACTCATTTGCTTGTGGCTTAGAGCCTCGGTCAGCTTAGTGCGAGGCTCGCGAAGAGGAAAGTGCCGCACTGTGCTAGGCTAAGAAAATGGAGGAAGGCGCCTTGCTATGCATCGTTGTGCGAGGCCTACAACCTTAGTTGACTTGGCGCGAGGCCCACAAAGTTAAGAATTCCTCGCTATGCGAGGCTGAGCGAATGGAGGGGGGCTGTGCGAGGCCTAGAGCCTTATTTGACTTGGCTCGAGGCCAATTAGAAGGAAGGAACCTCGCTATCCGAAGCGATGTAGGCCCAGATGCTAAACTCCTTCAACTCTGGAACCGCATACCTGCGAGGCATCATCCTCCAAACCCTATAACGCGAGGCCTATACATGGCAAGGGCTCACCACCTATGGCGCACCTTTTAGAAGTGCCTCAACATGGAAACCTTGTAAAGGAAGTCCCATGTGCTAATGAAGAACTCACGATGTTCTCTAACACTCAGCAAAATATAAGGAAGTTTGGAGGGAAATTGTACCTTGAAAATGAAAGAAGGACCACCAGGCACAAGGCACGCGTATGAGTACGGGATATATAGTCATAAAGGTGGCGGATGCATAATTATGATATCCGTGTCTGGCAAGCAGTGGCAACATGAGTTAGTATGTCAAGTGGTGGCACGTTCCGCATGCCTCTGACCATGTATGAGAGCCGAAACCCTTACGTACTACACCATCTACCATGATAATGTACCTATGTACGGTCTTGTCCCTTGGGACCACCTTGTATCAGGGGCCAACAACGCCCATATATAAATAGGCTTTGACCCTTCAAGATAAGGGGTTGGAAAATTCTTTGTATGCTCAGACAATTAAGGAATATACAATTTTTACTTCATTGTAGTTCTGCATCTTTTTCTTCAAGTTATTTCCATCCTCTTCCTACATAGTTTTTGCAATACATTTTTGAGTTTTCTGATCCTATATCATTGACGAGTTCTCACCACCAACAGTTTGGCACCATCTATGGGTAGAAAAAGTATCAAGTCACTGTTCTTCCATCAGTTTCGATAAGAAGAAATGCCAAGGTGTTCTAGATGCCTACGGGAATCACAAGACGTGGAGATCTACCTGGACGGAGACCAACTAAGGGCCTTTAGGAGAAACTCTCTACCACTTTAGGATGGAGGTGCGCTGGAGGAACATCCAGTCCCTGAGGAGGAAAAGGAGGCATCACCCCCAGCTGTCCCACCTAACGCAGACCATCTAGAACCTTTAGCGGCCCCCATGGGTGGCCCAGATATGCACCCTCCTCCTCAACCATCGACCACTCAAAGCTTCAGCAACAGGGATCTGGGTCCCTCTACGCACATGCCAGGAAAGAGTCCCCGAGTTCACTCTGTGAGTTCCAGCTCAAGGACTCGCTTCTATGAGGATGAGATTTACGAGTTACACAAAAAGAATCGAAGGCTAGAAACCACACTAGAGAACATACAGGAGGTTTTAAACGACCTTCTACAAGGGAAGTTGAGCATGCCTCTTCCCAAGCATAAGGAGAAGGAGCATGAGAGAGGAGAAACCACTGTCCCTGTAGACGACGAAAGAACCCAACTTTCTATTAGCATACTCCCTGGAAAAAGCCCCATGAAGGTCCAATGCCAGCGAAATACCCCCGAGAGCAAAGGCAGAAGGATGAAGCTGGTCATAGAAATGATGTTGAAGTCACCTCTATGGGGGCGCCATCTAACCTAAGAGAGGAGCTCAAAAGGAGAAGGGCAGATGAGAGGACCATACCTCCTGTGGCTCCCCCGGAATACAAAAGGAAAAGAAAGGCCAACTCATTTGACTTGAGAGACTCCTTGAGCAAAAGGAGACAAGACTTAGATACCGAGATGAGGAGCCTACGAAGCAAGATAATCATCGCATCTAGGGGGCATGCTGTCGACGATGAGTTTGATTATGAATCACCCTTCACTAGAGAAATCCATGCTGTACGACTCTCAGCCAACTTCAAAGAGCCCCACATGACCCCTTACGAGGGCAATACAGATCCAAAGTACCATCATGATGTGTTCAATGACTTAATGAAGTTAAGGGGAGTTAATAGCAGAGCCATGTGTCACTACTTCACTGTCACTTTGAAGGGACCTGCATACAAGTGGTTCAAGAGACTTAGGCCAAGATCCATCAAGTCATGGCAACAAATTTTAGACGAATTTCTCTAACAACACCATGCAGTGTGCAATTACACCATGCCAGGTATTAGCCTCGATAACATAGAGCAAGGCGAAGGCGAAAGCCTGAAGAGCTATATCCACATGTTCAACATGGAGGCTGTTGATCGCGTTTTTGGCCAATGACGTGTAGACGTCAAAATGACAAAAACCTTCAAGAGAAATAAACGACGCAGACGATTTTTATAGTGGTTCAGCCCCAATATGTTGGTAATAGCCTAATCCACTTAGATTTATGATTATAGATCTACACTCAAGATCAGATGAACCTGAGTCAATTGAGTTTCTTCAGTGCAGATTACAAGAATACAAGAATTCTCTCAAGATACAATTACTCTCTCTAGAAAATCAGAATCCAAATCCTTTTATGATGCCATGAGCCTTTTATTTATAGGCCTAGGATCGTACAGATGATGTCCCTCATAATCAGGATATTTTGTTATTCTCACAATATTTAATTTACAATAATATTCAAAATATAACTATACACTATATTTATAGGAAAATTTGAGAGATTCCTGCGCACGCCAAGAACGATTCTTGTTGATGCTGTTTCTGGGATTTTTTACGTAGCCCTACTCTTTCTATTCGATCCATATCACATTCAGGCTAGTCGGCCAAACCTTCACTGGACAGACACGCACCTGATTGGGCAGACATGCACCTGACTGGGCAGATATGCACCTGACTGGGCAGACATGCACTTGACTGGGAAGACATGGTCATGACTGGTCGGACATGGTCATGATTGTCGGACATGGTCATGACTGGTCAGACATGGTCATGACTGGTCGGACATGGTCATGACTGGTCGGACATGGTCATGACTGGTCGGCCAAGGTCATGCCTGGGCAGATAAACATGTGACTGGTCAGACAAGGTCATGCCTGGGCAGACAAACATGTGACTGGTCAGACAAGGTCATGCCTGGTCGGGCATGACACTTGACTGGCCAGTCAAAATTCTTCACTGGTCTACCGGGTCACTCCTAAGCCAGATCACCCAACCATTACTTTCCATTTGTCATTTCTATTGCACATCATCGTTTTCAAAATTTGGGGTTAACATTTGCCCCCCAAGTTTATTATATGATGCTCTCACATAATAAACTTTTTTTCTCCACAGTTGACGTCATAATAAAAAAAATCCAACTGTTCATTTTCCCGCCCATGCAACAGACCACGACTCCATAGCAGACCACGATCACTGCAATTAACTGCTCACAGTCGTGGGGAGAAAAAATATCCAAGGAATTCCAAGGGTCCAAAAATAAGTGGCAATTTCCAATTTTTCCCTTTAAAGAGACTCATACATGCCCACACTCCCACAAACACAAGAGAACAAAAAAGAATTTCTCTCATCTTCTCTTATTCCTCTCTTTGGCCGAACCCACAAACTTTTCTTCTCTTGGCCAAAAGTTTAAGGATCTTCAAGGAGGAGCTCTTATTTCTTCAAGCTTTCTTCAAGCAAATCCAAGGGCTCTTCAAGATTGGGTAAGTCCTTCTCCTTCATCTTCACTTGTGCTGTTGTTTTTTCTTCAAAATTTCAAGAAAAATGGGTGTGTTGGCCGAAACCCTCTTGGAATTTTTCCCCTTGAATCTATGTATGAATCTTTGAAATGCAATGTATTTTGTGGCTATTTTGATGTTGTTTAGGTTATGGGTAACTCAATTTTACCTTCAATTTCATAGAAATTTAAAGAAAAATGAGTTTTTCAACCTAAATCACATATATGGTTTTATGGGCAATGGATGATATGAATATGGTCTCTAGAACATTTGAAACCTTACAAATTCCCCATTTTGATCTTGTGGTTATGTGTTTTGGATGAGAAATTGTGTTTATGTCCTAGGGATTTAGAGTTTTTCGGAATGGGTCTAGGGTTGTGGTATGGCCAATTGGCCATTGTTCCCCCTTTTTGTTTTTTGAAAGCTTTAGTCCGATCGGATGCTTAGCATTGGGCTCAGACTAGGGACTCACTGCTCGGACTAGGTCCCTTGGCACTCTTCGTACATGCACACTTTGGACACAGGTGTCCGCTCGGAGATCACACGCTGCTCCTCGGACCCAGACACAGCCCCTCGAACCAGGCGTCCGCTCGGACATCACACGCTGCTCCTCGGACCCAGACGCAGTCCCTCAGACCAGGTGTCCACTCGGACACCACTTGCTTCTCCTCGGACCCAGATGCAGCCCCTCAGACCAGGTGTCCGCTCGGACATCACTCGCTTCTCCTCGGACAGCTACCCAGACGCAGCCCCTCGGACCAGGTGTGATGCTCAGACGCTCGCTGGCTCCTCGGACAGTAGCTTAGGCATGTACACATGGACACTAAGCAACCCGCTCGGACATAGGCACACATAGCACCAAATTTTTTGCCTATCACCATAATTTTTCATTCATGCTCATTCCAGGAACCTTAAGCACTTTTAGGCACAAAAACTCTTTTTTCCTCATGCATGTTATATTTTTACTACTTAGATAAATTTTTTATGAGTAGAAAAATAAACATTTGCCTCCAAAACTTATTGATTTATGTTTGTATGGTTACTCACCTCCCCATTTTTATTTTTTGTAGATGAATCGCTTCGACTATAGGGGAGGTGACAACCACACAAACTCTGACACGTCCATCCCGCAATCGAGCGACACTCCTCAAAGCAGCGACTCCTCGTCAAAGTCTCCTAACAGTTGCACTCCTGAGGACCGCCTCTGCCGTTTTAAGAAAATCCTCCCCCGGTCAGCTTTATATTTTCTTCATGAAGAGCAATTCCTCCATCAACAGGCTGAACAGTCAACAATGAGGGTAAAGAAGTCTAACAGTAGCCCGCAGAGCAGTACAGAAAGTGGTGGAACGCAGTGAGGTCCGAACTGCGGCTTCTTCGAGACCACCCCGCCAGACGCAAAAACCAAATAAGCCTTGGAGAAAAATTACCCAGAAATTCACTACCGAGATCCAGCGTTTGGCTGTCCAAAAGCCAAGAAAGGAAGGAGAAGAAACACCTTCTTGGTTTACCGCCAAACCTACAAAACTTAACCCTGGGATGTTTGACAAACACATCTAAGCCTTAGGTTTGAGAGGGGTTAATGTGATATGTCCGCGCCCTCACCAGAGAGCTAACAGGCCTGGCGGACCTTACTGTGCTTGGTCTAGGCACCATGTATATGCAGCAGCTACTATCCTGCTACACCCCTTCTTTTGGTCAGTAGCGGATTATTTTAACGTCTCTCCCTTCCAGATCGCTCCTAACGGGATTCAGGCGTTGTCTGTCGTGTTCATCCTTTACTTCCTGCAAGGCTGGGATTTGCCTACTCCTCACGAAATACACTACCTATTCAACTTTAGAACCAACCCGAGCCATAAGAACACAGGTTTTTTCCACCTCTTTCATAGGCATAAAGGGGTTAAATACCTTTATGGCATTGCTCATAAGTCGAATCCTGGGAAATACTATACAGAGTATTTTCTCACTTCGGACATCAAAGCCAACAACCTAGCTTTTATGCATGCCGGTCCATTTCACCAACCCTTGCCTACAAAAGAAATGTTTGCCCGAGCAGAGGAGTTGGCCAATATGTGCATCGAGGAGAAGGATGTGAAAGAGTTGGTTACTGTAGATAATCTTCAGATGGTGGGCCTGCTACCAAGTAACCAGAAAATCACAGTGGAGAGCACTACTGAGGAAGTTAATGCAACTGATCAGTCCAACGCCGATATTGAGGTAGTGACTGACCAGTTCTCTCCTGGACCGTCTCCCCACTCCCGCAAACCAGGTGATCTCATCATTAGGAAGCCCCAGCCAGAGGACCAGCGCAAACCTGCTATTCCCACACAACTTGGGAAGGGAAAGGCCATCCAGCTTGAGAGGGACTTAAGCTCATAATCCGATGACGAGGATGACTTCCTCGACCAAATCCTCAACTCAGGTCTAGTAGTCATAGTGAGATGTTTGATAACTTGGTTATATGGGATTTATAGAGCTGCCTAGTAGTAGTAATGTACTTATGCACATATTGCTTAATTTTTTTACTAACAAATCTTGTGCTTTCTCTTTTGCAGATTCAGAGATGTTTAGGCAATTCAACGCTCTCTTACCCCAAAGAGGAAATCCGGGGAAGGAAGTGGCTCCACCCCTTCGAGCAAAGTCCCAAGGACCACTCCACCCAGCCAAGGGAGACAACCCGATGAGTCGACCGCAATCCCGCAGCTGACTCCTTCCTCGCTTCCTCCCTCTGCGAGCCTAACTCCTACTCGCTTGACTGGCTTGAGTGAGGTCCTTCGCACCGCTGGTGGCCTCGAGAAGGAACTGCTTGACCAGACTCTCCATGATACTTCAATGCTTAAAAGATTTGACTCCTTTCCTCGGCTTAGCATTGAAGTCGTCTTACGAAGAGGGCTTGCTCAGTTGATGAATGTAAGTGTTTTATCTTAAGACAGTTTGTTATTAATATTTTCACTTGTAATAACCTCCTGTTTTCCATGCAGTCGCTTGTCACCATCAGTCACGCTCAGCTCTGAGCAGTTGACTATAAGGAGTTGATCAAGGTCCTAAATGATCAACTAGTGGATGCTCAAGCTAGAGTGGAGACTCTAACTGCTTCGGAGAAAGACCTCAAATCCAAGCTGGAGCAGGCAGAGAGGACCGTGGCTGAGCGGAATGAGTCTCTTAGGAGACTATCTGATGAGAATCAAAAACTAATTCAAACCAACAAGTCACTGACCGATCAGCTGGAGAAACTGACTCGTGAGAACGAGGAGTTGATTCGTGAGAATGAGGAGCTAAGGCGGGAGAAAGAAGCCGATCTTGCTTGCTACGAGGAAATCTGCTTCAACTACTTTTACCAGGTGTGGAAGCTGAACAAGCCTCTCAACCTCGACTTTCTCACAGAGGAGGCCAAGGCAGAGGAGCTTGCAAAATGTGAGGCGAAGGCTGCCGAGGAAGCAGCTAATCCTGCCGGCACTACATCTGTTTCCCCCTCGCTATCATTCCGACCGGAAGAAGCAGCTGATGCTGAGGAAGGGGTTTATCAACCTGCCATAGCCGACCAGTAAGCTCCCATCCGACCAGAGAGGCCTCCATTCGACCAGTTTGGCTAGTAGACTTTTGTTTTGTATTTTTCTACTGCACTTTTGCTCGTATGGCCGAGCTATGAACAATTTGCTTTTATAGACTTAATCATTTAAAAGTTTTATTACAGAGATGCCTTATATTTTCATGTGAGTACTTAGTTTTCTAACTTAGAAATTCTAGACATTTCATAAGTCCATACTAAGTATACTTTCTCACACTCTTATTGCTCTAACATTTTATGAGCATAATGTTTATTGTCACACGAGTATCTGCTTCTAACTTAAAATTTTGAAAAAATTCCAAGTTAATTAAGCTTTGTAAAATAAGTTAGCTTAATGGCCCTTTGGACTTCAAAAACTTACAAGTCATCTTGAAAAAAAAATATCTTTGCTCGTGTTCTTATTGCCTGTGTTGAAGTGTATGCCAGTATACCCTATGTGCCCCCCAAGTGATTGAGGGTTGAAAAATTCTTGATCACTTGCTACTTGACTGAATTTGTCCGAGCAGTTATTACTCGTGAAACACATTGAATATACAAAATATATTTCAGCAGTTAACCACTGCAAAAACATGCAACTATTTAAACGTTGGTCATTCATCTGATGGATATCGACCAGTTGAACACTGTCCGGTATTTCTTTTAGATGACCTTCTTTGTTTTAAGTTGTAATGACAGTTGAACACTGCCAAAGTAAGAATAATCAACACATATGCAAAATTTGTAGCAAGATTCAATCGCGCTGCACGTGATCTCTTTTATTACTCGTAAAAAAAAAGGACAAAACGTGTCTAATTACGAGTCTCAAACAAAATAACATTGTTCAAAATAACATGACTGGTTAGCAAATAGCTAGTTCACAAACAAACTTAAATAACAAGTTAAACACTTGATACAAAGCTACTACTCTGTAAGCAATATTCATTGATAATATTTCCTAAAGTGCTCGCCATTCCAATAGTTTCTGATCAGCTCCCCATTTAATCGAGCAAGCTTGTAAGTGCCGAGTGGCAAGACTTGCTCAATTTGATACGGTCCCTCCCAGTTTGGTCCTAGTACTCCAGCCGCTGGGTCTTTGATGAACACATTTTTGAGGACCAAATCTCTGACCTGGAACTTTCGATCTCTGACTTTGGAATTAAAATAGCGTGCCACCTTTTGCTGATGAGCAGCAACTCTCAAGCTTGCTTTTTCTCGTCTCTCCTCGAGGAAATCTAAAGATTCAGCTAGCAATTGGTGATTCTCCTCCTGGCCGTACATGGTACTTTGATGAGATGGTGGGTCTACTTCCACAGGTAACATGGCCTCATACCCATATGCCAAGGAAAATGGGGTATGACCAGTTGCTGTCCGGGCAGTAGTCCTGTATGACCAAAGGACTTCTGGTAATTCTTCCGCCCAAGCACCCTTAGCTCGCTCTAGATGCTTTTTTAAAGTATCCTTCAGAGTTTTATTTATGGCTTCAATTTTCCCATTGGCTTGTGGATGGGCTACCGAGGAGAAACTTTTTGTGATGCCATGCCGAGTGCAGAAATCGGTAAATATGTCACTGTCGAACTGAGTGCCGTTGTCAGACACTATCTTCTTGGGCAGACCATAGTGACATATTATATTCTTAACCACAAAGTCTAACACTTTCTTTGAGGTGATCGTGGCTAGTGGTTCGGCTTCAGTCCACTTGGTGAAATAATCCACAACAACCACTGCAAACTGTACTCCTCCTTTCCCTTTGGGTAATTTCCCGATTAGATCAATGCCCCATACTGAAAAAGGCCATGGGCTCTGCATTTGCTTCAAGACATTCGGAGGCGCAAAATCTCTGGCATTTCTCACACTTCTTTACATACTCCATAGAATCCTCATTCATTGTAGGCTAGAAAAATCCTTGCCGCAAAATCTTTTTAGATAGACTCTGCCCCCCAGCATGATCTCCACAGAACCCCTCATGCACTTCAGCTAATAAGTTTTTTGACTGGTCGGGTGCTACGCACCTAAGTAAAGGCAAATAGTACCCTCTTCTATACAACACCCCATCCATCATAATGTACCTGGCAGCTTGCCTCATAATCTTCTTTACTTCATTACGATCATCTGGGAGGGTTCCTTGCTCAAGGTAAGCGATGATGGGTGTCATCCAAGTGTCAACTATTATGATGGGCATGGCTTCTTGTTCATTAATGCTTGGCTCCGCCAAGTATTCCACCAGTACTATATTCTGAGTTTCAGCATCTTTTGCACTAGCTAGTTTTGCTAGAGCGTCTGCGTTAGAGTTCTGATCATGTGGTACCAACTTAATGGCATACTCCTCGAATTGTGCTAGCAGATCCTTGGTCTTATTTAAGTACGCCATCATGCGTAGGCCCCTTGCTTGATATTCCCCTAAGATTTGGTAGACCACCAATTGAGAATCATTGTTCACTTCAACTGACCGGGCACGAACATCTCTAGCCAAGCGCAAGCCTGCTAGGAGGGCTTCATACTCCGCCTCATTAATAGAAGCATTGAATCCAAATCTTAATGCACAATGAATTCGGTGCTTCTCTTGCGTGACCAATATAATTCCAGCTCCTGAATGATGCTCGTTCGACGACCCATCAACAAAAAGTTGCCAAGTAGGAAGATCCTCTTTCTGCCCAGTTACACACTCTTGCTGGTCGGGAATATCAGCAGTCCCAGTACATTCAGTAATGAAATCCACCAAAGCCTGACCCTTAATAGCGAATCTCGGTTGGTACTTGATTTCGAATTGGCCCAATTCAACCGCCCATTTAAGTAGCCGACCAGATGACTCTGGCTTCTGCAAGACTTGACGTAGGGGTTGGTTGGTAAGGACTTTAATGGGGTGTGCCTGGAAGTACGGCCGCAACTTTCATGATGCAAGTACTAAGCAATAGGCCAACTTCTCGATCATGGGATACCAGGATTTCGCTCCTATCAATCACTTGCTAACGTAGTACACTGGATGTTTCACTTTATCTTCTTCTCATACTAGGGCAGCACTGATAGCCTGTTTCGTGACTGCTAGGTAAATAAAGAGGTCTTCTCCATCAGCTAGCTTCGAAAGAACAGGAGGTTGGGCCAAGGGTTCCTTGATGGCTTGGAAAGCCTGCTCACATTCTACCGTCCATTCAAACTTCTTGCTCCCTCTAAGCAGATTAAAAAATGGGACACACTTGTCCGTCGATTTAGAGATGAACCTGCTTAGAGCTGCAATCCGCCCAGTCAAGCTTTGCACCTCCTTAATTCTGGCCGGAGACTTCATTTCTGCGAGTGCCCTTATCTTTTCTGGATTTTCCTCTATTCCTCGGGAGTTCACAATAAACCCAAGAAATTTTCCAGAACTTACTCCAAATGAGCATTTGAGGGGGTTTAACTTCATGTTGTACTTTCTCAGTATTGCAAAGCACTCCTCCAAGTCTCGTACATGTCCTTCAGCTTCCTTTGACTTCACCAGCATATCATCTATGTACACCTCCATGTTCTTGCCGATTAAGTCACAGAACATACCATTCACCAAACGCTGGTAGGTAGCTCCGGCGTTCTTCAATCCAAATGGAATGACCTTATAACAATACAACCCTATGTCTGTTCGGAAACTAGTATGCTCTTCATCAGGAGGATGCATGCTAATCTGGTTATACCCCGAATACGCATCCATGAAAGACAATGTTTCATGACCAGAGGTCGCGTCCACCAACTGGTCTATTCTCGGTAAAGGAAAATAGTCCTTTGGGCATGCTTTGTTCAGGTCGGTAAAGTCCACACAAGTCCTCCATTTTCCATTGGGCTTGGGCACTAACACTGGGTTTGAAACCCAGGCAGGGTAATATGCCTCCCTTATAAACCCGTTTTCCTTTAGCCGCTCAACCTCCTCCTTGAGAGCCTTTGCTCGATCTTTGTCAAGCAATCTTCTCTTCTGCTGCACTACTGGATAGTTTTCATCCACGTTGAGCACGTGGCTGATCACAGTTGGTGAGATACCCACCATATCCTTGTGAGACAAGGCGAAGACATCTTGATTCCTTCGCAAAAATTCTATCAGCTGTGCTTTTACTTATACTTTCATCTTTTTTCCAACTTTGACCCCTCTGGTCAGGTCATTCTCATCTATTAGGACATCCTCTAACTCCTCGGACGGTCCCACCTCACTTTCATAATCCCCAAAGCAAGGATCAAAGTCCATTCCCTCGCTTTGGGCAACGCCCTATTTGGTGACTTCATCACCGGATGGGGCTTTTTGTTCTCTTAAACCAAGAGTGCTTTCTTGGCCAAATTCTTCTAACATTTCTTCCTGATCGGTCATGACTGCGAAACTTTGGTCGACATCCATCTCGTCTACCTCCTCTCTCTCAGTACATACAATCATGTTGCTTTCCTTGGCCCCCTTCCTTGCTTTAGTTACCGAGGCATTATAACATTTCCTAGCCTCTCTCTGGTCTCCTCAGACGTAGCCTATGCCTGCACTGGTCGCGAACTTCATGGAAAGGTGCCATATAGAGACTGCTGCATGCAAGGCTGTGAGCAGTGGTCGACCAATAACCACATTATAGGCGGACGGGCAGTCAACTATCAAAAATTCTGTCATCACTGTCTCATACTTGGGAGCATCCCCCGTTGTGACTGGCAACTTGATCGTTCCAGCTGGTGACAATCCTTCTCCAGTGAATCCATAAATGACTTGAGAGCATGGCTTCAAGTCATTGATAGATAGCTTCATCCTCTCAAAGGATGATTTATAAATAATGTTCACAGAACTCCTTGTATCGACTAAACATCTCTTTACTTTCATATTTGATATTTGGACTGTCACGGCGAGAGGGTCATTAAGAGGATATCTCACGTGTTGAGCATCATCTTCAGTGAAAGTGAGGGACTCACTCTCGTATCGTGAGTTCTTCGGAGGCCGCTCCTCTACAGCCATGACTTCGGAGGTTGATGCTGCATCCAACTCATGACGAAGGGTACGAGCATACCTCTCCCTTGCCTTGTTGCTGTCCCCAGCCAGATGTGGACCTCCACATATGGTGTCTAGAGTGAAATCCACAGGCTCGGGTTGCAAAGGCGGGGACCGTTGCCGCTTGAACCCAGGATTGTTGTTACTTCCCTCTCCTTGGGTCTTTTCTGCTCGATACTTTTTCAATTTCCCCGACCGGAGGAGAAACTCTATCTCATCCTTGAGATGATTGCATTCATTCGTGTCGTGACCATAGTCCCCATGGAAACGACAGAACTTGTTCATATCTCTCTTACTCATCTCCTTCTTGATTGGTGGGGGTTTCCGATAGGGTACCTCCTGATGTCTTGTGAGATATATCTCTGCTCGGCTCGCTGAAAGAGTGGTGTAATTGGTGAACCAAGGTTCTTACTTAGTTGGCTTGTCGTTTGACCCCGACTTAGCCTTCTTTTCATTGTGGCGGCCAGACTCGTTATTCCCACGTTTCTTACCACCACTTTGATCATTTCCACCATTCTTGGGAGGATCAGTCGATCCGCTCGGATTGTTCAGGCCCTTCTCTCCCTTCTCAATTGCATCATCGAATTTCATATACTTGTCCGCCCAGTCAAGAAATTGTTGTAACGTTGAAATTGGGTTACGATGAATACTGTCCCACAAAGGACTCCGATAGATTATGCCAGAAGAAATTGCCACCATCTTCCCCTCATCTCCAACTGCAGTAGCTCGGTTGGCTTCTCTCATGAATCTTTGTATGTAGTTCTTGAGAGATTCATCCTTCCCTTGTTTAATATCTGCCAAGTGATTGGCGTAAACTGGAAGGGTCCAGGTAGCACTGAACTGCCTGCAAAATTCTTTCCTGAAACTTTCCCAAGAAGTGATGGATTTTGGCTTAAACTTCCAATACCACTCCTGGGCAGTGTCGGACAATGTAGTGGGGAAGACTCTGCACCAATAGTCATTACTCACTCTGAGCAGCTCCATCTGGTCTTCGAATCTCCCTACATGCCTTATCGGATATGCCTTTTCTATATAAATTGGCAGTATCGGTACTTTATATTTTGCTGGTGGCTGGGCTGCTCTAATTCGAGCACAGAACGGGTTGCCACTCCTGTGGTCTACTGGATCGATCGCAGAGGGTCATTTTGACAGACCCTGAACTGCTGCTGTCAGAGCATCAAGCTGGCTTGGATGCCTGGGGCCACTGCTTGGGACTCATCCTTGGGACCGCCTGGTCGGGCACTCCTACCTGACACACCATCATCAAGTATTTCTACTTGACTGGTAGGTCGGTTCGGATCTCGCCCTTCGACCGGGACGGTCCTTTCCTATCAGCAACGATGTCTCTTAGATCCTTCTGAGCGGTATGCCTCCCTAGCCGATTGAACACCGTACTCCGAGTTTTTTCGGAAGGTTTGCCGTGTGTGACATGCTCCTTGCCACTGCGCTGCTAGTTGGGATGCAGTGGTGGTCTTCCCGTCTGCACTGGGTGATCTTTTCCTCCTTGATGGTTGTTATCATTCTTCTCCTTCGACTGGTCAGTGTGATGACTATCAGCTTCATCACGACCATGCCCATATTTGAAGTGTGAAGTTTCTTTACCTCGAGGAGCTCTATTTTTCTCCTGCTCAAGTGGATTTTTCTTGCTACCTAATTTATGACTTCTTGATCTAGAAGTCTCTGATTGGTGGCTCCTTGAGGGGGTTCTGGAGTTCCCCCTTTGGGTTGAGGAAGTGCCCGATCGGACCCCATCTTCTTCCCTACCAGGTGGGTTACTACCACTCCTGTTTGGCCCTCGAGAGTTCAGTCTATTAGTATTTTTGCGACCAACTTCTGTGGTCCTTGCTCCTAGGGTGGCTGCTCCTCGTGCTGCAGCTTGGGCATTGGCCTGGGTCAGCTGCGTAGCTGCCTCCAGAGCGAGTGCAGCCTCGCGATGTCGCCTATCACCCTCCTCCTGCTGTCGCCGGCTCTCCTCACTCCTAGCGTCCATCTCCCGTCTTTGCTCCTCAAATGCAGCCTTCTGCCTAGCCATTTCTTCAGCGAATGCCTCCTGTCTGGCGTTGAATTGTGCCATTTCCTCCTGGAAAGCCCCCATGGCCTCCTGGAGTTGTTCAACCTCTGGAGTCACATCCTTAAGCATGACTCTAGGCTCAGTCTCATGGTCTTGAGGGCCAGGACCTTCTGATCTGGCAGGCTCTTTAGAGGAACCTGTCTTCTTGGAGGCCGCATTGGTGTTCTTAGGCGCCATCACGCTACAGGGATTGTCTGTCTTTCTCTTCATGTTCTCAATGAAAACACCAAAATGTTGACCGCGTTTTTGGCCAACGACGTGTAGACGTCAAAACGACAAAAACCTTCAAGAGAAATAAACGATGAAGACGATTTTTATAGTGGTTCAGCCCCAATATGTTGGTAATAGCCTAATTCACTTAGAGTTGTGATTATATATCTACACTCAATATCAGATGAACCTGAGTCAACTGAGTTTCTTCAGTGCAGATTACAAGAATTCTCTCAAGATACAATTACTCTCTCTAGAAAATCATAATCTGAATCCTTTTATGATGCCATGTGCCTTATATTTATAGGCCCAGGATAGTACAGATGATGTCCCTCATAATCGGGATATTTTGTTATTCTCACTATATTTAATTTACAATAATATTCAAAATATAACTATACACTATATTTATGGGATAATTTGAGAGATTCCTGCGCAAGCCAATATTGATTCTTGTTGATGTTGTTTCTGGGATTTTTTACGTAGCCCTGCTCTGTCTAGTCGATCCATATCACATTCAGGATGGTCGGCCAAACCTTCACTGGGCGGACACGCACCTGACTGGGCAGACATGCACCTGACTGGGTAGACATGCACCTGACTGGGCAGACATGCACTTGACTGGGCAGACATGGTCATGACTGGTCAGACATGGTCATGATTGGTCAGACATGGTCATGAATGGTCGGCCAAGGTCATGCCTGGGTAGATAAACATGTGACTGGTCGGACAAGGTCATGCCTGGGCAGACAAACATGTGACTGGTCAGACAAGGTCATGCCTGGTCGGTCATGACACTTGACTGGCCAATCAAAATTCTTCATTGGTCTACTGGGTCACTCCTATGCCAGATCACCCAACCATTACTTGCCATTTGTCATTTCTATTGCCACGTCATCATTTTCAAATTTTGGGGATAACAGAGGTGGCTAAGGTAGGAAGCTTGACCAGAGGAGAACTCAAGATGGCAATCATGACTGGAGTGCGCCCTGGCAGTAAGTTATGAGATAGTATGCTTAAAAGAGAGGTCAATGACTTAGATTACTTCTATGAAAGAGCACAAAAGTACATTCGTGTCTAGGATGGCCATGAGAACCTAAAGGCAGGAAAAACTTAATCCCTTTTCAAGCCCTTGGCCCATGGAGGCTCAAATGGTACAAAGAAGAAAAAAGTGTATGAAGGGCCAAGGGATGACCACCAGAGAAAGCACGTACGTGGAGATGAACCCAAGCAAACACCATATGACTTCTACACAGACCTGATAGATACCCGGGAACATATCTTCCTCAAAAATGAGAATAACGTGCCCTTCAAAAGACCCCCGTAGATGAAGGGAAACTGATCCAAAAAGGACCCCAGTAAGTATTGCCAGTACCACAAGGATGTTGGACACACCACAACAGAATGTACCCACTTGAAAGTAGAAATCGAGGAACTCATACACAGGGGGCATTTAGGTAGGTATGTCAGAGGGGAAATTCCAGGACCAAAAGTTCAGCCATCCTATCTGTAGGCTCGAGAGCAAGCCCTAGAAATGCAGGGAGAAGTACGAACGATGTTCAGAGGTCCAGGATTCAGAGGAGAGTCGAGGAAGGGACAAGATAGATATGACAGGGAAGCAAGACGAAGTCCACCACCGTGTGCCATGAGCCTAGAGCAGCGACCCCCAAAGAACATGAAAGGGGAAAATGATTCGATAACCTTCAGAAAGGAAGATGCGCGAGGGGTGCATTTCCCCCACACTGACCCCTGGTGCTGACCGTCCAACTGGCCAATATGAGAGTGCATCGAGTCCTCGTGGACAATGGTAGTTCCATAGATATCTTATATTGTCTCACATTGGAGAAGATGGGCTTGGGAGTCAGGAACTTAATGCCCTGCCATACCCCCTTATATGGATTCATTGGGGATCCAATACAGCCTTTGGGAGCCATCGAGTTAGCATTCACCATGGGGGAGCAACCCAGACAAACCACTGTCATGAAAAAATTTGTTGTAGTAGATTGCGCTTCGACTTTCAATGTGGTATTAGGGAGACCCTCCCTGAGATAATTGAAAGTGATGACCTCGGTATATCACCTGTCTATTAAATTCCCAACTCCTGGGGGATAGAAAGCATAAAAGGAGAATAGAAGGAAGCAAGGGGGATAGCAAGCATAGAAGAAGAATAGAATATAAGACTTCCCAGGAAGCGTGTGAGTGAGGACAAAGCATGCTGGAAAGACTCGTGTTGGTTTGTAGGGCCAGTAGTCATTCCAGGAAGCAGCCATAGTAATGTGGGGTGTTACAACACTTCTCTCCTTGGTGCTTGATTTTGAGGGATTCTAGATCAGAAATCTAAGGCTTGGAGCTTGGGGAGGAGTAATCTTGGGGAGTTTAAGAGAAGGTTTAAGCTTGAATTCATCATTGAGGTAAGGAGCCTAACACTAAATTCTTTAAGTTTCTGCTGAGTTTTGGTTAGAATTGTAGGTTACATGTGTACTAGATTCTTAAGTTAAGTTTGATTATGGGTTGAGTTTATGGGATTGTGTTGGACTTGTTATGGAGCCTAGATGGTGTTGTAGGAAAGTCCAAGCTTAATTCTAGGTTTAGATATTGAGTTGGGTTGATTTTAGAAGAATTGGCTCAAAGGAAATGCAGGTAAAAATGGAGGCTTTCTGGGTTTGGGGGTACGAGTCGCAGCCCGCGTGTGCGTGGAGGCCTGGGGAGGTCTCTGTTCTTGAGGTGTGCCGTGGCCCTAAGAAGGGCATGCCGTGGTCCGTGCCTCCCAACAGGGAGGGGTGATGCCTCTGTTTTGAGGCATGCTGCGGCCCTTCAGGGGCTGGGCCGAGGCCTTAGTTCAAAGTGTTGGTCATTTGTGGGTTTTTGGCTTGGGAACCCAAAAGTTAGAGCTCAGGAAGGATTTTACCACCCAGATTTGTTAAATCCAAGGTCCCGGAGGCTAGAATTATATCCCGAAGTTATTTATTGGAATAGAACTTGATGGATGGCTATTATTAATGCCTTGTGACTAGGTTTTCAGCGAGGCTCGGGTTAAAGGAATGTGCTCAGGATTGTGATGCTCAAGAAGCTTGGGATACATGTAAGAGAACTGTTTGTACCCATAGAGCTATGTGGTGTGTTGTACTGTATGTATTGTTTATGGTTTCCTATGTCATATATGTGAATGTGACTGATCGGCAGGAGACAGGAGCGGCAAGAGCCGGGAGCGGCAAGAGCCGGGAGAGGCAAGAGTCAGGATCGGCAAGAGCTGGGAGCGGCAAGAGCCGGGAGCGGCAAGAGCCGGGAGAGGCAAGAGCCGGGAGCGACAAAGGGCCGAGGACGGTGTTGAGCACGTGGAGTGTAAGCCGTTAGGGGGAGACCCTCCTAGGATGCTGGAGTCATCCTCTCAGTGCAGACCACAAACCCAAGGCTCGGAAAAGCACTTGGGATGGCATGGCCGCTATGTGTTTAGCCCGTTGGCTGCTTCGTTATATGCTGTTGTAATATTGAACTGCTGTGATATTATACTGCTAAGATGTTGTGCTATTATGATTATGTGTTAATGTATTGCTATGATGCTATGTTGATGTACTTAGGTGCTACTATACTGCTAAGATGTGAAGTTGTTGTGCTATCGTGCCATTGCGTATTCTAATAACAGTTTATAGATGGTTTATTGCCTTGAATTAAGTATTTATTTGTTGAGATAAATTATAGTATGTTGTGCTTTAAGGTTCTCTTGCTGGGCCTCGGCTCACGGGTGGTCTGTGGTGCAGGTAAGGGCAAGGAAAAGATCAATCAACCATGAGTTAGAGGGCATGGAGCGGTGCGTACATGTTTGGCCTACCTGGCCACCACGGCTGGGGTATTTTGAGGAGCTGGTCATGAACATTGATTTTGTCACTTAGGCCGACTATAAAGTAACTTTTTAAGTTGTATATATGTTTCTAAATAATATGTTTTTTGGGATCCCAATGTAATTCTTTTCATGATCTAAAGGAATGACCGACTTTTTACACCAAAATATTATTTAAACGAGTTTACATTTTAATTAACTACACATTTTAACCTAAAACCTCGATTAGTGAGTGATTAGCACATTTTAAACTCACTTAGTAATGACTCTAAGGAAGTAAGGCGTTACAGGTACCCTGTAAGAGCCACGTCTTTCTGGAGTTGATAGAAGCCAGGGGCTGTTGGGTTCGCCCTAAGAGTGTATAGATCATGGACCTCACTCATGGAAGGCCCCCTAGAGTGCACTTGCTTATATAATACGTACAAACAACTAAGAAAAACCCAAGAGTTGGGAGAGAGTTGGAGGGGTGCCAACTCAAAATAGTTGAGTACCTTAACGAAAAAGGGGTGAAGCAGCAAGACCCCCCCAGACTTGATTACTGAGGCACTGAAAGCTACAATCCCCTTAGGTGGCTCAGATGCACGGTCATTGCGGGATGGAATGATGAAGTTGATGTCCGGTGACAGTCGATGGGCCTTTAACATGTTGGAAAGCTTAAACCGGGCAAGAGTAGACTCGATGCCCACGTCCTCAGAATTGTCAAGGATCCTCCTCAGCATGTTTGGTACCTAGACAGAGACAACAAGCGGTTTGTGAGCGACTGACTTCATCAACCCCCTAGATGGCCTTATACATGTTCTACGTCTACCCGCATACTGCTTGACCCTATGACGAGGAAACATGGGAAAAACCATGGAAAGGAACTCAAGCTTAAATGGATCACAATCAGCACCCCCACGGGCAGGACCCCCATAGCCTGAGGTTTCATCACCATAGGAAGATGGAGGTTCAGGTGGCAAGTTTTCCTCTAGGCATGTGATTTTGGCTATACAATCTTGAAGGGTTGATTTTAGTTGGGAGACATATGTTTCATGCCACGGGGAGAAACCTATACCCCCACCACTAGTAACATATTCGAGTTCATTCTCAAGGCTCCATGCCTTCTGCCTAAGGTAGGATAACCTCTGTAGGTAGAGCATTCACACACCCCCATTTGGAGAGGGTTTGCAAATGTCGACCTCAGAGTCGGAGGATGAAAACTCGATAAACTCAACACCAGGCAAACCTTTAGAACACCGTCCAGATGCCATAGACAAGCTAAGACTCGATGACGTGTGTGCGTGAAGACAACCCTATATCTACAACATGAGTGTAAAGGGTGTAAGAAAAGGGCCCATGTATACGCACCTAATGAGCCATAAGAATAAGAAACCCTTAAGGAACATGTACATACCAACCTATTGCCCTACCCTCGTATAAAAGATAAAAGACACATGCATATCATTGGGGGAGGAAGGTATACCTGGGTGCGTATATATGAATCCACAGAGGTGCGAGGACAGGCTTTTGGGCATGTGAAGAAGGACCGAGCGACAAACAAGAGCGGACCTTTAGCAACGAGAGAACACCTTGTACCCCTACAATGCAAACATGGTATGAGAAAAAATAAACAAGGAAGGGAGATGAATCTGATGAAAAGGGGAAAAAATTACGTTGAAGATGCCTCTATAAGGGATAGAAGCTTGGAGCTCTTAGAAATAGCTTAAAGGAGATACCACCATGCTAAGCAAGTTTTGGTGTGAAGAGATGAATCCAAGCGTTGGGTTATTTATAAGGAAAGTCAAGACTTCTTAGCCATTAGATCAAATCTAGATGAATGGTGGAGATCAAGAATCTTGGCAACCTTGGGATCCGCGCTTAAAAATGATTGGCCCATATTCCATCTTATGGGCACGCTTGGATCACCACCAAAAATAGTTGGTTTTTGTGTTTCTTTATGAACTACAAAGAAACACACCACCAATGTCTATTTTTTGTTTCCTAATTCACCACAAGATATCATTCAAAAGGTGGGCCTTCCATGCCCCTTCAAGGAAAATGAAGCATAAATATTATTCATATCACATAAGGATCATAGGAAGAAGTCTTCAAGAAAACTTAAAGTATACTTATAAACTCGGGGCAAGTGTGAATATGGAAAAATTTCCCTTAAAGTATTAGTTGACGCATATGGGTGTGAGCGTCGAAGGGGAAAAGGCCTCGCTATGTGAGGCCCAGCTAGCCTTAGACGTGCGCACATACCCCCCACAACACTTAGCGCACCCCTCGGTAAGCAAGGGCCTCGCATAGTGAGGCCCATCTCAATGTTCTGGCATTCATGGGTGCCTCGAGATCGAGACATTTTCTTGTGGCTTAGAGCCTCGGTCGGCTTAGTGCGAGGCCCATGAAGAGGAAAGTGCCTTGTTGTGCTAGGCTAAGCAAATGGAGGAAGGTGCCTCGCTATGCACTATTGTGCGGGGCCTAGAGCCTTAGTTGACTTGGCACGAGGCCCGTGAAGTTAAGAATGCCTTGATGTGCGAGGCTAAGAGAATGGAGGAGGGGCTGTGCGAGGGTCCGTTGCGCGAGGCCTAGAGCCTCTTTTGACTTGGCGCGAGGCTCACGAGAAGTAAGACGCCTTGCTATGCGGAGCGATACAGGCCCAAATGCTAAACTCCTTTAACCATGGAACTGCATACCTATGAGGCATCATCCTCCAAACCCCGTGATGTGAGGCCTATACATGGCAAGGGCTCACCACCTAAGGCCCACCTCTTAGAAGTGCCTTAACATGGAAACCTTGTAAAGGAAGTCCCATCTATGATAATTAAGAACCCACAATGTTCTCTAACACTCAGAAAAATATAAGGAAGATTGAAGGGAAATTGTACCTTGAAAATGAAAGAAGGACCACTAGGTATAAGGCATGCGTATGAGTATGGGATATACAATCATAAAGGTGGCAGACGCATGATTCTGATATCCGTGTTCGACAAGTAGTGGAAACCCGAGTTAGTACATGAAGTGGTGGCACGTTCCGCATGCCTTTTTGACCTTGTATGAGAGCTGGCACCACTACGTATTGCACCACTACCCTGACAATGTACCTATGTGAGATCTTGTCCCTTGGGACCACCTTGTATTAGTGGCCAACAACACCCATCTATAAATAGGCTTCGACCCTTCAAGCTAAGGGGTTGAATTTTTTCTTTTGTATGCTCAGAAAATTAAGGAATATACGATTTTTGCTTCATTGTAGTTCTGCATCTTTCTTCTTCAAGATCTTTCTATCCTCTTCCTACATAGTTTTTGCAATACATTTTCAGTTTTCTGATCCTATATCGTTGATGAGTTCTCACCATCAACACAAGGTTTTATGTTCCTAATGCCCAAGCCCATCTTCTCCAAGGCTGGGTGATACAAGATATCTACGGAGCTTCCATTGCCCACAAGAACTCGGTGCACACTCATATTGGCCAGTTGAACGTTCAATACGAGGGGGTCGTTGTGGGGGAAGAATATTTCTCGTGTGTCTTCCTCTGTGAAGGTTATCGAATCATTTTCCCCTTAACGCTTTTTGGGGGTTGCTGTTCTAGGCTCATAGTGCATGGGGGAGGACTTCACCTAGTTTCCCTGGCATACCGATCTCACCCCTTCCTTGATTCTCCTTCAAAGACCATCCTTACATCTCCTTACACTTCCAGGGCTCGCTCTCGTGCTCGCAGAAAAGATGGCCTATCCTCAGGATTTTGGTTCACCCTTCTAACGTACCTACCAAGGTATTCTGTGCGTATGATTTCCTCGATTTCTACCTTCAAATGAGTACACTCCGCAGTGGTATGGCCGATATCCTTACGGTATTGAAAGTACTTGCCGGGGTCCCTTTTAGATTGGTCCCTTTTCATTGGCGAGGGTCTTTTGAATGGGATTTGTGTAACGCCCTACGTCACTATGGCTGCTTCCTGGAATGACGACTGACCCTACAAACCAACACGAGTCTTTCCAGCTTGCTTTGTCCTCACTCGCACGCTTCTTGGGAAAACTTCCCAGGAAGTCACCCATCACGAGACTACTCCAGGTCAACCACGCTTAACTTTGGGTTTCTCAAGTGATGGGCTACCGAAAAGAAGATGCATCTTATTGGCATAGGTAGTACCCATTAATCCATTCAAGCCCTCTTCAACTGTGTAGTCCCATACCTACATAGTCTTAGAATCATCACAATTGACCTTCCCCAGGCAATGTGGGATTGCACAGCTTTTACCCGATTTTTCCCCTGTGGATCACAAGATTATGACTGTCACAACTTGATTCTCATTTGTGATGAGTATACGCTCCCTGGTATCTGTTAGGTCTGTATAGAAGGTTTATGACATTTTCCCATTTTTGCCTTCGCGTGTGTGTTTTCTTTGTCGGTCATCCCTCAACCCTTCATAAGCTCTCCTTTTTTTGTGCCACTCAAGCCTTCAGGGACTGAGGGTTGAGATGGGGGTTCACTTTTTCCTATCTTGAGGTTTTCATGACCGTCTTCGATGTGAATATACTTTTGTGCTCTTTCATAGAAGTCGTCTAAGTCAGTGACCTCCCTTTTGAGCATATTATCCCATAGCTTGCTGCCCGGGTGTACCTGTAACGACTGGGATTTTCAAGACTCGATAATGTGGAAATATAAATGTTTTCATTTAAAAAAATGTCTCGAAAGCCCGTATAAAAAAAACTTTTTAAAAATTTGTATGGCCATACTTAACATTTAATTACAAACATATTTTATAAAGAGTAGAGTGAGCCTAGTTTAGGAAAATTACACAACATTTCCAACAATTCAATGACTTCCAAAAAGGTTGGTCCACATGTACATTTGCAAGGTAGACTCCAACGCTCACTACTCTGCCTTGCCCTTACTCTTACCTACAACATAAAACAACTAGGTAAGCGAAAATGCTTAGTAAGTTCAACCTTAAAACAAAGCATGCAAAGAATTAGAGTTCCAAATCCATCCAGACCCTACACAATCAATTTCAAGAGCGCAAAAAGCGTCCAAGAAAACTTATGGTCATGCCTGATAACCAATGATAAATTATTTCCTATAAACAGATAAAACCCTGCACGCAGAAAATCCCAGAACAAGCAGATATATTATATCGCAACTATTTCTTATAAACAAATATATCTCTGCACTTAGAAAATCCCAGAGCAAGCAGATATATTATTTCACAACTATATCTTATCAACAAATATATCCCCGCACTCAGAAAATCCCAGAGCAAGCAGATATATCATATCACAATATAATTTGAGACCAAGGCTCGACATCTTCCAACAATTCGGGCATAACACGCCCTCCAACATAAATGCTAATCTGTAAGAGAGAACCGAGTTTCAACACTAAGATCTAGCCAATAAATATCCCCATAAAGGGTAACTATCGTGTTACCTAGGGCATCGCTACTTATCCAAGAGTAAATCGAATTTACGCGGTTTTATAGAGACTTCTATGTTAATCAGTGGTGCTGGTGAGCAGTTGCCCCTAGGGTGTTCAGCCTCACTCGATCTTGGCAACCCCTAGTATCTCCAGGCACTCTCACTGAATGGCCAATATTCACGGATGCTATCCGGGAATAACTTATCAGAGCACTTGCTCGGGTTCTAACCGTTCACTGATTAAGTAAGCATGAGGGCCCCTAGGTCCCATTCATTTTGGCGCCCCTAGGTTTAACCATCAATCCTCACCTCTTGGCCACGCGGTACTGAGCCGGACATAATAAAATCAAGCAGTGTGACCGGGATCAGCCGTCTAGTATATGACGGATATCTACCGTTCATATTTTCTAAATCAGCACTCACTAGACTAACGTCTTTAAGAAAATCTCTACGACAGTGTATATATGTACATGTGTCCCTATACTAACATACAATACAATAATCGTTTCATGTTGCAGCCACACAATATAAGTTGACTTACTTGGAGTCCTTAGCATTCAACAGGTTTTCACCCTCCAACGTTCAGTCCAGTTATGCTAGCCAATACTGTAGTTATCCATACATTATACTCGGATTAATTATGACACTCATAATTCATTATTATTATTTTGGGCAGTTTGGTCAGTTTAATAAAAGTCATCTGTAAGGATTAATGATCATTATTTGGTTTTTAAACCCATTAAGGAAATTCATACAAAAATATTTGAGACTAAACCCTAAGTTTCGGGGAGACCTATCCTATGGTCTCGATACCTAGGCTCGAGTATCAAAATAGTATTTTCCCACAATCCGCTAAAAATCTTGTTCTTTAAACGCATCACTATTGACCCGTACTTTCAACAAGTCGGTTAAATATATGGAAGATTTTAGCCGGTATTATATCCAGAAAATACTGATTAATTTTTTAATTATTTTTAAAGAAAATAAAATCTTAATTTTCCTTTTATTTTTCTTAAGGTTTTAATCTCTAAAAATCGTTTTAAGAAAAATAGCCTAATATATCTTAATTAGGAAAACTGTTAAAAATTTCCCATCTTGAGTAGTTAATTTTCCAAAATCAATTAATCAAATTTACTTACTAGAAAATAATTCACTTAATCATTTTTTCAAAATATAGGGTTTTAAACTGTCTTTTAATTCATTAACTATTAATAAATTAATTCTTTTATTTTTAAAAAGAATAAATATTCTTTAATAAAAATAATTCACACTATACTCAAAGTGGTAATTTTAGTCAAAATATATTTTTAAGACTTACCGTGTTTTTATCTCGCAATAAGCAAAATTTTACTTTTTACCTTAAGTTTCAAAATCTCATTTTTGCACTAAGTGTGAAAACTCTATTTTTTCACATTTTTAACTACATACGTTGTTAGTTCATAGCTTAAAATTTACTTACATTATTGTTACCAAAATTTCCCAATTCCATTTTTGGTATGCCATTTAGGTCTTTGTAAAATCTTAGGACGAAATGAGCATTTTTGATTGGTGAAATTATTTTCCAACAATGAGGAAAAAATGACCTTATTTTCGAATCCTTAATTGTTCCAAACTTTGACACTTAATAACTTTCAAACCGTTCAGTATTTTCTTACCAAATTTTACAGTGGAATACTAGGTTTTTCCAATAATATGTCCACCAAATTTTAGAAAAAAAATGGGTTCATTTGCCCTATACAGTGGCTGTCCAAACTTGGTTCCGAAAATAAGAATACGAAAAAAACAGTTTTTTACCTAAACTTTGAAATAGCATAACTCACTCATTTTAAACTTTTGAGTGTTTCAAAAGCTAAATTTTATGTACTCAATCTCAAAAATATCACAGTACAATTAAATTTTACAAAATCAATATACAGTGGATGCTTGACCCCTTGGAAGTCACAGCTCAAAACATGTATTTTGTTTTAAGGTTTCCTACAAAACCCTTGGAGGTTTTGATCCCTATTTCAAAAAATCAACACACAAGCATCATCAAAATTATAAAACAACTACCATAATCTTATTACATCACCAATAAGAAAATTTAAGCATTAACTATACAAAATAATGCTTAAAACTAAAAATCATACAATAACAACCATAAAAGTAAACTTTTTTACCTCTTTGGTGTTCTTGCTTAAGGTGTGGATTTTCCTACTAGCTTTGGCTCCTTCAAAATCTTTTAAAAACCCTAACCAACTCCCCCAACAACATAGATGATTAGCTATTTGAAAATATATGGTTTAAAACTTTACAAAAGTCTAGTTTATTGAAACTTTACCTTAGAGAAAACCCTTCCTAGACCAAGGCTTAGCTTCCTAGTCTCCTTAGTGTTCTTGAGGTTGAAGATGGAGAGAAAACTTGAGAGAGTTTTTAAAAAAAAATGATAGTGAAAGTGAGAGAGTGAGTGGTCGGGTTGGGGAAGGGGTTGGAGGAGTTTATACAACTCTAATTATAACCTAAAACACTCAAGTGTTTTACTCACTTGCCTTTATCCCTAACATTTAAATGAATGGGATTTAAAAGTTAATTAATTTTTGTTCAAACCAATTTAAAGCCTCACATGGCCGGCCAACCTTTCCTATATATGCATTTATATATATATATATATGTGTTTTCTATAAAGGTGAATCGATATTTCCTATGAAGAAAAGTCCAAATTGACTTTCTATACCTTTTACTCTATTTAAGTTTTAAAAATAAAACTTAACATATAATAATTAAATTAAATGTCTCTCATATTTAATTTAATTAATCACACAATAAATTTTTACATAAGGTCCATTTATGGAATAAAACTCCCTATTTCGGTAAAATTAAGCATTTAAAACAAAATGCCCTAAAATTTCCATTTTCTCTTAGGTTTATTTTTTTTTACCAAACTTTAATTTTTATGAATGTAGTTTATGCCCAAAATATATTTTCCATAACTTTTCATTTTATTTTCCGAGATTTTTACCTGATCAGGGCTTTTGTGTCGGTCTAGGACCGAAAGTCTCATCTTGACTTTTAAATCACAAAATTCATAATTTGGCTAGTAATAACTCATTGGATAATTTCCAAACAAATATAATATTATTTTAAATAATATTCTTAACTCAGGGAAAAAATCCCGACCCGAGTTGTTTAAAGGTGCTCGAAAACGCAGGACGTTACAATACCTACAATTTATAAAGGTTTCGTCCTCGAAACTTAAAACAAATGAGGATACAACTCCCTCATCTTGTCTTCTATTTCCCAGGTTGCCTCTTCAATGCCATGGTTACACCACTGCACCTTCACCAACGGCACCGTCTTGTTCCTCAACACTTTTTCCTTTCTGTATAGAATCATCACCGGTTTTTCCTCATAGACGAGTTAAGGATCAATACTCAGCTGCTCATAGCTGAGTCCATGTGAGGGATCATGCATGTATTTTCTCAACAAGGATACATGAAACACATCATGCACCTTAGACAAGGCGGGCGGAAGAGCTAAACGATACGCTATTTCCCCGATCCTCTCTATGATTTCGAAAGGTCGAACGAACCTTGGGCTAAGCTTTCCTTTCTTCCCGAACTGCATAGCCCCTCGCAGCAAAGCTACCTTCAACAGCACATTATCGCCAACCTCAAACATTAGGGGACTCCTAAATCGGTCGACATATTTGCGTTGTCGATCAAACGAAGTTTGCAAGCGTTGCCTTATCTATCAGATGTCCTCGGTAATCTGATCAACCTCATCCGATCTGAGAAACTTTCTTTCACTGGTCTCATGTCAATGAGTCAGAGATCGGCATTTCCTTCCGTACAAAGCCTCATATGGAGCCATCTTGATGGAATCATGATAGCTATTATAGTAAGTGAACTCTATCAGTGGAAACTTCTCATTCCATGACCCTTGAAAGTCGAGCACACAGGCTCTTAGCATATCTTCTTGGGTCTTAATTGTTCGTTCACTTTGACCGTCTGTTTGCTGGTGGAAAGAAGTGCTGAACTTCAGTTTAGTACCCAACCTCGTTTGGATTCTATTCCAGAATGTAGAGGTAAAACGTCCGTCGCGATCTGATACGATGGAGTTGGGTACACCATGCAGTCTCATTATTTCTACAATGTAAATGTCTGCTAATTTATGTGCCCCACAAGTTACCTTGATCAGCAAGAAATGAGCAGACTTAGTCAGCCTATCTACGATAACCCAAATGGCATCGTGCTCCTTGGGAGTGATTGGTAGACTTGTAACAAAGTCCATAGTGACCATCTCCCACTTCCATTCTGGAATTTCTAAGGGTTTTAACAATACGGCTGGTCGTTGATGCTCGGCCTTTGTCTGCTGACAAGTCAAGCAGTGTGCCACATATTTTGCCGTCTCCTTTTTCACCCCAGGCCACCAAAAGTACTTCTTCAAGTCCTGGTACATTTTCATGGTACCCGGATGCATGGCATAAGGAGCATTATGTCCCTAAAAAAACATCTGCTTCTTGATCTCGTCATCGTCCGAAACACATATTCAGCCCTTGAACCCCAATACTCCATCTTCGGAGATATGGAATCTCGGTCGCCCCTCGTTCCTCACTTTGTACATCAATCCTTGAACCCAATGATCGACTAACTGCCCGCCTTTTATAGCTTCCATAATGGTAGGCTCGATAGAGAGGTTAGCCAATTGACCAACTACGATCTCTAAATCCAAGGTAGCAAGGTTGGCTTGTAACTGCGGTGAAATCTCCTTCACTATCATCATGTAAGCACTTGGTTGTCGACTCAATGCATCTGCCACCTTGTTTGCTTTTCCCGGATGGTACAGAATGTCGCAGTCATAGTCGTTAAACAGTTCCAACCATTGGCGCTGTCTCATATTCAATTCCTTCTAAGTGAAGAAATACTTCAGGCTTTTGTGATCAGTGTAGATGTCGCAGTGTATCCCATACAGGTAGTGCCTCCATATTTTTAGTGCAAAAACCACTGTTGCAAGCTCCAGGTCATGAGTGGGATATTTCTTCTTGTAATTCTTTAGCTGTCGAGAAGCATAAGAAATTACTTTTCCGTTCTGCATCAACAATACTCCCAACCCTCGGCCTGAGGCATCGCTATAAATAGTATATCCCTCTGTGCCATTAGGGATTGTCAGCACTGGGGCAGTCGTCAATCTTGTTTTAAGCTCCTGAAAACTTTTCTCACACTTGTCAATCCATTCATATTTTATGTTTTTGCGGGTGAGGGCAGTCATTGGTGTGGCTATTTTGGAAAATCCTTCCACAAATCGCCAGTAATATCCCGCTAACCCAAGAAAACTTTTAACCTCATGAGCATTTTTTGGAGGTTTCCACTGCTTAACAACTTCTATTTTGGTGGGATCTATTGAAATTTCATCTCCCGACACTATGTGCCCCAGAAAACTTACTTTCTCTAGCTAGAATTCCCACTTCGAAAACTTAGCGTAAAGCCTTTCATCTCGCAGACGCTGGAGGACCAGTTCCAGATGCGTTGCATGCTCTTCCTGGATTTTTGAGTATATTAGAATATCATCAATGAACATGACGACAAACTTATCCAAATAATTGCGAAATACACGATTCATGAGATCCATGAATGATGCAGGCACATTGGTTAGTCCAAAGGACATCACTAAGAACTCGTAGTGACCGTAGCGCGTTCTGAAGGCCGTCTTTGGTATATCCATCTCCTTAACCTTGAGCTGATGATAGCCTGATCGCAGGTCTATTTTGGAAAATACTGACGCTCCTTGTAGTTGATAGAAAAGATCATCAATCCTTGGTAATGGATATCGGTTCTTGATCGTCAATTTGTTCAACTCCCGATAGTCAATGCACATTCTCATCGAGCCGTATTTCTTCTTCACGAATATGATTGGGGCTCCCCATGGAGAATGGCTTGGCCTTATGAACTTCTTGTCCAGTAACTCTTGCAGTTACGACTGTAACTCCATGAGTTCAGATGGTGCCATTCTGTAAGGAGTCTTTGAGATCAGCCCAGTTCCTGGAATTAGCTCTATTTCAAACACGATCTCTCTGTCTGGTGGAATCCCTGGGAGACCTTCTGGAAATACGTTGGGAAACTTGCACACAACTGGTACATCAGATGGTTGTTAACTTGTCTCTTTATCCTTATCCACTATGTTTGCCGGAAAACCGATGCATCCGTCACTCAACATTTTTCTCACCTTCATCGCAGAATTCATGGGGCACTTCTTTTCTCTTGACGTACCCTTGAACTCGAATGGTTCTTCTCCTACAGGGGTGAAGACCACTTTTCTGCACTTGCAATTGATAATGACTCCATATTTGGTTAATCAATCCATCCCAAATATGACATTGTATTCATGTAGGTCCAAGACTAACAGAAACACCGTCAGCTCACGACCTTCAACCCAAACTAGTACGGCTCTACCCCATGTCCGCACCAGCATATCCTCTCCCGAAGGCAAGGATACCACAAAAATAACAGGCATAGGCTCAGGACTTCTATTTAATTTTTCCACAAAGGATGTAGATACAAAAAAATGTGATGCACCAGTATCCATTAATGCATATGCCGAGGTTTGGGCGATAGAAATCTGACCTGACACCATATCAGATGGGCCAACTCCTTTGTCGCTTTGTGTAAGTGCATAAACTCGAGGTGAAGCTCCAATTTTTTTTCTGTTGGTCATTTCCATTGCCATTGGCTGGCATTCGGGAATCCTTAGCAAAGTGCCCTAGATTTCCACAGTTAAAACATACCCCGCACTCGCCCCGATGGCGTCAGTTACACTTGTTGCATAGTGGCCATTGTTCAAACTTACGTCTTGGATGTTTGTTGTGACTAGCCATTTCCTGATTGGAAGGTCCCCCTTTTCTTTTGTTATTTCCCCCAAAAATCGGTCTTGTGCCTCTTGGATTGTTTGTTCGCCCCGAGTTCTGTCCGAACCTCGGGTTGAACTTTCCCCTTGGGCCATTCTGATTGGCCTGAAACTGTTCGGGGTTGTTGCGAGTGTACCTCCTGTCTTCATTCTTTTGTGGTTCTGGCTTGTCTGACGTGACCCAAGACTCTCGGCGAAGAGCCCGTTCCACAGCTTTGGCATATGTCTCCGGGCCAGTTCTACCAGTGTCTACACACCTGGCAATGTCTCTGCGTAGGCCCTTCGGTGGCGGAGGATCTCTTCTGGAGGCTTTTAGTTGGTCTCCATCAAGGTGGATCTCAACATTCTAAGACTTTTGCAGGTGTCTCGAACACCTAGAATTTCTTCTTATCAAAATTGATGGAAAAACAACGGTGTGGCACTTGTTCTTCCCATAGACGACACCAAACTGTTGATGGCAAGAACTCGTCAATGAATTAAGGTAAAAAAGCTTGAAGACTTAACAAGAAACTTATGAACTCAGAAGAACTTCTTGAAACTTAGAGAAAAACCGCATAAGAAAAATGGAAGAAAACGTGTATATTTCTCTTAGAATAGTCTGGTGTTACAAGAATTTTCCAACCCCCTTTAAAGATCAGAGGAGGCACTATTAATAGGGGAGCTCTAGTTTCTCTTTGTACAAGAACGGTCTCATAGAGACAAAGAAATAGTGGTGCTATGGGGCACATTAGAGGATCATGGCACAGACAATAGCGGGGTTGGGCTTCAGGCCTATCGAGACTCGTTGTGGTCGGAGGTATGGGAGGATGTAGTTGTACTCCTAGTACTTTGTACGACCACTACTCCTATGACTTAGCACGGCCACCACTTCTTTGACAGTTGTGTCTGATTCGTACTTCGTACTACACAGACCTTTTTTGTACCCTACTTTGTCTGTATCTTGATGAGCCCTCAAGAGCTTGAGTGTAAGGTGCTCGTAGCTTGAATTTGAGGAGAGACTATACCTTCAGGATGTATGGACCTATTGGGCTCATTCACTTTCAAAATCAATGGTGGTCCTAACCCCGTATGCCAAGGTTGTTCAGGTCTTTTGAATGACCCTCCTAACCTCTAGGAACCTTCACATGCATCCCGTGGTCTTGAGTAGGGTCAAATTAGTGCTTGGGCTTTAGGGGGGCCTTGAGCTTGCCCCCTCAACCTGAGGTCATCTGTAACACCCTAGATAGCTAAGAACGTTACATTGTGTGTTTAAAATAGTGCTTAACTCGCTAAGTGAGTCATTTGGACTTCAATGTGTAATTAAAGACTAAGTAAGGGTCAGATATCAAAAGATTTGGTCAACAAAATGATTATTTTTCATTAAGAATATTAAGTTTGAAAATGGGATCCAAAAAATCTGTTACAAACTTGTAAATGATAAATAGAATACAACTTAGTCGTCCTAAGCAGCAAACAATATTCAACTCTAGTTCCTCCCAAGCTATCCTGATCGTGGCGATCGGGCAGACTGCATATGTACACACTGCCCCTGAAGCTCTCCAACTCATGGCTGGTGCGACTATCCCATACCCTTTCCTGCACCACGTAGCACCCGTGAGCCAAGGCTCAGCAAAAAAACTTAAATCAGCATGCATAATTAAGCAACAATATAAAAACGACAAAAATAGCTCATTAAATTCAATCAATAATAAGACATAAACAACCATCGTAACAGTAACATTTAGCTAAGTTAAATGCATAAACCAAACTCATCAATCAATAGAAATAGTTTAGTGTAAATCATACTTCGGTTTATTGTATAATGTCCAGGTTTGATGCCCTTAGGCTGAGTCCTCTGGTCTTATAGTCGACCCCAATACCCTTAGGCTGGGATATGTTCTGCACATTTGCCATCGGCCCCCGACACCCTTAGGTCGGCCTGTAAACAAATATAATCACAAATGCACAACAAATAGTGAATGGTATAATACAGGAGTATGCCTATCCAAATATTCTCAGATACATATATATATATTCACATTCATAACATATTCATTAACAAGGGTTTAAGCCCCATCACAACCTGGGTGCACTTTTCTTACCTCAAGTCTCGAGTAGCTAGTGTATAGCAGCCCTAAGCACTTAGCGGTATAGCCTAATCAGAACATATTAATATATAACCATTAAAACCTAAATTGATTACAAACTTCAAAATAACATACTAGCCTTCGGGACCTAAAATTCTACGAAATTGGGTAGTAGAATTCATCCCGAGCGCTTATGTTAAAGTTCCCATCATTAAAGCCTGAAGTGGCCTAAAAATGACAAGGCAGGCCGTGACTTGCCCTTAAGGGTTGTAGTGCACCTCCCAGGTCAGAGAGCCCTTGATTGGAACTAGGAAATGGGTCGCAACTTGCCTTAGAGAGTCGCGGTGCACAATCAAAGCAGAAGCCCCCACCTGGCCTGGGTTCACCTTAGTCGTGGCGCCCCAAGAACAGGGCCAGACTTGACCCTACGAACCTAGGATTTCATTGGTTTTCCTTAGCCAAAAATCCACCAAAAACATCCCAAATAAATACTAGAACTGCAATTCAATCCCTGACATAACACCAATATGATACCAGCAACAAAACCCCAGCTCAACACACTCAAATTTCCATCCAAACTCAAATTCAGATTCTTGAACCTCAAAGCTAAGAACAACCATAAAACCAAAAACAGAGCACCATTAAAATAGCAATTGAAACTCACCTCAGTTGTGAATTACTCCTCCTACCTACAACTAACCAAATTCTAGGCCTCAAGTCTTCAATTCCCCAAGCTTTCAGCCACCAATTCCCCTTAGCTTCCTCAAGAATTCCAAAGTTGAGAGAGAAAGGGAGAGGGTCAGTTGGAGGAGGAGAAGGAGTTTCGACCTTGGTTCTTTTAGTTTCTACTAGCTACCACTACCTAAGCTAACACAGGGGTAAGTCCATCCTCTTGATAATAAACCATAATGCCCCTTAGTACACCCTTATCTACTAATGCCTCCAAGGGCAAAAACGTCATTAGGTACATTCCCCGCTAATCCTCAAAATGTCTTATGAATACCCAATTAATCCCAACATGCCCAATTAATCACCAAATAATTGCACATTAATCAATAAATCCTAGATACACACTAAGTCCCCAAAACACCCCTAGGCTGGCCCCGAGTCGGGTATTAGACTCCGTTGTAACTATTCCGCTAATCTGCTCACTAGGATCGCCTCGAGCCGTATATTGCAAATAAATCCACATAATAATGTGGTCCTCAATCATTTAACACATATAATCACATTTATGCCCTCAATGTGTCAAAATTACAGATATGCCCTTATTAACAAGAACAGGCCCACATGCATATTTAATACACATAAACATGCACATATGTTCATATTACCACGTAAATCATATTACCAAAGCAATCATGCCTAAAGCCCCGTAAGGTCCATTCTGTTGATGAGTGAGGCCCTAGAGGCCCAATTGCATGGCAAGAGTATCACACAAGGCATCAAGCACCTCGCACGCACCCGTCACCTCGCAAGTCCCTGGAGCCTTGCCCACACCAGGCGCTACACACTCATCTGGCGTCTCGCGCACACCTGGCATCTCGCGCGCACCTGGCGCCTTGTATGCATCAGTCGCCACACGCGCTCCTTTTGCATGCACTTGGTGACTCGTGCCTTGTGCGAACCTAGTGCCTCGCGTGCATCAGTCGCCTCGTGCATGCCTAGCGTCTTGTGTGCACCTAGCGCCTCGCATGCACCTGGCGCCTTGCGCCTCACGTGCACCTAGCTGCCTGCAGCGCTCCTCAATGGAGCATGGGCCTCGCATAGTGAGGCCCAACTCACCCAGGTTCCATGACACCTCCCTGATGCATGTAAGGACGCCAACGCCCCTCGTGCCTTGTGGCGCGAGCTCAGCATAAGGATTCCCAACAAATGCCTCAATATAGGGAACATGGGGTCCGCATAAAGGGAACCCACACTACCCCATTGAAGAACCTATAAGTTATTAAACACTTAGTAGAAAATAACAATATTTATTGAAAAGACATATTTTGAAGACCTGAGACCCACCACATATGAGGTACCCGGACGAGTACGGGATGTACAACCCTGAGGAGGACAGAGGCGTGACTCTGACATCTATGCCTAGCAATTAGTGGAAATACAAGGAATGGTGGCATGACCTGCATGTCTCTGACCACGAACAAGCGTCGATACCACAATCCTTTGCTCCACCATGACTTGTGCCACTACCATGACAGTGTACCCATGTACTTTCTTGTCCCCTAGGACCACCTTGTATCAGGGGCCATTGGAGCCAAGTTATAAATAGACCTCCACCCCTCAAATGAAGGGGTTGAAAAATTCATTGTATACTCAGGCTATTAAGAAATATATGAGTGTTTACTCCATTATTGATCTGCACTTATTTTTCCTCAAGTCTATTCTAAGTTCTTATTTAGTTATCTTCTTACTAAGCTTTGAGGTTTCTCACCTAACATCGTTGATGAGTTCTCATCGTCAACAACTTTTCCTTCCTCAGTAAATCCCACTGAAATCCTAGGGTCTCCTCACCCCATCAGTGGTAATACTTAGCACTTCTTTCCTTGACATTGGCACCAGTAAAACTTTTTGAGCCACCACCCATACTAGGGTAAGGCTAATCTGTAGGCCCCTGGCCTAGTCCTTGGTAGAACCTCAAAAGTCTATTAAATCAGGAGTCAATGCTCCTCTTTCTTTCCCAAAATATCTTATCCTCTATTGTCCACAATAATCGACAAGATACAAAGTCTCCCATCCTGGTACTCCGCGTTCCCGTATTTAAAATTTGTAAACTCTTATGTCCTTTCAAATAGGCAAACACTTCTGCGCTAACAATCCTAATAACTTCATTGTTCCCCCAGACCTATTCTAAACCAAAATACTTCCTGTCTCTCATTTCATTTCTTGGAATGAGTACTTCTCACTCCCTATCTCACTGTATCTTATTCATAGTCACCCTAGCCGTTGACTAGCTTCCATCACCATAACTATTTAATCAAAGGACCGTGCATATCTCAATATCTCAAAAGCTTACACATTCGAAGTAAATCCTTAAAGTCAGAGTCATTCATTCAAATTGTCAGTCTATCTAAAGGTAACCAATACTTCTAAGTCCCAGTCTTATACTCATCGCCCTCTACAACCTTTTTCCAGAACTTGGGAAATAAAGGGTCCCAGTCTGACACCATCGACTTCGGTGTCCCACGAAGACATACGGTCTCCCTTTGCCCATACACATTATTGTGATACCTATTCACATGAACCGAAGAGTGCTAACACAATCTATTGAGTCATAACTTTCCGTATCCAATCATCTTACTTGTAGTCTAATGTAATCCACCCTTACGGTCCACAACTATACACTTTTACCTTCCAATATACAAAATTTACATCTTAACATCCATTCAAATCTTCTGGATACAACAATCATAAGGAGGTAGTACAAGAATCATCTAGAATCTCTTCCTCAATGCCAGCTTCCATCGGATCACTCATCCGACCATCATATCTTAACCCATTCATACTAAAATAGTAGGATTCTGAACCATTCCTACAAGATCTTCTCTCTAAATTTCATTGTTCATAGAAGAATATTTGCCAGCTATCAACTGCAAGTTCCATACCAATCTTGGTTGTTACCTTGTCTAACTTTACAGTAATCCGTGGCGGCTTATCCAACTGGCACAGACCTTTCAAACTCAAGATGTCAGCCTCCACATTAATTTTCTCTATGCAATACAGGATTTCCAATGTGAATCATCCATTAATTCCCACTAGGGCCTTAGTCTCATGGTTATTCCTCTGTGGGTGACCAAAAACTTTAGCTCTTTACGCTAATACACACACTTCTATTCCGTAGGTGCCATCACTGCACCCTAACCGTGGCTACTGGCATTACCGTCAACTTAATGCTTCATGTATAACATTTGTGTTCTTATTCCTTCATCTACCGTGGCACACATACAACCATCATTTTCACTCTATACTCAGGCGTATCCTAGTCTTCGATGCACTACACTATAGTTTCATGTTTTAAGCAAGGGCAGTGTCCATCATGTCGTCCTCTTGTATTAGTCCACAACGTACATATTCTAATATTAGGGTGTGCTAACCAATCTTTATTCTATCTTCTAAAAATTCGATACGGAACTATGCATTTAGACAAATTTTAGGTTCTTACGTCACCTCAATCTAGGGTATGGCTATCTTCGAAGATGCTTCAATTAGTAGTCGACGTGTCTTACCGGTTTCACTGTGCTTCATACCCCTCAAGCGTTCCTTTAGTAATTTCCTTATGGTTTCTATCTGAATTACTTCATACATGATCCCATTATCTCCCATAACATGACCTTAAATGCTCTTGGAGAAATCAGACCTTACTCTTTCTGGAACCTTACCTGTAACCCTACTTCCTTAGTCTTGGTACTATCAATGAAGTGGTCATTAGCATTCTGCTTCTAACTACGAGTAGACTAAAACATACCTAATCAATCTGAATATGAATTATCCATGCCATCCTTGTATTATCTTCTTTTCATACTTACCGGTGTCATTGAAGCCTTGGTCAGTTAAGATCCTTCATTGAAAACCCATTACACCCTACTTTGTGCAAGAAGTAATTACTAAAATGTCTTCTTCCTTGATCCTCACCTGGTAATAACTAGATCGAGGGTCAATTCTTGAGAACATTGTCCTACTTTGAAACTACGTAATTAAATCCTTTATTCTTGGCAAACAATGTTGACATGTCCCATGGTGAGATGCTCCGTCTGATCAACTCTCAAATTAAATACTTTTTAAACTGAACCATTAACTATTTCTGCTGAGCTAATGCCATTCTTCATGATGTCTCTGATACCGTATCTATCCATTTCTTAATCCCGTAGCGTACTCAATTCCTTAACGCAACAACGATCTCAACGCTTCCTTGTGCACCCATCTGAAACCTTACTGGCCGATCCAGTTTTCATCCGGTCTAACTCATATAATCAAAGTTGTGCCTACCACAATATCTAGGCTTCCCGTAGACGCAACAGGGTCTTTCCCTTTTAAATCCAGATGCCACAATCATTTCTTGCAATCCATGGTTTTCCCTTATTTGTTAGACTAATCCATACTCAAGATCATATCAAAATCCTCATATGACAAACTCAATCGATTATACCATCAATATTCTACCCGTAATACTCTATCCCTTCTCCTGGAAGTTACCAATTTTTTTCCCAGCAGGCACTAATATCTCAAGCCCCATGGCATAACAACCATGAAGCATGTGCCCCAGATCTACATCTCTTCTAGGAGATACGTAACACCAAACTCATTCAACTCAATATATAACAAGGAATGAGAACTAGAGAGCCAACCAGTCGCCTCCGAGGGATTTTCCTCGAGCTCTGACTGTAACAAGGTAGACCCTTGAATTGGGGTCAAGTAATCTATACTCCTTTGTTCTTCCTACTTTGATTTCGAGCAACCTTCCTGACATGCCCAATTGCTCCACATAGAAAACATGCCTTCACTCTGCGCTTCCCAGACGGCGTCTCTCGCACCTGGCGCATACTAGATAACTTCACCAGGCTTCATTGCCGTCTTGGCAGCCATCCTGTAAACTATAACCCATCTTGTCAAAACTAGAACTAGTAGAACTATAAGTGGTCCTTCTTTTCTAGTTATTGGGCATCCGCCCCTACCTGATCCCACAAACGAGGATACCATTGCTCGAGCTTCCTACTCTACGACACTCTCGCCCATATCTCTTTTCTTGCGTCTTCTATAACAAGGCCCTCCCTACTGCCTAAGCATAGATAGAAGTCTCAGGCAGCAAAGCGATCCTAACACTCTGAGCCATCCCAGGTTTCAAACCTCAGATGAATCGTTCCTTCCGGACCACATCCGTTGGTATCACCAAAAGCAGATCTAACCAACCCATCACATTCACTGACATACCTTGTCTCTATCTCATCATCCTGGACCAAGTTCATAAACCCATCGGTATTCGCAGTTTGAACTGCGTCATAGTAGTATCTTTCATCGCACAATTGTTTGAATTCATCCCAACGCATCGTGACAACATTCTGGGTCTGGGATACTACCTCCCACAACATCCGGGAATCTTCCTGCAGCATATATGTGGCAAAAGCTCCTCTGTCATTTCCTGCTGCTCCTGTGTAATCAACGAGGGGGGTGATCATGCCCATCCACTCTTCAACTCTGAGCAAATCCAAACCTTCCTCGAAAAATGGAGGAAAATGTTTCCGGTGTCTTCCATACGATAACTCTCATCTATTTCCATCCTTAGGTTGAACTAACATTGGTGTCATTATTGTCAAGATATACGAAGCAGCGTTCCTCGATAAAACCCACTGTCTCAACAATCTAATCTCTTCATCTTGATCTAGCAGTCTTGCTTGCATACCAGCAAACATCTGCTGTGAATTCCAATGAAAAATGGAGGGTTCCAACCCCGACTATCATCTGCAACACCCATACTAACGATACCAGGTCCAATTGACTACCTTGGATACAAAATTCCTGAATCTGTCGCTAATCAATGACTTAACCTCTCAGCCCTGATATTCATATCCAGAACCATCCCACAGGCAGGGCCAAACAATCATAATAGCCACACACACAATATGCATATCAACACATAAATCTACAATGTTCAGGCATCAATTATCAAATCCTATTTCCACCAAATACACTTATACCCATCATGTTCTCCTATACTAGCATGCAGATAAGGCACATAGATTCAATTTAAACCATTAACCACATAATCATGTCATTAGATACATAACTGTGAGTCGAGCTTATCTTTAGCGGTGAGTGTACATGCCCACCCAGTCTTTAGGAACTCTTAAACCTAGACCGCTATGATACCAAGTTGTAACTCCTTGGATAGCCAAGACTGTTACACTATGTTTAAAATAGTGCCTAAGTGAACCATTTGGACTTCAATGTGTAATTAAAGACTAAGTCAGGGTCAGATATCAAAATGTTTGGTCAACAAAATGATTATTTTTCATTAAAAATATTAAGTATGAACACGAGATTCCAAAAATCAGTTACAGACTTGTAAAGGATAAATAGAATGTAACTTAGTCATCCTAAGCAGCGAACAAGATTCAACTCTAGTTCCTCCCAAGCTATCTTGATCGTGGCGATTGGGAAGATTACATATGTACACACTACCCCAAAACCTCTCCAACTCATGACTGGTCCGGCTATCCCTTACCCTTACCTGCACCACATAGCACTCGTGAGCCAAGGCTCAGCAAGAAAACTTAAATCAGCATGCAAAATTAAGCAACAATATAAAAACAACAAACATAGCTCATTAAATTCAATCAATAATAGGATATAAAGAACCATCCTAACAGTAACATTTAGCTAAGTTAAATGCGTAAACCAAACTCATCAATCAATAGAAATAGTTGAGTGTAAATCACATTTCGGTTTATTGTATAATGTTTATCTCCGGCGCCCTTAGGCTGAGTCCTCTGGTCTTATAGACGACCCCAGCACCCTTAGGCTGGGATACATTTTGCACATTTGCAATCAGCCTCCGGCACCCTTAGGCCGGCTTGTAAAAAAATATAATCACAAATGCACAACGCACAACAAATAGTCAATGGTAGCATACATGAGTATGCATATCCAGATATTCTTAGATACATATATAAATTCACATTCATAAAACATTCATTAACAAGGGTTTAAGCTCCATTCACAACTTGAGTGCAGTTTTCTTACCTCAAGTCTCGAGTAGCTAGAGTATGAGAGCCCCGAGCACGATCCCTATCCCTAAGCCCTTAGCGGTATAACCTAGTCACAATGTATTAATATATAACCATTAAAACCTAAACCGATTACAAACTTCAACATAACATCCTAGCCTCTGGGTCCTAAAATTCTACTAAACCGTGTAGTAGAATTTGACTTGAGCACTTAGGTTAAAGTTCTCGTCATTAAAGCCTGAAGTGGCCCAAACATCACCAGGCGGGCCGCGATTTTCCCCTAAGGGTTGCGGTGCGCCTTCCAGGTCAGAGATCCCCCTGATTGGAACTAGGATGCGGTCTGCAACTTGCCTTAGAGAGTCACGATGTGCCTCTAAAGCAAAAGCCCCCACCTGGTCTGGGTTCACCTGAGTCGCGGCGCCCCAAGAACATGGCCGAGACTTGACCTTACAAATCTAGGATTTCCCTATTTTTCCTCAGCCAAAAATCCACCAAAAACATCCCAAATAAATCCTAGAACTACAATTCAATCCCTATCATAACACCAATATGATACCAGCAACAAAACCCCAGCTCAACACACTCAAATTTCCATCCAAACTCAAATTCATATCCTTGAACCTCAAAGCTAAGAACAACCATAAAACCAAAAATAGAGCACCATTAAAACAAAAATTGAAACTCACCTCATCTGTGAATTACTCCTCCTAGGCACCTAATCAAATTCTAGGCCTCAAGTCTTTAATTCCCCAAGCTTTCAGCCAGCAATTCCCGTTAGCTTCCTCGAGAATTCACCAAAGTTGAGAGAGAAAGGGAGAGGGTCGGGTTGAGGAGGAGAGAGAGTTCTGACCCTGGTTCTTTTAGTTAGTCCATCCTCTTGATAAAAGACCATAATGCTCCTTAGTACACCCTTATCTTCTAATGCCTCTTAGGGTAAAAACGTCATTAGGTACATCCCCCGCTAATCCTCAAAGTGTCTTATAAATTCCCAATTAATCCCAACATGCCCAATTAATCACCAAATAATTGCACATTAATCAATAAATCCAAGATACACTTTAAGTCCCCAAAATACCCCTAGGCTGGCCCCGAGTCGGGTTTTGGACTCCGTCGTGACTATTCCGCTAATCTGCCCACTAGGATCGCCTTGAGTCGTATATTGCAAATATATCCACATAATAATGTGGTCCTCAATCATTTCACACATATAATCACATTTATGTCGTCAACAAGCCAAAATTACAAATATGCCCTTATTAACAAGAATGGGGCCACATGCATATTTAATACACATAAGCATGAACATATGTTCATATTACCACGTAAATCATGTATGCCATGTAGTCACACATTTATTCACTTAATTCAACATATATATATCCTATTATGCCCTCCGAGCACATTAATCAAGGCACTTAGCCTTAAGAGTAAATTCGAGACGTTACATCGCCCCCCAGGTTGCCCCTTGAGCTCGCCCCTGGGGGTCCTAGTGGGCATGGACCTGGTCTTGAGGCCTCTCTTATCTTCTTGAAGCACCTCTTGGACGCTTGTCTCTTGCATGGCTTCTCTTTCCATTTTTCAAGGATCACAATTCTTTTATAAAACTATCTAATATAAAGAGTTTCTTGAGACTTCCAAGTTTTAGATTTTACGTTTTCACAGAGAGAAAAATATATCGAATATTTTTCTCTATACCTAAAAATTTATCTCAGACCTAAAATTCCAAGATCTCTAGTGTTGAGAATATCTTGTGAATCACTAAAAATCCCATCATTACTCTATGTTCCCACATGCATCTTGAGGTTTAGAGAAACATTTTGGAAGATCTTGGTCCGAGTATATAGAGACTGCTAGGATTGGATGTTTGTTGGAGATACGAAAAGATAGTGATGAATCTTGATAGTTCATCAACTGGTAAAATTCCTAATCTTTTCTATTTCATTGATTATGTATGTATATTAATGGATCAATTATTTAAAGTTTGTTTAAATAATTTTTTTGGAAATCTCTTGGGCCCACCACCCCGTGCATTCTGCTGTGCACATGGTAAACATGTTACCAACAATTGGTACCAAAGCAGTCATTAATCTCTGCATACAGTAGTTGTTGTGTGGGAATAATATGCATTCTTATGTTATTGTAATATGTGATGAATGGATGAATGTATGTGTAATATATGTTTGTTCTTAAGAGTCGTTAATTATATGGTGTTTTGGGTTTATGAATTGTTCTTATTTTTTTTTCTAGATCTACAAAATTGTAAGCAATATTTGGGGCATAGGATTTTTTGTAATTTAATTTTCTTCACTTGTAAAATTATTTTGCAAAAGTGGAAATCTCGAGCCCCAAGCACTAAGAGAGCCCGAGCCCTCTTGGAACCCACTGCACGAGGAAGCCAGGCGCACCAGGCATATCTCTACGTACCCAGACCCACGCCTTAAGGCTCCCCACCAACACCTTTTGACACCTCCTGTGCTCGACCACGCTAGGCACTCCTAGAGCCTCTCGGTGCCTCCTTCACCCAAGCATGCTAGGCGCTCCCTGAATCCCTCGGCGCCTCCTGCACTCAAGCACGCCTGACTCTCCTTGAGATCCCTCAGTGCCTCTTGATCTCGAGCACACTATACAGCTCGTCAAACCATCTATGCCAGTCACCTCGCCCCTCTTGGAACCCATGGGCCCCTAGCGCCCTTGCCTCGTGCCCAGCCACACCTCTATCGTGGCTGGTGGTGCGTATGTAGCTTTCGAGCTACCCGCACAAAGCCGAGCCCATTGTTGTAAACTTCCACTGCATGGCTCCTCACAAGAGCCCTAGGGCAATTGGATGATTCCTTGAATTTGTGGGCTTGAACCAATGTTAATTAAATTCTAATTAAATTTTGAATAAAGTTGCCCAAATTCAAAATTGGCATAAATAACAAATTGAGCTTTAATTAGCCAAGTTCAATATTTTTAAAAGATTGTTTAAAAATAATTGAAGTTATTTATAATTCAAAATTGGGCTTGAGATTCTTCATGAAGGAGATGCAGATGGAGATTCTTCATGAAGCCTTGTTTTTATTTTTAATTTTGTAATTATTGCAAGTGTTGTAATTTTTTTTATAGAAATACCCAAAACACCTGACTCACATTTATTTACTTAAATGTTTGAATGTAGTAAATGTGTTTAATAGCATTGTCATGCATTGTAACATGCCATACATATTACCCACACAATATTCAATTAAAGCTTGCATCTTATACGAGTAGCAACATGTTTTAATTAGGAAAGTCCTATTTGATTATATGCTTTTATTTGATGAATCCTATAATAAACCTAGTTTAATCTAGTACAAGGTGGTGAATTAATTTAAAAGAGTTAATTTCAAATCTAATTGATGATTAATTTGAATAGATAGACAAGTGACATTCTTAATTAGGTTAACTAGGCTTTCGAGCAGACTAGCCAATCTTGACCAAATAAGCGGTTGTTTGTAAGTCAAAAGAGAAAATAGTTTATTTTAAATTTTCACTTATGAATTTGAGGAGTGTCTCAAAATTAATTTTGAAATTAGTTTGACCTACCCTAAGGCTGGTCCATTAATTTTCAAATTAATTTGTTTAGCAATGATTATTTTTATGTGTTATTTAAATTTTTTGCATTCATGCATCATGTTTACTCATAAAAAAATTACTGATATTCATTATATATGTTAAATTCATTTTATGTTATTTATTTATTCTAGAAATCATGTCTGTGTTAGATTATATGAAATATAGGCATATGAACAATTCTATACATGTAGGTGGAATATTATATGGATTGTACATATATGAAGAGAGGATCGAACATTGTATACCTCCAGCCATTGCAATTGATAACCTTGATCTAGCTTTAGATCTACAAAAGAAAAGAAACAGAAATTAGAACGAGTACACAGGCTTCCAAGCTCTCACTAAGTCTTTTAGATGGAGTTACTGATAGTCAGAATGAGCAGTGAGCTTGGGAACCGATACTCTATATTTATAGAGTGAGACCTACCCTCAGAGTCTCTGCCACAGATTGAGATATTCTCTCAATCAGTTGGGATATGAAAAATCGGGTAACAAATAATGTTGAGCATTAATTAGAATATTTTGTCAATAAATAAAATATTGACTTTGATATATTAAATCAATTAGTTGTAAAAAATTGATTTTATATACCGTATAAATAAATATTCTAATATTCTTCCACTTGGTCAGCATTTAAATTAATGTATTACTTAAGCCCGACGATTATCCTCGTTAGATAATAAACACATGAATCATGGCGATAGGTCCTCTTTTAATGGTGAGTATTATCTTCCATGTATTGCAATATATTTATTACATAACAATGTAATTTATGTGGCTATGTACTTAAACGAATAAACCCTATGTTTATTCAGGTCCAATAAAATTTTCTCAAATAAAATTAAAATGCGCATAAATATGAGAAAACATCAAAATAAGAATTTCATTTATAATAACTTCAGTTTGTACAATAAATTTACATAAGGGAACCTAGTCCCATGTTCACTACATGATCCTTGAATTTATGAGGTGGCAAGCCTTTCCTCATAGGCTTCTATCTTGGGTCACCAACTTATCGCCTCGAGCTCTTCATCAACCCAACGGCTACAACGCAAGCTCGAGGAGGTAATGGGGAATCTCTCGATGGTCGAGGCGGAGAAGGATACTTTGTCTGCATGGGTCTGTGACTTGGAGAGTCAACTGGTCGAGACGGTTCACCAGAGAGACACTGCTTTAGCCCAGGCTGCATCAACTTCTCACTCCAACACCAGGCTGGAAGCTACCATCCATACCTTAAATAATAGGATTACTGTGCTCGAGGCTGGGCTTGTGAATGCTGAGAACGACATAGTTGATCGTACGCTGCATGCCGTATGGAGGACTAACCCCGTCGTTGACCTGTCTCCCTTTGGAGATTATGCAGTTGAGAAAATCTCTGAGTGGAAGGGTCGGGATGGAAACTTGTAGAACCCTTTGCATTCGGCTTATATATGTTGTTGCCATGTAATCCCTCATATTATTTCCCCCTTTTTTTGTGTTTATCAAACTTAAGGGACTTTGGTAAGTCCCTCTTATTATTATTATTTATGGACTACATATCTCTTCCTTGATCTGATGATGATAATCTTTTTGGTACACCTTGACTATACTTGTAAGGGCATGTTAACACATTGGGTTCCCAGGGTCCTTTTATATCCTTTGCGTGCACTTGTTACTTTTTGCGAGAAGCGTCCTTCTCGTCATTATGCATAGTACTATTTCTTCAAGGATCTCTTTTAGGACCCTTTTTGGCTAGCCGACTTAGTGGCCGTTCTAGACTTATTGGAAGATTCCTTCCTTACGACCTCACCCCCTGTGTGAATGCCTTGATATTCAGATGCTTGCATAGAGAAGAAAGATAGCATGCAAAGTTGCGAACAATTTCATTCATAGTAGGCAAGTTACAATGACATATATGAAATGGTTACATCTACTTGGGGGGTTATCTAGGTAACCTCTTTGATTTTATCCACTAAATTAACATAACATGCAATAAACTAAACATGGATATTCTTTGCATCGTGGAAGTTTTACTGGTAGTATTTCTTGAGGTGTTCCGCATTCCATGCTCGGGGTATTACGGTGTTATCCATGCGTACCAGTTTGTAAGTGTTTGGTGGTATGCATTAAGAGACTTGGTAGGATCCTTCCCAGTTCACCCCTAGTACCCCCGTCCCCGGGTCTTGCGTGTTGGAGAGTACTTTTCTTAGTACCAAGTCTCCTACCCTGAACATTCTTTCTCGCACCCTCGAGTTGTAGTACATTGCTGCCCGCTGCTGGTATACAACCACTCTCATTTGCGCCCTTTCCCTTCTTTCTTCTAACATGTCTAAGCTTTCAGTCATTGCTACATAGTTGACCTGGTCCTCGTATGCCTGTATCCTAAAGGAGTTAACCTTCATTTCAATCGAGAGAACAGCCTCACATCCGTATGCTAAGGAAAAAGGGGTCTCCCCAGAGGTTGTGCGCGGGGTGGTCCTATATGCCCAAAGCACATTAGGTAGCTCCTCAACCCAGGCTCCCTTCATCTTCTCTAGCTTCATTTTTAAGTTCTTCATAAGGACTTTGTTAATGGCTTCCACCTTCCCATTGGCCTATGGATGCACAATAGCTGAGAAGGTTCTCCTTATTCCTCTTTCCCTACAGTACTCCTCGAACGTTTCCCCCTCAAATTGGGTGCCGTTGTCATAAATGATTTTGTAGGGCACTCCGTACCTACAGACAATGAATTTGTTGACAAAAGTGGCGATATGCTTGGCCGTTATTTTTACTAGAGGTTCTCCTTCAATCCACTTGGTGAAGTAATCTACGACTACGACTGTGTACTTTGCTCCACCCCTGCCATTCGGGGGTTTTCAGGAGTAGTTTGCGTGTCTCTGGCATTTGTCACATTTTCTCGCGAAGTCATTTGCATCCCTCTCCATGGAGGGCTAGTAGTACCCTTGCCTCATGGCTTTCCTGGCCGTGGATGGTCCACTCGCATGGTTGCCACAATCGCCCTCATGTATCTCATATAATACTTTCATTGCCTCCTCCTCACCAATAGACTGCAAGAGCGACACATTAAACCCTTTCTTGTACAAGATCCCGTCTACTAAGGTGTATCGGGCAGCCTTAAAAACCAGCCTCCCTCTTGTCTGTTGGCAGAGCTCCATCCTTCAGATAGCTTATAATTGGGTCGGCCCATGACTCCTTTGGGATGCTGACCAGAAGAACGTCTAAATCAATGATGCTTGGCTATGGTAAGTATTCCAGAGATACTGATTCGAGGATATCCCCATCCTTAGTAGAAGCTAGCTTCACGAGGGCATCAGCATGGGTATTCCTCTCTCTTGGGATTTTCTCTATGCTATACCCCTCCAACTGCCCCAGATAGCCTGTTACCCTTTCCAAGTATGCAACCATCTTAGGACCCCTCGCTTGATACTCTCCCTTCTCCTGGAACACCACCAACTCTGAGTCACTCAAAATGTGTAAATGTGTTACCTTTAGCCCCTGGCCAACCGCAACCCAGCTAGGAGCGCTTCATATTTCGCCTCGTAATTTGAGGCGTCGAACCCAAACTGTATCGCGCAGTACATCCTGTGTCCCCCGGGTCCAGTCATCATGATACTTGCTCCAGCTCCTCCTTCGTTGAATGCTCCATCTACATGGAGGCTCCATTCCCCAAAATTCCTTTCCTCTCCTTTTCCCAACCGACTGTCCCTCTCCTTCATATCCTTCTTCATTTGGTTGATAGGTGAACTCCACTATAAAGTTTGCAAGCACTTGCCCATTGATGGAGGTCCTTGGGGTATAAGTGATGTCGAATTGACTTAACATAATCGACCATTTCATCAGTCTCCCCGAGGTTTTAGGTTTATGCAAGACCTGTCTTAAAGGGCTATCAGTGAGTACCTCGATCACATGGGCATGGAAGTAGGGGCTTAACTTCCTTGAGGCCACGACTAATGTGTATGCTAACTTCTCTATCTCTGGGTATCGGTTCTCCGCATCTACCAACCGTTTTCTGGTGTAGTACATGGGTTGTTATGCCTCTTCTCTCCTCTAACCAAGGCAACACTTATGGCATGCTCGGATACTACTAAGTATAAGTATAGTCTTTCGTCCTTTTCAGGTTTATCCAACAAGGGTGGCTTCCCTAAGTGTTCCTTCAAATTGCTAAAAGCATCCTCACATTCTCCATCCCAAGCAAACTTTTTGCTCCCTTTTAGGATATTGAAGAAGGGGAGGCACTTGTCCGTAGACCTTGAAATGAATCTGTTAAGGGCTGCTACTCGTCCCGTTAGACATTGCACCTCCTTCTTATTCTTGGGTGGGCTCATTTCTATTAGGGCCTTTATCTTATCAGGATTAGCTTCGATACCTCGGGAGTTGACCATGAAACTCAAGAACTTTCCTGAGGAGACACTAAAAGTGCACTTGAGTGGATTCAACTTCATTCGGTACCTCCTGAGTGTGTCGAACAACTCACCTAGGTCCCTGTTGAGTTCTGTGGCATTTTTTGTCTTCACCAACATATTTTCAACGTATACTTCCATGTTCCTTCCTATCTTGTTAGCGAACATTTTGTTCACCAATCTTTGATAGGTAGCACCTGCATTCTTCAATCCGAAAGGCATCGCTTTATAGCAGTAGAGTCCTTTACCCATTATGAATGACGTATGCTCTTCGTCAGTTGGGTTCATAGGTATCTGGTTTTATCCAGAGTAAGCATCCATGAAGCTAAGTAACTCGTGCCCGACCGTCGCATCCACCAGCTGATCTATTCTTGGAAGCAGAAAATTGTCCTTAGGACAAGCCTTATTGAGGTTCGAGAAGTCCACACAAGTCCTCCATTTTCCATTCGGTTTTGGGACTAGTACAGGGTTTGATACCCATACAGGATAGAATGATTCACGGATGAACCCATTCGCCTTCAATTTGTCAACCTCCCCCTTTAAGGTTGCGTACCTCTCCGGGTCAAGCGCTCATCTTTTCTGCCTAACGGGCCTTGCCTCAGGGGCGATATTCAAATGGTGGCACATGATCACATAATCTATCCCCACCATGTTTTCGTGATTCCAGGCGAATACATCCAAATTGTCCTTCAAAAACTCACCAACTTCTCCTTCGTGTCATCTTGAAGGTTTTTTCCCACCTTCAACTTTCGTAATGGCTCTTCCATCACCACGATTTCCTCTAACTCCTCCATGGGTTCGGCCCCTGGTTCCTCCATGATTCTGGGGTCTAGCTCCTGCAGGTTTGCGCCTCCTTAGACTACCATCGCCACTGGTTCTCGTAGTTTCACAGAGGTGCAGAGGGAGGTGTTATAACACTCCCTTGCTTCTCTCTATTCTCTTTTCATACTCGTTATTCCACCAGGAATGGGGAACTTGATGACTAGGTGATATATTGAAGTTATTGCTTTCAATTCTCTTAGGGATGGTCTCCCCAATACCGCATTGGAAGCTGAAGCACATTCTACCACGACAAAGTTTTCCATGACTATGGTCTGTCTGGGTTGTTCTCCCATGGTGAGTGCCAATTCGATCACCCCTAAGGGTTGTATCGAGTCCCCTGTGAATCCGTATAGGGAGGATTGTCAAGGTTTCAAGTGTCTAACGCCCAAACCCATCTTCTCCAAGGTGGGGCGATACAAGATATCCACGGAACTTCTGTTGTCTATGAGGACCCAATGTACCCGCATGTTGGCCAATTGAATCGTCAACACCAAAGGATCATTGTGGGGAAAGTGCCCCCTTCCTACATCCTCCTCTGTGAAAGTGATTAAGTCATTTTCTCCCTTAAAGCTTTTTGGGGGTCGTTGCTCCAAACACATGACACATGGTGGTGGACTCCGTTTTACTTCTCTAGCGTACTTGTCTCGACCCTTCCTGAACTCTCCTCTAAACCCCGGACCTCCGAAGATTGTTCTCACTTCTCCTTGTATCTTCGGGGCTCTTTCTCGGCTTAGAGGTATCACCAGATCGTGCTCCGATTTCTAATTTTTCCTTCTAACATATCTGCCTAGGTGCCCCCCGCATATGAGCTCTTCAATTTCTTCCTTCAAATGGGTGCATTCTGTCGTGATATGGTTGATGTCCTTGTGGTACTGACAGTATTTGCTAGGGTCCCTCTTGGACTGATCTTTTCTCATTGGCGGGGGCCTCTTGAAGGGAACCCAACCTTCATTCGTGAGATAGATATGTTCTCTTGTGTCCGTCAGGTTTGTATAGAAGGTGTAAGCCGTTTTCCTCGGGCCGCTTCCGCGTTTGGGCCTTCTCTGGTGGTCATCTCTCGGCCCCTCATACGCCCTCTTCTTTTTTTCCCTATTCGATCCTTCATGAGTTAAGGGGTTAACATGGGATTCATTTTTTCCTACCTTTAAGTTCACATGGCCATCCTCGACATGAATGTACTTTTGTGCCCTTTTGTAGAAGTCATCTAAGTCGGTGACTTCCCTTTTGAGCATATTATCCCAAAGCTTGCTACGTGGGCGTACTCCAGCCGTGATGGCCATCTTCAGTTCTCCCTTGGTCAGGTTTCCCACCTTGGCTACCTCCATGTTGAACCTATGAATATAGCTCTTTAAGCTTTCTCCTTCACCTTGCTTTATGTTAGCGAGACTGGTGCCCGGCATGGTGTAATCTCACACAGCATGATGTTGTTGGAGAAACTTGTCGGAAAAATGTTGCCATGACCTAATGGTCCCCGGCCTCAGCCTCTTAAACCATTTGTAAGTAGGCCCTTTTAGTGTGACAGTGACACGTTGCTCTGATATTGACCCCCCTCAGCTTCATTAAATCATTGAAGGCGTCCAAGTGGTACTTGGGGTCTAAGGTACCCTTGTATGGGGTCCTATGGGGTTCTTTAAAGTTGGCCGGGAGTCATTCCAACTGGATTTCTCGTGTGAAAGGTGACTCGTAGTCGAACTCTTCATTGTTAATGTGCCCCCTGACGTCGTGACAATCTTGCTCCGAAGGCTCCTCATCTCCGTGTCTAGCTCTTGTCGCCTATGTATAGAGTCCCTTATCTCGGTGGGATTGACCTTTCTCTTTTCTCCATCCTTCGGAGGGGCCACAGGGGGCTTCGTCCTCACTTCTGACCTCCTCCCATTGAGCTTTTCTCTTAGGTCTGGCATCACCTCCTTAGAGGTGACTCCGGCCTCGTTCCTATGACCATCGTTGTTCCTCCGTCTTTGCTCCTAGGGATATTTCGCTAGCCTAGGTCCCTTATGGTATTTTGTCTGGGGGGTGTTGCTGGTGGAAAGTCGGGTTCTCCCATCGTCCACGGGGATAGCAGTTTCCCCTCTTTCTTGCTCTTTCTCTTTGTGCTTCGGAATGGGTAGGCTCAACTTTCCTTGCAGAAGGTCGTTTAAGACCTCCTGCATGTTCTCTAGCGTGACTTCCAACTTTTGGTTCTTCTTGTACAACTCGCAAATTTTTTCCACATAGAAGTGATTCCTCGAGCTGGTACTCACCGAGTGTACATTGGGACTTTGGCCTGGCATCCGCGTCGAGGGACCTGGGTCTCAGTGGCCAGAGCAGGGTGCCACTGGGGGTCAGGGATGTGGAGGCACTGGTGGCTGGGTGACCTCCGTCAGACAAGATAGCTGAGGATGATGCTTCTTTCTCCTCCATTAGTGGAGGACATTCCCTCGGCATATCCCTCTGCTTAGGTGGAGGGGGTTCCTTCCCAGAGGCCCTCAGTTGCTCTCCGTCCAGGCGAACCTCAACATCTTCTAGTTGGCATAGGCATTTTGAACGCCTTGGCATTTCTCCCTTTCTAGAAGTGATGAAAGAATGTTGGCTTGATACTCGTTCTTCCCACAGACGGTGCCAAACTATTGACGGTGAGAACTCATCAACGATATAAGGTCAGAAAACTCAAACTGTCTTGTCAAAGATATGTAGGAAGAATAGGAAAAGAGAATGAAAGAGCAAAAATGCAGAACTCCAATGGAGCAAAAATCGTATCTTCCTTAATTTTCTGTGTAGACAAAGAATTTTCCAACCCCCTATCCTGAGGGGTCAAAGCCTATTTATAGGTGGGCTCTATTGGCCCCTGATACAAGGGGGTCCCAAGGGACAAGGAAATATGCATGTACATTGCCAGGGTAGTGGCTGAGGACATTGTGGTGTCGACTCTGACATTGCTAGGGTAGTGTCTCAGGACATCGTGGTGTCGACTCCGACATTGACAGGGTTATGGCGTAGGACATTGTGTTGTCGACTCTGGCATATGGTCGAGGGTGCTCAGGTAGTGCCTCCACTCTCCGTACGGGTTCGTACCGCCACTACTTGTCAGACGCAGATGTCAGGGCCATGCCTCTGTCCTCCTCAAGATTATACACCTCATACTCATATACATACCTTGTACCTAATGGTCCTTTTTATATATCCAAGACACATCATCTCTCAAATATTTCTCCCGTTCTGCTGAGTGTGGTTGATCTTGGGAATTCATCTCTACGGTATAGTGGGTTTCCTCTGGATGTCATGTGAGGAGTTCGTAACATTGGGGAAGCACATGTGTTCAGGCCAATCCATTGGCGGGTGACATGGGTGCCCACTGGGCCTAGCCCAGATCTTGCATAGCTAGACTGGCCCTCAGGGGTGCCTCCATCCAAAGACCTCAATGCGTGACATACAGAGAGCCTTGTGAAGGTCTTCTCAGCAAGTCACCCTTAGCAATCGACTCCATGTGAGTTTGTCCCTTGCGTCTCGGCCCCTAGCACAATGAGCCATGCCCGCGTCTCGACCCCTCGCGCAACGAGCCCCCTTGTGCGTCTCAATTCCTCGCACAGCGAGCCTCCCTACGCGTCTTGACCCCTCACGCAGTGAGCCATTCCCGCGCGTCCCAGCCCCTCGCGCAGCGAGCCATCCTTGGAAAGTGGGGTCCTTTATAACAGTGGCCTCACTTGGAGGCATACAGGAAGGCAAAATTCCACATAGCATGACGCCTCCTTATACAAGGCCTTCCTCCTAGTGGACAACCTAATGGATGGCCTCTGTTAGGCGAGGGGCTATGTCCATGATCTCGAACATAGTGGCCCATGTGGCCTCAATCTCGTTATGCGAGCCAGGGGCGTCATGGCATCTACGTACCTTTGATTCTCATATAGCGAGGCTATTTCATCCTTCATCGTGATGGCTTGTGAGACAACTTACAAATGGCTAAGCATATGACCCTTGGATGAGGATCTCTACATTAAATTCTTCTTCAGAAATTATCCAACATTCACAAAATCAATGGATCGGGTTCTATATTGAGAGTTTAGGGGGCCATAGTAGTGGGAACGATTTTACTGATCCCAACCCTCCCTCAATATGGTCAACTTTGGAACAACGACGAGTTTCGAGCCTGAGAATTAAGTCATATAGGATGGTTAGAAATAGACTTAGAAAATAATAAAGATGGCTTAATAGTCTAAGTATAGAAAACACACTCTAAATTATAAAGAAGGCTTACATAATTTTTCATAAGAAATCATAACTGATAGGTCCGAGTTATGTTTGCTTAGACTAAGTTTTTCTTTAGAATCTATTAGGTTAAGTTCTAACGTATTTTCTTGATTGTTAGAACTTTCTTGAAGATGTCGCTACGAAGGTCTGCTCGTACGAATAGCAATGCCTCCAGCAACGCCAACGAGATTCACGAAGCCCCTCCAGTTCGAAGAAGGGGAACACGTGGTACTACTGCTGCTACTAATAGGAATATACCACCACTAGTTGACAACACTACTAAGATTATCTGGTTATGACAACAAGTAGAAGAACTACTGCAGCAACAATGACAACAGCTTCAGCCACCATCTCAGCCGCAACCTCAGCCAACGACTCAAGCACCCCAGCAATGGAAGATTGTAGAATATCTGTATAGGGGATGGTCGATGGAGAACTATGCACCTTATCCAGCTCAGTACATAGAGCCAATCTATGAGTGTTTCCGTAAGCAGCATGCTCCAAACTTTGAAGGGAAAACCGACCCCTTTGAGGCTGAAGAATGGCTAAGGAATGTAGAGCCAATTCTAGCACACATGAACCCCAGCAACATGGATCGCATATCTTGCGTTTCCTCTCTACTGATAAAGGATGCTAGAATCTGGTGGGATTTGGTACAACAGACTCATGATATCACCACCATGACTTGGGCTAGATTTGTGGAGCTGTTTCACAAAAAGTACTACAACTCGGCGGTTATCGCTACAAGGGTGGAAGATTTTTCCAATCTGAAGCAGGGCAATTTGATAGTAGTCGAGTACACTCAAAAATTTGATCATCTAGCTAAGTTCGCACCAGAGTTGGTCCCAACCGCTTTCTTGAGGGTTACCAAGTTCACTAGGGGACTCAGACCCAAGATTGAGTTAGGTGTCAAGCTGGAAAATCCTTGAACCCATTCTTATGCCGATGTTTTGGAAACGACTATAGAGGTGGAAAGGCTCCAAGAAAACGTTAGTAAGGATGAGGCCAGCAAGTCTAAACCCAAGCAGCAGAATCAGACTCAGAATGGTCGACACCACAACAACAACTAGCATAGCAATAATGGGCAGAAAAGGAATCATCCTGATAATATGTAAGCCAACGTTGACAAAAGAGCACAGACTAATAATTGTAATAATAAGTTGGGTTATGTGGAATACCCTCAGTGCTCCAAGTGCTAGAAAAGTCATCCTGGGGAGTGTCCGGAAAACACCAAGTGTTATTTCAATTATGGCAAGGAAGGTCATCGAAAAAAGGATTGTCTGCAACTCAAACCCGAAGAAAAGAAGGACAACAAGATGGTTTCAGCCAGAGTCTTCGCCTTGACCCAGGGAGAAGCCGAAGCTAGTAACGAGGTGGTCACATATCAGCTTCCTATCCTCGATATATATGTTCAGTATTGTTTGAGTTGGGAGCAACACACTCATATATCTTGTTAGGAATGATAGAGAAATTAGACAAACCTTGTAAAAGATTTAGAACTAGGTTTGTTATGAAACCACCTTTGGGCGAAGTAGTTCTGTCATCACGAATATTACGAGGAGTACCAATCAAAATCGAGGGCACGGTACTAGAAGGAGACATGATAGAGCTAGAGATCAAGGACTTCAACGTTATATTGGGCATGGGCTGGCAAGCAAGACATGGCGCAACCATCGACTGTAGACGTAAGCAAGTGAAGTTCAAAATTCCTTACGATGAGAAACTATGTTTTATGGGAAAAGTTCTAGGACTACGAGGACTACGGACACCGCTTATCTAATCTCTCAAAGCTCAGAGGATAATAGAGAAAGGATGTCACACATTCTTAGTAAGCACCACAGTTATGGCACAGGAAACTCTGTTAAAGGTTGGAGACGTTTGCATTATAAAGGAATTTCCAGAGATATTTCCTGACGACTTACCAGGGTTACTGTCTACTTGGGAAATTGACTTCATAATTAAACTAGTACCAGGAATCGGGCCTATCTCGAAGGCACCATACTGGATGGCACCTATAGAACTCAAGGAGTTGAAAACGCAGTTACAAGAACTCTTAGACTTGGGTTTCATCAGACCAAGCCATTCACCATGGGGAGCACCGATTCTATTTGTGAAGAAGAAGGATGGAAGCATGCGGATGTGTATCGATTACCGCGAGCTGAAAAAGTTGACAATGAAGAACAAGTACCCGCTACCCCGGATCGACATATTATTTGATCAACTTCGAGGAGAGACTGTATTTTCAAAGATTGATCTATTGTTCGATTATCACCAGCTCAAGGTAAGGGAAGAGGATATACCAAAGACAACTTTTAGGACTCGATACGAACACTACGAGTTCCCAGTCATGTCTTTTGGTCTTACCAACGCTCCAACTACATTTATGGACTTAATGAATTGGTTCTTCAATGATTACTTGGACAAATTCATCGAGTGTTCCTTGACGATATTTTGGTGTACTCCAAGGATGAAGTCAAGCACGAGGAACATTTAAAACTGACCGCTGCGACTAAAGGAGCACCAACTTTATGCCAAATTCAAGAAATGTGAATTTTGGCTATCACAAGTAGCATTCCTTGGCCACATAGTATCCAAGGATGGAGTTACAGCAGACCCAACTAAGGTAGAGGTTGTGAAGGATTGGCCAAGACCTAAGAATGCATTAAAGGTTAGAAGTTTTCTCGAGCTAGTAGGCTATTATTAGAGATTTGTATAAGGCTTTTCTAAGATAGCCACTCCACTTACTAACCTGACCCGGAAACAACAAAAGTTCAATTGGACGAAAAAAATGTCAACAAAGCTTTCAGTTGCTCAAGGATAAATTATGCTCAGCACCAGTACTTTGTGTATTGACACCCAACGACAAGTTTGTAGTATATTGTGATGCGTCGAATCAAGGTTTGGGTTGTGTGATGATGCAAAATGACAAAGTAATAGCCTACGCCTCAAGGCAGCTGAAGGAATACGAGCAACACTATCCAACAAATGATATGTAGTCGCAGCGGTGGTCTTCGCATTGAAAATATGGTGCCACTATCTTTATGGAGAATGTTGTGAGATTTATACAGACCACAAGAGTTTAAAATATTTCTTTACTTAGAAGGAGCTCAACATGAGGCAATGCAGGTGGTTAGAACTAGTAACAGATAATGTCTGAGAAATCCTATACCACCTAGGAAAAGCGAATGTAGTTGCTGATGCGTTAAGTCAGAAGAGTTATGAAAATCGGGCTGCATTATCCGGACTTGAAAAGCCGCTTCAGTAAGAGCTGATTAATGCCATAATAGAAATAGTCAGGGGTCTACTAGCTAACTTGTCCATCTAGTTGAGTTTACTAGGAGATATACAGATCTGGCAAGAGTATGATGACACGTTAGTATCGCATATGGTTGCAGTGAAAGAAGGCAAGGCTACAAATTTCTCCATATCAGGATAGGGGTTCTTGAGATATAAAGGTTGGGTGTCCGTGCCAAATGACTATGAGATTAAGATGAATATTTTAGAAGAGGCACACACTACCCCATACTCAGTTCACTCGGGGTCTACCAAGATGACTTGCGACCTTAAGGCACTATACTGGTGGCCGAGAATGAAGAAAGACATAAGAGAATATGTGTCCAAATGCCTTATATGCCAGCAAGTGAAGGTGGAACATCAGCGACCCGCAAGCTTATTGCAACTGTTTAGTATTTCGGAATGGAAGTAGGAAGACATAGCCATGGACTTTGTGATAGGATTACCACAAAAAAAAATAAGCACACGACTCGGCTTGGGTTGTGGTAGATAGACTCACTAAGTAAACTCACTTCCTGCCTGTCAAGACTATGTACACTACGGACTAGTACATAGACATTTATGTTTGAGAAATTGTATGATTGCATGGAATCCCTAAGACCATAGTATCTGATAGAGGATCAGTGTTTACATCGAGATTTTGGGTAAGCTTTCAGCAAGCCATGGGTGCCAAGCTAAGTTTCAGTACGACATTTCATCCTTAAATCAACGGACAGTCTGAGCATACCATACAAATTTTAGAAGATATGATGCGTGCTTGTGTACTAGACTTTGAAGGATCATGGAGTAAGTATTTGCCACTTATAAAGTTCTCCTACAATAATAGCTACCAGGAAACAATCGGTATAGTGTCCTTTGAGTTACTTTATGGAAGGAAGTGTCGGTCACTGTTACATTGGGATGAGGTAGGAGAAAGACAACTTCTTGGACCCGAAGCTGTTAAAGAGGCTCAAGATGCAGTGGAGCGAATTAGAAAGCATATGCTCGTTGCTCAGAGTCGACAAAAGAGTTATGCAGATGCCAAGCGACGAGATGTGGAATTCAAAGTCGGAGATTATGTCTTCTTAGGAATATATCCTATGAAAGGAGTGAAGTGGTTTGGGAAGAAAGGCAAACTTACTCCCCATTTTATAGGTTCTTTTGAGATATTGGACAAGGTGGGATCAGTAGCATATAGATTAGCCCTACTACCAACTCTAGCAGATAGCCACAATGTGTTTCACATCTCGATGTTGTGTAGATATGTGTCAGACCCATCTCACATTCTCAAGTATGATACGTTAGCACTTCAGAAAGACCTGAGTTATGAGGAACGACCAGTTAACATCCTTGAGAAGGGGATGAAGAAATTATGGTCCAAAAGTATTCTGATAGTCAAGGTCTTATGGAGTAATAGTACGGAACGCGAGGCAACGTGGGAGTTGGAGGGAGACATCCGAGAACGGTATCCGGAATTGTTTGGTAAGTAAATTTTGGAGACAAAATTCTTTTAAGTAGGGGAGAATTGTAGCATCTCAGAATTTTACTTAGCTAGATAGTAGTAGCTTGTGTTGTAATATTGTAGTTTTCGTGGTTATTGGTTCAATACGGGATTTAGTTGGAAACTCATAGAGATAGTTTTGGATTTTATAAGTTTAGCCTATAGTTTAAAAATATTAATTTTATCATAAGGTTTGATTATTATAGTTGGTCCTAGAAATGATATTTATTTTAACCTAAGGTTTAGTTGGAATAATTAAGAATGTGACACTTGTCACATGCATTTTTATTAAATATTTAAGGATTTTAGATGAATAGTTTAATAAAGGATAGACCTAGGAAGTCTAAAACCTTCCCTCAGCTGTTGGGATCGCGTTTTATTCAGTCAAAGTGGTTTAAACAAATTCAAGTGTGCAAAAACGTGATTGATATATCAGCGTATGCCGATATATCACAGCTATAGGGGTCGATATATCACTTATGGGTGATACAGAAAACACATCGACTTCGCACGAACGAAAACACAGAGACTCGGGACTAAAGGGGAGGCGATATATCGCCTATAGGGGGCGATATATCGGCTCCTTCAGCATAGTTTGAAAATCTGTGGAATTCGAGCTAGAAATAGCCCTTAACAACTTGGACTTTCTCTTGAACGTTTTTACTGAGTTCTGGGCATCTGTTGAGCAGAAAATTCTAATTTTATTCAATTATTTATTCTTTTTAAAATGAGTTAGTTTCACTCCTTGAACTCTATAAATAGGACCTTTCACTCAGTCATTTGCTTCATCATTCTAGCATTCTTCATAGCCTCCAAGCTGTTAATTTCATACTAGAGAGAAACATTAGGGTTTTGGGGTTAAAAGCTATCCAATATAAGCTTTTCTAAACACTTGGGACGTAAGATAGAGTGATATTTCGGTATTGAGGTGTAGATCGAAGTTCTAATTTATCCAAGGTATTCTTTATCCTCAGGTTTAGTTTGTTATAGTTCCTCTTATTCTTTTCATTTTCTTCAAAATCCTAATTTGTTATAATGGCTTTTGGTTAGGTGTTTGAGTTTCTTGAAACTTAAGGTTTTTCTTTAAGTTCTTATCTTGATGGTTTAGATCTTCTTTTCATCTTCTTCTCTTTAGAAAACTTATGATATTTACTGTTTGGTTTTAGGAGTTTCCAATCACGCTCGTGTCTCCAATATCCCGATTTTTGGTAAGGAAAATAGGTTAGATTTTATGTGTTATGATTATGTTCATATGCTATGTGTATGTATGTATATATATGTATATGTTTTATGTTGTAGTCACTTGGGAAATGTAGTTGCTTAGATAGCAAATAAGCAAATCCAAAGATTTTTATCCTTATCGTAGAAAGGTAGTGGGAGGACCTAGATGGTTTATCATATGCTATATTGTGTTTAAACCTAACTCGAATAGTAGCAAGAGGACCTAGATGGTTTCTATCACATACTACGATAATGAGTTAATGGCCATTAATATGGTAGTCCTATGTTTTATGATTTACGTTTTTACGTCATACATTTTATGATTTATGTTTTTACGTTTTATGACTTATGATATGTTTTAATAGATTTTCCTTGCTGGGCATTAGGCTCATTCCTTTTTATTTTAGATGATGCAGGAAAATAAGCTTGGAAGGTGGGATGGATTCATGAGAGCATTGGCATGTGTATTGGGAGAGGACTGAATGATTGGACTGATGGGAAAGATCGAGGATGACGTTTATGTTTTGAAGACTCTTTAATTATGTATTTATAATTTTCCCTATTTAGTATTTGGACAATTCATTAAAGGATTTGTTTTCTTTATGATTTTATGTAAAACAATGGGATCTCGTATTATGGATTTTCTAATAAAGTTCTATTATTTTATGTATTCGAAAATAGTAGTTATGCTTAGTAGTTTTAGTGGTCCGAGGTCTTTAAGTTGGTCGGGTTGTTACAAGTAGGCAGTCTTATTTACGCCATGCTGTGTACAAGACCTAACATTTGTTATGCAATAGGGATATTCAGTCATTATCAATCCAATCAAGGATTGATTCATTGGGTGCAATAAAAAATATTCTCAAGTATTTGAGGAAAACTAGAGAATATATGCTTGTATATTCAGATGTTGTGGATACACTGATTCTTATTTTCAATTAGATATAGATAGATGGATTTCGACTTTTTGATCAGTGTTCACACTTGGTGGAGGAGTTGTAGTTTGGTGCAGTATCAAACAAACGAATATTGCAAATTCTACCATGGAAGCTGAATAGATAATGGCTTATGAAGCAGCTAAAGAGGCTGTGTGGCTCAACAATTTCTATATTGATCTGGAAATTGTTCTAGACATGGATAAGCCGCTGGTCCTATATTGTGACAATAGTGGGGCGGTAGCTAACTCAAAGGAACCGATGATCAAGGAAATAAAATCTAGAAGAAGTACCACTTGATCAGCGATATAGTTCATAGTGAGATGTAGCAGTTATGAATATAGCTTCAAAACATAGCCTTACAAATCCTTTTACTAAGACTTTAGCTACTAAGTCTTTTAAGGATCGTGTTAGAAACATGGGTTTGAGAGAGATGCCTCATTTGCTTTATGGAAAGTGGGAGATTGATAAGAATGGTGCCCTTGAAAGCATATGTATTAAACAATATTTTATGAAATAAATAATCAATATAAAATTTTGCATATATTGAGTTTTTATTATAATTATTTGAATAATACTATATGAATATCATAAAATTCCCAAACTCCCAAATTCGTTGTCAAACTGAGTCCCATTATCATATACGATTTTCTTTGGGAGTCTATAGCGACAAATTATGTTCTTTACTATGAAGTCAAGTACTCTATGTTCTTTGAGGTTATTGTTGCCAATGGTTCGACTTCAGCCCAATTCGTAAAATAGTCCACCACGACAACAACATAACAAACTCATCCTTTCCCTGTTGGCAGTGATCCAATCAAATCTATCCCCCAGACAGCGAATGGCCAAGGCGATGAAACCATCGTCAGCTCGACAGGTGCAACCCGAGCTATTATTGAGAAACGTTGACATTTATCAAACTTTTGAGCATATGAGGTCGTCTTTATTCATGGTGGACCAGAAATATCCCTGCCTGAGTATCTTCATGGCTAGATTCCCCCCCCCCCCCCCCTAGCATGATCTCCACAAAACCCTTCATGGACTTCCTTAAGAATAGCTTGGGCTTCCTTTGATGAAGCGCACCTAAGTAAGGGCATGGAATGCCCTCGCCTGTAGAGGATCCCCTTTACCATGACATACATCAAGATCTTGTATAACATTCTTCGTGCATCCTTACGATCCTCATGTAGTCTTTCGAAGGTGAGATAGTCAATGATTAGAGTCATCCAAGACGATCTTGTGTGAATTAGCTCAATTTTTTCATATTTTTCTTCTATTCATTGGTTTCCTGTTAGGAATGGTGTCCTTGAAAGCACATGTATTGGACAATTTCCTATGAAATAAATAATGAAGTTAAATTTTTGCATATATTGATTGTTTATTATTATTATTTGAATAATATTATATGAATATGAGAAAATTCTCAAATTCGTTATTGTGACTACAATCTTGTAGTGGTACGAGTGGATTAAGATTGTAGGAAATGAATTTAAATAGTTCACAGTAAAGTAAAGTTATATGGAATCTTTGGATAAAATATTGTAAGTACGGTTCACTAATATTATGAATACATGTAATCTAGATCAAGATTACTAATGTAGTAGGACATCTTAGTGGAGGTACTTTATATAATGTGGTTATACAAGAACTGGACCCTATATGTTATTAGTACTTAACTGAATACCATTTTATTTTATGAGTATTAATTAAACATATCAATAAGATGATCATATACAAATTGATTTGAATCCTGAATTTACTATGAACTCCTGTTTTTGTCATTTAAGTTCTTTGATTCACACGTTATGATTTGTCAAAATGATCAAGCTGAAAAATTTTGTTTTGGGGACTCATTGAAATGAATGGTTGGATACATAGTAAACAAATTTGGAATCTGTACTTTTCAGAGATGAATTGAATAATGGTTCTCTTAAGTGTTAGCTTTTGGGACTGAAAGGTTATTGAACTCAAATTCATCAATCAATTTTTGAATTAACCTTCAATAGTATAGTTAATAGTACTTAAGGAAACAAGAAATAATTAACGAGGTAAAAGGGTGATCTTATCCCTGCTTTAATTTTTAACCATTAATAGAGGATTGAATTGTATGAAATGATTAAATCGATGAACACTTTTTATCTTTAAAAAGTACTCTATAAATAAATGTCTATAATTGTAAGAGTGCATTCTCATATTTTTAGAGGAATAATATTGAGATTAATAAATTAAGGTTATTATATTAAAGAGATTTAATTAGTAATAAAAATTTATTGGAGCTTGAAATTATAGGTTCATAGGTCCCCAAGGTGGCTCTATAACCTCTATTCAAGGTAAGAGTTTAAACCAGAAAAAATTAGTGAAAGGGCATATTTGGAAGAAATTTGTTCTTCAATGCAAATATGTAATTGAGATTAATTAATTAATTAAAGATTAATTTTCGAAAGTCATTAATTAATTTTTTTGAAAATTATTATTATATAATAATTATGATTTTTGAAATATATAAATAATAAAAATAATTAACTTTGAATTAATTAGTTTTAGTTTATTTAAATAATGTGAAAAAAAATCTGATAATTCAAATTGGATTTGAATTTGTTTAAAATTTATTCAATAATTAAAATATTTATATGATAAGGTTGGTTATCAAATTTTAGATATTTTTTTTTGAATAAATTGATTATTGAATAATTAATAAATAAAAGTGGTTAAGATACATGCCGTGAAAAGGACATATGTCACACGCCAAGTATAGTGCTTGCACTGTGATTGCGTGTAACTGAGTGTGACACTCAGTCTAGGCTATTTTATTTATTTAATAATTATTAATAGTCATAATGTTTAATATTTGAATTTTAAATTTGAGACTTCCAAGTTTAAAATTTTACATTATCACATAGAGAAAAATATAGCGTATCTTTTTCTATAAACATGAAAAATGATCTGAGACCTAAAATTCCAAGATATCATATGTTGAGAATATCTTGTGAATCACTAAAACTCTCACTGTTACTCTACGTGCCCACACACGTCTTGAGATGTAGAGAAACATCTTCAAAAATCTTGGTATGAGTATTTGGAGACTCCTAGGATTGGATGTTCGTTGAAGATGCGAAAATATAACGAGGAATCGTGATAGTTCATCAACTCATAAAATTCTTATTATTTTCTATTTCATTGATTAATGTATGTATATTAATGGATCAGTTATTTAAAGTTTGTTTAAATAATTTTTTTGAAATCTCTTGGGCACACCACCTCGTGCATTTCGCTATGCACATGGTAAACATGTTACCAACATTTCCAAGGAACATAACTGGAATTACATTCAATGTATCCACTTCCTTGGTTGTGGAAAGTCAAACTAACACATTTGCATTGGTATTTTGCTCACGAGGTACCTTCTCGACGGAGTAAAACTCAAACACTGATAATTCGCCCTTTACCCTAGCTAAGTATGAAACCATCTTAATTCCACGAGCTTGGTACTCTCCCAAACCTTGTTTACCATGAGCTAGGAATCTTTGTAGCACTAGATGGCCTTCGCTTTCAACTCTTTGACGATTTGAATTCCAACTAGTAAGGCTTCGTATTCAACTTTGTTGTTTGAGGCACTAAATCCAAACCTTATTATTGTGTGGAAGCGATGTCCTTTAGGAATAATTAAAATGATCCTAGCTCCTGAACTGTGCTCATTAGATAATCCATCTATGAACATTTTTCCCTTCAAAGGATACCGAGTTTCAGATCCCAAAAGCCTCTCCATCAAAGGATATAGAGTTTCAGCTCCCAAAAGCCTCTTTCTGGTATAATAGACTGACTTTTGAGATCGATCTTCTTCTCGAACTAGAATTGCATTGGTTGTGTTTTTTGTCTCTGCCATATAATGGTACAAAGGCTCTGCATTAACGTGCTTTGATAAAATGGGGGATTCATCCAGATGTTTCTTCAGATCCTGGAAGGCTTTCTTGCACTAATCACTCCATTCAAAATGTTTGTTCCCCCTTAATAGGTTATAAAATGGGAGACAAAGTGATTCAGAGCAGCAATCCTTCCTGTTAAGCTCTGAATATCCTTACGCGATCTAGGGAAGGCTTGTCTAATAGGGATCTGATCTTCTATAGATTAGCTTCGATCCCCCTTGAATTTACAATGAAGCCTAGGAATTTCCCCAATGAAACTCCAAAAATACACTTATGGGTGTTCAACTTCATGTCGTATTTCCTTCCCACAATGAAACATTCCTCCAGTTCTGCCACATGGTTATTATAAGTCTTTGATTTTATGAGCATGTCATCGACATACACCTCCTTCTTTCGGTCGATCTGGTGAATGAAGATTTTGTTCACCATTCTTTGGTATGTAGCTCTAGCATTCTTCAGCTCGAATGACATGACATTGTAGCGATAAACGTTATGCTCGGTCATGAAACTTGTGTTCTCTTGGTCAACAATGTTCATCACGATATGGTTATATCTAGAGCACGCGTCCATGAATGGCATGAGCTCGTGACCGGCTATGGCAGCTACAAGCTGATAAATTCTCGGCAAAGGAATACAATCCTTTGGGCATGATTTGTTGAGGTCAGAGAAGTCGATGCATGTTCTCCATTTTCCTTTAGGTTTTGGGACCAGGATGGGGTTAGCTATCCAGGTAGGATATTTCACTTCCCTGATGAACCCGTATTTCAAGAGTCAAGCTACTTCCTCCTAAAGGGCTTCTCCCATTTCCTTTTCGAGTAGTCTTCTCTTTTGTTGCTTTGTTGGTTGTAATATTCACATTCTTAAAGAAATGGAATTTTGGTAAATTGGTCTGGCTAAGGGTATATTGGTCATTCTTTAAATTGCGTGATTTCATATTTGAATTTTTATATGAATTATGTATGTTTAAGGCCTGTCTATAGTGAGAATGAGCATTTATTTGATTTAAATGATTATTGCATTTTATTGATTTTCAAATATAGTGGATTCTTTCAAGGGATAATAATGGAATGTCACAAAAGGAAATATTCGACTTGGGTTAGGAATGAATAATTATTTAAGGTAACTAGAATAGTGTCATGATTACTATAACATCTCAATTTCCCTAATAAGGTTTAGTGACTGGATTAGGGGGCCTAGAGGGCAATAATTGATTTGATTATGTATTATGTGATTATATGCATGATTATATGAATTATGTGAGTTATATTATAATATTACTATATTGGCATGTTTAAGTGTATTAAGCATGCATGTGGGCCCGTTTCTTAATAGAATGACATTTTCGTAATTTTGGCATGTTGAGGGCATATTTGAATATATATATATGTGTGTGTGTGTGTGTGTGTGTGTGTGTGTGTGGGTTTTATGATTGATACCAAATTATTATGTGGATATATTTGGGTTAATCAGCACGAAGCGATCCTAGGGAGCAAGTTAGTGATTTAGTCATAACGGGGACTAATACCCGGCTCGGGGTGAGCTTAGGGGTATTTTAGAAATTTAGTACAAAATCGGGTTTTATTGGGTAATGGGAAATTCCTTAGTGATTATTTGAGGATATTGGAATTAACAAGGAAAATATGAGGCGATAATTGGGATTTCGGGAAATGTGGAAAAAGACTCAATTGCCCTTGAGGGCATTAGAGAACAAAGCATAGGCAAAGGGGATTTTAGTCTTTGTGCCAATGTAGTGACATACTCACTAGAGTCCTTCAGAGGCAGGAAACCAAAGGAAAAACAACACTCAGCTCTCACTCCTTCATTCTCTCGGTTCTCACTTCCTCTCTATGCAAGGTTGGGATTTTGGGGATTTTGAAGAAGAATTCTTGAACTTAAAGACTTGGAGGTGATCTCAGAACCAGGGAACAATTTAAGACAACTTAAGGTTGTGATTATACAACTGGGAAGCTTGGAATTTCATAGGTAACTTAAGTTCTGAGGTTTTTTTGTGGTTTTTGAGTTTTAGAGCTTTTCTAAAATTATGAGTTTCAGTGGTGTTTTGGTTGGGTTTCTGGGGTTTATAAGGTGTATATGATGTCTGGAAATGTTTACATCATATAGTTCTAGTTTTGGTTTGGAGCTCTAGTTGATTTGGAGGGAATTGGCTCGACGAAAATGTTTGAAAATTTGGGTTCACAAGGTCTCAACATGGCCCTCATGAACCCAGCGGCCAGGGCAGCTCCCTGAACTGCCATCGCGCTGTGGCGCTTGATGGATTGCACCGCAGCCCGTGTCCAGTGAAAATGAGGGCTGAACTCTCTGACTTGAGGAGAGCTGCAATGCTTGTGAGGGGCGCAGCGACTCAAATGGGAAACTTTGGCCAAATTAGGTTTTGGGTGGCGGGAACTCAAACCTAAGGGCTCGGGAAGGGTTCTACTACCCGGTTAAGTAGAATTCAAGGTCCCAGAGACTAGGACTCAGTCCAGAAGTCTTTATTTACTTGATATTGATGGATATCGCTTATAATGATTAAGACTAGTGTACTGCTAGGGCTTGGGATGGGATCGTGCTCGAGGGTCATTGTTAGTTAACTCGTGCTTGGACCAGAGGTAAGAAAACTTCTTAGAGAGTCAAACACTATTTAAAACACACAGTGTAATAGTCTTGGCTATCCAAGGCGTTACAACTTGGTATCAAAGCGAACCAAGGTTAAGGGTTCTTGCAGACTGGCTGGGCATGTACACTCGCCACTAAAGACAAGCTTGACTCAGGGTTTGATAAACTCTTCTAACCCTCCCCAACCGACCACACCTCTCTCCCATTTCACTATCATCTTTTTTTTTTAAAAAACTCTCTCAAAGTTTTCTCTCCTCCTTCAACCTCAAGAACACTAAGGAGACTTGGAAGCTAAGCTTGGCCTAGGAAGGGTTTTCCCTAAGGTAAAGTTTCAATAATCTAGACATTTGTAAAGTTTTATTCATAGAGTTTCAAATAGCTAATTATCTATGTTGTTTGGAGGAGTTGGTTAGGGTTTTTGAAAATTTTTGAAGGAGTCAAAGCTAGTAGGAAGATCCACACCTTAAGCAAGAACACCAAAGAGGTAAAAAGTTTACTTTTATGGTTGTTATTGTATGATTTTTAGTTTTAAGCATTATTTTGTATAGTTAATGCCTAAAGTTTCTTATTGGCGATGTAATAATGTTATGGTAGTTGTTTATAATTTTTATGATGCTTGTGTATTGATTTTTTAAAATAGGGACCAAAACCCCCAAGGGTTTTGTCGGATGCCTTAAAACAAAATACATGTTTTGAGCTGTGACTTCCAAGGGGTCTAGCATCCACTGTATATTGATTTTTGTAAAATTTAATTATACTGTGATGTTGTTGAGATTGAGTACATAAAATTTAGCTTTTGAAACACTAAAAAATGTATAAAAATGAGTGAGTTAAGCAATTTCAAAGTTTAGGTAAAAAACTGTTTTTTTTCGTATTCTTATTTTCGGAACAAAGTTTGGACAGCCACTGTATAGGGAAAATGAACCCAGTTTTTTCTAAAATTTGGTGGACATATTATTAGCATAATCTAGTATTCTACTGTAAAATTTGGTAAGAAAATACTGAACGATTTGAAAGTTATTAAGTGTCAAAGATTAGGAAAAAAAAATAAAGACTTGAAAATAAGGTCATTCTTACCTCATTGTTGGAAAATGGTTTCACCAATCAGAAATGCTCATTTTGACCTAAGATTTCACAAAGACCTAAATGGCATACCAAAACTAGAATTGGGAAATTTTGGTAACAATTGGGTAAGTAAATTTAAAGTTATGGAGTAACAAAGTATGTAGTTATAAATGTGAAAAATAAGTTTTTCACACTTTGTGTAAAAATGAGATTTTGGAACTTAAGGTAAAAAGTAATTTCAATATATAAACTTGGTAAGTCTTGAAAACATATGTTCACTAAAATTACCACTTTGAGTTTAGTGTGAATTATTTTTATTAAAGAACTTTTATTCTTTTTAAAAATAAGAGATTTAATTTATTAATAGTTAATAAATTAAAAGAGGGTTTAAAACCCTATATTTTGAGAAAATAATTAAGTGAATTATTTTTCTAGTAAGTAAAAATTGATTAATTGATTTTGGAAAATTAACTAGTCAAGATGGAAAATTTTTAACGGTTTTCCTAATTAAGACAAATTAGGCAATTTTCTTAAAAAGGATTTTAGAGATTAAAACCTTAAGGAAAATTAAAGGAAAATTACGAGTTTATTTTCTATAAAAATAATTAAGGAATTTATTAGTACTTTCTGGATATAATACCGGCTAAAATCTTACATATTTTTAACCGACTTGTTGAAAGTGCGGATTAATAGCGATGCCTTGAAAGAATAAGACTTTTAGCGGATTGTGGGAAAATACTATTGTGATACCCGAGCCTAGGTATCGAGACCTTAGGATAGGTCTCCCCAAGACTTAGAGTGTAGTCTCAAATATTTTTGTATGAATTTCCTTAATGGGTTTAAAAACCATATAAGGATCATTAGTCCTTACAAATGATTTTGAAAATGACCAAAGTGCCCAAAATAATAATAATGAATTATGAGTGCCATAATTAATCCGAGTATACTGTATGGATAACTACAGTATTGGTTAAGCGTAACTGGACTGAACGTTGGAGGGTGAAAACCTGCTGAGTGCTAAAGGACCCCAAGTAAGTCAACTTATATTGTGTGGCTGCAACATGAAACAATTATTGTATTGTGTGTTGAATAGGATACATGCACATATATACAATCTCGTAGAAAGTTACTTAGAGACATTAGTCTAGTGAGTGCTGATTTAGAAAATATGAACGGTAGCTATCTGTCATATCCTAGACGGCTGATCCCCATCACACTGCTTCATTTTATTATGTCCGGCTCATTACCACGACGAGTGGCCAAGAGGTGAGGATCACTGGTTAAACCTAGGGGCGCCAAAATGAATGGGACCTAGGAGCCCTCATGCTTACTTAATCAGTGAAAGGTTAAAACCCGAGCAAGTGCTCTGATAAGTTATTCCTGGATAGCAGCCGTGAATATTGGCCATTCAGTGAGAGTTCCTAGAGATACCAGGGGTTGCCAAGATTGAGTGAGGATGAACACCCTAGGGGCAACTGCTCACCAACACCACTGATTAACATAGAAGTCTCTGTAAAACCATGTAAATACGATTTACTCTTGGATAAGTAGTGATGCCCTAGGTAACACGATAGTTACCCTTGATGGGGATATTTATTGGCTAGATCTTAGTGTTAAGACTCATTTCTCTCTTACAGATTAGCATTTATGTTGGAGGGCATGTTATGCCCGAATTGTTGGAAGTTGTCGAGCGTTGGTCTCGAATTATATTGTCATATGATATATCTGCTTGCTCTGGGATTTTCTGAGTGCAGGGATGTATTTGTTGATAAGAAATAGTTGTGAAATAATATATCTGCTTGCTCTGGGATTTTCTGAGTGCAGGGATATATTTGTTAATAAGAAATAGTTGCAATATAATATATCTGCTTGTTCTGGGATTTTCTGCGTGCAGGGTTTTATCTGTTTATAAGAAATAATTTATCATTGGTTATCAGGCATTACCATAAGTTTGTCAGGACGCTTTCGCGTTCTTGAAATTGATTGTGTGGGGTCTGGATGGATCCGGAACTCTAATTCTCTGCATGCTTTGTTTTAAGGTTGAACTTACTAAGCATTTTTGCTTACCTAGTTGTTTCATGTTATAGGTAAGAGAAAGGGCAAGGCAGAGCAGTGAGCGCTGGAGTCTACCTTGCAAATGTACATGTGGACCGACCTTTTGGGAAGCCGTTTTATTTTTGGAAATGTTGTGTAATTTACCTAAACTAGGCTCACCTTACTCGTTATAGAATATGTTTGTAAATAAATGTTAAGTATGGCCATACGACTTTTCATAAGTTTTTTTTATACGGGTTTTTGAGACATTTTATTAAATAAAAACATTTATTTTTTTGCTTTATCGAGTCTTGAAAATCTGGGTCGTTACAGTTGGTATCAGAGCTCAAGTTGAGCCGGTTCTGTAGACAACCCACATGTACATTTCGCAAAGATGACTGGCACTCACTTTAAGTACTGTCTCTTCCATTAGTGTGTTGTTTTCTTTTTATTTACCTCAATTCTATAAATTGTAGGTTATGGTCGATATACCTGAGATAGGTGACCCTGCGATAGGAAAACTACCCATGATCCCTTCGCCTAGAATCGATTTTCTATAGACTCTTTAACGATGAGAATTCCTTGCCACTTCGAGTACGAATGATGATATCAGCGTGCCATTTGGCAATGTACGATGTACATGATGAAAGTCTTCGGTAGAGCCAGAGGAGGATCCCGAGCAGTCGGATAAGAATACTGACATAAAGTTGGATATCTTGATGGATAGCCTAGATTAGATTATACTGTGAATGTCTTATTGATACTTTTTGTAAAGACTTCGCAAACCTACTAGGTTGTAGGACTTTGGTGTAATTGTAGTTAGGGTTCTCTTTTTGGATTATCATCCTGCTAACTAAAATCCTATGGCATGATCTGTCATTATCATTTTTATTGCTAGGCTAGTATTCTTCCCTACTATACATTGTGGTATAAAGACTTGTGATGGTGCCTAACACTTGAGCCAGGGGAGGTCGAGTTGTTAATCAACCAGACCCAACCAAGAGAGCGGCCATTGACCAAGATCCAGGTCATGGCCGAGGCAGAGGAAGGGTCGGGGCCGAGGACAAAGAGTACAACCAGAACCAAATCTGGCAACTCAGATAGAGGATCTTTGAAATTTGTGGCGGCTACCGAAAGGGAAAAGGTAATCTGCGTTGGTATTAACTTTTCATCCATATGCGCTTAGGAGCTTTTTGATTTTAAATCAAATAAAAATGGCATGGAAAAGAGCTCAGCTAAAGCTCAGAACGTGCATGCCGCTAAAGCTCCAAACCAAGCTGCTAGAGTTCGCGAGATAGACGAGCAGATGAATAATCTACAAAGGCTAGTGGAGACGTAGGGAGCCCAAATTGAAAGAGGGAAAAATAGACAGGAGGACTTTGATGCCCTCCAAGATGAAAGTTTTAACACCCTTTTTGGGACGACTCCCCATGCCACCCAATAATGCTCAGAACAATGAAGTACCACCTGAAAACAATGAAGAACAGAACCCTGGCCCACAGGTAATCGTTGAGCAACCTGTACTACCCATAGAAAGAGCTGCCCGAGCAAAACCTATATCAAAAAGGTTCGGCAACCAGAATCCACCTATATTCGAGGGGAGCAGTGACCCTTCAACGGCAGAGGAATGGATCAGTATTTTGGAAAGGATCTTTGAATTCATTGGAACTACCGAGAGAGAGAAGGTAGTCTGTGCAAGCTATATTGTAAGAAAAGATGCCCGCATCTGGTGGGACGCAGCCAAGAAAGGGCATAACGTTCCCAAGATGGAATGGCCAGAGTTATTGACCTTATTCAATGGCAAGTACTTTAGTAAGGCAGTGATCGAGCACAAAGTGAATGAGTTCACTAATCTGAAGCAGGGAACATCGAGCATGCTGATATGCAAGCAAATTACAGAGGTAGGAAGAAGAGATCCGCCTCTTGAGGCAACAACAGGTTCCTGCAGGGAGCGTTCAGCCAGAGGCACCACCTATGCTGGTACCAGTAATAGTACAGGCATGAGAGGCTGGGAATAAATGGGAACCTCTCTACGAAAGGTTCAAAAAGTAGCACCCTCCAATTTTTTAGGGTAGTGCAGATCCGGCCAAGGCTTAACAGTCGATGAGTATGGTTACCACTATCCTGGATTTCATGAGGGTAGTTGGCAATGAAAGGGTGGCCTGTGCCACATATATGAATCGGGAAGAAGCTCGAATCTAGTGGGAAGTGATACCCTAGAACAAGAACGTGAATACAATGGATTGGGAGGAGTTTAGAATGGTATTCAATGAAAAGTACTATAATGATGCAGTTGGGATACAAAGACAGAGGAATTCAGTAAGCTACTGCAGGGAAACATGTCATTGACAGAGTATGCACTGAGGTTTGACAGATTAGCCAAGTTTGCTCAATACTTGGTACCAACTGATGGAGCAAGGAAGGAAAGGTTCCTTTAGGGGCTACAGCCTATGATAGCCTAGGATGTTCACATCACCACCATGCCTGGGGTGACAACATATGCATAGGCGGTAGAGAAAGCCCTTACGATAGAGAGCGCAGAGAACAAAATTCTGGTGTGAGAACGGTGCCAGGAGAGACATCAGGACGATGGGACCTCCATTTATGGGTTCAAGAAAGGGGCGAAGGCCCCAGTGACCAGAAAAGGAAGGGTCCAGATGCTAATTCAGCTCCAAGCCCTGATAGGAGGCCACGTGGTATACAGATAGGCCGCCAGGGCAGCAATGTGGGAGGGTGTCGAGCAAAGGCTTGCTTTTTGTGTGGGATAGTGTGCCACTTAAATAAATATTGCCTGAGAGCAAGAAAGGAATAAACAAGGAAGGCAGACAGCCTGAATCCACCTCGAGTGTTCGCATTGACGTAGGCAGAGGCTGAGGCTAGTCCCTTAGTAGTGACAGGTCAACTTTCTAGTGTTGGAACCTCTTATATTGTTTGATTGATTCTGGTGCTACACATTCTTTTGTTTCTAGTAGAATATTTGGCAGATTGTGTAGGCCATGTCATTATTATACTATGGGGTTCGGAACATTACTGCCCACTGGGGTGCTAGTAATTTCCAAGAGATGGGTTAGATCATTGCCAGTGACTGTGGATGGCAGAGAGTTGTCAGTTGATCTAACTGAGTTGGTTATGAACGACTTTGACATGACGTTTGGGATGGACTGGTTAGTGAAGTATGGGGCAACCATAGATTGCAAGAAGAAGATGGTACCCTTTGAGCTTGAGGGTGAGGATCCCTTTGTATTTGCTTGCACTGTGCATGGACCCTGTGTACCTATGATATCAGCATTGAGGGCTAGAGACCTAGTGTGAGGTGGTTGCATAAGATTCCTAGCCAATGTGGTAGATACCACTCAGGTTGTGATAGTGGGACCAGAAGAGACTAGATTAGTCTGTGAGTTCATGGATGTGTTTCTAGAGGATTTACCAGGTTTGCCGCCACACAGAGAGATAGAGTTTGTTATTGAACAAGCACCAGGGACAGAGCTAGTGTGTAGGGCAGCGTATCGAATGGCCCCAACAGAGTTGAAAGAACTGAAGGTACAGTTACAGGAATTGTTAGACTTGGGTTTTATTAGACCCAGTTTCTCTCCATGGGGTGCGGCAATCCTATTTGTTAAGAAGAAGTACAATTCTCTAAGGATGTGCATTGATTACAGGGGACTAAACAAGTTAACTATTAAGAACAAGTATTCTCTGCCAAGGATAGATGAACTGCTTGATCAATTGTAGGGTAAGACGGTATTCTCGAAGATAGATCTTTGATCTGGTTATCAACAACTGAGGATCAAGGAGGAAGATATACCGAAGACTGCTTTTTGCGCCAGATATGGGCATTATGATTTTTAGTTATGTCATTTGGGTTAACTAATGCCCCAGCAACTTTTATGGATTTGATGAATAGGGTGTTCAAAGACTATCTGGATCGGTTTGTGATCGTCTTCATCAACGATATTTTGGTTTATTCCCAGTCAGAGGCAGAACATGAGCAGCATCTCAAGTTGGTTCTATAGTGGCTGGGGGAACACAGACTATATGCGAAGTTCAAGAAGTGTGAGTTTTTGTTACCGCATGTGGCTTTTCTTGGCCACATTGTCAGTAGAGATAGGATCAAGGTGGACCCAGCTAAGATTGAGGTAGTTAGAGATTGGCCAAGGCTAAGTAATTCTTCAGAGATCATAATTTTCCATGGATTGGCAAATTATTATAGGCAATTTGTGGAAGGGTTCTCAAGGATTGCTACCCCATTGATGGAGCTGACATGCAAGAACTTGAAGTTTGCGTGGTTAGACAGGTGTGAGAGAAGCTTCCAGAAGTTGAAGCGGCGATAGATTACAGCTCCAGTACTGAGTCTTCCAACAGATCATGAGAAGTTTGTAGTGTGCTATGATGCCTCGAGACAATGTTTGGGTTGTGTTCTTATGCAGGCAGGAAAGGTGATTGCGTATGCATCACATCAATTAATGGAATATGAGTAGAGGTACCCCACTCATGATCTAGATTTAGCAGCGGTGGTCTTTGCATTAAAGGTATGGAGGCATTAACTTTATGAGGAGAAGTGTGAGATATACATTGACCACAAGAGTCTGAAGTATTTCTTCACGCAGAAGGATTTAAACATGAGACAGAGGCATTGGCTAGAGTTGATGAAGGATTACGACTATGAATTCATGTACTATCTAGGGAAAGCCAACGTGGTGGCAGATGCCTTAAGCCGAAAGAGGCCGGGGAAATTATAAAGTGCGAGACAGATATCTAAGGAATTGGTAGAGGATATGACAAGAGCAGGAATAGAGTTAATGGTGGGCCAGTTAGCCAATATCACACTTCAGTCTACTCTTTTGAAGAGGATAAAGGAAAGCAAGTTGAGTGATCCACAACTAATGAAGATTAAGGAGGATACTTAGCTAGAGTGGCTAAGGACTATTATGTCTCAGATACGGACTTACTGAGGTACAAGGGTCAGATTTGTATTCTGATGAATGTTGTTATCAGAAGAGAGATTCTGGATTAATCTCATACCACCCTTTACTCTTTCCATCCAGGCACCACGAAGATGTATCAGGATTTGTGATCGCTATATTGGTGGCCTGGGATGAAAAGGGATGTAATCGAGTATGTGGCTACGTTCCTGATGTGTCAGCAAGTCAAGGCTGAGCATTAGAGACTAAAAGGGCTATTACTGCCTCTGGATACCCCAGAGTGGAAATGGGAAGATATCACAATGGATTTTGTTGCTGGTTTACCCAGGATTGTGGGCCAACATGATTCGATGAGGGTTATTGTTGAAAAATACACCAAATCAACTCACTTCTTACTAGTGAGGATGAATTATACAGTTGACTAGTATGCAGATCTCTATGTGAGAGAGATAGTGCGCCTTCATGTGGCTCCGAGGTCAATTGTATTAGAACGGGACCCCACATTTACTTCCAAGTTTTGGGGAAGTTTGCATAAGGCTATGGGTACACATCTGAAGTTTAGTATTATTTATCATCCTCAGACAGATGTTCATTCTGAAAGGACGATTCAGATATTAGAGGACATGCTGCGAGCATTTGTGCTAGACTTTGAAGGTTCCTGGAGTAAGTATTTTCCTTTGATAGAGCTTTCCAACAATAATAGCTACCAGTCGACCATTGGAGTAGCTCCTTATGAGATGTTGTATGGTAGGAAGTGTAGATCGCCCATTCACTAGGATGAGATGGGAGAAAGGAAATACTTGAGTCATGTTGCAGTTCAAAGGACCAATGAGGCTATTGGGAAAATCAGAGCTCGGATGCTCGAATCTCAGAGTAGACAGAAAAGTTATGCAAATACGAAGTGCAAGAACATGGAGTTCCAAGTGGGAGATTATGTCTTCCTTAGACTTCCACCATGGAAATGGGTGAAGAGATTTGGAAAGAAAGGCAAGTTAAGCCCTAGGGTTGTAGGACCGTTTGAGATCCTGGAGAGGATTGGACAGGTAGCCTATAGATTGGCCTTACCTTCGGCATTGTCGGGCGTACACAATGTGTTTCATATTTCTACATATTGGAAGTATGTATTAGATATGACTCACGTATTGAGTTATGAGCATCTGGAGCTGCAGGCAGATCTTTCCTATGAAGAACAACCAATCCAGATACTAGACAGGAAGAAAAAGGTTCTGAGGAACAAAACCATACCTTTGGTTAAGGTATTATGGAGGAATGCCAAAGCTGAGGAGGCGACCTAGGAATTAGAGTCCAACATGCGGGATTAGTATCCCGAGTTGTTCAGGTAAAATTTCAAGGACGAAATTCTTGTACAGAGGGGATAATTGTAACGTCCCAATTTCCCTAATAAGGCTTAGTGCATGGATTAGGGGGCCTGGAGGGCAATAATTCATTTAATTATGAATTTGCGTGATTATATGAATTATGTGAGTTATATTATAATATGACTATATTGGAATGTTTAGGTGTATTAAGCATGCATGCGGGCCTGTTTCTTATTAGAAGGGCATTTTCGTAATTTTGGCATGTTGAGGGCATATTTGAATATATATATATATGTGTGTGTATTTTATGATTGAGACCACATTATTATGTGGATATATTTGGGTTAGTCAGCACGAGGCGATCCTAGGGAGCAAGTTAGCGGTTTAGTCATAATAGCGACTAATACTCGGCTCAGGGTGAGCCTAGGGGTATTTTTGTAATTTAGCACATTACTGGAATTTATCGGGTAATGGGAAATTGTAGTGCCTTAGAATTTTACTTAGTTAGATAGTAGTATCCTATGTTGTAGTATTTAATTTTCGTGATATTGGTTCAAGCCGATAATTATATGGAAATTCGTAGAGCTAGTTATGAATTTTTATAAGGTTAGCCTATTTTTTAGAAATATAAATTTTATCATAAGGTTTAATTAATGTAGTTTTTCATAGAAATATTATTTATTATAACCTAAGGTTTAGATAGAATAATTAAGAATGTGACATTTGTCACATATATGTTTATTATGTATTTAAGGATTTTAGATGAATAAAAATAATCAAGGATAAGCCTAGGAAGTCTTGAACCATCCCTTAGATGCTAGGATCTCGTATTACTCAGTCAAAGTAGTTTACATAACTTTAAGTGTGCTTAAAATGTGCAAAAACGTGGTTTAGTATAACAGTGTAAGCCGATATATCGCAACTATAGGAGTCGATATATCGCCTATGCTAATACGGAAAACACGTCAACTTTGCACGAACGAAACCACGAAGCCTCGGGAAAACATGGGAGGCGATATATCGCCTATATGGGGCAATATATCAGCTCCAGTAGCCACTTTTGAAACTCCGTGGAATTCGAAGCTAGAAACAGCCCTCAACGGCATGGACTTGTTCTTGAACAATTTTGACTGAGTTCTAGGCATTTGTTGAACGAAGAATCCCATTTTTATTCATTTATTTATTCATTTTAATGGGAGTTAGTTTCACTCCTTGAACTCTATAAATATGACCCTTCACTCGGCCATTTTCATCATCTTTCAAACACTTCTCAGAGCCTCCAAGTTGCCAATTTCATTCTAGAGAGAAACACTAGGGTTTTGGGGTTAAACTTTCAAATCTAATCTTTTATAAACACTTGGGAAGTAAGCTATAGTGTGATTTATGTGTTTAAGGTATAGATCAAAGCTCTAGCTATCTAAGGTACTCTTAATCCCCAAATCCAATCTACTTTTACTCTTCTTATTCTTTTCTTTCAGTTCAAATCCTAACTCGATATAATGGTTTTTGGTTAGGTGCTCGGTTTCTTTGAAACTTAAGGTTTTCAGTAAGTCATTATTCCAATGGTTTAAGATCTTCTTTTTATTTTCTTCTCTCTAGGAAACTTATGGTTTTACTGTTTGTTTTTAGGAGTTTCCAATCCCGCACTTGTCTCCTATATTTCCAGTTTTGGTAAGGAAAATAAGTTATATTTTATGTCCTATGTGTTTGTATGTATGCTTTTATGTTTGTAGTCACTTGGGAAATATGGTTGCTTAGATAGATAATCCCAAGATTTTTATCATTATCATAGACTATAGTTTTGTCTTAACCTACCTCTAAAATAGTAGTTAAGAGGACTATAACGATTTTTATCACATACTATGATAATGAGTTAATGACCATTAATATTGTAGTTCATTTTATTTTTTATGTTTTATTTTTTAGTAGTTTTTCCTTACTGGGCATTAGCCTCATTCTTTTTTATTTAGATTGTGCAGGTAAATGAACATGGAATGCGGGACGGATCCAAGGCGGCTTTGGCATGTGTATTGAGCAGGGAACTAAAGGAATGAACTGATGGGATCGATCGAGGATGATGTTGACATTTTGTTCTCCTTGTTATTTTTATGTATAAACAATGGGATCCCGTACTGTTGGATTTTTATAATAAAGCTTTATTATTCTATGTATGTATCCAAAAGATAGTAGCATGTCTTAGTATTTTTAAAGGTTCGAGGTCTTTAGATTAGTCGAGTCTTTACAGAAATTTCTTGGTGATTATTAAAGGATATTGGAATTAACAAGGAAATTATGAGGCGATAATTGAGATTGCGGGAAATATGGCAAAAGACTAAATTTCCCTTGAGGGCATTAAAGAGCAAAGCATATGCAAGGGGCATTTTAGTCTTTGTGCCAATGTAGTGACTTACTCTCTAGAGTCCTTCAGAGGCAAGAAACCAAAGAAAAAACAACACTCAGCTCTCACTCCTTCATTCTCTCGGTGCTCAATTTCTCTCTAAGCAAGGTTGGGATTTTGGAGATTTTGAAGAAGAATTCTTGAACTTAAAGACTTGGAGGTGATCCAAAACTGAGGAATGATTTACGACAACTTAGTGTCGGATTATATAGCTGGAAAGCTTGGAATTTCAGAGGTAACATAAGTTCTGAGTTTTTTTTTGTGGTTTTTGAGTTTTAGAGATTTTCTAGAATTATGAGTTTCAGTGGTGTTTTGGCTGGGTTTTTAGGGATTATATGTTGTATATGATGTCTGGAAATGAATGTGGGGTATAATTCTGGTTTTGGTTTGGAGTTGTGGTGGATTTGGAGGGGATTGGCTCGGGGAAAATATTTGAAAAATTGGGTTCGCAGGGTCGCGCCTCGGCCCTGTTCTTGGGGCATCATGGCCCTCATAATCTAGAGGCCAGAACAGCTCCCTGAACTGCCATCGCACCGCCGCTTGATGGACTGAGTCGCAACCTGTGTTCAGTGAAAATAAGGGCTGAGCTCTCTAACTTGAGGAGAGTCGCGACACTTGTGAGGGGTGTCGCGGCTCAAATTGGAAACTTTGGCCAAATTAGGTTTTGGGTGGTGAGAACTCAAACCTAAGGGCTCGGGAAGGTTTCTACTACTCAGTTTAGTAGATTTCGAGGTCCTAAAGACTAGGACTCCTTCCGGAAGTATTTATTTACTCGATATTGATGGATATTGCTTATTATGGTTATGACTATGGTAACGCTAGGGCTGAGGACAGGATCATGCTCAGGGGTCGTTGTTAGTTAACTTGTGCTTGGACCAGAGGTAAGAATACTACACCCAATACGTGATATATGTGATTAGTTCTTGGACCGGTTGTTAAATATAGATATGATTAGGGCTCATGCCCCTATGAATGAGCATGATTATGATTATGCCTATGATTTCTTGATTAAACATGCTTGAATACTCGGTATGTGGATAATTGCTAAATGATGTATGCTTGTTTACATTATCTAATTGAAAAGCATTGACTTATAAGTCAAGGACGACAGTAACGCATTGAGTGCTGGTTGAATGCATTGACTTATAATTCAAGGGAGGCAATAGCATGCTGAGAGATGGTCGGTATGGTTAGGCCTAATCAGAAGCGTGATATACGCTTGGCCGACCCTATGGTCATTGGAAAATTAAGGTGCCATGTATGTTGGGCTAGCTCTAAGGCTAGTTATACAGAGGATAGGTCAGTGGGCCCCGGGGTGACTCAATAGTCCCATATCCTAGGGCAACGGGCTCCGATATGACTTATTAGTCATTCATTTAGGGCAACGACCCTGGGATAACTATATGGTCATGTAATTAGGGAAACGAGCCCCAGTGTGACATTATAGTCACTTATCTAAATAGAATGCATGCATGAGTATGGTTATTACTGCTAGGCATGCTTATTATGATTCTATGATATGTTGTTAACTGCTTATGAGCATGTTTAAGTTTCTTGCTAAGCCTTCGCTCATGGGTGTTGTGTGGTTCATGTAAGGGAAAAGGGAAGTTGGACCAGCCATGAGTTGGAGAGCTTCGGTGGCGATGTGTACATATGCGGCTGCTTGACCACCACGGCCATGGTTTCTCAGTGGAACTAGGTTCAAACCCTATTTTGCCGCTTAGCTCAGCTTTTGTAACTTTTGAATTGTAATTAGCCTTTCAACCATTGTTTTGGGATCCCATGTATGAACGTAAACATTTTAATGAAATGGTTATTCCTTTTGACCAAAAATTTTAACCCTAGAACGTTAATTACGTTTAGTTAAGCGTTTATGGCAAAGAGACTCACTTAAAGAGTCTAACACTATTTAAAACATACAATGTAATAGGCTTGGATATCCAGGGCGTTACAATTACCAAATTACCCTTGAGGATGGCTAAGTTGGGAGGGGCATTTTAGTCAATTGGTGATAGATAGAAATGTTGACCATGAGTCTTTCCTTTTTCATTTTCAGCATTTCCCCTTCTTCTCCTCCTCATATTCCCTATAGAATTCTACCTTGTAAACTCTTGATTCGTCTAAGATAACAAGGGAAATTAGAAATTCTTAAAGTATTAGATTGCTTCCAATAACTTCACCGTCATATAGGATTCGAAATTTAGAGATGTAGGCCTTGATTTTGATGTTCTTCTTGTGTTCTTGAGTGTTCTTGAGAATTTGGGGGTTTTTGTTGATTTTTGTGATTTGATGAATCTATGTTGTTGGGTTATGTGTATTGATGTTAGAAACATGTTTAGGAATGCTTTTGAGGTTTAGATTATAACAGAAAACCATTGAATTGATTGGATTTCATAATTGGGGGAATTTGGGTCTTAGAACCCCAGATTTTCAATCCTTGATTTGAGACTTGAATTTGATGTTTAGATGATGCCTAGATGATGTATGCAGTGTTATATAACTGATTTGGAGTTAAAAACAACACTTGTTGTGGGCTAGCATTCATTTGGGTTGAGTTTGGAGCTAAGAAATCACAGGAGAAACACAGTTTTTCTGGGTTTTTTCGCAGTGGCGCCGTGGCTCAAGTAGATGAGAAATGCTGCACAATTGCATCACATTTGGGCTCTAAATTCTCTCTGACTGCGGCAGCCCTTTTTGGAGGGCACTGCGGTGCAAATACATTTTCTGGTTGCGATATTTGTGGTTTCTTATTTTTATCATATCTTTTGACTCCTATGTCTGTTTTGGATGTTTTTTAGATGGTTGGAAAGCTAATGAAAAGCTCTAAAATCCTAGAGCATGATACTAGTTTAGATGTGATTATTTTAGTCTCTTACTTGGGATCCAAACTTTTTAGTAAGCAATTTCAATGGATTTTTATGGGTAACCTTAGGGGATGGTAGGTTTTGGTTTAAGGAGAAACTAAACCTACACTTTATTCTTTGTGACATAGGGTTGTTTAAAGAGATCGCACTTGGGTTGTTATCAATTAGCTGCTCGAGTTAAGGTAAGAAGAGTGGACACCTGCATGCAGAGAGTATATTTGGTATTCGTTCTTGCCTATCGATTTATGGTTGACATTATTCATTCTATTATAGTATGGTTAACGACATGCTATGGTTTTATACATGTTTGGATATATGCATGTATGGACTGTTATGAGCATGAAAGTTATTATGTCTTTATATTATGATGATTTATGAATGTACAAAATATATAGACATGCTTGTATATGCATGTTGATTTAACTTGAGTGTAAGGACTCAAGGGGCTGTCGCAAGGGCAGTGGTCCGTTGCAAGAGTGGTATTTTTGGATTATAATGAGATGCATATGTTGTATTGTATTATATTAAAATATGTGTTATGATTATGATGTTAGGTTTTATGATTGTGTTGACTATCATTTTTTTATGAATTCGTTATGTTATGGGTTTGAGGGTTGTGTCCTATATAGCTCTTCTTGTTGGGCCTTGGCTCACGAGTACTCTTTATGTAGGTAAGAGAAAGGCAAGCAATGAGTTAGAGAGTTGCAGTGGCACGAGTGCATGTTAGGAACAATGTAACTATGGGTCCATTAAATGTATTATGTTATGTTTTAATGAAGTACTTTTGTTGTAAAATAACTATGAGATTTTAGAGTCTCCATTTTCTTTTGAATTTATTGTTTTGAAGGTTGTTTTACTTTCTTTTAAATCAAACAAAGTAAACTTATGGTCTTTTGGGTCAAAGTAAGTATTTATATGTCACGTAAGTAACCCTCGGTAAGTTGGGGCGTTACATTTGGTATCAGAGATTTACGTTTTTATAAACTTTGTGTGAACCATCCTAACATGTACACTCACCACCGAAGACAAGCTCGACTCATTGCACTATAAGTGGTGAATATTTTTTTACCTACTTGCCTTATTATGCATGATTTAGAATATACCTTATTGTATGAGTTGTGAGTGAGTTTGGTTGGCCTGTTGTGGACTACTATGTGGTTTGGGAACGAGTTTCAATTATGGAAGCTATCTTTAAGAGGTTTTGTTGAGTACGAAATGCAAGTATGTTTTTGGATGAATTATCATTTATGATAATGTTGGAATTTTGTCAACTGCTTAATGTTTTGATATGGATGATGGATTGATCTCTGGTTCATTTTAATTTTGTTTAGAACTACCAATTAGATTAAAAAGACGGCACTAAGATAATTTTTTGATCTCGGGTGTACTACAGAAACATGCTTCCTAGGAGATCAGTGAGGATTAATGGTGGGGATAATGCTCCCAAGGAAGATGTGCAACCACCTGCTGTTGAGAGAAATGTCAGGCGGGGTGGTCAGACAGGAAGAGGTGGAAGAGTTGGTCGCACAGGAAATGCCCCTCCACCTACTCCCCAAGAATGGGAGACCAGATTTGCTGCAATGGAAGCAACTATAAGACGACAAGAAGAAGAGTTGAGGCAGTTAAAACAGTAGCAAGTTGCTTAAGTGCCAGTAGCACATAATGTTCAGCTCCTACATGAACCATTAGCAGTTTATGCTGATTGGAACCACTATATGAAAGGTTTCGAAAACAGTATCGTCCTGAATTCGATGGGAGCACAGACCCTATAGTTGCTGAGGATTGGAAGAGCAGAATGAAGTCAATCCTGAACTTCATGAGAGTGACAGGGAAAACAGGGTGGCATGTGTCACCCATATGTTCAAAAAAAATGCTAGAGTATGGTGGGAGGTAGTTGAGCAAACAAGGGACAATAATTTGATGACATTGGAAGACTTTTGTGAAGTCTTCAACAAAAAATTCTATAGCGAAGCAGTTAGAACAACCAAGATAGATTAATTTAGGACACTGACACAAGGCAACATGACAGTTGCAGAGTATGCTCAGAAGTTTGACCGACGGTCGACACTTTCTAGTCCCGACCGATAGAGACATGAAGGATCGGTTTATTCGAGGGTTGAAACCAATGATAGCAAGGGATGTGGAAATAGTTTTTGGCTGAGGAACTATTACTTATGCTCAAGCTCTTGATTGAGTATTTACTGCTGAGAGAATGGAAGACATAATCTAGAAAGATAATGCTGCTAGAAGAGATGTTAAGAGGGATTCTACCAAAGGTAATCAAGATGAGAAAAGGAAGAACAATGAAAGTACAGGGTTAGTAGTACTAGATAAAAGGATAGAGACAACAAGGGTGGAAGTTTTTCTCGAAAGAGTTACCCCGAATGCTCTACTTGTATAAGAGACATTTTGGGGAATGTCGAACCAAGTCTTGCTACTAGTACGGTGAAGCATGACACATCAAGAGAAATTTTCCACAACTGAACTAAGTTGCAACTAGGAATGAACAAAAGAAGACTGAAAGTCTAACTCATGCACGCGTCTTCACCCTGACATAGGCACAAGCAGATGCAAGCACTTCGGTGGTCACAAATCATATCTCTATCACTGGAATTAATTGAAATGTCTTAATAGATTTTGGTGCCACTCATTCTTATGTTGCTGATAGAATAGTGGAAAAGTTGAATAGCAATGTGAATTATATGAGGTAGGATTTGGGACCATGTTACCAACTGGGGAGGTGGTAATATCTAGGAGGTGGCTCAAAGCCTTGTTGTTATAGGTATATGGTAAGGAGTTATTTGTGGAATTAATAAAACTTAAGGCGATGAATTTTGACGTCATCCTTGGTATGGATTTGCTGGCAAAGTATGGTGCTACTATTGATTGCAAAAGTAAAACAGTAAGATTTACACCGGAGGGACAAGAGCCATTTGTGTTCATAGGAGCCACAAATGGAACAAAAATATCGATTATGACAGCACTTAAAGCAAGGGAAATGTTACGAAATGGATGCATGGGGTTCTTGGCTAATGTGATTGACACCAACAAGGAGTTAATGCAAGATCCTACAGAAACAAGGACAGTCAGAGAATTCTCGGATATTTTTCCTGAAGATTTACCAGGGTTACCACCTCATCGGGAGATCGAATTTACTATTGAATTGGCAGCACAAACAACGCCGATCTCATGAGTATCGTACAGAATGGCATCGAATGAATTGAAGATTCAGCTGCAGGAATTGTTGGACATGGGATTCATAAGATTGAGCCATTCTCCATGGGATTTTATTTGTGAAAAAGGAGGATGGATCAATGAGAATGTGTATAGATTATAGAGAACTTAACAAGATGAAAATCAAGAGCAAGTATCCTCTACCTCGAATCGATGACTTGTTTGATCAACTTCAAGAGAAAAAGGTGTTCTCAAAGATAGATCTACATTCAAGGTGTCACCAATTGAGAATTAGAGAGGAGGACATACCAAAAATGGCTTTCCGTACTAGATACAAGCACTATGAATTCTTGGTGATGTCGTTTGGGTTGACTAGTGCTCTTGTCGCATTTATGGACTTAATGAACCAAGTGTTCAAGGATTTTTGAGATAAGTTCACATGGTATTCATTGATGATATTCTTATATACTCGAGTTCGGAGGAAGAACATGAGGAGCATTTACAGCTAACTCTCCAACAGTTAAGAGAACACAAGTTATATGCCAAATACAAGAGATGTGAATTTTGGCTGCCCCAGGTGACATTATTGGGTCATATAGTGAGCAAGAATGGAGTTATGGTAGACCCAATCAAGATAGAAGCTGTAGAAAACTAGCCTAGACCAAAGAACGCATCTGAAGTGAGAAGCTTTCTTGGATTGGCTAGTTACTATTGGTGGTTTGTGGAATGTTTTTCTAAAATCGTGACACCATTGACTGAATTGACAAAGAAAAACATGAAGTTTTGCTGGGCAGACAAGTGTGAGACTAGTTTCTAGGAGTTTAAAAAGAAACTTATCTCAGCATCAGTGTTAAGCCTTCCTTCTGATAAGGAAAGATTTGTAGTGTATTGTGATGCATCGAAAATGGGATTAGGAAGCGTCCTGATGCAAGATGGACAGGTAATAGCGTATGCATCTCGAAAGTTAAAGGATTATGAAAAATTCTATCCCACTCATGACTTTGGCGGCAGTGGTGTTTGCCTTGAAGATTTGGAGGCACTACCTTTATGGCAAGAAATGTGAGATCTATACGGATCATAAGAGTCTCAAGTACTTCTTTAAGCAAAAAGATTTGAATATGAGACAAAGACGCTAGTTAGAGTTGGTAAAAGACTACGACTGCGATATCTTGTATCATCTGAGAAAGGCGAATGTTTTGGTAGATGCCTTGAGTCGCTGAGGTCCTGGACAAGTGTCTGAATTGAGACAAGTTACATCCACGTTGATGGAGGAAATAAAGTGTTATGGGATAGAGTTGATATGTGGAGGATTTGCCAATATAACTTTCCAGTCTACACTTTTGGAAAGGATTAAAGAACAATAGGACGAGGATCCACATTTATTGAAACATAAACAAGAGATTCTGAATGGGAACAATGCGTAGTTTTCGATTTCTGAGAACTGTAAGCTGAGAAACCAAAATAGAATATGCCTTCCTACTAATGAAGAGACAAAGAAAGAAATTCTTGCGGAAGCTCACACCACACCTTACTCGATGCTCCCAGGTACAACAAAAATTTATCAGGATTTAAAGACTTTGTATTGGTGGACTTGTGTGAGAAGGGATCTCGTAAATTATGTGGCTAGATGTCTTACTTGCCAGCAAGTGAAGACAGAACATCAGTGACCCGCTGGGTTGTTACAACAATTGTCTATTCTGGAATGGAAATGAGAAGATATAGCAATGGATTTCGTGGTGGGACTACCGACGAACATGAAACAACATGATTCGATTTGGGTGATTGTGGATAGATACACAAAGTCAGTGCGCTTTCTACATGTTAGAACAGTGTATACAGCTAACCAATATGCCCAACTGGATGTAAAAGAGATAGTTAGACTTCATTGGGCACCAAAGTCTATAGTGTCAAAGAGAGACCCAACCTTTACGTCGAAGTTTTGGGGAAGTCTACAAAAAGCTATGGGTACTAAATTGAAATATAGTATTGCTTTTCATCCACAGATAGACGGACAGAGTGAAAGAATGATTCAGATTCTAGAAGATGTGTTGAGAGCATGTGTCTTGTATTTTAGTGGATCATGGAGTAAGTATCTCCCATTGATCGAGTTCTCATACAACAACAGTATCAGTTGACTATAGGAGATGCAGTGTATGAGATGTTATATGGTTGCAAGTGTAGATTGCCATTACACTAGGATGAAATGGGAGAGAGTAATTTTCTTGGATCGGAATCAGTTCGAGAAGCAAATGAAGTTATTGCTCGGATTATAGCAAGGATGATTGCATCTCAAGATCGACAGAAAAGTTATGCAGATCCCAAGAGCAGGGATATTGAGTTTGTAGTTGATGACTATGTCTTTCTTAGAGTATCACCAATGAAAGGAGTCAAAAGATTCAGAAAGAAAGGGAAGTTTAGTCTCAAATTTGTAGGTCCGTTTGAGAATATAGAAAGAATTGGACAAGTGGCTTATCAGTTAGCATTTCCACCGGCACTATCACGAGTGGACAGTGTGTTTCATGTATCCTTGTTGAGAAAATTCGTGTTGGATTCGTCTCATGTGCTTAGTTATGAGACCTTAAGTTTATAGGAAGATCTTTCATATGAAGAACAGCCAGTACAAATATTGGATAAGAAAGATAAATGTTGAGGAACAAGAAAATTCCATTGGTAATGGTTCTATGGAAGAACAGTGCAGTGGAAGAAGCGACTCGGAAATTGGAGTCAGACATGAGAGAGAACTATCCAGATTTGTTCAGGTGAATTTCAGGGACGAAATTCTTTTAAGGGGGATATTTGTAATATCCGCTTTCTTAAAGAAATGGCATTTTGGTAAATTGGTCTGGCCAAGGGTATATTGGTCATTCTATGAATTGCGTGATTTCATATTTGAATGTTTATATGAATTATATATGTTTAAGACCCATCTATAGTGAGAATGGGCATTTATTTGGTTTAAATGATTATTGCATTTTATTGATTTCTGACTATAGTGGATTCTTTCAAATGCTAATAGCGGAATGTCACAAAAGGAAATATTCGACTTGGGTCGAGAATGAATTATTATTCGAGGTAACTAGTAATAGTTTCATGATTACCAAATTACCCTTGAGTGTGGCTAAGTTGGGAGGGGTGTTTTAGTCATTTGGTGATGGATCGAAATGTTGACCATTAGCCTTTCCTCTTTCATTTTCAGCATCTCCCCTTCTTCTTCTCCTCATATTCCCTCTAGAATTGTATCTTGCAAACTCTTGATTCGTCTAAGATAATAAGGGAAATTGGAAATTCTTAAAGGATTAGATGGATACCAATCACTTCACCATCATATAGGATTCGAAATTCAGAGATGTAGGCCTTGATTTTGATGTTCTTCTTGTGTTCTTGAGTATTCTTGAGAATTTGGGGTTTTTTGTTGATTTTCGTGATTTGATGAATCTATGTTGCTGAGTTATGTGTATTGATGTTAGAAACATGTTTAGGAATGTATTTGAGGTTTAGATTATAACAGAAAACCATTGAATTGATTGGATTTCATAATTGGGGAAATTTGGGTCTAAGAACCCTAGATTTTCAATCCTTGATTTGAGACTTGGATTTGATGTTTAGATGATGCCTAGATGATATATGTAGTGTTATATATCTAATTTGGAGTTAAAAACAACACTTTTTGTGGGCTAGAATTCATTAGGTTGAGTTTGGAGTTGATAAATCGCATGAAAAACACAATTTTCTCGATTTTCTTGGAATGGCACCACGCCTCAAGTGGATGAGCGCCGCGGCACAATTGCATCTCATTTGGGCTCTGAAAATCTCTCTGACTTTGGTAGCACCGCGGCCCTTTCGGGAGGGTGTCGCGATGCAAATACATTTTGTGGTTGCGATTTTTGAGGTTTCATATTTTGATCATAACTTTTGACTCTGATGTCGGTTTTGGACATTACTTATATGGTTGGAAAGCTTATGAAAATCTCTACAATCTTATAACCTAAGCCAAGTATAGATGTGATGTTGTAGAGTCTTAATTGGGATCTAATCTTGGTAGTAAGTGATTTTAATGAATTTTGATGTGTAACCTTAGGGGCTCTTAAGCTAAGGTTCTTAAGACTTAATTAGACTTGCTCAAGGTCTAATTGGAGCTTAGATTGGTGTATGAAAGTAATGGTAGGTTTTGGTTTAAGGAGAAACTAAACCTACGCTTTATTTTTTGTGACATAGGGTTCCTTAAGGACGCTTGAAGGAGATCGCACTTAGGTTGTTATCAATTAATTGCTGGACTTAAGGTAAGAAGAGTGGACACCTGCTCGCAGAGAATATGTTTGGTATTCATTCTTGCCTATCGATTTATGCTTGAAATTATTCATACTATTATAGTATGGTTAACGACATGCTATGGTTCTGGTCATGATATATGTTTAGATAAATGCATGTATGTGCATGAACGTTATTATGTCTTTATATTATGATGATTTATGAATGTAAAAAATATATAGACATGCTTGTATATGCATGTTGATTTAACTTGAGTGTAAGGACTCAAGGGGCTGTCGGAAGGGCAGTGGTTCGTTGCAAGAGTGATATTTTTGGATTATAATGAGATGCATATGTTGTACTGGATTACATTAAAATATGCGTTATGATTATGATGTCACATTTTATGATTGTGTTGACTATCATGTATTTATGAATTTGTTATGTTTTGGGTTTCAGGGTTGTGTCCTATATAGCTTTTCTTGCTGGGCCTTGGCTCACAGGTACTCTGTATGTAGGTAAGAGAAAGGCAAGCAATGAGTTAGAGAGCTGCGGTGCCGTGAGTGCATGTTAGGAACAATGTGACTATGGGTCCACTAAATGTATTATGTTATGTTGTAATCAAGTACTTTTATTGTAAAATAACTATATGATTTCAGAGTCTCCATTTTCTTTTGAATATACCTTTTTTAAGGTTATTTTACTTTCTTTTAAATCAAATAAAGTAAACTTATGGTCTTTTGGGTCAAAGTAAGTATTTTTATGTCACGTAAGTAACCCTCAGTTAGTTGGGGTGTTACAATGGCATGTTCCTTTCTAGATTCATCGTGTGCATGATTAGTTTAGGACTAATACCAACATTGTTATAATGTGACCACGCGTAGACGTCGAGGTTTTTTCTTAAAAACTCGTTCAGGTTCTTTTTCTATTCAACACTAATATTTCTTCCAATCTTCACAAATTTGGAAGTGGCTCCCTGATCGAGGATTACCTGCTCTAGTTCCTCAAGAGCTAGAAGCGACCTTGATCTCCATTAACAACCTCGATCACCATTATTTGAGGCACTTTTGCTTCCTCATTGATCACCATTGCTTGCTACCCGGGTTGCATTCTTCCCTTCATTAAGATTATATAGCATTCTCTGGTAGCTAGTTGATCTCCCCTGATTGTGCATACTCCCGTAGGTGTGGAAATTTCATGGCCAGATGGCGAACAGAAGTAGTCGCCTCGAATGTGATGAGATCATGTCGCCCTAAGATGACATCATAGGTAGTTGGGCAGTCTATGATGATAAACTCGAGCATCTTTGTCCTGGTTCAAGCTTCATCCTCAATTTTTACCACGAGCTCGATCGTCCCTATTGCTGCCAGCCCTTCTCTAAAAAAATGATAGAGACTCGTTGAAGAGGCATTCAGGTCTATGACCGAGACTTCCATCTTTTCTAGAGTGGACCTGAGTAGAAAATTTATAGATCTCCTGTTATCAATCAAAATTCTCCAGACTCTCCTGTTGGCGAACTGAACGGTTATCACAAGTGAGTTATTATTTGGGAATTGGATGTGACTTGTGTCCTCTTCCGTAAAAATGATCGATTGTTTGTTCATTCATTACTTCTTTGGCATGAGCTGCTTGGGAGTATGCTCCACACCATCGTGGGTCTTCAGCTCCTGTATATATCTCTTCTAGGCCCCATTACTTGTTCCTACTAAATGTTTCCCACCTGATATCACAGCAATGTCCCTCCCCTCCATTGGAGGTTAAATGATTGGCTGGAAGAGCCGCATGTGGGTTTTGTTGATTACCTGGAGCAATCCATTAATTTTGTGCGACCTACTGGTTGGGAGCTACCCGATTCTAAGCATAATGTGCTAACGGTCAAGCTAGGATCATCCTCTTGATCTCATCTTTCAACTGGCGACAATCATCTATGGTATGACCGATGTCGTTATGGAAATGAATTTTTTTTGTCGAATCTCTTTTAGCCCGTTGATTTTTCATGGGCTCGAGCTTCTTCTAGGGGAGGCGAGCAAAATTGACCAAGTATATATTTTCTCTTGTATCTGTTAAATCAGTATCTGCAGTGAAAACAGAGGTGTACTTATCTCTAGCTTTGTTTTTCTTGGACCTCGCCCAGTCACCTTCAATATTCCCCTTTATCTTACCCACCTGGTTGTTATTGGTAATCGGTTGAGCTGGTGTCACACTATTTTTTACCACTCCAGTGGGCTGAACGGGAATACTACTAATTCTCGCCATTGCTGACTCTGCCTCCTCGAGGTTAATCCACTGTTAAGCTCGAAACATAAACTCATCAATGTTCTTAACCTGTTTTCTTTGGAGTTTTTTCCATAAGTCTCCTCCTGCAATGATCCCAGCTCACATTTCCATGAGTTTGGCGTTGTCATCGGCATCTCTTGCCCAAATTGGAATATTGGTGAATCGGTTTATGTAAGCCTTGAGAGACTCACCCAATTGCTACTTTATGTTGGCCAAGGAGTTAGCCTCCACGCGAATCTCCTTGGCAGCTTAAAACTTTTTCTTGAAAGATGAGGATAGTTTATTCCAAGAAGTGTTTGTATGCCCCTTGAACTTTTCGAATAACATTTTTGTAGTGCCTATCAAAGTTGCTGGGAATAGAATGCATCGCATGTTGACACTCACATTATGGGCCTTCATCAAGGTGTTGAAAGTCCCGATGTGGTTAGATGGATGGGTGGTTCCATCGTAGGTCGCCATATGTGGCATCTTGAAACCCTACAGATAGGGAGTTGCTGAAATATGAGGAGCACTAGGCTCGAGCTCCTCATCAGAGTCACAATCATCCTTATTTTTATATGCTAGGAGGAGTCTCATCAGCTCTTCCATCAGCGCAAATCATTCTTGAATTGGATCTGTCACTGTTGGGTTATTAGGAATCTGGTTGTTAGCTCACGTCCTGGGCTACACGTTATCCGATTATTCTCCCTCGAAGCTTGAGCTTGGTTATTTGGGACATTCCCGTCATCATGTCTCACAAAAGGGATTTCCCTTGGCTGAGTGTAACTGAGCTTGTGATCACAACCTTGCTGCCTGCAATGTGAATTTAGATGTTCACACAGATCGGGCTAACGATTGATGCAAAAACTATGAGCAGAGTTGAGATGATCTCTCAGGTCAGGTTCTTGTCTTCGAGATTGAGTGTTATGAACTCTCTATGACTTGTCTTCATGATGAATCTCCGTCCAATAACTTCCATCAACAAAACTCACCACCCGTTGATGAGGTCGGTGAGTCTGGTTGTTAACGTAGACTCGAATCCCGGTGTCGCGAGATCGAGTGAAAAAAGCGAACTCTTAGTGAACAGATTTTCTTCGGTCATTTCCATGGAGAGACGTATTGCCTTGAGCTTGTGGGGGTGATGGGTATGTGAACAGTGATGGAGGATGTCTTATAGGTGACACCACCAGTCGTTCATTTAGGCGTACTGTTTGAGGTCACCCATCATCCACCACTATTTCCCTTTCTAGTGGTGGCCTCTCTCCTTGATCCTGGTTGTTCGAAGGGACTCGAGTTGGTGGATTTGGGGGAATTCTCTCTCTGTTTGTTTACTTTGAATTGGTCCCAACTCAGGCAGGTTGATTAGGTTGTTTCTTAGGTCCATGAGCAGTTTGCTCATTCCTAGGGACATTAGCAGGTCGCTCATTCCTGGGAGCGGGTGCAGGTCACTCATTTCTGAGAGCTTGCTTCGATGGTACAATGCTGAGAATGGCAGTTTAAACCGACCAGCTAACATTCACGCGACTATGTCTGCACGAACTAGATCCTTGAGACCCACTTGTTCTCCTTCTGGTATTTGGATAGGTTACAGGAGGTAGTCGGGACATGATTTCATCAATATGCCTATTGGCATGGGCAAGCTGGCACTTGAGCTCTGCATTTTCTTGCTCAATGAATCCCACATAATATGTTGAATAGAAAGTTTCCTTGTTGGGTCATGATTGTAATGCCCCAAAATCCCTAATGAGGTTTGGATTAGTAGGCCGGGAGGGCCATAATTGATTTATTATGCCATTAAATGATTATGTGCATGTTTATGTGAATTATATTATTATATGATGTTAAATGCATGCATATGGTCCACATTTCATTATAGGGGCATTTTGGTAATTTGGCTCATTGAGGGCATAATTGTATATTTTCATGCATGTTGGTGAACTATTGATGAGGCCACATTATAATGTGGAATTGTTCGAGCCATTCGGCATGAGATGATCTTTTAATGCAAGTTAGCAGTTTGGTCATAACAGGGTTGATTTCGAGGCTCAGGGTGAGTCTCAGGGTAATTTGGTGATTAGATCATTACCGGGAATTAAAGGGTAATGGGATACGATTTATTAGCATTTGAGAATATTGGAAATAACGGGTATTGGAGGGTGTTTATTATAATTAACGAGATAGGCGGGAAAGGACGGTTTTACCCTTGGAAGCCTTTAAAGGACTTTAAATGACCTAGGGGCAATATAGTCTTTTCACCCTAAGGATAGATATATCCATTTGAAGGTTGTAGAAGCTTAAGTAAAACAGAGCATTCATCTTATTCTCCAGTACACCATTTCTTCTCCTTTTCTCTTTGGATTTTTGAGCTCCCTTTGAGGAATTAAGCTAGGGAAGTAAGTCTTGAGGGCTTAGGGTTGTGTTCCACCATTGAAGAGGGTTCCATACTGAGCTTGAGGTAAGTTTCTAGCCATTAAAACTCTAGTTTTATACTTTGTTTTCATTGGGTTTTTAGCTTGGATTTTGAGTTGGATAGTTAAGGATTGATGGGAGTTTTTGGCTATGATTGATTGGGCTATGATGCCTAGTACTTGTAGAGTGGATATTTGGGTTCAATTGGGAGTTTGAATGAGGTTTGGGAGTATGTTTTTCAGGTTGAAAATGGAGGATTTGAAGGAGGGAAAAACCAGGGTTGAAAACCCTGGTTGTAGTGCTACAGCGCTAGCCAGGGGCCTTTTGCTCTGCTTGTAGCGCTGGGACGCTAGGGGAGCAGTGCTATAGCGCTACCCTACTTTTCCAGATTCCTGTTTTGGGCACTTTTGAGGGTTTTTGGCTCCGTGTTTCAATTCCTAAGGCTCGAGATCAAATCTACTCACTGTTTAGGTACCATTCGAGGCCCCGGGAGTGAGGTTTAGGTCATGAACCTTTCATTGCTCATTTTCATTGATGGAGGTTATATTTGGTTATGACTAGGTGACCGCTAAGGAATCAAAGGATCGATCGTTCTCAAGGGTCGTTCTTTTATTATTTCTCGCTCGAACCAGAGGTAAGAAAACTGCACCCCATATGTGACATGCATGGTTATTATTGAGGCATGTTGAGTGATGTATATGTGGACATTGATTGCATATCAAATGCTTAGAAAATCTTGCTTACTTGTGAATGGCACTGACTTATTAGTCAGAATCGGCAATGGTGTTGGTATTAACTGCGAAGCTGTGACTTACTAGTCAAGTTCGGCAGTAGCACTAAGCACTGGTCGTATGGTATTGGCTTAAGAGTCAAGAATGGTTTTAGCGTGTTTAATTCAAGCCGAAAAGATTAGATCTAATCGACATAAGCATTGAATGACTCATCATGAGCATTAGTGCCTGACCAACCTCAAGTTCGATGAAAATTAAAAGCGCTTGTCTAGTCTAATGGCTAGTCACTTAGAGCCAGGGCCAGAAGGCCCAGGTGACTGCATCGTCACATGGCTATGGGTGCTGAGCCCACGTTAGTGACTCACTCATCTGATTAGGGCTACACGCCCCAGCATGGTTATCAGAACCTCAAAGTGTTAAATCACTCATATGATTAGGGCTACAAGCCTCAGCATGATTATTAGAATCTCGATATTATCTGATTAGGGCTACAAGCCCCAACATGGTTACCAAAACCTTGAAGTGATATTCACTCATCTGTTTAGGGCTATAAGCTTTGTATGATTATCATAATCATCATTTGATATTATATACATGAAGTAATGAGTCTTCTTGCTGAGCCTTGGCTCACGGGTGCTATGTGGTGCAGGTAAAGGGAAAGAAAAGCTCACCCAACCTTGAGTGGAGAGCTTAGGTGGCGATGTGTACATATGTGGCTGCTTGAACACCACAGCCAAGGTATTTCTCAGAGGAACTAGGGGTTAACCCTATATTTTGCGACTTAGGTCGGCGGGTTGTAATTTTCACACTGTAATGACCATTTTGAGTTGTAAATAACATGTTAACTCTTTTATGGGCCCATGTACAGTTTTATGTTTTAAATAAAATATATCATTTCCTTTTGATCGAGCTTTTCACATTAGCCTAATAATAACACCTAGATGCACATTTATAACCAAATGACTCGGTTAGCGAGTTAAGCACGGTTCAAAGCTCATAGTAACGGTCTTGGAGTAACCAGGGCGTTACAATGATGAACTGCCCGTGTCTTGATTATCTCCAGCATGAATCTGGGGATGCTTCCCAACACGCCTGGGTATTGAAATTCTCTCCCCAACAAGGTTAGCCACTCCGTAGTCCCTGTGGTCAATAGACCTTTCTGATTCCTCCTCTTGTACTGATCTTTTTGTCACCACCATTGTTTTAGGGAAGGTTTCATATTGAAAATTGCAAGCCTAATTTTCTCTCAACAAAAGCACCAAACTGTTGACACATTTTTTCGTCAACTTAGAATTAATAAATTTGATATGTAATTAGGATTAGATAAAACCATATATTATGAACACAAAGAGATTTTATGTGGTTCAAAGGTTAAAGTCAACCTAGTCCACGAGTCTATGTTATTGTTATTTTCTCTTAAGAAAGTGTTTATGACAATTTCTCTAGAGTTTTAGTATACAAGAATGTGATCCCTTTTCCTGTCCACTCTCTCTCTCTCTATTTATAGGGGATTAATGGACAGGTTTGGGTAACTTACATGATTGAGTAACTTCCCAAATATATAAATAATTACATTTAATATATCGATTGCCTAATATTATACATTTATCAGGTAAGATTACAATATTCTAATTATGATATAAAATCCCAAGTCTTCAAGGATTTGAATCTGTGCCTTTCGTGTGTTCACTGGGAGCTGAAAACACACCACGCGATCTAAAGGTTTCAAGGATAAGTTGATATGAATATCGAGATACTCGAGCTATGTATAAGCGACCTAAAGATCTAGCTAGACATTCTCCTTGATACCTTGATCTATGCTTATCCCAAGTTGAGCATTAGAGAGCTTGTACCATGACCTTGGAACTAGAAATAGCTTCATTAAATTCATTCCAACTGTATTGCGAACAATTGATGTCAGCTCGTGTTTTTCAGGTACAACAAAATTGATGTAAAAAAATTTATGTGGTTGATGTACATTGTTTCCAATAAAGAGTTGATGTGGTTGATGTTTAACATTTTCACTAAAGAATTGATGACCAAAACTAGTCAACCTCTAGTTGGGTTAGTTTGTCTTGACTAGAGCCCCATAAAATCAAAGGAAACATCTGGCTGTATAACTTCATTTCAACATTATTTTTCAACATTTTTTAACCTTTAAGTATTTTTCTTGATGGAATTCATCATATCTTTGGATTAAAAACCCCTCAATATGAAACTTAGATTTTAAAAAGTATATATATGTAAAAAAAAAAAAGGCTAGTTTCAAAAATGAAAGCAAAAACATTCTTCTTCTAATAATATGTTCACACTTGGGGCTACTATACATGGAAAAGTTGTCGAAGACGATAGGCATCGAAGTGTTGGACAATGTAATGACTTGATTGCTGCTAAAAGAATTGAACATAATAAATGAAGATTTAAAGCTTTAAACATATAAATTAAATAATTTTCATTTAACCATAAAAATGACATTTTTATACAAAATAACGTATGGAATGTAAATGTCCTTAAATTATTAAATTTTGATGATTTTTTTATAAAAATCTTTTTCTTCATATATCCTCACTTCTTACAATTTTCTACATTAATCTCTCTACCTCTATTCATTTTTTTAACAGAAATTCACAAAAATACATGAAAAGTATAAATTTTTACAAACATACAAATATTTTTTTTTTTAAAAAAACACAGAGTGACATAATCGGAAATATAAAATAGCAAAATACAATTTCCTTTTAAACAATATGTAAGAATTTGTAAAGTAGAAATTATGTGTAGTGTAGCTTTTTCCCCCATAAATATGAAGATTTAGAGAATTCTCAAAATTTATGACTTTTCCCATTAGGAATTTTACAAAAATATGGTAAAATTAAACATCATTTCTATAAATGTGGACAAAAAAATAATACCACATAAATATGGGTAGTTGACCAAAAATAAGGTTTAAAATATAGAATATCCATAAATTATATATATATATAATGCCATAAACGAAATACTCTCTTTCACTCTCACTCTCATATCTCTCCCTCGTGTCTTCCCACACCTTCTCTCTCTCCATTTTCTCTCACAACAATGGTAACATTCTTATGTTGGTGACCAAAATGGACGCCATACCTCTAATCACCCCGATATCCAGTTCTTCTTCTTCTTCATCGTTTTCTTCTTAGTTGTTTTTAGATCTAAATTATTTTTTTTTCAGATCTTTTTTTTTTTTCATATATGGCTATGTAACCAATTACCATCATGATTGTTTTTTTTTTTTCTATACATTTGGCTAAGTAACTAGATACCATTCAATTACAATCATGATCGGTTTAGGTTAAGTAACATGTTTTTTTATTTAGGTTTTAGATGATTAACCCAAAATTGGACATGACAATGTGACATTTGAAGAGGACACATGGCAGCAGAGCATTGAGGTTCCCAAAAGCTAGTCAGGATAAATAGTTGCTCGAGTAGATTTCATCAGAATGAAGGTAGTTGTCTGCCTTGCAGAGGATTGAGGGCCCATGAAGCTTGCTACTCAAAGGGAAGGAAGTTTGTCAAAGGCTTAGTCACCTTATGAAGTTGCTCGAAGGGAGACCTGCTTGCTAGACAAGTCATTCAAACAGAATGATCCAAATTTCAAGAGATACCATGAAATATCACAAGATGTTTATGTAACTAATATTTGAATGTATTTTTATATTATTTTGAATATGTAATTAGTTGTAACAATCTCACACTATATATGTAGGGCCTAGATCATTTTGTAGGGCTCATATCCCATTAAGAGACTCTATAAATAGAGATCTTTCATAGTCATTATTTTCTAAAGCGCACTTAACATACAAAATCCCTATCGATTGTATTTTCTATCAGGCTTAGGAAACTCAGTTGAACCTTGTTCCTCTTTATCGTGAGCCTGAGACCTTCTTGATTAATAAAAGTGCAAGTGGACATAGGTCATCACCAACTCTTGGGGTCGAACCACTATAAATTCATTATGTTGTTTTATTTGATTTAACTCTTTAAATTATTAACTATCTCACTCAATATCGTTGATCAAAATGCTGGTCAACATTTTTGTGCTTTCATTGGGAACTAAAATCCAAGATCACAGTCTACCAGACCCATTTGAATCTATTGCTATCACTACTAGAAGCCAAAGCCAGGAACCACATGGGGGAAACCCTACCACTGGGCCATATGACTACCCCTCGAGCAGTCAAATTCCCCCTCTACACCCTGGTCAACAAGTTTTTCCACCTAGAGACCTACCTCCACAAAGAGCATTTGGGCGAGATGAACCCCAGGTTGATTTGGGGGAAGATCTTAACCCTGATATTGCACAAATGAAAGAAGTTGTGGGACAAATGCAGGAGCAGTTTATTGCCATGCATGAGAATCAAGCAATAACCCAGGAAGTTGTATTTGAATTCTTGAACAACCAGAGACAAGAATTTTAGTCTTGGATGGATCAATGGCAGCAAGCCCTTGAAGCCCATCAAGAATAAGCTGACCGTCGTAATATGGACGTAGCAAGGTTTCTAAAAGCCGTCTTACACAAACTCAAGCCGCAATACTTTGACCAATGAACCCTTAACCTGAGTACACTGGCCGAGCAAATGCAAAGGCTCAAAGGCCAACTGGTCGAGCCCAAGAGCCTACTCAACCAGCAAGGTCTTGAGACCAAGTGGTTCCCCTTTGGCAAACTCGAGGTCATCACTCGAACATTGGAGCTCAACCAGAAGTACAACGTCAACTCCACCAAGATGAACAAGTACTACCCAAACCTTACCAAGGTCAAGGCTGTGGTAGAAAAGTGTCAGGGGTTGGAAGGCCTGCTGATGGGAAACCAAGGCGAGCAGCCTTAAGAGGAGGGAAACCTCCTAATCAACAAAATCTAGGACCTTGCTAGCAGTTCCGACAACCAAGGACTGAACGACCAGCAAGGCAAAATCAAGGCCAACAACCTCGACGTAATCATTCAGCTGGGTGCAATCATGGTCATCCCCAATGAGGAATAAGTAGAGAAATGACTAAGAAGCAAGTAGCAGCTATCAAACATCCTATCGGGATGGTTATGATGATGATGAAGGGGATATTCGGTTCTACCAACCCCACAACAATCAATACTATGACTATCGTCATAATGATGGGCATCCAAGAGGACAGTTTGTTCTCCCTAGGCCACCTAGGCCTCAAAACATCCTTGCTAAGGATAACATGCAGCCTGAATGACCGTTTGTCCCACCAAGGTAGCATGAGCCAATGGATTGTCCAGCTAGACCACCTCTTGGTGCTCCTCGAGCAAATAGTCAAAATGCTAGGGAAAACCTAGAGGAGGCAGTGCCTATGCCAGACTTGGAAATTGGGGATGTGACTTATGAGATGTCCTTATCCACCTTCAGAAGGAAATGGGTATAATGCTATAGGACCCATTGCACCGATAATCCCACCAGCACTATGAAATGAAGTTGTATCACTCCCAGTCATTGCCCCAATAGTTGTATCGTTGATTGCTCTGATAAATCAAGCACAACCTGATGCCCTTACGCAGATTGTTTGGGAGTTAAGAGCCTCGAAACTAACTAACATAAACCTAGAGAGAAGGAAAGGTTGTCCGTTCTCTGATCGAATTAATGCACTCACCAATCCTCCCAAGTTAAAGTTGCCAACTTGGAAGATGTACACTGGCAAGGAAGATCCAATGTCTCATGTGAATAACTTTGAAATATAAACGGATCTTCAAGGAGTGTGCGATGATGTTCAATACAGGATCTTTCCTGCTACTCTTGCTGACTCCGCCCAACAGTGGTTCTTCAAACTATAGTATGGAATCATTAACTCTTGGGATGCATTTTTTAGACTCTTCTACTCACAATTCTTTGCTGCTTGAACTCTACTAGCCGAGCTCAATGACCTTGTCAATATTAAACAAGGATCCAATGAGTCCCTCAAGGATTATGTTCATTATTTCATGCAAGAAGTTTCTCGCTCCAAGATAGTTAGCAATGATGGAAAGTTGATAACCATCATGGCTGGTATCCAAGTCAAAGTTCCACTCTGGACCAACCTTAGAAGAAAAATCATTTACTCAACCAGAGAGTTTCTAGATCGAGCAGACAAGTTTATAAAGCTAGAAGAAGCTATACGGAAAGCTGACCAAGCTGACCAAGCTGGAACCAGTATCGCACCAACCAAGAACTCTAGTGCAAATAAACAGAACCAGACAACCAATGGTAATGGTAACAAGAATAACTAGAACAATGGTAAACGAAACAATTCTAGCAGTGGCAATAATAACTACAATAAACGAGGAAACACCAATGATAAACCACAAGAATATGTTCCACATTTTACCACATATTATACGCGCTTAGGGTCACAAGCAGAAGTCTTTCAAGCTACACAGGCTAAGGTGCCCTATAAAAAGCCAAATCCTATTAGGAAAGATATATGTAAGAGAGACACCAAAAAATTTCATCATTTCCATAACGACTATAGACATGACACTATTGAGTGTAATCAGCTTAAGGATGAAATTGAGTTTCTCATCCATCTAACTCATCAAGCCATGAGAAGACACATTCGTTGTCCTGTCGAATAGATCTAGATCTAGCTAGTCGACTAGATATGATTTCTGGAGGACTGCACCTGGCTAGCGAAAGTAGAAAGGCCCTAGAACGATATGCCCGAACGCTACGCCATGAACTAGGGGAAGAAGTGTTGGCCATCAAGGAATGTACTCCCAAAAAACCTCGGTATGAGTGTAAGCCAATTACATTCACCGAGGACGATGCTACACATGTCAGGTTCCCGCACAATGATCCCTTGGTAATAGAAGCCCAAATTTCCAATATGATCGTTGCACAAACCATGGTTGATCATGGTTCTTAAGTTAACATCCTTTTTAAGATCACTCTTGAAATGATGAAACTCTCTGTTCGAGACCTTGAGCCCTGTACACAGACCTTATATGTTTTTACTAGAGAGGGAATTACTCCAACAGGAATAATCAGACTAGTAGCAACCGTTGGAGTTGCACCAACAAAGAACACAATCATGGCCACTTTCAGTAGACCTTCCCTCTGATTTCAACGCCTTGCTTGGAAGGCCAATAGTCATTGATCTGAGAGCTATCACATCCATATGTCATTTAACCATGAAATTCCCAACTAACGCTGGAATCGGATGTGTCAAAGGGAATCAACAGGAAGCTCAATAATGTTACAACTCTTCCATCACAACTGCTAAAAAAGGCTTAGCAACGACCAACATGATTTTTGCTAGACCAACCAAAAACAAGCCGATAGTGGTAATGGAAATGAGTACATCTGAAGCACAAAAGCCAGCTTCCCCAAATGAGTAGAACACCTCCAAATAGGGCACTGCCCAAAGCGAGGAAGTGGGCTTTGACCCTCACTTTGGGGATTAGGACACTGGAGTGGGACCAATCAAATACCTCAAAGACATTCCACTCAATCAGGATGAGCCGACAAGAACGGTGAAAATTGGAAGAAAAAAAAACTTAGCTGAAGAAGTAAAATCTGAACTTATAAGTTTTGTAAGGAACAACCAAGATGTATTCGCCTATTCACACAAAGACGTGGTAGGTATCAGCCCTACGGTAATTAGCCATGCCTTAAATATGACAAGGAGAATTTCAATCCCGTGCAATAGAAGAGGAGGCTGCTTGACAAAGAAAGGTCTAAGTCCTTAAAAGAAGAAGTTGAGAGACTGAAGGAGAACGGGTTTATACGAGAAGCCTTTTACCCTGCATGGGTTTCAAACCATGTTCTAGTGCTAAAGCCCAATGGCAAATGGAGGACCTGCACTGATTTCACAGACTTGAACAAAGCATGCCCCAAAGACTATTTCCCTTTACCAAGGATCGACCAGTTAGTTGATGCTACTACAAGGCATGAGGTTCTTATGTTTATGGATGCCTACTCAAGGTACAATAAAATAAGCATGCATCCTTCCGATAAGGAGCACACCAGTTTCAATACCGACATAAGCTTGTATTGTTAAAAAGTAATTCATTTTGGAATCATAAACCCTGGCGCGAAGTACCAGCGCCTAGTTAACATGATGTTCAAGCATTCGATAGGCAATAACATGTAAGTCTATGTCAATGATATGATGGTCAAGTCAAAAAAGGTCGGGGGCATGTTCGAGAACTAGCAAAATGCTTCACAATTTTGAAGCATTACAACATGAAGCTTAACCCCTTAAAGTGCTCGTTTGGGGTAGGTTTGGGAAATTTTTTTGGTTTCATCTTTAATTGAAGAGTCATAGAGGCTAATCCCTATAAAATTAAGGATTTAACTGACATGAAGTCTCCTACCAAGATAAAATATGTGTAGAGCCTCACGGTACGAATCACAACTCTTAGCAGATTCGTCTCAAAGTCACCAGATAAATGTGTTCCATTCTTCAACCTACTAAGAGGAAATAGCAAGTTTGAATGGACTATAGAGTGTGAGAAAGCTTTACAAGCACTTAAAGAGCACCTGGTGCAGCCACCAATATTATCAAAGACTATTGATGGGGAAAGCCTTCTCTTATATCTAGTAGTCACTAAGCATGTTGCTAGTGCAACATTTATAAGAGAAGCAGACAAAATCCAACATCTAGTGTATTACATTAGCAAGAGGTTGGTAGGAGCTGAAACAAGATACCTCCTGATTGAGAAGTTGTGATATTGCCTACTCCTTGTCGCAAGAAAGCTGAGGCCACACTTCCAAGCCCATCCGATTACATTCCTAACCGACCAACCCCTCAGGCAGGTTTTATAGAAACCTGAGGCATCAGGTCAATTGCTTAAATGGGCAATAGAGCTTGGGTAGTATGAAATCACCTACCAGCTATGGACTGCTATCAAAGGATAAGCCTTGGAGGATTTTGTTGCTGAATGCATAGGCATATCAGATGAAAACAAGCAAAGGGAAGAACCAGAATTAAATGAGGAGACCTGGCCAACGTGGAAACTGTACGTAGATGGTTCTTCAAATAATCAAAACTCTGGGGTTGGTATAATTTTAGCCACACTAGAAGCGCATTTCATTCATTGTGCATTACGGTTCTGATTCAATGCCTCAAACAATGAAGCGATATATGAGGCCCTGCTCACCAGACTTCAACTTGCAATAGACGTTAAAGCACTCTCAGTAGACATTTATAGTGATTCTCAGTTAGTCGTGAACCAAATCCTAGGGGAATACCAAGCTCGAGGGATAAAGATGGCTTTCTATCTAGGTAAAAGTAAAGATCTTTTGGCACAGTTCAAAAAATATACCGTACAACAAGTACCATGTGACTAGAATTTAAATGTTGATGCCTTAGCCAAGCTAGAGAGCGCCAAAGATCCAGACACTCTGAATATAATACCAGTTGAGCACCTTGATGAAATAGAGACAACACTATTGCTGGATAATTCTCCATCCTAGATGACTCCAATTGCTACTTATCTGGAGCACAGGATTTCGCCCCAAGAAATAAACAAAGCGCGAAAGATATCAAGGCATGCTGCTAGGTATGTAATCATTGATGGAGTGATGTACAGGCAGGGATACTCAATGCCTTTGCTCTAGTGTGTCACCAGAATAGAAGTTGATCTATTGATGATAGAAGTACACGAAGGATTATGTGGAAATCACACAGGGGGCAGAGCCTAGTAAAGAAAATATTAAGGGAAGGGTATGTTTGGTCAACAGTGAATGAAGATGCAATGGAGTATGTGTGAAAATGTGACAAATGCCAAAGATTCTCTTGGATACCCCAAGCAACTCCTAATGAGCTTAAACAAATGCATAATGCATGGCCCTTTGCTGTATGGGGGATAGATTTAATCAGGCAACTACCTACAGGAAAATGAGGTATTTACAAAGGAGTGTGCTTGAAAAATTCAAATTTTTCCAATTTTTGTTATTTTTAACAAGTATTGCTTAACATGAGTGATTTTTCCTATACAAGTATAGTGCTTTATGATTTTATTTTGATCAACAGGATTAGCTCAAACAAACTTGATCATTTGGTAAGTAATCAAGGACTTACATCCTCGATCACTTTGAGGCATATAGGGTATACATTTTCACTCATAAGCAAAAGAGTAAAAAGCACATTTGAGTAGTATTTAGAAAATATTTCAAAATTTATAAAGTTTTGTGCTTTGTTCGAAAAGAACAAAGAAATTAAAAACTTTGTTTGTTCACACAAGCAGGAAAGTTAGAAAACATACATAGCAATTAATTGTTATATCTAGTCAAATTAATGAGCAAAATATTATATCTAATGCAAGTAAAATATTACAATACTGCCCGAGATTAAAAGTTGCTCGGTCAGTCAATGTTTTTGCACCACGAACCTTATGGCTTGGGTGTCCAAAATATGAAAAGAAAAAAATTAAGAACAAGCTCCAGCATCACTGGTTGACCACATCATCCTCGACCTGCTCCAGCCCCTGATCACCATTAGGATTGAGAAAAAATTCTGGACCAGGTGTCTCAGGGGAAGCAGCCACAACATTTGGCAATCTCCTTTTCTCAGAGATTAGTAGGAAAATTGTAACGACCCAAATTCACTAACTAGGCTTAAGGGCCTTGAGTAGTGTGCCTGGAGGGCATAATGGGAATTATGTGTGATTTTAATGATTTAGATGCATGGTTATGATTTTAAGCATGTTATATGACTATGTGTATTATGTTATGTGATAATTATGATATGTGATTTGTACCACGTGGGTGCGGTGATACCAATGTGATGCACGTGTCGAGATGGTCCTAGAAAACTAGATAATGGTAACTGGTGATTTGGTAACTTGTGTGACTGTTAGTAACCATAGAGAGTAACCAGTTTTGTTGGAGAGGTGGTAGAATTGTAAACTAGTAAAAGGACAAGTAAGCCCTTGAGGTCTAGTTAGAAAGGGATATTATTAGAGGGATAAATTGGTCTTTTGGCAGTAAATAGATAAGTTTGAGCTGAAGGAAATACATTTACGTATAACATTTTGGGAGTTGGTTTTATGCTGAATATATTGGAGACCTAGAAGAAGAACAAAAGAAAGGTAGAAAAAGGGAAGCTGAACTTTAGCTCTTGGAAGGAGAATCAAGGGGTGTTTGAAGTTATCAACCAAGCTTAGGCCAAGAAAACTCAGAGGTAAGGATTTAACTATAATATGTTTAAGTTTCAAGTTTAGTTTTTAGATGATGAATAAGAATTGAAGCAAGTTGGTGGCTGGTTTTGCATGAATTTAAAGTTGGAGTAATCAAAAGGAGAAGGTGATTTGAAGCTAGAGTTGAGGAGAATTCAAGCTGGGTTCTTGATTGAGGTAAGGGTGTATCATGTTTAAATTTTCGTAGCTGTTATGGTTTAAGAATCTTAAGGGCTGGTTTACATATTTCTCAAGCTTTGGTTCAAAGGTTTGAATTTGAATTTAAGTGTGAATTCTGTGGGTGATTGTGTAGTTGAGCTGGATTATAGTATTTATAGGTTGTTGGTTGGTCTATGTGGGGTTTTAAATAAGTTTTGGGGCTTGGGTATGAAGTTGGGATGATTTGGAGTGATTTGGGTTCGGGGAAAACGCAGGGAAAACCCAGATTTTCTGGGTTCGCGAAGGAGCGCCGCGGCGCTGTTCTAGCGCGCCGCGGCGCGAGGCTGAATTTCTAGGCAGGCGAGTCCTCTGACTTGCTGGGCGGCACGGCCCTACAAGGCTGCGCCGCGGCGCAAGGCCAATTTCAGGATGTTAGAATTTGCAATTTTGAGCCTTTGCTCCGGGGGTTCGGGGGATGTCTTTGGTGCATTGTTTTAGGGATTTGGGGGTTCCGAGAGTGTGGGATTGACTCCGGGGAGGTAGCTATGGATTGATTAGTGACAAAGGATGTTTCATTTGTGTTGTGATTAGGTTTTTGGAGAGGCTCGGGGTAGAGGACCGTGCTCGCGGCTTCGTGGCATCAGAAACCAGTGAATTGAAAGGTAAGAAAACTGCACCCGGATAAATGTTGGTGATGGGACTAAGTGTTCCCAAGAATTGTGTTGTGTCAATGTTGGTATCACGCCAAAGGACATGTAAAAGCGGCCTAAGAGTGCCGTACTTGATATTAGCGCACTGGACGCGAATTGGCCACTGGGAGCCAGGAACAACGGGATAACAGAGGGAGCAGCCTGAGGGCGCTAGCCCTGGTTATCGTTTGTGAATTGTGAACGATATGAATTGAAATGCTTAGTATGTGGAATACTTGATTATATTGACTGATGATCTATCTGAGTCTATGAGATGCAATATGAGTTATTGATTTGTTTGTTAATTGTTCATGCTCTGTTGTTGTTGTGTTTTCTTGTTGGGCCTTGGCTCACGGGTGCTACGTGGTGCAGGTAAAGGCAAGGGCAAGCTTGACCAAGCCTGAGGTGGAGAGCCCCGAGGTGGAATGTACTTAGCCAGCTGTTCGATCATCATGGTCGAGGAGTGAGTCAGGACAGGGATTACCTAACTGCTCGTTTTGCCTTAATATGGCTGGTTAATGTATTTGAACCTTGTAACTGTTGTAGATGGCCTTTAAACAAATATTTTTTTGGGATCCCGTGTAAATAAAAAATGTTTTCCTTTAATGTAAATGTGGCTTTTGAGACCAAAACTCTTTTAACCCTAGTTCCTCAATAGTTTCAATAACACGATTTTATTTAAATGACTTGATTAGCAAGTCTGGCACTTTATAAACACACAGTGTAACGGTCTTGACTATCCAGGGCGTTACAAAAATAGTCAAAATTTTCCTCCTTATTATTTTTCCATAACAAGAAAAAATTATTGGAGGCGACGCCTTTAAACTTAGACATGTTCGAGGAGTGCTTCTCTTTTTGTTGGGCTAGCTCCTCCTCGAGTTGCTTTATTTTCTCCTCGTTGTTCTTTTGTTTCTGCTCATGCTCCTCGAGGAGACGAACTTGCATCGTTTCTTTCTCTAGGAGTGCCTTGATCACTATGCTTTTGACTTCAATGTCGGTGATCTTCCCCTTTAGGTCCTCCTCGATCTCTTTTGTCGCCTTATGGTTTATTTTATTGGCCAACCGGAATTTCTCCAAAGTGGCCCTTGTCCTTTTAAGCTCGTCAGCAAGCCCCTTTGCTCAAGGACAAGTATGAGCACGTGTCATCATACCCTGAAAAATTAAACAAATTAGATTTGAGCAGAAGACTAGTGCAAAATACATAAATTTTAGGAGGAAAGGAGGAGATGCTTATTGAAAAAACCTCTGACATAGCCCGGCCAAAGGCATGGTCAATTGAGACCTCCTCGAGGGCTGTAAAGGCCTCCGCACTTAAACGATGTTGAGATAGCTTAAGCGTCCTGGTGTAGATCGCCTTGGCGGAGGCCTTGAGGCGTTGAATTATGACCAGAGAAGTGCTCGGGTTAGCCATTGAGGCTACCGGTGAGCTACTCGAGGGGGGAGGAGCCTGGGTGGATGGTGGAGTCTGCTTAGGAGAAGCCTAGCTTGGTGCGGGCAGAGCTGCTGGGGCAGGAGGATTCTGCCTAGCCTGCTTAGCTAAAGGCTGGTCCTTACTCGACCCAACACTAGTTGTAGACTTTCTTTTGGCTACCTTCTTGGTCGAAGAAGGAGGTGAGGCTAATGCGTACAACTCAAAAATTTATGAGTCCAACATGGCTGTAATCAAGAGCATAAATGTTAGAATTCTAACAAAAATATAACGAAAAACGACCAACATATTTAGAAAAAAGACAGTGCCCATATCTACATTATTGCTCAAGTAAAGTGAATCAAAAAGTTTAAGCCTACATTTATCTACAGAGGAATTAATGCAATGTTTTAAATTGTTACATGGGAGGTCCTCATCATCATCGGAAGAAGAAATTGACATGTTGAGAAAAACTTCATCCTCGACCAGCTCCTATTTCCCCTTCCCTTTAACTTGGAGAGGTACTGGAGCTCTGGGTCGAGGAGCATTTTCTTGCTCCCTGATGCCAATCCCCGCTGTCCTTCTCCTCGTGGAAGTAGGAGTGGCCTGGTGCTACTCTTTTTTCCCCATTTCCTCTCCAGTTTCTTATTCGGCAGCTCTTCCACCAGTCGTGCTTTCGATGGCAACATCAATATTATTTTGGTGGGCCTCGTGTAGGCCAACCAACTGAAGATTGACATTATTTACTAGTTTCCTACAACTTTTCTCATCATGAGTTAGGTTGTCTAGCATAGCTGCTCGAGTAAGCATGCCTGAAGTGGGGGGAGGCCTTTCCCATGGGAAATGAAAGCGAAGAAAAATAAGGAATGGCTTGGTACCTCCTTGTTGGAAGGAGAGATTTTCTACGACCAGGTTAGTTGTCAGGAAATATTCTTTAAAATAGGCCCCCACATTGCTCCTAAAAGTGGGGTCGGTCCGGAACACTTAGCTCGTTTCCATGCTCGTGTCCTTATGGCATAAATAAAAGAATATAGTATCGTGCTTATCCGGATTAGATATGAGGTCGAACAGATAGCGGACCTCATGGGGAGATGGAGGATCCCATTTGCGAAGATAATAAAGGATATATAATTATGAAAACATTAAATATCTAGTAGGAGTAATCTAGAAGGGTGCAATGCCGAAATATTTGGCTACACCCTGAAATAGTCATGAAAGGGTAGTGTAGCACTAGCTTGAATGTGGAAGTGCAACCAGGCGTTGAAAGCTCCACCAGGCAAGTTAGCACGCTGTTCAACCTGAGGAGTTACCATGCTAATTCCCCTGATGGAAAAATTTTCAGGGTAACTCTCCAAAGCACTACTCGAAAAAGTGTTGACTGGGACAACATGCCATGATACATGTTTATTCTTTCGAGGCTTGAGCTTTGCATAAAGTCTTAAGGTGTTGGTCACCTCCACAGCTGGTGCAGCCACTGCATGTTGCACATTTCACCTTTGCTGCTGCCCATTGTTCCCAGTGGTTGCTTGCCTTACAACCTACGGGTTTGCAGTTGCTTGTTCCCTAGTTGTTTGCTATACCCTAGCCATATCTGGAAAATAGAAAGAAACAGTTACAACCTCTTCAACAAATTAACTCCTGCTCATTTCTTTCCCGCTGGTCGAGATTCCAACCGAGAGTGTACCAACGTAGTCAGGATGGACAGAATATCAAATCTTTTGGAAGGAATTTCCTTATTCCTTGGTATAACTCATCAACCTTACGGGGATACTTCTGGTTAGGGAAAAATTGAAAGACATACTAATGGGATTGCTCCCCAGATCGAGTTGGAGTTTCAGGAGTATCGTGGTTCAGATCAATGTCTGGTCGATTTCGATCCACTTCATCGACCAGCATTTGGAGTAAATCTGGGTCAATTGAATAATCACTTCCCTAGTGATCGCATGCATATATATGATGATAAGGAAATGGGAAGTGAATTACTCGACTAGCATATGTGTGCCATAACAAAGTGTGTTGTTTGAATAAACACGATATCTATTCGAACAGGTATAAAAGTGGATCCAAAAGGCAATTGAAAAGTTTGCACAAACTTTTCACTTACCTTTTGGAGGGAAAATTCTCCCTGTTTTTTGAAAGATCGCAAATTAAAATTCTCCTCGATTCTGTGAATTTTCCTAGTAGGCAACATGCACCCAAGCATATATGAAGACTAAGAGTTCATTTTCTTACTCCCCAAACACCATTTTCCCATAAAATAAACAATTTTCAAGAAAAAAATTCAATGTTTCTACAGTTTGCTCAAGAACACCAAGAACACGAAAGTATAAAAAATCACAACAACTGTAGATCTTGCAAGAAGTTACAGAAGGAAATAGGTAGATGATTGCAAAATTCTTACTTGTTTGATGATCTTGAGGAGACACTGGATACAAAGATGGATAGAAGAACTATAGATTGAAGAACAAAGCTCTGGGTTTTAGAGGAGTTTCGAGAGAGAAGGCTTGAAAATTCTAATGAGAGTAAGAAATAAAGGGGAAAAGGCAAAGGCTATATATAGCCTCACTGATTGCATGCGAGCAGCTGACGTCATCAAAGAAAATTCATCATTATTTTTGGGCTGATGTGACATCACCTGCATGGAGAATTGAAGCGTTGCCCTTTTTCATTAAATGAAAACCATCATTAAAGGCTAAAATGTATTGTCAGACCACCTCGAAAACCAACAACCGTCGTTTTCCTTATCAAAAAGTACCATCATTGTGTGTAAAAGTGGCACTACATTTTTTAGTGTGTCAGATTTTGAAAAGGCACTAGCCAGGTCGAAGCATGCATGTTTATCCAGTCCTAGTAACACTAAGATAAACTTGGGGGATAAATGTTTAACCCAAAATTTGACATGATGATGTGGTGTTTGAAGAGGACACGTGGCAGTAGAGCATTGAGGTTCCCAAGAGCTAGTCAAGACAAAGAGTTGCTCGAGTAGACTTCATTAGCACGAAGGTAGTTGTGCCTTTCAGAGGATTGGGGGCCCACGAAGCTTGCTGCTCGAAGAGAAGGATGGTGGTCGAGGGCTTAGTCACCTTATGAAGTTGCTTGAAGGGAGACCTGCTTGGTAGACAAGTCATTCAAACAGAATGATGCGGATTTCATGATATATCACGACATATCACAAGATATTTATGTAACTAATATTTGAATGTATTTCTCTATTATTTTGAATATGTAATCAATTGTAACAATCCTATACTACACGTGTAGGGCTTATTCAGAGACTCTATAAATAGAGACCTTTCATAGTCATTATTTTCTGAAGCACACTTTACATACAAAATCCTTATCGATTCTATTTTATCTCAGGCTTAGGAAACTCAGTTGAACCTTGTTCTTCTTGATCTTGAATCTGAAACCTTCCTGATTAATAAAAGCGCAAGTGGACGTAGGTCATTACCAACTCTTGGGGCCGAACCACTATAAATTCCTTGTGTCATTTTGTTTTATTTTTGCTCTTTAAATTATTAACTGTCATTCAAATTGACTTGGTGTCGTTGATCAAAATGCTGGTCAACATTATATTTGATTATTGTTAGGGTAACCAACTATTTTGATAGTGATAACTAATGACCACCACATCATTAAAAGTATAAAAACTATTTTCATAGTGATAATCGATTATCACTACATCACTAAAAAAGTTGTCTTAACTGCTTTCTACCATATAAAAAAAATATTTTCAATTTAAAAAGCAACTAATTTGACATTGGTAACTAGTTACTAAAAAGTAACAAATATAATATTACCAAAATATGGGAAAACCCATAAAATGTAAAAATAAAAAACACATATAATCCTATAAAAAAAATGCAAAAAGTTGAAAATTATCAAATTTTTCTTTTTTTAAAAAAAAAAAAGCAAATTTCATGTAATTTCCACTTTCCCATTAAAAGATAATTATATGGAAATTTTTTCCATATTTTTGTCTTTGTTTGAAATAATGACAAATTTTTAATATTAATTTAGTACTTAAAGTTTTGTATTATTTATTGGGTATTTTTATCATGTTATTTAGTTTTTAAAAGGATAATTGTGTAATTTATGTGTCTTTTTATTTAATTTCTATTTTCTCAATTTCCTTTTTAATGTATATCATTTTTTAAGATATTTGTTGGGGCTTGGAGAATTATAGCCCCAAACTTAGATACTAATTAGACAAATGTCTCCGTTTTGAAAATTTTAACAAAATGGCCAAATATAATTAGTTAGAGTACCAAAATTACAAAAATAACTTTTCTATTCAAAATCCCTAATTTTTAACATTCACGACCTTTCCCTTTTCATTATTCACATCTTTCAACTTTCAGTTCTCAATCCTAACATCACCACGAACATCATTGACATCTCCGACAACCATCATCGTTGAAGACCGAAGCTAAGCCAATCATAACGCCATTGTTGAAGACCGAAGCTAAGTCACTCACTGCCATTGTCAAAGACCGAAACTAACACCTCAAATTGACTGCTGTTGAATCCTCTAAGCCCTTTGTAAGTTTTATCTTTCTGTCTCTTTGTCTCTTATTTGATCATTTACTTCAGATTTCCATCTAGGTTCCTGCATTTTTAGGAGTTATTAGTTGAGATATTTGAAATTTTTTAATATATTTGATCTGATTGCTTAGTTCTAGGAATGCTTAACTAGTTCATGGTATAATTTGTAACTTTCCTTTTTCTCTTGAGATTTTATCTCTTTGATCTACTTTGTCAACTCAGCAGTCTTTCTGCACAATATCTCTTAGTTTCATTGTCTGATCAACCTTGAAAATAATGAACTAATTTATATATATATACATATCTGTTACAAGTAACAACTTTGCTCTTATAAAATTCAAGCAATAAAAATTAACTAGTTACCTCAATAATATAGAATAATACATATCATTTTAAAGAGAAGTAATTATTGAGCCAAATTTTTAATAGTAAGATAACATAGCTAGGATGAAGATTATTATATATATATATTCGAATTCGCTCCTCCTCTTATCAAATGGTGACAATGAAATCATTGTTGTGCGACAACTTTCTTTAGCACACTTGATTAGGAAGTTCAAAGTAATTCCATTGAAATGACTTTAATCCTATGTCATGTTTTCGGTTTATGTATGAATGTAAAATGCAAAAATCTTGCAAAATATATTAGCAGTGGGCTGATATGACCCTACTCTGTCCTACTTTGCATCTTAACCAAGGGGTATAATTGATCTTATCCTTTCTCTTCTCTTCATCTAAGTCAAAACTTTTCAATATTTACTCTTAAAGTGTTGTTGGACACTCTTAATAAAGTGTTGTTGGACACAAGCATTTTAAAATTTGGATAATCTTTGTGTCATGAAGTCCTATTGCAGTGGATATAGTCTTCAATTCAACTAGAGCATAATGACATCACTATAGTTGTTCATGTTTGTTTCTTTCAAAGTTTCTTATTCTCTCTTTGGTTATTATTTTACTTGATCCATATTTTGAAGTTGAGGTGTTCATAGTGTAAAAGTAGACTCACTTTATTTGGTTGCTACACTTGATAAATGTATTGTTTATAATTTTTTAAATTTTAAATGAGAAATTATATATATATATATATATATATATAAAAAAAAATGCATGCATCCATGGTTTAATTTTAAATCATGTCCATCCGTTTCATTTATACACGTAGACCCCATACCAGTCTCCTTCAGTCAAGTTAAGCCTAAAATAATTTAAATTCGGAACTCATCTCCAGATCTCTCATATATTTATATGTGCGTGTGTTAATGATAAAGTAGTGATATATGGAATAGGGAATATAGTTATATATATATATATATATGTGTGTCTTTATTACTAAAGGAGTGCAGATTTCGGCAGATATGTTATAATTCTTCTTTTGGTTCTGGTTCTTGCTTTTGTTGAAGCCAAACAAGTATTTGTTAGTGAAAGTGGTGGGATGAGATGAGGCCTTGATTGGGAAATGGAAATATTTTCATGTTGGTTGTTTGCTTCTTGTGTTAGTAGTATTAACCAAATTTATGGGAAATCTTTTTCTTATAGTTATTTCAACAATTTTTACACAAGGTTCATGTATAATTTAACCTATGATATATATATGAACTTTTTCATTTCATCCTGATTTATAATTTGGTATTATGCTGTTTGTTATATATATTTGACTTGTGGTATTTGTAATGTTATCTTGATTTATAATTTGCTAGCTATTATGTTGTTTGATATATTTAATTTGACCTGTGGTATATATAAATTTTCTCAATATCATCTTGATTTATTTTTTTTGAATGAATGAATTTCATATTTGTTAGAATGATAGGTGTTTATGAATGAATGAATCAATATCTTTTTTAAAGTATGGTATATCACTTTTGTTTGTATGTGTATATGCTTTGTGATTTGATATATCTTTTTCACACTTTGGTATATTACTTTTGTTTTTGTGTATATATGATTTGTGATGTGGTATATATCTTGTTTAAATTTTGGTATATCACTTCATGAATATATATATGCTTTGTGACATGGTATATATCTTTTTTTCAATTATGGTATACTTTTGTTTATGTGTGTATATGTTTTTTGATTTGGTATTTATCTTTTTAAAATATAGTATATCACTTTTATTTATGTGTATATATTTGTTTATGTGTGTATATGTTTTTTGATTTAGTATACATATTTTTTAAATTATGGTATATTATTTTTATTCATGTGTATGTTTTGTGCTTTAGTATATATATTTTCTACACTCCAGTATGTCTCTTTTTTTTTAATTATTTTTTTCTTTGATCTAATGTAGATTTGACTGCGTAATGTATGTGAAGTTTTGATATCAAACATAGGTGTAAATGATATCACACACAGGAAAATACCTTTCTTTCGGAGAAAACTAGATGTATAACTATATGCTCGGACAAAGGAAAAATTGAGAAAAAATAGTGAAAGTGCTACAGAAATAGCTTATAAAACTTACCACATTACACCACAGGTACCTTTCTTTTGAAATTTTTTGTATAAAAGCTTGAGTGTTTAATTTATATATTAAATCGTGTCTAAATATTTCTATAGAATTGTTTTTCATCTTTGACATATATGATTGTAAAGGATGAAAATATTGTGTTGTTAAAATTATATTCCATAAACATTTTATTTTAATCATACACAATAAAAAACTCTAATGTACCAAAAAACAAAAACCAAACATACCATAATGTTAAACTCATATACTCCAATCATTTTTATTTTTAATTTTTAAAAAAAGAAAGAAATTTACTCTAAGTTATAGCTTTCGTATACAATTTTGAAAAGAATGGAATACAACATTGTTTACCGAGTTTTTCGGAAACGAATAACTAACAGAATAATAAAAAGATAAGAACTGTAGAAATACTGAAATGTAACTAAACAAACAGTGTTTTTACGTGGTTCAGGCGTTAACAAGCCCTAGTCCACGAGTCGATGTTATTATACTTGGAAAAGATTACAGTAAGATGGCTGGTGCATAAGAACTTCACACGCTCACAATGTTTCTCTCGGGTTCTCTTGAAGAAGATGAAGCTAGAGAGATTTTAGTAGAGTTTTTGCTATATGATTTGTTCGTCCCTCCTCTTGTAAAATGAAGGGGTCTTTATAGCTAGGGTTTTGGATTAGGGTTTTTCTCTACGTACATGAGTTTTAATTACACCAGCCATAAATAGGGATACAATTACTGTAGTAGCATGGCTACAAGACTCTATGTGGGTATATTTACGTGAAAGTATGGGGAACACACAAAGTCAGCCGTCTTTTCCAAGTTGTCAGCGGAACAGTAGGCGAAAAGGTACCCTTGGGCGTGCTGGGATGTGTGCGGCTTTGACCTGACGGGCGTGTCAGGCGGGATCCTGTGTCAGGCGGATATCATTCCAAATATGCCTCCTCCAGGACTCGACCGTTTGGCTTTGTTCCGTGCGAGGCACGGAACTGCTTCCGCGGAGATCACTCGAAGAGCTTCTCCTGGAAGGAGCTTCCCCGATGGATACTCCTTCGGGAGCTCCGGGAGAGTTGACGAGTTTCCGTATGGTGTTTGCTTGGAAGAGTAATCCGGACACCAAGCGGGAGAGGTGAAGCCTTTCTGTATATCCGCGAGCTCTGGTCACCTATCGTGAAAGACATCGATAATTCTGTTTCCCCGAGGCCATCAATCTAAACGCTATCCGGAAATCTGGATAACATTTACCCCCCAAGGTCACGGAGCTTTGAGGGATCCGGGAGCTTGTACAATCGGTTTCTTAGATTAGGCGAGGGGGCACCTTCTGTGTTCCCGGAAGGGTTCCTTTTTCCCGCCTGAGTGTTAGTATGGAAAAGAAAGAGAATTTCTTCTGTTTGAGATCAAGTACTCAAGTGCGGCAAGGACCACGTGTCATTCTGGGAATGGTTCTGCGACCAAGACGTGTGCGTGAGGCGACTGGTTGAGTATGCGTGCGTCAGTCATCTAACTAATGATTTGACGGTTTTTAATGGTACTCCGGGCCCGAGGTGGTGTAATGATGGGAAATAAATACTTTATTCCCATCCGAGGAGTCATAAATAGGATCGTCGCTTCCTCTCCAGCCGTTGGATCTGATGCACACGGAATGGGAAGATCGGGACCGTCCACTTGAGGAATTCGAAACGGCCTCTTCCCTGCTATAAAAACGAGGGAAAGGACCTTTCTTCCTCTTTACGCTTTTAGATTCTCCATCTTTAGGATTTTCAGATTTCCAAACCTTCGAACTCTCAGGCTTCCCAGCTTACGTTCCCCCGAACTTGCCATTTCTTTTGGTAAGTATCTGGAAACTTTTCTTTTTGATTTGGCAGTGGGTTTATTCCCGAAGTTCCTGGTTTGAATCGCCGTTCGTCTTTGCAGCTTTTACTTCTCGCGATCGTGCTGTGCAGTGATCCAGTTACTCCCTCAACCTCCAACTACCCGAACATCAGTAAGTATTTCTACTTTGCTCTTTCCTCCCAAACCTTAGGTTGTTGGTAGTTGTTAGAGTAGAGGTTTCTGCCATTATTGCTTATGTGCATTTGTGAATAGGGCTTTGGTAGGCATGTGATTGATTGTGAGTCGATAAGTAGCCTTTTCTGCATGTTTTGGCGATTTGCGTTTGGAAAGTCGTCCCGTGTTTTGCTGTTTTAGGGCATAAGCATGAACGCCTTTAGGGTGTCTTTCTCTGGAAAAACACTTCTTTTGGTGGGCTTAGGCTCGGGGTCTGAGTCTGGTTCCTTGCTGTCCTTCGGGTGGCATGGTGCCAATCCCTCGGTAAGCTCGGTGGGAGCCTCTCCAAGCAGTTTTCGAGGAGGGTCTCCCCGACGCCTTTGATACCACTAGGGTATGACAAGGGTGCTGACTGCTTAGAGTGTTTTCTTCTTTCTTTTCTTTTGTCCAGTGACGAACATCTCGAAGGAACAACTCCTTGCTGCGGGGGAGGCTGATTCTGCCCAAGAGAAGGGCTCTCCTGTCGCTGGTGGAAAGGGGAAAGGAAAAGCGAAAGCGGTCGCGGCTAGCCCACCAACCTCCAATAGTTCCATCTGGGAGATGGACCAAAAACCGAACCTTTTCAGGAATTATGGCATGCTAGAGCTGTATTCCTCTGAGGCAGGCCTGAAGAACATCCCAGGTCTGATGTGGCACCGTCTGTCGGTGCTGGGCGAGTCAGCTAGCCAGAGCCACGAGGGCTTTGGTGCCTGGAGTTGGGCACACATAGTGTGCGGAGCGCACTTGCCCCTAAGGAGTTACTTCGCCAATTTCTGTGTGAAGGCGGGGATTGCCCCCTTCCAGTTAATTCCTCCCAGTTACAAGCTCTTAGCGGGGTGGTTCATCTTTTGCAAGTCCCGGAGACTGGAAGCTCCTACCCCGGAGGAGGTGCTGTACTTTTATGGGTTGAAGTCTCAGCCTATGAGGGGTCACTCAGACAAGGTGGGGTTTTACAGGCTAGAAAGGCACCCGGATGTGATGTGCCCCACTTGTCATACCGCGAGGGTTCCAGACCTCCGGGAATACTGGTTCCTGACGACTGGCTTCCCGCTGAAGAGGGTGCCAGCTCTATCTTTGGATTTCAAAATCCCTGGTAAGTGTTTCCTCTTTTCCTTTTCAACTTTGTTTCTTTGTGTTTGATTTGCCTTTTGGGAGGATCTCTAACGCTTGTATTTGATTTTTGCAGAAGTCGTTCCGCGGACACCTCGCTGCGCGGAGATGATAAGGAGGTCCAAGTTCTACGAAGGGCTTTCCGAGGAAGAGTTGAGAGTGGAGGGACTTGTGACCTCCGAATCGTTGAGGGAGTATGGGTTACTCGCCTCCTTCCAAAATATCGAGCCAGTAAGTGGTAGGGGGCAGACTCAGGTGTCGGCTGACATCCGGGAGCAGATTGCCCTGGAGCTGTCTAAGGTGATCACCCAAGCCGCTCGGGACGAAAATACTCTATCTCCTAGTTGGGCGGAGAGGTTCCCCGACCCCCAGCCGGAGGGAGAGGAGATCGAGGCTCGCCACGCCGCGGCTTACCCTAACGAAGGGGCTCCGGGGGCTAGTTCCTCCGGGAGAGGTAAGACTAGTTTTCGATTGATCCACACCCCCAGCCTGTCTGAAGTTTCCCAAACCTCTCAGATGGGGTTTGATCCTCGTTTCCTTAGGCTAGATCCGCGTAGGATACCTTTCGACAGGTACTGTGATAGGGTAGATGAGCTCCTCTGGTGTCTGAGTGATGGTAGTCTGCCAGAAGGTGTCATCATGGTTGACCCTTCTTCTCTCAGCATGTTCTTCCCGGACTTCAAGGAGTACGGGAGCTTCCTGGAGCAGGAAGCGATGTTTTGTTTTGCTCGGGGAAGGCCATCCACGTTTCTCGTGCATGGTCGTCCCTTTCAAACTTTTCTTTTTCTTGTTTCTTGTTCCCTGCTGGCGGGCTTGCTTGTACTTTTATGTTGCTGATTGTCTTGTCTTCCGCTTATCTTCTTTCTCATTTCTTGTTGGTTCGTTAACCTTGCTTTGTACGTTTCTTGCAGAGTATCCCGAAGCCAAGATGTTGGGGAGGGTTACTTTGCTTATTAAGAAGGCTGCCACCAGCCAGGACCCGCCCACGGGGAAAGGACGGAAGCCCAAGGCTGGTAGGGGAGGTAAGGCTGCCTCCCCCAAGAAGACAAGTGGCGAGGCGCAAGCGTCTCCGAGGGTAGAGAAGTCCCCTGCTGAAGGGCCTTCCGAGACTATGATGGTCTCGAGTAGCAGTAGCGACGGGGAAGGGCTTGTGTTCCCCGTGAGGACAACTGGGGTGAGCAAGCGTCCCGGAGGAGATGCTGAGGGTGCTAAGAACAAACGCCTTAGACACTCTTCTCCCGGTCGAAGGCAACAACAACAGCAACGACAGCAATCACAACTACAACAACAGCAGCAACAGGAACAAGAGAGACAATCACCAACGCCGCAGCAGCAGCAACAGCAACATCCAAACCAGCAGCAGCAACAAGGGCAATTACTTCTGCTACCGCAGCAGCAAAAGCAACAGACCGGGGCCTTAATACCCCGGCTGCCTCCTCCTCCAGTCCAAAGGGGGTCCACCCTTCCGGGGTCTCCGTCTTCTCAGACAACCAATCTTCCCCTGCCTGGCCTGAAGTTCCACTTTCCGCGGAAGCCGACCAGTTTTCCCGCTGCCCTCCTGGAGGGTGTAAGACGGGCCGATAGTTTTTTGAAGAGGCGGCTAGAGGCGGAGAAGGCCGTTACTCAGGGAAGGGCAGATAACTTGTCTGCCGTGAAGAGGGCTGAGCTGGCCGAGGGGGTGAGATCTCCTCACCCGGCCGGAGCGGTTCTGGATGGTCCAGCCTTGGAGAAGAGGCTGGTGCCTAGGCTTGGACGTGCATTGGCGCCGTTCGGAGCTGAGATGATGGAGGACATGGCCCTGAGCTTATGCGAGCTCAATTCTGAGAAATGGGCCATCAGTAGCAGCAAGGATCCGCTGTTGCTGACACACGCTGTGAAGCAGCAACTGTCCGGGGTAAGCCGTCAGTTGTTATTTTTTGGGATCACCTCTCTTTTGGTCCGGCTTTAGCTCATTCGGTTGTCTTTCCTTGCAGGCCTCTATGATCGCGGAACGCTCGTTCCGGGAGGTTGGTGCAGCTCTGGTTCAGCTGGAGGAGAGCCAGCTGGCTCGCCAGGCCTTGGAGGCGGAGAAACAGAAGCTGACCCAACAGGCCTTGGGGGCTTCGGAGAAGATTGATCAGGCCCGGCGCACGGCTGAAGAAGAGGCGGAGAAGAAATATCTTGCCAAATATCAAGAGTACCGGGCCAAGGCAGAGAATGAGTTTAGACAGCGGTCGGATGGGATTAAGACCGAAAACTCCAAGCTCCGGGAAGAGCTGTCCCAAGCCAAGGTGGAGAAAGATACCCTGGAAGCCCGCTTGCAATCAAAGAACGATCTCCTCCTTAAGCGGCAAGAGGAATATTCCACTCTTCAGAGTAAGCTGCACGACGAGGAGCAACTCCATAAGAGGAGCAGGGATCTCGTGTCTATGCTTCAGTTGGGGCTCGCCGAGAAGGATAAAGAGATCGGGGCTTTGCAATTCACTGCCAGGGGGCATGTGACCGAGAAGCAATCCGTGCTGAACCAAAATAGGGAGCAGCGCAAGGCGATTGATTCTCTTAAGGGGGAGCGGGATGCCTCCAAGGCCGAAATGGAAAAATTGAGGGCCCAACTAACTGCCGCGGAAGCACAGCTGGCAACCTCCGAGGCAGAGCGGTTGAAGGAGAAGGAGGATGCTGAGGTGATACTGAACAGGACTATTAATATATCGCATGTGGTCCTCATGCATCAACTCTGGAAAGTGAACCCGGAGGTGTTAGGCTATCTGGGAGATGATGCCGAAGCCATGAGGGAGAAGCTACTCGTGTGGGATCAGGGCCCAGAGGCGTATGTCCAAACTTATAACATTGACGATCGTGCTGAAGCTCCTGAGGCGGGAGATCCCGGAGAGGCGGGGACTTCTGAACCTTCTCATGACCAAATTCCTCCTTCCAATGAGCCGACTCCGCCAGCCTCAGCTGAAACAGATGCCCCCGAAGCTGCGGTCGTGGACGCTGTAGTTACCCCCAATGCTTGAAGGGGTTTTATCTTTAATTATTTTTCATTTTGAGTTTTTCATTGCGGACATTTTTACCATAATCATAGCATTCTCCTTTCTTTTCTGCCGAGTTCTTTATTTATCCTTGCGCTTAGGGTAGACATTTATACGGTAGAAACTGTTGTAGGGGCGTATGGGGTTTTGGTTCCAACGGCCAAAACCTATGCACTTCCCACTTGAAGCTTTAACGGATGATGTCTTTTTCCCATGTAGTTTCTAGGTTACGAAGGTTTCCTGGTTCCAACGGCCAGGCTCCTTTCACCGTACTTTATCTTTCCTGAGGCAAATAGCCAATCCAGGGACTTGTAGTTATACTGTTCGCTGGGATTGCTAAGGTGAGTCGTTCCATTGTTTGGAACGGGAGTTCTTTTGGTGAGCGTCGCTAGACTTAAGGTTAGATCTTTGCGAAGCAAAACTAACTGTTGTTGCGAACCTCATTGTGGCTGACTTCAGGGACCTGGCATGGAGCCCTGCGAGGCAAGGCTTATTGCTGTTGGGGAAATCGCCACGCCCACCAGGTGTGATCCTGGAGCAGGGGCTTTGCGAAGCAAAGCCGGCTGTGAGTGGGGGGATCAAGTATGTCTGCTTCTGGAGCTGAAACTTGCAATGGCCATGGAGCTTGCCATGCATTATTTTGTGAGATCCGGAGTTGGAGCCTGCGAAGCAAGGCTTACAACCGTCGCGGATCTTGCCATCTTTCGCCTCGCTGGACCCGGAGCTGGAGCTTGCGAAGCAACGCTCTACAGCGCTCGCGGATCTTGCCATCTTTCGCCTTGCGGGATCCGGAGCTGGAGCTTGCGAAGCAAAGCTCTACAGCGCTCGCGGATCTTGCCATCTTTCGCCTTGCGGGACCCGGAGCTGGAGCTTGCGAAGCAAAGCTCTACAGCGATCGCGGAGAATTCTGCAAAGGACTTGTCAGGGAGTTGGGGGTGTTTTGGCGTAGCTCTATGAACGTGCCTCGACCCCCAGTCCCGTCCATCGCTGGGCTACACAGGAGATAATACTTATGATACATAATGGCAGGCATTTCCATGGCAATTTTCACATAAGCACATATGACACGTAATGCAAGCATGTTCATGGCAACAAATAAACCTAAGCTCAACAATTTAAACATTTCAAACAATTTAAAAATTTCAAACACAATGCTAGCACATAAGTGGTGTTCTGTGTACGTTTTGTTCAAGGGGCGTATGGTTATGCCTTAGCCATGTATACCCCCCAAGTGAGCGTGGGGTCCGGACGTCTCCGGACCGCGTGGTCACTTGTTAAAACGCAGCTTTGAACACAGGGATAAAAAGTGCAGTAAAAGCGGAGTGAATCTCTCCGTGTTTCATTGAATTAGCCTGCTAGGCGTGAGTTTTACAACAGGGAGGATTATTTCCACATTTTTCACTTTTGTTATTTTCACCAAGGACTTCCGACTGGATGGTCCGGGGCCTACTGGTAGTAACGGCGGAGGTGCTCCGCGTTCCAGGCGCGCGGGACTTTAGATCCGTCGAGTCTCTTTAAGTGATACGTCCCATGGCCCACTTTTTGTTGGACTTCGTAGGGGCCTTCCCAGTTGGGTCCAAGGACTCCTACTCCCGGGTCCTGCGTAGCAGGAAATACTCTCCGTAGGACAAGATCTCCAACTTCGAATGTACGGCTCTGGACTCTCATGTTAAAGTGTCGGGCTATCTTGCCTTGGTACATTTTTAGTTGGACCTGCGACTGCTCCCGGAGCTCCTCGATCATGTCCAAGGACTCCTGGAGGAGGGCATGGTTCCGGGTAGGATCGTAGGTGTCTTGCCTGTGAGAGGGGATCATAGCTTCTACTGGGATGACGGCCTCGCAACCGAAGGTCATGGAATAAGGCGTGTGCCCCGTCGAAGTTCTCTCTGTTGTGCGATAAGCCCAAAGTACTCGCGGAAGTTCTTCCGGCCAGTGAGCCTTGCAGGCTTGGAGTTTTTTCTTCAACGTGGTCTTTAATATTTTGTTTACAGCCTCCACTTGTCCATTAGCCTGTGGTCTGGCGACTGCGGAAAAGCTTTTGATAATTCCATGCGAAGCACAGAAGTTCGTGAAGTGTTCACTGTCAAACTGCTTTCCGTTGTCGGACACAATTTTCCGTGGAAGCCCAAAACGACACACTATATTCCTGATGACAAAATCCAGTGCTTTTTTAGATGTGACCGTGTTCATAGGTTCAGCTTCAGCCCATTTGGTGAAGTAGTCTACCGCGACTATGGCGTACTTCACTCCACCCTTTCCAGTGGGGAGGGAACCTACTAGGTCAATGCCCCAAACGGCGAACGGCCAGGGGCTGGTCATTAGGGTAATTTCCGTAGGCGGCGCTCGCGGAACCTTGGCGTACCTCTGGCACTGCTCACACTTCCTGACATAATCCACACAATCCTTCTTCATGGTGGGCCAGAAGTATCCTTGTCGAAGGATTTTTTTGGAGAGGCTCAGCCCGGAGGTATGATCGCCACAGAAGCCTCCGTGAATCTCATGGATGATGGTGCTGACTTCGGTTCCGGCAACACACCTAAGGAAGGGTATGGACAACCCCCTGCGGTAAAGCTTTCCATCCATAACCACGTATCGGGGAGCTTGATACTGGAGCTTCCTTGCGTCCGCTTTATCGGTGGGGAGTTCTCCGGTGGTGAGAAATCTGAGGATGGGTCCTATCCAGGAGTGGGAATGGTCGATGATGGCGTTTATCCTTCGCGTCTCAGTACTGGGGGCTTCTAAGTGCCCGATGGGGACTAAGCCATACTGTTCAATCTCCGGGTCCGTTGCAAGCTTGGCCAGCGTGTCCGCAAGTGAGTTCTGGTCCCGGGGGACCTGGCGGATTTTGTAGCCTTTGAAATGCTGCAGTAGGCCGCGGGAGAGAGACACGTAGGCAGCCATCCTTTCGCCTTTCGTCTGGTATTCCCCGGATATTTGGTTTACCACAAGCAGGGAGTCGCTGTACACTTCGATTTTTTGGGCTCCGACTTCTCTGGCCAGTCGTAACCCAGCTAACATGGCTTCGTGTTCTGCCTCGTTGTTGGATGCTGGGAATGCGAAACGGAGGGCGCTCTGGAGCTGATGCCCTTGGGGAGATATTAGGATAACCCCCGCTCCAGCTCCTTTTTCATTTGAGGCTCCGTCTACGTAGACCTTCCAGGTGGGAAGTTCCGGGACAGGATCTTCTGGGAGGTCATTCATTCCCGAGCACTCCACAATAAAGTCCGCGAGAGCTTGACCTTTTATGGAAACACGCGGTTGGTAGTGGACGTCGAACTGGCTTAGTTCCATGGCCCACTTAAGCAATCTGCCAGAAGACTCGGGCTTCTGCAGGACTTGTCGGAGAGGGTGGTTGGTGAGTACTTTGATGGTGTGCGCCTGGAAATATGGCCTCAGCTTCCGTGAAGCGATCAGCAAGCAGAGGGAGAGTTTCTCGATCATCGAATATCTGGACTCAGCGTCCAATAACCTCTTGCTTACGTAATACACAGGGAGCTGGATACGGCCATCTTCCCGGACGAGAGCGGCACTTACTGCGTGCTCAGTCACAGCTAGGTACAAGAACAACGCCTCTCCTTCGACCGGTTTGGACAAAATGGGGGCTCGGGTTAAATGTTCTTTGAGGTGTTGGAAGGCCGCTTCGCATTCGGGGGTCCACTCGAACTTCTTGTTCCCTCGCAGAACATTGAAGAAGGGGATACACTTGTCGGTGGCCTTGGATACGAAGCGACTGAGAGCAGCTATCCTTCCGGTAACGCTCTGGACATCCTTATGCTTCCGGGGGGAAGGCATATCTATGAACGCCTTTATTTTTTCAGGGTTGGCTTCCACGCCGCGGGAGCTGACAATAAAACCGAGGAACTTTCCAGACGAGACCCCGAAAGTACATTTCTTTGGATTTAGCTTCATCCCGTACTTTCGGATCACGGCGAAAGCTTCCTCAAGGTCGTTACTGTGGTCCCCGGAGGTCTTGGACTTTACCAACATGTCGTCCACGTACACCTCCATGTTCCTCCCCAGTTGGTCCTTGAACATTCTGTTTACCAGACGCTGGTAAGTCGCCCCAGCATTCTTCAAACCGAAAGGCATGACCACGTAACAGTAGACACCCTTATCCGTGAGGAAGCTGGTGTGTTCCTGGTCCGCGACATGCATCTTGATCTGGTTGTATCCGGAGTACGCATCCATGAAGGATAAGAGTTCGTACCCGGAAGTAGCGTCCACCATCTGATCGATTCGCGGGAGAGGGAAACAATCTTTCGGGCAGGCCCTGTTTAGGTCCGTGAAGTCAATGCACATTCTCCAGGACCCATCGGGTTTCGGGACCAGAACTGGGTTGGCCAACCACACGGGATAGTGCGACTCCTGGAGAAAGCCTATGGACATCAATTTGTCCACTTCAGCTTTGACGGCTTCGGCTCTCACTGGGTCCAGCGGCCTCCTCTTTTGGCGAATTGGAGTTGCAGCTGGGTCTATGTTGAGTGCGTGGCACGCAACATTGGGATTAATCCCTGTCATATCAGCGTGGCACCATGCCAGGATATCCTGATTATCCTTCACAGTGGCCACGATCTTATCTCGAACGGCCGACGGCAGGTTTTTCCCCACCTGAATGACCTTGGTGGGTTCTCCCGGATTGAGGATCACCTCTTCGACTTCCTCCATCGGCTCTATTGCTTTCTCGATTCCCACTCTTGGGTCGAGTTCGTCAAAGTATGCCTCCTGAGCATCCCTAGTTTCTGGCAATACTTCCGCCAAAGGAATGGCAGCAAACGTCTCTCGGACCGTGTAGACGGCTCGGACGGAGACGTTATAACAGCTCCGTGCACTTCTCTGGTCTCCTCGGAGGGTGCCAATACGCCCATCGTCGCAGGGAAACTTCAAGCATAAGTGACGTATCGAGGTTATGGCCCCACAATCGATCAGGACCGGTCGGCCTAAGATGGCATTATACGCCGTGGGGCAGTCGACCACCACGAATGTGCTATGCTTGAAGGCACAAGCGTCGCTTTCTCCTCTGAGGGTGACCGGAAGTTGAATTTTGCCTAATGGCATGAGTGCGTCCCCATTGAAACCTTGAAGCTGGATGGGGCATGGGGCCAGGTCCGTCTCGGTCAATCCGATCGCGTGGAAGGCCGCTTTGAAGAGGATGTTCACGGAGCTTCCGTTATCGATCAAGATCCGTGAGACCTTCTTATTGGCAATCTGGGCTTCCACTACGAGGGGATCGTTGTGGGGGAAGTGCACATGTCGAGCATCGTCCTCCGTGAAGGTGATGGGAAGATCCATCATTCGGGGACGTTGAGCAGGTGATTGGACCAAAGCGCACATCTCCTCGGCGTGCTCTAACTCCTTCAAGTACCTCTTCTGGGAGTTGCGGGTACTTCCGGCAAGGTGTGGTCCTCCGGAAATGGTGGCGACGTGTCCGTCAACGGGTGGCGGAGCAAGGCCGGGTGGATATGGGTTGCCTGGTCCTGGAGCCAACAAGGCAATGGGCGCCGGAGCGGGTGGAGCAGGAAGTGCTGGGAACTGAGACCCGGGAGCTTGGGGGTGACCGGCTCCAGGTGCGCTAGCGGCCCCCCTCTGTCCCGGGGAATATGCAGCTCCGTGAACCACCCCCTGTCCGGGATAGATTATGGGTATTCTCACCCACTGACCGAGGTGTCCCGCTCTTGCCAGGGACTCGATCTCATCCTTCAGCTGAAGGCACTCATTCGTGGTGTGCCCCACGTCTCCGTGGAACTCACACCTCTTATTGGAGTCTCGCGGACGCCTTCCTCCGTGAGACACTTTCGGGGGCTTCCTGTAGTTGACCATATTACAGGTCGCCCGATAGACATTCTCTCGCGAGTCTATTAAACTGGTATATTCCGTGAACTTGGGCTCATAATCCTTTCGGGGTTTCTTTGAATGGTCTCCCCGGTTGGAGTTTTTTCCGCTTCGTTTGCTCCGCGATTGGCTCAAACTTCGTTCCGGGGCTTCCGCTTGCGGCTGCGGCATGCTAGGAGCGATACTACATCCGGTTTGTACCGCTCCATACCCAGAGAAATGTGTTTGACCCGGCGTCTGAACAGACGCGGAAGGCCCATACACACTCGGAGTGAATCGGGCTCCTGGAAGCGTGAGGACTGGTGCGGGAGCTTGCGAAGCAAAGCTCGGCGCAGTCACGGAAGGGGTTGGAGCCGGGGGAACTCCAAAGGCTTGCTGGTAGGCATCCTCAAGGTTGATGATTCCCTGAGCTTTTGACATGAATTCGGACAGGGTTTCTGCCCGTCTCCTTTGCATTTCCCCCCATAGCAGGGAGCCGACAGTAAGGCCCGATTGAAGGGCGATCAGCTTCATGTCATCGCTGACCTTGGTTTTTGCAGCAGCTTCCATCATTCTCTGAATGAAAGCTTTGAGGTTCTCAGTGGGTTGCTGTTTGATGTTGGTTAAGGAACCAACCTCCATGTCGTGGTCGCGGGCAGCAATAAACTGCCTCCTAAACGCGGACTGTAGCTCCTTCCAACTGTGGATTGATCCGGGAGCTAATCTTTTCCACCAGTCCTCCGCAGACTTGGTAAGGGTGAGTGAGAAGCACATGCATTTGGCGTCCTCACTGACGCGCGCCACTTGCATCATTTTATTGTATTTAGCTAGGTGGGTACGCGGGTCTGTCCTCCCATCATATAATTCTATGTGAGGCATTTTGAAGTTATCCGGGAGGGACGCTTCCGCGATCCTCCTAATACATGGTTCCGGGTCTTCCTCCTCAGAATCTGACAGGGCCCCACTTTGCTTCCGGACCAGCTTGGTCAAGGCAGCAATCTGTTCCTCGAGCCTCTTCGTATCACTTTCCGGGAGGTCACGTCCCCGGAGCTTGTCATTAATATGATTTCGGAGGTCATCTCCGCGAGGCCGGGCTTTTTCCCCTTTGGCCTTCTCATACTTGGCCTCCAACCTTCTTCTTAGGTCCACCGTGGACCAGCTATCTTCGGAGTGCGAGTTCGCAGCCCGACCGTCCTGATTGACGGAATCACTGGGGCGGTTGTTCCTTCCCCTAGGCCTGGGTGCCTTAGCACCGGGCCCTTTAGGCACAGAGTGCCCCCTTGGGGCTGAAGGGCGTCTGGGCTTAGGAGCGCCAGAGACCTTCTGCGCGCGGGGGGGGCAGTCGGCCTGGTGATTCACGCCTTTAGGAGGTGCAGGGGCGTCAGCGCGCACAGGCTCTCCCACTTTTTCTTTGCCCTTGTTAGGGGCGGCTTTGGATGGTCCAGCAGCGGCTGGATCCGGCATGGGGGCATCAGCACCACCTCGAACAGAGGTATCCTCGTCCGAGTCGCCTAGATCTCCGAACCTACTTTGGAGGCGTTCCATCATGCGTTGCATTCTTTCGGAGACGCGCTCCTGCTCAGCAAGCTTGGCCTTAGTGGCCACCAGTTCTTCGGCTACTTGGACCAGTTCTGGGTCCTTCTCATAGTAGCAGCCGTCCTTGTAATAACCGTCTTGGACATACTCTTCTTCGTCTTCTAAGTATGTTGTATCTTCGGTACTGACCTGATCCTGGCGGGATGTCGGGTCTTCACCTTGGTAGTCTAAGGGTTCGCTTTGCACCACATCTTCCATCACGGTATCGGGGTTGACCGTAGCATTTTTGTCAACAGCGGATTTTCTCGTAGTCACCATCTCTTTAGCACGAAGTGAATACAAAAAACGTACACAGAAAAAGAGCTGACTAACAACTTCCTACCCCTCTCAATGAAAGCACCAAAATGTTTACCGAGTTTTTCGGAAACGAATAACTAACAGAATAATAAAAAGATAAGAACTGTAGAAATACTGAAATGTAACTAAACAAACAGTGTTTTTACGTGGTTCAGGCGTTAACAAGCCCTAGTCCACGAGTCGATGTTATTATACTTGGAAAAGATTACAGTAAGATGGCTGGTGCATAAGAACTTCACACGCTCACAATGTTTCTCTCGGGTTCTCTTGAAGAAGATGAAGCTAGAGAGATTTTAGTAGAGTTTTTGCTATATGATTTGTTCGTCCCTCCTCTTGTAAAATGAAGGGGTCTTTATAGCTAGGGTTTTGGATTAGGGTTTTTCTCTACGTACATGAGTTTTAATTACACCAGCCATAAATAGGGATACAATTACTGTAGTAGCATGGCTACAAGACTCTATGTGGGTATATTTACGTGAAAGTATGGGGAACACACAAAGTCAGCCGTCTTTTCCAAGTTGTCAGCGGAACAGTAGGCGAAAAGGTACCCTTGGGCGTGCTGGGATGTGTGCGGCTTTGACCTGACGGGCGTGTCAGGCGGGATCCTGTGTCAGGCGGATATCATTCCAAATATGCCTCCTCCAGGACTCGACCGTTTGGCTTTGTTCCGTGCGAGGCACGGAACTGCTTCCGCGGAGATCACTCGAAGAGCTTCTCCTGGAAGGAGCTTCCCCGATGGATACTCCTTCGGGAGCTCCGGGAGAGTTGACGAGTTTCCGTATGGTGTTTGCTTGGAAGAGTAATCCGGACACCAAGCGGGAGAGGTGAAGCCTTTCTGTATATCCGCGAGCTCTGGTCACCTATCGTGAAAGACATCGATAATTCTGTTTCCCCGAGGCCATCAATCTAAACGCTATCCGGAAATCTGGATAACAAACATATATATTCACTTTTATATAAATATATGTACCATATTTTTAAATGTAACAAAAATAATTGATATAGACTCTTATGTTAAACTTATATACCACATAGTTGATTTTTATTTAACCATAAGCAATGTGATATACCACAATACAAATAAAACATATACCATGTTAAAGAACATATATACCATCAAAGATTTTCTCTTTAAGATAAATTCTAGTTAAATCGCATACATTATAACACAAATAACATATATCTTTCATCTTCAACTTATGTATCATATTTTGTTTTTCATTTTTTTTATGTAACTATTAACAGTATGTGTTTTGATATACCACAATACAATTACCTGATATACTATACTAATAAATGTATATACCAAGAATATATCTACCACGAATGTATATACATACCACAATGTAAATAAAAGATATACTATGTTCATGAACTTATATACCATAAAATATTTTCTCCCTTCAAGATAATTTATAGCTTAATTTGATTTACCATAATACAAATAAAATATATACCCTTCTCTCAAGATTTATTAGTATATATCTATTGATTTCAGGTTTCTTTTTCTTAAATGAATGAATGAATTTTAGGTTTATTACAATGATAGGTATATACCACAACACTATTAAAAGATATACTACTATGTACCGAAAATAATTTCTCTTCAAGATAAGCTATTGTAAAATATGATATACCATAACATAAATAACATATATACCCTTAAGTCAAACTTAATACAATATATATATATTTTTTATTTTTATGTAACCGTTAGAAATAGGTGATGTGATATATCACAAGACAGATAACCATACTAATAAATGCATATACCAAAAATATATCTACCACAAAAAACACATATATACAACAACACTATTAAAAGATATACCATGTTGATGAAATTTTGTACCGAAATCGATTTTTCTCTTCAAGATAAACTATTGCTAAATATGATATACCACAACAAAAATAACATATATACCTTTATGTTAAACTCATATACCATATTTTTTATTTATTTTTATGTAAGCATAAGCAATAGGTGTTGTGATACACCACAATGAAAATGACAGATATAAACTCTAGTATATCACTTTTGGTCATGTGTATTTACACTTTGGAATATCATTTTTGTTCACGTGTATATATGCTTTGTGAGATGGGTATATATCTTTTTTAAATTATGGTATAGCACTTTTGTGACGGCAAAATATGTCATAATATAATTAAAACATCAAATCTAATTGATATACCACCTTCAAAGATATCTCTAACATCACTTATAACAATTTGAATGTACTCAAATTATTATTGAAAAACAACCTGATGTACCAAATCAAAGAATAAGTAAACTAAAAATACTCAAACTAAGTAAAATTTTAACGAGTGTGATCATAAGATTTTATAATCTTCATACTTTTCATTTTCATAGGAATACCATTTATGCACCTTATATGATTGTTCCTAGTTTCTTTGCACCTACCACACCTGAGTTGCTTCTTTTTTTCACCACATGCAGGAATCCTATTCTTTCTTGGTCTGCCAGCCCTTCTATTCACAGCAGGTGGCAACACAACCTAATTTTTTACAATTTCAAGAATATCCTAGAACGTTTTGACTCCCTACTGGATAGATTATTCCCTTATATGTGTTTACAAAAACATCATTCATGTAAAGGTCAAGACATAAGCATAATGTGACAAATTTGCTTTTGTATCTAAGTCTCACTGCGACAAGTGCAACTTCGATCTACAATGTTAATAAGAAATTCTAAGTTGTCATCAATAACTTGGTAAATCTGAAGACCAACTAAATTTACCTGAGCATGAATAACATTAATCAATAACAAAACATATGCATTAAGGGTGACATATATACTTTTCTTAGTAATAAATGTACCCATAGTTAAGCAAAAGACATAGTTAAAATTGACTTACATTCATAGTCCTACCCAAACTATTTTGCTCAACTAGCTGATCTTTTGCCCATGTCAAGAATCTTGTAAATGTGCTCATTGCTTCCAAACGACATCTAACAAATCATTCTTGAACCTTCTACCTTGAATTTTCCAATAGTTACAGAAATAATATTAGACAAATATATGTAAAAATAATATATATTATATAAATGTAAAATGATTATACCTAACAATAGATTTTAAACAAAAGTAAAAACAGAAATAAATTTGAAACAAAAATAGCAGGAAACAAATTATAAAAGAGACCCAAACTCCCTCAAGGAACAAAAACAACACAAATGCATCTTCATCCAAATCAACTAGAAACGAACACAAAAGGACAACTAAGACAAAACTCTTAAATGCTAAACAACCAACTTGTTGTTTTAAAAAGAGAGCTAAGGGATACAAACTCCCTCCAATGAACCAAAAGAGCTACAAACTTACAATGTAGACTACACATAAAGATGAAAAATTAGCTTCAACATAATAAAAAATGAGAATTCAAACATAAACCGAAATGAACAATTATCATCATTATAAATTGATGATAACTCAATAACTATCCACTAACTAAAGTAGGTGGAATTATAAAAAAAAAAATAAAAAAAAAAAAAACCACCACTGTACTATAAATAATGGCTAGCCAAATAACATCCATGAAAAAAAAATACAAAACACCTTAATCATCAAAACTAAAAATAAACAATACACACAAATAATTATATAGAACACATCTCATCTAGCATGAGATTTCATCTAAAAAGTTGAGTTAACAAATTCTTAAAAATTAAAGGAAACAATATACAAAAACATAATTTTGTTCAGATCTATATACAAACATCAACCATCTATGAAAAATAAGCATGAATCATTCCTCAACAACTTAACTATAAAAATAACACTAGATATTAAAATATATAGACTTAACCCATCCCGAATTATAAAACCATACATAACATAGAAAAGGGAAAAAAATTGGAATAATATTGGCAAACCATCTGTTATATATGACACCACACAAAACAGATATATCAATCAAATAAAATAATATATCAAAACAAATAATAATAAAATAGAAATTAACATACCAGAAAGAAGAATTGCCGAAAATTTTGAGAAATGGCTGGAAAAAATGGACGATGGCCTAAAGTCAAAAAATATGGGGGGATTTTTGTTTTTAAACAAAAAAGAAAAACAAATCAAGCAATGAAGAGGAAGAGAGGAATATGGAAGAAGTTAAACTTAACTAAACCTTGTTTTTGCCGGGAAAAATGGTGGAAATCAACGCCGACAACTACCTTGAGATACTATCGGTCTTTTCAGCTTTCTTTATATGTGTTTTTTTTTCTCCCCTATGTATCACTTTATTGTGAGGAAATAGAAGAATAGGAGACTTTTATATTACAAGGGCAATTTAGGTAATGAAAAGTCTAAATGAGTCATTTCTCTACAACTTTTAAAATGGGGACATTGAGCTTCCTAGTGCTTTGTTTTTCAATCATTTACTAATATTTCTCTATTTTTTTCATGGGTAATGTTGGGGTTACCATTAGTCATTAGGTAATCAGAAGACATACGTATATATTTGATTTTTGAGTTAATCGAAATTTAAGTAACTACTACCATACAATATAAAAGTAAGAAAATAATAACATATAAACTTTGGCGTATGTGTTTAATTTTGGGGTAATTTGCTACCTTTATTAATATAAAACTAACAAAAAATAACAAGTTACTCTAGCGTATGTGTTTGATATATGAGTAATCGATTATTTACATTATCCAATTACCTTTTTTTTTTCTTTATTCATTTATGTTGTGGTAACCTGTTACAATTAGGGTTTAATAAAATAAAGAGAATAATTTCTAATTGTTAATTAATAAAATGTAATTTCCTATTACATATTGATGGAAGGTGTATATAAAGAAAAGAAAACCCTACTAAGATTGGCTCTCTCTCTCTACCCACTGATCTAGTTTTTCTCTCCATCAAGAAAGTTTGTCAACCTAAAGAGGTCAAGAGGGAGAAACACAATTCTAGGCAATTGCTCACAAGAAATCATTTGCTCTTGTTATGGATCAAGGTATGTTTTCTTAATCTATTATGTAGTTGTGAAAATCATTTTGTTCAAAGATCTTGCCTATTATGATTTGTGTCATATTACGTTTAGAATTGCATATATACTAATGATCTTAAAATAAAGCTAACATTTATTTCCAAAGTGGAATGGAGTTAAAAGACAAAAATTGACATTTAATAGAAAACAAGCACTACCCATTACAGTAAATTAGAGTTGAGAAGAAAAAAACATACCGCCCCCTTGAGATTGATATTGACAGAAAAATGGAGAAGGTGGAGATTGGAAACAATGTAGTCGACTGATGCTAATACTAAAAAGGTATTTAGCATAGTAACCTCTTTAATTATACGTTGGTAAGAAAATTAGCCCTTCAAGTTTGAAAATTAGCAATCAAATACTAACATTCAACCTCTTAGCACTTTCTTTAATTTTACTAATGGGATGGGTGATGTGGCAACAAATAAACTATTTGTTTTTAATTAAATGAACAAAATCAAATAAAAAATTAAATACTTTTAATTAAAAATAAAAAAGGAACTCAGGCTTTTTCTTTAATTAAATCAAATAAAAATGCAAAAACATGAAAACGTAAAAGAAGAAGAAATTGAGGTAGATCTAAGGAAGAGTGAGAGAGAGTTTGAGACTGAGAGAGATCGAGAAAGAGCTCTATATGTGGGAAAGAGTGAGAGATTTTGAAAGAGGTTTCAAGGGAGAGTTTGAGGCTAGGTATGAAGGTTCTCGTCGGTCTCACATGTATGGCTTTCGCAATGCAGTGGGTAGCTCTACTTCAGACTCAACTTCAAGAAGCGGTGAAAAATGGCAGTCCACCATGTCTTGTGACACATCTTTTAAACTCGGAGGCTCCCACTGGAGTTTTTTTGTAAAATCGATCAGCCAGATGATTCTTCTTAGCTCCAAAAAAACTATTTTGCACCATTCAACGTAGTTATAGAAGCTTCCTTTTCCTGACCCTTTTAATTGTTTATTTGATTTTTAAAGAAAATACAAAGATAAATTGTTGTAACTAAGTGATAACTAGGATCCATATATTTGATTTTTGATGCTGCCATGTTGCCCTGTAAGATTTTATAACAAATAATTATTTGGAAATTTTTTAATGAACAATGAGAGGACTGGATTTAAAGGTGCTTACTCAAAAATCTAAAAAGCTTGTTTCACAATTGTAAATACTTTTATTTATGTAAAAAAAAACTCTGCAAAGTTTTTAGGGTAGTTCTTTGTGGTAGTTCCTCCGAAAAGGGGACTATCGGTGTATTCTTTGTCTTTTTGGCACCTAGATAGTTAGAATCTCAATTCTTTTATATAATTGTGCACAGTGTAGTTATAGTATGCATCCCATAAATTTTTAAAAAATATGAATAATTTACAGTGTCAAAGTCAAGGTTCAAACATTTTTTGTATACGCATTTATAAAAAAAAAACATGTGTGGAACAGAATGTTTGAACCCTGTTTTCGGCACTGTAAATTATTTGAATTTTCTTAAAAACTTGCGAAATGCCTACTATATATACAAAATATATCTTCATATAAAAAAATTAGGATTATAACTAACTAAGATTGAAAACACAAAGGGTTCAAAGCACTAGAAATCAACCAAATATTTATTATAAACTTACTAAAGCGCCAATAATTTTCTCCACGGAGTCATGGCCAAAGCAACTATCAATGGTGCCAGTCCTACATCAGCATGAGAAATAAATAAAAATAACTCTTAGATATACATTTAGATATCGATTTTTCTTCTCTAAATATTTATCAAATGGCGGTAATGGAATGAAAAATAAAGGAAGGCCACCACCATCAAACACAAAGCCCATATATATTCTCATACGCATACAAAACCCATATTAATACCCATACAAAAACCTACATACCTAGCCTCAATGTCTCTCTCCAAACCTTTTTCAAAATCTATCACTCCTTCTCACCCATATAGCTCTTTCTCAATGGAAAATTTGAGCTTTTATGCTTAACAAGGGTCTTAAGTTAAAAAAATTCTAGGCATTTGAATCATTTCAAAATAGTGCCAATTGATTTGACAATACCCAAAAAACCTGATAAGGGTATTTTAGATATTATATTTGTTATCCTTTCGCATTTAGATAATGTTAATTACATGTATTTTTAGGTGTTCTTAGCTTTGTTTTACAGGTCTTAGATATTTAAGCCATAAAATATTTTATAAGGTATTATTGATGAATTTAATATATGTTTGTGGTTAGGAATGGATGTGCAATGATAGGACTTGAGAAAATGAAGTTTGGGACGAGTTTGAAGTGTTTTAAAAGTCCCTAAACCCGAGGTTCAAGCTTAAAGTTGAAGATTACGAAGAAAAAGCATGTGAGCATTTTGGGCCGCGACCAGCGATAGCATTTTTCTTAAAATTTGAATTTTTAATGGGCTATATAAAAGGTATTAGGGTTAACTTTGAATACAACTTTGGATTGCAAATTTTAGAGGCTAGAGCAGCTGAGGAGGAGAAAAGACATCAGCAAAAACATTCTTCAATCTAGTTTTTCTTTCTTCTCAATAAACTATTTTATTTTCACTGAATATTTATGTTTTACGAATATGAATGTGATTATAGAGTAGTTTTCTTTATAGTTGAGGGTTATTTCAAAACCCTAGACATGAGATCTTGAATGCATTGATGAATTTTATTCTTTCTATTTTTTCTATTTGAATGTTATGAATCTTGTTTAGATGGCCACTAATTAGGGTTTTGCATTGTTCTACTATCATCTTAGGATTTCTATTCACCTAAGAGTTTAGGATTCTAGGTAGAGTGATAAATTACAATTCGGATATTGTGACGGGTATTTTGATTGTGATGAAAAATAGAACCTAGGTTAAATGAATTGCATGCTTAGTGAATTTGTTGCCTAGATTAACCTATTTCCGTAGAGTGTAATGTTTTTACAAGGTTAAATAGATCGCATGCTTAATGAGTTTATCGTTGGGTAAAAATGGTTAATTAAGAGCGCTTATCTTTAATTAAGTATGATAGGGAAACTAGGATAATTGACTGCTTAAGTGTTAGCTGCGGGGTTAATAGTTTAATTGGGAATAGGGAATATTAGTTGTTATTGTTGATAGATTGATTGTCGAAGGTGGAGAGTAATTCTTGATTATACCTTTAATATCGTCCTGTCCTTAGTTATTTAATCTTTGATCTTTATTTCATTTTATGTTTTCAGTTTTTAAAACTAAAATATCTTTCTAATTTCAGTTTAGTTCTTACTTTTAATAATAATTTGATCATAATCCTCATGGGTTCGACCATTATTTACTGCCATACTGAAGTAGCTGGTATAAGTGAATAAAAAAAAATATTTAAATTTGATACGACATACGACTTGTAATTGCCACATTATTTGTTGGCCTGCCTTGTCCATCTCCATGTTACACTTTTTCACAACCCATCAAGCTTTATGCTCTAATTCAACCAGTAAATGACAAGGATTTCCATACACCTACCAATACGGAAACATACCAAGTGGTGTTTTGTAGGTTGTGCGATATGCCATAGAGCATCATCTATTCTTACACTCCAATCCTTCCTATTTGGATTCACCATCTTTTTAAGAATAGACTTGACTTCTGTAAAGCCCTGGGTAGCCAAGACCGTTACACTGTATATTTATAAAGGTGCAGGACTTGCTAATCAAGTCATTTAGTTGAAAACGTGTCACTAAAACCATTAATGAACTAGGGTTAAAAGGTTTTGGTCATAGAAGATACATTTCATATAATTAAATGTTTTGTACAAGGGATCCCAAAAGAAACAACGTTTGAAAGTCAGTTTACAAAATTTCAAGGTATAAACAACCGCTAGCAACTCTAAGGGAAAAACAGAGATTTATGATCCTCCTGCTCCTGTCCCTTCCTCAATCGTGGCGGTCGAGCAACTAGTCATGTACATTCTGCCTTCAAAGCTCTCTGAATCAGGGCTGACCAAGCTTACCTTTGCCTTTACCTGCACCACGTAGCACCCGTGAGCCAAGGCCCAGCAAGAAAACATAACATCATAGCACAAGCATTGATAATAACCATATAACTCTTAAAGCATGTTTATACACTTAGCAGTCCATATTAATCACATAACTCATACACATAACCATGAATCCACAAGCTAATACTCAGTCATTCAGCACATCATATTCAATAGTTAACAATGACAATCAGATCACACAATAATCAGGGTCGAGGCCCTTAGGTCGCACCCTCTGTTTACCCCACTGACTCTGGTCCGCTTAAACCGAGCTCAGTGAATATTAAGCTATCCTCAGCTACCAGTGGCTGAGCCGCGCCCTGTGCGCCAATGTAAACCCCGACACTCTTAGGTCGTTGGTTTAATATTCTCATGGCATAATACCAACTTTCATAACGCATACAAGAATAGGGAACCCTTAGTACCATTATAAACTCACAACTGGGTGCAGTTCTCTTACCTTAATTTCCAAGTGCTATGATTACGAGAGACGCCCCTTGAGCACGATCCGTTTCCCGAGCCCTAGCTTATACCTTCACTGAAGGACCAATCCTCCAAGATATTGCTGAGCTAACTCCTAAGTCTTCTACCTTGATTCAACCTCAACCCTTGATTAGCTCCTCTAGCTAACCCTGAGCTAATTTCCAAAGCTTCAACTCAATTTCCTGAGTTTCCAACCAAGCTTTTCCTTTGCAACTGTGGTTTCCCTTGAGAGAGAAAGAGAGAGAAGAAAAGGGTCGGTTTGGGTGTCTTCCACTATTTTCCTAGTTTTGTTTAATCTATCCTTAATTATTTAAGTCAATCTCGAGGCTCGGGGTACCAAAAACGTCCCCGAGGGCAAAATGGTAAAATTCCCCAGTATTCCCACCTAGGCTTCCTAACCTCAAATATATCTCCAATTATTTATTTCCATAACCCGATAACCCTGATAACCATCTAATACCCGAAATATGTTGGATTAGCTTATACAGGATCTTTATTTATTTTCATGTATATCTAATATTAAACAAAGTAATATGAGATAGCCTAAAATATGTTTCTAAAATTGAATTCAAGAGAAACAAAGAATAGAATACTTACAGTATACACAGCGGAATTAAAGAGTCCTTCCTTCAGTTTCTCTAACTCTTGTATCCTCTCTGTAGCAGAGTATTATCAAGAAACTGAACCGATCTTCTATTTTCTTCACAATCTTCCAATGTATCCTTAGGACCACCTAGACTAGTGTGGGCAATTCTCAACACATGAGATAGATATAGAGAGAAGAATAGAAAATAACAAAGAGGCTTAGAAAAGGACTTGTGTTTAGAGAGAATCTAAAACTATCAGAAAATCTGACTTGTAACTTATCAAACTTATGTTTTGACTTCTCTCTAAGCACTCATTTTATAGACTCAATTAGGCCATTTAATTTAATTAAAAAATCAATAAAATAATAGCCATTTTGAAGCCCTAGGTCGAAATTATCATGGGCTATAGGCTTGTGAAATTTCTCATTTGATTATAAGCTCATTGGACTTAAAATCAAGACCTGTATTATTTTTTATTGATTTAATTAATTAAATAATTATTTAAATCATTTATCAAATTAATTATTTATAATTTGAACCTTGATTTAAATTTATTTATTAATTTAGATACCAATAAATCTTAATTAATAAATCTGCCATAATTTCTCTTTTTGTAGAGTCCAAGAACTTTACTTAGCTAGTTAGATAGTAGTATTATAGTAGTAATAGTATTATCTTTATAACTGTGGATTTTTCGTTCAGACCGGGATTTATTTGGACACTCATAGTAGTACTTGTAGATTTTCTAAGTTTAACCTATAGATTAAGAATATTAATTTTAACCTAAGGTTTGATTAATATGACTGATATTGAGGATAATATTTATTATACTATAAGGTTTAGATAAGAACCAATAGGATTTTAAGCACATGTTATGTATGGGTGAATAAGGATTAAGTATTTAGAGGATTAAATTTAATAAGGGTAAAATTTGAATGCTCTAAGGTCAGTCAGCAGCTTTGAATACGTCTGAGGGCTTAGTCAAGGTTGTTTACTCAATTTGAATTAAGCTAAAAATGTGTAATTTTGTGTTTAAATAATCAGCGTATGCCGATATATCGCAGCTATAGGGGGCGATATATCGCAGCACGTAGATACGGAAAACACGAAACGATGCCGTTTGCCTCGGGCATAATGGTCCAGGCGATATATCGCCTCCTTCAGCATATTTTGAATGTTTTTTAAATCATTTTCCATTCAACCCTTCAACCTCTTGATAAGTCCAGCATCTTTTTGAACGAGTCTTCAGCCTCTGCTGAACGAAAATTCAAATTATTTTCACTTAAAAAGCCATTATTTTTATTCAAGTTAAATTAAGATCCTTTCATTCCTAAACTCTATAAATAGGACCTAGTACCCAGCCATTATTCATCTTTTGCTCTAAGCTCAGAGGCTGCAAGTTGCTAGGTGAGTGTGAGAGTGTAAACACTTGGGTTGGGAATCATAAGCTTGATCATCATAAGCTTATCAAACACTTGGGGAAGTAAGGTTTTATAGTATTTCGGTTCGAGGTTTAGATTGGTATTACAAGTCTTCAAGGTATTTCCACACCTTAGTTCATTGGTATTATTTTATTTTAAGTTCTCACAGTCTTCTACTCAGCCTTCTAACCTTAATCTTTATTTTAGTTAGGAAATCTAAGAACTTGCAAATAAGTTTTTGGTAAGTATTTTCTCAATGGTTTAGTCCTTCCATTCCTTTCATTTCTCTTCTTCACTATACTCACTCTTTTTCAAATGGTTCTTAGGAGTGTTCCAAAGTCCCAACTCTGTCCTCTTATCCCGGTATTTTGGTAAGGAAAATAGGATAGAATTCATATGTTATATGTTTTATATGTTATCTTATGGTTTTTATGTTATGAAATATGTTATGATATGTATGTTTGTAGGCTTGGGCATATGACCCATATGACTAACAAGCCCCAAATAGATTATGGGCATATGACTTGCTTAGCTAGTAGGACCCCACTAATCTAATGGGCATATGACTTGTTTAGTCTATGGGACCCCAAGTAATAATGGCCATTATAGTATGTGTATGATATAAGTGTTATGTTATGTTTTTATGTTTCTTATGAAATTTATGTATATGAAGTATGTGGTAGATTTTCCTTGCTGGGTATTAGGCTCATTCCTTTTTGTTTATATGTGCAGGAAAATAGCTATAGTGGCGGGTAAGATTCGTGGATGCTTGGGGAATGTGTATCGGTGATGAATGGATTCAAGGAGTCGAGAGTTCGATTTCGAGGATGTAGTCTTTTATTTATAGTTTATGTGTATTTTTCCGCACCTATTTATGTAATCTCTTTTCATTTCAATTAAGATATGTTTTCTTTTTAAAACAATGGGATCCCATATCCTGCTTTGAGTTTATGTAAGTTTAACTCTTATTTTTACAAGTTTCTTAATAAAGTTATGGTATTTTCACTTGTAAGTTTTATTAAGGATTAGTATGTATAGTTTTCGTTAATGGTCCAAAAGTCTAGAGTAGTTGGGTCATTACACTTTTCTTCTCAAAATTACACAACTCTGTGAAACTATCCAAAATTGACCTGGTCAACTTTGATAATTCTAATTGATGATTAAATCAATTAATTGAGACTTTCTAGATGATTTTATCCAAGTTACAATGGGGATCATGGGCCTATGAAATCAAGCTCCAATAAGTTATCATAAATCTAACAAATAAATTTACTAACTTATTAATTCTTCGTGACTCCACTATCGACTTGGAATTGCACTCTTGAATTCATAGAACGCTTTATAACAAATATAGATACGCTATTAATTATCCATTGTTACAACCATAATTGTAACTCAATCCTCTATAGACGGTCTACAATGAGATAGGACTAAAATATCGTTTTATCCCTCATTGTATTTTATCCTTAAAACACTTAGTTCCTTGTAAATGATATTTTAGTAAACTAATTTAATTACTGAAATGAGATCTCTATCATTTAACACCTTGAACACAACTAAAAGGAAATCATCGTTTCACTTCTTCATCAGAAGCTATAGATATTCATATCTATGATTAACAATCCCACTCAATTATACTACCGAGTTCCCAAGATGTAAGTATGGGCTAGTCCGTAGGGTAAGCTGGTAACGAACAAGTCAAAGAACTCAAATAATATAATCAGTTAGAATACTAACCACTCAGAATTGAGATTGAATTGACCTATGGTCAACTATATGATATGACTAGAATATATAATAATGGTATGTTTACTTATCTTATCAACTGTCAATATCGATCCAGTCCGATGTAACAAATACATCTGATCTTATCTACTTTGCTAATGTTCTAGAAAGAACATAACACTATAATGTGTAAGTAGATCATATCGTAGATTGGCAAGTCAGTGTAAATCCGGTGCACTGACTGTTGGAAAAACTCATTGTAGGATCTTTATTTATTTTCACGCAATTTACATATTATCAAACAAACATGCAAATTCCTAGAACATGCTCCTATGAAATTGATACAAAAACAAAGTAAAGTAAAAACTTACATTACGCAGAAGAACTGGAACAACTCCATCCTTCAATCTCTCTAACCCTTGATTCCTTTCTGTAGCAGAGTATTATCAAGAGATTGAACAAGATCAGCCACACAGTCTTCCTCACCAAGCCTTTGAACAACCTAGAACTAGTGTGGGCTGGTTCTCAACACATGAGATAGAGATCTTGCAGAGAAGAAGAAGAGAGAGTGGCCAAGAAAGGTTAGACTGTCTAGGTTTTCACTTACCAATCAACTGAAACTCACTTCCTTATGAAAACCCTAGATATCATATTCCTTATATAGGCAACTTAATGAGATTTATTTAAATTTAAATTAATTAAAAATAATAAACAAAAATAAAAGCCTTGGGCTACCATAAATGGACTTATGCCCAATCTCTTTGTTTTGAATTTAAATCCCAACTGAGCCTAAATTCAAAACCTTTTATTTTTTATTTATTTTTTAATTAATTAATTAAATCCTTATTCAAACTAATTATAATTTGAAACTTGATTTAATATTATTTATTTATATTGATACCAATTTATCAATATTAATAAATTTACCCAAAGATTCTCTTTTATTCTCTAAATCTCATATCTCTGTAAATTTTCCAAAATTGACCTAGTCAACTTTAAAAATCCTAATTGATAATTAAATCAATTAATTGAGACATTCTAGATGATTTACTCAAAGGGGACCATGGATCCATGAAATCAAGCTCAACAAGTTACTGTGAATTTATTTACGAATAATTTCACTACCTTATTAATTCCTCATGACTCCACTATAGACTCGGAATTGAACTCTTGAATTCATAGAACGTATTTTCAAAACCTTAAATACGTTATCCATTGTTATAACCATTACAATTAGTCAATCCTCTATCGATGACTTACTAACGAGCTATGTGCAAATTACCGTTTTAACCCTCATCAGTATTTTATCCTTAACTCCCACTAAGTTCCTTATAAATGATATTTCCGTGAACTTAATCTCAAAAATGAGATCTCAATCATTTAACCTTTTGAACAAAGCAATTAAGGAAATCATCTTTTCACTTCTCATACAAAAGTTATAGATTTCATATCTATGAATAATACTCCCACTCAATTACACTAATAAATCTCCAAGATGTAAGTATGGGCTAGACCGTAGGGTAAGCTGGTAACGAACAAGTCAAAAGATTTAAATAATATAATTAACAGAATATTATCACTCAGAATTAAGATCGACTTAATATATGGTCAACGTTGTGACATTGATTAGATTTGATAACAACGATACTTATTCATCAATCAATAATCAATATCGGTCCTAGTCCGATGTAACTAAATACATCTGATCTTATCTACTTGGTTGAATCCTTGGACAAGACATCACACCCTGAATGTGTAAGTAGATCATATCGTAGATTGCCTAATCAGTGAAAATCCAATGCACTGATCTAATCTTAGGACTCGTTCTTTTGAACATATAATTACAACTATAATCCACTGTGACCTAGTCACTATAATTGTAACTATCTATATGTTCGGGATTTTATAAATGTTAGTATTATTTCAATAATCATGTAATAAAACAAGCAAGCAACCCAGTTGTCAAACTAAATGATTTCTACTACTTTTATTGATAATATGAAATCGTGCTACATGTCCGACATGGTTTTATAAGGGCATAAAACGCAACAAACTCCCACTTGCCCTTTTAAAACAAAAGGGACATGTTTCTCAAAACCATGCATTCTACATGCTTCACAATTATGTTTTCTGCTTATATCTTTGTAAAGGGATATGAAAGATTGCCTTACAATGATATCTTCATCACCTTCACTTCACACCTTCGTCACACATCCTCGATAATGTGGTACTTTCTCTCTATATGATTTGCTCTTTTGTAGCTTCGAGGTTCTTTCAAATTCGTTATTGCCTCATTACTGTCACTCGACAAAATGAGTGGTTTATCCATTTCTAGAATAACACCGAGATCCGTATAGATTTCCTTAGCCGCCATAGACGCAACTATGTACTCAGCCTCCAAAGTGGATTCTAAAATGGCAGATAGCTTAACGCTTCTCCAAATCATAGCTCCACCCCCAAGAGTAAGCACATTTTTCAGAAGTAGACTTCTTGTCATCAACATCAGTCTAAAATCTGAATATGTGTAGCCTAACAAGTACAAAGATCCACTTGGAAAGACTAACATATAGTCTCTAGTCCATCAAAGATACCGACTTCCATCTATTGTTTATTTCAAAGGTTTTACTGACACTTGCTCACCACTCCCACTGCATAGAAGATCTTTGATCACAACAGACAACATAGCATGCATTAGACTTCTAATTTCAAATGCATAAGGAATTCGTTACATCTTTTCTTTCTCTTGAGGAGTCTGTGGAGACTGCTGCTTAGAAAAATAAATTCCATGTCAAGACACTAAACATCTTTTTTTGGAATTTGTTACAGAGTAATGACCAAGCACCTCACTAAAGTAGGTCGCTTGAGTTAGAGCTAAATTTCAGTTATTTATTTCCCTGATGTTCTAGATACCAAGAACACGACTTGCTACAACGAAATATGGAATTTCGTTTCTAGCCAGTTCTTTATGTTTGATAATTTCTTGACATTGTTTCCAACGAATAAGATACATCTACATAAAGGATTCAAAACACCACAATGTCTTTTTCCCTAAGTTGTCAAACACAAGGATTAACTACATTTTGTTCAAAAACTCAGGTCTTAATGTTTCCATTTAACCTTAAGTTCCAGGAGCGCGAAGCTTGTTTAAGTCCATAGATTGACTTACTCAGCTTGCCGAATTTCTTGTCCAACTACTTTAAATCCTTCTGATTGATGCATGTTAATTGTCTCATCAAGATAGCCATTAAAAATGCTTCTTTGATGTCCATTTGCCTTATCTCTTAATCAAGAGTTGTGGCTATGGATAAGAGTATACTTAATGAATTTTAACATGGCTACTGGAGAAAAAGTTTTCTCTAAGTCAAATTTCTCTCTCTGCCACAAGTCGAGCATTTAATGTCGCGACCTTTCTATCAGCTCCTCTCTTCTTCTTATAGATCCTCTTGCACCCCATGGGCCTAAAGTCCAATGGCACATCTACAAGATTTCAGACAAATTAAGAGTACTTAGACTTTATTACCTGGTACTTGGCTTTGAGTCAAAAATCTCTTTCAGACCTACCCATTTCCTATTTAAAGGCCAACGAATCATTGTTACTTGTGTTCCCAACCAACTTGTGGGTTTCACTATCTATATCATAGGTACCGGGTTCCAAGAAATCCTCCCACTATGACGAGGCATCATAACTTTCTGACTTGGATTAGTGATTTCTAAATGTACCTTGTTTTCATCGACTTCCGTCGGTAAGGATGGAACAATAGTTTATCATTTTTCCATCTAATACTATTTTTCTATGAGAATTGAAATTCATTATGTAGTCGTTATCCAGAAAAGTAGCATTTGTAGAGCCAAACACTTTCTTGTCTACTGGACTATGAAACAGACCACCCTGAGTACCTTTAGAATAGCCATCAAACAAGCAAACCCTCAGCTCATTGTTCTAGCTTTCTACCTTTTTCCTCATGTCAAAAACATGACACCACCAAATTCCATAATGACGTAAACCAGGTTCACGACCATTTCATAATTCTAGTGGTGTCTTGGAGACAGCTTTTGAGACGGCACAACATTTAAAAAAAAATATCACATGCGGTATAGGTAGTATGTCTCCAGAAAAGATCTAGGTAAGAAGTTAGTAGAGTTTAATAGCTTATCATAGAACACACATTTTCATAAACGTGCGATTCACACCGCTCAGCAACACTGTTCTGTTGCGGAGTCCTTGGGGCAGTTGTTTTAAACAAATCTTCAAGTTCAATTAAATGATCTTGGTTCTGATTATCCAAATATCCTCCACCCCTATCATATCGCAGGATCTTTAACGTTTTACCTAATTTGGTTTTAAAGCCATAGCAATGAATTCTTTGAACTTCTTAACAAATTCACAGAATTCCTATGCTTTAGGTACTTACATGAGTCTTTAAAGCAATCGTCGATGAAGGTGACGAATTACTCATAACCACCCCTCGCTTGAACATTCATATGTCCCCAGACATTTGAACATACTAGCCCTAGTGGTTCTTTGGCCCTTTCTCCTATCACAGAGAATGGACGCTTTGTCATTCTGCCCTCGAGACTAGATTCACAAACAAGTAGGTCACCCTAGGTGAGTTTCCTCAAAGGCCCAGCCTTTGTTAGTCTTTGAATCCTATCATAACAAATATGACCAAAGCGAAAATGCCAAAGGTACGTCATTTCTAACGTTATTGACCTTTTGTCGTTTAACGGTCCTAGAATTAGCTGTCTTAAACAACTCATTATCTATAACATATGGTTTGTTTAGTTGCAATAGGTATAGCCTGCTTTTCATACATCCACCCCACAATCCACATCCATTTAAAGAAATAGGATTTTATTATTTGTGAAAGTAACTACAAATTGTTGTTAATGTAATAAGAATTACTTAAATTAAAATTTATATTGAAAATCATAATAAAATGAACATTGTCTTAAAACAATATATTTATTTCCAAAATTCATTCAAGCTTATCCTTTTGCCTTGTTTGATACGAACAACCCTTGATGGATACCAAGCCGTGGCTTTTTATCCTTCATGGCTTTCCCAATGCTAAAAGTGTAAAAAGGTACATGCATGTTTAGTAGATTGTGATTCAGCGATCCAAAACCGAAGTATCATCCTCTAAAATCACATGCATCCACAACAAATTTAATTATTTTGGGTTCCATATGCCTTGAGTTCTGGGCAATCTTGTTCCAATTCCCAGTCTCCTTGTAGTTGGAAACACTCCCCTTTTTGTGTACTTATAATCAGGCCTTGCTCCAAGATGCTTTGCAGCATTTGGTGCCTTGCCAGTTGACTTCTTGTTCTTTTTGTATGAATTTCTTCCTCTCTTGCTCTTCGAAGAAGAAGCTCAAATCAGCTTCTCCTTGAGCTTGTTTAGTAGTATTAGTATTCTTTCATTTGCTCGAACTACCATCAACAATCCTCTTTGAAGGATTTGGTGATCATTGCATGGGAAAAATAGGAATATCTTTGATTATCATGAACTCGATGTTGTCTAAATCAACACCATGTTGATTTTGGACAAACATTTCGTCAGGTTCTCACCATAGAGTAACATTTTAGAGATCAAAGAGAGTATGAGGTGGGAAGCCTAGAGCTTCTATTATCAACTAAGTAGAAATCAATGCATTGCTTGACAAACATTTATTCATTAAATATTTTAGAAATAGCATAACATACAAAATGTTTTGAGATACGAAAAATACTAAAACACTTATATTCTATTTCTTAGGTACTTTAGCTAGCCATGAACTCATGTGTCCCGGTAGGCGAGAGTCACAAATATTCACGTAGTTAAATAGAGAAACATCTCAATTAATAAAACGTCATAGACTTTTATTAACTACCTATTCCATCCGATCAAAGTAACGGAAACTCATGTGTCCCGGTAGGCGAGAGTCACAAATATTTCTTACTTTATGAGTTTGACCCACAGTTTCGATTATTATAGACTTAATTCCTATAGTCACCGTAGGGATGAGTCTATAGAAGGTCCATCTATAACCATCTATCCTAAGAAATTTAACCATATTAAGAAGTCCAGTGAACACCTTTCGTAGGGAGACGAAATCAAAGCGCCATGAGGCCCCACTGAACTCTAACCTTGTTAAATCAACGATGGAGATCGAATTGAAATTTTTTAAAACTCATTATTAAATATTTTAATATTTTATTCTTTTTGAAAAAATATCAACTTAAGTTTTCCAAATTATCAAAATAATCAATAAATCAACTAAGGTTCGCCAAATTATAAAAATAATCAACAAACCATAGTTTATAATTTTTTCCATTAATTCTAAAATTACCATTGAAAATTAATCCAAAAATTAGAATTAATATGTTTCTAATCAATTATTAGGTCCAACTAAAAGGAATAACCTAATACAATTAAGTCCAACTTAGGTAAATGGACTTTAACAATTCGAGCTTGCATGGAGGAGAGCTGGGTACAGTATGTCGGACCCACTACTAAGGCTCCCTAACTTCTACACAAAGCCCAAAAAGACATGAATTTGAACATTTGCTTTATTAATTGTTATTCAATTGATTAGGCTCAATCTAGTACTGCAAAGCAAATGGGCATTCACAAGTGGAACCACCCACAAGAGAGGAATTTAAACTTTACATGTTCAATTGGGCCCAAATAAAACCTAACATTTTATGACAGTTTTATTTGAGTTTTCCCACATTTTTTAAACGCAAAAATTGGGCCATCATTATACTTATATTTAAAGCCCAAATGCAAAAAAAAAAAAAAAAACTTAATAATGATGCTTGATATGTTAATAATTGGATGGACCTAACATGTTACTCTATAAGCATGTATTATTAAATTATGCAAATATACCACAACAATATTCTATTTTGCAAAATACCATAATTAATTAACATAGAATTCATCGGACAAAATTCAATATAATTAATTAAATAAGTTACAAAATATTAAATTAATTAAATTAGAATTTATCAAATACAATTCAATTTCAAATAATTAATTTAACCAAGGTTGTTAAGTTGTTAGGAATGACAAGATATTTTATTTTTAAATATTTTAATAAATTTTAAAATATCAAAATATCTTTTAACCAAATTTAAAATATCTAGTATTATCTGATAACTAATTATAAATATTTTAAATAATAAAAATATCTTGAATAATCACATAACTAATTTTAATATTTTATTTATAACAAAATAAAAAAAAATCTTAAAATTTCATGATTATTAGATAACAAATTCAAAATATTTTAAAAAGCAAAAATATCTATAAAATTATTAGATAATCAATTTTAAATATTTTAAACCTAACTGCACAAAATATCCAATTTAAAAAAAAAAATTTGCGAAAAAATGCCGCGCGCGGGTTTCGGCACCGACGCCATACGGACGTTCGTACAGATCCGTACGGCCGGGTCTCGCCAGCGGCTCTATGCGTGCCTAGCACACACTGCAAAAAAACAGTCAAATTTTTTTTTTTTTAAATCTGTGCAGTTTTTAAATCCAAAACACAACCAAATTATTGCTAAATTTACATAAGAAAACATAACACATGCACTAATAACATGTACCATCCAATTAATACCTAACATATCAATCAATTTCATACATGTTCATTCATAAAAATAAACTAGCAACCTATGGCTCTGAGGCCAATTGTTGGAAAAACTCATTGTAGGATCTTTATTTATTTTCACGCAATTTACATATTATCAAACAAACATGCAAATTCCTAGAACATGCTCCTATGAAATTGATACAAATACAAAGTAAAGTAAAAAACTTACATTATGCAGCGGAACTGGAACAACTCCATCCTTCAATCTCTCTAACCCTTGATTCCTTTCTGTAGCAGAGTATTATCAAGAGATTGAACAAGATCAGCAACACAGTCTTCCTCACCAAGCCTTTGATCAACCTAGAACTAGTGTGGGCTGGTTTTCAACACATGAGATGGAGATCTTATAGAGAAGAAGAAGAGAGAGTGGCTAAGAAAGGTTAGACTGTCTAGGTTTTCACTTACCAATCAACTGAAACTCACTTCCTTATGAAAACCCTAGATATCATATTCCTTATATAGGCAACTTAATGGGATTTATTTAAATTTAAATTAATTAAAAATAATAAACAAAAATAAAAGCCTTGGCTGCCATAAATGGACTTGTGCCCAATCTCTTTGTTTTGAATTTAAATCCCAACTAGGCCTAAATTCAAAACCTTTAATTTTTATTTATTTTTTAATTAATTAATTAAATCCTTATTCAAATTAACTAATTATAATTTTAAACTTGATTTAATATTATTTATTTATATTGATACCAATTTATCAATATTAATAAATTTACCCAAAGATTCTCTTTTATTATCTAAATCTCATGTCTCTGTAAATTTTCCAAAATTGACCTAGTCAACTTTAAAAATCCTAATTGATAATTAAATCAATTAATTGAGACATTCTAGATGATTTACTCAAAGGTGATGCGGGGACTATGGATCCATGAAAACAAGCTCCAACAAGTTACCGTGAATTTATTTACGAATAATTTCACTACCTTATTAATTCCTCGTGACTCCACTATAGACTCGGAATTGAACTCTTGAATTCATAGAACGTATTTTCAAAACCATAAATACGTTATCCATTGTTTTAACCATTACAATCAGTCAATCCTCTATCGATGACTTACTAACGAGTTGGGTGCAAATTACCGTTTTAACCCTCATCAGTATTTTATCCTTAACTCCCACTAAGTTCCTTATAAATGATATTTCTGTGAACTTAATCACAAAAATGAGATCTCAATCATTTAACCTTATGAACAAAGAAATTAAGGAAATCATCTTTTCACTTCTCATACAGAAGTTATAGATTTCGTATCTATAAATAATACTCCCACTCAATTACACTAATAAATCTCCAAGATGTAAGTATGGGCTAGACCGTAGGGTAAGCTGGTAACGAACAAGTCAAAAGATTTAAATAATATAATTAACAGAATATTATCACTCAGAATTAAGATCGACTTAATATATGGTCAACGTTGTGACATTGATTAGATTTGATAACAACGATACTTATTTATCAATCAATAATCAATATTGGTCCTAGTCCGATGTAACTAAATACATCCGATCTTATCTACTTGGTCGAAGCCTTGGACAAGACATCACACCCTGAATGTGTAAGTAGATCATATCGTAGATTGCCCAATCAGTGAAAATCCAATGCACTGATCTAATCTTAGGACTCGTTCTTTTGAACATATAATTACAACTATAATCCACTGTGACCTAGTCACTATAATTGTAACTATCTATATGTTCGAGATTTTATAAATGTTTGTATTATTTCAATAATCATGTAATAAAACAAGCAAGCAACACAGTTCTCAAACTAAATGATTTCTACTACTTTTATTGATAATATGAAATCGTGCTACATGTCCGACATGGTTTTATAAGGGCATAAAACCCAACACTGACTAATCTTAGGACTAACTTATTTTGAACATATAATCATATTTATATTCCACTGTGATTACGTCACTATAAATAAGATTAGTTATATGCTCGGGATTTAATAGAAGTTTATATTAAACAAATAATCATGAAAATAAAACATGTGAGCAAAGTGATTGACCAAGTCAAAAAATGATTTCTATTATTTTATTGTTAATAAAATGAGATTACAAAGAATTTAGGTTTTAATTAGGGCATAAAACCCCAACAAAATACCCCTTGACTCGCCCCGAGCCAAGTATTAGGTCCCGTTGTGACTTTCCCGCTAACTAGCTCCCTAGGATCGCCTCAAGTCGCATACTGCAAATATATCCACATAATAATGTGGTCTCCACAATTATAACATATAGTCACATTTATGCCCTCAACAGGACAAATTTACAGATATACCCCTTTAAGCTAAACAGGGCCTACACGCATACTAATACTCTTGGACATGCATTTCATATATCCATATACTCATACAAGCATGGTTATCACATAATCATGCATTAAACTATTTAATTCACACATAAACCAATCGTGCCCTCCCGGCACACTAATCTAGGCCCTTAAGCCTTATTAGTTTTTTTTTGGGTCGTTACAACTTCTCTATTCGATACCTCGGCTTGGCCATTTGTTTGTGGATGGTAGGCAGTGGTTACTTTATGAGTCACTTGATAGCGTTGAAATAAAGCTTCAATAGTTTTATTGTAGCAATGAGTACCTCAGTCACTAATTATTGCCCTTGGAGTGCCAAATCTCACAAAGAAATTTGATCTAATGAACTCAACCACTGTTTTAGAATTATCCACTTTAGTTGCTTTTGCTTCCACCCATTTAGACACATAATCCACCGCTAAAAGAATATACTCAAAACTGAATGATGATGGAAATGGTCCCATAAAATCAATGCCCCATACATCAAAAATCTCAATAATAAGTATGGGAGTTTGGGGAATTTGATCCCTAGCAGTAACATTACCAACTCATTGACAACGGTCACACGCCTTGTAACGTGCATATGAATCTTTAAAGATTGTAGGCCAATAAAAACTGTTGTCAAGTACTTTTTGGGCTGTTCTTTTTGGTCCAAAATGACCTCCACAAGCATGAGAATGTGAGAAAGCAATGATAGATTGAAATTCAGAATCGGGAACACACCTTTGAATGACTTAATCAATGCAATGTTTCCATAAATAAGGCTCATCCCAAATGTGGAACTTAGCATCATGCTTAATTTTTTTTCTTTTGAGCGTGGGTAAGGTCTCCTGGTAACTCTTTAGTGACCAAATAGTTAACAATATCAGCAAACCATGGAGTAACTTCTTTAAGAGCTAGGAGTTGTTCGTCGGGAATTTTTTTTCATTCAATTGCAGGTTATCTTCATCCCGAATAAGTCTACTTAAATGATCAACCACCAAGTTTTCTAACCCTCTCTTATCTTTTATTTCCATATCACATTCTTGAAGGAGTAAAATCCACCGAATAAGTTTGAGCTTGGCTTCTTTCTTAGCTAGGAAATATTTAAGAGTAGCATGGTTAGTGTAAACAATAACTTTAGTTCCATTCAAGTAAGACCGAAAATTTTCTATAGCAAAGATGACCGCTAAAAGCTCTTTCTCTGTAGTAGAGTAATTCAACTGAGCATCATTAAGAGTTCGAGAGTGTAACGACCCAAATTCGCTAATAAGGCTTAAGGGCCTTGATTAGCGTGCCAGGAGGGCATGATGGGATTTATGTGTGATTTTAATTATTTAAATGCATGGTTATGATTTAAAGCATGTTATATGACTATTTGTTTATCTGAGATGCATGACTATGTAAGTTAGTGTGCATGTAGGCCCAGATCGTGTTAGAAGGGCATAATTGTAATTTTGGCCATGATTGGGCGTAACTGTATTGATATGTGTTGATTGTTGAGGCCACAGTGGTATGTGGATGTATCTGTGCTTTGTGACTCGAGGTGATCCCAGTGAGCAGGCTAGCGGAAAGTGTTGACAGGAAATTATACCCAGCTCGGGGCGAGCCTGGGGGTATGAACAGGAATTCAGAGAATAGATTGAGATTTACTTCGATGATGGGGAATATTTATTTGGTGGTTAATCGAGTGTTGGAAAGCATCGGGAAAATATTAGGGACACTTGAGGATTAGCGGGAATTGGATAAAATGACTAAAACGGCCCTATTTGGACAATGGATTGAGAATTAATAGGAAGGGCATTTTGGTCATTTGGCTTTTAGAAATTGATTTATGAGGCTTTACACTTAGTGGGATTTATAGAGAGTGTTGGCTGTGGAGAGAAAGAAAGAAAAGAAAGAAAAGAAGGAAAAGGAAAGAAAGAGAAGAGGGAAAAACAGGTGGGTTTTCCAATGGGTCGGTTTGTGCATTTTTGCACCATTCCACTCCATTTTTTTGTTGGGGCAAAGCTTAGTGGAGAGCAAGGATAGGCTGAGCATCAAGGATCTTGGGTTAGACTTGAAGATTTGGCAAGAACACATCAATGTTTGAGGTAAGTTTTAGAGATTTTCGGTTTTAAGGGTTTTGATGGTTTAAGCTGTGTTTTGAGCTGAGTTGATGGGAATTTTAGGGATTTCTGGGCAAGCTTTGAGGGAGAGCAAGCTAAGGAGGCTTAGGTTGATTCAAGGTCGAAATTTGCAGCAATGGTATGATTTCTAAGACTTTATCTTTGTGGTTTGCTTGAATTTCTGGTTTAGGGTTGTTCATGGTAGATTTTGAGATTTGGGATAAATGATCTTGGGATTTGAGGATTTGGGATGCTTGGGATGAATGGAGAGTGTTCATAAGCTTGATTTTGAGTTTGGTAAAGATTTGGGGAAGTTTGGTTTGAGATTGGGTGAAAGAAATCGCAGAAATGCGATTTTGGGATTTCTGGGCTGCAACTAGCGCTACAGCGCTAGTCAGTGGGCGCTGTAGCGCTAGTCCCTGTTTCTGGGGGGGTGCATTCTTCTTGTAGCGCTACAGCGCCCTCTTTAGAGCGTTGTAGCGCTGCACTGTTCACAGAGGGGAATTTTTGAGTTTTGATGATGGATTTTGACCTAGGGTTCGGGGCTTGTTTCCGCCACTTTGTTTCGGGGATTTGGGACTTCCCGGGGGCTCGGGATTGGTCCCGAGGCTAGGTATTCGGACTTGGAGTTTGGTGTTGACTTTGACCTATGTTTGTGCCTAGGTGTGCGCTAAGGCTCGGGTGGGATCGTGCTCAAGGAGTCAGGTGATCTAAGCTATTGATTGGAAAGGTAAGAAAACTATAACACCCGAGGTTAGGGCATGGCCCCAGATTGTATTATGTGCAAATGTTTAAACCTTAAATGAATCATGATGTGTGTGAATGATTATTTCGAATGTACTATATGTGTGATTATGATGAAATGAGCGGCAAGGGCCGAGTACGGCGTAAGCCGGGGCGGTCGTGGGCCGAAAGTAACACCTAGCACATGGGATGCTATAGTCAGGGCGGGGCCCGGTGGATACATGTGTTATGCTATATTCAGGGTGGGACCCAAGGGATACATGAGTTATCCTCGCGGTGAGAACCGATACCCCAGGCTTCGGTAAGGCTCTGGGGCAGCTTGGCCGTGTTTGCTTAGTCTAATGATTGACTTGTTTATTTGTGGATTATCTGTTATGATAACTGTATACATTGCATATGTTATGTTCTGCATGAGTTTTCTTGCTGGGCTTCGGCTCACAGGTGCTTTGTGTTGCAGGTAAGTGCAATGACTGAATCAACCAACCATGAGTACGGAGAGCGTGAAGCGGCGCGTACATGTTCGGCTTGCCCGACTGCTTTGGTTGGGGTTTATTCGAAAATGGCTGTAATAATCTATGATTTTATGATTTCTTAACTGTAACCTTATTTCAAAAATGTAATTAGTTTTCAAACAACATTTTGGGATCCCAAATGTTTAATAATAGAAGTTTTAATGAAACGACGCATTTTCAAAGATTACAGCCTTAACTTTTAATTAGTCACACTTTTGTTTCAAAACCTCGGTTAGCGAGTTCATTGCACACTGTTTTGTCTTAAAAACTCAGTTTGTAACGGCTCTAAGGAAGTAGGGCGTTACAACTTGGTATCAGAGCGAGCCAAGGTTTATTGGTTCTGGAGATCGACCGAACATGTACGCTCGCTGTCAGTGACAAGCTCGACTCAGGGTTGGTTGGTATGATTAATTGACATGTCTGAATATATGTTGAATGCCCTGTTTGCCTGCTTATTTATATGGAGCATGAGGAATGAGATGACATATGCATGAGATACTGATAGGGCCTGGCCCTTGACTGTTGCATGTTGAGATCAATGTGTGCTAAATTACATTATTATGCATGTGGATGAAAATTGGCATAATGGTTCGCATATTGAGCGTATGTGGTTAGTTTTCTGAATTAAATTCATATGTTATATCTGTTTATTAGCTTGTATGAAGCATGATGAGCATGGATATACTTAGTGATGTTAAATCTGGTAGCTAAATGTATATCATTGTGGATTTGAACTAGTATATGCTTGTGTGTGCATTATACCTGTGGATATTTGGACCTAGTGGTGGTTTGGTTCAGAGTAGGAACCACAGAGTTCGGGAGTTGGTCGGTTTTGACAGATGAACTCGAGTTGTCGGTTCCTAGAAGGGTTTGGGGACCTGATATTGTGTTGAAAAAGGGGTTTCTAGATGTAAGTTGGAGTTGAGATCTCCAGTTATCCCTAAGAGCAGCAGCAAAGGGTCACTAGTGTGTGAGTTAGCTGTGGAGTTTGTTAGTTGAGATGGGATAGAAGAACAGCGGATTCTCTAGGGAGATGGTTGAATTAGATGTTTTAACAGTAAGGTTACCGGTGATGGTTTACTGTGAGGTATGGACAGATAAGGGTACTATATGAAAGGCGTATAGGATGTTATCCTCTAGAGTTGAGGAAGGTACGAACTGACAAGAATTTATCAATAGATGAGCTGAGTAAATTCCACCCTTGGTTAAGAGGACGAGAGATCCTGATTAGAGGGTTATGTTAAATGTTGAGGTAGAGGGATGCCTGGAATTGGTACTCGGGCTGAGGTACTGGCTTATTGGGTTGGAAAGAACCTAGATGATGAATGGTTAGAAGAGATTTTAAAGACATGATTTGAACTGTGGAGACTGGTGGACTTATAAGTTTGGTTTGGACTGTTGGGGGTAACAACAGCGTAGATCGATGGGTGTGGTGATTTGGGTAATTCATTTCGGAAAGTTATACTGATGGATGTATCCTGAATTGATGGCGACCCATTTAAGGATTTGAGATCGGGAATAGTCTAAGGTATTTGGGCTGCGCTGAGGTATGAGGCTATCGTCTGTATGTGGATGGCGGAGAGGGCCATGATGTCGAGGAACTGATGGTTGATGATTAGAACGTGAGTGCTAGAGTCGCAAGGGCAGTGCTTCCTTTGATGGAATTAGTAAAGATAGATTCGGGACAATCAAGTTAAAAGAACCTCGGATAGGGTTGTGGCTTCTAGAATTGCCAAGAAAGGGGAGAGGTCTGGGTGAAAGGATGGTACTGTTATTTGATAGAACGCAGCAAGGTTGGATTCACGATTGTTGAGGTAGAAGGACCCCAGACAGTGCTTGGGCACCTAATTTGAGATTTGAAAGAAGCTTGATTGCTAAGGTGGTTGTCGAGCTGGCGACAGGAACCAGGGAGGTTAGTTAGTATGCGCTTGGGGGAGAGGATGCCACCTGAGAGGAGGTCAGGTGAGGACATGACTTCTACGTAGAATGACTCGAGATGTTGGGATGGATTTCCATGGTGAGGGAACGGAGAACTGGAATGCACCGATACATTCGAAGTTCGAGGCTGAGTCCTCAAGGGTGAGTATTTAACTGACGAGCTTATGCTTTGGTCATGTATTGAACTAGAAGGGCTCGGTGTTGAGAATGTTCCGCGAGGGAGATGGACATAGAGAGGTTGCCTCAAAGGTGCCATTTGAGAGGCCGAGGACAGTAATACTTATTGAGAAGGAATTAGAAACTCTGGCGGATGGATTGTTGAGGATATCATCTGGAGGATGTAAAGGAGACAGAGCTGACCAGTGGGAAAGTTATGTGGGTATGCAAAGAAAGATTTAGGGAATACTTCAAGGTCAGACTACAGATAGGTTGGTATAAGGGATGTTGTAGAAGACGGTTTTGGCCGACAGAAAGTCTATTGAAGCAATCAAAGAAATTTGATCTTGGATTAGCCAGAGTGTTATACTGCGGAGATTGCTAGTATCGTCGGGTTAGGACGAAAAGTACAATGTTGGATACAAGATGGGACGGTGTCCCCAAGAGTTGATCTACGACCTGGTTATTGCCAGTTGGAAACCAAGGATAAAGACTTTTCGTGAATTGATTAGGTTGCACCGGGCAGGGTGTGAGGAATTGGTAACAAGGATTCTGGAACGGTTCAAGCTGCAGCAGCACAGGTAAGTTCTTTAGACAGAGAATGCATGAACGGTGTGGGCAAGTTCCCTTCAAGTTCACGAGCAGTACATATGGATTACTCCCAGACAGAAATGGTGAGCAAGTGACTATGCGAAAGACGTTTGTACCTAGAAGGAGAAGTCACAGGTAAGGTTCTACGGAGTGTTAGTTTGGATGTCGTCAGGAGTTCTCAGATTACGGCTGCAAGAAGAAAGGACAGGTAAGAGAAGAATTGATCTGAAGCTGCAAAGAAGCTAATGATGAGCGTCTGAAGAATTGAAAGCATAACAAGATTGGTAATCGCGTCATCTATTGCACAAGCATCTCCGAGGACAACTACATCAGAGATGAGGAGAACAGTAAAACTTGAGGTTAGACGGACTGAGTGTGTCAAATCAGAAAGAAATTCAGAAGACAAGGTAAGAATTGATTAATATCTGGGAATGCTGGAATGTGTGTGTGTTATGGCTAAGTTAAGAGTGGTGGCATAAAGGACTTGGTCTATGATGAGGTACTTGAGTGTTGGGTATTAGTAAGAAGGTTAACGTTGAGACCCAGATGCGGTGAAAAGTAGCAGACGGACGACCAGTGCTGGAAATCCTCGATTGAGCGAGGGGAGATATAATTGGAGGCGGAGCTCCTAGCTGTGAGGCGTGTAGCAGTCAGGGAATAACGCCATAGATTGTGATGGAGGATATAAGGCAACGACTGAGATCGGCATAATGTCAATAGGTAAGGGTTAGCTGGTGAGTGCCACTGAGCTATGGAATCCGAAGTGTTGGCTTGAGTTGAAACAGGGAAGGACCCTGTCATGGTGTTACAGTAGGGTACCAGGATCGAGTGAAGGATCCAGGCAGGATGTGGTTTTGGATGAGGATTCTGAATGACATCATTCCACCTCCTAGGGTACGTTGTACCGGGAGGGCTGAGCGGGTGACAGCGTTTAGGTGATGTGGTAGTGTATCACGGGGATAGACCACATTAGACCTTAAGTAAGGTATTTAGACATGAAGAGTTTTAACTCGGTTGTTTGAGTTAATGTTGATTGGGTCGAGTGAACTGGTTTCAGGATGGAGCGTCGATGATATCGAATTGAGACCCTTTAGTAGTTTAAATTTTGGAATGGGTCTAGAGGACGAAAAGAGCAGAGTAGGAATCTGGGATTACCAGTGGATTGCAAGTGGAATGGCAGTCTGAAAGTTTATCAGACATCAACTGAATCGAGCGCTGAGTATGCGAAAACTTGAGATTTTAAGGGAAACGTTATCCTTGACGAGTTAGTCGTGGTGGCAGTTATTGGTGTCTTGTTCATGTAACGCGACATAGGGCTTGGTAAGAGGTGAAGGGTAGTGAATACTGCGGTTTGGCTTTAGTTTAGAGAGAAAGCCAAAGAGGTCGTTGAAACTTCTCAAGGCAGGGGTGTCTGCCTATTTGAAAGAATAAAGAGCTGGTAAATTGTTAAATGTTGAGGAAATAAAGTTCCGGAAGGAAAGAGTTGCGTCTCTGCGTAATAACAGACGAGGATCTGTAAGGTGTTCAGAGAAAGAAGGGAGAGTTCTGACTCTTATTTCAACATGAAATTCAGAAGTTGTACTAAAGGTTAGGCCGGCGGGGCCTACAAGCTGATCCCACCTAGTAGAGGTGATGACTTTTGAGTATCTCTGGAATCAAGAATAAGACAGTGAATTGGTCATTGTAACCTAGGCAGACCCTGGGCTTCGGCAGGGTTGCGGTGTAACGAGAGGCTATCGAGAGTATGGCTATTAGACAAGATCTTGTGGGGAAAAATTGTTACTCTTGTAAGAGTGTGGTTGAAAAGTAAAGTAAAGGCGGTGGACCTTGGAAGTATGGTCAGAGTTGCGAGTTTATAGACTGATATGTTGAATAAATTTCGAGGACGAAATTTTTATGAGGAGGGGATAGTTGTAACGACCCAAATTCGCTAATAAGGCTTAAGGGCCTTGATTAGCGTGCCAGGAGGGCATGATGGGATTTATGTGTGATTTTAATTATTTAAATGCATGGTTATGATTTAAAGCATGTTATATGACTATTTGTTTATCTGAGATGCATGACTATGTAAGTTAGTGTGCATGTAGGCCCGGATCGTGTTAGAAGGGAATAATTGTAATTTTGGCCATGATTGGGCGTAACTGTATTGATATGTGTTGATTGTTGAGGCCACAGTGGTATGTGGATGTATCTGTGCTTTGTGACTCGAGGCGATCCCAGTGAGCAGGCTAGCGGAAAGTGTTGACAGGAAATTATACCCAGCTCGGGGCGAGCCTGGGGGTATGAACAGGAATTCAGAGAATAGATTGAGATTTACTTCGATGATGGGGAATATTTATTTGGTGGTTAATCGAGTGTTGGAAAGCATCGGGAAAATATTAGGGACACTTGAGGATTAGCGGGAATTGGATAAAATGACTAAAACGGCCCTATTTGGACAATGGATTGAGAATTAATAGGAAGGGCATTTTGGTCATTTGGCTTTTAGAAATTGATTTATGAGGCTTTACACTTAGTGGGATTTATAGAGAGTGTTGGCTGTGGAGAGAAAGAAAGAAAAGAAAGAAAAGAAGGAAAAGGAAAGAAAGAGAAGAGGGAAAAACAGGTGGGTTTTCCAATGGGTCGGTTTGTGCATTTTTGCACCATTCCACTCCATTTTTTTGTTGGGGCAAAGCTTAGTGGAGAGCAAGGATAGGCTGAGCATTAAGGATCTTGGGTTAGACTTGAAGATTTGGCAAGAACACATCAATGTTTGAGGTAAGTTTTAGAGATTTTCGGTTTTAAGGGTTTTGATGGTTTAAGCTGTGTTTTGAGCTGAGTTGATGGGAATTTTAGGGATTTCTGGGCAAGCTTTGAGGGAGAGCAAGCTAAGGAGGCTTAGGGTTGATTCAAGGTCGAAATTTGCAGCAATGGTATGATTTCTAAGACTTTTTTTTTGTGGTTTGCTTGAATTTCTGGTTTAGGGTTGTTCATGGTAGATTTTGAGATTTGGGATAAATGATCTTGGGATTTGAGGATTTGGGATGCTTGGGATGAATGGAGAGTGTTCATAAGCTTGATTTTGAGTTTGGTAAAGATTTGGGGAATTTTGGTTTGAGATTGGGTGAAAGAAATCGCAGAAATGCGATTTTGGGATTTCTGGGCTGCAACTAGCGCTACAGCGCTAGTCAGTGGGCGCTGTAGCGCTAGTCCCTGTTTCTGGGGGGGTGCATTCTGCTTGTAGCGCTACAGCGCCCTCTTTAGAGCGCTGTAGCGCTGCACTGTTCACAGAGGGGAATTTTTGAGTTTTGATGATGGATTTTGACCTAGGGTTCGGGGCTTGTTTCCGCCACTTTGTTTCGGGGATTTGGGACTTCCCGGGGGCTCGGGATTGGTCCCGAGGCTAGGTATTCGGACTTGGAGTTCGGTGTTGACTTTGACCTATGTTTGTGCCTAGGTGTGCGCTAAGGCTCGGGTGGGATCGTGCTCAAGGAGTCAGGTGATCTAAGCTATTGATTGGAAAGGTAAGAAAACTATAACACCCGAGGTTAGGGCATGGCCCCAGATTGTATTATGTGCAAATGTTTAAACCTTAAATGAATCATGATGTGTGTGAATGATTATTTCGAATGTACTATATGTGTGATTATGATGAAATGAGCGGCAAGGGCCGAGTACGGCGTAAGCCGGGGCGGCCGTGGGCCGAAAGTAACACCTAGCACATGGGATGCTATAGTCAGGGCGGGGCCCGGTGGATACATGTGTTATGCTATATTCAGGGTGGGACCCAAGGGATACATGAGTTATCCTCGCGGTGAGAACCGATACCCCAGGCTTCGGTAAGGCTCTGGGGCGGCTTGGCCGTGTTTGCTTAGTCTAATGATTGACTTGTTTATTTGTGGATTATCTGTTATGATAACTGTATACATTGCATATGTTATGTTCTGCATGAGTTTTCTTGCTGGGCTTCGGCTCACGGGTGCTCTGTGTTGCAAGTAAGGGCAATGACTGAATCAACCAACCATGAGTACGGAGAGCGTGAAGCGGCGCGTACATGTTCGGCCTGCCCGACTGCTTTGGTTGGGGGTTTATTCGAAAATGGCTGTAATAATCTATGATTTTATGATTTCTTAACTGTAACCTTATTTCAAAAATGTAATTAGTTTTCAAACAACATTTTGGGATCCCAAATGTTTAATAATAGAAGTTTTAATGAAACGACGCATTTTCAAAGATTACAGCCTTAACTTTTAATTAGTCACACTTTTGTTTCAAAACCTCGGTTAGCGAGTTCATTGCACACTGTTTTGTCTTAAAAACTCAGTTTGTAACGGCTCTAAGGAAGTAGGGCGTTACAGAGAGGCATAGTATATAACATGAGGAACCTTACCAAATCTTTGCCCAAGGACTGCTCCTACTGTATAATCACTAGCGTCACACATTATTTCAAATGGTAACTCCCAATTCGGTGGATGAATAATAGGTGTTGATGTCAAGGATTCCTTCAATTTTTTGAGTGCAAACAAACATTTATCGCTAAATTCAAACGCCACATCCTTTTGAAGAAGATTGCATAAGGGGGAAGCAATCTTTGAGAAATCCTTTATAAACCGCCTATAGAATCATTCATGACCAGGAAAGGATCTTATTTCTTTCACACTTGATGGTGGTGGAAGAGAACAAATGAGATCAATTTTGGCCTTGTCCACTCCAATCCCTTTTTCCAAAATAACATGCCCCAAAACAAAACCTTGTTGCACCATAAAGTGACACTACTCCCAATTCAATATAAGATTATTGTCAATACATCGTTTAAGAGCTAGAGTTAAGTTGTGGAGGCACTTATCAAAAGAATCACCATACACACTAAAATCATCCATAAACACTTCTATGATGTTCTCTATGTAATCTGAGAAAATACTAACCATACATCGCTGAAAAGTGGCAGGAGCATTGCATAATCCAAATGGCATTCTACGAAAAGCAAATGTACCGAATGGGCATGTAACTGTGGTCTTCAGCAGCAATAACAATATGATTTAAACCTAAATAACCATCAAGAAAGCAGTAATAAGTGTGTCCCGTTAATCTTTCAAGCATTTGATTGATGAATGGAAAAGGGAAGTGATCTTTTCGAGTTGCAGTGTTCAACTTTCTATAATCAAAACAAACTTGCCAACCTGTTTGGACTCTCATGGGCCCTACCTCATCCTCATCATTCTTTACCACAGTGATGCTTGATTTCGTAGGAACTACTTGAACTGGACTGACCCATTTTCTATATGAAATAGGGTAAATCACACCCACATTTAAGAGTTTCAATATCTCCTTTTTAACTATTTCCATCATAGGTGGATTTAACCTTCGTTGAGCTTCTCTAGAAGGCTTTGACCCATCTTCAAGGAGAATATAGTGCATACATATAGTTGGTCTTATTCCTTTGATATCTGCTATGGTCCACCCTATGGCTGTTTTTTATTCTCGAAGTACCCTTATCAATCGTTCCTCTTGTACTTTGGTAAGGTCTGTGGTGATAATGACCAATAATGTCTCTTTCTCACCCAAATAAACATATTTGAGATGCTCTGGTAGTGGTTTTAATTCAAGCTTTTGTGGTGATTTAACAGATGGTTGAAGTTGCTCATGAGAAATAGGCAACTCTAAGAACGACACCTCTTTAGAAACCTCTCCACCACTATTAATTACAGCCACTGTCTCCTTTACTTCAATAGTGAAATCGTCTTTCTTCAAGTCTATTGGTTCCCTCAAAACAACATCTAACCCATCCTCTCCATGTAAATCAAGAATTCCTTCAGACAATCAGTCCAAAATATCAATCGAAGAAACTGAATGAACATCACTTGGATACCTCATAGCCTCAAAAATATTATAGCGAATCACTTCCCCATCAAAATCCATGGTTAAAGATCCCTCATGAACAACTCTCTTAGTTCTAGTTGTCTTTAAAATTGGCCTTCCCAATAAAATTGGTGTAGAGCATGGAATTGAGTCATCTTCCATATCAAGAATGTAGAAGTCCATCAGAAACAACAGTTCATTTACTTTAACCAATACATCCTCTACTACTCCCCTTGGATAGGCATTAGAACGATCTGCTAATTGTATGGTCACCCCCCTTTCTTCAAGTGGTCCCAAATTCAAAGAGGTGTAAATAGAGTAAGGCATTACATTGATTGAAGCACCCAAATCTAGCATACATCTTTCAATCCTTTTATTGCCAATAGTGCAAAGAATAGTGAAGGTCCCTGGATCCTTACACATTGGTAGAAGTTTCTTTTGAAGTACCGCCAAAACATTTTCTCCCACACTCACATTTTCATTCCCTCTTAGCTTCTTATTATTGGTGCATAACTCCTTTAAATTTTTTGCATATCGAGGTACTTGTTTAATGGCATCAAGTTAGGGAATGTTTACCTTAACCTTGCGAAAAGTCTCTAGTATTTCCTGTTCACCTTCATCTTTCTTTGTCTTTCTTAAACGACTAAGAAATGGAGGAGTAGTGACATGAGTGGGAATGGTTGGTTTAGGTTTGGTTGTTGTGGTTGGGGTTTCATCTTTGTCTTGTTGGGCGGATTGGGTAGGAGGTAATGGTGCATCATTTGAACTTGATGAAATAGTAGGTGGATCATAAATCTTGCCATCTCTTAATGTGATGGCATTAGCGTTTTCCCTTAAATTATGAATAGGCTTTGAAGGTAATTTTCCCTATTATGTGGCTCACTTTGACTTAATAAAGTGGCTATTTGACCCATAGTGTTCTCTAGATTTTTCAGGGACGCTTGAGCACTTTGAAGAATTACTTGAGTCTGTATATTGGAGGCCACTAACGTTTTTAGCATATTCGCCATTGATGGATCTTGAGCTTGTGAGATAATAGGTTGTTGAGGCTAAGGTGCATAGGATTGTTGTGGCCTTTGTTGATACGGAAACCCTGGTTGTCTAGTAGGTATAGTTTGTTGTTGATTCCCATATCGAAGATTAGGATGTTCTTCACATCCTTCGTTATAAGTTATTGCATAAGTGTCATACCTTTGCCTAGGTTGCCCAAGGAACCCCCCCCCCCCCCCCCCCCCACCCATTGCATTTACATGCTCATTGGTATCCTCTTGAAGTGTGGGACGTGCCACAAGATCTCACTTGCTGACTTAAAGCCATTTGTTGAACCATTCTAGTTAACTGGGAAAGTTGCTGCTCTACTTTAGAGTTTGTCTCTATAACGACCCAAATTTTCTAATAAGGCTTAGGGCCTTGGTTTGCGTGCCTGGAGGGAAATATGTGAATTATTGTTTAATATGTGGATTTGTGTGAATATGTGATTAGTGAGGCATGTTTAGGTGAATTAAATATGCATATGGGCCCCGTTTGGTTATTAGGGGCATGATTGTAATTGTTGACGGTGGAATCTCGTCAACGAAATTAGATGGGAAAACTCAAAGGTAAGTCTGGTGATATTTATATAAGAAATTAGGATAAGCTTTAAGGACAAGTAAAAACAGATCAACAATGGAGCAAGCTTCTATATATTTCTCAATAGCCTCTGCATACAATGAATTCTCCAACCCCCTTTCAGGTGGAGCTAGAGTTCATTTTATAGTAGGCTCTAATGGCCCTAGGTACATGGTGGTCCAAGGGACCAGATGATACACGAGTACACTAGCAGGAGAGTGGTTCCAGGGGTAGTGGTGTTGGCTCTGGAACATGGTCAGAGTTCGTGGGAGCACCTCAGCTTTTGCACCCGGTCATGGCTCCACTACTTGCCTTGTACGGGTGTCAGAGACGTGGTGGTGGCATTGCCATTCCTCGTACTACTCCCAACTGCCACTACTTGTCAGGCACAGGTGTCAGACCTGTCCCCTGATCCTAGTAGGCATGTACGTACCCCTTTAGAGGTACCTTGTTCGTACTCTTTTTGTCTTTGTGGGTCACCTACTATAACGACCCAAATTCGCTAATAAGGCTTAAGGGCCTTGATTAGCGTGCCAGGAGGGCATGATGGGATTTATGTGTGACTTTGATGAGTTAAATGCATGATTATGATTTAAAGCATGTTATATGACTATTTGTTTATTTGAGATGCATGACTATGTATATTAGTATGCATGTAGGCCCGAATCGTGTTAGAAGGGCATAACTGTAATTTTGGCCATGTTGGGCATAACTACATTGATATGTGATAATTTTATTATGTGAATTGTACCACGTGTGTGTGGTGTTATTATTGTGATGCACGTGCCGAGACGGTCCTAGAGAGCTAGTTTACTCAAAAGTCACAACGGGATTTTATACCCGGCTCGGGAGGAGCCTAGGGGTACCTTGGGAATTGTTATGGTTAAATTGAGATTTAGCGGGTAATGGTTATTGGTGATTGAGTAACCTGGGTAACCATTAGTTACTGCTGTGAGTAACAAGTTTAGTTGGAAAATGGTAGAATTGAAATATAAGTGGAAGGACTAGAGTGCCCTTGAGGTTTAGTTAGCAAAGGGTTTTGATGAAGGGGTAAAATGGTCATTTGGCAAGGGGCTTAGACAAATTGCAGCTGGGTTATATGGGGTACTCGGTTTAGGCTTGTCATTGTTTGGTTTTGTTAAAAATAAAGAGAAGAAAACTAGAAGAAGAAAAGTTAGGGCAAGAAGAGGAAGAAGAGAAGAAGGGAGCTGAAACTTGAAGGATTTAGGGGGAGAATCAAGGAATCTTAAAGGTTGAATTCTCTCTTGAGGTAAGGATTTTATGCAATCTTTAGTCTTGTTTCTATTTTTGATTTGAGGAATTTAAATGCATGAGTTAAGTTTTAAGTTTTGTTTGAGTTTGCTGAAATTAGTAATCAAAGGGTGGATTTTGAGTGTGATTATGTTTTGATCTTGATTCTAGTGTCTATAGGTTGTTAGATGGTGCATATGAAGTTTGGAATTGAGTTTTGGGGTTGAGATATGTGTTTGGGCTGGTTTAGAGGTATTTTGGATGAAGGAATTGAAGGAGAGAAACCCAGAAATTTTGGGTTCGTAAGGGCGCGCCGCGGCCCTGTTCTTGGGCGCCGCGGCGCGAGGTTGGTTCCAGGCGGGGTGGCTCTCTGACTTGCTTAGCGCCGCGGCCCTTTAGGGCTGAGCCGCAGCGCTAGGCCATTTTCAAGGCTTGAAATTTTGCAAATTTGAGCTTTTGCTCCGGGGGTTCGGGGGATGTTTCCAATGATTTGTTTTAGGATTTTGGGGGTCCCGAGTGTATGGAATTGGTCCCGGGAAGAGGTTTTGAATCGATTAGTATTAAAGGATGTTTTACTCATGTTGTGACTAGGTCTTTGGAAAAGCTCGGGTTAGAGGACCGTGCTCGCAGCTTTAGTGCATCAGGAAGCTCGGAATACAGGTAAGAAAACTATAACACCCGTAGGATAGGGCATGGGCCCATAGTGTGATTGCGGGGCACGGCCCTATATTGCATGATGAGATGATTGCAGGGCATGACCCTATATTTTGCATTACATGTTAGGGTGTAGACTTAAATGAATTGATATTTGTTTGAATGTTGTTTGAGTTATACTATATGTGATTATAGTGGAATGATACGGCGCGGAGCCGAGAACGGCAATGGAGCCGAGAACGGCGAAAGGCCGAGAACGGCAGTGGGGCCGGTAGTAACACTTAGCACATGGGATGCTTATCGTCAGGGTAGGACCCAGTGGATACGTGTGATATCCTTACGGTGAGGACCGAGACCCCAGGCTTTGGTAAGGCTTCTGGGGCGGCATGGCCGTGTTTGCTTAGTCTAATGATTGACTTGTTTATCTGTGGACTATCTGATATGATTAACTGTATATTTTGCATATGTTATGAACCGCATGAGTTTTCTTGCTGGGCTTCGGCTCACGTGTGCTCTGTGTTGCAGGTAAGGGCAAAGACTGAGTCAACCAACCATGAGTACGGAGAGCGTGAAGCGACGCGTACATGTTTGGCCTGCCCGACTGCTTTGGTTGGGGGTTTATACGAGAAATGGCTATAATAACCTATGATTTTTATAACTAGTCAACTGTAAACATATTTTAAGATGTAAATAGTTTTCAAACCTTATTTTGGGATCCCAAATGTTTAATACTAGAAGTTTTAATGAAACGACGCATTTTCAAAGATTACAGCCTTAACTTTTTTTATTAGTCACACTTTTGTTTTAAAAACCTCGGTTAGCGAGTTCATTGCACTGTTTTGTCTTAAAACTCACTTGGTAACGGCTCTAAGGTAGTAGGGCGTGACACCTACTGACATCATGCAAGCGGGGCCTCGGGATGAGACCCATTGGAGCGAGGTCGCCATATAGGCGTAGATCGAGGGAGAGGCTCCCACGAGACGCCCCCCGCGAGGCTGCGGGGGGCTCCAAGACGTTGCATGCGAGATGGTGCGCTTGGCCTAGGCATGGTCGAGCCATGGCCTTGCGGGTTATACGGGCTCCCCCCAAGATGCCGAGATGGAGGTAGGGGCCTCGGGCCTAGGTGCGTCCGAGCGAGGCCATGATGATGCGCGCATGTGAGGCGGGTCGTGCGCCTGGGGCATGGCCGAGCGAGGTTGTGATGATGTGCGCACGCGAGGCGGGCCGCGCGCCTGGGGCATGGCCGAGCGAGGCCGTGGTGGTGCACATGCGAGGCGGGCCGCGCGCCTGGGGCATGGCCGAGCGAGGCCGTGTTGGTGCTCGCGCGAGGCGGGCCGCGCGCCTGGGGCGTGGCCGAGCGAGGTCGCAGACGTGCGTGCGAGGAGGGCCGCGCGCTTGGGGCATGGCCGAGCAAGGCCATGGTGATCCGCGCACACGAGGCGGGCCGCGCGCCTGGGGTGTGGCCGAGCGAGGCCATGGTGATGCGCGCACGCGAGGCGGGCCGCGCGCCCAGGGCGTGGCCGAGCGAGGCCGGGCCTCGTACCTAGGCGCGTTCGAGAGAGGCCGTGGTGATGCAGCTGGGACCTCACGCATCACGAGTTGATGCGAGGCTGCTGCCAAAGGACGATGGCCCGAGCGTCCCGCGGCTCAGACACACATTTAGGCCTTCATGGGACCTTAGCACGCGTCTGGGATCTTTTACGGGCGCAGAATATGGAGCATCCACAACAAGCATGGAATATTGAACATCCAAAAAGGCCATACTTCACGGCTCACTAGGTGATGCTTCCCTTGGGGCAATCTCCCCGTTTCACAAGACTTATAGGTCTGAGCTTGATAATGTGACTAAGTGACCTTTAGCCTTGTATTTTCACCATGTTCTGGGGATTTTTTTCTGGGTGGATTTTTGGCATCCACACTTGCCCCCCCTTGGGTTACAGGCCCACATTGCTAACAGTAATTTTAGCCCGTTGAGGGTATAAACATTATAATTGTGATATACTTGTGATATATATGTGTTGCATGATCCGAGACAGTCCTAGAGAGCGGTTAGCTAGAAAGTCACAACGGGGTCGAAAATCCGATTCGGGGCGAGTCGAGGGGTATTTCGAGTGTCAGTCATTTTATGGGGTTATCGGGTTATGGAAATAAATATTTGGAGATATATTTGAGGTTAGAGTGTCTAGGAGGGAATATTGGGGAAATTTACCATTTTTCCCTCGGGGACGTTTTTGGCACCCCGATCCTTGGGGTAACCTTAGAAGCTTAAGTTGAATAAAACAAAAATAAGGAAACATTCAAAATTGAGGAACTGACCCACCCATTTTATCTCCCTCTCTCGTCTTTTCCTTGGAAGCTTGGAGGCTTTGTGATATCTTGGAGGAAATTAGTAAAAAAAACTAAAGAATTGGAGCTGGGATTTTAGGGAGCTTGAGGCTTGGAGTATGGAGCTTAGGAGATCAACTCAAAGATTCAACTAAGCAAGGGTAAGTTTCTAAATTGTTTGAATTATGCTTGAAATTTCTGCTGGTGTACTAAGAGTTTTCATGTTGGAGAGATGAGGAATCAACCTTGAGTTTGATAAGGCTTTGAACTAGAATTCTGGATAGGTTTTGTTGCTGAATCTGTAGTATAACCTCTGAGGTGAATGTTTGGATTGTTAGGTTGATTTTTATGGATAATTAGCTTGGTTTTAGGAGAGGAAATGGAGGAATTTTCTGGGTTCGAAGGGTTGGGCCGCGGCCCTGTTCTTGCTAAGCCGCGGCCCCTTTGAACTTGGGGCATTTGGAATTGAAGGAGCGTTGCGGCGCCCTTCAGGAAGGGCCGCAACACGTGTGGGCTATTTTGAGGTAGGGCCTCGGGTTGAGCTGGGGGCCGCGGCATGAGTCCCTAGGGCCACGACACTTAGAGCATTTTTGGGTTCTAGAGGAATTTTAGGCTCAGGATGGATTTTATCACCTGGATTCATAGAATTCAATGTCCCGGAGACTAGAGTCATAATCTAAAGCTATTTAATGGATTAGAACTTGATGGTGGAAATTGTTAATGTGTTGTGACTAGGGTTTCAGCGAGGCTCGGACTAGGGAACTATGCTCGGGACATCGGTGCTTGGAAAGCTCGGGACACAGGTAAGAGAACTACTTTTCCAATAGAGCTTGTGTTGCAGGGCTCGGCCCTAATGATTGAGTTGCAGGGCTCGACCCTATATGACTGTGTTGCAGGGCGTGGCCCTTTGATTGATTTTATATGTGTTTAAATGTCTGTTTAGTTAATTAATGTGTGAATATAAATGATGGAATGGCAATGGCCGGGAACGGCGAAGGCCGAGAACGGTAAGGGGCTGGGAGCAGCGTTTACCACGCGGAGTGCGAGTTACCAGGGCGAGACCCCAAGGGATACTTGGGATATCCTTACGGTATAGACCGCAAACGCAGGGCCTGGTAAAGTGCCTGGGACGGCATGGTCATACGTGTATAGCCTGGTGATGGCTTGATTTTATGTTAAGTGATATATTATCTTCTTGTGAGGGTTTTCTTGCTGGGCTTCGACTCATGGGTGCTCTATGGTGCAGGTAAAGGCAAGGGGAAAGTCGATCAACCTTGAGTATGGTGAGCGTGATGGGCGGCGCGTACATGTCTGGTCTACCTGGCTGCCTCGGCCAGTGGTGTTTTGGGAGATGTTTGTACTAAATTTGAATTTTTTCGATTAGTCGACTCTAGTTATATTTTGAGTTGTAAATATTTCTAAACAATGTTTTTGGGATCCCAAATGTTAACGCTTTATAATTTTCAATGAAAGGGTTATTTTCAAATTTATGACTTTGATGATGATTTAATTACACTTTTGTCCTAAAACCTCGATTAGCGAGTTAATTGCACATTTTAAACTCACTTAGTAACGACTCTAAGGCAGTAGGGCATTATAGTCTCATTTACTCCCTTAACTGAAACTTCTTGACGAACTCCAAACTGTTGGGAGTTGGCTGCAATATTAGAAATTAAACTCCTAGCTGCAGCATGAGTCTTGTCCACCAATGCTCCCCACTTGTTGCATCAATCATGCTCATGTCCAATGGAAATAGTCCTTCATAAAAGTATTGGATCAAGAGTTGTTCACTAATTTGGTGGTGGGGGCAGCTAGCACACAGCCTCTTAAATCTCTCCCAATACTCATATAATGACTCCCCAGTTTGTTGGCGAATGCCACAGATTTCCTTCCTTATACTACCAACCTTAGATGTTGGGAAGTAATGCTCCAAGAACATTGTCTTCATTTCATTCAAGGTATTAACAGTTCTAGGAGGAAGGTAATATAGTCATTCATTTGCACCTACCTTCAAAGAAAATGGAAATGCTCTTAATTTAATCTGCTCTTCAGTTACTAACGCTGGTTTCATACTAGACTGACTATGTGAAACTCTGTCAGATGCTTATTCGGGTCCTTTCCTGGTAACCCATAGAAAAATCGCAGTAAATGTATAAGGCCTGACTTGAGTTCAAAGTTAACGTCCAATGTCGGTGTAACGTCTCAAATTGGTTATTAAGGCTGAGTGCCTTGCTTACTGTGCCTGGAGGGCATAATTGGAATTATATGTGGAATTAAACGAATAAATGTGTGACTACATGACATACATGATTTATATGGTAATGTAAATATATGACCATGTTTATGTGTACTAAATATGCATGTGGGCCCGTTCTTTTCAATACTGGCATACTTGTAATTTTGGCTCGTTGAGGGCATAAATGTGATTATATGTGTTAAATAATTGAGGACCATATTATTATGTGGATATATTTGCGATATTCGGCTTGAGGCAATCCTAGTGAGCGGATTAGCGGAATAGTCACAACGGGGTCCAATACCTGGCTCGGGGTGAGCCTAGGGGTATTATGGGGACTTAGTGTGTATCTAGGATTTATTGGTTAATGAGCAATTATTTGGTGATTAATTGGGCATGTTGGGATTAATTTGGAATTTATAAGACAATTTGAGGATTAGCGGGGGATGTGCCTAATGACTTATTTGCCCTCGGAGGCATTAGAAGATAAGGGTGTACTAAAGGGCATTATTGCCTTTTATCAAGAGGATGGACTTACCCCTCGGTTAGCTTAGGCAGTAGTAGCTAATAGAAACTAAAAGAACCAAGGTCAGAACTCTCTCTCCTCCTCCAACCGACCCTCTCCCTTTCTCTCTCAATTTTGGTGAATTCTTAAGGAAGCTAAGGGGAATTGGTGGCTAAAAGATTGGGGAATTGAAGACTTGGGGCCTAGAATTCGGATAGCTGCAGCTAGGAGGAGTAATTCACAGCTGAGGTGAGTTTTAGTTGTTGTTTTAATGGTGTTGTGTTTTGTGTTTTATGGTTGTTCTTAGCTTTAAGGTTCATGGTTATGAATTTGAGTTTAGATGGAAGTTTGAGTGTGTTGAGCTGGGGTTTTGTTGCTGGTATCATATTGGTGTTATGATGGGGATTGAATTATAGTTCTAGGATTTATTTAAGAAGTTTTTGGTGGATTTTTGGCTGAGGAAAAAAGGAGAATCCTGGGTTCGTAGGGTCAAATCGCGGCCCTGTTCTTGGGGCACCGCGACCCAGGTGAACCCAAGCCAGGTGGGAGCTTTTGCTTTGGAGGCGCACTGCGACTCTCTAAGGCAAGTCACGACTTGCGTCCTGGTTCTAGTCAGGGAGCTCTCTGACCTGGGAGGCGCATCGCGGCCCTTAGGGGTAAGTATCGGCTCGCCTGGTCATTTTTGGGCCACTTTAGGTTTTAATGACAGGAACTTTAATCTATGCACTTAGGACGAATTCTACTACCTGGTTTAGTAGAATTTGAGTTTCCAGAGGCTAGTATGTTATTTTGAAGTTTGTAATCAGTTTAGCTTTTAATGGTTATTTATTAATACATTGTGACTAGGTTATATCGCAAAGGGCATAGGGATAATGATCGTGCTCGGGGCTGCCATACGCTAGCTAGTCAGGACTTGAGGTAAGAAAACTGCACCCGGGTTGTAAATGGGGCCTAAACTCGTATTAATGAATATGTTATGAATGTGAACATATCTATATCCGAGACTATATGGATAGGCATGCTTGTGTATGCTGCTATTGACTATTTGTTGTGCATTGTGCATTTGTGATTATATTTGTTTGCAGGTCGGCCTAAGGGTTCCGGGGGCCGATAGCAAAGGTGTGGAACGTAGCCCGACCTAAGGGTGCTGGGGTCAGCTATAAGACCAAAGGACTCGGACTAAGGGTGTAGTGCACCAAATTTTTTTTTAGTTTATTAAAATTTTGTGATTTATTTTATTTAAGTGTTAAGTGTGATGAATTGTTTTATTTAAATATTGTTTATTTTATTTAGTTGCTGTTGTTTTATTTGATTGTTTGATATTTTATTTAATTGTTAGAATTGTTGGTAGAATATTTTTTTGAAATTACTTGTTAAATGATATATATTTATTTTTATTTTAAAATGTGATTATGTGATATTTGGTTTAATGCACTAAGGTGCATGGTAGGTAGTGATGCACCCTAGTGATTGAGTATGTGCATGTGCATGGTTGCATGGTGTGCATGCAATAGTTTTCTACACATTAATTTCCTTTTATTGGTTTATTTATTTTTATTTAATTAAGGGATTTAAAAGGAAAATAAAAGGAAAGGGAAATAAAGAGGCTTGTGTTCACACAAGAAAAAACATTGGGAAACAAATGGTGAGAAATGATAGAGTTGTCATTTTTTGAATTCCCGTAACCTTAGACCCAGCCTCAGTAAAATGGGTATAAAATGGGCTGTGGATATCCAATTTAGACACAACTTATACCGTTAGAAAGCTAATAAAATTTTCTACATTTTCTATGAATATCATTTTTCCTAAAACGTAACAGAAACAGGTCAAAACCCAGTCCCAAGTCTCAGCACCCTAGAGTTACGAGAATAGTATTATTTCCTTTATTAGCCATGGACAACCAAGGAAGACAAGAGAGGAATTAGTGTGCTGTCAATGAAAAAATGGTTTGATTGGCTGAGTATAATTTTTAATTGAATTATATTTTGATTTAGGGAAAATAAAGGAAAATGATAATTACATTTTCCTTAGCTAGGTTTTGAAGATTGAGGCATTTAAATAGACAATAAGAAAGAGGTTGAAGGCTCATTTGGGATGGAGGGCTGCCAAATTATAGAGATAAGAGAGAGAGAGAGAGAGGGCGTGACCTAGAGAGAGAAGAAGAAGAAGAAAGGAAGAAGAAGAAGAAAAAGGGTTCAAGCTAGGGTAAGGTTTTTGGTTGTTTTCCTTATGATTAATCTATTGTTTTGATTGGGTTGTCTCTAACCTTGTTCATCTTCTTCTCCATCTTGATTATTCAAAATATACAACCCCTAGGGTTTGAGCAAGGAGGTTATTGGATTCTTGATTGGATTGGATTCTTGATTGGATTGGATTCTTGATTTTCTATCAAGAAGAGGTATTGAAATCCCTCCCTAAATTTTGTGATTTTTGGTTTTGATGGATAGATTATTAGAGGGATTATGGTTAAAGGGGATTTATGTTTTGGGTAGGAAAAATGGGTACTTTGTGTTCTTGATTTCTTGATGATAATAAGTTGTTTGATTTGCATGAAGGGTATTATGGTTTGATGTATAAAAGGGTTTTGATGTTGATTTTCTATGTATAATGATTAGTGGTAATTATGAATGCAAATATGGGGTTTCGGCCTAGGCATACCTAAGGATCATCTTGATATTTTGTTTGATGTTGTATGATTTTCAATATATTAGATCCATGTTTTAGGATCTATGTAATTTGGGTAAAATGATAATTAGAAATCTTGCTATTTGGATCCATGAAATTTTGATAGAATGCATGTGATATTGTGAATGAATAAATTTTAAGATGCATGAAAATAATGATAGAAACATGTTAGGTTAATATAAAGGCATATGTGAATATGGTGTTTATGAATTAATGTATGTTATTGTTATTGTTAGTGTTTTGTTGGATTTCATGTGTAGATTCAATGGAATAGAAAAAAATGGGATTTTATAAGATTGCATGTGAATATGTTAGTAATATTCTTATAATTATGTATATAATAAGAGTATGATGAGATTTTGGACATGTATGATTTTATGTGAAATTTTTGGGATAAAAGATGAATTTCATGAGAAATTAAGCTTGCTGATTTTTGTAAGTAATTGGCTAAAAGTTTGATAAAAAGAAATGATTTGCATGCATAAGTAATGTCCTTGATGTTATGTTAATTTTATGGAATTAAAAAGGGTAGTTTAAGTCCCAATAAAATGATATTTTACTCAAATAAATACCTACAGAATTTTTATTGAATTTTTAGAAAAATAGGAGCTTTTAAATTGAATATGGTGATTTTTAAAGATACAAATGGTTGCTGGAATTTTTGTAAAAAAATGTGAAGTGTGTTTCACTAAAATGAATTTGATGAGTTTTTGAAACAAAATTATTATCCTAAGTTATGGTAATATTAAAAATGGTATTTTAATATGGTATGAACGCATATTTTTATAAGTTATGATTTTTCTTTATTTTGATTGAGAAAAATATTTAGATTCAATTTATTTGTGATTTTTAAAGAAATTAAATAGTGGCTGAAAGTTTGGTTTAAATGATTAAAAATGATTATTTAATTGTCACATATGGATTTATGTTACATAAAACTAAGTCTTAAATAATTTAAATAAAATATATTTTTTCCACACTTAAAGATATATTTTTCTCACATCATTTATGTAACACAATTAACCAATGTTAAAATTTATTTTTCTAAAGAAACATATTAATCATAGGTATTTTAATTAATTCCAAGTTTTTTGTTACTTCTTTGTAATTTGAGAATAATAAAGGAAATTGTCACATTTTTTTTAAAGCTAAATCAAATTATTTTATAAAATAAAATAATGTTTTGAGAAATTTAATCAACCTAGAAATTTTAAGAAAAATAAAGCATGTTATATGTCTATTAATTTTAAAACGATAAAAGTAAGAAATATATAATTATCGTTTTTAAAACGTCTCAATTACGCAATGTTCCCACGTATGCATGTTACATGCAAATCCACTTTTACGTCCAAAATTATGTTTATTATTCAACTATGTGGTTTTTATAGAAAGATCATGCATGTAAAATAGGTAAAAATGAGCATTATTTTTTTTATGGCTTTATGTGTAGTTAAGAATGATTGCATGTTATGTGCAAATATTATTATGTGTGCATGGCCCATGCACACATGAGTTGTATGGAAGGACAAAATAGTAATTTTATGAAGCTAAGAAATGTCGTTTTGATTATGGTATAGGCTTGTTGAGAAGTTGTGGTTTTACTTAGCTTGGACCTGAGGTAAGGAAGTTAGATAGATTCTATGATTTTATGCTATGAATGGTAAGACTGTTGTATGAATGAATTGTTATGAATTATGAATGTCATAATGTGATGATATGTTGAATATGATATGTTTATGGATGTTAGACACATCCAACGAGTTACTATAGATATAAAGATGTAACTCCTAGGGCGGACGCGCCGAGGTTATTCAAGGACCAGAGACTCTTGTTTACCTCATAGGGTGACATGGACAACTAGCGAGCCATGCTCATCATGTATGCTGTATGAATATGATTAGGGTGACATGGACAACTAGCGGGCCATGCTCATCATGTATGCTGTATGAATGAGATATGATGATATGTTACGATTACGTTATGATATGTTATGATGATATGTTACGATTACGTTATGATATGCAATGATGATATGTTACGATTACGTTATGATGTGCTATGATGATATGTTACGATTACATTATGATATGCAATGATGATATGTTACGATTACGTTATGATGTGCTATGATGATATGTTACGATAATGTTATGATATGTCATGATGTGTTAGATGAACGTTAGTGTTCGTATTTGTTGTATCCTTACTTGCTTATTGTTTGTACTTCCTTACTGGGCTTTTAGCGCACCCCCTTACTTTCCCTTCCAGGTAGCAAATAGGATTTCTCTGTGGCCGCGTGGTGATGTGAGGAGTTCTATCGTCGTAGGGTGTATGGCATGGGGTATCCTATGGACGGAATAAACGATCACTTTAGGACGCCATTTTAAATATGTTATGTTTTAAGAGACTTTCTAAATTATCAGTGGGACTTAATTATTTAATATTGTTTCTTTTGAACTTTGCATAAAAACTCATATTTTCTTTTTAAACTAATGGGCCCAACTTGCATTGTTTTAAGCAAGTCCCCACTGAGACCTTTATAAAAAGTGGTTTTCTTTATGGACCAACGATATGTGAATGTTTTAATAAGTACTAGTCTAGGGCGTTCTTTACAAAGGGCGCCGAACCTAGACATTATAAAATAAACAGAAGTGTCATTTACACTTAACTATTTCTATAAATTTATGAGTTTGGTTTATGCATTCAACTAAGTTAAATGTTACTGTTAGGATGGTTGTTTATATCCTATTATTGATTGAATTTTGTGAGTTATGTTTATTGTTTTTATACTGCTACCTAGCTGTGCATGCTGATTTAAGCTTTCTTGTTGAGCCTTGGCTCAAGGGTGCTGTGTGGTGCAGGTAAGGGAAATGGATAGTTGGACCAGCCATGAATTGGAGTGCTTCAAGGGTGATGTATACATATACATCCTACCTGATCCTTACGGTCGGGATAGCCTGGGAGGAACTAGGGTTGAATCATGTTTACTGCTTAGAACGGATATGTTGTATTCTATTTATCATTTACAAGTTTGTAACTGATTTTTGGGATCCCGTGTTTAAACTTAATATTTTTAATGAAAAATAATCATTTTATGACCAAACTTGGTTATATATGACCTTGACTTAGTATTTAATTACATATTTATGTCAAAATGACTCGCTTAGCGAGTTAAGCACTATTTTAAACACACAGTGTAACGGTCTTGGCTATCCAGGGCGTTACAACTTGGTATCAGAGCGGTCTAGGTTTAAGGGTTCCTAAAGACTGGTTGGGCATGTACACTCACAGCTAAAGATAAGCTCAACTCATGGTTAGGTATCTAATGACATGATTATGTGGTTAATTTTTTAAATTGAATCTATGTGCCTTATCTGCATGCTAGTATAGAGAGCATGATGGGTATGAGTGTATTTGGTGGAAATAGGATTTGATAATTTATGCGTGAACATTGTAGATTTGTGTGTTGATATGCATATTGTGTGTGTAGCTATTATGATTGGTTTGCCCTGCCCGTGGGATGGTTCTGGATATGAATAGCAAGACTGAGAGGTTAAGTCATTAACTGCGGACAGGTTCAGAAATTTTGTATCCATGGTAGTCAATTGGACCTGGTATCGTTAATATGAGGGTTGTAGATGATAGTTGGGGACTGAACCCTCCATCTGCTCCTGGAATTCACTACAGATGTTTGCTGGTATGCAAGCAAGACTGGCAGATCAGGGTGAGGAGATTAGCTGGTTAAGACAGTGGGTTCCGTCGGTGAAATGCTGCTTCATATATTTTGACAACAATGGCACCTGTGTTGGTTCAATCTGAGGGTGGAAATAGATGAGAATTATCGTATGAAAGACTCCAGAAACATTATCCTCCATTTTTCGAGGCAGGTTTGGAATTGCTCAGAGCTAAACTGTGGATGGACATGATCAGCCCCATCCTTGATTATATAGGAGTGGCAGGAAATGACAGAGTGGATTTTGCCACGTCTATGATGTAGGAAGATGCCCGGATATGGTGAAAGGTAGTATTCCATACTTGGAATGTTGTCATGATGGATTGGGAGGAATTTAGACAATTGTGCGATGAAAGATACTACTGTAACGCAGTTCAAACTGTGAAGACCAATGGGTTTATGAACTCTGTCCAGGATGGTAAGACAATGACAAGGCATGTCAGTGAATTTGATGGGTTGGTTAGATCCGCTTTTGATTTGGTACCAATGGATGTGGTTCGGAAGGAACGATTCATTTGAGGTTTGAAACTTAGGATGGCCCAGAGCATTAAGATCGCTCCAGTGCCTGAGACTTCTATCTATGCTTGGGTAGTAGGGAGGGCCTTGTTATAGAAGACGCAAGAGATGAGATATGGTTGAGAGTTACGTAGGGGTAGGAAGCTCAGGCAATGGTATCCTCGTTTGTAGGATCAGGTACGGGCAGATGCCCAATAACCAGAAAAGAAGGACCCCTGATAATTTTACTACTCCTGGTCCTGACAGGAGGGATTATAGTTTACAGGATGGCCGCCAGGGTGGCAATGAGGCTTGGTGAAGTTATCTAGACTGTGCTAGGTGCGGGAGACACACTACAACAAACTGCCCCTTTTGTGTCAGTCAAACTCATCAGTCGATGCAGTTGACTGACGCCGTTGACCGAGATTGAGCATTTGTGTCAGTTGGGCACTGCCACAAATGCCAGGGCATTTGTGTCAGTACTAACACTGACGGCGTTAATGGGGAAAATTTGCGTCAGTGGAAATATGATGTTGTTAACGAGGACATTAGCGTCAGTGCCTAACTGACACTAACGGAAGGTTTGCGTCAGTGGGGCACCGACGCAAACCTTCTGTTAGCGTCAGTTAGGCACTGACCCAAATGCTATTAGACCCCAATAATACACAACTTCGTCCCCAATTTCCATTTGACCTAAAAAATTCTAAAAAAATTCTCTACGCAAAAACCCTCCACACCAGCGTCGCCTCCGACTTACTTGACCCCTTTTGGTGAGTTTTTTTCATTATTTTTCATATTTAAGGTTAAATTGATGAATATAATATGTTTATGAAGCTTATACATGGTTTTTTTTTAATTTTTTGTGTAGATTTTTCATTCTTCATGGGGGTTGGGGTTTGTTTCTTTTTTTTTTTCTCTGCTAGGGTTTCATTTTGCAGGAGGCGCTTAGTGGTGGTTGTGGTGGTTATCGGGGTTGAGGGGGTGCCTGGGGTCGTGGGAGTGGCTGGGGTCGCGGGGGTCGAGAGGGTGGCTGGGAGCAGGGGTCGCATATGGTGGTTGGCTAGGAGTTGGGTCAGTATTTGCGTAGCATTTTTTTGTATTTTTTTAATGTAGCATTTGCATCAATGCCTAACTGTCACAAATGCCAGATTTGTGGCAGTTCCCCACTGACGCAAATGCCTAGAATTTGCGTCAGTGGGGAACTGCCACAAATCAGTCATTTGTGACAGTTAGGCACTTACGCAAATGAAATGCATAGCATTTGCATCAGTGGGGAATTGCCACAAATCTGGCATTTGTGATAGTTAAGCACTAACGCAAATGCCAGCCTGGTTTTCATCATGGGATTCTGCGTCACATATAAAACTGACGCAAAAACTCAATTGTGTCAGTTAGAAACTGACTCAAATTCCCTTTTTTGTAGTAGTGACGCCATCTGGGAGGACGCCGAGTGAAGGCATGTTTTCTATGTGGAACGATTGGGCACGTCAGGAAGGATTGCTCGAAATCAAAGTTGGTAGAACCAAGGAGAATAGAGTACTCGACCCTAGTTCGAGTGTTCGCCTTGATGCAGTTAGAGACTTAGGCTAGTCCCTCGGAGGCGATCGATTGGCTCTCTAGTTCTCATTTTTTGTTTTATACTGAGCTGAATGAGTTCAGTGCTTCATGTCTCATAGAAGAGACATAGATATAGGGGGCACATACTTCATGGTTGCCATGCCACGGGGTTTGAGATATTAGTGCCTACAGGGAAAAAATTTGTAACTTCCAAGAGAAGGGATAGAGTATTATGGGTAGAAGATTGACGGTTTAATCGATTGAGTTTTTTATATGAGGATTTTAATATGATCTTAAGTATGGATTAGTCTACCAAATAAGGGACAACCGTGGATTGCAATGAATGATGGTGACATCTGAATTTAAAAGGGAAAGACCCGGTTGCATCTACGGGATGCCTAGATATTGTGGTAGGCACCACTTGGAATATATTAGTTAAACTAGATGAAAAATGGATAGGCCAGTAAGGTTTCATATGGGTGCACAAGGAATCGCTGAGATCGCTGTTACGTTAAGGAATTGAGTACGCTACAAGATTAAGGTATGGATAGAATCGGTATCAGGGACATCATGAAGAACGACATTAGCTCATCAGAAAGAATTAATGGTTTAGTTGAAGAAGTATTTGATTTGAGGGTTGATCAGACGGAGCATCTCACCATGGGATACGTCAACACCGTTTGCCAAGAATAAAGGATTTAATTGTGTGGTTGCAAGGTAGGACAATGCTCTCAAGAATTGACCCTCGATCTGGTTATTACCAGCTGAAGATCAAGGAAAGAGACATTTCAGGAATTACTTATTACATCAAGTAGGATATAATGGGTTTTCAATGAAGGGTCTTAACTGAACAAGGCTTCAACGACAATGGTAAGTATGACAAGCATAGAATATAGGAATGTCATGGACAAGCCATATTCAAATTTATTAGGGATGTTTCAGTCTACTCCCAATTAAAAGCAGAATGTAAATGACCACTTTATTGATAGTATCAAGACTAAGGAGGTAGGGTTACGGGTAACGTTTCAGAAGGAGTAAGCTCTGATTTCTCCAAGAGTATTCAAGGTCATGTTATGGGAGATAATGGGATCATGCATGAAGTAATTCAGATAGAAATTGCAAGGAAATTGCTAAAGGAACGCCTGAGGGGTGAGAAGCATAGTGAGACTAGTAAGACACGTTAGCTACTACTTGAAGCATCTTTGAAGATAGCCATACCCTAGATTGAGGTAATGTAAGAACCTAAAATTTGTCCGAATGGATAGTTTCGTATCGGATTTTCAAAAGATAGAATAAAGATTGGTTAGCACACCCTGATATTAGAACATGTACGTGGTGGACTGATACAAGAGGACGGCATGATGGACACTACCCTTGCTTAAAACATGAAATTGTAGTGTGGTGCATCGAAGACTAGGATGTGCCCGAGTGTAGACTGAAAAGGATGGTTGTTCGTCCTTCACGGTAGATGAAGGAATAAGAACACAAATGTTTTACATGGAGCATTAAGTTGACGGTAATACCAGATAGCCATGGTTAGGGTGCGGTGACGGCACCTATGGAATAGACGTGTGTGCACTAGTATAAAGAGTTAAAGTGTTTTGTCACCCATAGGGGAAAGACCATGAGACAAAGGCCTTAGTGGGAATTAATGGATGATTTACATTGGAAATCATTTATTACATAAAGAAAATTAACATGGAGGCTAACATCTTGAGTTGGAAAGGTCTGTGCAAGTTGGATAAGTCGCCACAGATTATTGTAAAGTCAAACGAGTTAACGAAAAGATTGGTATAGAATCTACAGTTGATAGTTGAAAAATATACTTTTATGAACAATGAAATACAGAGAGAAGATCTTGTAAGGAATGGTTAAGAATCCTACTATTTTAGTATGAATGGGTTAAGAAATGAGGATCGGATGAGTGATCCGATGGAACCTGGCGTTGAGGTGGAGATTCTCGATGAATCTTGTACTACCCCTTATGATTTTTGTATCCAGGAAATTTGAATGGATGTTAAGATCAAAGTTTTGTATATTGGAAGGCAAAAGGGTATAGTTGTGGACCGTAAGGGTGGATTACATTAGACTACATGTAAGATGATTGGATACAAAAAAATGTGACTCAGGAGATTAAGTTAATACACCTTGGTTTGTGTGAACAGGTATCACAATAGTACGTATGGGCAAAGGGAGACCGTATGTCTCCGTGGGACACCGAAGTTGATGGTGTCAGACTGAGACCCTTTATTTCCCAAGTTCTGGAAGAGGGTTGTAGAGAGCAATGAGTATAAGATTGGAACTTAGGATTATTGGTTACCTACAGATAGACTAACAATCTGAAGGAATGACTCGGACTTTAGGGATTTCACCTTGAAAGTGTAAGTTTTTGAGGAATTGGGATAAGTACGGTCCCTTGATTGTATAGTAACGATGATGAAAGCCAGTCAACGGCTAGGGTGACTATAAATAAGATACAGTGAGATAAGGAGCGAGATGTACTCGTTCCAAGTAATGAAGTGAGAGACAGGAAGTATTATGGTTCAGAATTGGTTTGGTGACCAATGTAGTTATTAGGATTGCTAGGTCAGAGGTGTCTGCCTATTTGAAAGGACATAAGAGTTCTTAAATTTCAAGTATGGGAACAGGGAGTTCCATGATGGGAGACTTTGTATTTCTCTGAGTAATGTGGACTAGGAAGGATAGGACATTTTGGGAAAGAAAGAGGAGTTTTGACTCTCGATTTAATAAACCTTTGAGATCCTACAAAGGACTGTGCCAGGGGCCTATAGATTAGCCCTACCCCAGTATGGGTGGTGGCTCCTAAGGTGTTACTGGTGCCAATGTCAAGGAAAGAAGTATTAAGTATTACTGCTGATGGGGTGAGGAAACCCTAGGATTTTAGTGGGATTTACTGCGTAAGGAAAAGCTAATGGAATTTGTGATAAATAAGATAAAGTCTTATAGAATAAGACTATCACTCTTGTGAGAGTGTTACATAGAGACAACAAGGTAAAGGACTAGATTCTGAGGATATAGTCGGATTCGTGGGATTGGAGGATGGAATTTTAATAAGGAGGGGATAGTTGTAACATTCTGAATTGGTTATTAATGCTGAGTGCCTTGATTACTGTGCCTGGAGGGCATAATTGAAATTATATGTGGAATTAACCTAATAAATGTGTGACTATGTGACATACATGATTTATATGGTAATGTAAATATATGAGCATAATTATGTGTACTAAACATGCATGTGAGCCCGTTCTTGTCATGCAGCGCACCAAATTTTTTTTTATTTTTATTAAGTTTGTGCTTTGTTTTATCTAATTGTTAAGTGTTGTGAATTTTTTTTTATTTGTTGTTGGTAGAAATTGTTTGAATTTAATTGTTAATTTTTTTTTTATATTAATTTTCATTTTTGAATAAATGAATTTTGGTTGAATGCACAAAGGTGCATGGTAGGTAGTGGTGCACCCTAGTAATTAAGTGTGTGCATGTGCATGGTTGCATGGTGCACTTGCATAGAATTTTCTACACACTTTTATTTCCTTTAATTAGAATTATTTTATTTAATTAAAATGAAAAAATAAATAAAATAAAGAAGAGGATAGGGATGTGGGCGTGTAAGGCTATAGTGGGAATGGAGGATTTCTTTCCTTTTTGGTTTGGAAATGGAGTGAGTTGATTGGATGACTGATGGCTAAAATAGGAAAAGAGTTGCCATCTTTTATGCACTCTTTATTTTCCTCCAATTAAGAAAATCAAAGAAAAAAGTAAAATGAATGAAAATATAGACAAATAGGAAACTTACCCTTTTTTTATATGGTCTATTTATTTCCTTAGGTTAGATAAAAGGGAAAGAAAGAAAAGAAGAGGTAATATTGTGCATTGGAGTCATCGACCATAGAGAGAGTGAACGTGAGAAGGAGAAATAAAGGAAGAAAGAGAGGAAGAAGAAGAAGGTTTTGAAAAATCTAGATATGGTTTCTTGTCTTGTTTGATCCTTGGGTTAATATTCTAAGTCTAAGGTTCTTCCCCTCAATTCTAACTTTTGTTTCTTCCTTTTCTTGTTATGGGTTTCGAAAACCCTAGGTTGTTCAAGAGTGATTTCCGTTTTGGGTCTTGATTATAGCAAGAGAGGTAAAGGAGATCTATAACCCTGTTATTGTTATGATAACTTATATGATCTCTATTTTTGTTTTTGATAAGCTGTTGGTTGTTGGAATGGATTTTTGCCTCTATGTATTTTGATTTTTCTCCATGTTTCTATTTTGTTAAATCCATAGGAGCATGAAAGGAAATATGGATGTAGGTTTTGTATGAGTAGTTTTCTATAAAAGAATGGCTATGAAAATGTGTACTCTTGGTCTAGGCGTGTGGGCTTATGGATTGTGTGTGCTTATGTATACTTGGGCATGTGGTGTATGTGGGCAAGCATAAATAGAAAATTTTGGCTTTACATGAAGTATGAAATCTTATGGTTATATTCTCATGGTTATTTTGAATTGATGATTTATGATTATGATTATTTTTTTATAGAAAAGATAAATGATTTAAGATAGTTTGATTTATATATTTCATGCTAATGGTAATATTGGAATATTTAAAAAAAAAAAGGTTTAGAAGCATGTTAAGGTCCATGAGGAAGTGAATGAAATTTTTGGTATTTTATGTTTATGTCATGAGGGTTTCGGTCTATAGGGAGATAATATGTTAATAGGTGCATGCTAGGGTTTGTGTTTAAATTTGTGTTGATTAAACATGTATGATTATTGTATGAGTTTTGTGAATCATGATGTAAAATGATGAATTTCATGACTTAATATGATTGCTGATTTTTGTGTTTAAGTGATGAGAAATTTGGTGAAATAATGATTTGCATGCATAAATATTTTTGCAAGTGATATGATGATTTTATGAAATTAAAAGTGTATTTTAATTTACATTAAAATGATATTTTTACTCAAATAAATACCTACAGTTTTTTTTATATATTTTATAAAGAAAATATGAGTTTTAATTCCAAGATGGTGATTTTTGAGGGTTTAATTTGTTGCTGGAAGTTTGGTAAAAATTATGAAATATCTTTTAAATGAAAAGAAGTTTGTGTGTTTGTTGAAATAAATTAATACCCTAAAACTATGTAAATATTAAAAAATGATATTTTAAATGTAACCTTGAATGTTCACATTTTAATAAGTATGGTTTTCTTTATTTAATTAAGATAAATGTTGAGTTTAGATTCACATATGATTTTTAAACAAAATAAATGGTGGCTGAAAGTTTAGTTTAATAAATTAAAAAAAATTATTTTGGTTATCACATATGAGTTTACACTACATAAATTAAGCCTTAAATAATACAAGCAAAAATATATTTTTCTCACACTTAGAATTATATTTTATATTTTTCTCACATCAAATCATGTAGTTTTATTAATTTAAATAAAGTGTTATTTTCTAAAGGAAACATGATATTTATAAGTACTTTTATATCATTTCAAGCTTTTGTTATTTTCTATGCAATTTAAAAATAATAAATGGAATTTTTTTTTTAAATGGCTAAATAAATTATTTTTTATGAAATAAGAATAATGTCTTAAGAGGTTTAATCAACTTAGGAATTTAAAGGAAATAAATAATAGTGAGGAAATTATGTTACTAAATCTTTATTTTGAAAATGTTAGAAATAAGCATATAGAAATTATCGTTTCTAACGTCATTTTTTAACAACGCTCCCACGTATGCATGTCGCATGCAAATGCACTTTTACGTTAAAAAATATGTCAATTATTCAACCATATAATTTCTACTTGAAAACCATGCATGGATAATAGGTAGAAATTGCATTATTCTTTTGTGATTCTATGTAAAAAAATGTGTATGTTTGGAAATTATGTCTAAATTGCATCATGTGTGCATGGCCCATGCACACATGGGGTATATGAGTTGGGCACAAGAAAAATCTTATATGATGCTAAAGAAGTCTATTTGGTTTTGGTTATAGGCTCGTTGTGAAGTTTGTTCAATTTTTTCTTTGCTCGAACCTGAGGTAAGAAAGTTAGATAGAATTCTATTTATTTGTGCTATGAATGGTAAGATGGGTTTGTTTGAGGTTAAATGTTATGTATGATGATGTACCATGTGATATGAAGTATGAAATGCTATTTTGAGATGATATCTCTACACCAGAAACCACTTTCTATTACACATCATTATAATACTATTAAAAAAGTATTATAATAAATAATGGAAAATGCGGTAATGCAAAATAAAAGTTAAAATACATGGCAGGACTTGAAATTTTTATGCGGCAAAATGAAGGGTTTTAACTTTTTCTAATCCTGTTTTCCTTTATAGAAAAACAATACAGTTCTCCCTTTCTCTTATTGTTCTCATCTCTTGGCAAGTTTACTCTCTATCTTATATTCATCCCTAGCTTAATCCTCATCTAATCTTCTCCGTCCCCATTGAGATCTTGTTTCCCTCACCATACTTCAATGGTCACTCTCCTTTTTCCCCATTCTTTGAAAACTATGAAAAAAAAAAAATGAAAGAGTCTAGACAAAAAGAAAGATGCAATCAAATTCTTCCTTCCAAAAATCTCACGGGTATATATTTATATATATATATATATGTATATTTGGGTTGAATTTCAGTGTATAAATTTAAGCCTGAATCTGTATATATTAGGTTTGATCTATGAATAGGGGTTATCTAATCTCTATTAGGTAAATTAGGTTTGATCTATGTTGTATGTATATATGAATGATAATTTCAGTATATGAGCATTCAATGAAAAGATTTGGGACCAGTACGTGGACCTTTGTTTTGGGAATATAAGAACAAGTTGTATATTGTTCTTCTTGACCTATTTATACCTCTCAAAAAATTCATTTGTAAAGTTATTAATCTTGTGGTGCTTTGAATATCAAGGTCAAGGTCAATGTCAAAATCCAATTAGAAGCATCAAATGTTTTATTTGCCAAATTATGACCAACCAAAAAAATTGCTTACAAATGTGCGACAAGCTATGCAAGAACATAAGGCATTTGTTTAGTCATTTTGATTCATGTTTTGATCATTACTTTGTTTATATATGCTTAATCATTTATCTATTCTAAAAAGCTTTTGGATGACTACTGGTAGGGAATTATTCTTATTGATATAGATTATAGTTTATGCATTCTAGGTGTTTGAGTGAATGTCTCAATAAGTACAAAATACTCAATCTTGTGTGTTATTTATTGTGTGAGTGGCAGATTATTTGATATGTCGATTATTTATTTAATTGTTGTCAATATAAATTGTTTCTCTATATATATTTTTATATGTATATGTTGTATTTACAGTAAAAAAAAAGGTCTTAACTCAAAGTTGAGATCATTTTTTCATAAAGGATGTCCAAATATGAAACTTTTGCTCAACTATGTGAATGGAGCTATAGGTTTACATTTTAAATACTAGCGACAATTGTAGTTCATCGAGACTTCTACCCTGATGTAAGGACTTTCTATCTTTTTCCAGTTTCTTCTTTTCTTTTGATTCTCTTTGTTGGTGTTTTGTGTGAATTTATACAACTTGATGCATATCTTCTTCTATCTAAATGATCTTTTTTGGCTTTTCTTGATATGAGAATTAACACTAACTGTATTAGTAAATTAAGTAGAGTTACATTAAAGTTTTGTTTTATTTTAAAGAATAAATGTGCATACTTTTTTATAGAATACAATATATTCATAAAATATGCTCCAGACTTCATCGTGAATTTGTGTTTTTACGATTTAAGAAATTGACAAAATTTTCTTTTATGAGCATCAATCATTATGAATATATTCTATCAAATTTTCTTGATATAATATCTGCTTTAGTTTGTTTTGAATATATTCATTGTTTTAAATTTGTGTTTTAAGTTTCTCTAGGTTTGAGTATGTTTTCTTGGCTTTAGGTTTAAATATAATAACCACAAGTATGTTTGTCAAGTTTGGCTTTATTTTTTCTTGTTTTCATGTTTTCCAAGAAGTTATTGATTGTTGTTTAGTACAGTAGATGAATGCTGGTCTATTTATTAGGCTCATGGGTTGAATATGTAGACTCGTGATTATAGATCACACAAGGGGTGTACTTTCTCTGTTGCCCTTATTTTTACTCTAGTACTTCACCCTTCTGAAAGGTTAGTCTTTTGAGCAGGACTTATATAAACTTTGTAAGTATGCATATTTGTGATACAGAGAACTTGTTTTTAAGCTCTTGTAATACTACTTTTTTTTAATGGAGCAAGACATACTTCATGTAATTGTCATAATATATTTTACATATTCACCTACTACCCTTAATTCCCTTCATGATTTCCTCACTATTATTGTAAAATAATATTATATGCATGCACTTCAAGAATCATGATATGATGATATACACAAACTTATTAATTCAAATCATAAATCTCTACCTAGTAATGTCATCCCTTCCGAAGCTTATACTTCACTTTTATCCAGCTACCTTTTATGTTGAATACATGTATATATTATATATAGTGTCACATATGTATATACATATATATATTTATATAAATATATATATGTATCCATTTTATTGATTTTGTTTTTGGTTCTCAATTAATTTAGGTAACATTTGTTTTTTTGTTGGGTCTCGTCTCCTAGTACCATATCTAGCACTCACAATCACATATATACTTATGGGGACTCATCTTTGCTTCGTATATTCACAATGTAACTAATTTATTGGTCTCCTTTTGGTGTATTTCAGGTATGGAAGTCAATCTCATGTTTGCACCATTTTTGCAAAGTGGCTTTGAATGCCTACTCTATATCTGAAGGTGAAAACTTTGAGATCCAATATACAATATCACAGTATATTTAGCTTAAAATATTTTACTCTAATTTAGTGCCTTCATTGTTTGTAGGATAAATCACTTTTATTTATCTTTGTTTACATTGAAATGATTGACTAGATATTCATATCTTTTTATCTCTGTGGATTAATATTGAAAATAGAACTATCAAGTGAATGCCTATGTGTTTGTTTGCTTCTTTTACTCGAAATTGATTTTTAGGCTGTAGTGCAAATTTATGACTTTTGTGTTTTGATAAAAAAAAAAAAAAATTTCTCTCTGAAAGATTCTCTATTGAACTCATGTCTTATAAATATTTGAGTGGAAATTGACTGTGTTAGTGTGGCAAAGTTAGGCATTTTATATTAGTAAGTTTGTGAGCTTCAACTTTAGGGAGGGAGGGTTCCAATTCTCTTGAACACTTGGAAACATTGTTTACTGATATCTATTAGTAAGTAAAATAATAGTCTACCATATTTCTCTCTCTTTAAAAATAAAAATAAAAACAAAATTATAAAAGGGAACTGGGGTGAATGAATCTACATCTTTAGATCGTGGAAGCACTCTTGTAACTCTACTTTTGATCTCAATGAGAACCTAATAGAAAAATTCTTTCATAAAAAAATTGATTTTTTTATGTTTCTAGTGTGTGTGGCACACTTTATCTCAATCTTCTGTTTATGCATTTTTACTATCTCTACATTCTCAAGATACCTATATCATTTCTAGAAATAGCAGCCTATATGTTATTAACTTATTTCCCCACTGGTTTATTCCAAATATAGGAAGGTGAACAAGTTAAAAGGATGTCTTCATTTAATCACTTTCTTATTCTTTTTCCCCATATTTAATATTTTCCAATTATACATGTTTCTTATATTTCACCATATTTAATATGTTACAATTATACATGCTTCTTCTATTTCAAGCATCTCAATCATGTGGACCAAAGAATGTGAAACAGGTGAGGTAGAACAATTTAAATTGTTGCTTGTAATAGAACTATTTATCTTTTGCTTTGCTAGTTTTTGCAATGTGTAGGTATAATGAGATTACTTTTCTTTGTATAAAAAATAAACAATGCAAGAATAATAAGATTAGTTGTATTACTTTTGAATTAATTTTATTTTTAGGTAGTGGAATTAATTTTATTTTTAGGAAGTGGTGATTTGTGTGGTGCTGAATTTCTTTAGCCTTTGACTGGTGTGAGCTTCCTCATTTATACAGTTTCCCTTGCTTTTTCTCCTTTAACATGTGCTTTTTTTTAGTCTAGTTGAGAAGCCTTGTTCTTAAGATCAATGCTTTGATACGATTCTTTTTCTTGGTTTCCATCAGGCTCTTAAGACAGTAACTCGTCTCATGGCGCTAAACCTAAAAAAGGACCTAATGTAACATAGTTAATTGCTTAAATTGAAGTAAAGTTATAGTTTTCATTTTATTTTCTAAGACTAGAAAAATGCAGTGACATCAACAACTCAAATCCTAGTTTATTGTCGTAAGATGAAATGAGTTTTTAAATTGGGTTTGTTGAACCAGGTTTTTGTGTGTTTCCCAACTAGCGCAACTATTATGACTACAATTTTTTACTAATTTTAGGTCCTATTAATGCCATTCTTTTTTGTTGAACTAGGTTTTCACTGATTTTTATCTTCATCCTTCTCCTCTTCAATAACTGCATGGTAGTTTCTCTTCTATGAATTGGGTTATGTTTTAGGTTTGTGTGGTGTCAGTTTCTAGCTTTTTGTTTTTTTTCTTATTTTGTTTCTACAATTAAGCTTTGATGACTTAGATGTTTACAGGGATAGAATGGATTTATTTTTCAAATATTAATGAGGACCCTTGTATAGTATTTATATTGTTTTGCATAAACTAATGAAACACAAGAACAAATGATATTTAGCAAGTTGAATTTGCTAATTTCTTATGTTATAGATGACGAATCTATTCTCTGATAATTGTTATGCAAAAATAAATTATTTTTTGAAATTATCCAAAGGGAAATGTAAGAAATTTGTTAGTAGGAGGGTATAAGTAGGTAATAGATTTTGTAGTTTGGTATGCGTGAACTGAATTGAGTGAGCTCAACTCATGGAGAGTACATGTCCATTTTGTAGTTTGGCATTGAAACAAATTGCAGGCGAAAAATATGCAAAATCCAAAGTTGTTGTGGGACTTCTATGTGTAGTAGTAATTCCCTTCTATTTCTTTTGGTTTTTGTTTGATAATTGGAATGTGGTTCTTTTGATTGTATGTATAATATGTTTAATAAATTCAGTCAATGTATTTGTGTTTAATGAAGCATAGGCAATCCACAATCGAGATAAAATTTATGAAACGAGAACATTAATTTTCATTCTTAATTTTTCAAATTTATATTATTTGATACAAGATTTATACATCATGTAGCATGTTTAATTATTGAGATTATAAAGTACTTCAACACAGTTCAGTGGAACCTGTAGAGTTACTTAAGTGCTTTTTGTAGAACTGATAATGAAATGATTCAATTGTCTTCTTTGACAGGTGTGTTCTATAGAGCAGTCAGCTGCTGAGTTGAAAGATCGTTGCCAGGAATTATTTAAAGGCCGTAAGAAGTTTATGTAAGTGTTTCAACATTACTCACACACAAATTCCAATGAGAAAAGTTTATTTATTTATTTATTTTGAATTTTTTAGAATGTTGAAAATGGTCTTGTTTTGGTGAAACAGAAAGTAGTGAGAGTGAAGTTTAGATTCTTTCCAGGAGTTCAAATAGGAATTGTGGAGAAAATGTACAGGCTTAAGTTTCAATAAACTTTAATGAGAATTGATTTCAATAACTCATATCGACTCCTAAAAAAGGTAGTTAAAACCGACTAGACTTCTAACAATATGGTCTTTTACTAACTAACATTATTCTTGATCTGACAACAGAATAGCAAAAGTACCCCAGGTAGTTAAAACAAACTAGAATTCTAACAATGTGTTCTTTTACTAACATTGCTCTTGATCTGACTTAAACACATTAAACTTTTGATGATTAAAGTCTTAAGAATTTCTTTTCTTTATGATTTATTTAGATCAGAGGAACAATGTATACTAATTTTTTTTATGCAGCAATACCTCAACAAGTCTTCTAGTTCTAAAGATACTGATAATTTTATTATATAAAGAAAACAGTTCTTAAATAAAGAAAATCCAAATGCCCTGAAGTTTTCTTTTGGGAAAGACTGAGGAGCACCATGCTTTAACATCATATGGTAACAGATACAAAGTGATAAAAGAATATCATCAATTTTACTCACAAAGAAGACATTAAAAAAGTTTGGTTAACAATTATGAAATAGCAAAATACTTCCAAGAAATATGATTAGTACAAGTATATAATGATAAAAGTTGGCAGCATTTGAGGGATTAAACTATAGCAATGAAAGAAAAAAAAAAATATATGGGATAATATAGCCTCATCAGTCATCAACCTTCTGTAGGTTTTGGAAACTAAACAAAGAATTTTTCATCCCTCACATCAAGCTTTCCAGTTACAATATATAACTAGAACAGCAATCAAATAGGTAGAAAAATGTAGAACCTCTCTTGCCATGGCAAGTTACCAACAAAAAAGATCTTTTTGTTGGATCGATTTTTAGCTGATGAGAGTCATAATTTGTAATTTTTATTATGAATGCAAAATGGTGATTGGAAACTTTTTAGACCTATTATATTAGAGAAGAGACATAATGATAACACGTTCTATCTTTTTTAAGGTGTTTAATAGTAATTAACCAAATAATTTATATATATACTTTTTTTAGATACCAACCAAGCTAGTTTAAATAGTCTAAAAGAGAATTATTGGAAGAGGGAATCTTGTAAAGTCATTAATGTTAGGATTGTATAGTTATCTATTAACAATTAATATCGATCAAACTTTGCAAGCATTTAATTTGGATTATCATTTTTCCAACTTAGTTGAGCACTGCATCTCTCTTCTGTTTTATTTAATGGTGGCCCTCTTAAACAATTTATGCCATCAAGGGGTTTGCATCAAAGGAGATCCACTGTCCCCTATCTCTTTATTCTCTGTAGTGAAGTGTTGTCTTGCTTGCTGCTCAGAAAAGACAACATATTTTTGTTTGATTCTAAGTTCATTTCTTTTTGTTTAGTTTCTTGAACTTTGGGAACTTCATGTGTAAAATACTCCAGAGTATGCTGATTTGTTTGAGCCTAAGTTCATTTCTTTTTGTTTAGTTTCTTGAACTTTTGGAGTTGCATGTGTAAAACTCTATGTTTATTATAGATTGATGCTAACTATTTGTTTCTCGGTAGTAAAACTCGTAGTTTATGATTTGAATAATGCTTTATCAACCTTCTATGCGTAGACTCACAATTTGACTACTCAATGAATTCATATTTGACTTACTTTCATTATATCTTATTACATTGTAAAGGTGTTTATGTGCTGAGACGAACTTCAAAGAAACTTTTTTGGAAACAGTTTGCAAGAGGTATGCCTCTAACTTTTATTTTAATACTATGAAAATGTTAGAGGAGTTTAAATATCTTAAATATTCATCCATAGTGTAGTAGGTTCTGGGATTGTTACTGTGTGCTGCGGTGTAACGGAAGGTTGAGAACTTGTGTGTTTTAGTGAAGTAGGATCTAAGAAATTTGTGTGCTGCGGAGGTAAGGAAGAAAACTTGTGTGTTGTTTGAATTGATATTGGCTGATGGTTGGTTGCTAGTGTAGGGAAAATGTTGTTCGATTTTATGTAGACTTGTCTATGATTATCCTATAACTGAATTGTGTTTGTTTGTTTGATTGGTTTCATTATAACATATACTTGTATGAATGTACTTATTGCGTGTTTGCATACACATATAGCATAGCCCTTTGTACTTCTTGTTTTATATATGTTAGTTTTCTTCTTGTCCCTTCTCACATAAGAAAGGTTTCAAAAAGGAAGATATATAGGCTCTTATTACCAACTTTGGACATCATTTTTGGTGTCATTTTGCTTAAAATAAATATGAATATATTGGTTATTATGTTACAATTGTAGTGTTTGAATGATTCTCATATTGGTTATTATCTAGTATGTATTGGTTATTGGTTATTAGTTATTATGTTACAACTGTAGTGTCATGATAACTGATCAGTTTGATATATTGGTGATAACTATTCAGATTTTGTGAGTTTTGGAATTAGAATGAATGTTTTTATGTAGGCTAAACTTATATATATAGAGTGTATTTGTGTTAATTAATGTTTTTATCGATTTGTTTGTAATTTTTTTTTGTTTGACTGCTTTTGATGGTCTTGCTTGCTTTTTTAAAGTATATATTACTAAGCTTTTAAATAATGCCTTAGAGGTGTTTGAATGAATGCTTTACTGAGATATATGTGAATAAAGGTATTTAGTATGAACATATATGATAGGTTGGGTGTAATATATTCCATCTAAGTAGAATTAATTTGGTAGAAGTTTTAGACTTTCTATCATATATGAAGTGTGTTGAGTATTATAACTAAAGTGTGTTATGTACATTACCAATTCCTCACTTTGCTTTCTGTTTCATGGGTTTATACTTCATCATTATTTGCGTGTATTTGTATGTCTTTGGCACTGACTCCCACGTCAAAATAGCATTTTTTTTTTGTTATATTTTTTATTATAAGAAATTATTCATCATGTCAAAAAGGAAAACTTGCTTTTACAACAATGAAATTTCTGTTATTCTTGAAGCCAATATGCGGCTCAAATGTGTTTATTTTCCGATTGTTGAGGTAAAATTATTATATGCATGGCTTTTATTTTTCTGCATATAGTTGAGGAACTAAACTGAAAAAGGGTTTCTCAGGGAAAAGAGAATATTGATAAGATTTTGAAGAAGTTAAAAGATGAAGGACATCAAGTCTCTGAAAATTATAAAACCTTTAAACATGTTTCTGTTCGGCGACTTAGTCGCCTCATACCAGATGCCCGCTGGGTAGGTTTTTGTTCTTCTCTTTTTTTTTTTATTATAATATCATGGAATCTTCATACATCTATTGTGAAATAACTAGTTCTACTTGAAACTAAGAATTTACTATTAGCATGAAATATATTAATTGTAAGAGACCCTAGAGATTTTCAATTGAAGGTCGTTGGGATGTAATTGTTGCTGAAGGTCGTTGGGATTCTAGTGATCCAAAGTTAACTGTACATGGAAAGCCTCTTGGACCAGACTTTATGCGAGTATGGGTTGATGCTGATATTGTACCAGAATATTACTTATTTCGTCCCAATAATGCGATGCTTACAATACAAGAAGCAATTGGTTCCACATTTGCATGGCCTTCTAAAAAAGTTATTCCAAGGGGTACATTTTTATACTAAAAAAAGAACCAATGTCTTATAATTTAGTGTTTGGTTTCTTTGTTTGCTTTGGTGTATTTGTGAATTCATTATTTTGTATGTGGTGTCCTCTCTTGGAAATAATTTCTATAGCATTTTTCTTGAAGTAATTTGTGATGCTAGATAATAACAATAAAATATTTCTTTGTTTATTTTGCAGATGTGACAAGCGAAATAGAAAAGGATACTTAATTTTGAAGGCTTTGTGTTGGGCAGCTATAGAATATTTTGTGCTGAAAGTAGTAACTTTTCAATATGTTGAATATTTAAGACTACTTGAATACTTAAAGAACATTTTGTTGTTGATGACAGTGTTGAATGTTTTAAACTAATTTGTGGATTGTTAATACAATGTTGAATGTTTTTACTTTTTGTTATTTGAAAATCAAGTTCATTTGATGATGTTAGTATATATTAGAAAGCTAATTTTAATTATATAAATAAAAAATAAAAATATAATAGAATGAATTAGTGTTAGATAAATGAATATATAATGAGAATTTAAACTTATCTAAATATTAAAATAATACGAAAAATATTTTATAATATCTATTACAATAACACTTTTTATAAGTAAAGAATTTTGTTATGCAATCTTCATTATATAACATAAAAAATGTGTTATACTAAAGTGTAGTATAACACAAAAAATGTGGTATACTAAAGTGTAGTATAACACAAATTTATAAGTATTGAAATGTGTTATATAATCGACTATAACTAATATAATTAAACACTTATCTATTTATTAAAATAATACAGAAAGTGTGTTATCGTTGACAGTATAATAACACATCTGTATAACAATGATAAAGTGTTATGTAAAGTACCCTGACCTACGATAACATAGTCGGTCTTAACATGTCAAAAAGTGTTATGGTATGTTTTGATAACACATTTTTGGTCTTATTAAAAGCATTTTCTCTTGTAGTGTATGATGAATTTGATGAATCATGTATTTCCTTTGTGTTGATATGACTGGACAGCATGTATTTTGTATGCTGTATGACAAGCAAATGGTTGTTAGTCTGTTGAGCACGACACAACAAAGGGGTTACTAAGGATATAAATACGTAACCTGAGTTACTAAGGTACGACGTAACTCATAGGGCGGACGCGCCGAGGTTATTCAAGGACCAGAGCTTCCTGTTTACCTCAAGATGTGACATGGAAATGAGAGGGCGCCATGTTCACAAGGATGTGATGATGATGATGATGATGTTTGAATATGTTAATGATATATGATGCATGATAATGATGTATGATGTATGATGATAACGTTTATGTATGATGTATGATGATGACGTTTAGTACGATGTATGACGATGTTTGGATGTGATGTTGTATGAGTCTTATGATATGATTATTTTTCTGTTGTGTTTTTCTTTGTTTGTTGTTTGTACTTCCTTACTGGATTTTTAGCTCACCCCCTTACTTTCCCCCTTTCAGGTAATAAATAGAGTTTCTCTTTGGCACACGTAGTGATGTAGGGAGTTCCGATGTCAGAGTGTGTATGGCGTGGTGGTATCCTATGGGCGAGTAAACGATCAGCTTAAACACCAATTTTAACGAATGATGTTATGTTCTATTTTGGTTCAAAACTTATCAGTGGGACTTGAACTATATTTATTTTTTTAAAACGTTGCATGAGAAATTTTATTTTATTTTAAACTATTGGGCCCAACTTGCATGTTTTAGCAAGGCCAATTGAAATTTTCATATAATAAGAGGTTTTCTTCTATAAGTTTATGAGCATGGAGATGTTTTACAAAGTAATAGTCAAGGGTGTTTTACAAAATACAAGCATACTTGTAATTTTGGCTCGTTGAGGGCATAAAATGTGATTATATGTGTTTAAATGATTGAGGACCACATTATTGTGTGGATATATTTGCGATATTCAGCTCGATGCGATCCTAGAGAGCAGATTAGCGGAATAGTCACAATGGAGTCCAATACCAGGCTCGGGGCGAGCCTAGGGTTATTTTGGGGGACTTAGTGTTTATCTAGGATTTATTGGTTAATGTAGCGTCCCGAATTTGCTAATAAGGCTTAGGGCCTTGATTAGCGTGCCTGGAGGGTAATAAGTGATTTATTATTATAATATGTGAATTTGATGAGTATCTGATTAGAAATGCATGTTTAGGTGAATTGAATATGCATGTGGGCCCCGTTTGGTTATTAGGGGCATGTTTGTAAGTTTAGCCTGTTGAGGGCATAAATGTAATAATTGTGAATATTATGATGTATCTGTGTTGCACGATCCAAGACAGTCCTAAGGAGTGGTGTAGCAAGAAAGTCACAACAGGGTTGAATACCCGACTCGGGGCGAGTCGAGGGGTATTTTGAGCATTAGATGTTTTATTGGGTTACAGGTTATGAAAATAAATATTTGGAGATATATTTGAAGCTAGAATGTTTAGGAGGAAATATTGGGGAAATTTACCATTTTGCCCTCGGGGACGTTTTTGGTACCTCGAGCCTTTGAGGTAACCTTAGAGACTTAAGTTAAATAAAACAAAAAAAAAACTTGGAAGCATTCAAAACTTAGTGAACCGACCCAAACCTCTCTTGTTTCTTTCTTGTTTTCTTTCAACCTTACCATGGGAAAAGTTGAAGATCAAGCTAGGGATTGGAGCTCTAAACTTGGGGAATAGCTGAGTTTCAATTTGTGGATTCAAGCAAAGGCTAAGGTAAACTCTAAACTGTGATTTTTTAGCTATTTAATTATATGGTTATTAGCTGGGTTTTTTAGTTTTCTTGAAGCTTTGAAGTGGGAGATTGGAATTAGGTTATGATAAGGTTTAAAGCTAGTTTCTTGTTAGGTTTTGCTGCTGAAACTATAGTAGAGCTTCTGTGATGATTGAATTGGATTGTTAGGTTGATTTTGGGGTAAATTGGCTTGGTTTTGGTGGTGAAAATAGAGGATTTTTCTTGGTTCGAAGGGTTGGGCCGCGACATTGTTCTTGCTGAGCCGTGACCCTCTAGAACATTTTGGAGGCCAAGATGAAGGGCGGGTCGCAGCGCACCCTAGCTTGGGTCGCTGCACGCATGGGGCATTTTTGGCGGATTGGTTTCTGATTAAGGTGGGCCGCGACATGGGTTCATGGGGCTGCGGCACTTAGTATGCTTTTGGACTCCAAGGAGGTTTTAGGCTCGAGAATCCAAAAGTTAAGGCTCGGGATGGATTTTATCACCCGGATTGATAGAATTCAAGGTCCCGAAGACTAGAATTATGACCCAAAGTTATTTAATGGATTAGAACTTGATGGATGGATTTTGTTGATGCATTGTGACAAGGTTTTCAGCGAGGCTTGAACTAGGGGACTGTGCTCGGGATATCGGTGCTCGGAAAGCTCGGGACACAGGTAAGAAAACTGTTGTACCCATAGAGCAAGGTGAGGCCCTATAGTTTTTGTTGTAGGGCACGAACCTATATAACTGTGTTGCAGGGCATAGCCCCATTGATTATGTTTATACATATTTAAGTATTTGTTTAAATATGCTATGTGTGCATATATGTGAATGAACGGCAAGTGTCGGGAATGGCGAAGGCCGAGAACGGCAAGGGCCGGGAACGAAGAAGGCCGAGTACGACATGGGACCGAGAGAAACGTTAAGCACGCGGAGTGCGAGTTGCCAAGGTGAGACCCTATAGGATACCTGGGATATCCTCATGGTGTGGACCGCAAACCCAGGACCTGGTAAAGCGCCTGGGACGACATGGTCATATGTGTTTAGCCTGATGGCAGTTTTGTTATGTGTGTAATTGATGGTTATGCATATATTATTTGCTTGTGTGGAGTTTTCTTGCTGGGCTTCGGCTCATGGGTGCTCTATGGCGCAGGTAAGGGCAAGGGGAAAGTCGACCAGCCATGAGTACGGAGAGCGTGAAGCGATGCGTACATGTTTGGCCTCCCTGGCTGCCACGGCCAGGAGTATTTTTGGGAGATGTCTGTATTAAACCTAAGTTTGTCGTTTAGTCGACTTTAATTATATTTTTGAATTGTAAATATTTCTAAACAGTATTTTGGGATCCCAAATGTATATCGCTTTATAATTTTCAATGAATGGATATATTTTAAAATTTTATGGATTTTATTATGGTTTAGCTACACTTTTGTCTTAAAACCTCAATTAGCGAGTTAGTTGCACATTTTAAATTCACTTTGTAACGGCTCTAAGGAATTAAGGCGTTACAACTTGGTATCAGAGCGAGCCAAGGTTTATGGTTCTTGGAGATTGATCGAACATGTACACTCGCTGTCAGTGACAAGCTCGACTCAAGGTTGGTTGGTAATGATTGACTTATATGTTTGAATATGTGCTTAGCTGCCATGTTTGCCGGCTTATTTTATATAGAGCATGATGAATGAGTTAACATATACATTGTTGACGGTGAAATCTCGTCAATGATTAAAGGTTAGAAAACTAAGATTTTTATAGTAAGGGTAGCTTAGAATCAAGAGGAAAGAACTTCAATCAATAGAAAAAACCAGAGCAACAATGGAACAAAGATCATGTATTTCTTAAATGTCCCCTCATACACTCAGTTTTCCAACCCCTTAACCTGAGGAGTTGGGGCCTATTTATAGGGGGGCTCTATTGGCCCTGGATACAGACAAGTCCCAGACGATAGGGTCGTACACAAGTACTCTGATAGTGTAGTGGCTCAGGGCGTAGTGGTGTCTACCCTGATGATGCCAGAGTCGTGGCCTAGGACATAGTACTGTCGGCTCTGGCGTATGGTTGGGGGTGGCCAAGTGGTACCACTACTCTTCGTACAGGTCCGTACCGCCACTACTCCTCAGATGCAAGTCACGGGGTTGTACCTTTGTTCTCTCCACAACTGTACGCCCCGTGTCAGTACGTGTGTCTTGTACCCGGTTGTCTTCATCAATACACGTTTGGTACCCAATGCTGGCTTGGAATTCCCACTAAGTGTCTCTAAGTACCCCTCATGCTAATGCCAAGGAGGCTTCATCCTATATGCGTCATGTGTGGCCGATACGCTAGGAGCTGAGGCTGGCCTACGCAGGTCACATGAATCGAGGCTGAAGACACGGGCGACGCAACAGGGCAGCACCCTCGCATAGCGAGGCTGCCCCTCTTCCCCCCGGGTGCAGGCGTGGCGAGGCTTAGAGCACGGACGCCACAACAAGGCCTCACCATCGCATAGCGAGGGTGTCTCGCGTAGCGGAGTTGACCTTCTTCTTCCGAGTGCAGGCGAGGCTCGGGGCACAGACGCCACAACAGGGCCTCCATCCTCGCATAGCGAAGGTATCTCGCGTAGCGAGGCTGGCTTTCTTCTCCTAAGCGCAGGCGAGGCTCGATGCTTGATGGAACAGGGCGCACGCAGATGGCCAACCCGGGACCCTCGCATAGCGAGGGTGACGTTCAGATTGGCAAGCGGCCGAGGGCCCTCGCATAGCGAGGGTGGCCCTCTTAGCCTAATTCCCTCACCATCATGTGACGTCCTCATCCCCTTGTGCGGACAATGAGTAGCTTTTAGGATGTCTCGTAGTATAGAGCTTCACTTGTGAATAGGATTCATAAGGGAGGAATTTCCACATTTACATACATGATGCCAGGGCATGGCCCGTTGAGTGTTATATGATATTTGTATGTTATGTGGATTGCTATTATGGTTGGCTGATGTGAGTTGGGAGGTTTTTTTGGATGTTGTTATCATGCCTGATAAGCAGCGTCGTTGATTGCAGGCATATTGTTGAGATGCCTCGACAATCATCAAGACTCCACGGCAGTAGGGCCGGGGATGACAACCAGGGTCAGGACCCTCCACCTGCCCCATAGAATTGGCAGCAGATGTTTGTTGAAATGGAAGTGAGACTGCAACGAACTGAGGAAGAACTTCGACAGCTGAGGCAGCAGAACCCTCCTCAGGCCACTAGGTTGTTAGTTCAGCAGGCTATGGCATCAGTGCCAGTTCAGCTTGAGAATAGGTGGGAACCTTTGTATGAGAGGTTCAAGAAGCAGCATCCTCCCACCTTCGAGGGTGGACCAGACCCACTGCGGGCAGAGCAGTGGATGAATATAATTTCCTCCATCTTGGATTTTATGAGGGTGGAAGGGAACGAAAGGGTAGCTTGTGCGAGCTATATGTTCAGAGAAGATGCCCGCATCAGGTGGTATGTAGTGACTCAGAGGAGGAAAGTGGCAGTTATGACTTAGGAAGAGTTCAAAAACATCTTCAATGAGAAATACTACAGTGTAGCAGTCCGAGCTGCGAAGGTTGACGAGTTCATCAACTTGACTAAGAACCGGTTGACAGTTACTGAGTATGCTTTGAGATTCGACCGGTTGGCAATGTTTGCGTTGGATTTGGTGCCAACTAATGCAGCAAGAAGGGATAGATTTGTACGGGGGTTGAATGTTATGATCGCCCGTGATGTGAAGATTACTTTGGATCCATAGACTACTACATATGCCCAGGTAGTGGACAAGGCCCTTACAGCTGAGGGGGTCGAGGATCAGATATGGAGAGAGAGTGTTATTAGGTGCAATGATAGGAGGACAGTGCCTCCTTTTATTGGATCCAGTCGGGGTAGTGGCTCCAGTGAACATAAGAGAAAGGCCTCAGATTCTTTTGTTCCTCCTAGCTCGGATAGGAGGGCATGGGGTGCTTTTGGCGGCCGTCAGGGTAGAGGTGACAATTGGAGGACTTTTCCAGTGTGTCCTCGGTGCAGACAACGACATTAGGGTGAGTGCAGGATTAGGGCCTACTTTATCTGTGGGAGTGCCAATCATTTGAAGAAAGACTGCCCACAAGCCAGGAAAGAGGAGCCAAAGCAAGGCGATATTCTCGCTCCTGCCAGAGTGTTCACCTTGACTCAAACTGAGGCGGAGGCTAGTCCCTCGGTTGTGACAGGTCAGATTTATAATGCTGGTTCTTCCTATACTGCATTGATTGATTCTGGAGCTACTCATTCATTTGTGTTTGCTAGGGTGATAGATCAGCTGTGTAGACCCAGTGTTTTGTATGCTAGGAGTTTTCAGACTTTGTTGCTTACTGGGAAACTGGTAGTCTCTAGGAGATGGATTAAACCATTGCCAGTAGAGATAGACGGTAGGGAGTTATCTATTGATCTTATTGAGCTAGAGATGGATGACTTCGATATGATCCTAGGGATGGATTGGTTATCGAAGTATGGGGCAACGACTGACTACAAGCGCAGGATGGTGACTTTTAAACCAAAAGGGGAGGTACCCTTTGTATTTGTGGGGACAGTCCGTGGACCGCGGGTACTTATGATTTTAGCACTGAAGGCTAGAGACCTGATGTAGGAAGGTTGCATAGGATTCCTAGCGAACATTGTAGATACCTCTAGGGTTGTGTTGGTTGGACCGGGTGAGACCAGATTGGTATGTGAGATTTCAGATTTATTTCCAGGGGCGGAGCCAGTATCTAGGACACCTTACAGAATGGCTCCGGCGGAGTTGAAGGAGTTGAAGATTCTGTTGCAGGAGTTACTGGATTTGGGATTCATCAGACCGAGTATTTTGTCGTGGGGTGCTCCAGTATTGTTTGTTAAGAAGAAGGATGGATCTCTTAGGATGTGTATTGATTACAAGGAGCTGAACAAGTTGACCATTAAGAATAAGTACCCACTGCCTAGGATTGACGATTTATTTGACCAGCTACAGGGAAAGACAGTATTTTCCAAGAGTGATGTCTGGTCAGGTTACCATCAGTCAAGGATCAAAGAAAAGGACATACCATAGACCAATTTCCACACGAGATATGGACACTATGAATTCCTGGTTATGTCCTTTGGATTAACCAATGCCCCAGCTGCTTTTATGGACATGATGAATAGAGTTTTCAAGGATTATCTGAACAAGTTTGTGATTGTGTTTATCGACGACATTCTAGTGTACTCTCAGTCAGAGCTAGAGCATGAGCAGCATCTACGTTTGGTATTGCAGCGGTTAAGAGAGCATAGGTTATATGCGAGTTTTGGCTACCGCAAGTCACGATCCTGGGCCATATTGTCAGTAAGGAGGGGATTCTGGTTGATCCAAGTAAGATTGAGGTAGTGAGAGATTGGCCTAGACCGAGTAGCATTCCTGAAGTCAGGAGTTTTCTGGGATTGGTAGGGTATTATTGGCGGTTTGTTGAGGGGTTTTCCAGAATAGCCACACTGTTGACTGAATTGACGAGGAAGAAGACAAAGTATGTGTGGACAAACAGGTGTGAGAACAGTTTCAAGGAATTGAAGCAGGGACTGATCACCGTGCCAGTGTTGAGTTTGCTGACGGACAATGAGAAGTTTGTGGTTTACTGTGATGCTTCCAAACAAGGTTTATGGTGTATGTTGATGCGAGCCAGAAATGTGATAGCCTATGCATCAAGACAGTTAAAGGAGTATGAGCAGAGATATCCCACGCATGATCTGAAGTTAGCAGCAATGGTATTTGCACTTAAGGTTTGGAGACATTACCTGTATGGTGAGAAGTGTGAGATATACACTGACCATAAGAGTTTGAAGTACTTCTTTACTCAGAAGGATCTGAATATGCGCCAGAGACGGTGGCTGGAGTTGGTAAAGGATTATGATTGTGATATCCTATACCATCCTGGGAAGACTAATGTAGTGGCTAATGCATTGAGTCAGAAGGGCCTAAGACAGTTGTTCAGTTCGAGACAGATATCTGATAAATTAGCTGAGGAAATTACAAGAGCGGGTATAGAGTTGGTGGTTGGTCGGTTAGAGGGCCTACACTTATTGAGAGGATCAAGGAGGCGCAAGGGAAAGATTCCCAGTTATGAGAGCACATAGAGAATGTCTTAGTCGGAGCGGCTAAGGACTTTCTATCTCGGAGATGGGGTTACTGAAGTACAAGGGTCGGATCTGTGTTCTAATGGATTATGATATCCGATGAGAGATCTTGGATGAATCTCATACCACTCCTTATTCTTTACATCTAGGTATGATGAAGATGTACCAAGATTTGAGAGCCTTGTATTGGTGGTCGGGGATGAAGAGGGACGCGGTGGAATATGTGGCCAAGTGTTAAATTTGTCAGCAGGTAAAGGCTGAACATCAGAGGCCAGCGGGGTTATTACAACCTCTAGGGATTCCAGAGTAGAAATGGGAATAAATCACCATTGAATTTGTGGTTGGTTTGCCGAAGACCGTGGGACAACATGATTCGGTGTGGGTGATTGTGGATAGATATACCAAATCCGCCCACTTTCTACCTGTCAAGATGACTTATACTGTGGAGCAGTATGCCGAGTTTATGTGAAGGAAATTGTTTGACTTCATGGGGCTCCAAATTCGATAATATCTAACAGGGACCCCACCTTCACCTCCAAGTTTTGGGAGAGTCTATAGAAGGCTATGGGCACACAGTTGCAGTTTAGTACCGCTTATCATCCTCATATAGATGGACAGTCTGAGAGGACGATTCAGATACTGGAGGACATGATACAAGACTGTGTGCTAGACTTTGGGGGATCTTGGAGTAAGTATCTTCCTTTGATTGAGTTCTCATACAACAACAGTTATCAGGTGACTATCGGAGTGGCTCCATATGAGATGCTATATGGGAGGAAGTTCAGATCACCTATCCATTGGGATAAGACAGGTGAGAGGAGATACCTGGGTCCTGATATGGTTCAGAGGACCAATGAGGCGATTGAAAAGATTAGAGCTCGAATGCTCGCCTCCCAGAGTCGCCAGAAGAGTTACTCAGACTTGAAATGCAGAAGCGTAGAGTTTCAAGTCGGTGACCATTCGTTCCTTAAGGTTTCACCTTTGAGAGGAGTGAAATGATTTGGTGTTCGGGGCAAGCTGAGCCATAGGTTTGTTGGCCCCTTTGAGATTTTGGAACGGGTTGGAGAGGTAGCTTACAGATTGGCGATGCCTCCAGCTTTACCAGGGGTTCATGATGTTTTTCACGTGTCCATGCTCCAGAAGTATGTATTAGATTTGACGCATGTACTGAGTTATGAGAATTTGGATTTGGATCAGGATCTGTCATATGAGGAGAAGCTGGTTCAGATTCTTGACCGGAAGGATAAAGTCTTGCAGAGGAAGACCATCACCTTGGTGAAAGTGATGTGGAAGAACAGCAAGGTTGAGGAGGCGACGTGGGAACTTGAATCAGATATGCAGGAGTGGTATCCCGAGTTGTTCAGGTCCCAAATTTGCTAATAAGGCTTAGGGCCTTGATTAGCGTGCCTAGAGGGCAATAAGTAATTTATTATTATAATATGTGAATTTGATGAATATGTGATTAGAAATGCATGTTTATGTGAATTAAATATGCATGTGGGCCCCATTTGGTTATTAGGGGCATGTTTGTAATTTTAGCCCGCTGAGGGCATAAATGTAATAATTGTGAATATTATGATATATTTGTGATATATCTGTGTTGCACGATCCGAGACAGTCCTAAGGAGCGGTTTAGCAAGAAAGTCACAACGGGGATGAATACCCAACTCGGGGCGAGTCGAGGGGTATTCCAAGCATTAGATGTTTTATTGGGTTATTGGGTTATGAAAATAAATATTTGGAGATATATTTGAGGTTAGAATGTTTAGGAGAAAATATTGGGGAAATTTACCATTTTGCCCTCGGGGACGTTTTTCGTACCCCGAGGCTTTGAGGTAATCTTAGAGACTTAAGTTAAATAAAAAAAACAAAAAAACTTGGAAGTATTCAGAACTTAGTGAACCGACCCAAACCTCTCTTCTTTCTTTCTTGTATTCATTCAACCTTACCAAGGGAAAATGTAACGACCCAAACTCACTAATAAGGCTTAAGGGCCTTGATTAGTGTGCCGGGAGGGCACACCTGGATTATATGTGATTTAAATGGTTAAAAGTATGTTATATGATTATTTGGATATCTGTGATGCATGACTATGTGTATTAGTATGCATGTAGGCCCCGATTAGGTTAGAAGGGCATATTCGTAATTTTGGCCCGTTAAGGGCATAACTGTATATATCTGTGATAAATTGTTGAGACGACATTATTATGTGGATATATTTGTAATCTGTGACTCGAGGCGATCCTAGTTAGCGGCTTAGCGAAAAAGTCACAGCGGGGATTTATACCCGGCTCGGGGCGAGCCTGGGGGTATCTCTGGCAATTTAGGAAATATATTGGAGTCTATTTTGAAATTGAGGAATATAATTGGTGATTAGTTAGCCGTCGGGAAGTAAGCGGTAAATAATAGAGACATTCGAGGAATTAGCGGGAATTGGGTGTAATGACTAAAATTCCCTTAGGAGGTTTAAGAGCTTAGTTTTAAATGGGAGGGAAAATTAGTCATTTGAGTTAAAAGTAAGGATAAGTATTATTAAGCTTTATGCCTTAGTGGGATGTGTAGAAAGTGTTGGAAGTCTGAAGAAAAGAAAAGAAAGAAAAGAAGGAAAAGAAGGAAAAGGAAAGAAGGGAAAAAGCAGGAGTCTTCTCTCTTGCACGGTTTGGGCATTTCTTCACCAATTCCCTGGAAATCTGGAGCTAAAATTCAGAGAAGGCTTAGGCTAGGACTCAACACTAGGATCCTTGATTTGGCTTGGGGAATTGGCAGAGGTTACTCATCATTTGAGGTAAGGTTTTGAGGATTGTTATTCATTTCTTGGTTTTGGTGTTGAATTGGTTTGAGTTTCTGTGGGAATTCTAGGGAATTAAACCTAAGGGTTTGAGAAGGTGAAGGCTAAGCAAGTGTGGAAGATAACCTAGATTGAGCTCATCCATCAAAGGTAAGAAACTCTAGTTTTAAGTTCTGTGATTTCTGTTGTTCTGCTGAGTTCTTGAGCTTTAAATTCAGCCATGGTGATTTCCTTGTTTTGGGGTGCATGTGATTGAATTATTTGTGGTTAGGTTGTTTGGGGTGAGTTGGAGATGTTGGGAGGCTTGTTTTGAAGTTTGGTTGAGGTTTGGTTCAGTTTTAGAAAGGTTTGGCTCGAGGAAATTTTAAGAGGAGAAGTCTGGGTATTGCCTAGCTGTGACTAGCGTTGTAGCGCTAGCCTTAGGGTGCTACAGCGCTAGGCTTGGGTGTCTTGGAGCCCGATGGCTCTATTTGTAGCGCTGTAGCGCTACTCTGTTCCCAGGAAGGGATTTTTGGGTTATTTCTTAGGGTTTTTGCACGGGGGCTCGGGGTTTGATTCCACCATCCCGTTTGGTGGAATTAGGGCTTCCCGAGGGCTCAGGATTGGTCTCGAGGCTAGGTTTTGGAATTGAAGTTTGGAGTTGGTTCTAACTTGTGACCATGACTAGGTGTACGCTAGGGTTCAGACGAGATCATGCTTGAGGGTTGAATTGAACAAAGCTATCGGGATCTAAAGGTAAGAAAACTGTACCCGGTTATGTGTTTGTGTTGGGACTAAGAGCTCCCTATGTGTTTGTGACGACAAGGGCCGGGAACGGCAAGGACCGGGAACGGCGAAGGCCGAGAACAGCAAGACCGAGTATGACATGGGTCTGGGAGCAGCGTTAAGCACGCGGATTGCGAGTTGCCAGGGTAAGACCCTATAGGATACCTGGGATATCCTCATGGTGTAGACCGCGAACCCAGGGCCTGGTAAAGTGCCTGGGACGGCATGGTCGTATGTGTTTAGCCTGATGGCAGTTTTGTTATGTGTTAATTGATTGTTATGCATATGCTATTTGCTTGTGTGGAATTTTCTTGCTGGGCTTCGGTTCACAGGTGCTCTATTGTAACGCCCTAGATAACCAAGACCGTTACACTATGTGTTTATAAAAGTGCTAGACTTGCTAATCAATTCATTTAATTAAGAACGTGTTACTGAAACTACAACGGAACTAGGGTTAAAAGATTTTGGTCTTAAAAGTCACAATTCTCATAAAGAAACATTTCCTGTTTACACGGGATCCCAAAAATAATAGAATTAAAACCATTTACAAAAGATTCAAGAATTAAATACAATATTAGCCATATTAAGGCAAAACAGATAATTAGGCAATCTCTGTCCTGATCCACTCCTCGGCCATGGCGACCGAACAGCTAACTATGTACATTCAACCCCATAGCTGTCCATCTCAGGATTGGTCCAAATTTCCTTTTCCTTTACCTGCACCACGTAGCACCCGTGAGCCAAGGCCCAACAAGAAAACACAACAACAGAGCATAAGCAATCAACAGACAATTCAATATCTCATATAGCATAAACATGTTCTCAACCATATAAACATTCAGAATAACCAAGTATTCAACATACTAAACATATCAACTCATATCATATACCAATTCACAAATGATAACTAGGGTTAGCACCCTCAGGCTGCACCCTCCGTTATCCCACTGACTCCGGCCCGCTTAAACCAAGCTCAGTGAATATAAAGCTGTCCTTGGCTACCAGTGGCCAAGCCGCGCCCTGTGCGCAAATATTTTGTACGGCACCCTTAGGCCACTATCACATGTCCCATGGCATAATACCATCATTGACATTATACAGATATCGGGAGCTCTTAGTCCCATCACAAACATATAACCGGGTGCAGTTTTCTTACCTTTGGATTTGCTAGCTTTGTTCACTGTGATCCTTGAGCACGATCCCCCTTGAGCCCTAGCGCTCACCTAATCACAACCATAGATCAAAATCATCACCAAACCTCAAGTCCGAAACCTAACCTTGGGACCAATCCCGAACCCTCGGGAAGCTCTAATTCCACCAAACGGGGTGGTGGAATCAAACCCCGAACCCTCGGGCAAAAACCCTTAAAAATAACTCAAAATCCCCTTTCTGGAAACAGGGTAGTGCTACAGCGCTCTAAGGAGGGCACTACAGCGCTACAAGTAGAACCAAAACACCCTCAGAAAGCTTTGCCTAGCACTACAGCACCCAAAGGCTAGCGCTGTAGCGCTAGTCACAGACAAGCAACACTGCATTTTTCCTTTCCTGCGTTTTCCTCAAGCCAACCCTTACCAAAACTCTTCCAATCCCCAACCAAACTTAAAAACAAGCTTATTATCACACTCCACTCATCCCAAGCATCCCAAATACTCAAAACCCAAGCACATGCATCCCTAATCTCAAAATTCACCATAGTTGATCCTAACTCAGAAACTCAGCAAAGACAACCAAAACTTCAAAGTTTAAAGCTTAGAATTTTATACCTTTGATGAAAATTCAACTTTGAGTTAGTCTCTAGACCTCCTTAGCTTTCTCTTCCTCAATCCTTGGCTTGAATTCCCCTAAGGTTCCCATCAACTCAGCTTAGACACCATAGTTCAAACAATCCTAACCAAAAACTGGAAACTCCAAAGTCTTACGTTAAGTGACACTGTGTTCCTGCTAAGCCCTTGCCAATCCTTCAAGCCTAGCTCAGAATTCTTGTTGCTCAGCCTAACCTAGCTCCCCTCTGAGCTTTTCTCCAAGAAAACACAAGAAAAATGATGGAAAAAGCCTAAACCGACCTTGCCTTCCTTCCCTTCTTTCTCTTTCTTTTCTTTCCTTCTTTTTCCTTCTTTTCTTTCTTTTCAGACTTCCATTTTACTCTACAAACTCCACTAAGCATAAAGCCTCAGTAATACCTATCTCTAAAAAGCCAAATGACCATAATGACCTCCCCTTTAATCCTAAATCCTTTAGTCCACTTAGGGGCATTTTGGTCATTTTATCCAATCCCCGCTAGTTTCCTCGAGTGTCTCTAATATTTCCCGCTTACTTCCCGATACCTAATTAATCACCAATTATATTCCTAAATGTCAAAATAGACCCCAATATATTCACTAAATTCCCATTTATACTCAAAACCCAAATACTCAAAACCCAAGCACATGCATCCCTAATCTCAAAATTCACCATAGTTGATCCTAACTCAGAAACTCAGCAAAGACAACCAAAACTTCAAAGTTTAAAGCTTAGAATTTTATACCTTTGATGAAAATTCAAATTTGAGTTAGTCTCTAGACCTCCTTAGCTTGCTCTTCCTCAATCCTTGGCTTGAATTCCCCTAAGGTTCCCATCAACTCAGCTTAGACACCATAGTTCAAACAATCCTAACCAAAAACTGGAAACTCCAAAGTCTTACGTTAAGTGACACTGTGTTCCTGCTAAGCCCTTGCCAATCCTTCAAGCCTAGCTCAGAATTCTTGTTGCTCAGCCTAACCTAGCTCCCCTCTGAGCTTTGCTCCAAGAAAACACAAGAAAAATGATGGAAAAAGCCTAAACCGACCTTGCCTTCCTTCCCTTCTTTCTCTTTCTTTTCTTTCCTTCTTTTTCCTTCTTTTCTTTCTTTTCAGACTTCCATTTTACTCTACAAACTCCACTAAGCATAAAGCCTCAGTAATACCTATCTCTAAAAAGCCAAATGACCATAATGACCTCCCCTTTAATCCTAAATCCTTTAGTCCACTTAGGGGCATTTTGGTCATTTTATCCAATCCCCGCTAGTTTCCTCGAGTGTCTCTAATATTTCCCGCTTACTTCCCGATACCTAATTAATCACCAATTATATTCCTAAATGTCAAAATAGACCCCAATATATTCACTAAATTCCCATTTATACCCCCAGGCTTGCCCTGAGCTGGGTATAAATCCCCGCCGTGACTTTTTCGCTAATCTGCTCACTAGGATCACCTCAAATCACAAATCACAGATATATCCACATAATAATGTGGTCTCATCAATTATCGCATATATATACAGTTACGCCCGCAACAGGCCAAAATTACGATTATGCCCTTCTAACCTGTTCAGGGCCTGCATGCATACTAATACACATAGTCATGCATCTCAAATATTCAAATAGTCATATAACATGCTTTAAATCATTAAATCACATATATTCCAATTATGCCCTCCCGGCACACTAATCAAGGCCCTTAAGCCTTATTAGTAAATTTGGGTCGTTACATCTATGGTGCAGGTAAGGGCAAGGGGAAAGTCAACCAGCCATGAGTACGGAGAGTGTGAAGCGACGCATACATGTTTGGCCTCCCTGGCTGCCACGACCAGGGGTATTTTTAGGAGATGTCTGTATTAAACCTAATTTTGTCGTTTAGTGGGCTTTAATTATATTTTTTGAATTGTAAATATTTCTAAACAGTATTTTGGGATCCCAAATGTATATCGCTTTATAATTTTCAAGGAATGGATATATTTTCAAATTGTATGGCTTTTATTATGGTTTAGCTACACTTTTGTATTAAAACCTCGATTAGCGAGTTAGTTGCACATTTTAAATTCACTTAGTAACGACTCTAAGGAAGTAGGGCGTAACAGTTAATGACTAATTAATTGGGCAAGTTGGGATTAATTGGGAACTTATAAGACAATATGAGGATTAGCGGGGGATATGCCTAATGACGTATTTTCCCTTGGAGGAATTAGAAGATAAGGATGTACTAAGGGGCATTATGGTATTTTGTCAAGAGGATGGACTTACCCCTAGGTTAGCTTAGGCAGTGGTAGCTAGTAGAAACTCAAACAACCAAGGTCAAAACTCTCTCTCCTCCTCCAACTGAACATCTCCCTTTCTCTCTCAACTTTGGTCAATTCTTGAGGAAGCTAAGGGAAATTGGTGGTTGAAAGCTTGGGGAATTGAAGACTTGAGGCCTAGAATTTGTTTAGCTGCAGTTAAGAGGATTAATTCATAGCGGAGGTGAGTTTCAATTGTTGTTTTAATGTTGCTCTGTTTTTGGTTTTATGGTTGTTCTTAGCTTTAAGGTCCAGCGTTATGAATTTGAGTTTGGATGGAAGTTTGAGTGTATTGAGCTGGGGTTTTGTTGCTAGTATCATATTGGTGTTATGCTGGGGATTGAATTATAGTTCTAGGATTTATTTGGGAATTTTTTGGTGGATTTTTGGCTGAGGTAAAACAGGGAAATCCTAGGTTCGTAAGGTCAAGTTGCGACCCTGTTCTTGGGGCACCGCGACCCAGGTGAACCTAGGCCAGGTGGGGGCTTCTGCTTTGGAGGCGTGCTGCGACTCTCTAAGGCAAGTCGTGGCTCGCATCCTGGTTCCAGTCAGGGGGTTCTCTGACCTAGGAGGCACACTACAACACTTAGGGGCAAGTCGTGGCGTGCCTGGTCCTTTTTGGGCCACTTTTGGTTTTAATGATGGGAACTTTAACTTAAGCGCTCGGGACAAATTCTACTACCCGGTTTAGTAGAATTCGAGGTCTTGGAGGTTAGTATGTTTTTTTAAGTTTGTAGTCAGTTTAGGTTTTAATTGTTATTTATTAATACATTGGGACTAGGTTATACAACTTAGGGCTTAGGGATAGGGATCGTGCTCGGGGCTACCATATGCTAGCTACTCGGGACTTGAGATAAGAAAACTGTACCCGAGTTGTGAATGAGGCTTAAACCCATATTAATGAATATGTTATGAATGTGAACATATCTGTATCTGAGAATATCTGGATAGGCATGGTTGTGTATGCTGCCATTGACTATTTATTGTGCATTGTACATTTGTGATTATATTTGTTTACAAGCTAGCCTAAGGGTGTCGGGGGCCGATAGCAAACGTACAGAACGTAGCCCGGCCTAAGGGTGTCGTGGTCGGCTATAAGACTAGAGGACTCAGCCTAAGGGCACCGGACCCGAACATTATACAATAAACAGAAGTGTGATTTACACTTAACTATATCTATAGATTGATGAGTTTGGTTTATGCATTTAATTGAGCTAAATATTACTATTAGGATGGTTATTTATATCCTATTATTGATTGAATTTAGTGAGTTATGTTTATTGTTTTTATACTATTGCCTAGTTGTGCATGCTGATTTTAGTTTTCTTGCTGAGCCTTGGCTCAAGGGTGCTACGTGGTGCAGGTAAGGGAAAGGGATAGCCAAACTAGCCATGAGTTGGAGAGCTTCAGGGATGGTGTGTACATATGTAGCCTACCCAATCGTCACGGTCAGGATAGCCTGGGAGGAACTAGGGTTGAATCTTGTTTGCCGCTTAGGACGGATAAGTTGTATTCTATTTATCCTTGACAAGTCTGCAACTGATTTTTGGGATCCCGTGTTTAAACTTAATATCTTTAATGAAAATAATCATTTTTTTACCAAACCTTTTGATATCTGACGTCGACTTACACATTTAAGTCCAAATGACTCGCTTAGCGAGTTAAGCACTATTTTAAACACATAGTGTCACAGTCTTGGCTAATAGGGCATTACAGCCAAATATTGAATACACAGAGGTTGATGGTCTAGATTCGACACCGCCAACTCTTGCAACATCCTTTTCTGAGCCTTTTGAGACTTAACTAATGCTTCAGAGTCAGAATCATTATCATATGGTAATGGTATTGGACCTGGATTGACTTTCTTTGAAGGTTGAAAGAGTAGATTGTCAGTGATAGTCCTTGAAGAGCGAGACGACGAGGTCTCAAGATATTGCTTTATGGCTTGTAGTTTTTCTTGAGTATCGTTGCCAGACATATACACCTGCAATCAAAAAAATAATTTAAATTGAATAATAAAAAGACTTACAATAGTCCCCTGCAACAACACCAAAAATTTTTTATGGTGAAGTGAAGTGATTCGCTTTAATATTTTTAAGGCTATGAGGTATCCAAATGATGTTCATTTAGTTTCATCAATTGATATCCTAGACTCATTGTCGCAAATAATTCTTTATTTACATTGAGAGGACAGGTTAGATGTTGTTTTGAGGGAACCAATAGACTTAAAGAAAGATGATGTCACTACTGAAGTAAAGGAGACGGTGGTTGTACTTAATAGTGGTGGAGAGGTTTCTAAAGACGTGTCGTTCTTTGAGTTGCCTATTTCTCATGAGCAACTTCAACCACTTGTTAAATAACCACCCAAGCTTGAATTAAAACCACTACCGAAGCATCACAAATATGTTTACTTGGGTGAGAAAGAGAAATTATCGGTCATTATCACCACACACCTTACCCAAATACAAGAGGATCAGTTGATAAGGGTACTTCAAGAATACAAAACATCCATAGGGTGGACCATAGCATATATCAAGACAATAAGCCCAACTATGTGTATGCACCATATTCTCCTTTAAGATGGGTCAAAGCCTTCTAGAGAAGCTCAACGAAGGTTAAATCCACCTATAATGGAAGTAGTTAAAAAGGAGATACTGAAGCTCTTAAATGTGGGTGTGATTTACCCTATTTCAGATAGCAAGTGGGTGAGTCCAGTTCAAGTAGTTCCTAAGAAATTAGGCATCACTGTGGTAAAGAAAGATGAGGAAGAGTTAGTGCCCACGAGAGTCCAAACAGGTTGGCGAGTTTGTATTAATTATAGAAAGTTGAACACTGCTACTTGAAAAGTCCACTTCCCTTTGCCATTCATCGATCAAATGCTTGAAAGATTAGCGGAACACACTTATTACTGCTTTCTTGATGGTTATTCAGGTTATAATCAGATTGTTATTACTCCTGAAGACCAAGAGAAGACCACATTTACATGTTCATTTGACACATTTGTTTTTCGTAGAATGCCACTTCGCCATTTTTCAACGATGTATGGTTAGTATTTTCCTAGATTACAAAGAGAACATCATAGAAGTATTTATGGATGATTTAAGTGTGTATGGTGATTCTTTTTATAAGTGCCTTCACAACTTAACTCTTGTTCATAAACGATGTATTGATACTAATCTTGTAGTATTAGGAGAAGTGTCCCTTTATGGTGCAACAAGGTATTGCTTTGGGGCATGTTATTTCAAAAAAAGGGATTGGAGTTGAAAAGGCCAAAATTGATCTCATTCGTTCTCTTGCACCACCATCAAGTATGAAATAAATAAGATCCTTTCTTGGTCATGGAGGATTCTATAGGCGGTTTATAAAGGATTTCTCAAAGATTGCTTCCCCCTTATGCAATCTTCTTCAAAAGGATGTGGCATTTGAATTTAATGATAAATGTTTGTTTTCATTCAACAAATTGAAGGAATCCTTGACATCAACACCTATTATTCATTCTCTGAATTTGGAGTTACCATTTGAAATAATGTGTGACGCTAGTGATTATGCAGTAGAAGCAGTCCTTAGGAAAAAAGTTGGTAAGGTTCCTCGTGTTATATATTATGCCTCTCAGACTCTTAATGATGCTCAGTTGAATTACTCTACTACGGAGAAAGAGCTTTTAGCAGTCATCTTTTCTCTAGAAAAGTTTCGGTCTTACTTGATTGGAACTAAAGTTATTGTTTACACTGACCATGCAGCTCTTAAATATTTACTAGCTAAGAAAGAATTGAAGCCTAGACTTATTTGGTGGATTTTACTCCTTCAAGATTTTGATCTGGAAATAAAAGATAAGAGAGGGTCAGAAAATTTGGTGGTTGATCATTTAAGTAGACTTATTCGGGATGAAGATAACTTGCAATTAAATAAAAAAATTCTCGACGAACAATTCCTAGCTCTTAAAGAAGTTACTCAATGGTTTGCTGATATTGTTAACTATATGGCCACTAGAGAGTTCCCAAGAGAACTTGTGTACAAGCTCAAAAGAACAAAATTAAGCATGATGCAAAGTTATACATTTGGGATGAGCCTTATTTATAGAAACATTGCGCTGATCAAGTCATTCGAAGGTGTGTTCCCGATTCTGAATTTCAATCTATCCTTGCTTTCTCACATTCTCATGCTTGTAGAGGTCATTTTGGACCAAAAAGAACAGCCCATAAAGTACTAGACAACGGTTTTTATTGGCCTACAATCTTTAAAGATTCATATACATATTGTAAGGCGTGTGACCGCGTTGTCAACGAGTTGGTAATATTATTGCTAGGGATCAAATGCCCCAGACTCCTATACTTATTATTGAGATTTTTGATGTATAGGGCATTGATTTTATGGGACCATTTCCATCGTCGTTCGGTTTTGAGTATTTTCTTTTAGAGGTGGATTATGTGTCTAAGTTGGTGGAAGCAAAAGCAACTAAAGCGGATAATTCTAAAACAGTGGTTGAGTTCATTAGATCGAAGTTCTTTGTGAGATTTGGCACTCCAAGGGCAATAATTAGTGACTGAGGTACTCATTTCTGCAATGAAACTATTGAAGCTTTATTTCGGCGCTATCAAGTGACTCATAAATTAACCACTGCCTACCATCCTCAAACAAATGGTCAAGCAGAGGTATGGAATAGAGAAGTCAAGTCTATTCTTGAAAATACGGTGAATCCAAATAGGAAGGATTGGAGTGTAAGACTAGATGATGCTCTATGGGCATATCACACGACATACAAAACACCGCTTGGTATGTCACCATATCGGTTGGTGTATGGAAAGCCTTGTCATTTACTGGTTGAATTAGAGCATAAAGCTTGGTGGGCTGTGAAAAAGTGTAACATGGAGATGGACAATGCAGGCCAACAAAGAACGTTGCAATTAGAAGAGCTGGAGGAAATTCATAATGATGCATATAAGAGATATAAGATTTACAAAGAAAAGACCAAGGTCTTTCATGATCGAAATAGAATTATTCAGAAAACGTTTCATGTGGGACAAAAAGTATTATTGTATCATTCTCGTCTCAAACTCTTTCCGGGTAAGTTCAAATCCTGATGGGTTGGACCACTCATAGTGGTACACCATTATCCTCATGGAGCAGTAGAAATTTCAAGTCCATCAACGAGAAAAATACTCAAGGTTAAATGCCAGAGATTGAAGACTTATTATGAGTCTTTCGAGGTGGAACAAGCTATTGTGATTCACCTCTTTGATCTGGAATATATTGATGAGGTATGAAAAGGTTTTACGTCGAGCTAGCGACGTTAAACTTAGCCAAAGTTTATGTACTTTTTTTTATTTTTAAGACATTTTCGTTTAATTTATTTTTCCATGTAATTTTTTCCTTTTAAACATAGTTTTAATTTTTTTTTATTTATTAAAATTGGGGCCAAATGGCCTGTGGCCGCAGCTTGGAGAACAGGAATAGTGGTCGCGGCCATTAATAACCCCAGGCCGCGGCCACAGAGCGTTTTAGCAAACATCTTTTTTAAAACCCCCAATTTCATTTTTTCCACTTCCCACAAAAACAAATCACCAAACAGAAAAAACTCTCCAATTTTCACCAAATCTATCATTTCAAACCCATTTTCACTCAAAAAATTTCCCCAAAATCATCACAATTCCAATCATCAATCTTCATTTTCTACCATTTTTCATATATTCTCACCAAAATCCTCATCCCCTCCAACATTTCCCTCTCAAAAGCTAAAGCCCCATAATTCCAAATTTGACAATTGAGGTTCTCCAAGTAGTTTCAAGATGATTCATTGGCACAATCAAGCTTCCAAGGCTTTCTATTGTCAATTACAAGTAAGTAGTTTCTTTTCATTATTTGATTTTTGTGTTATGAGTATTGAAGAACAAGAATTGGGGCATTTTGGATTATATGATTTTTGGTGGATGAATTACTTATATATTGTGATCATTGGCTTGGATTAAGTGTTATGTTGTTGTATTAGTGATAATCTTAATTTTGGGGAGATTGGATTACTACAACATAATTTTCAACTCTTGGATTAGCTTATGCCTACTAAGTGTTTGATAATAGTTCTAAGAGAAGTGTGATTGAGTTTTAAGGGGAATTGGTTGAATATTTTTTAAGAGGAAGCATTTACTTTCTTACTTGATATTTGGTTGGTGTAATTATAGGAATTTGAATTGATATTTTTGGGGTATCTTTAATTATTCTCTTATTGCTTGATTAATGGCACCAAAGAGATTTAGAAAGAATACCAAAGGTGCTTTCTCATCTAAGGTTCAATTTGATGCCAACAAATTTATTTCCGAGGAGGCATTCAAACGCTATCAAGATGCAGTAGTGAAGCAGAAAATGATGATTGAAGAGAGGGGGTTTGATATGGAAGTTCGTCATGGGTATCCATCCATTGCGGAGAAAATTGAGAAAAGAAATTGGAAGAAATTTTGTTCTCAACCGATGCTGCAGTAATCCCTATAGTAAGAGAGTTTTATGCTAATGGAATTTCTCAAGTCACAGCTATGGCTACAGTGAAAGGGGTTAATGTAAATTGTTCAAGTGTGGCAATAAATAAATTTTATGGGCTTCCTAGCATAGACAATGATGAGTATAGCCAAATAGTTGATAATCCCGACTTTGATGAGATTATCCAATTTCTGTGCAAACTGAACACCCAATGGATCTTAACTGAAACAGGTCATCCTATTAAGTTTAAGCGAGAGGCGATGGGAGTTATTGAAAAATCATGCCATAAGTTTATCAATGCAAAGTTATTTCCAACTAAACATGTCAGTGATGTGAATGTGGATACTGCCGTACTTTTATATGCTATCTTGAAGGGGAAAACAATTGATGTGGGGCGCATAATCAAGTCCTCCATTCAGAACAGTTTCAGACATGTCTCTAAGGGGTTCTACCATCCCCATCTCATTACCGCCATGTATGCTTAAGCTAGTGTGAAATAGGATCCTTCTGAGCCTTTATTGTAGCCTATACATATACTGAATAAATCATTCATCACTCGATTCAAAGTCACTGACACTGCAGGGGCAAGCTCATCTTCTCAAACTCAGGCTAGGCCACCGCCATCAAACAAAATTATGACATTGCCGGACCGTATGACACTTGTGGATGAATCTATGTACAGTACCTCTCAAGAGTTGCATGATCTCCATACTGAATTCCAAGCACACCCAACGCATGATTGAGTGGGCCAGCTACCAAGATGTCTGTTTTAGGATGAATTCCATGCACCTTGGTATGGAGATGCTAAACTATCCACCTGCACCACAATGGTTTTAGCCGTATCCACCACCTATTCCCATGATGCAAGATGACGAGAATGAGGAGGAAGCTGAAGATGATAAGGTAGATATACCTGATGAATGAGCATTTACTTCGGTTGAGGGAGTTTTTCTTTTTCTTTTTCTTTTTCTTTTTCCTTTTCTTTTTCTCTTATTTTTCATTGAGGACAATGTACTGTTTAAGTGTGGAGGAAGGGAACAACTAAAACTAAATTGTTTTATTTTTATTATGTTGCATTGTTATATGTTTTTATGTCATTTTTTTTCATTTTTAGTTTGTTTTAGGTTGTCATAAGCATGGTTGTGTTGAATGTTGTCTGCCAATGATAAAACTTCTGATTGAGATGCGACTACTCCTAGGAAATTGATGAATTCTGCATGAATTATGTGCTTAACTCTTATGTGTTTATTACTTAAGCTTGATCTTAGATTTTTAAACATAATGTGTGTACAATTATATTTACCTTTTCACTATTGATTGGAGATATTTATGCATGATATTACTTATATAGTCTCGACCACTCTAGAAACCATTGATTAATTGTTTGAGGTGAAATCCCAAGTACACATGATTAGGAAGATGATTAAGGTATGTTCTTTGGATCGTTTGAGCCTTTCAAGCTTACCTATGAAATTGAATATCCTAGTTTCCCATTTTTGAGCCATAATGACTAATCTTTTTCTTTTACAAGCCAACATCTAAGCCTTTTGCAGCTTAAAATTTTTATCCTTTTTGTGACCCATTACACCATAGTTTTATATATGATTGTTTGATTTGGTTGGTTGGGTTATGGATTGTAAGAAGGGAAAGTTGTATTGGTTTGTTCGATTATATTGTGAAAGTATATGATCTACTATTTCTCCCAATAAGTTGAATTGAGAAAAAAACAGAGAAAAAAATATGCATAGAGAAATATTGAAAAAAAAAAGTTTTGCGAAAGTTTAAGTGTGGGGGAAATAGTAAAATCAATGTGAAAAGAAGGAAAGGAATAGATTATGTATTTTTTTTAATTGTATGGGAAGTTTGTGGGAAGATTTAGAGAATAGAAAAAACTATATACGCTATGGTGTGATTTAAGCTTAAATATTCCCTTTTCATCTACCTTCAACCTTAGTCTTACATTACAAGCTTTTAAAGACATTTTGATTCTTGATTATGTGTGTTTACATTAGTGGAGAACAATTGGTTAATGTCTATGGAGTGAATGTTTTTCATGAAAATATTATTATATATGAGACTTTAAAACATATTATGGCATATATAAATTGATTCAAATGTTTGTGTTTTGGTAGGTTTAATTGTGCATAATCATAAATAGATCGAGTTTAAGTGGTGACTAGACATTGAGTTGAAATTATGAGGAATGTGGAATTCGAATTTTTCATATAATGTATTTGGTTGATCAATCTTTGAGACAACTAACGCTTTTGACAAAACTATTGCTTATGTTTTTATTTGTTTAGTTTTGAGTTTTTATTAGTTGTTTTACTAAGGGACTAGCAAAGTCTAAGTGTGAGGGAAGGTATTTTGGATATTATATTAGCTATTCTTTCGCATTTAGATAATGTTAATTTCAAGTATTTTTAGGTGTTCTTAGCTTTGATTTTTAAGCCATAAAATATTTTATAAGGTATTATTGATGAATTTGCTATATTTTTGTGATTAGGAATGGATGTGCAATGATAGGACTCGAGAAAATGATTTTTGGGACAAGTTTGAAGTATTTTAGAAGTCCCTAAACCCGAGGTTTGAGCTTAAAGTTGAAGATTATGAAGAAAAAGCAAGTGAGCATATTTTGGGTTGTGGCCGCGACCACCAGGAATCAGTGGTCGCGGCTTGCGATAGAATTTTTCTTAAAATTTTAATTTTTAAATGTAATTTGTAATGGGCTATAAAAGGGATTAGGGTTAACTTTGGATTGCGAATTTTAGAGACTACGGCAGCAGAGGAGGAGAAAAGACATCAACAAAAACATTCTTCAATCTAGTTTTTCTTTCTTCTCAAAAAACTCTTTTATTTTCACTTAATATCTATATTTATGAATATGATTAGGAGTAGTTTTCTTTATAGTTGATGGTTATTTCAAAAACCTAGACATGAGATCTTAAATGCATTGATGAATTTTATTCTTTCTATTGCCTTATATTAAATTGCTTCTATTTTTCTATTTGCATGTTATGAATCTTGTAAAATATTGTTTAGATCACTAATTAGGGTTTTGCATTGTTCTAATATCATATTAGGATTGCTATCAACATAATAGTTTAGGATTCTAAGTAGAGTGATAAATTACAATTAGGATATTGTGACGTGAATTGTGATTATGACAAAAAATAGAACCTATGTTACATAAATTGTATGCTTAATGAATTTGTTGCCTAGATTAACTTGTTTCCATAGAGTGTAATGCTTTTACTAAGTTAAATTGATCACATGCTTAATGGGTTTATTGCTGGGTAAAAACAGTTAATTAAGAGCGCTTAGCTTTAATTAAGTATAATAGGGAAATTGGGATAATTGATTGCTTAAGTGTTATCTGCGGGGTTAATAGTTTAATTGAGAATATGGAATATTATTTGTCATTGTTGATAATTGATTGTTGAAGGTAGAGAGTAATTCTTAACTATTTCTTTAATATTTTTCTATCCTTAGTTATTTAATCTTTGTTCTTTATTTCATTTTATGTTTTCAATTTTTAAAACTAAAATCCCTTTCTAATTTCAGTTTAGATCTTATTTTTAATAATAATTTGACCATAGTCCTCGTGGGTTCGACCCTTATTTACCGCTAGTCTAAAGTAGTTGGTATAAGTGAATAAAAAAAATATATAAATTTGATACGACATACGACTTGTAATTGCAACATTCTTTGTTGGCCTGCATTGCCTATCTTCATGTTACACTTTTTCACAACCCGCCAAGCTATATGCTCTAATTCAACCAGTAAATGACAAGGATTTCCATACACCAATGCAATCATTTATGAAGTCATGGTCTGCTTTGTTCCCATCGTTGTTATTACAGTCATATCTTTTCAAGGACGACCCTTGGTTGACGACTCTACCTGGAGCTAAAAGATGCAGAGAGTTCAAGGTGAACCACATGCCAGTTGATTTAGTACCCCAGACCAAAGTCAAGTAATCAAAATTCTTCGACTTGAAATGTTTGTATTATTTCTATTTTTGATGATATGTATTGGTTCGATGTGGGTTCGATATTGGCTTGATGTAGGTTTGATGGGTAGAGGCATATGTTCTGGTTTTAGATCTCTTAATTTGGGTTAGATAGGGTTCGATGTGGGTTCGATGTAGGTTCAATAGGGTTCAATAGGGGTTCGATGTAGGTCCGATGGGTTGATTTTCACCTTGTTGTTATTCAAGTTTTTTAAATTTTATATTAACTTTGTTACTATTGCAGTTTATATTTCGTTCATAGTGGAGATTGTGGTGTGTACGCCATCAAGCACATCGAGCACTTATTGGGTAGGCTACCACTTCACACGATCTGTGATGACGACATGGAATTGTTTAGAAACAAGTGGACAGTTGACTTATGGTATCAGAATGTTAGGCATTGAACATTCTCTTCTCGCTATATATCCTTGCTTAAAATTTAAGTTATTAAAAAAAAATTATGTATCGAGCATGCATCAAACTTACATTGAGCATGAGAACATCGAATAACATCGAGCATGCAAATCATTAACGACAATTAGAATAAAAATCCAAGCATTGAGTATGCATCGAGTTTTATTTGTTAATTTAGCTAGTAACTAAATTATTAGGCATCAGGAAATACACATGGATCCATTCGCTTAATATTTTCAAAATGCTTTAGACATTCGGTCTTCTTCCATGGATAGGCTGCTACCCACATCTCATTGTGACAGTGATCAGTTTTGAACTTAGCTTTCACATTCATACTGATGTGATGGTAGCATGCGTCATGGTAGGCATTAGGAAAGACAGACTCTAGAGCATGAATAATGCTAGCGTGCCTATCTGCCATGAAAGCCAGGTCATCAACATCCCCAATGACTTCCTTCAACTTCGTCATGAAATATTTCCACGAGTTGTGGTTCTAACTATCCACAACGACACATAGCATATGGCCATCGTATTTGTTCTTCAAGAACGTGTCATCCACGCATATCACAGGACGACAAAGTCTGAATCCCCTTCTACAAACTCCAAGGGAAAAGATGCAATATAGGAACGGCCATCTTGAGTGACAAAATCAGTAATTGTACCTGGATTCTTTTGCTGGAACATGTGCAAGTAGGATGATAACTTACAATACGAATCTTCATATGTCCCACTAACATACATAAGTTCCTTCTCTCTACATCTCCATGCCTTTTTATAACTCATATCAATACCGAAATTTTTCTTCATATCCTCCTTTATGTTGTTTGCCATGTAGCCAGTCTCATCAACTGTGTATTTGTTCTTTATGAGGTGCCAACTGACCCACGGTGCGGCTTGATGATGACCTTTTTTTCGCACTTCTAGTGAGTATGTGTGTACGCTCTTGTACACCGTGATCTCAAATATGGGGGACATTGGTAGTTTTTCCCTCTCAGTCTCCAACAACAGTTAGGATCTTTGCATGTGATATACCACACATCAGTACCAGACTTTTTCACCACATACTCTGATCAGTGCCCAAAAATACACATTTATTGATTTTAATAGTCAAAATAAATTAAGTTTTAATTAATATTTTCATCGAATTAATATGATTAAAATTATAAATGAAAATATTTGATTTTAATTTAGTTTGTTTTATTTTGTAGGATTCAATTGGTATTTTTGGCACTTAGAAAGAAAGAAACAAAAATTGAAGAAAGAAAGAAAATGGTGATATTTTTTAAAGAAGAAAGTGGCCCAATTGGAAGGAGAAGCCCAGCCCATTTGTTTTCTTCTCTCCCCAGCGCCAGGTGGCGCGCTTCAACCAACGCCACGCATCCTTCAGCCAACTAACCTGAGGCCGCCACGTCGCCAGCCAGCCTACTCTACTTCACGCCCCAACCCCTTTCAGCCAAATGCCCACCGAAGCTTTTTCTTTTTTTTTCCCTCAGCTTTCTAGCAGGCCCAACGGCCCAGTTCGGCCTAAGGCATCCTTCAGCTTTCATCCCAGCAGCCTCCAACGTGACCCAACACATCATTCCTTTCCTCCAACATGAACCAAAGCCAGTTTCTCCCCAACAAAGGCCCAGCAAGCCCAATCCGAAATCTTCCCAGCAGCCTGCCTACATGGCACTCCCTCATTGGCTGAAAATGGGTCAAAACCCTCTTGTGTCACCAGCCATGTTTTGTGGGTATTGGGCTTTGTAAATTGCTATTTTGAGCTTTACAGCTCATGTTTTTGTGGTATTTTAGAAAAGGGAAAAATGACCATACACCAAAATAGCTAGGTTAATATTAATAATAAAATTTTATTTTTCAAAATCATATTTTATTATTAGTACTTCAGATTTATTTTGTAAACCTCATTTTGTTGTGTAATTTCTTTGTAGTCATTTTCTCCCTCTATAAATAGGGACTCATTCTTCACACTTAGAATGTAATTTTTAGAGTAGAGAAACTATAGCAAAATTTCCACTCACTTTCTTCTCATATTTTCTTCTTAGAATTTTGTGAGAATCATGAGCATAATGGCCTAATCTTCCTAGGAAGGTTAGGGATGATTCCATATGCAAGTGATATTATTTTGCTACTTTTATTTACTATGTTCTTAATGTAATATATTTGAGTTATTTATGTTCTTTCATCTCTATCTTTATTTACTTATGCTAATAGTATATAGGATTAGTCATGCTCTTTCTATGTGCTTCTAATTAGTAAAAGTAATATTGATACATAATTTTATGTCAAATCTTCTATTGCATTATTGCCCTTGGGTATTTTGTCATTTTTAGATTTTTCATAAGATTAACTTTGTGCTTTTAAAGTAAAGAACTTTATAACTCAAATGGACTTTTGTTAGAAAAGAATATGGACTTTAATGTTAGATTTTCTAAGTAAATGTTGGGATGTGAACTATTTACTAGTGTATTTTTGTAAATCAAGTAACTAAGTAACTAAGCAAGCATATGGATGGTTTTTGAAACCTTTCCATTTCTAAAACTCTTGATTACATCTTACATTTATCTCACCTATCTCACTTTATCATTTCATCAAAAAAATACAATACAAAAATCTCAAACCTCTTTCCATTTACAATTTTATTTATTTCTTGTTACTAACTTTTTGTGTTATTTTCTACTAATCTTTTGATTTTAGGTTACCTCCTTATGGATCGACCGCCTGATTATACTACAACCACCGCTTAGTGGTTGTCATATTTTGGGCGTTAAACACACTCAAAGTTATTCTTCATTGCAAATAGAGCATCTTTGGTTTTTAAATCAATCTTATACTCAAAAGTCTTCCCAACATATATTTCTCTCATTGGTGCACCAGATGATGAGGTATGGGTTTTAGCAGGTGCCTCAATATCTTCTTTTGTAAATATTTGGGCACTCTATTTGGTGTGATCCTCTCTTGATACAATTGTCTCCCTCCACCTAATGTTATCTTCTATCCTTGCAGGACGATTACTACTTCTGGCAGGTGTTCGACGTCCTTGAATTGGGAGGTGTGCCTGTACAAGAGGCAGTTCTGACTCTTCTTCTTCTTGTTGGGCTTGAGAAATGTCTAACTCCTCATTTGAAATATCTGCACTATAATACGAGTCATCCTCAGAACCATCATAATTATCTTCAAAATAATTACCAACTAGATCATCATTCACATAGGGATCGTACTCTGCCTCAAGCACACCTATGAGGTCAATAACTGGAACAAAAGTGCCCACCTCGCTAAGATGCTTCTAACTGCTACCTGCAGAAGATGGATCAACACTGGTCATGTCTTTTTTGTTTACGCTAGAAGAAGGATCTAAAATGACATTCTTCTTAACTGGAGTCACACATAAGGCTATCCGTTCTTGCAAGCTTATTCATCAGAATACATGAACTTGATGATCATTGCTCAATTGAATCGGTGCAAATGGTTGGTCGTAGCATACGTACACCACCTCGAGTTTCAATTCATACACCTCTCTATCCACATCAAGAAAAAAACTGAGTTACCTTTTTGTTTGTCTTTTATTAAAAGTATGTAATTTTTTATTTGATTTTTGTTAATTTAAATTAGCAATAAATAGTTTATCACTTGCCACATCACTCTTCCCGTTAGTGAAAATAACGGAGGTTAGTGCTAAGGGGCTGATTGCTAGATTTTAAAGGTAAAGGACCAATTTGCTTATCCATGTATAATTCAGGAGGCTACCATGGTAAATAACCCTACCCAAAATGCACGAGAAAGCTTTTAGTGTGTATCAAGAATGGAATATGGAGAGCTTATATAGTGGAATAATTTTTTATTTTCCAGATTTGGAAACTTTAATTGCTAATTCCATATTTAATTAATTTTTGTAAAAAGTCATATTAATGTAAAAATCCTATAAAAAAAATTCATAAATAAGAAGAAAAGAAATCCATTTGTAAACAACTTTAATATTCTTGTAAACTATATTTATAGACTAACTCGTAACTAAAATAAAATCTATTTTTGTAACAAAGGTTTATGGAGTTGATTTTGTAACTAAAACAAGTATTTTTGTAACTAACATCTGCAAAAATAATTTATAAATTTACTTAAGATATAATTAGAATTTACAAAACTAATTTCATAGTAACCAAATCTTAACTCATATTAATTAAATTGTAACTTATGGTAACTAAATCGTAACTTATAGTAACCAAATCATAAATCTTAGTACCAAATAAATTACTATTTTTTTACTTATAGAGAGTTACTCCATGATAACCATGTTAAATAAATATGTATGGTAAAATCAAATATATGTGTTTTTACATCTCTTTTAATTAATAATAACATTAAATTGATCAATAATATATTAATATATATTATATCATATATGCTTCTTGTTTTTAGTGATCATGTTTTAATTTTAATTATATATAGATAACTAGTTAATTGAAAATAAAAGATGATGTGTTCTAATTTGTAAAACCCTGTCATTGGCATCTCTTTAAAGTGACATTTTTTGTTAAAAGATGTTCCAACAGATTAGTAAGCTAATGGATCAAGTTAAAACGTACTACTTTGTGCCAACTGAGATTTTTATTATTATTTTGTGACATTTAACTGTAAGTGCATTTTAATATGTATATTTATTTAATAAAAGAATATTTACTCATTTATTTAATAGATATTTTTGTTTTCCTTATAAAAGTAACATTTTAGGAATGTATCTTATATGCACAAAACGACATTAATAAGTTTTCTTAATTGTTTCTTTAAAGATCTTAGCCAGCTTGAATCACAAACAATTTGTGACAAAGAGTGATTGTATAATAATAAAATGTAACGCCCTAATTTCTTATAATATTATCGAGAACATTGTTGGATCATAAATATTATTCCTTTATTTAAGAAAATCATAATAAGCAAAGGGATTTCGTGTATTTACAAAAATAAAATAAGGTTTGTAACAATATAAAATGAGCAATATTAAGATATAAAAATAAAACTTAAAAAGAAAATGCTTTAATAAATAGGCCCGCTAGATCATTCGTCGGCTATATGGTCCCCACGAATACATCACTAAGCTCTTAGGTCCCACTCGCCACTGACCTTTCTATTCTCAATTGTCTGTGCAACAACATAATAAGGAGTGGGCTTCTAAGCCCAATAAGAAAAATACAAACAAAAGTCATATAGCAAGTAATCATAACAGACATATCATAAATCATACAAAAGTTCATAATACCTTAAAACATAAATATAATCTAGATCTTAACCATAGGTCATAAGAGGTGCTAATCATAGGTCATAGTCATAGGTCATAATATGTCATAATCATAAGTCATAATAGGTCATAATAACAAGACAGGTATAAGAAAAAGATATGTGCTTATACAGGAGTGGCAATTAAGCCCTGAATATAAGTCTGTCATACAATTTTGGCAACCGAGCCTACCAAACATCAACTTAGGTCTGTCATACATATCTGAACACCTTAGGTCCATTCACACTTATCTTCTTTTTGTACCTGAAATGTTAGGGTCATACATATCACAAGCTAGGTCCTAAACTAAACTACATAATTTTCCTTACCTTGAGTATGGAAAAAGAGAAGAAAAGAGATTGATTTTGCTATAGAGAATCGCTCAAAACCTTTATATATGACATAAAAGATTTAAATAAGAGACTTATAAGAAAACTATACTTCTAAAAATTCTAAACCTCATAAAGTTATACCTTCACCCTAATACCAAAAGATGGAATCCCGAGCCTTCACTCTAATGCCTATCACCAAGAGCTTTAATACTTTGAGTAGATTTCAAGTATATATTGTCTTTATAGGGTTTATTGTTTCGGCTTTAGGGTTTATAAGGACAATAGTGTTTGAGGCTTAATAGAAAAATAGAAGAATAAATGAATTCCCAAGCACTATAAAGACTATAGTGGTTCAGCTATGGTGTGTTTATGGGGCAAAAATATGAGAGCTTTTGGGAGCTATGGATTTCAAAAATAAGAGGCTTGAAAGCTTTGTTTTGAGTGTGAAAAATGAAGTGGTGAAAGGCTTTATTTATAGGCTCCAACCCCAACCCCTTTCCTTGGTTTTCTCCAACTCCATTCAACAAATTCTTAAAAATCAAACTTAGTCTTCCCTTGGGTAGTTTCAGCCAGCCCTATATTGCTCATTCCTTGTTGCACATCATCTTCCATCATGCCACATAGTCTTCAATTGATTCAAAATGAGTCAAAGTCCATTCTTGTTCCTCTACATAGCCTACACGCCCATGAAGACCATTTTAAATTCAAATCCTTAGTTCAAATGGTTTCAACCATCTTCAACATACTTACTTGATTCAAGCCTAGTCTGACACCTCATTATGTAAATTCAAAAATGATTCAATACCGATCCTACTACTATGTCACATGCCCAAGACTAAGCTATTTAAAATTCAAATATTTCAACAAGCTTTAATCTATCTCCAACTTATCAAGCTTATTGTGACACCTAGCCTTTAAATTTTTTTAAAAAAAATACAAACCCTTCCTAATTAAGTGTTACATGCCTATGACTAAGTAAAGCATTACTTGGTTCTTTAAATTAACTCCAATACTTAATAAATAAATTCACAAAAATTCCACCTAATAACACTATAGGGAATTTTGGCTATAGCTATTAAAATTCATATTTTGTGACTTATTTTTATGCCACATGTATACCTCTTAGACCACCAAATAACACGTGTGCATAATTTTAATTGAAAACTTAAAACTATACACTAATTCAATCATATACTAAAATCTTATAAGTATTAACCAAAATTATTATAATTATCTAACCTAATTATAATTATTTTCTAAGTCATAGAAATCATAACTTAAAATAATTAATTGAAAACTTAAAGTAATCTTTTTAATTTTCACCACTCAAATTAAACTATAAACTATTATAAAAACTAACATATGGTCATAATTAAGGAGCTTATAAGAAAATAATAACATTGATTGTTACATGAAAGATATTTCTTTATTATATTAATTATTCTTTGAATAAATATTGTGATATTTGGTTTCTTTATTTTTCGCACAAATTGATAAAATTGGAAAGCTTGAGATTTTATTCTTTAAATTATTCTTTGCACTAATATATTGATTTATATATCAAGTAACTAAAATGAACCTAGACACATTCATATATTAGGTTCATGTAGATTCTATCAAGTCGGATGATCAAGTTTATCATTTTTCTCAAACTGGCCAAATCTTTTCTAAAATAGAAAGATTTTATTCTTTGATCTTTCTTGTACCACAAGAAATTTTCACTCAAAGATTTTTTTTTTTAATAAATGATTTTTTCCTTGATTCATTATTACAAATATAGGCTTTATCTGCGCTTTTTTTCAACCTTAAAGAAAAGAGCTGAGAAAATGTTTAAATGAGTCTAAAATATCATATTTAATACCCGCGTACTATTTTATTGCGGTTTAAAAAAACGCAGTCTAAAGTTTGAGGTATGGGGGGCGGGAACTTGTCTCCCTAGTTTTTAAAAAAATCGAGGAGAAAAGTCCCCCCCCCCCCCCCCCCCCCCCACACACACACACACTTCAAACCACGGAGAAAATCCCATTTCCCCTACAAAAACTAACTCGAGACTCTATTCCCCTCATTTTCCATTTGCACACAAGAAAGAGAAGAGAGTACGACTCCGCCTTCGTCCCCATCCATGAGTAAGTTCCATTTTAACCATTTTACTTTGTTTTTTTTTTTTCATATTCTTTTATATTAACGCTTTAAATCATGTAAATATACCTAATATTGATTTATTTTGAAGATTTAGGGCAAAAATGAAGAAATATTGAGTGAGTTTAATGATATTTCAATGTATGTGTTATAGGGTGGTTTTCAAGCTTTTTTCTAACGTTTTTTAAAGTTTATATAGGATTAGAAGACATTTTCATTTTTCAAAACAGGTATTGATCACTAAAACTCTATTTTTTTAATATATATGTATTTCAATTTTTGGTATTTTTTATATTATTTACTTAATTTATTGGTTTTTTAATAAAGTTAATATTAATTATGATAAATCTTTAAAATGTATTGTATTTTACATAATTTTTTATATTATAATATTGTTATTTACATACTTTTTTATATTATAATATTATTTCTTACATAATTTTTTTTATATTATTTACGTAATTATTTTTTAAAAAAAAATTATATCTGTTAATTATATTATTTTAGGATCAATTCAATTATCATATATTTAATAACCAATGTTTAAACTTTTATTGAATGAAATATTTGTTTGAATTTGAGGAGTGTTGAAATTGTTGAAGATTAATTTTGAAAGTGAGTAATAATTACTACTTAATTTTTTATTTTTATTTTTTGATATTTACAAACTATTGTTAGAGATGCTTGAATATATTAGATATTCATATGTAGTGAGTAGTAGGTTCTAAGATAAAGTTGTGTGATGTGGAGAAAACAGAAGGTTGAAAACATGTGTGTCTTAGTGAAGTAGGTTCTGCAAATTATGTGTGTTGCGATGGCTTATGGTTGAGAATATGCATGTTGTTTATTGTATGTTTTGTTTGATTTGAATTTATAGGTAGTAATAACTTGGGATATGCTATAAAAGCATAGGAAACTTTGCCCAAATTTTTTTTAAGATTAATATATTAATTAAACATGTTCTATAGGTTAATATATGTAATAATTATGTTTGTTTATCTTGAAATTGTAAATACATGTGAATTTTGGATATGTTATAGAAATAGAGGAAACTATGCCCATTTCATTTTATAATTTATTAATTGAATATATTTTTGTTCAATTACAATATTAATTTTCTTTTTATTATTGACTTAGGAATCAGGTAGATATTATCATTATGGATATATCATGGATTCTTGAGAACAGAGAAGCACAACAATTTAAAGAATGATTCAACCAATTTTTAGAATTTTGCCAAAAAAATTGCAGTGATTTGGAAAGAATTCATTGTCCATGTATAGATTGTGGTAATGGATGAAAAGGAAATATTACCATGATAAAAAAAATCATGTATTTTGTCAGGAATTTGATACAAGTTATCGTACATGGTATTGACATAGGGAACCATTGAAAAATAATAATCCATATACATTCGGGAGGTGAGGGGTTGATGATTTGGGTTATAGTGATTTTGACGATCATCCTATGAAATTGCTCTATGAAGCAGAAGAAGAGTTTGTTGATGATCCTTCAAAATTCAATAAATTGGTTAGATATGTAGATAAACCATTATTCAATAGTTGTCTAAAACAAAGATTGCCAACGATGGTGAAATTTACAACATAAAAGCAAAAAAATGGAGTTAGTGATAAATGTTTTAGTCAATTTTTAACTACATTTAAGGAGATTTTGTCATTAGATGATTGCTTCCATGAGTCTACGTGTGAAGTGAAGAAAACTTTAAATTGCATAGGGTTGAATGAGGAGATCTGTACAGGTCCAAACGATTATGTATTATATCGTAAAGAGTATGTAGACATAGACACTTGCCCATAATGTGATTTAGCCCGCAACAAACCCAACAAGAGTAAGTAGATTAGGAAACTTATTCCTCAGAAAGTGATGTGGTACTTGCCTTTGGTTCCACGACTTAAGTGGTTATATCGAAGTGCAGAACACTCTGAAAACTTAATATGGCATGAGACTAGGCGAGTGAAAGATGGTAAACTTCGACTATTGGGAATAGTGCCCTTAAAGAAATTGTAGTTGACAAATGTTTTAAATGAAATAAATAATTTAATTTAATTAGTATATATATAGACTATGTTTGATATTATGTTGATAATATTAAGTAAATATGTAACGCCATAATTTCTCTTAAATTATCGAGAACACTTCGTTGGATCATAATCATAAATATTGCTCTTTTATTGAATAAAAACTTGAAAATAAATACATGGATCCATGGTTTTAGAAAAACAAAACAATTGTATTTAACATAAAAATATGAGCAACATTTAAATAAAAATTTAAAATAATCATTCTTTAATAAAAATAGGCCCGCTTGATCTTGCTCGATTATGTGGTCCCCACGAGTACATCACAAAGCTCTTAGGTCCCCACTCACCACCGCCCTTTCTATCCTTAATTTCCTGAAATAACAACATCATAAGGAGTGAGTTTCTAAGCCCAGTAAGGAAAATACAAACAAGAGTTAGTCATATAATCAAACATATCATAAATTCACAAGAGTCATACAAACACAAATCTCTAGGTCATATCATAACTTAAGTCATAATTCTAAATCATAATCTAAGTCATAAATCATACTCTAAGTCATAAGTAATAGGTCATAAGTCATAAGTCATAGGTCATAAGTCATAAATCATAATCATAACTATGGGTCATAATAACAAGTCAGGTATAATAAAAAGATAAGTGTTTATACAAGGGTGGCAATTAAGCCCTGGACAAAAGTCCGTCATACACAGGACATCACTTAGGTCTGTCATAAAGTTTTGGCAAGCAAGCCTACCGGACATGGTCTGTCATACATCATTGGATACCTTAGGTCTAGACACACTTACCCCTTTATTGTACCTGAAATGTTAGGTCATACAAACATAAACTATATCATAAATTACATAAACTAGGTCATAATACTAAACTACCTAATTTTCCTTACCAAAAACTGGAATATTGGAGACAAGAGTGGGATTGAAACTCCTAAAACCACACATAAGAAACCATAAGTTTCTAAAGATATGAAGTTGAAGAAAAGATCTAAACCATTGAGATAAGAACTTACCGAAAACCTTATGTTTCAAAGGAACTGAACACCTAACCAAAAATCACTATCACAAGTTAGGATTTGAAGAAAAATGAAAGAATAATGGAAACTATAGTGAACTAAACCTGAAGATAATGAATACCTTAGATAGCTTAAAACCTCGATCTATACCTTGAACACCGAAAATCACACAAAAACTTACTTCCCAAGTGTTTATAAAAGCTTTAGATTTGAAAGATTTAACCACAAAACCCTAGTGTTTCTCTCTAGAATGAACTTAGCAGCTTGGAGGCTCTGAACTGTGCTTGAAAGATGAATGAAATGGTTGAGTGAAGGGTACTATTTATAGAGTTCAAGGAGTGAAACTAACTCCTATAAAATGAATAAATAAATGATTAAAAAAATGAATAAATTTGAATTATTTGTACAACAGACGCCCAGAACTTGGTAAAAAACGTTCAGGAACGAGTCAAGGTTGTTGAGGGTTGTTTCAAGTTCTAAATTCTGTGAAATTAAAAAATTGGCCACTGGAGCTGATAGATCGCCTCATATAGGCAATATATCGCCCCTACCATGATCCCGAGGGTCCGTGGTTTTGTTCGTGCGAATTCGACATGTTTTCCGTATCAATCATAGGCAATATATCGGCCCCTATAACTGCGATATATCGGCATACGCTAATGTTTTAAACATGTTTTTGCACACTTCAGGATAATTTGCAAATTAATTGAAACTACTTTGACTGAGTAAAACGTGATCCTAACAGATAATGGAAGGTTCTAGAGCTTCTAGATCTTTCTTTTAATTAAACTATTCATCAAAAATCCTTAATTCCTTAATAAACATACATGTGACAAGTGTCACGCTCTTATTTAATCTATGTAAACCTTAGGTTATAAAATAAATAATATTCTTAGGACTATATTCATTAATCAAACCTTATGATAAAATTAATATTTCTAAACCATAGGATAAATGTATAAAATTCATAACTATTTCTACGAGTTTCTAACTAAATCCCGGCTTTGACCAATATTCACGAAAACTAAAATTCTACAGCTACTACTCCTACTACTGCTATCTAGCTAAGTAAAATTCTGGGACGCTACAAAATATCATAAAATTCCAAAGTTTACCTATGTGGTCTTAATCTCATATTGGTATGAGAGAATCGAGATTAAGATAATAAACTTAAAACAGTTCACAGTAAAATAAAGTTATGGAATCTTTAGATTAATTACTTATAGTACGGTTCGCTAGTATTATGAATACAAGTGACTTAGATATGAGTCACTAGTGTAGTAGGACACTTTAGTGAAGATACTTTATATATAGTGATGTATAGAACTCAACCAGATGTGATTTGTGTTAGTATTAAATGATTAAATCAAAGGTACGCAGCGAAATATATGGACCCATTTTAATAAATATTAATACCAACCACGATCATATACATATATAAATATTAAATCATATACAAATAGATCAGGGATTACCGCTTGTAGCCTATCAAGTGTCCTTGAGTCTTTTTGTATAAATCAACGATCTTCCTGTCTAGTGTTCTGAGATCTCACACCCTGATCTTCCAGACCAATCCTCAAACACACAAGGACGTGTGTGGGCACGTAGGATTCAAAAGGTTGATTTATATGACTCCCTAGATGTACTCAACACATGAGATCGAGAGAGTTTTGACAGAGAATGTTTAGAATAGTTTTCAGGTTTAGAGAAAACTATCGCTTTAGAGAGAGAGAGAGAGTCTGATTATCCATCATTATTCTGAATATCATGTATATCAGATTTATAAAGATATTTAATCTAATTAAATAATCTTTATTTAATTAAAATATAATTCAAATTAAAACTAATTAGATATTTTCAATTAATTATCTAATCACACTTAAAAAGAACAATTAAATAACTGATTAAACAAATTTATTTGAAATTCAAAATTCAAATCACAGGGATAAAATCCCTGATACTGTACAGTGTGTGTCGCCCAGCCCTATTAGGGTTGCCCTAATTTTCTTATTTGTTTATTTAATCAACTTTTAAGATAAGATATTTATTCCAACATAAATATCAGTTAACTCAAAATTATTTTTATCTTAAAATATCAGTTTTAAATTAAATAAATAAATATCAAATTATAAATAAGATATTTATTATTTTCTCTCTTTATATTAATCCAAACAAGATTAATATTAATTTTAACCTATAGTTTTTCAAAATAAAAACTATATAGTTAAATAATTAGTTAATTCATAATTAATCAATTATCCATAATTATTAAATAATTATTTCCTTGCCCTGAAAAATTAATTCCTTTGCAATTTAGTCATTCCTCTTAACAAATCTTTATTTTGACATCCTTACCCTTGACAGTGTAGGACAAAGGTGATCTGGGGACCATGGACCTATAATACGAAGGTCCAATAAACCAGATTATTAATTAAACTCTTTAATCTAATACTAATGTTTATTAATTCCATGATTACTCCACTTTTGGAATTGCACTCTAAGTATTTATAGAATTATATTTATAGAGTTTTCTCTTGTAGTCCATTGATATAATCAATATATGTAGTTTTCTCCTCCATTATTGGTTTGTTAATTAGAGATGGTTAAAATTACCGTTTTACCCTTCTAATTAATTCTTGATCCTTAAGTACCATTAATTCAATAGCGAATAATTACTCTATAATCTAATTATAGATTTGAGCTCAATAACTATTCAGTTCCATAATCAACCCTTAAGGGAACCAATATTCAATCCGTTAGGAAATCATGGATTCCAATATTGTAATTCATGTTCCCAACCATCCATGATATTGAATCTCCAAAACAAAAGTCATTAGCCTCATTATTCTAAGAGACCTTAACGAGTGAATCAAAATATCCAATAAACATAAACAGGAGTTCATGAATACTCAGGATTTAGACTGATCTACAAATGATCATCTATTATGCCAAGAATTAAATCTTTACGTCAAACGGTAAGTTTATAAAGATGATTAATTCTCATCAGTCCTGTGTTATATAATCTCTATTATATATAGCACATTTACTAAGATGTCTATCCAAATCATTATTCTGAATCTAGATTACTTGCATCTCGTATGCTTAGCAAACCGTACTAGTAACCATTCATTAAAGATTCCTTACTTTAATATGTTACTAACTATTTTATTCATTATATATGATCTTACTTCTCTCGTACTAATACAAGATTATATTCTCGTAAATGAATATGGAATTTTCTTTGTATTATTATATAATTAATTCAGACAATAATTATAACATTAAAATATAATAAAATTGTACTTTTATTTAAAACCAATAAAATGTCTTTACATGCTTTTAGGACATTATTCCTAACAATCTCCCACTTGCCCTCAAAGAAAGTGAGGCATTTCCCTTAATCCGATATTGCACACGTGACCCATGAACGACTTTGCAGGAAGTGTCTTGGTTAATGGGCTAGCCAGGTTCTGTTCCGACGCTATCTTCATAATAGTCACATCAACTCAGTGTACAATCTCTCTTACCAGATGGTATTTCCTTTCTATATGCTTCTCTCTCTTGTGGCGTCTAGCTACTACTCCACTGTTGTCACAGTACATGATTAATGGCTTATTCATATCTTGAATGACTTCTAGATTAGTGTAGATCAATGTCGATTTTCTATTGTCTTTATCTAATTGGAAATCAGAATCAGTGTATCCAGTAGAGTTTAGCTCACCCCCTAAATATACCAGCATATAGTCTCTCATTCTCCTAAGATACTTGAGAATGTGCTTTACTGCATGTAGCATCCCGGAATTTTACTTAGTTAGCTAGATAGTAGTAGTTGTAGTATTTTAGATTCCATGGATTTTGGTTCAAACCGAGACTTAGTTGGAAACTCATAGCAATAGTTATGAATTTTATAAGTTTAACCTATAGTTTAAGAATATTAATTATAACATAAGGTTTGATTAATATTGCTAGTCCTAGGTGTATTATTTATTATAACCTAAGGTTTAGATAGAGCCAATAAAAATATGACACTTGTCATAAGCATGATTATTAGGGAATTAGAGTTTGTTATTTTATGGCTAGTTAAGAAATTTGTGGATTAGCTTGTTATTTAGATAATTAAATAGATTTTCCCGTAACTTTAGGATACTGTAACTTCCGGCCAATTTTTGACCTAGTTATATTATGAATTTTGAAAAATAGTATATCTAAAAAGTTGTAGATAATTGAATTAGCTTTCTAGATATAGAAAGATGGTCTAAATTGGAGTCCTATAGCTCCAGTTATGTTGATTTTTCTACAGGTGAGTTTAGAGTTACGAGATTTAGGAAGTTATAAGTTAGGATTCTATTTTTTTTTTTTTAATTTTTAAAACAAGCTTTGACTCCTTAGACCTACCTTTGAATGATTTGACCGAGTCCTAAGCCTTTGACTGAAGAATATTCAAATATTTGCAATTAAATTCATTATTTTTATTCAAAGCCAAAAAGAAGATCTTTATTCCTAGAACTCTATAAATAGGACTTAGAACCCAGCCCTTCCATTCACTCTTCAGCTGTGATCAAACTCCAAGGTGCTAGTGAGACCTTAAGAGTGATAAACACTTGGGTTGGGAAAAATCTTTGCCATTCTTAAGCTTTATCAAACACTTGGGAAGTGAGGATTAGAGTGTTTCGATATTGGAGTTAGACCAATCCATAAGGTCAACTGAGGTACCCTTATTCTTAAGTTCAATTCCGTTTGATTCCTTAGTTTCTTTAGTTTTTTTAGTTTTCATTCAGGTTCTAACTTTTGTTATGGTTTTGTGGTTAGGTTTTTAAGTTTTTTGAAGTTAAGTTGTCTTTTCGGTAAGTTTCCTCTTGGTGGTTTAGTTCTATTCCTCTCATCTCTTTCCTATAGAAATACTCACCATTTTTATTGCTGGTTTTAGGAGTGTTCCAAGTCCCGCATTTGTTCTCAATTATCCCAGTGTTGGTAAGGAAACTTAGATAGTTTAGTATTATGATCTAGTTTATGTAATGTGTGATATAGTTTATATTTGTATGACCTAACATTTCAGGTACAATAAAGGGGTAAGTGTGTCTGGACCTAAGGTGTCCAATGATGTATGAGGGACTATGTCCGGTAGGCTCGGTTGCCAAAAATTTATGACGGACCTATGTCCGGTGTATGGCAGACTTTTGTCCGGGGCTTAATTGCCACCCCTGTATAAGCACTTATCCTTTTATTATATCTGACTTGTTATTTTTAGTTATGATTATGATATATGACCTATAGTTATGATTTATGACCTATGATTTATGATCTATGACCTATGACCTATGACTTATGACTTAGAGTATGATCTGTGATCTATGACTTAGATTTATGATTTAGAATTATGACTTAAGATATGATATGATCTAGATGTTTGTGTTTGTATGACTTTGGTGAATATATGTTATGTTTGATTATATGACTAACCCTTGTTTGTATTTTCCTTACTAGGCTTAGAAGCTCACTCCTTATGATGTTGTTATTTTAGGAAATTAAGGATAGAAAGGCTAGTGGCGAGTGGGACCTAAGAGCTTCATGATGTATTCGTTGGGGACCATATAGTCGAGCAAGATCAAGCGGGCCAAATTATTTATTTATTTTAAAGTTTGTTTAATTTAAATGTTGCTCATTTTTATGTTAAAGACAAGTATTTTATTTTTATAAAACCATGGATCCATGTTTTTTTTTTTTTAAGTTTTTATTAAATAAAAGAGCAATATTTACGATTATGACCCAACGCTGTGTTCTCGGTAGTCTATGAGAAATTACGGCGTTACACTGCAATCCAGTGTTCCAAACCAGGATTTGATTGATAACGATATACAATCTCAACTGCATAACATATGTCGAGCCTAGTACACAATACAGTATACATCAGACTCCTTACTGCTGAAGCATAAGGATACTTTCTCATATCCTCTTCCTCCTGATGTGTCTTGGGACATTGTTCCTTGGAGTGAGCTTCTAAGCCCAGTAAGGAAAATACAAACGAGAGTTAGTCATATAATCAAACATAACATAAATTCACCAAAATCATACAAACACAACCCTCTAGATCATACCATAACTTAAATCATAATCTAAGTCATAAATCATAGGTCATAGGTCATAGATCATAGATCATAAATCATAAATCATAGGTCAAAAATCATAACTATAGGTCATATATCATAATCATAACTAAAATAACAAGTCAAATATAATAAAAAGATAAGTGTTTATACAGGGGTGGCAATTAAGCCCCGGACAAAAGTCCGTCATACACCGGACATAGGTCCGTCATAAAGTTTTGGCAACCGATCCTACCTGACATAGTCCGTCATACATCATTGGACACCTTAGGTCCAGACACACTTACCCCTTTATTGTACCTAAAATGTTAGATCATACAAACATAAAATACATAACCAAGTCATAATACTAAACTACCTAATTTTCCTTACCAAAACCGGAATATTAGAGACAAGAGCGGGATTGGAACTCCTAAAACCAAAATTAAATAATGGTGAGTTTCTAAAGAAAAGAGATGAAAAGAAAACTAAACCATCAAAGAAGAATCTTACTGAGAAGAACCTTAAATTAAGAACTTAAATGCCTAACCATCAAAATCATAAACAAAAGTTAGGATCTGAAAGAAACTTAAGGAAAACTAAGGAATCATAAAGAATATAACTTATGAATAGTATTACCTTGGATGAACTAGAACCGTTCTACACCTTGATATCGAAATCACACTATTTCTCACTACCCATGTGTTTATAAAGCTTAAGATGATAAAACTTTTATCCCAAAACCCAAGTGTATCTCTCTATAGACAACTCTAACAGTTTGAAGGCTCTGAACACAGCTTGAAGAATGAGAGAAATAGTTGAGTGAAGGGTCCTATTTATAGAGTTCAAGGAGTGAAACTATCTCCTTTAAGATTGGAATAAATAAATGATTAAAAATTGAATATATTTGAATTATCTGTTCAACAGATGCTCAAAACTCTGTCAAAAAAGTTCAAAGGCAAGTCAAGAGGTTAAGGGTCCTTTCAAGCTCGGATTCTATGAAGATTCAAAATAGGCCATTGGAGCCGATATATCGCCTAGGGTAGGTGATATATCGCCCCTACTAGCATATCAAAGGTTCGTGGTTTCATTCGTGCGAAGTCAACGTGTTTTTCGTATCTCTTGTAGGTGATATATCACCTCTATAGCTGCGATATGTCGGCGTACATAGATATTTTAAACGCGTTTTTGCACTAATTTAGCATAATTTAAATTGATTAAATAGTTTTGACTGAGTAAAATGTGATCCTGACAGATAATGGAAGGTTTTAGAGCTTCTAGATCTTTCTATTATTAAACTATTCATTTAAAATGCTTAAATCCTCAAATAAACAAGATTGTGACAAGTGTCACGCTCTTAATAATTCTATCTAAACCTTATGTTATAATAAACAATATTCTATGTCCAATAATATTAATCAAACCTTATGTTATAATTCATATTTCTAAACTATAGATTAAACTTATAAAATCCATAACTATTTCTATGAGTATCCAACTAAGGCTCGGCTTGAACCAATATCCGCTAAAACTAACATACTATAATCTATTACTATCTACTACTACTACTACTACTATCTAACTAAGTAAAATTCTGGGATGCTACAGAATCTTTCAAGCACCTTATCTATATAATTAGCCTGAGAAAGTGCCAAGAGCGTGTTCTTCCTATCTCTTAGGATTTGGATTCCCTGAACGTAGCTCGCCTCACCAAAATCATTCATTTGGAACTTTTCATCTAACCATTTCTTTACGTTTGACAATGTTTCTACATTGTTCTCAAATGAGCAAAATGTCATCAACGTAAAGAACTAAGAAAACCACTACTTTTCCTTTGATGCATTTATACACACAGGATTCTTCAACATTCTGATCAAAGCCATATATTTTAATTGTTTCATCAAAAGTGATATTCCAAGATATAAATGCTTGCTTTAATCCATAAATGGATTTCAACAACTTGCACACCTTTTGATCTTCCCCTTTCTTTGCGAACCCTTCTGGTTGTACCATATAGATAATTTCATCAAGATAGCCATTCAGAAATGTTGTCTTGATGTCCATTTTCCATATCTCATAATCATTGGCAGCCGCTATGGATAAGATGATACGAATGGATTTGAGCATCGCCATAGGAGAAAATGTTTTTTCATAATCAACACCTTCTCTCTGAGTGTAACCTTTGGCTACATGCCTTGCTTTGAAAGTCTCTAATTTTCCATCTACACCTCTTTTCTTCTTGTATATCCACTTACACCCATGGACCTGACATTTTCAGGTGGATCCACAAGTTCCCAGACAGAATTGGAATACATTGATTCCATTTCTTGGTTCATGGCTTCTTGCCATTTCTCCTTTTCAGGATCATCCATTGTCTCTTTAAAGGTTAATGGATCATCCTTGTTTGTATCAGAAACAAGGACATGTGCCTCATGTTCGTAGCGGACAGGTTGTCTCACAATCCTCCCACTACGATGTTGCACCGGGGTTTCTTTTCCTGGAATCATGGTTTCCTCGGTTTGTCATTTATCATTTAATGATGAATATGATTGTGATGGAATCTTATCATCTGTGAGTTCCTCCAATATGACCTTGCTCCAAGGGTTATAGTTATCATATAGTCATGTTCAAGGAAGGTCGCATTTGTGGAAACAAATACCTTTTGATCCTTGGGATTATAGAAATAACCACCTCATGTTTTTGTAGCGTAGCCAACAAAAATGCACACTTCTGACCTTGATTCAACTTTCCCTCATTTAGGTCTAAGAACATGAGCAGGACAGCCCCAAATGCGGAAATGGTGCGCACTAGGTTTGTTTACATTCCATATTTACAGTGGCATTTTTATAATGGTCTTAGATGGGACTACATTCAAAATGTACGTCGCTATTTGAAGTGCATATCCCTAGAATGAGAGAGGAAGTGAAGAGTAGCTTAACATAGATCTGACCATGTCCAACAAGGTCCTGTTTCTTCTTTCAGAAACACCATTTTGCTATAGCGTTCTTGGTGCTGTGAGTTGAGATAGAATACCATGCTCCAGAAAGAAATCTTTGAATTTTAAATCCAAATATTCTCCACCTCGATCAGATTGAAGTGTATTTAGAGTCTTACCTAACTGCTTCTCAGCCTCAGCTTTGAATTCTTAAAACTTACCATAGGTTTCAGATTTCCTAAGCATTAGGTAAGTACGACCATATATTGAGTAATCGTCAATAAAAGTGACGAAATACTCATACCCACCTCTTGCTTGTACATTGATCGGACCACAGACATCGCTGTGTACAAGCTCCAAAGGTTCTTTGGCTCTATTACCTTTCGCTGAGAAATGACGGTTGGTCATTTTTCCTTCTAGACAAGATTCACTTACTGGAAGAGTTCCAACTCTTAGTTCTCTCAAAGGTCCATCTTTTGTTAACCGGTTTATCCTATCTAGACCTATATGACCAAGTCTAAGATGCCAAAGATATGTGTCATCCTCGTTTGAAACTTTTTGTCTTTTGTTACCTTGCGGTTTTGCTACTTTAAATAATTCTGAATTATTGAGCGTTCGTTCATTTTAATAAAAGTGATAAAGTCCAAATATTCAATTGCATGTCTAAAGAATTTTTTTAAGAATAATCAAATTATAACTAAAATAAATACATGCAATCAAATTCCAAATTAACTAAAAAATGAACTAAACATAGTTCAAAGAACAATAAAGTTTTCTCTTAATAAAACTAAAGAATTTTAAATAAATGGACTTCTTTAATGCTTTCTTGAACTAGGCGCTTTTCCTCTTTTCCACTTCATGATCTTCATCAGCAACCTTCTTGAACCATTAGATTCATCCATCTGCATAGAAGAATAAACATCGTTAGTGGACCCTGATTTAAGAGCTCAGAATGATAAATCTCTTTCCACTTAGTTATAAGAACAAATAAATCATATTTACCTTTCTTATTCTTGAAAAATTCATCGATCATTTCACGCTTGGCCAATGGGATTTTATTCTCATAAAACCACTTATCATATATGTGTCCATACGTAGCATGGATGACCTCCCATATATCATATGCAGATTTAAAGCTTTGTAGAGTATTTTTGGTCTCTATATTAACTGATTGGAGTAAATAATACCTAGCCATATGATTTATTTTTAACCACTTGGCATACTCAAACTGATCAATCACTGAAGCATCTATTGGTGGTTCATCGATTGGTGATGTTTTAACAGCCTCCATCAAATTCTCTCATAACAATAATATATCCATATCATGTCTCCAAAATACTATATTCTCATCATTAAGTTCAGCCTCTACATTGTAGTTGTTTTGAGACATTTTAACTGAAATAAAATAAAAAACAATAATATTATCATTTGAAAAAATATCAATGTTTTGGAAAGTAAACATGGTGCATGAATGCAACAATTAAAACAGATAAATTAACATTTACTTTTCCATGATAAAACTACCCAACAAATAAAGTGTCGCCTTAGGGCCGGTCAAGTTAAATTCAGATAGCTTATAAGACAATCTTATCTTTATAATTTTAAAACTTAAAATAACTCTTTATTTTCTCTTTTAAATATAAAGTATCGCTGGTTTGGTCAAGATGCAATTATCCATTGCAACAACATAATTACATCTTTGCAAGTGTAACCCATTATTTCAAATTTCATGACTTAACTTAGAGAGTGCCGCCTTAGGGTCGGTCAAAACTAAAATACATCAGTTCCTCCTATCTTCATAAGAGGCCAACCTTAGTATTGATATGTCTAGAAACCTTCCTTAGGGGGACAGAAACAAAGCCCCCTCGAGGCCCTATTCATATCTCACGGTGTTGTACTAATAATGGAGACCATATGTCACTTTGAGATGTTCACCTTCTCCCAATTACTATTTTAGATTAAATGTATTTTATTAAACTAATCAATTAATTCAAAATTAATTACTAGTTTATTAAATAACCCTATGAATGTAATTAATTACAAAAACATAATTATAAAAAAAAAACTTGTTTCTATAATTAATGTGATCTAAATAATTACCCATTACATTCATCTAGCTTTACTAAAATGCTTTTTACATAAAGTTGGTTATCTTAAAGGCCTATAAAAACTATTGCCTTTATTATGGTGTGACTTATCAAGTTTCAACTAATTTAATACTTATTAGTTTACATACAATTGATTTCACCAAAAACAATTCATATAAACAAAAAAGACAATCCTAGATAATCATGTTTCTAAAAGATGCACAATTAATGAGAAACTGTGTGGGGTTTCATGAATGGCATGTAATTGACTAATGCATGATCATGTTATCAATCAAACATCAATGAATATTTATTTAAATAAATACAATAAATAAACAATAAATGACGAACCAAGTACTAACGGGATTTCTAAGATTTACAACCTTTTGAAAAAATTAGAAATAAAATTGTAATCTAAGCCTATGTAGCTTTCAAGACTCTCCAAGAATGCTCCTCCTCTCCTTTAGGCATTCTTGCTAATCTTTCAAAACTTTGTTTTGCCCAACTTATTAATTAGAATTTTTTTTCTAATTAATTTATTTAATTAAAACTAACTTTTAATTAAATAACAATTTTTGTCATCTTTTTAATTTAGTTGAATTTAAATAATTAAGGAATCAAATTCAAATAATTATTTAAACTTAAGACATTAAAATATCTTAACCAACTAAAAGATATTTTATTTTCTAATAAAATAATTAAACTTTTAAATTCAAATAATTTAAAAATTAATTAAATAAAATATATTTTATAACAAATTAGGAATTAGGGTTTTAGGCACCAAAATGGTGCCTTAGGGCCGGTGGCACAAGGAGCCAAGGGCTTGGGTGGGTGGCAAGCTGGCGTGCAAGGGCTCGGCTAGGGGCTTGGCGTAGGCGGAGGCAGGCGGGTGTGCGCGCATATAGGCGATGGGTGCACGCTGGGAGCCACGGGGCTGGGGTGCATCTGGCCCCGCGGTAGCAAGTAGAGGCTCGGGCCGTGTGCCTCTTAGGAGCATGGCTCGGGTTCCTCCTCATCTTTGTGTACAATTTTTTTAAAAATAAATTTACAAAAAAAAAACCTATGCCCTTTATGGCTTACACAAGATCTAGAAAAAACAATAAAATCCTAACCCAATAGCACCATATAATTAACGATCCATCATTCAACCATACATTCAAAAAATATATCCATCCATTCAATATACATATTAACATACATATAACAAATGCAAAAGACCCACACAATATTTAATATATATATATATTTGTATTGGCTGCTCTAGTACCAATTGTTGGTATTAAATGATCAAATCAAAGGTACGCAGCGGAATATATGGATTGTTTTAATAAATATTAATATCATCCAGGATCATATACATATATAAATATTAAATCACACACAAATAGATTAGAGATTACCTCTTGTAGCCTATCAAGTGTCCTTGAGTCATTTTGTATAAATCAACGATCTTCTCATCCAGTGTTCTGAGATCTCACACCCTGATCTTCCAGACCAATCCTCAAACACACAAGGATGTGTGTGGGCACGTAGGATTCAAAAGGAAGATTTATGTGACTCCTTAGATGTACTCAACACATAAGATCTAGAGAGTTTTGAGAGGGAGAAGGTTTAGAAAACTATCGCTTTAGAGAGAGAGTGTGATTATCCATCATTATTCTGAATATCACGTATATCATATTTATAGAGATATTTAATCTAATTAAATAATATTTATTTAATTAAAATATAATTCAAATTAAAACTAATTAGATATTTTCATTTAATTATCTATTTAAATCATATTTGAAAAGAATAATTAAATAATTGATAAAACAAATTTATTTGAAATTCAAAATTCAAATCCCATGAATAAAATCCCTAATGCTAGGCGCCACACACTATACTGTATAGTGTATGTCGCCCAACCCTATTAAGGTTGCCCTAATTTTCTTATTTGTTTATTTAATCAACTTTTAAGACAAGATATTTATTCCAACATAAATATCAATTAATTCAAAATTAACTTCATCTTAAAATATCAATTTTAAAACAAATAAATAAATATCATATTATAAGATATTTATTATTTTCTCTCTTTATATTAATCCAAGCAAGATTAATATTAATTTTAACCTATAATTTTTCAAAATAAAAACTATATAGTTAAATAATTAATTCACAATTAATCAATTACCCATAATTATCAAATAATTATTTCCTTGCCTTGGAAAATTAATTCATTTGCAATTTAGTCATCTCTCATAACAAATCTTTCTTTTGACATCCTTACCCTTGATAGTGTAGGACAGAGGTGATTTGGGGACCATGGACCTATAATACGAAGGTCCAATAAACCAGATTATTAATTAAACTCTTTAATCTAATAATCTTATTTATTAACTCTATGATTACTCCATTATAAATATGGAATTGCACTCTAAGTATTTATAGAATTATATTTATAGAGTTTTCTCTAGTAGTCCATTGATATTAATCAATATATGTAATTTTGTCATCCATTATTGGTTCGTTAATTAGAGTTGGTCAAAATTACCATTTTACCCTTCTAATTACTTCTTGGTCCTTAAGTACCATTAATTCACTAGCGAATAATTAATCTATAATCTAATTATTGATTTGAGCTTAATAACTATTCAGTTCCAGAATCAACCCGTAAGGGAACCAATATTCGATCTTTTAGGAAAGCATGGATTCCAATATTGTAATTCATGTTCCCAGCCATCCATGATATTGAATCTCCAAAACAAAAATCATTAGCCTCATTATTCTAAGAGACCTTAACGAGTGAATCAAAATATCCAATAAACAAAAATAGGAGTTCATGAATACTCAAGATTTAGACTGATCTACAAATGATAATCTATTATGACAATAATTAAATCTTTTCGTTAACGAAAAGTTTATAAAGATAATTAATTCTCGTCGGTCCTGTCATATATAATCTCTATTATATATAACACATTTACTAAGACGTCTATCCACATCAGTAATCTGAATCCAGATTACTTGCATCTCATATGCTTAGCAAACCGTACAAGTAACCATTCATTAAAGATTCATTTTTTTAATATGTTATTGACTATTTTATTCATTATATATGATCTTAATTCTCTCGTACGAATACAAGATAATATTCTCATGAATGAAAAGGGAATTTTAATTCAAATAATAATTATAACATTCAAATATATAAAAATTGTACTTTTACTTAAAAGCAATAAAATGTCTTTACATGCTTTTAGAATATTGATCCTAACAATTTGTTAATACTTGTTTAAACATCGTTTCATAATATTAATCAAACATATCAAACGATGATAATATACAGGATGATCTTAATCCTGAGGTTACTATGAACTCCTATATATGTCATCTGATCCTTTGATTCATGCGTTAAGGTTTATCAGGATGATCAGGCTAAGAACAATTTTTTTGGGGACTCAATGATATATATGGCGAGGGGCATAGTTTAACAGATATGTAATCTATATCTTTTTATAGATTGAATAATGGTTCCTATTGAGTTGACTTGTGGAACTGAAAAGGTTATGAGCGCTCACGTTGCAAACTTGTTGTGACACAACCTTCACTAGTAAAGTCAATAGTACTCTAGAAACAAGATATAGCTAAAAGGGTAAAGTTGTAATTTTATTCCCTTTTAATTATAAATCATTAATTGAGGATTAACATTGTATGTAATGATTATATCAATGGACATTTATTCTTTAATAAAGTACTTTGTAAATATATGTCTATAATTATCAAAAGTTCAATCTCATATTTATAGCGGAGTAATCATGAGATTAATAAATATGATCATTTAATCAAAGAGTTTTGATTAATAATCTAATATTTATTGGAGCTTGATATTATAGGTCCGTAGGTCCCCAGGGTGGTTGTATCAACATCATATCAATGGAAGAGTTGATACAAATGTAAAACTGTAATTTGGAAATTTGAGAAGAATTTTATTCTTCGGGTCAAGTATACAATTACATGATAATTGCGGTTGAATAATTAATTTGGAATTAATTATTAAATTTTCGAAAATATGTTTATTAATTTAAATATATAATTTAAAAATATATATAAATAAATAAATAAAATTTTGAAATTAATTATTTTATTTGAGTGGGAGAAAATAAAATTGGTAAGTCAAAAATAGTTTTTGATTTATTGAATTATAAAAGATGATGATAATGAAGATCATCAATTTGAATTTTGAAATATGGTTGTGATCTTTTTTCTTGAAAAGATAATACCATATTTTGTGGAAAGATTGATTTTATTTAAATAAATAAAGAAAAGAAAAATATAATATCCATGAAAAGGGCATGCTACTATTCACGCAGGACACAATCCAGGGACTGTGCCATGCGTGTAGGAATATACAGATAATGTATCTTTGTTGTTTTTATTTTATTTTATTTAATTAATTAATAATTTGAGAATAGATATTTTTAAATTTGGTAAGTTAGATATTTACCTAAATTAATTCCTATCATCATTATGATATTATTAAATTACTATTATTATTAGGAATAATAAGGTAATACATAATCTCTATATATGTATGTTATAGAATAACAAGAAGAAAATATACAAGTCAGTGAGAATTCAAAAAAGTTTCAGAATTGGTCAAACAAGAAATTGTCATCTTCTTCTTTTATTCAAACCTTTCTCAGGCCATAATCCAAGTTCTGGTGTGTTGAGATATACTTGTGATTCCTAAATTACAAACCCATGTTCTCTTTGTGCCCACACACATCTTGAGGTGTAGAGAACACTCTGGAAGATCGTAGTTTGAGTACTCAAAGCGTTGGATAGGAAGATCGATATATATATGAAAAGACTCAAGGACACTTGTGTAACGCTCTAATTTCTCATAGATTACCGAGAACACAGCGTTGGGTCATAATTCATAAATATTGCTCTTTTATTGAATAAAAACTTGAAAATAAATACATGGATCCATGGTTTTACAAAAATAAAATAATTGCGTTTTAACATAAAAATGAGCAACATTTAAATAAAACTTTAAAAGAAAACATTCCTTGATAAAAATAAATAAATAGGCCCGCTTGATCTTCCTCGACTATATGGTCCCCACGAGTACATCACGAAGCTCTTAGGTCCCACTCGCCACCGGCCTTTCTATTCTTAATTTTTTGAAATAACAACATCATAAGGGGTGAGCTTCTAAGCCCAGTAAGGAAAATACAAACAAAAGTTACTCATATAATCATATAATCAAACATATCATAAATTTCACCAAAGTCATACCAAAACTTATTTATACTAATCATACAACAATAAACCCTAGGTCATTTCATAATCTAAATCATATCATATCATAAATCATAATCTAAGTCATAGCCATAAATCAAAAGACATAGATCATAAATCATAATCATAACTATAGGTCATAGGTCATTGTAACAACCTAAATATTGACTATAATTGTAGAAATAAAGATGTTGAAAAATAAACGTAATAAATCGTAAAATGTGTTGCCTTCTTTATTGATAATTTCAAATAAAGATAACACGGATTTAAAAAAAAATAAGTCTTTACAATAAAAAAAAATAAAACTACGCAACATTTAATCATAAAATTCATAATTTCCCAAGAAAATAACACGAGGCTATACGGCCCCCACATATTCAAACTAGTCTTGCTATTGGGAATTCGCTAGCCACCAGTCATCTAAGGTTAACTTATTTGCAAAAATAAAAGAAAGGAATGAGCTTCTAAGCCCAGTAAGGAAAATTCACAGCAATTCATACATAAATCAATCATAAACTTATAACAAATAATACACATGCAATACTAGAATCATAACAGAAACCAAGGTCATGATCTATCCTAAATCACCATCATACCAAAGATCACACACAGAGCTAGATCTTAAATTTTATCCTGCAATCATAACATTAGTCATAAACACAAAAAAAATAACAAATAAAGAAAACCCAAGAAACAAATAAGAGTCAGTTATATAATCATATAGTCAAACATATCCTAAATTTCACAAGAGTCATAACATAACTTATTTATACTAATCATACAACGGCATAGAACCCTAGGTCATAACATAGCCTAAGTCATAATCATAAATCATAGTTCATATTCATAAGTCATAGGTCATAATAATAACCATAGGTCATAGGTCATAGGTAATAGGTCATAATCATAAATCATAAGTCATAATAACAAGACAGATATAATAAAATGATAAATGCTTATACAGGGGTGGAAATTAAGCCCCGGACATAAGTCTGTCATACATGTTTGGCAATTGAGCCTACCGAACATAAGTCTGTCATACATCATTGGACACCTTAGGTCCTACCACACTTACCCCTTTATTTGTAATGACCCAACTACTCTAGACTTTTGGACCATTAACGAAAACTATACATAAACACTAATTCTTAATAACACTTACAAGTGATAAGATCATAACTTTATTAAAACTAAAAAAAACAAAGGTCAAACTTACATAAAATTTAGGTTAGGATATGGGATCCCATTGTTTTAAAACAAAAACATGACATAATGATAATTTAAAAAGAGATTACATAATAAAATGCAGAAAAATACATATAAAAACCATAAGAACAAAAACTACATCCTCAAATCGAAACTCTCGGCTCTTTGAATCCATTCCGCCTCAATACACATTCCCCAAGCTTCCAAGAACCTTTCCCGCCACTAAAACTATTTTCCTGCACATATAAACAAAAAGGAGTGAGCCTAATGCCCAGCAAGGAAAATCTAACACATAGTCCATATACATAAATTTCATAAGGTAACATAAAACATACTATAACACTTATGTCACATACATACTATAATGGCCATTATTACTTGGGGTCCCATAAACTAAACAAGTCATATGCCCATTAGATTAGTGGGGTCTTGCTAGCTAAGCAAGTCATATGCCCACAATCTATTTGGGGCTTGTTAGTCATATAGGTCATATGCCCAAGTCTACAATCATACTTAACATAACATATTACATAACATAAAATCATAAGATTACATATAAAAGCATATAACACATAAATCCTATCCTATTTTCCTTACCAAAACAACCAGGATATGGGAACTGATTTGGGACCTTGGAACACTCCTAAAAACCATTTATAATATGGTGAGTATATTGAAGAAAAGGGATGAAAGTGAAAAAGGGACTATGCTATCAAAATATACTTACCAAAAACCTTGTGCTTAAGAACTTGGATTTCCTGACCAAGAATAAGAATAAGGTTAGAATGAGTAGAAGACTATGAGAATTTTTAAAGAACATAATACAGAAATGGACTAGAGTTTGGAAATACCTTGAAGACTTATATGACCAATCTAAACCTTGAACCGAAATGTGAATAAACATTACTTCCCCAAGTGTTTGATAAGCTTAGAATGATCAAGCTTATAATTCCCAACCCAAGTGTTTACACTCTCACACTCACCTAGCAACTTGCAGCCTGTGAACTTAGAGTAATAGATGAATAAATGGCTGGGTACTAGGTCCTATTTATAGAGTTTAGGAATGAAAAGATCTTTATTTAACTTGAATAAAAATAATGGCTTTTTAAGTGAAAATAATTTGAATTATCGTTCAGCAGAGGCTGAAGACTCGTTCAAAAAGATGTTGGACTCATCAAGAGGTTGAAGGTTTGAATGGAGAACGTTTTTGAAAAATTTCAAAATATGCTAAGAGGGGTGATATATCGCCACCTGTAGGCGATATATCGCCTGGGCCAGTATGCCCGAGGCAATCGTGCAACGTTTCGTGTTTTTCGTATCTTCGTGCTGCGATATATCGACATACGCTGATTATTTAAACACGAAATTACAAATTTTTAGCTTAAGTTAAATTGAGTAAACATCCTTGACTAAGCCCTCTAACGTTTTCAAAGCTGCTGACTGACCTTAGAGTATTCAAATTTTAACCTTAATAAATTTAATCCTCAAAATACTTAATCATTAATAAACCCATACATAACATGTGCTATTATCTAATTGGTTCTTATCTAAACCTTATAGTATAATAAATATTATCCTCAATATCAGTCATATTAATCAAACCTTAGGTTAAAATTAATATTCCTAAACTATAGGTTAAACTTAGAACATCTACAAGTACTACTATGAGTGTCCAAATAAATCCCGGTCTGAACCAAAAATCCACAGTCATAAAGATAATACTATTATTACTATTATACTACTATCTAACTTAGCTAAGTAAAGTTCTTGGACACTACATTATTGTACCTGAAATGTTAGGTCATACAAAACATAAACTAGGTCATAGACTAAACTACCTAATTTTCCTTACCTTGAGTGTGGTGCACATAAACTATACTTGAGTTCTTTATATGCTAATCCCGCTTAGAACCCTATTTCATAAAAATGATACCATTATTAAAACATAAACTAATAAATCTAAAACTCAAACACAAACAAAACTTAACTTATATCTCAAACTTGATCTTGAAGAAAACCCTAGATCCTTAAATGTTTGCTTGTAGGGTTTTGACAATAAGAAAGATAGCCTTAGTCAGGGAGAGAGAGAGTGCATGAGGGTCTCAAGAGAAGCAAGAGTGAATGAAAAAAAAAAGAGTAGGAGTAGTTCTATTTATAGGCTCTCAAAAATCCTAATTTCAATCTAACTATAATCCAAATTTAAATTTAAATTTAAATAAAATAGAATCCTAACTTCTATAGAAAATATCTCTACATTATCTTATTAATATTTTTATTAAATAATTGTGGAATAATCTAACATCAAACTACCTTAAAAAATATCTCAACCTCTAACTACCTAAATCTCGTAACTCTGGACTCACCTGTAGTAAAATCAACATAACCGAATTAAGGTATTAGTGTTTGTTCTATTAGACAACAAAGATCACATTTTTTATATCGTTGTAAGAGTCTTATTTAAACAATATTTATATCGTTGGAAAGCTAATTCTATTATCTACAACTTTCTAGAAATACTATTTTTTCAAAATCATAATATAACTAGGTCAAAAATAGGTTGGAAGTTACAGTACCCTAAAGTTACGAAAAACTCTATTTAATTATCTAATAACAACCTAATCCATAAATATCTTGACTAACAATAAAATAACAAATTCTAATTCTCTAGGCTGATTTTGAATATACTAAGCCCAAAATCTTATTGAGATTTAGGGCTTTATGTAGACTCGATCCATAACTATTTTTTTAATAATACCATAATTAATTTATTCTTACACAATCACCCATTTAACCACAAACAAGGCTACTAATATCATAAAATTATACTATACTATAATAATTATAACCACTAAATATTTAAAAAAAATTAAACCTTATTCTATCACCACAACTCAAGTTAAATCTATTCTATAAAATAAAGACAACCTATAATCACATAAATAAAGAGGTCTAAGAGAAAGGTAACCTCAATTACTACAGTCATAAATCATAATCATAACTATAGGTCATAATAACAAGTCAGATACAATAAAAAGATAAATGTTTATACAGGGGTGGCAATTAAGCCCCGGACATAAGTCTGTCATACACCGGACATCACTTAGGTCCGTCATAAAGTTTTGGCAACCGAGCCTACCGGACATAGTCCGTCATACATCATTGGACACCTTAGGTCCATATACACTTAACCCTTTATTGTACCTAAAATGTTAGATCATACAAACATAAACTATATCATAAACTACATAAACTAGGTCATAATACTAATCTACCTAATTTTCCTTACCAAAAACCAGAATACTGGAGACAAGAGCGGGATTGAAACTCCTAAAACCAAACATAAAGAAACCATAAGTTTCCTAAAGAAAAAATAAGATGAATAGAAGATCTAAATCATCGAGATAAGTACTTACCGAAAAACTTATGTTTCAAAGAAAGTGAACACATTACCAAAAGTCACTATCACAAGTTTGGATTTAAAGAAAATGAAAGAATAATAGAAACTATAGTGAACTAAACCTGAAGATAAACAATACCTTGGATATCTTACAATCTCGATCTATACCTTGAACACCAAAATCACACAAAAACTTACTTCCCAAGTGTTTAGAAAAGCTTAGATTGAAAAGATTTTAAATCCAAAACCCTAGTGTTTTCTCTCTAGAATAAACTTAGCAGTTTAGAGTCTCTGAGCTGTGCTTGAATGATAAAAAGAATGACTGAGTGAAGGGTCCTATTTATAGAGTTCAAGGAGTGAAACTAACTCCCATTTCAATGAATAAATAAATGATTAAAAATTGAATAAATGTGAATTATCTGTTCAACAGATGCCCAGAACTCGGTCAAAAGCGTTCATGAACGAGTCAAGGTTGTTGAGGGTTGTTTCTAGTTCAGAATCCTACGAAAAATTCAAATATGGCCACTGGAGCCGATATATCGCCTAGGGTAGGCGATATATCGCCCCTACCATGTTTCTGAGGGTTCGTGTTTTCGTTCGTGCAAAGTCAACGTATTTTCCATATTAATATAGGAGGCATATCGGCCCCTATGGCTGTGATATATCGGCATACGCTGATATTTTAAACACGTTTTTGAACACTTTGAGCATACTTAAATTTTGTTTAAACCACTTTGACTGAGTAAAACGCGATCCTAATAGATAATGGAAGGTTCTAGGGCTTCTAGATCTTTCTTTTAATTAAACTATTCATCAAAAATACTTAAATCCTTAATAAACATGCTTGTGACAAGTGTCATGTTCTTAATTATTCTATCTAAACCTTAGGTTATAATAAATAATATTTGTAGGACCAACTATATTAATCAAACCTTATGTTAAAATAATATTTCTAAACCATAGGTTAAACTTATAAAATCCATAACTATTTCTACGAGTTTCCAACTAAATACCGGCTTTAACCAATATCCACGAAAACTAAAATTCTATAGCTATTACTACTACTACTACTATCTAGCTAAGTAAAATTCTGGGACGCTACAACTTGATAGGCTTCAAGAGGTAAATATTTTGGTTCTTGAATATTTGTGTATATGTGTATATGATATATATATAAATATTTGTATATTTATATATATGTTGCATGATTAATAATATTGTATATTAATGTTTCTGTCTGGATGTTTTTCTTGAACATATAAACTGTTTATATGAGAGATGGAAATTTTTTGTGTTATATGCACTGGGCCCACCACTCCCATTTTGCTGGGCACTCTTATTGTTTTTCTAACAATTGGTACCAGAGCAGGTCATTAATCTTTGCGTATTATTAATTGCTATGTGGGACTATGTGTATTTTTATATTATATGTGATATATGTTTGAATGGATGGATGTTTGTATTCATGATGATAGATTCTTAAGGGTTGTTTATAATTGTGTTTTTGGGTTTAGGAATTGATCTTAAAATTTTCAGATGAAATATGTAAGCCTATTTTAGGGCATTGGAATTTTTAATTTTTTCTTTTAAAATTATGAATGAAATTCCAAGAGATGGCCCCAGCCCCGAGCCGTGCCCTTGCACCTGTGCACACCCGCACGCCGCCTGCCTAGGTCTACACCCTTGCCACGCCCAGCTCTACCCAGGCTCGCGCCCCTGTGCGCTTGACTGCCTAGCCGCACCCCATGTGCACCTGCGCCCAGCCGCACCCTTGCCGCCGCACCACATTGGTACACACCTAGGGTTTGTATCTTACAAACCCTAATGTGTTGTTACCATAATTTTTTTAATTATTCATTTAATTAAAAATCTGAAATTGAATTAAAATGGTTTTAATTTGGAAATTTCTTGAATTGAAATAATATTGATTATTTTCCTTAATTAAAAATGTTTTAATTGTTCTCTTCCATAATTAAAATTGTTTTAATTAAAATATCAAAAATTAAAATTATTTTGAATTAAATTACCCAAATTCAAATTGGGCCTTAGAAACTATTTGGGTGTTAAAACACAAAGTTGAATTGTTTTAAAAGTTTGTTTAAAATAATTAAAAAGTTGTATAATTCAAAATGGATATGGAAAAGGGTGGCATTGGCTCAACAAGACTACATCTCAAAGTTCGAGATCAAGGTGCTCTTCATCAGGCCTTAGTTAGTCTAGGTTACATTTTCATGTATTTTTTGCAAATGTTGTAATTTTTCTAGAAATACCCAAAAGTTACCAACCCACCTTTATTTGCTTATTATAAATGTTTGAATGTGATTAAAGTGTTTAATATTTTGTCATGCATTATAACATGCCATTCATATACCCAAACGATAGGCAATTATCATGCATTACATTTGTGTAGAAACATGCTATTAGGAACGTCCTATATTTTATTATATGTTTGTATATGATAATTCATATAATAATAAATTTATTCTTAATTAGTTAAGATGGTAAATAAAAAATAAAGTTGTTTAAATTGTTATTTTAATGAAAAATGTTTTATTAAAATAAAAAATGATATTCTCTTAATTAAAGCAAAATTAAAATTAAAATTGTGGGCATAATTTTTATGTTTTGCTTAATTGGATTAGTAATTATTAGAATATCATTTGGTAAAAATAATTAAATTTACTTTTACAACTAAATTAAATAATATTGATTTCGTGAAAAAACACTGGGAGAGGGAGTTATGACAATAAGTCTCATGATCTCCATTATTTGTTGAACACCGAGAGGCATAGTAAGGGCCTCATATCGCCTTCGTTTGCGGCCTCCCTACATAAAGACTTCCGAATATGTTTATTTTATCTCAAGGTTGACTTCTCTTATGAGAATATAATTAGTGATGTATTTCAAGTTTGATTGGCCCTAAGGCACACTCGTGAGTTAAGTCATTGATTGAAAATAATGGGTTACACTCCGAAGGTGCGTCTAGGCTTTCGAGCATGACTAGTGCATCTTGACCAAACTAGCGGTAGTTCATAAGTCAAAAGAGAAAAAGGCGTTTTTAAGTTTCACTTATGAAATTGAGATTTGTCTCAAAATTAATTTGGCGTTAGTCTGACCTACCCCAAGGCTGGTCCATTAATTTTCAAATTAATTTATCGTGGATTAGTATATAATTTTTTATGTGTTTTTATATGTTACATTCATGCATCATGTTTACTTTTTTAAATAAAATATAGTATTTGTTATATGTTTTAATTAATTATATTTTATTTATTTATTTCCAGGAACAATGGTTAATTCTCTTAATCCTAATCAAGGACCTCAAAATGTGAAAGAACCATTGAATCCTTATGATGGCTATCTAAGTATTTTTCATTTAGACTTCAACAATCTTGATGATTGGTACAGAAACATACACATAGTTCTGAGTAGACTAAAAGTGTATGAGCAATCATTGATGTGCCTCCAGATGAGCCATCAACTTTATCTGATTATGATAGTCATAAAAAAATATGCAGATTGGATGAGATCTGATTATTTGGCTCATCATTGCATACTAAATACTATGCCTGACGATATTAAATCGAGATATGTGAACCTTAGATCTACATACGAGATATGGGAAGGATCAAAATAGATTCTTTTCTCCTTTGATCACTTGAGAAGTTTGCAAGAAGAAATGGTAAATATGATTTGCTCATCTCCTTTAAATATATTTGAATAGTTGATTCAAATTTTTAGGCCGCAAACCATATTTTTTGTCTTGTTTCCAGGAACACATTATTCAAGAAAAGAAATAAATGCGAAAGAGAAACAAGAAAATGATTGCAGATTGGTAGATCAAGAAATAATTGGCATGGAATTTAGTTTTTTTATTATCAATTTTGTATTAAGTCTCTTTCTTTAAATTAGTTCTAGAATTATTTCTAGAAACTATATTTTAGATTCCTTTATTTGATGAGTCAACAAGTTTAATATTTCTTTTGAGTAATAAATTCAGTTGTTATTTTTGAAATATATTTGTTCCACCTATTTTATCAATGAGTATAAATGATAATTATGAATTATTCATTATTGTGCAAATCATAGATTTAATAAATAAGACATATTATTCCAACCACAATTAAGTGAAACAAATATGTGAATTATTTTTTAGATTGGTTTATAATTAGTTAGACACATAAAACAAATAAATGACGGTCTCTTATTAGAACCATTCATTGGTTCTCTCCCTGTTTATATAGTCTATTAATTAAAGTTAACAAAAAGACCTTTCTCTAATAAAGGCTCAATAATCACTTAATTGTTTAGCTAATACATAGAGATGTATGTTGAACCTTTTAATGTTCAAAGCGAAAAGAGATAATAAATAGAAAGTCAATATTGATTGACATTTATTTAAGATATATTTAATTTTTTGTTGAATGCAAAGAAAATTTCTAGAAATTTTCATGCAACATTCAAAGTCACTTAAAGACTTGTTTGATCTGATCAAAAGGAAGTCTAACTCGAATTTGGAATTCAAGTAATTTGCATGTGAACTTGGACTTCAAACCCAACTCACATACAGCTAGAATGCTAAGAAAAATTAGTATTTTGAAAATAGAATATAATCATATTAGATAAGATTAAATAGATAATGAGTAATTATTATCGTCTTTATTATTTCTATAATTTTAACACTTGTTTTATTGTACAACATCAAAGACTTAAAAGTTGGGATTCCCAAGTGGTTATGTGAATAAATTGAAAATTTTCCATGAAGTCATTTAGTGAAACAATTTAATAATCATAAAAGATTACAAAAGAGATTGTATCTCTTAAATGTTACTTTAATGAAGCATGATTATTATAATCACTATATTTTTCTAGTTAACTTGTACTAGAAATAATGATTGCAAGTTAAGTAAGCAAGTTACTGATAATTAACAATGATAAAATCAAAGAATATCACAAATTTTGTAAGGCATTATCGTAGTGGGAGCGTTAGTTAGTAACTACTTTGTTACAAACATAAAGTTTAGTAATTGTATGTAACACAATTTAACTATATTTCATTCACATGCTAGTATGAAATGAATTTTTTTTTTTTTTTTTTTTACAGAAAACAATGGTTGAAACACCATGAATCTAGAAATGGAATTTGGAATTCTATGACATCTAGATCCTTGAACATTCAACTAAAGTTCATTGAACTTCAGTTTGAAACTATCTATATTCAAGATGAAGAGGAGAACAGAGGAAAGTGCAAGCTTTTCAAAATAAGGTTAATAGCCTAAGGCTAGAAACAAATTGAAGAATTTATTACTTGAATAAATACATTCTACTGTAACCACGCTTAATTTTGTTTACATACTCTTATCCATTGCTTTATGCATGGATTATGAGATTAATTTAAATGGATGTCTAAGTAGTTTTTGCTGAATGGCTGACATGACAAAACTATTTGAAGATCTCGACCAGAAAGATTCAGTTGTGATTCTTGTTCTTAATATTGATAACGTTCTGATCATTGGTAATTATGTAGAGAAATTATCAATAGAAAAGAAATGGTTAGTAGAACATTTCTAAATATTAGATTTAGAAAAGCCAAGAATGTTCTATACATTCAAATCTACAAAGATTTAAAGAATAATCTTTTGGCACTGTCTCAAGCGACTTATATAGATTAGAAGCTTAAATACTTTAGTTTACAAAATTCAAGAAAGGCTTTTTTCCTTCCGGACAGGAGGATGTATTATCTAAATAATAATGTCCATTTATTCTGTTACTAGAAAAGAAGAACATGAGACAGTATTCCTACAACTCAGTGATGAATGATTTAATGTATCGAATGTTATGTTTTCAAATTAACATTTGTGAAACGATGAGAATAGTCAGTAGTTGTCAATCCAATGATGGATTGAGTCATTGAATAGTTATATGGACATAATTTTGAGTATCTTGAATATAATGGAGATTATATGTTTGTGTATTTAGGAAGTGACCAAAAATCCCAAAAGATGAACTAATTTTAAACCAGATATAAATCTTCAAAGATTGATATCAGAATCAGCTTCCATAACTGTGGAGGAAACACATTAACCTGGAAATGTATTAGACATTTCAGATTTATATGTTTCACCACAAAAGCCGAAAGGTAACTGTAATGTCCTGCGTTTTCGGGTACCTTTAAATGACTCGGCTCGGGATTTTTTTCTCTGAATTAAGAATATTATTTTAAATAATATTATATTTGTTTGGAAAAGTTATTGCTAGCCAAAATATGAATTTTGTGATTTAAAAGTCAAGATAAGACTTTCGGTCTTGGACCGACAAAAAAACCTTGATCGGGTAAAAATCTCAAAAAATAAAATGAAAAACTATGGCATATATATTTTGGGCATAAAATACATTCATAAAAATTAAAGTTTGGTAAAAAATAATAAACCTAAGGGAAAATGGAAATTTTAGGGAATTTTGTGTTAAATGCTTAATTTTACCGAAATGGGGAATTTTATTCCATGAATGGACCTTAAGTTAAATTTTTTTGTGTGATTAATTAAATTAAATGTGATTGACATTTAATTTAATCATTTAATGTTAAGTTTTGTGTTTAAAACTTAATAAGAGTGAAAAGGTTATAGGAAGTCAAATTGGATTTTTCTTCTTGGGAAATATTTATTAACCTTTATAAAAAAAAATGATCACATATATAATATATGTGGTGGCCGGCCATGTGAAGAATTAAATGGGGATGACAAAATTTTAATTGAGTTTAATCCCATTTTAAATATTAGGGAAAATGTCAAGTGGGTAGTAAAACATTTGAGTGTTTTAGGATATATTTTAGAGTTGTCTAAACTCTTCTAACCCCCCCCCCCCCCCCCCCCAAAAAAAAAAACAGACCACTCTCTTTCTCTCTTTAACTATCATTGTTTTTAAAACTCTCTCAAGTTTTCTCTCCATCTTCAACCTCAAGAACACTAAGGAGGCTTGGAAGCATTTAAGCCTTGGTCTAGGAAGGGTTTTCCCTAAGGTAAAGTTTCCATAAACTAGACATTTTTAAAGTTTTAACCATAGATTTTTCATTAGCTAATTATCTATATTTTTGGGAGGAGTTGGTTAAGGGTTTGAAAGGTTTTTGAAGGAGGCAAAGCTAATAGGAAGATCCAAACCTTAAGCAAGAACAACAAGAGGTAAAAAGTTTACTTTTATGGTTGTTATAGTATGGTTTTTAGTTTTAAGCATTATTTTGTATAGTTAATTCTTAAAGTTTCTTATTGGTGATGTAATAAGGTTATGGTAGTTGTTGAATAATTTTTATGATGCTTGTGTGTTGATTTTTGAAAATAGGGACCAAAACCCCCAAGGGTTTTGTAGGAAACCCTAAAACAAAATACATGTTTTGAGCTGTGACTTCCAAGGGGTTAAGCATCCACTTTATACTGATTTTGTAAAATTTAATTGTACTGTGATATTTTTTAGATTGAGTACATAAAATTGAGCTTTTGAAACACTAAAAAATGTTTAAAAATGAGTGAGTTATGCTATTTCAAAGTTTAGGTAAAAATCTGTTTTTTTCGTATTCTTAATTTCGGGACCAAGTTTGGACAGTCACTATAAAGGGCAAATGAACCCAGTTTTTTCTAAACTTTGGTGGACATATTATTGACATAACCTAGTATTCCACTGTAAAGACCTAAAAGGCATACCAAAAATAGAATTGGGAAATTTTAGTAACAATTGGGTAAGTAAATTTCAAGTTATGAACTAACAAAGTATGTAGTTAAAAATGTGAAAAATAGAGTTTTCACACTTAATGCAAAAATGAGATTTTGGAACTTAAGGTAAAAAGTAAAATTTTGCTTATTGCAAGATAAAAACTTGGCAAGTCTTGAAAACATATTTTCACTAAAATTTACCACTTTGAGTAGAGTGTAAATTATTTTTATTAAAGAATTTTTATTCTTTTTAAAAATAAAAGATTTAATTTATTATTAGTTAATAAATTAAAAGAGGGTTTAAAACCCTATATTTTGATAGAATGATCAAGTGAATTATTTTTCTAGTAAGTAAACTTGATTAATTGATTTCGAAAAATTAACTAGTCATGACGGGAAATTTTTAACGGTTTTCCTAATTAAAACAAATTAGGCAATTTTCTTAAAACGATTTTTAGAGATTAAAACCTTAAGAAAAATAAAAGGAAAATTAAGAGTTTATTTTCTTTAAAACTAATTAAGGAATTAATTAGTATTTTATGGATATAATACCAGCTAAAATCTTCCATATATTTAACCAACTTGTTGAAAGTACGGGTTAATAGCGATGCATTTAAAGAACAAGAGTTTTAGCGGATTGTGGGAAAATACTATTGTGATACCCAAGCCTAGGTATCGAGACTATAAGATAGGTCTCCCCAAGACTTAGGGTTTAGTCTCAAATAATTTTGTATGAATTTCCTTAATGGGTTTAAAACCAAATAAGGATCATTAATCCTTACAAATAATTTTCAAAATGACCAAACTGCCCAAAATAATAATAATGATTTATGAGTGCCATAATTAATTCGAGTATATTGTATGGATAACTACAGTATTGGCTAGCGTAACTGGACTGAACATTGGAGGGTGAAATCCTGCTGAGTGCTAAGGACTCCAGGTAAGTGAACTTATATTGTGTGTCTGCAACATGAAACGACTATTGTATTGTATGTTAGTATAGGGACACATGCACATATATACACTGTCGTAGAAAGTTTCTTAGAGATGTTAGTCTAGTGAGTGCTGATTTAGAAAATATGATCGGTAGATATCCGTCATATCCTAGACGGCTGATTCCCATCACACTGCTTGATTTTATTATGTCCGGCTCATTACCGCGACGAGTGGCCAAGAGGTGAGGATTGCTGGTTAAACCTATGGGCGCCAAAATGAATGGGACCTAGGGGCCCTCATGCCTACTTAATCAATGAACGGTTAGATCCCGAGCAAGTGCTCTGATAAGTTATTCCCGGATAGCAGCCGTGAATATTGGCCATTGAGTGAGAGTGCCTAGAGATACTACGGGTTGCCAAGTTTGAGTGAGGCTGAACACTCTAGGGGAAGCTGCTCACTAGCACCACTGATTAACATAGAAGTCTCTGTAAAATCGTGTAAATTCGATTACACTCTTGGGTAAGTAATGATGCCATAGGTAACTTGATGGTTACCCTTATGAGGGATTTACTCTTTGATCCCTAGGTAACACGATAGTTACCCTTGATGGGGATATTTATTGGCTAGATCTTAGTGTTGAGACTCGATTCTTTCTTACAGATTAGCATTTATGTTGGAGGGCGTGTTACGCCCAAATTGTTAAATATTGTCGAGCGTTGGTCTCGAATTATATTGTGACATATTATATCTGCTTGCTCTGGGATTTTCTAAGTGTAGGGATATATTTGTTGATAAGATATAATTGTGATATAATATATCTGCTTGTTCTGGGAATTTATAAGTTCAGGAATTTATCTGTTTATATGAAACAATCATTGGTTATCAGGCATGACCATAAGTTTGCCAGGACGCTTTTGCGTTCTTGAAATTGGTTGTGTAGGGTCCGGATGGATCTGGAACCCTAATTCTCTGCATGCTGTCATTTTAAAGTTGAACTTACTAAGCGTTTTCGCTTACCTAGTTGTTTCCTGTTGTAGGTAAGAGCAAGGGCAAGGCAGAGCAGTGAGTGCTGGAGTCTACCTTGCAAATGTACATGTGGACCGACCTTTTGGGAAGTCGTTTTATTTTTGGAAATGTTGTGTAATTTTTCTAAACTAGGCTCACTCTACTTTTTATAAAATATTTTTGTAATTAAATGTTAAGTATGACCATACGACTTTTAAAAAGTTTTTTTATACGGGTTTTTGAGACATTTTGTTAAATGAAAACATTTATATTTCCGCATTATCGAGTCTTGAAAATCCGGGTCGTTACAGTAACAGTAACGAGCAATTAAATAGGCTATTATATTTAGTTGAGTTCTTTGTCATTCTGGAAAGGGTTTCAAACTAGAATGAACTACTAGTATTTCATTGCGAAAGCAATGGAGATACAACTATTCTAGAAAAACATGAAAGGGTAAAGCACATGAAATGAAGGATCATTTAATTCAAGACGATTTTACATAATTGATGTAATGATCTTGAAGATAACTTCAAAACATTTTCTTACAAAATTGTTAACAAAGACTTTGTTAGAAAAATTCGTACATGAGAATGTGATTGACACATTGAAAGAGATGCCTCAATTTGCTTTAGGGCAGGTGGGAGATTGTTGGGAATAGTACCCTTAAAGAAATTGTAGTTGACAAATGTTTTAAATGAAATAAATAATTGAATTGAATTATTATATATATATGGAATATGTTTGATATTACGTTGATAATATTATGTAAATATCAGAAAGTTCCAAAGTTTATCTATGTGGTCTTAATCTCATATTGGTATGAGAGGATCGAGATTAAGATAATAAACTGAAAAAAGTTCGCTGTAAAATAAAGTTATGAAATCTTTAGATTAATTACTTCTAGTACGATTCGCTAGTATTATGAATACAAGTAACCTAGATCTAGGACACTTTAGTGAAGATACTTTATATATAGCGATGTATAGAACTGGACTAGATGTAATTTGTTAATACTTGTTTAAACACCGTTTCATAGTATTAATTAAGCACATCAAACGATGATCTTAATCCCGAGGTTACTATGATGTAATGACCCACTAATCTAGACTCTTGGACCATTATCGAACTATACATACAAAGTCTTACTAAAACATACATTTGCGAAAATACCATAATTTATTATAAACTTGTAGAAACAAAGGTTACTTTCATAAGAAGTAGTAGGATATGGGTACCCATTGTCTTTAAAACAAAAATAACTTAAGGGAAAAGAGTTACATAGAAAATGCGGAAAATACATTTAAAACCATAAAAACATAAACAAGACTACATCCTCGAATCGAATAACGCTCGGCCCCTTGACTCCATTCACCATCGATACACATCCTCTAAGCGTCACGAATCTTTCCGCCTCTAAAGCTTATTTCCTGCACATAAACAGAAAGGAATGAGCCTAATGCCCAGCAAGGAAAAATCTAACACATAGTCATACACATCAATTTCATAATAACGTAAAGACATATCATAACACATAATACACTTATTATAATGGCCATTATTACTTGGGGTCCCTTAGACTAAACAAGCTTATGCCCATGAGATTAGTGGGGTCCTACCAGCTAAATAGGCATATGCCCACAATCTTTTTGGGGTCTTGTTAGTCAAATAGGGCATAAGCCCAAGCCTACAACAAACACATGCATAACAAATTCATAACACATTCATAACATATCATAACATAACACATAAGATAACATAAACATAAACATATAGATTCTAGCCTATTTTCCTTACCAAAGTTACCGGGATATGATGGACTGAGTTGGGACTTTTGGAACACTCCTAAAACCATAATGAACAAGAGTGAGTCTAAAGAAGGAAAAGAGATGAAAAGGAATGGGAAGACTAAACCATTGAAAGTCACACTTACCAAACTTATGTGCTCAAGAACTTAGATTCCCTAACCAAAATCAAGATTAAGGTTAGAGATTGAGTAGAAGACTATGAGAAAGAAAATAACATAATACAGAAATGAACTAGAGTTTTGGTTACCTCAAAGATTTGCAAGATCAATCTAACCACAACCGAAATACTAACGAATCTCACTTCCCAAAGTGTTTGATAAGCTTATGATGTTTAAGCTTATAGTTTTCCCCCAAACCAGGTGTTTACACTCTCACACTCACTTAACACTAGCAGCTTCTGAACTTAGAGCAAATGGTGAATAATGGCTGGGTACTAGGTCCTATTTATAGAGTTTGGGAATGAAAATATCTTGATTTTACTTGAATAAAAATAATGGCTTTTTAGGTGAAAATCATTTGAATAATCGTTCAGCAGAGGCTGAAGACTCGTTCAAAAGATGCTGGACTGTTGAAGGAGTTTGAATGGCTGAAAGGAAATGAATTCAAAAACAATTGAACATATGCTGAAGGAGGCGATATATCGCCCCTTGTAGGCGATATATCGCCTGGGCCAGTATGCCTGAGGCGACCGTGCATCGTTTCGTGTTTTCCGTATCTACGTGCTGCGACATATCGCCCCCTATAGCTGCGATATATCGGCACACGCTGAATAATTAAACACGAAATTACACATTTTTAGCTAAGTTTGAATGGAGTAAACAGCCTTGACTAAGCCCTCAACGTATCCAAAGCTGCTGACTGACCCTATAACATTCAAACTTTACTCCTTATTTAATTTAATCCTAAAAAATACTTAATCCTTAATTACCATTCATAACATGTGCTTAAAATCCTATTGGTTGATGTCTAAACCTTATAATATAATAAATATAATCCTTAATATCAGTCACATTAATCAAACCTTAGGTTATACTTAATATTCTTAAACTATAGATTAAACTTAGAAAATCTATAAGTACTACTATGAGTGTCCAAATAATTCCCGGTCTGAACCAAAAATCCACAGTAACAAAGATAATGCTATAAATACTATCATACTATTATCTATCTTAGCTAAGTAAAGTTCTTGGACTCTACAATTCTCCCCTACTAAAAAGAATTTCGTCCTCGAAATTTACTTATCACATAACTCCGGATACCGGCCTTGCATGTCCTCCTCCAACTCCCACATTGCCTCGCATTCAGAACTATTGCTCCATAGGACTTTGACTATAGGAAGGCTCTTAGACCGTAACTACTTCATCCCTCTATCTAGGATGCTAACCGGTCGTTCCTCGTAACTTAAGTCTTTCTGGAGCGCTATCGTATCGTACTTGAGGACGTGAGATGGGTCTGACACATATTTGCGTAACATCGAGATGTGGAAGACGTTGTGACTATCGACTAGTGCTGGTGGTAGGGCTAGTCTATACGCAACTGTTCCCACTTCGTCCAATATCTAAAAGGACCTATGAGTCGGGGACTAAGCTTGCCTTTCTTTCCGAACCGCTTGACTCTTTTCATAGGAGATATCTTGATCTCCATCTTGGAATTCCACATCGCGTCGCTTGGTATCCGCATATCTTTTCTGACGGCTTTGAGCAGCCAGCATACGCTTGTCTAATAAGCGTTACTGCTTCTTGAGCTTGTCTAACAGCTTCGGGCCTTAGAAGCTGCCTTTCTTATACCTCGTCCTAGTGCAACGGTGATCGGTACCTTCGTCCATATAGCAACTCATAAGGTGCCATTCCGATCGTTGACTGGTAGTTGTTGTTGTACGAGAACTCGACCAGTGGTAAGTACTTGTTCCACGATCCTCCGAAATCAAGTACACATGCGCGTAGCATATCCTCTAAAATATGAATCATACGCTCGGACTGCCCATCTGTCTGAGGATGGAAAGTTGTACTAAGGCTTGACTTAGTACCCATATCTCGCTGTAAGTTTCTCCAAAATCTTGACGTAAATACTGATCCTCTATCTGACACAATCGTCTTGGGGATTCCATGCAATCGTACAATCTCTTGGGTGTAGATGTCTGCATATTGGTCTGCCGTGCATGAAGTTCTAACAGGCAGAAAATGAGCCGACTTGGTTAGTCTATCTATTACTATCCAAGCGGAATCATGCTGCTTGTTCGTCTTTGGTAGCCCCGTCACAAAATCCATGGCTATATCATCCCAGTTCCATTCTGGTACGCTAAGCGGTTGCAATAAACCTACAGGCCGCTGATGCTCCGCTTTCACTTGTTGGCATACCAGACATTTATATACATACTCCGCTATCTCCTTCTTCATCCCTAGCCACCAATAGACTGCCTTGATGTCATGAGTCACTTGGTAGACCCTGGATGAACTGAGTACGGGGTATTGTGCGCTTCTTCTAGAATCGTCCTCTTAATACTTCGACCATTTGGCACGCATACCCGATCCTTATATCTCAATATTCCTTGGCTAGATATTGAGAAATCTGTATTCTTGCCTTCTCTGACTGCTTCCATATGTGCCGCTAGTGAGTCATCACGTCTCTGACAATTTCGTATGTCCTCTAGCAGATTCCATTGGATAGACAAGTTAGCCAGCTTGCCTACAATCACTTCTATTCCGGCACTGATAAGCTCTTGCTGTAGCGGCTTTTCAATTCCGGATAAGGCTGCTAAATTCCCATAGCTTTTCCGGCTAAGTGCATCGGCAACTACGTTCGCCTTCCCTGGGTGGTATAGGATTTCGCAGTCGTAATCCTTTACTAACTCTAACCACCTGCGCTGCCTCATGTTGAGCTCCTTCTGCGTAAAGAAGTATTTTAAACTTTTGTGGTCCGTGTAAATCTCGCACCGTTCTCCGTAAAGATAATGGCGCCAGATTTTTAACGCAAAGACCACCGCTGCCAACTCCATATCGTGAGTTGGATAGCGTTGTTCATACTCCTTTAACTGACGGGAGGCGTAGGCTATCACCTTGTCATTTTGCATCAGTACGCATCCCAATCCTAACTTTGATGCATCACAGTAGACAACGAACTTGTCGTTGGGCGTTGGGACACTAAGTACTGGTGTTGAGCAAAGCTTATCCTTAAGCAACTGGAAGCTTTCCTCACACTTATCATTCCAGTTAAACTTTTGTTGCTTCTGGGTCAGGTTGGTGAGTGGAGTGGCTATCTTAGAAAAGCCCTCTACAAACTTCCTATAATAACCTGCTAGCCCTAAGAAGCTTCTTACCTCTGACGCGTTCTTTGGTCTAGGCTAATCCTTCACGGCCTCTACTTTTGATGGGTCTACTGCAACTCCGTCTTTCGATATGATGTGCTCGAGGAACGCCACTTGCGAAAGCCAAAATTCGCATTTCTTGAACTTGGCGTAGAGTTGATGCTCTTTCAATCGCGTCAAAATCAACCTTAAGTGTTCCTCGTGCTCTACTTCGTCCTTGGAGTAAATTAAAATGTCGTTGATGAACACAACGACGAATTTATCCAAGTAGTCTTTGAAGACCCTATTCATTAAGTCCATAAACGCGGCTGGCGCGTTAGTAAGACCAAAGGACATAACCAAGAACTCGTAATGTCCATAACGAGTCCTAAAGGCTGTCTTAGGAATATCTTCTCCCTTTACCTTGAGCTGATGATAACCGGACCGTAAATCAATCTTTGAAAATACAGCCGCGCCTCGGAGTTGATCAAACAAATCATCGATCCGAGGTAGCGGGTATTTGTCCTTAATCGTTACTTTGTTCAGCTCACGATAGTCTATGCACATCCGCATACTTCCATCCTTCTTCTTCACGAATAATACCAAAACTCCCCATGGTGAATGGCTTAGCCTAATGAAACCCAAGTCTAGGAGTTCTTGTAGCTGCGTCTTTAACTCCTTGAGTTCCGTAGGTGCCATCCGGTATGGTGCCTTAGAGATAGGCTCGGTGCCTGGTACTAATTCTATCATGAAGTCTATTTCTCGAGTTGGCAGCAATCCTGGCAAGTCATCGGGAAATACTTCTGGAAATCCTTGTATGACTCGAACATCTCCATCCTTAAGTGGCGTCTCCCTTTCCACGTTCGTGATGCTGGCTAAGAACGCTTGACATCCTTTCTCTATCCTTTGTTGAGCTTTGAGAGATGACACTAACGGGGTGCGTAATCCTGAAGCTTGTCCCATGAAGCATCGTCTCTGGCCGTCGGAAGTCTCGAACATCACCTTCTTGCGTTGATCGTTGCGCCATGCCGTGCTAGCCGATCCATGCCTAGTATTACGTCGAAGTCCTTGATCACTAGCTCTATCAGGTCTCCTTCTAGTTCTATGTCCTCAATCTTGATCGGTACGCCTCGTACTATTCGTGATGATAGAACTACTTTGCCCGAAGGCAACTCGGTTACAAACCTAGTTCTAAATCTTTCACTAGGTTTGTCTAGTTTTTCTATCATTCCTAATGAGATATACGAGTATATTGCTCCCAAATCAAGTGATACTAGAACATATACTATCGAGGATAGGATCTGACCTGTAAATCCTTGTTACTAGCATGGGTTCCTTCTTGGGTCAAGGCAAAGACTTTGGTCTGGAACCATTGTTTAATCCTTCTTCTCCTCACTAACATTAATCTGAGTCCTTTCTACTTCTATTGTCGTTTCTAGAATATTGGCATAGGTAGTGGTTCCCAGGTTTGCTAACTTAACCCCTAATTCCATCTTTGGTCTAAGTACTCTGACAAACTTGGTCAACCTCGTAAAGTCGGTTGGGACCAACTCTGGTGCACACTTGACTAATTTGTTGAACTGACGAGCATATTCTTTTACCAGTAGCGATGACTGCTGAGGTGTAATACTTCTTGTGGAACGGCTCCACAAATCTTGTCCATATCATGGTGGTGACATCGTTAGTCTGCTGAACTAAGTCCCACCATATTCTGGCATCCTTCCTGAGTAATGACGAGACGCAGGGTATGCGGTCCGTATTACTGAGGTTCATGTGCGTAAGAATTGGTTTCACATTCCTTAGCCACTCTTCTGCCTCAAAGGGGTCTATAGTCCCTTCGAAGTTTGGAGCGAGCTGCTTGCGGAACCTCTCATACACTGACTCCATATTCGGTACTGGATGTGGCGCGTAGTTCGTCACTGGCCATCCCCCATATGGACCAACTTATTGGGGTGCTAGGGCCATTTGTTGTAGCTGCGACTGCGGTTGTGGCGGAGGCTGAGGCTGAGTCTGCGCCTGTTGACGTTGTTGCTGCAAGAGTTCCTCGACTTGTTGTCGCCGTCTAGCGATTTCCGCGGTGTTGTTAGCTGACGATGTCGGCGCGTTGCGGCTAGTAGTAGCACGCACTCCTCTTCTGTGCACTGGAGGGCATCCTTGGTCGTTGGAGGCGTTTCCGTTGGTGCGTGCAGATCTTCGGAGCGACATCTTCACCAAAAGTTCTAACAGTCGAGAACTTGTTAGAACTTACCCTAATAGGCTCTAAGGCAAAAACTTATTCTAAAACAAACATATCTCGGACCTATTTATTATGACTTCTTATGAAAAATTATATAGGTCTTTATTCATTATTAGAGTGGGTTTCTATACTTAGAAAAACAAGTCATCTTTATTTTCTAAGTGTGTTTCTAATCATCCTATATGACTTAATTCTCAGGCTCGAAACTTATCTTTGTTCCAAAGTTAACCATATTGAGGGAGGGCTGGGATCAGTAAAATCGTTCCCACTACTAAGGCCCCCTAACTCTCAATAAGGAAACTTGGTTCATTGATTTGTATCCACCCTCACTGAACTTAGTCATTATTCATTTTATTTATTACTTATTATGATTGCGAAAATAAAATCAAACTCATGATGATAAAATAACATGAAATTAATTTGGAAAAAATAATTTTCACTTATTACAATCATAAAATAAAGAAATAAACAAAACAAACAATGAAAAACTAGCTATTCTAAAAATCGGGATCTTCTACATCCGATCCTTCATCTAGCATATCATCATCTATCTCCTTATAATCATCGTTGTCTTGAGCCTCAAAATTTCCTCGGGGAAGATTCAAGAAGATCCTATGTTGTTGCTCATTAGTGAATTGAAACTCTAAATCATAGGTGAACTTAAGTATGAGAGAATAATATCTTAGGGCAGCTTGTAAGTCATCATCATTATTTATATTCTCCCATATTTCTTCTAAAGTTAAAATTGCTGAAGGAAAATCTTTTAAAAGCCTAATTACTAGGACATATTGTTCTGCAGCTCTCATCATGATTTGCTTAGACTCTTGTAGGTGACCTATCTCTTTGTGGAACAAGATCAATCTTCGAGTGATCTTTTCTACGGTGTTCCTTGGCTCCCTTATTCTTTTTAAAGCCTTAATGGCTCGGATATCCTCATTGTTTAAAGCTCCGTTCATTCTTAACTGAAAACATAAACACTAATGTTGTTAGCTATACACATAGGCAAAGTAACTTGTAACTTAAACACTTACTTGGCGGTCAGATTCGGAGCTTCGAGCGTGTGTATCGAGGAGAACTTCATGCGAAGGAACCGTTTCTCTGATACCAACTGTAATGACCCACTAATCTAGACTCTTGGACCATTATCGAACTATACATACAAAGTCTTACTAAAACATACATTTGCGAAAATACCATAATTTATTATAAACTTGTAGAAACAAAGGTTACTTTCATAAGAAGTAGTAGGATATGGGTACCCATTGTCTTTAAAACAAAAATAACTTAAGGGAAAAGAGTTACATAGAAAATTCGGAAAATACATTTAAAACCATAAAAACATAAACAAGACTACATCCTCGAATCGAATAACGCTCGGCCCCTTGACTCCATTCACCATCGATACACATCCTCTAAGCGTCACGAATCTTTCCGCCTCTAAAGCTTATTTCCTGCACATAAACAGAAAGGAATGAGGCTAATGCCCAGCAAGGAAAAATCTAACACATAGTCATACACATCAATTTCATAATAACGTAAAGACATATCATAACACATAATACACTTATTATAGTGGCCATTATTACTTGGGGTCCCTTAGACTAAACAAGCTTATGCCCATGAGATTAGTGGGGTCCTACCAGCTAAATAGGCATATGCCCACAATCTTTTTGGGGTCTTGTTAGTCAAATAGGGCATAAGCCCAAGCCTACAACAAACACATGCATAACAAATTCATAACACATTCATAACATATCATAACATAACACATAAGAAAACATAAACATAAACATATAGATTCTAGCCTATTTTCCTTACCAAAGTTACCGGGATATGATGGACTGAGTTGGGACTTTTGGAACACTCCTAAAACCATAATGAACAAGAGTGAGTCTAAAGAAGGAAAAGAGATGAAAAGGAATGGGAAGACTAAACCATTGAAAGTCACACTTACCAAACTTATGTGCTCAAGAACTTAGATTCCCTAACCAAAATCAAGATTAAGGTTAGAGATTGAGTAGAAGACTATGAGAAAGAAAATAACATAATACAGAAATGAACTAGAGTTTTGGTTACCTCAAAGATTTGCAAGATCAATCTAACCACAACCGAAATACTAACGAATCTCACTTCCCAAAGTGTTTGATAAGCTTATGATGTTTAAGCTTATAGTTTTCCCCCAAACCAGGTGTTTACACTCTCACACTCACTTAACACTAGCAGCTTCTGAACTTAGAGCAAATGGTGAATAATGGCTGGGTACTAGGTCCTATTTATAGAGTTTGGGAATGAAAATATCTTGATTTTACTTGAATAAAAATAATGGCTTTTTAGGTGAAAATCATTTGAATAATCGTTCAGCAGAGGCTGAAGACTCGTTCAAAAGATGCTGGACTGTTGAAGGAGTTTGAATGGATGAAAGGAAATGAATTCAAAAACAATTGAACATATGCTGAAGGAGGCGATATATCGCCCCTTGTAGGCGATATATCGCCTGGGCCAGTATGCCCGAGGCGACCGTGCATCGTTTCGTGTTTTCCGTATCTACGTGCTGCGACATATCGCCCCCTATAGCTGCGATATATCGGCACACGCTGAATAATTAAACACGAAATTACACATTTTTAGCTAAGTTTGAATGGAGTAAACAGCCTTGACTAAGCCCTCAACGTATCCAAAGCTGCTGACTGACCCTATAACATTCAAACTTTACTCCTTATTTAATTTAATCCTAAAACATACTTAATCCTTAATTACCATTCATAACATGTGCTTAAAATCCTATTGGTTGATGTCTAAACCTTATAATATAATAAATATAATCCTTAATATCAGTCACATTAATCAAACCTTAGGTTATACTTAATATTCTTAAACTATAGATTAAACTTAGAAAATCTATAAGTACTACTATGAGTGTCCAAATAATTCCCGGTCTGAACCAAAAATCCACAGTAACAAAGATAATGCTATAAATACTATCATACTATTATCTATCTTAGCTAAGTAAAGTTCTTGGACTCTACATATGAACTCCTATATATGTCATCTGATTATTTGATTCATGCGTTAAGGTTTGTCTAAATGATCAGGCTAAGAACAATTGTTTTGGGGACCCAATGATATATATGGCTGGGGACATAATTTAAAATATATGAAATTTATACATTCTTATAGATTGAATAATGGCTCCCTATTAGGTTGACTTTTGGAACTAAAATAGTTATGAGCGCTCACATCGTAAACTTGTTATGGCACAACCTCCACAAGTAAATTCAATGGTCTCTAGGAACAAGATATAGTAAAAAGGGTAAAACAGTAATTTTATTCCCTTTTAATTATGCACCATTAATAGAGGATTAACGTTGTATGTAATGATTATATCAATGGACACTTTATTCTTTAATATAGTACTCTGTAAATATATGTCTATAATTATCAAGAGTTCAATCTCATATTTATAGTGAAGTAATCATGAGATTAATAAATACGATTATTTAATCAAAGAGCTTTGATTAATAATCTAATATTTATTGGAGCTTGATATTATAGGTCTATAGGTCCCCAAGGTGGCTCTAACAACACCATATCAAGGTAAGAGTTGATACAAGGGTAAAACTGTAATTTGAAAATTTGAGAAGAATTTTATTCTTTAGGTCAAGTATACAATTATATGATATTTGAGGTTGAATAATTAATTATTAAATTTTTGAGTTTATTAATTTAAATATATAATTTCGAAATATATATAAATAAATAAATTAATTTTTAAATTAATTATTTTATTTGAGTGGGAGAAAATAAAATTGGTAAGTCAAAAATAGTTTTTGATTTATTGAATTCTAAAAGATGATGATAATGATGATCATCAATTTGAATTTGAATTTTGAATTTAAAATTTAAATTTTGAAATATGGTTGTGATCTTTTTTCTTAAAAATATAATACCATATTTTGTGGAATGCTTCATTTTAGTTAAATAAATAAAATAAAAATGCAATATCCCTGAAAAGGGAATGCTACTATTCACGCATGACACAATCCAAGGACTGTGCCATGCATGAAGTAGTTTACAGATAATGTATTTGTGTTGTTTTTATAATATTTATTTAATTAGCTAATAATTTGAAAATAGATATTTTAAAATTTGGGAAGTTAGATATTTACCTAAATCAATTTCTATCATCATTATGATATTATTATTAAACTACTATTATTATTTGGAATAATAAGGTCATACATAGTCTCTATATATATGTTATAGAATAACAAGAAGAAAATATACAAGTCAGTGAGAATTCAGAAAAGTTTCAGAATTTTTCAGACAAGAAACTATCATCTTCTTTTATTGTAACCTTTCTCAGGTCATAATCCAAGTTCTCATGTGTTGAGATACACTTGTGATTCATAAATTACAAACTCATGTTCTCTATGTGCCACACACATCTTGAGGTGCAGAAAACACTCCGAAAGATCGTGGTTTGAGTACTCAATGCGTTGGATAGTGTAATGACCCAAATTTCCTAATAAGGCTTAAGGCCTTAATCAGGGGGCCAGGATGGCAAATCTTGGAGTTATATGATTATGTGATATTTATGTGTATCATTATGTGATTATGTGAGTTATGTTATAATATGACTAGATTTGCATGTTTAGGTGTATTAAATATGCATGTGGGCCCATTTCTGTTCAATTGGGAAATTTTCATATTTTGGCCATTTTGGGCATATTTGGTATATATGTGGTATATGTGTGGTGCTTCATTATTATTTGGTTATGCTAAGGTTACTCTGCACAAGACGATCTTAGGAAGCAAGCTAGTGGGAAAGTTACAACGAGAATTATACTTGACTCGGAGTGAGTCAAGGGGTATTTAGCACATTATTGGGATATTGGGTAATGGGAATAAATATTTGATGACAAATTGGGAGTTAGTGAGATCAGGGGGAAATTCTGGGAGTTTTGACTATTTACCCAAGGGGCGTTTTCGGGACCCCGAGCATTAGGATTTGTTTAAGATTACTCAAGCTTGAAGTAACTTGTCAGAGTTATAAAAGAACGTTCTCTCTCCCTCAAAGTTCCATTTTCGACACCCGATCACATTTTCGTAGGAAACTTGAGTTCTAGGAAGCGAGGATCGAGGCATAACGATTATAGGGAAGATTAGAAGCTTGTTAGTCTGAGGATTTAGCTGGGAAACAACTCAATCAGAGGTAATCCAAGTTTTAAGTTCTGAGTTTTAAAGTTTTTAAGCTTGAATTGGATTTTGTGTTTTGATGAGTTTTTAAATAAATTGAAGCTTGGATTTTATTGGTATAGGATAATTAGGATGTTTGGGAATTTTGATTTTTGAATTAGGATATGTTTGGGTAGGTTTTTGGAAGGATTTAAGTGGGAAAAATCGAAGGATGTGGTTGATTTCGTGGTCAAGTCGCGACCTGGTTCTAGCAAGTCGCGACGTACTGGACCCAAGAGGGGTCAAGTCGCGGTCTGCCCTAGTGCCTAAGCAAGGGAGCTCTCTGACTTGGGGCAAGTCGTGACTCACTAGCCCAAGTCGCGACCGACTTGGGCATTTTTGCCTAGATTTGGTTTTTAATCATGGGAACTTAACTCTAAGGGCCTGTGATCGATCCTACTACCCAGTAGAGTAGGATTCGACGTCCCGAAGGCTTGGGTTGGGTTTGGAAGTATTTATTTACTCATTTTTTATGGGATTTTATATTATGGTTGTGACTAGGTTATCGCTAGGGGCTTGGAAACAGGATCGCGCTTGTGGCTCACTTATTGGTAACCTCTGCTTGGACCAAAGGTAAGAAAACTGCACCCAGTATGTGATGCATGTGATGCATAAGATACATGTGATTAGGGCATGGAATAAATGTTGAATATGAGAATGATCAGAGCTTGAGTCTCTGTAAATGTGCATGATCATAATTATGCTAGTGAATGTTAAGTAAGCATGTTGAATGCCCTACATTTGGATATTTGACATATGATATATGCCTGGTTGCATTGCTTACTTGTGAATGGAACTGACCTATGAGTGAGGAATCGGAAATGGTGTCAGTATTGATTGTGAAGCTGTGACTTATTAGTCAAGTTCAGCAGTAATACTGAGCATTGGTCATATGGAATTGACCTATGAGTCAAGAACGGTATTAGCATGCTTAACGTAAGCTGAAAAGAATAGATCCAATCGACATAAGCATAAAATTTTTGACCGACCTTAAGTTCAATGAAAAACAAAAGCACTTGTCTAGTCTAATGGCTAGTTACTTAGAGTCGAGGCCAGAAGGCCCAGGTGACTGCATTGTCACACGGCTATGGATGCGAAGCCCAAGTTCATGACTTACTCATCAGTCACTTATCTTATTCAAGTTCGTGACTTACTCATCAGTCACTTATCTGGTTTAAGTTCTTGACTTACTCATCAGTCATTTATTTGATTGAAGTTCTTGACTTACTCATCAGTCACTTATTTGGTTTAAGTTCGTGACTTACTCATCAGTCACTTATTTGGTTTTAGTTTGTGACTTACTCATCAGTCACTTATCTGATTAGGGCTACGCGCCCCAACATGATTATCAGAATCTCAAAGTGTTAATCACTCATCTGATTAGGGCTACAAGCCTCAACATGATTATCAGAATATCAAAGTGTTAATCACTTATTTGATTAGGATTGACTTGATAGTCATCCATACAGGAGGGCAGGATCCACAATCATTATTTGGACTTATTGCTTGCATGAATAGGGCTATTATTGCTAGGCATGCCTATTATGATTTAGTAACATGTTATTACTGTTCATGAGCATATTAAGTTTTCTTGCTGAGCTTCGGCTCACGGGTGATATGTGGTGCAGGTAAAGGCAAAAGAAAGCTGGACCTTCCTTGAGTTGGAGAGCTTAGGTAATGAACTATACATATGCGGCTGCTCGACCGCCACGGCCGAGGGTTTAAAGAGGAACTAGGGTTAAACCCTATTTTTTCGCTTAGGTCGGCTGGTTGTAAATATTTTATTGTAATTAACCTTTAAATTATATTTTTGGCATCCCAATGTATACAATAAACGTTTTAGTGAAACTTTGTATCTTACCCAAATTTTTTAATGCTAAATCGTTAATCATACTTAGTTACACAATTATGGCCAAATGAGTCGATTAGTGAGTTTAGCACTGTTTAAAATGCACATTGTAACGGTCCCTGGAGATTAGGGCGTTACAGATAGGAAGATCGATATATATATACGAAAAGACTCAAGGACACTTGATAGGCTTCAAGAGGTAAATATTTTTGTTATATATGTTGGATGATTAATAATATTGTATATTAATGTTTCTGTCTGGATATTTTTCTTGAACATATAAACTGTTTATACAAAAGATGCAATTTTTTTGTGTTATATATACTGGGCCCACCACGCCCATTTCGCTGCGCACTCTGATTGTTTTTCCAACACCGACATCCTTTTTCTTGAACATATAAATTGTTTATATGAGAGATGCAATTTTTTTGTGTTATATATACTGGGCCCACCACGCCCATTTCACTGCGCACTCTGATTGTTTTTCCAACACCGACATCCTGTAGATTTGCAGACCTAGAAAAATGTTAATAACTTAAATCCAGAATTTAAAATTGAAGCCAGACATCTTGTAGATTCGTAGGCCTAAGATGAAATTGTGTGCTACGGAGATAACAGAAGCTTGAGAACATGTGTGTCTTAGTGAAGTAGGTTCTGCGAATTATGTGTGTTGCGGTGGCTTATGGTTGAGAACATGCATGATGTTTGTTGTATGTTTTGTTTGAATTGAATTTATAGGTACTAATAATTTTGGATATGCTATAGAAACAGAGGAAACTCTGCTCAATTTTTTTTATGATATTAATTGAAAATGATATTAATTTATTAATTGAAAATGTTTTTGAATATGTAATATGCATGATTGATTCTACAATTGCATTTGGGAAATCATGCACCCAAATTCATGACAGCTATACAATTTTTTTGATACCGAACATCTATCTATTGGCAATGATGAAAGTAAAAATAATACGGTGGATCTTATAGCCAAATGGATGATGACTATGGATAGGCGAAGTCAAATATATTTCATTCCTTGAATTGTTGAGTAAGAATGGACTACTTAAATATTATCACTACTATGTTTGGATTTAAATCATATAATGATTATAATTTATTATTGTTTTAGTCGACATTGGATGTTGGTGCTCGTGATGATGAGGGGGATGACCATAATTTTGGATCCTTTGAAAAATCATCAATCTCCATCAATAATGAAGGAGGTTATGAAAAAGTAAGTTTTTCAATTTTAATGTATGCATTGTTAATTTTTAATAGTTAAAGAGTATAATATGTAGTTAATTAATTTTAATTTTTGTAGAGCATACGCATAATGTTTGAAAAATGAATACATTGGCACATTTACAAAATTGTTGAGAGGTTCTTGTCCAAAACAGCCCGAAAGTTATGAATGCGGTTATTATTGTAACGACCCAAAATTACTAATAAGGCTTAAGGGCCTTGATTAGTGTGTCGGGAGGGCATAATTGGAAGTTATGTGAATTAATGGTGAAAATGCATGTTTATGAGTATCAGATAAACATGCGGGCCCTGTTTAGTCTGTAAGGGAATAATTGTAATTTTGGCTCATTAGGGCATAAATGTGATTATTTGTGATAACTATTGAGACCACATTACTATGTTGATATATATATATTTGTAGTCTTCAGCACGAGGCGATCCTAGGGAGCAAGTAGCGGGAAAGTCACAATGGGACTTGGTACCCGACTCGGGGCGAGTCAAGGGGTATTTTGGGTAATGGACATTTATTTGGGTTATTGAGTTATGAAAATAAATAATTGGAGATATATTGGAGGTTGGGAAGCCTAGGTGGGAATATCGAGGAATTTTACCATTTAGCCCTCGGGGACGTTTTCGGTACCCCGAGCCTTGGGATTAACTTAAGAGGCTTAAGTTAGATAAGACAAACGAAAAAAAAAAAGAAATGTTTGGAAGAATGCCAGAACCGACTCCCTCTTTCTCTCCCCTTCTCTCAAGGAGTTCCTTCAAGATTGCCAAGGAACCAATGGAATTTGGGCTAGGAACTCAGGGATTTGAGCTGGGGTTGTAGGGAGAATTTCTATGGAAATTTGATGGTTCAACCAAGAATTTAGGTAAGTACTGATTTGTGGTTTAGTTAATTGAATCCTATAGTTTTGAGATGGGTTCTAAGTGCTTTGGGTTCTTAATTTTGAAGATTAAATTGAGGCTAAAGACTTGGGAGTTAGCTCAACTATTTCTTGGAGGTTTGGTTCTTTAGTGAAGGTAAGCTTCAATTTATGGTTTAGTGTTTGAATTATGAGTTCTCTTGACTGGTTTTAGTATTCTTAAGCTTGTGGGTTTCAAAGATTAAAATATTACTTTGATGATTTTCTAGACTAGGTTTCTGCTGGGTTATGCTACTGAAATCATGTTAGAATTTTTTGATAATTGGATTATATCATTAGGATGAATTTAGATGGGTTTGAGTGAGGTTTGAGTGTTGAAAATGGGGATTTTTCTGGGTTCGAAGGGGTCGGGCCGCGGCTCTGTTCTTGGTGTGCCGCGGCCCCCTAGATCAGATGAGTGCCAGGAAGAAGGGCGGGCCGCGGCATGGGAAGCTTAGGGCCGCGGCCCATGTCTGCTGTCTGGGAAGGTTAGGCCTCTGGTTGGAGGCAGGTTGTGGCATGGAGGGCTAGGGCTGCGGATCTTAAGGGCATTTTTGGCCTTTTGGAGATTTTAAGCGCAAGAACCTAACCTAGGGTGCTCGGGATCGATCCCACTACCGTGTTTGGTAGAATTCGATGTCCTAGAGGCTAGAACTTTGTCCGGACACCTTTATACAATTATTGATGGAATCCTTTATCATGGTTGTGACTAGGTGTACGCTTGGGCTCGGGGCAGGATCGTACTCGGGGGTCGTCTTTCTTAATCAAAGCACTTGGAATTAAAGGTAAGTAAAATGCACTCGTTTATGTGGATAGGATGGGACTAAGTGTTCCCTATATTTGTATGCACTGTTAGATGATTGTGATGAACCATGTGAACATGTTGGGACTAAGAGCTCCCTATAGTTGTATGAATGCCATGAGATGGTATTATGCCATAGGGACATGTGATGAACGACCTAAGAGTGCTGGAATCAATACTTGCGCACAGGGCGCGGCTCAGCCACTAGTAGCTGAGGACAGCTTATTAATCGCTAAGCTCGGTTAAGCTGGCCGGAGTTAGTGGGTATAACACTGGGTTTGGCCTAAGTGAGCCAAAGATAGTGGTTTATTACAGAGGGTGTGGCCTAAGGGCGTCTACCCTAGTTATTGCATGACATGTGTACTGTTGTTGGTTTGATGTATATAATATGTTGAATATCTGGATGTTGGATCATTGGTTTGTCAACTGGTGTTCTTGATTAAGTGAATGCTATGGCTTGATGGATAATTGATTAATGTCTTGTGAATCATTTGGTTATGCTCTATGATCTATTTGATTATCGATATTGATTATGCTATGATGTTATAGTTTTCTTGCTGGGCCTTGGCTCATGGGTGCTACGTGGTGTAGGTAAAGGCAAGGGTAAGATGAGTTGACCATGGGCTGGAGAGCTCTGGGGGCGAGATGTACATTGTCAGCTGCTTGATCGCCATAGTCGGGGGTTTGTACAGGGACGGAAACCTAAAACGTGTATTTTTCCATTAGAGTGGCTTGATTACTTATAAGATATGAAAATTCTGTAATTATGTTGTTTAAACCCTGATTTGGGATCCCATGTACCAGATATTTATCTTAATGAAAATTATTCGATTATAACCAAAATCTTTTTAACCTAATCTGCTTGTGTCATTAGTTTCACATTTTAATTTAAATGACTTGATTAGCAAGTCTCGCACTATTTCAAACACACAGTGTAACGGTCTTGGTTATCCAGGGCGTTACAATTATGTACTAAGATACATTTATGATCTTGTAAATGCACCGAATCCGGCAGAAGTTATCAAGAAGAAAGTATGTTATATTTTATACTCTTTTTTGCTTAAGAAAAACTAGATATAGTATTTAATCATCTAATCTATATCAACTTTTCAATTCTGTAGTGGTTTGACAAAAAAGAATACAATGTCAAAGACGATCTACTCCCACTACAAAGCGATTGGTTACCAAGATTAATGTCATTTATTTATGAAGTCTAATTTTTCATATGTGTAAAATGCTAGCTTGAATTATATGTTAAATGATATTTGTATGTACTTATTATATGTATATACAAACTACTTGTATGATAAGTGAATGTATATAATAATATGTTATCTTTTGATTAGATAATAATTTATCAAATTAGGTATTTTATATTATTATATAAAATTTAGGTATGTGATAATAATTAATAAAATTAGGCAATATAATCATAATTGAAAATATATAGAAGCACGTCCAAAAATAAAATAAAAAAACAAATAGGAAGAAAAAAAGATTTTAAAAAACAACTAAAAATTAGAAAATTGGAAGAGAAAATTCGAGACACATACTAACTATATATATATATATGTTAGCAGTTTTTTAAATAGCCCCACATTACAAATCAAAACATTTAGTAGTTGGAAGCAAAGTTTCAGATATATAAAGATACAACAACACATGTCTATTACTTCAAAATTACATACAATATTTACATAAAAACGACACATATACATATTATTATATGGTAATTCTGCCCTATCCTGGAAGAACGACCTTGTTGGTAAATAAACTCACCATAGCACGTGTTAGCAAGCGAAAGCTACAACTCGCAGGATTCAGATCGCTATTGCATAAAGGGTGTGAGCATACAACATTAACGGTCTGAAACGTTCAAATACTCAAGCACAATTAAAATAATTGTAATTGTTGTAATTATTATCTTTATTGACTTTTAACATTTGTAACAGTCATTATAATGACCAAGCTAGTTTGTAATGTTCACCTAAAACCCTATAAGTAGGTGAACTCAACAACATTTAAAGGGCGTCAAATGATAATAAAAAAAAAACAACAATATTTTGACAGTGGATGCAGGCATGATTCTCGGGTCAAACCACTATAATCTCTCACGTCATTTTTCTTTATTTGCTCACTTTTTTACAATTATTTCAATATTCATACAAATAATTTTATTGACAAAAAATTGTTGTCAACATTTGGTGCTAGAAGGAGTGACCAAAAGAGGATATTGAAAAGCTCAGATTTTTTTTTTTTTAAAAAAGCAACAATTTTCTTGAGGAACAACCAAACCCCGACTCAGTCCAAGATCGACATTCTAAAATATATAATATGCATGAAAAGCTTCTCTGCCCCCAACTCAACCTGATGTCAACAATGAAAGGAGATTTATAGTTTCACTACTACAAAAAAGGTTTTTCTCTGAGGTTTTTTTCTTAATACAATGTGGCTTTTGGGAGTACTGAGAACCGCAGTGTAAATGACTGTAGAGAAAAGTTTTAAAAAAATCGCGGAGAAAAGACGTCATTTTCTCTGTGGTTATGTTAAATAAACTGCAGAGAAAGAATATCTTTCTCCACGGTTATGTTTCTTTCTCCACGATTTATTTAACATAACCTCGGAGAAGGAATATCTTTCTCTACGATTTGTTTAAAATAACTGCGGAGAATTTTCTTTCTTAATTATTTTTGGGCGTGTTTCTATATATTTTCAATTCCGATTATATAATATACCTAATTTGATTAATTATTATTATATACCTAAATTTTATATAATAACATACAACATGTAAAATACCTAATTTGACAAATTAATATCTAATTAAAAGATAGCATATAACATATTATTATATACATTCACATATCATTTCTAATTAAAAGATAACATTTTACATATATATATATAGGTAGTTTGTATATACATACATAAGAACATACAAATACCATTTAACATACAAGTCAAGTTAGCAAGTTACACATATGAAAATTAAACTTCATAAATAAATGAAATTAATCTTGCTAACCAATCGCTTTGTACTGGGAGTAGACCGTCATTGACATTATATTCTTTTTTGTCAAGCCACTACGAAATTGAAAAGTTAATATAAATTAGATGATTAAATACTATATCTAGTTTTTCTTGAGCAAAAAAGAGTAAAAAATATAACATACTTTCTTCTTGATATCTTATGTCGGATTCGATGCATTTACGAGATCATAAATGTATCTTAGTACATAAAATATGAATTCATGACTTTCGTGCTATTTTGGACAAGAACCTCTCAACAATTTTGTAAATGTGCCAATGTATTCATTTTTCGAATATTGTGCGTATACTCTACAAAAATTAAAATTAATTAACTATATATTATACTCTCAACTCTTAAAAATTAACAATGCATACATTAAAATTGAAAAACTTACTTTTCCATAACCTCCTTCATTATTGGTGGAGATTTATGATTTTTCAAAGGGTCCAAAATTATGGTCATCCCCCACATCATTACGAGCACCAACATCCAATGTCGACTAAAACAATAATAAATTATAATTATTAGTACCTATAAATTAGGGAGAATTTCCTCTGTTTCTATAGCATATCCAAAATTATTAGTCCCTATAAATTCAATTCAAATAAAACATACAACAAACAACATGCATAATTTTGTCCATAAACCACCGCAGCACACATAAGTCATAGAACCTACTTCACTGCGATACACATGTTCTAAACCTTCTGTTATCTCTACATCACACAATTTCCATCTCAGAACCTACTTCACTATGGATGAATATCTAATATATTCAAACTCCTCTAACAGTTTGTTATCACATAACAGATTTAGTTCAAGTTGAATTGATACATACCTTTTCTTTGCGCTTTTTCTTTAAGGTTGAAAAAAAAGCACAGAGAAATTCTATATTTGTAGTAGTGTTTACACTATCTCAAGGTGGGAAGTTGGATCCCCATAACCTAGAGGTGCTTGACACAAGGCAGGCAGGCAAGCTGAAGATGCGAGGAAGGCGGACCGAAAACACGAATACTATGTAATATGCTCAAAGAATACTTAGTCATGTTGAAAAGGAATAGTTGCACTAGTAAACGTCTTAAAGAACATTTATGTTTCAAATAGTGAAGAGGAGAGGGAAAATTTCTTACCGAGGGTGCCCCAAAATGACGATCAAGAAATAGAGCTTGGCTTTGCTAGAGTTGGAGAAGAGGTAACCAGGCCAAAAATCATGATCGAACAACTCACATGGGCTATGGGCAACATTTATCTTGGAGGTGCTCTCTTTACTTTTGACAAGATTTCTAAATCGAATATCATGAAACCTGAAGCAAGGGCAGTGGAGTTGGAGCTTAAAACTATGGTGGTAATGGCTATATGGAGGTATCCAACATGAGGGAGACATATCAACATGTTTGGAACGTGGCTATGGAAGAACAATTTTAATCCCTTTTGTTGAAAATATCAAATCATTAGTTTAGATCACAAAGAAGCTCATAGGGACTCTTGCGTTTAAAGTTCAAAACTTCTCGAAGCCATACACGGATATAAAGCATGGAGTCAAATGTGGATCTAAGGCATGTTGATGCCCATCATTGGAGTATCTAGTATTATGATTTGTTAATTATAATCTCCAATTTGTCTTACACAAGTTGGTGTAAAACTGTGGAAGGTTTCACACATGTAGGCATAAAATTTGAGCTTCTATAGTTAGCATAAAAAATTCAACAATTTGGATTTAAATGGATACAATACAATGAGGTATCTAAGCATGTCCAATAAGTTTGAGAATTTTTGGAGTGATTTGAGCATGAAAATGGAGGCCAAAACCAGGGGAATTAGTGGCATGTCGACATGTCGCACAAAACCCTCATTTGAAAATTTCAGTAAGTGGAGGCATGTCACCTCTACTTTGACACATCATCTATTGGGTGGGGACTTCTTGACATGGCAAGTACATTTTCGGCTCCAAAATATAATTTTCAAGGTTTAATCCTATTGGTTAAAGCCTAGGACGATGCTAACATTCTAAATAAGGGTTTAAAGGGTTCAAAGACCTTGTCACACTTTTGAACTCTCTCTCTCTAGCTCTCAAAGTTCACCTGTTTTCTCCAAGACACTCATATGAAATTGCTTGATTTTTGAGTTTCAAGGCTTGTTGTGTCCCAATTCTCATTCTATCTTAAAAAAATCTCAAGTAATCCTCTCTAGTGGTTTGGAATAGAGAATTTGGACAAAGATCGCTATCTTGTGCCAGCCTTGTGTTGATTTATCCTACTTTGTTGTCTATTGAATTGTGTTTATTGTTTTTGTGATTTCTCCATTGTTGATTTATTTTCTCCATCCCCAATAATCAAATTCTTTTATTCATCTATTATGTTCTACAAATTCAACCATGGAGAAATTTTCTTCAATAATCTCTGCTATCAAATTTATGTCGTAAGACTTTGCATGACTTGATCACTTAGATGGTTCAAATTTTGTAAGATGGCAAAACAAGATTAAGTTTATCCCCACCACTCTCAAAATGCCCTATATCTTTGATCCAAATTTGAAGCCACTGCATACACTTAATGAAGATGACTCCATTGAAGTGATTTGTCAAAGGATGAAAGAGAAAGAATACAAGTTTATATGTAGGGGTCACATCCTTAATGCTTTGTCGAATCACCTCTACGATCTCTACACAAATCAAAATCCGCAAAGGAAATTTGGGAAGCTTTGGAGAACAAGTATAAAGTGAAAGAAGAATGTACTAAGAAATTTCTTGTTTCTTAATACTTGGACTTTAAACTTTTTGAAAAAAAGTCTCTTCTTCTCCAAATTCATGAACTTCAAATTATTGTGAACAAGTTGAACACTCTAAAGATGGTATTGTCGAAAGCCTTCCTTGTGGGTGTTGGGGGAGAGTGATATTACACCACCAATATAATAAGAGTCGATGCACAAGACAGAATCCAATAAAATATTAGAGTAGAGAAATGCAAACTCTAGTTGTAGAACAAACTCTTTGATCTTCTTGCAAACTTCAAACCCTAGATAGAACAACACTTGAATCATTTTGATGAAGAAGAATCAACACCAAAGCTTATACATGAGATGTATTAATGCCCAATTATCTATTTCCTAGCCCTTCATGGATGCTTGTGGCTTTCTCTAGTAGAATAGGGAGTTGAGATTGAACAAGCCTCTAAACTTCTCAAGACAAACACTTTCTTGATGAATTTATTGGAGAAAATTTATGATCTTTGAGAGCTAGAGAGAGAGAGAGTTGAAAAGTGTAATCAAGACTTTTCAACTCTAAAGGACCCATTTTATAGTGTAAGCACCGTCATTAAATCTAATCAATATGATTAGAGATTTAAACATATCAATTTGGAGCTAAAAAAACAAAACTTAAATGTTGAGATAGGCGACATGTCGCCTATTCTCTATCTCAAATTGCTTCTTAGCTATTTGGCGACATGACGCTTCCCCATTGCCTAGGGTGCCCAAAATATCCTTAATCACTTCTAAATGATTCCAAACTTTTAAAATAAATTTAGATACCTCATTGTATCACTTTAGACCCATAAAAGTCAATTATTAATGCCTATAACAAAAAATCATATTTTAACTTCAACTTAAGTAAAAAAAAAATCGCTGAAGTGTTTTACACTATATTGTGTAAACACCTTAAGTGTTATATTTAACCAATCTCAATAGTGGGTACCATACTTATCCTAATTAGCTGTTTATTCTAAACTCTATGACTAATCAAAATAAAAATCATATATTATTATGTAAGATTTCTGAGGTGTTTTTGCTAAAGTTATAAAAAGAAAAAGAGTTTTGCATTGATTAGACAAGACAAATCTAAAAGAAATATTGGAAAAAACGAGGTTATAAAATCTAATTATGTGGCAAAATAACAAATAAACAGCTGGCTGGTGTTAAAAGTTCAAGCAAATTGTATATTTCTGCCCTATTAATTGACGTGTGGAATTTTTTTCACTAACTAGTAATTTTGTACTAAATTTTTCTGTAGAAGGTGTGAGATCGAAGAGAAATTTTAAAAATTTACAAAGAGCTCATTTAGAAAAAGTAAGGAAATATATATATTTATCTAAGCAACTAATTATTCAATAATAGACCAAGGGGTAGTACGCATCAAAATGACATATAATCTAAAGAACATAATTTGGTGTCATGCTTTTATCATGGTCTTTTAAATGTATCCTTAAATAAATAATAAATATAATAAAATAATAAATTAGGAAGTTCACAAGAACCACATGTTCCCATAAAAATGAAAGATTGATTTCTTCTGGTACCAAAAAATAAGGACCATTTCTTTATAATACTCATTCACGTAAAGCAATCCTTAAAAAATAAATTGATTAATAATATTTATATAATATATATAGTTCACTGATTAATTTATTCCAACAAAACAAAAATACAAAAGAAAGAATAATGGCCAAAGTGACACACGTTTGCAAAAGAACAGTGGTAAGCACAAAACCAGTCCCACCTGGAAAATACCACCCGCTATCTGTTCTAGACCGTGTGATGGAGAAAAACAACCTGAGGATGGTCTTCTATTACCCGTCAATGAGATCATACCACAATGATGATGATGATGATGATGATCAAACGGTGATAAATGTAGGCAGGCTGAGAGAATCTTTGGCTGAAATGCTCACTAGTTTTCCAGCAGTGACTGGAAGGTTGCAGGAAAATGACAAGAATGGGGAGTGGATGATAAAGTGCAATGACGCAGGAGTAAGGATGGTGGAGGCTAGAGCCCAAGGAAGTGTGGAACATTGGTTGAGTTGTGTAGATAGGGGTCGAGAGCTTAACCTCGTTTATTGGGAGGAGTTGTATCATAAGCCTTATTTTTGGTCCACTTTCTATGTTCAGGTAGATAAATACTTAAAAAAGAAAAGAAATAACAATTATTATTATTATTTGATCTATTATTAGAAACGATTTAATGAAATATATTTTAAAAAGATCAAACATATTATTTTATATAGAATATTTTTTTAGAAGATTGAGACTTATATATAGATACTAGGTAGAAACAACGTGTATTGTACGCTTGCTTAGTTTTAAAGTTTTAAATATTGTCTATAATTTTAATAAAAACGGGTTTAATGTTTTTTTAAAATATATATATATATAATAGAATGAATTATAGTTCTATAGTATATATAAATATTTATATAAATATAACGTTGACATAAATATATAATACAATAATATTTAAAAAGAAATTAATAATAGAAATAAAATAATAATAGAAAAAGTTATAGTATAGAAAGTAGTATACATGCATAAACTATTTTTAGTTTATAATGAATGTCACAATGTCCTTTGGTAAATTCGTTGAAGAAAAAAAGCTTCAATCACTTGATAATAAACAAACTATCATACAAATTTATTAGATAAAAAAAATTATATGTATGATTTTATTATTTTTAAATAAATATGATTTAATTATTTAAAATAATCATAAAATATTTTTAAAATATTATATTTTAATTAATTAATTAATTTATTTTTGTTTAAAGTTATGTTTGTTCTAGTTTTTGAATTTGGCAGTGACAACAAAATATTGTATATTATATATTTAATATAAAATTAAGTTTAAGTTTAATTAAATTTTATTTAAGTTATTAAAAATATGATTTTATTATTTTTAAATAATTATCAGTGTAAAATATCTCAAAAATATTATATTTTAATTTATTTATTTAAGTTTAAGTCATGTTTACAATTTACCTTTAAATATGAGAATATTTTGTTAAATATAAGAATATTTTGTTAAATTACTTGAAAAAAATAAAAATCCCTTAAAATTAAAAAATTTTGTTATCTACACACGTTTATATAGATTATATAGAGGAGATAAATAAGATTTTACTTTAATTGATGTAAATTAGTTAAAATCTAAATGTTAAAATTTGTAGGTTGGAGACTTAAAAAAGAAAAGTCAAATTTATTGTGAATTAGCCTGATTTTTTTATTATAAGTTTAAGTTTAACGAAACTTTTGTAATGCGAATACTTCAAATGGAATAAAATGATGAGCATTTCTTCTTTATAAGTTTAATTTTGATGTAGATTACAGAATTTGAAGAAGGTGGATTAGCAATTGGCCTAAGTTGCATTCATCTACTTGCCGACCTCACTTGTGCAACCATGATCATCAACTCGTGGGCCCAAACAACCTTCTATGGGAAAATGTTAGCCTCATATTTTCACCCATTACCTCCAAGAAAGCTTGGTAATAAAAAATCCAATCACGTTCCTTACACTCCATTGACCAACCACTACAAGTCTACAATTGAAAGGTCCAAGACCATTCCAATTGTCAATACAAAGTACACAACATTGTCCCTTGCATTTGCAGACCACAATGTTCGTGCCTGCATTAATGCGGCCCAAATGATAGATAAAGCCCATCAAATAGGCCCATCACCTTTTGAGGCCCTAGCTGGGCTTTTTTGGGTGTGCATTAGCAAAGCAAAAGGAATAGCGGATAGGCTTCTAAATATGTCTGTGTGTTTGGACATGAGACGTGTTCTAAACGTGGATAAGCGTTTTTTTGGGAATTGCATGGTTTATAATGAAGTCAATCCTAAAGGTGTCCTAGAAAACGACTTGTCGGAAGCTGCCAAGGCAATAGGAGAAGTAGTGGTGAAGATGGACAACGAAGGAGTCATGGATTTGATCGAGTGGCTCCAATGCAGCAAAAAAATAGATGCCCCGTTGATGAACAACTGTGATCTCGTTTGTTCTTATTTAGATGTCGTAGATCCATACTTGGCTGTGTTTGGAGATAAGGTTGCACCTATCCGTGTATCGTATTATGTTGAGCCAGTGTTGGGATTAGGACAAGTATTAATCCTTCCTGGCCCACCAAAGGAAGGCCCACTAAGCAAGGTAGTTATGGTTACACTACCAGAGGATGAACTAATGAGGCTTTGTGAAGATGATCTTCTTCTGAGTTTCTCTCCAACTATTTTAATGGGATTAAATAAAAACTAGCTTCCTTTTCTTATTTATTTATTGATGTATAATGTATGAATCAAAATATGACATGAGGCTTATTAAGCCTACTTAATTTAGTTCACAATCTTATAATCTTGATGCGAAAAATAGTTTATAAGTAATGCTAAGAATATATCTTCCTAGTTTAATGTATCAAACTTTAACTTATCACAAGTGAATAAAGTTGTTAACATTAATTAGTTAAATATTGTTTTTCTCTCACACTTTTAATATTCTATGTTACCTATTTTCAATTTATTACATTTCAAATATAATCATAAAACCAAAAGCTACTTATATGTCAGCAGCATAAGAATAAGAACTAGAGCTACTTAAACGTCCAGTATAAGTATCACATGCAATAGAGAACAATTAATATAATTGGGTTTTTTTAATAATTTTTTCTTGATGTATAATAATAAAAAATATGTTAGAGATAATAAAAATAGACATATAATTTGAATTTACATTTGTTGACCCAAGTTTTAGTCATCCACAAAAACTAAATGAAACAGCTTATGAATTATAAAATGACAAGGATTTTGGAAATTGAACTCAAGACACAATTAAGATTTTCATGTGGTTTGGCTGTTAATGAAGTCTACATCCATGACATACTTTTATTAGATAGAACTTAAAAGAATAAAAAAAAACTGAGTTCATTAAGTTTCCCTCTAAGTATAGGTTGTGGCAACAATTTGATATAATGTTGGTATATCAAATTGAGTGGTAGATTATGCATTTTTGGCCACTTATTTATAGTGAAACTATTTTACAATTGAAATTATAATTCAAATTCAAAATGTGACAAAATAGCTTATTTTCTCTTTTTTTTTTGTTTGTTAGATAAAGCTATTTAAATCACTACACCAAAAGAGGGTTACGACGTCACTTCTATACGTCGGTCCACGCAATAGACCGACGCAATTGCTATATGAGGGACAGTAGCACCGATTATCATTCATAACCAATGCTACAAAAAAATAAAAAACGACGGTTTCCTACCCGTCATTTACACTCTCATCGACGCTAAAGAGTTTTAATCAAAACGTGGGTTTTGATTTTATTGGAAACAACATCGGTTATAAACCAATGCTAACTTGGCAAAAGCGTCGATTATGCACCGACGCTAGGCCCAAATAACATAAACCCATTCCTAACTTTTTGCTCATTCCCTCCTCTCTCTCTCCCTGAAATGATAGGCGAACCAAAGACAACGGCGGCCCTCGAACCCATCCCCTCGCTCATCGAACCCAACCCCTCTCCCATTGAACCCAGCCCCATTCTGACCCTACAAGTGGACCTAAGCCTCTCTCTGCCTCTCTCCGCCCCTCTTATTGCCCCGCATAGCCTCCGCAGCTTCGAGAACCTCCGTAGCTCCGAGAGCCTCCGCCCCTCGCCACCTCCATGTTAGGAAACTCATATAAGATCTTTATTTATTTTCATGTAGTTCTAATATTAAACAAATTAATATGAGATAACCTAGAACATGTTTCTAAAATTGAATTCAAATAGAAATAATGATAAGAATACTTACATTATACGTAGCAGAATGAATGAGTCATTCCTTTAGTTTCTCTAACCCTTGTATCCTTTCAGTCGCAGAGTATTACCAAGAAACTGAACCGATCTTCAATTTTTTTCACAACCTTCCAAAGTATCCTTTGAATCACTTAAACTATGGTGGGCAATTATCAAGACATGGGATAGATACAGAGAGAAGAAGAATAGAAGAGAGAAATTGAGGCTTAGAAAATGACTTATGTTTAGAAAGAATCTAAAACCTATCAGAAACTTGTGTTTCAACTTGTGACTTGACTTCTGTTTTCAACTCTCTCTTAACATTCCTTTTATAGACTCAATTAGGTCATTTATTAAATTAAAAAATCAATAAAATAATAGTCAATTAACAGCCTTAGGTCGAAATTATCATGGGCATTAGGCCCGTGAAATTTCCCATTTGATTATAAGCCCACTGGACTTAAAATCAAGACCTGTATTATTTTCTATTGATTTAATTAATTAAATAATTATTTAAATCCTTTATCAAATTAATTTTTTATAATTTGAACCTTGATTTAAACTTATTTATTAATTTATATACCAATTTATCTTAATTAATAAATCTGCCATAATTTCTCTTTTCTTGTTAAAATTACATAACTCCGTGAAACTATCCAAAATTGACTTGGTCAACTTTGATAATTCTAATTGATAATTAAATCAATTAATTGAGACTATCTAGATGATTTTATCCAAGGTACAGTGGGGACCATGGGCCTATGAAATCAAGCTCCAATAAGTTATCATAAATCTAACAAATAAATTTACTAACTTATTAATTCATCGTGACTCCACTAAAGACTCGGAATTGCACTATTGAATTCATAGAATGCTCTATAACAAATATAGATACGCTATTAATTATCCATTGTTATAACCATAATTGTCACTCAATCCTCTATAGACGGTCTACAATGAGATGAGACTAAAATACTGTTTTACCCCTCATTGTATTTTATCCTTAAAACACTTATTTCCTTGTAAATGATATTTCAGTAAACTAATTTAATTACTGAAATGAGATCTCTATCATTTAACACCTTGAACCAAACTAAAAAGAAACCATCGTTTCACTTCTTCATCAGAAGCTATAGATGTTCATATCTACGATTAACACTCCCACTTAATTATACTACTGAGTTCCCAAGATGTAAGTATGGGCTAGTCCGTAGGATAAGCTGGTAACGAACAAGTCAAAGAACTCAAATAATATAATAAGTTAGAATACTAACCACTCAGAATTGAGATTGAATTGACCTATGGTCAACTATATGATATGACTAGAATAGATAATAATAGTATGTTTACTTATCCTATCAACTGTCAATATCGGTCCAGTCCGATGTAATAAATACATCCGATCTTATATGCTTTGCTAATGTTCTGGAAAGAACATAACACTACAATGTGTAAGTAGATCATATCGTAGATTGGCAAGTCAGTGTAAATCCTGTGCACTGACACGATTTTGAACATATAATCATATTTATATTCTATTGTGATTACGTTACTATAAATACGATTAGCTATATGCTCGGGATTTAATAGAATTTTATATTAAACAAATAATCATGAAAATAAAACATGTGAACTAAGTGATTGACCAAGTCAAAAAATAATTTATATTCTTTTATTGATAATAAATGAGATTACAAAGAAATTTGAGTTTTAATTAGGGCATAAAACCCTAACACTCCATATCTCTGAGAGCCTCCGCCCCTCGTGGCCTCCACAGCTCCGAGAGCCTCTGCCCCTCGAGACCTCCACAAAGGTGAGGATGTGGTTTTTACAATTTTCTTTTAGATTTTTTTTTAATATTGTTAGGTTAATTTTAAGAATTTGAGAATTGTGTAATTGTGAAATTGATAGTTAGGATAAATTATAGTTATGAGAATTTAGAAATTGAGATTTTTGAAGTTGCTGTAATTATGAGATTTGAAAAATTAAATTTGTTTTTAATAAAGTTAGGTTAATTTTTAGAATTGGTATTACAATTTAGAATTGAGATGTGAAATTATGAAATTTAGAAATTAAGAAATTGATAGTTAGGTTAATTTGTAGTTATGAGAATTTAAAAATTGAGAATTGTTAAATTATTATTTTTTAATAAAGTTAGGTTATATTATGAGAATTGAGAAACTTATAGTTTTATGAAAGGTTTATAAAATAATTATGTAATTATTTATAATTTTAAGTTTCAATTGTTGTTAGGTTTGACACTTTTTTTGTGGTTGACTTGATTTGGTGGTGATTCCATTTGAAGGCTAAGCATTTATCTTAAACGAGGTAATTTACTGAAACTTTAATAGTATATATGCATTGAAAGATAAAGTGATATTAAATTTAGTGAAGATAGGTTTTGGGACTATGTGTTGCAGTGATATTGTAATGCCCCAAAATCCCTAATAAGGTTTAGGACCTCGATTAGGAGGCTAGGAGGGCCATAATTGATTTATTATGCTATTAAATGATTATATGCATGTTTATGTGAATTATATTATTATATGATGATAAATGCATGCATATGGGTCCATTTTGAATTATAAGGGCATTTTAGTAATTTGGCCTGTTGACGGCGTAATTATGTATTTTCATGCATGTTGGTGAATTATGAATAATACCACATTATATGTGGATTTGTTCGAGCCATTCGACATGAGATGATCTTTGAATGCAAGTTATCAGTCTAGTCATAAAGGGGTTAATTTCGAGGCTCGGGGTGAGTCTCGGGGTAATTTGAGAATTAGAACATTACTGGGAATTAAAGGGTAATAGGATATGATTTATTAGTATTTGAGGATATTGAGAATAACGGAAATTGGAGGGTGTTAATTATGACTGACGAAATAGGCGGGAAAGGACGATTTTTCCCTTGGTGGCTGTTTAGGGTTTTAATTAGGCTTAGGGGAAATATGGTCTTTTCACCCTAAGGTTATATTTAGCCATTAGAAGGCTGTAGAATTTGTAAAACAGAGCATCATTTCTTCAACTTCTCCCGATCATCTTATTCCCTTCATTTCTCCTTGGATTTTGAAGTTCTTTTGAGGAACCAAGCCTTGAGGGTTTTGGGTTATGTTCTACCATTAAAGAGGGTGTGATTCTGAGATTGAGGTGAGTTTCTAGCAATTAAAACTCTGGTTCTTACCTGGTTTTCCTTTTGGTTTTTCTGCTGGATTTTTGAGTTGGATAATGGGAAATGATGGGAGTTTTTGGCTAGGGTTACTTGGGTTATGCTGCCTAGGGCTTATGTATATGGTATTTTGGTTCATTTGGGAGTTTAATTGAGGTTTGGAAACTTATTTTTCAGGTTGCAAATGGAAAACTCGAAGGAGGAAAAAAACCAGGGCTATTAAGCTTGATCCTAGCGCTACAGCGCCTAAGGGAGGGTGCTACAGCGCTATCCAGGGAAAATCAATCCTGGTTGTAGCGTTGGAGTGCTAGGGGGGTAGCGCTGTAGCGCTACCCTATTTTCCCTGATGCATATTTTGGGCACTTTTGAGGGTTTTTGGCTCGGGGTTTTGATTCCTAAGGCTCGGGATCGAATCTACTCACCGTTTGGGTATAATTCGGGGACCCGGGAGTGAGGTTTTGGTCAAGACCTTTCCATTATTGATTTCATTAATTAGAGGTTATATTTGGTTATGACTAGGTGACTGCTAAGGGATCAAAGGATCGATTGTTCTCAAGGGTCGTTCAATTGTTATTTCTCGCTCGAACCAGAGGTAAGAAAACTACACTCAGTATGTGATGCATGAGAAACATATGATTAGGGCATGACATGAATATTGAATATGACATTGATCAGAGCTTGAGTCTCTATGTTTGTGCATGATCATAACTATGCTAGTGATTGTTAAGTAAGCATGCTGAATGCCCTATATTTGGATATTTGACATATGATATATGTCTGGTTGCGTTGCTTACTTGTGCATGGCACTGACTCATTAGTCAGAATCGACAATGGTGTCGGTATTAACTGTGAAGTTGTGACTCATTAGTCAAGTTCGGTAGCAGTACTGAGCCCTGGTCGTATGGTATTGACTCATAAGACAAGAACGGTCTTAGCATGTTTAATGCAAGTCGATAAAGATTAGATCTAATCGACATCAGCATTGAATGACTCATCATGAGCATTAATGCCGGACCGACCTCAAGTTCGATGAAAACTAAAAGCGCTTGTCTAGCCTATGGCTAGTCACTTAGAGCCAGGGCTAGAAGGCCCAGGTGACTGCATCGTCACATGGCTATGGGTGCTGAGCCCATGTAGTGACTCACTCATCAGTCACTCATCTGGTTTAAATTAGTGACTTACTCATCAGTCACTCATATGATTAGGGCTATACGCCCCATCATGGTTAACAGAACCTCAAGTGTTAAATCTCTCATTTGATTAGGGCTATAAGCCCCGTCGTGGCTAACAGAACCTCAAGTGTGAAATCACTCATCTGATTATGGCTGTACACCCCATCATGTTTAACATAACCTCAAGTATTAAATCACTCATCTGATTAGGGCTACACGCCCCATCATGGTTAACAGAACCTCAAGTGTTAATTCACTCATCTGATTAGGGCTATAAGCCCCATCATGGTTAACAGAACCTCAAATGTTAAATCACTCATCTCATTAGGGCTATAAGCCCCGTCATGGTTAACAGAACCTCAAAGTGTTAAATCACTCATCTGATTAGGATTGACTTGATAGTCATCCATTCAGGAGGGTAGGATCCCCCATCATTATCTGAACCTATTTGCATGCATGAATAGGGATATTATTGCTAGGCATGCACATTATGATTAGTAACATGTTATTACTATTCATGAGCATATTGAGTTTTCATGTTAGGCAGCTGTTCAATGAAAGATATTACTGTGATACAACCAAGACTGCTAAGATGAATGAGTTTAGGAACCTGGTTTAGGGAAATGCAACAGTAACAGAGTATGTTATTAGATTTGATGGGTTGTCCAAGTTTTCTTTTTATATGGTACCCACGGATGCAGCTCGAAAGGAAAGGTTTATTCACAGGTTGAATTTTAGGATAGCTCATGGTGTTAGAGTTTCCCCAGTGCATGAAATTTGTACCTATGCTCGGGTGGTAGGGAAGGCTCTTGCTGTTGAAAGACAGGAAATGAGACTATAAAGGAAAGTGCTGGAGAGCATGGAGCTCAAGTAGTGGCACCTCCATTTATTGGAGCGAGTACGGAAAAGAACTGGAGGACTTATCCAATATGCACTCGGTTCAATGTAAGAGGCGTCATTTGGGAGAATGCCGAGTAAAGGCATGTTTCTTATGTGACATGGTTGGGCATTTCAAGAAAGATAGCCCAAAGCGAAGGAAGGATGAGCAAAAAGGGATGGACATATTGACTCCAGCTCGAGTGTTCATTATGAATGAGTCAGATTCAGAGACTGAGACTGAGGCTGGTTCCTCAGGGATGGCAGATCAGCTTTCTAGTTTTGATTTTGTATTATGCTAACTGATTTTGGCACCATGTTGTTTCTTTACTAGTTGTATATAAGGAGGCATAGAGATGATATGCAGATTGCATGATTATGTTGTGGTGAGCTAGGTTGTGGTGAAGAGAAGACTCATCAATTGATATGATAAGGTTGGTTATGATTGATTTCGAGATGATCCTGGATTTGGATTGGTTAGCCAAGGGTGAGTCTATGCTAGATTGCAAGGAAAGGATAGTAACTCTTGGGTTTGAGAGTGGGAAGCCCTTGTGATAGTTGGGACTGTGCATGGATTTGGTATGTTGATGACATCTGTATTTAGAGCTAGAGATTTATTGCAGGAGAATGCATAGAACTCTTAGCTAGTGTGGTGGATACCACTTAGGTTGTGTCAGTGGGATCAGGACAAACTGGATTAGTTTGTGAAGTTCTGGATGTATTTCCAGGGGATTTGTCAAGATTACATTTACATAAAGATAGAATGGTGATTGGATTGGTGCCAGGAATGGAATCAGGTCTAGGGCACTGTATTGAACAACTTCAGCAAAGTCGTAAGAACTTAAGATTTAGTTATTGGATAAGGTGGTATTCTCCAAAGTGGATCTTTGATCTGGTTAGTACCAGCTAGAGATCAGGGCGAAGAATATGCAAAAGATTGTTGTTATATTAGATAAGAGCACTGGGAATTAGATTAATAGAGTATTCAAGGATTATCTGAATTAGATTTGTGATCATCTTAATCGAGGGTATTGTGGTATACTCTTAGTTGGAGATTGTCAAGGCCAAGGAATGCCTTAGAAGGCAAGAGTTTCCTTGGATGGGCAGGATATTATATGTGCTTTGGGAAAGAGTTTTGAGTCTTCTTACAGATCATAATCAATTCGCAGGTTGTTATGACACCTCAGCGACATGGAAAAAGGGATTGCCTATGCATCATGTTGGTTAAAGGATTTGACCAGAACTAGAGTAGAGTTTCTGGTGGGCCAGGTGGCTAGTTTTATGCTTGAGTTTACTCCTTCAGAGAGGATCAAAAGGAAAGACCGTTAAGTGAACCACATATAGGAAAATTGAGGGGAATGTCTTAGCTGGATTAGCTAAGGATTATACAGTGTCATGTATGAGTTTATTGTGATATAAGGATCATACTTGGGATTCGATGGACACTGGGATTAAATGGGAGATTCTGGATGAATCTCATACTGCTTTCTTATTCTCTTCATCCAGGCATCAAGAAAAGGTACTAGAGTTTGAAAACTTTATATTGATGGCTTGGGATGGAGAGGGGCGTAACAGAATACATAATGGTATATGTGACAAATTTCTTAACCTGTTAACAGGTCAGGATATAGTATCAGAAATCAGTAAAGCCATTGCAGCCTTTGAGTATTTTATAATGGAAATAAGGAAATATCGCGATAGGTTTCGCGATGGGGCTGCCCAAGATAGTGGGTCAACGTGAATTGGTTTGGGTCATTATGGACTAGTATCTAAAGTGAGTTCACTTCTATCAGTAAGGAAAAGTAACATAGCTGATCAACATTCAGATTTTTGTGTGAAAGAGGTAGTATGCATTCATGAAATTCAAGGTTTATCTTATCAAATGTGGACTCAGTTTTATTTCAAAGTCTTGAGGAAGGTTGCAGAATGCCATGAGTATATAGATGGAATTTAGTACAGGTGATTATCCTCAGACTGATGGTAAATCAGAGAGAGTTATCCAGTAGGAGAGGGGTACTCTATGAGATGAGGTATGATAGAGAATGTTTATCACCCATTCATTGGAATAAGATGGGTGAGATGTTATATCTGGATCCTCAGGTAGTTCAGGGGACCATTGAGATTATTAGAGGTTAGAGCTTGGATGTTCACTTCTCAGAGTAAATGGAAAAGTTTTGATGAATTGACAAGCAGGAACATGGAGTTCCAAGTATAAGATTTTATCTTCCTTAAAGTATCACCATGGAAAGGGGTGAGGAGATAAGGGCAAGTTGAGTCCTAGAATAATATGACCGTTCAAATCCTGGATAGGATTGGTCAGGTTGCCTTTGGATCGGCCTTAGTTTTGGCACTGTCAGTTGCACACAATGTATTTTATATTTCCATGTTGAGGACATGGATTAAAAGAAACTCATGTGTTGAGTTATAAGAATCTGAAGATTGAGGCTAAGTTATCATGTGAGGAGTAGCCAGTTCAGATCTTAACAGAAAGAATAAGGTTCTGAGAAGCAAAATTGTACCTTGGGTTAAGGTATGATTCAGAAACAGTGAGGTCGAGGGAACGACCTAGGAAACTAGAATAAGTTGTGCGAAATTTATATTCCGGGTGGTTCAGATAAATTTCGAGGACGAAATTTCTGTAAGGAGGGGATAGTTGTAATGCCCCAAAATCCTTAATAAGGTTTATGACCTCGATTAGGAGGCCGTGAGGGCCATAATTGATTTATTATGATATTAAATGATTATATGCATGTTTATGTGAAGTCTATTATTATATGATGATAAATGCATACATATGGGTCTAGTTTTAATTATAAGGGCATTTTGGTAATTTGGCTCGTTGACGACGTAATTATGTATTTTCATGCATGTTGGTGAATTATGAATAATACCACATTATATGTGGATTTGTTCGAGCCATTCGACATGAGATGATCTTTGAATGCAAGTTATCAGTCTGGTCATAATGGGGTTAATTTCTGGGCTCGAGGTGAGTCTTGGGGTAATTTGAGGATTAGAACATTACCGGGAATTAAAGGGTAATAGGATATGATTTATTAGTATTTGAGGATATTGAGAATAACGGAAATTGGAGGGTGTTAATTATGACTGACGAAATAGGCGGGAAAGGACGATTTTTCCCTTGGTGGCTGTTTAGGGTTTTAGTTAGGCTTAGGGGCAATATGGCCTTTTCACCCTAAGGTTATATTTAGCCATTAGAAGGCTGTAGAATTTGTAAAACAGAGCATCATTTCTTCACCTTCTCCCGATCATCTTCTTCCCTTCATTTCTCCTTGGATTTTAAAGTTCTTTTGAAGAACCAAGCTAGGGAAACAAGCCTTGAGGGTTTTGGGTTATGTTCTAGCATTGAAGAGAGTGTGATTCTGAGATGGAGGTGAGTTTCTAGCCATTAAAACTCTGGTTCTTGCCCTGTTTTCATTTTGGTTTTTCAGTTGGATTTTTGAGTTGGATAATGGGAATTGATGAAAGTTTTTGGATAGGGTTACTTGGGTTATGAGGCCTAGGGCTTGAGTATATGGTATTTGGGTTCATTTGGGAATTTAATTGAGGTTTGGAAGCTGGTTTTTCAGGTTGAAAATGGAAAACTCGAAGGAGGGAAAAAACCAGGGCTGATTAGCCGGATCCTAGCGCTAGCCAGGGTAAATCTATCCTGGTTGTAGCGCTGGGGTGCTAGAGGGGCAGCGCAATAGCGCTACCCTGTTTTCCCTGATGCATATTTTGGGAACTTTTGAAGGTTTTTTGCTTGGGGTTTCAATTCCTAAGGCTTGGGATCAAATCTACTCACCGTTTGGGTATAATTCGGGGTCCCGGGAGTGAGGTTTAGGTCAAGACCCTTCCATTGTTGATTTCATTAATTGGAGTTTATATTTGGTTATGAATAGGTGACTGCTAAGGGATCAAAGGATCGATCGTTCTCAGGGGTCGTTAATTTGTTATTTCTCGCTCGAACCAGAGGTAAGAAAACTGCACCCAGTATGTGATGCATGAGAAACATGTGATTAGGGCATGGCATGAATATTGAATATGAGATTGATCAGAGCTTGAGTCCTTGTGTTTGTGCATGATCTTAATTATCCTAGTGATTGTTAAGTAAGCATGTTGAATGCCCTACATTTGGATATTTGACATATGATATATGTTTGGTTGCATTACTTACTTGTGCATGGGACTGACTCATTAGTCAGAATCGGCAATGGTGTTGGTATTAACTGTGAAGCTATGACTCATTAGTCAAGTTCGGGATTTGTACTGAGCACTGGTCGTATGGTATTGACTCATAAGTCAAGAATGGTCTTAGCGTGTTTAATGCAAGCCGATAAAGATTAGATCTAATCGACATCATCATTGAATGACTCATCATGAGCATTAATGCCGGACCGACCTCAAGTTCGATGAAAACTAAAAGCGCTTGTCTAGCCTATGGCTAGTCACTTAAAGCCAGGGCCAGAAGGCCCAGGTAACCGCATCGTCACATGGCTATGGGTGCTGAGCCCATGTAGTGACTCACTCATCTGGTTTAAGTTAGTGACTCACTCATCAGTCACTCATCTGGTTTAAATTAGTGACTTACTCATCAGACACTCATCTGATTAGGGCTATACGCCTTAGCATGGTTAACAGAACCTCTAGTGTTAAATCACTCATCTGATTAGGGCTATAAGCCCCATCATGGTTAACAGAACCTCAAGTGTTAAATCACTCATCTGATTAGGGCTATACGCCCCATCATGGTTAACAGAACATCAAGTGTTAAATCACTCATCTGATTAGGACTACACGCCCCATCATGGTGAACAAAACCTCAAGTGTTAAATCGCTCATGTGATTAGGGCTATAAGCCCCATCATGGTTAACATAACCTCAAAGTGCTAAATCACTCATCTGATTAGGATTGACTTGATAGTCATCCATTCAGGAGGGTAGGATCCCCCATCATTATCTGAACCTATTTGCATGCATGAATAAGGCTATTATTGCTAGGCATGCACATTACGATTAGTAACATGTTATTACTGTTCATGAGCATATTGAGTTTTCTTGTTGGGCTTTGGCTCACGGGTGTTATGTGGTGCAGGTAAAGGAAAAAGAAAGTTGGACCATCCTTCAGTTGGAGAGCTTAGGTGACGATGTGTACATATGCGGCTGCTCAACTGCCACAGCTGAGGGTTGAAAGAGGAACTAGGGTTAAACCCTATTTTGCCGGTTAGGTCGGCTGGTTGTATATATTTTCTTGTAATTAACCTTTAAATTATATTTTTGGGATCCCAATGTATACAGTAAACGTTTTAGTGAAATGTTATATCTTAACCAAAATTGTTAACCCTAAATCGCTAATCATACTTAGTTACACGATTATGGCCAAATGACTCGATTAGCACTGCAACGGTCCCTGGAGTTTAGGGAGTTACAGATATAAGGTTGGAATTATGCATGTTAATTGATTGTTTGATATTTGTGTATTATATGTTGTGTATAGGTACTTTTTGAAATTGGGAAATGTTGTAGAAATAGGGGAAATGATGCCCAATTTTTTTCAAGATAATAACATTGATAGTTATGCATGTTTGATATTGATTGATACTTATGCATGTTGATTAATTGTTTGGTTTTTGTGTATTATATAATGTTTATATGTACTATTTGAATTTGGGATATGCTATAAAAATAGGGGAGATGCTGCCCAATTATTTTTTTATTTAATAGATATATATTTTTAATAGAGGAGTCTTTGCTAAAATTTGAATTTTTTTGGCTTGTTTGTTTTTTTCCTTAGCAAATTGACAGTGAATAGAGATTGGTTATCTTTGGATAGGTTATCAGTGGAATATAGGGAAGGTGTTGAGTCTTTCTTGCAGGTTTGTGCAAGAAATTTAGAAAATCTCAATTTTGTTCCTTGTGTGTGTCTTAAGTGTGGTAACATTATGAAGATTAAGCTTATTATAGTGAATGAACACTTATTAAGGAGCGAGATAGACAAGAGTCATAAGGTTTGGTTTTTTCATGGAGAAAATAGTTAATCTTATGGATGAAGGAACCTCTAAGAAGGGTAAGGATGTTGATTTAGATTATGAAGATGATTACATTGCAGAAATGATTGAAGATGTACTATATGAATCCCATGTGGACCCAGTGAAATTTCAAAACATCTTAGAAGATGCTGATAAACCTACATACCTTAACTATAAAAGGTTCACTAAATTATTGACCCTCATTAGGTTGTATAATTTGAAGGTCAAACATGGTATTTTTTTTATAAGGGTTTCTCAAAGGTACTTTTTTTCTTAGGATAATTATTACCCGAAGATAATGTGTAATATCCAGACACACATTTTCTTTATGGTTTAATTAAATTTATTAATTATTATTTTAGTTACTTATTTTTAATTTAATTATTTAATTTAATTATTGTCTTGTTTACTTGTTTAATTAGTTGTCACCTTATCTACTATAATAGTTGTTCTTTATTTATTTATTGGTGTAGCTATTTATTTACCTTTATTTTATTTGCTTATTTATGTCTTGATTTAATTATATGTTAATGTGTTCACATGGTGTGTATGCATGGAGCCTTGGCGTGTAATAGAGAAGGAAGAAAGAGTATTTAAGACATAATTTCTATGTAGGGAAATGGTATTAAGAAATAAGAAGAAATGAATCAAAGTTATAGAAGATGAGGTGATTTGGAAATAAGAAATGACTAGATGATGAGTGTACAAATATCTAGGGATTTTCCCTATGAATTTCGAAATTTAAGGTGTATCTATTAGAGATTTTGTTGCCAACCCTTGACCCAGCCTCAGTGAAACAGTCATAACTTGAGCTGTCAATATCCAATTTAGAGGTTAATTGTAACGCCCTACTTTCTTAGAGCCGCTACTAAGTGAGTTTAAAACGTGCAATTAACTTGCTAATCGATGTTTTAAGACAAAAGTGTAATTAAACCATAAACATATTCATATACTTTTAAAAAAATTCCATTCATTGAAAATCATAAAACGTTTAACATTTGGGATCCCAAAATACTGTTTAGGAATATTTACAACTAAAAAATATAACTAAAGTCGGCTAAACGAAAAAATCTTGGTTTAGTACAATCATCTCCCAAAAATACCCCTTGCCGTGGCAGCTAGGCAGGCCAAACATGTACGCGTCGCTTCACGCTCTCCGTACTCATGGTTGGTCGACTTTCCCATAGAGCACCTGTGAGCCGAAGCCCAGCAAGAAAACTCACACAAGCAGATAACATATGCATTTCTATCATTCAACATACAAATAAACCGCCAATGGGCTAAACACATACGACCATGCCATCCCAGGCACTTTACCAGGCCCTGGGTTTGCGGTCTACACCGTGAGGATATCCCAGGTATCCTTTAGGGTCTCGCCCTGGCAACTCGCACTCTGTGTGCTAAACGCTGCTCCCGGCCCGTTGCCGTACTCGACCTTGCCGTTCTTAGCCATCGCCATTCCTGACCCTTGCCGTTCTCGGCCTTTGCCATTCTCGGCCTTTGCCGTTCATTCACATATATGCACACAAAGCATAATTAAACAAATACTTAAACATGAAGCACAATCAATGGGGCTACGCCTTGCAACACAATCATTTAGGGCCGTGCCCTGCAACACAAACTATAGGGCCTCGCCCTGCTCTACGGGTACAACAGTTTTCTTACCTGTGTCCCAAGCTTTTCAAGCACTGATGTCCCGAGCACAGTCCCCTAGCCCGAGCCTCGCTGGAACCCTAGTCACAACGCATCAACAATATCCATCCATCAAGTTCTAACCCATTAAATAACTTTGGATCGTAATTCTAGTCTCCGAGACCTTGAATTCTATCAATCCGGGTGATAAAATTCATCCCGAGCCTTAACTTTTGGATTCCAGAGCCTAAAACCTCCTTAGAGCCCAAAAGCACACTAAGCACCGCGGCCCCAAGAACCTATGTCGCGACCCCATGCTCACCCAGAGGCCCAGCCTCTTTTTTTCCCACACGCGTTGCGGTCCTGCCTGTAGGGCGCCGCAGCGCGCCTCCACTTTCAAGCCGCCCAAAGTTCTAAAGGGTTGCGACTCAGCAAGAACAATGCCGCGGCCCGACCCCTCGAACCCAGAAAAATCCTCCATTTTTCTACCAAAACCAAGCCAATCTACCCCTCAAATAAACCCAACAACTTAGTTTAATCATTCCAAAAGTTCCACTATGATTCTAGCAGCAAAACCTAACAAACTCTAGCTTTAAAACTCATCAAACCCAAAATTCAATCTTCAACTTCAACACCTCAAAAGAACTAAGAAATCAACCAATAACCACTGAATTAACTAGCTAAAATCACAGTTTGATGCTTACCTTAGCCTCTGCTTGAATCCACAAAGTGATGCTGAGTTAATCCCCAAGTCTAGAGCTCAAATTCTTGCTTAATTCCCAGCTTTTCCCTTGGTTTGGCTTAGAGAGAAAATGAGAGAGAAAGGGAGAAGTGTTTGGGTCGGTTTAGAGAATTTTGAATGTTTCTTATGTTTTGTTTTATTTAACTTAGTCTCTAAGGTTACCTCAAGGGCTCGGGGTACCAAAAACGTCCCCGAGGGCAAAATGGTAAATTTCCCCAATATTCCCTCCTAAACATTCTATCTTCAAATATATCTCCAAATATTTATTTCCATAATCCGATAGCCCTATAAAACGCCTAATGCCCGAAATACCCCTCGACTCGCCCCAAGTCGGGTATTCGACCCCGTTGTGACTTTCTAGCTAACCGCTCCCTAGGACTGTCTCAGATCGTGCAACACAGATATATTACAATATTCAAAATTATTACATTTATGCCCTCAACGGGCTAAATTTACAAACATCCCCCTAATAACCAGATGGGACCCACATGCATATTTAATTCACCTAAACATGCATCTCTAATCACATATTCATTAAATTCACATATTAACACAATAAATCACTTATTTCCCTCCTGGCATGCTAATCAAGGCCCAAAGCCTTATTAGCGAATTTGGGATGCTAAATTCATAGTTCTCTTCATTAAATTTTAGAGGTCATAAGTTTATAATGGTCTATGGTGCAAAATTGTGATGGCTAGGGTTTATATACTTCAAAGGAAGATGGGCATAAAAGGGGGTTCGACCACCACAGTACTAAGGAGGTACCTTATATATATATTTTTCGATGTGAATTCTTTCTTTATAAGCATGTGATCTTGGCTGGGATTTATTTTTTTAAGAATAGTTGTTTTGGAGTCTGTTGGAATGCATGGCCCATGCAAGGGGCATGTGGCACAATTATGGGAATTCTATTATATTTTGGATTAAGTTTGATGCCTATACCTTTACGGTAATAAGTTATCAAAGGTTATTGTTTTTATGGTGATATTTTATTAAGGTTATTATTATTATTATTAGTATTATTATTATTATTTTGATGATAAGTCCTGACCATTAAGTGAGACTATTCCCTCAAGGAATCTCCATCTCTCTCTCACACCAAGGTAAGGAGGTTAAACATGTTTGCTTGAATGTTAAAGTTTATGGAATGCATGTTGTATGATAATGTTTCAAGGCATGTACTTGGGAAGGTGAAAGGTGGACAAAGGTAGCCACAATGTTGACCATGGAGGTCGTAGAGAAGACCATAAGTGCTTCCTCAGAGTTATCTCTCCCATTTACATGCATAGTGTGCGCATAGGTTTTCTGTATGATGATGTTTATGATGATGATGATGCTATGACTTGTTATGATATGAGTTTATGGTTTGGATTTATGAGGTTTACTTTATGTTGATGTTTGGTTTGATTCCTCTTATTGGGCTTTAGCTCACCCCCTTTTCCCTCTCCATAGGCAAGAACTGAGTATGTGGTGGTATGGTGAGCGGAGACTGTTCCAAGAAGATGCATGTGCTCTGTGAGGGGACCCCATGGACGACGACGATCCTATGAATACCATACTTTATTATTTGTGTTATGAAATATATTTATTTTATGTTGGGACATATTTCATTTAAATTGCATGTTTTGGCTTTATCTTTTATGAAGCTCAGCTCTGGAGCATTAATAAAGACTATTTTCCTTTAAATTTAAATTTTTTATTCAAAGAATATGTCCTAGTTAAATTAGGGTGTTACAAGTTGGTATCAGAGATATGTTATTCATCAAGAACTCAAAACTCTCACAGAATACATGCACAAGATTGGAAGGAACCTAACTCATCATTTTAAGTTGTTTTATTGTATGATTTTCTTTGTAATATATTTATTATTATGTGTAGTTTGAGCTAGAATGGAAACACCTAGAGATGTCATCTTTAAGGAGATCAAAAACATTCAAAAGATAGAAGAAGACCTGGATGGTAATTGTCCATTGATTAGGATCTCTCGTCAAGTTATGGAAGTCAACTATGCAATGCAAAAGATTATATACCAAAGATGAGCCTTAGTCATAGGAAAAGATAAATACCTAATGCTTAGGGCTACCATTAAGGATCCTAGAGCCAGAGAAAAGAATGAATCTTTATAGACAGAAATAATGGGCAATCCTATAGAAGACATAGATAGGTATCCGGTTCTTGTCGGAGTAAACAAAGTGAGAGTTACAACCAAAGAAAAAGCAGGCGGATCTAAGTCCAAGGGTATCAATTTTATAGAATACTACCTTACCTTGGAGTCGTGTGAGAAAGTGACAAAGACCATACCAAATATTCCACTATAAATCTTTTGGGGAAACCTAAACCTAGATTACCCAAAGACCAATGAAAACCTATTCATGGAAGAAGCTGATGGGGAATAGATTAGACACCCAGCAATTTAAGTTCATTTTTGTTTTTGTTTTCTTATTCGATGTATTGAACCTTGGTTTCTATTATTGAATAAATGAATCAATTGTTTTTTTCTTTATTTTATTTTAAAATTTTTCTCATTTTTTAAAAATTAATTTGTGTATCGTACTATATTACAATGGCACCGAGAAGAGCGACGTGGGCCGTAACTGGCAGAGGAAGACGAAGGGGAAGGGGAAGGGGAAGGGGAAGGGGAAGGGGAAGAAGAGCAAGTAATGCCCCTGCTAACATTCTTAATGCCGCTGGTGCCCCCGATGTTGCTAATGCCCCCGGAAATCCAGCGGAGCCAGAAATCGAGGTTCCTCAGGCAGAGATAGCTAGGCTGTGGAAACAACTAAGGCTATGAGATGTGGAATTAGCTAGAGCTGGAAGAGGGAAATCTCCGGCACAAGTGCCACGACAGCAAATGCCTATTGGACAGCCGTTATGGCATGGAGGACACTTGGTGGTGCTTGTATACGAATGATTCAGGAAGTAGCATCCGCATAACTTTGAAGGGAATGCCAATCCTATCGAAGCAAAGGAGTGTCTTAGGACGGTAGAATCTATTTTGGAGCACATGCATCTGAATGACGAGGACAGGGTGTCCTACGCATCACATTTGCCAAAAAAAGATGCATGAATTTGGTGGGATATTGTAAAGAAAACTAGAGAAGTGACCGCCATGACTTGGATTGAATTCGTAAAAGTTTTCAATAAGAAGTACTTTAGTGCTTCAATTCTAGAAGAAAAGGTGGATGAGTTCGTAGCTTTAACTCAAGGAAACTCCACAATGACATAATATGCAATGAAATTTTATTGACTGGAAACATTTGAAAGGATATGGTGCCTACTGAGACCCTAAGGATTCAACGGTTCATGAGAGGGTTGAAGGCAATGATTACCAGAGACGTCAAGTTAACCACTATTGGAGTTATGATGTATGTGGAGACATTGGAACATGCGCTCAAAGCGGAACGCGTGGAGGAACAAATTTGGAAGGAAAGTGTTGCTAGGATGGAAGCCAAGAAAGGAAATTCTGGGTCTGGAGATTGGAGGAAAATTCTGGGTCTGGAGATAAGAGGAAGGCTCAGGACAACCAAAATTAGGAAGGGAATAAGAAATAGAATGGGGCAACGAGCAGCAGTCAAAACCCCATTACTGAAGTGCCAACTTGTCCAAAGTGCAACCGCAAGCATTGTGGGGAATGCCGAGCTAACACTCGAGCCTGCTACAAGTGTGGACAAGAGGGTCATATAAAGAGAAATTGTCCCCAAATGCAAGCTGAGAATGGGGGACAGCAGAAGAATGACAACTTGGTACCAGCTCGGGTGTTTGCACTAACCCAAGGTGAAGCGAAGGCTAGCAATACTATTGTAATAGGTCAGATTTCTGTTGCTTGTACACTTTGTAGAGTTTTATTTGATTATGGAGCTACACATTCGTTTATTTCTATGAAAGTGGTTGTTAGACTAGGAGTACCCTATGAAACTTTTAGGGAGAATTTTGCTATCACATTACCATCAGGAGAGGTGATGTTGTCAACTAAGTGGTTAAGGTCTATTCCAATCATGATTGTGGGTAAGGAATGCCCAAGGCACTTAGTGGAACTTGACATGATGGACTATGATGTGATTCTCGGGATGGACTAGCTAGCAAAGTACGATGCAACCATCAACTGTCGGAAGAAAACAATGGTATTCAGATTGCAAGAGGGTGAGCAACTCATCTTCATGAGAGAAGCGTCGAGACTCCAAACACCGATAATCTTGGCATTAAAGGCTTGAAGGATGCTGGTGCAAGGATGTCAAGCATTTTTGGCAAGCATAGTCAACACCAACAAGGATTCACAGTTGAGGACGATGGATATTCAAATCGTGTGTGAGTTCCTAGATGTATTTCCAAAAGATATATCCGACTTGCCGCCAAATAGAGAAATCGAATTCGTGATTGAGTTCGCACCAGAGACGCCACCTATTTCCAAAGAATCCTATCAGATGGAACCAATGGAGTTATAGGAGCTAAAGACACAACTACAAGAGCTATTGGATAAAGGATTCACAAGGCCAAGTTACTCTCCCTGTGGCATGCCACTACTTTTCGTAAAGAAGAAGGACGGGAGCATGCAAATGTGCATAGACTATAGGGAGCTCAACAAGGTGACAATTAAGAACAAGTACCTTCTACCCCAAATTGATGACCTATTTGATCAACTACAAGAAGCTGTAGTGTTCTCAAAGATTGATCTATAGTCAGGGTATCATCAGTTGAAAGTGAGGGAAAAAGGACATTACTAAGACTGCGTTTAAGAATCGGAACGGGCACTATGAATTTTTAGTAATGTCGTTCGTACTCACTAATGCCCCAGAAACCTTTATGGATTTGATGAATCGAGTATTCAAGGAATTTTTGGACAAGTTTGTCGTGGTGTTCATTGATGACATCCTCATATACTCAAAATCCAAAGCGGCGCATGAAGAACATCTAAGATTGACACTAAGGAGATTACAAGATCACAAGTTATTTGCTAAGTTCAATAAATTCAAATTTTTGTTGGAGAAAGTAGCCTTTTTATGCCATATCGTGTTAAAGGACGGAGTTTCAGTGGATCCATCCATGATTGAGGCTGTGAAAGATTGGCCTTAGCCAAAGAATGCGCCTGAAGTTAGAAGTTTCTTGGGATTGGCGGAATACAATAGAAGATTTGTCGAAGGATTTTCTAAGATTGCAACGCCCTTGACGGATCTAACTTGCAAGCAATAGAAGCTTGTTTGACTGAACAATATGAAGAGAGTTTTCAAAGTCTGAAAGAAAGGTTGATATCTGCTCTAGTTTTATGTGTGCAAACAGGAGAAGGGCAGTTTGTGGTATACTAGGACACCTTTAAGAATGGATTGGGGTGTGTATTGATGCAAGAAGATAAAGTGGTGGCCTACGCCTCGAGACAACAAAAGGGGTATGAGCAAAGGTACCCTACTCATGACTTGGAGTTGGCAGCCGCAGTTTTTCGTCTTAAGATCTGGAGGCACCATCTTTATCAAGAGAAGTGAAAAATCTACACATACCATAAGAGTTTAAAGTATTTCTTCACTCAGAAGAAGTTGAACATGAGGCAACGAAGGTGGTTGGAGCTTGTAAAGGATTATGATTGCGAGTACTATGCCACCCATGAAAGGCCAACGTAGTGGCAAATGCTCTAAGTAGGCCCAGTTATGGAAGCGTCTCGACACATAGAGGAATAGAGATGCAACTATAAAAGGACATTGTTAGGGAAGGAATCGAGCTAGTGATTGGGAGTATGTCAGGCCTTACCCTACAATCGACCTTATTGGAACAGATCAAGGAGAAACAAAAAAGTGATGAGGTGCTAGTAAAGCTAGAAGCGTTGATTCAAAAGGATGGCGACAGTAATTTTACAATGTATTGTGGGGGGATTGATGCGTTATAAGGACATAATATGTGTGCCCGATGACAAAGAGATTAATGACAGCATCATGAAAGTGGCACACACTACACCATATTCCCTACACCCTGAGTCTACCAAGATGTATAATGACCTGAAGACGTTATATTGGTGGCCGGGAATGAAGAAAGACATAGTTGAATATGTTGCTAAATGCCTGACTTGCCAACATGCCGAGCATCAGAGACCAGTCAGTTTGTTACAACCTATAAGTATCACATAATGGAAATGAAAAAACATAGCCACAGACATTGTGGCCAAGGACCACAAAGCAACATGACTCTACATGGGTAATTATCGATTGACTCACGAAGTCGGCACATTTTCTTCTAGTCAAGACAACTTATATTGTGGATCAGTATGCATAGTTGTATGTAAAGGAAATTGTGCGACTTCACAAAGTACCAAAGTCTATCATATCAGATAGAAGTTCAATTTTTACCTCAAATTTCTGAAAGAGTCTACAAAGGGCCATGGGTACGAGACTGAAGTTTAGCACCGTATTTCATCCTCAAACTGATGGGAAATCTGAGGGGACAATTCAGATCTCAGAAGACATGGTAACATCATGTATGCTTGACTTTTTCAGAGTCCTGTAGTCACTACCTACCGCTAATGGAGTTTTCTTATAACAATAGTTACCAGAAAACTATTGGGATGACACCTTACGAGATGCTTTATGGACGAAAGTGCTGGTTACCTCTTCATTGGGACGAGATATGTAACGTCCCGAATTAGTTACTAAGGCTGAGTGCCTGGAGGGCATAGTTGGATTAACATATGAAATTAATTGATTAAATGTGTGACTACATGGCATACGTGATTTATATGATAATATGAAGATTTATGCATGTTTATGAGTATTAAATATTCATGTGGGCCCGTTTTTGTTAATAAGGGCATATTTGTAATTTTAGCCCGTTGGGGGCATAAATGTGATTGTATGTGTTAAATGATTGGGACCACATTATTATGTGGATATATTCGCAGTATTCGACTCGAGGCGATCCTAGTGAGCGGTTTAGCAGAATAGTCTAATACCCGGCTCGGGGTGAGCCTAGGGGTATTTTGGGAAACTTAACGTATATTCGGGATTTAATGGTTAACGAATAATTATTTGGTGATTAGTTGGGCACGTTGGGATTAATTGGGAACTTATAGGACCACTTGAGGATTAGTGGGAATTATGGTAAATGACGGGTTTTCCCTTAAGGGCAATATGAGGCTAAGGATAAGTTAGAGGGTACTTTAGTCTTTTGTGTGAGGGATAAGCTTAGGGAAACCTCAGGAATCCACCAGAAAACATAAAATTCTCTCTCTCCCTCCCTAGTCGGTTTGCTTTCCTCTTCTTGGTGCCTGGTGGGTTTGATCATTTGGGAAGGGAAGAGCTTGGGAATTTGTGGATTCAAGCTGGAATTGGAGCTATGATCACCGGAGGATAAACTCAGGGTCATAATATGTAGTAGGGGTAAGAAATGTTCTTGTTGAATTTTAAGCTTGGTTTTGGTGTTCTTTAGTTTTGAACTCAAGGTTTGGATTTTAGGCTTTGGTAATGTGTTGGCTGGATTTTTGAGGATTCATATATTTTTTATAGTGTTTGGGAATGCTTGAGAGGTTCAATTCTAGCTATAGTTTATATTTGGGGTGAATGTAGACGGTTTGGCTCAAAGGAAATGTAGGGGAAATGGTGGGAATTCTGGGTTTTGGGGTCGAGCCGCGACCCTGTTCTTCAGGTGCCGTGGCCCGTGTGTGCGAGGAGGCAGGGGGCCTCTATAATTTTTTTCCAGGCGTCGCGACATAAGTAGGGGCACTCCGTGGCTTGTGTCCCCAGAAGAGAGCATCGAGGCCCTCTGACTTGTAGCACGTTGCGATCCTAGGGGGTTGGGTCGCGACTCTAATTGAAGAAATTAGCCAAAACAGATTTTTAAGCACGGGAACTCAAACCTAAGTGCTCGGGAAGGATTCTACTACCCGATTTAGTATAATTCGAGGTCCTAGAGGCTAGTATGTTATTTTTAAAGCTTTTAACTGGTTTAGGATTTTAATGGTTATCCTTTATCGCATTGTGACTAGGTTATACCGTTAAGGCTCGAGATTAAGGATTGTGCTCGGGACCGCTCTACACCTTCATCTCGAGACTCGAGGTAAGAAAACAACACCCGGGTTGTGGATGGGGATTAGACCCCTGTTAATGAATATATTATGTTTGTGAATATATATATATATCTGAGAACAGCTGGATAGGCATGCTTGTATATGCTGCCTTCGATTGCTTGTTGTGCAATGTGTATTTGTGATACACGGTGATCTTAATCCTGAGGTTGCTATGACCTCCTATACATATCATCTGATCCTTTGATTCATGCGTTAATGTTTGTCGGAATGATAAGGCTAAGAACAATTGTTTTGGGGACTCAAGGATGTATATGGTTGGGGACGTAGTTTAACAGATATGTAATCTATACCTTCTTATAGATTGAATAATGGTTCCCTATTGGGTTGGCTTTTGGAACTGAAAAGGTTATGAGCAATCACGTTGGAAACTTTTTGTGACACAACCTTCACTAGTAAAATCAATGGTACTCTAGGAACAAGATATAGCTAAAAGGGTAAAACAGTAATTTTATTCCCTTTTAATTATGAACCATTAATAGAGGATTAACGCTATATGTAATGATTATATCAATGGACATTTTATTCTTTAATGAAGTACGCAGTAAATATATGTTTGTAATTATCAAGAGTTCAATCTCATATTTATAGTGGAGTAATCATGAGACTAATAAATATGATTATTTAATCAAAGAGCTTTGATTAATAATGTAATATTTATTGGAGCTTGATATTATAGGTCCATAGGTACCGAGGGTGGTTCTATCAACCCCATATCAAGGTAAGAGTTGATACAATAGTATAACTGTAATTTGGGAAGTTGAGAAGAATTTATTCTTCGGGTCAAGTATGAAATTATATGATAATTGAGGTTAAATAATTAATTTGAAATTAATTCTTAATTTTCAAAAATATATTAATTAATTTAAATATATAATTTTTTAAATTTCATATAAATAAATAAATAAAATTTTAAAATTAATTATTTTATTTGAGTGGGAGAAAATAAAATTTATAATTCAAAAATAATTTTTGATTTATTTAATTTTAAAGATGATGATAATGATGATCATCAATTTGAATTTTGAATTTAAAATTTAAATATTGAAATATGGTTGTTATCTTTTCCTTAAAAAGATAAATACCTTATTTTGTGGGAGATTGATTTTTAATTAAATAATTTAATAAAAGAAAAATGCAACATCCCTGAAAAGGGATATAGCAGTACACGCATGACGCAGTCCAAGGACAGTGCCATTCGTGTACCAACTGCACTGATATTGTATCAGTGTTGTTTTTATTTTATTTAGTTAATTATTTAATAATTTGAAAATAGTTTTTTCAAATTTGGTAAGTTAGATATTTACCTAAATCAAATCCTATCATCAATATGATATTATTATTATATTACTATTATTATTAGGAATAATAAGATAATATAAATCTCTATATATATGATATGGAAGAAGAAGATTAGGCAACAACACACAACATTACACAGTACAACACAATACACAATTCATAATAGTTCTCAGAGTTTTTGTCAGACAACTCTATCTTTTTCTTCTTTACTCTAGCCATTCTCAGACCATTATCCAAGTTCTCATGTGTTGAGAAATACTTATGATTCCTAAAATTGCAAACCCATGTTCTATATGTGCCCACGCACATCTTGAGGTGTAGAGAACGCTCTGGAAGATCGTGGTTTGAGTGCTTAAAGCTTTGGATAGGACGATCGATAAATATATGAAACGACTCAAGGACACTTGATAGGCTTCAAGAGGTAAAAGATCATGTTCTTGTATGTTTATATGTTTATATGTTATATATAAATATATTTTATATTATATATATGTTGCATGAATAATAATATTGTATGTTAATATTTCTAGTTTATTTCTTGTTCATATAAACTGTTTATATGAATGATGAAATTTTTTGATTGTTGTTGTTACTATAAGCAATGCGCCCACCATGCCAATTTCATTACGTGCTCTGAATGTTTTTCCAACAATTGGTACTAGAGTAGGTCATTAATCTATACATATTATTAATTGTTGTGTCGGGTTATATGATTTTTATATTATATGTGATATATGTTTGAATGGATGGATGTTTATTTTCATGATGATAGATTCTTAGAGGTTGTTTATAATGGTGTTTTTTGGTTTAGGAATTGTTCTTAAAATTTCTAGATGAAAAATGTAAGCCATTTTGGGGCATAGGAATTTTGTAATTTTTTGTTTAAAAATTATGGGTAAAATTATGAAGGAGCCCGAGCCCAGAGCCCTCGAGCTGCGCCAGCCAGCCCGTCTGCGCTTGCCAGGCACCGCGCCTGCCTGCGCCCAGTCCGCGCCCCTACGCACTAGCCTCACGCCCAGCCGTGCTGCCCAGCTAGCGTGCCCATGCGCCTGCAGCCGGACACCCCTGCCGCACCGAGCTTGGCCAGCATGCGCCTCAGCCGCTCCTCCCGTTGCCAGACCACCCTCCCAGCCGCCACACCTTTGGTACAACCTAGGGTTTGTGTCAAACAAACCCTAGAGTGTTGTTACCATAATTATTTTTAATATTCATTTAATTAAAAATAAGAAATTGAATTAAAATGGTTTTAATTTGGAAATTTCTTTAATTGAAATAATGTTGATTATTTTCCTTTATTAAAAATATTTTAATTGTTATCTTCCATAATTAAAATTGTTTTAATTAAAATATCCAAAATTAAAATTATCTAGAATTTTAATTTATTAAAATTAATTTGTTTAAATTTATTTTTGAATTAAAATTAGCCAAATTCAAATTGGGCCTTAGTAACTTTTGGGTGTTAAAACTAATTAAAAAGTTGTATAATTCAAAATAGATATGGAAAAAGGGTGGCATTGGCTTAACAAGACTACATTTCAAGGATGAAGATCAAATTGCTCTTTATCAGACTTTAGTTAATCTAGGTTACTTTTTTATGTATATTTTTGCAAGTGTTGTAATTTTTCTAGAAATACCCTAAAGTTACCATACCCGCTTTTATTTATTATTACAAACGTCTGAATGTGATTAAAATGTTTAATATTTTGTCATGTATTATAACATGCAATTCATATACCCACACAATATGTAATTAGCATGCATTGCATTCGTGTAGAAACATGCTATTAGGAACGTCCTATATTTTATTATATGTTTATATTTGATAATTCATATAATAATAAATTTAGTCTTAATTAGTTAAGATGGTAAATCAAAATTAAAGTTTTATAATTTGTTGTTTTAATGAAAAATATTTTATTAAAATAAAAATGATATTCTCTTAGTTAAAGAAAAATTATAATTATAATTAAAGGCACCATTTTGTTTTGTTTTGCTTAATTGGATTAGTAATTATTAGAATATCATTTGGTAAAAATAATTAAATTTATTTTTACAACAAAATTAAAAAATATTGATTTTATGAAAAACATACTTTTCCAAAATAGTGAGTGGGAGAGGGAGTTATGACAATAAGTCTCATGGTCTCCAATATTGGTTGAACACTGAGAGGCATAGGAAGGGCCTCGTGTCGCCTCCGTTTGCAGCCTCTCTAAATAAAGACTTCCGAATATGTTTATTTTATCTCAAGGTTGACTTCTCTCATGATAATATAATTAGTGATGTATTTCAAGTTTGACTGACCCTAAGGCACACTCTTGAGTTAAGTCATTGATTGAAAATAATGGGTTACACTCCAAAGGCGTGTCTAGGCTTTTTAGCATGGCTAGTGCATCTTGACCAAACTAACGGTAGTTCATAAGTCAAAAGAGAAAACGACATTTTTATGTTTTCACTTATGAAATTGAGATTTGTCTCAAAATTAATTTGGAGTTAGTCTGACCTACCCTAAGACGGTCCATTAGCTTTTCAAATTAATTTATCATGGATTAGTATATAATTTTTATGTATTTTTATATGTTGCATTCATGCATCATATTTACTTTTCCAAATAAAATATGATATTTATTATATGTTTTAATTCATTATATTTTATTTATTTATTTCCAGCAACAATGGTTAATTCTCTTAATCCTGATCATGTACTTGGACATTTGGGAAATCAAACATACCTCATCAACAAACTCCTGGAAAATATTCCATTTAATCTTAACCACATGAGAAGATGGTATGATGAGATTCACATTGTCTTTGGAACACAAAACTTGTTTGGAGCAATATATGATCTACCACCAGAGGTTCCAAACTTTTCATCCAGCTTTGATGAACATGAAAAATATGGTGAATGGATGAGATCGAATCACCTGGCACATCAATGCATGTTATCGACCATGCATAGGGAAATTTAAGAAAGATATATGGTTATTGAAACTACATACGAGATGTGGGCCATGATAAAGGATGATGCTATAACACATGCTCAATTTTTGAAATACGGGGTAAATTTGATTTACTCAAAAACTCTTCTTTAATATTTTTGAATGCTTGATTCAAATTATGCCCCTAATAATATTTTTCATATGTTCTTGTTTTCAGGGATGTAGAAAACTTTTGAGAAAAAGAGTAGTTGCATTGAAACCAAAGAGAAGAGGAAATGATGAAGACAATTGAATAAAGAAAAGATTAGTTTAGAAATCAATTATGTTTAGTTTAAAACAATTTTAATTTTTGTCATTTTGAAATAGTTGATTTTCATTATGAAAGAAATTAATAAGTTCATTTTCTTTTAAATTAGTTCTAAAATTCTTTCTAGAAACTATGTTTTTAGATTCCTTTATTTGATGAATGAACAAGTTTAATATTTCTTTTGAATAATAAATTCATTTGTTATTTTTGAAATATACTTGTTCCACCTATTTCATTAATGAATATAAATGACAATTATGAATTACTCTGCAAATCATAGATTTAATAAGACATCTTATTCCAACCACAATTAAGTGAAACATATATGTGAATTAATTTTGAGATTAGCTTGTAATTAATTAGACACATAAAAAAAAATAAAAGATAGTTTTTTATTGCAACTATTCAATGGTTCTCTCCCTGTTTATATAGTCTGTTAATTAAAGTTAACCAAAAGACCTTTCTCTAATAAAGGCTCAAAAATCACATAATCATTTAGCTAATACATAGAGATGTATGTTGAACCTTTTAATGTTCGAAGCTAAGAGAAATAATAAATAGGAAGTCAATATTGATTGACATTTATTTACGATATGTTTAACTTTTATCAAATGCAAAGAAAATTTCTAGAAATTTTCATGCAACATTCAAAGTAAAGTCACTTAGAGACTTGTTTGATCTGATCAAAAGGAAGTCTAAACTAGAATTTGGAATTCAAGTAATTTGCATGTGGACTTGGAATTCAAACCCAACTCACATACAACTAGAATGCTAAGCAAAATTAGTATTTTGGAAATGGAATATAATCATATTAGATAAGATTAAATAGATAATAAGTAATCGTTATCGTCTTTATTATTTCTATAATTTTAACACTTGTTATACTCTGTACATATTTGATTGTACGACATCAAAGACTTAGAAGTTGAGATTCACAAGTGGTTATGTGAATAAATTGAAAATTTTCCATGAAGTCATTTAGTGAAACAGTTTAATAATCATAAAAGATTACAAAATAGTTTGTATCTCTTTCATGCTACTTTAATGAAGCATGGTTATTATAATCATTGTATTTTCTAGTTATGTTAAACTAGAAATAATGACTGCAAGTAAAGTAAGCAAGTTACTGATAATTAAACGATGATAAAACCAAAGAATATAATTTTTTTTGTAAAGCATTGTTGTAGTGGGAGCATTAGTTAGTAACTATTCCTTTAAAAATGTAAAGATAGTTAAATTGTGTGTAACACAATCTAACTATACTTCATTCACATACTAGTATATGAAATGAAAAAGTTTTTACAGAAAACAATGGTTGAAACACCATGAATTTAGAAATGGAATTTGGAATTCTATGTCATCTGGATTCTTGAACATCCAACTAAAGTTCATTGAACTTCAGTTTGAAACAGGATATTCAAGATGAAGAGGAGAATATAGGAAAGTATAGACTTTTCATAGATAGGTGTGGATGCCAAAAATCCACCAAGGAAAAAATCTCTGATCCCTGGTTGAAATACGTGGCTAAGGGTCACATAGTCATGCTATTGGGCTCGAGTCTATAGGTCTCACGAAACCACGTTCTAGCCAACACTCCCAAGTGCCTTGCAAGTCTTTCCCTTGTTGAAAATTTGAAGGCTCACGACACCCTTGTGTGTCTCACGCCCCGGGCCCTTGCGAGGCCCCCGCCTCGCGCCCATGTATCGGGCGTCCATGTGCCTCACAAGACCCTTGCGTGGTTTGAGACCCGAGTGCCAAGCTCTTAGAAGTCATGCTCCCATGCGGCTCACGAGGCCTCCACCTCACTGAAGACTAGAAACCCTCGCGCCCAGGTGCCACGTACCCTTGCGCCTCGCGAAGCCACCACCTCGGCCGCACAGTCACGCCTCGCACCAGGTCCCACAGACCCACCACCTCGGCCGCGCAGCAGCGCCTCGCGCCAGGTCCAGCTATAGTGCACCAAAATTTTTTTTTTTTTAGATTATTTAAATTTTGTGATTTATTTTATTTAAATGTTAAGTGTGATGAATTGTTTTATTTAAGTGCTGTTATTTTATTTGGATGATTATTTGTTTTATTTGATTGTTTATTATTTTATTTAATTGTTAGAATTGTTTGGTTAATTAATTTAATAAGTGAATAATTGTGTAACATGTTTATTTTACTATTAGTGTTACATTTTAAATAAGTGTGACAATTGAGGTAATTATGTGAGATTTGGTTGAATGCACTAAGGTGCATGGTAGATAGTGATGCACTCTAGTGTTTTAGTGTGTGCTAGTACATGGTGATAAGGTGCACATGTGTGGATTTTCTACACATTTTATAATTGCCTTTTATTTGATATTTTTGTGTAGTTTTATTTAATTAATAGGAAAATAAATATAATGGAAGGAAAAGGGCATGTAGGTGGCGTGAAGGATATTAGGGGATTTGTTTGATTTTTTTTTCCATTTTTCTTTTGAGAGAATGAGATTTAATTGGATGAGGATAGACCATTTGGGAAACTATCATTTGACTCCTATCCTTTATAATAAAAGAAAAATAAAAAGGAATTAAGAGAAAATAAGAAGAGAATAGGAAAGTTACCTTTTTCTTTTATTGAGTCATTATGGGAAAATTAGGATAAAGAGGGAATGGGAAAAATGGAAGAGCATTATACTCTTGGGCTGCCGAAATATAGAGAGAAGAGAGAGGGTGTGACCTAGAGAGAGAAGGAGGAGAAGAAAGAAAGGAAGAAGAAGAAGAAAAAGGGGTTCAAGCTAGGGTAAGGTTTTGATTATTTTTCCTTATGATTAATCTAGTATTATTATTGGGTTGTCTCTAACCTTGTTCATCTTCTTCTTCATCTTGATCATTCAAATATACAACCCCTAGGGTTTGAGCAAGGAGGATTATTGGACTCTTGGTTGGTTTTGATTCTTGATTTTCTATCAAGAAGAGGTATTGAAATCCTTTCTAAATTTTGTGATGGTTTTGATGAATAGATTATTTGAGGGATTATGGTTAAAAAGGGGATTCATGTTTTGGGTAGAAAAAAATGGGTACTTTGTGTTCTTGATATCTTGTTGATTATGAGTTGTTTGATCTTGCATGAAGGATATTATGGTTTAGTGTATAAAAGGGGTTTTGGTGTTGATCTTTCTATGAATAATGATTAGTGATAATTTATGAATGCATATGAGGAGATTTCGGCCTAGGCATACCCAAGGATGTTCTTGATATGTTTGTTTGATGTTGTGTGATTTTCAATATATTAGATCCATGTTTTAGGACCTACGTAATATGGGTAAGTTGATAATTGGCAAATCTTGATATTTGGGTCCATGAAATTTTGATAGGATGCATGTTATATTGTGAATGAATAAATTATAAGATGCATGAAAATAATGATATAAACATGTTAGGTTAATATAAGGCATATGTGAATATGGTGCTTATGAATTAATATATGTTATTGTTATTGTTAGTGTTTTGTTGGATTTCATGTGAATATGTTAGTGATATTAGAATCATGCATATAATAAGAGTATGATGAGATTTTGGACATGTATGATTTTATGTAATTTTTGGGATAAAAGTTGAGTTTCATGAGGAATTAAGCTTGCTGTTTTTTTGTAAATAATTGGGAAAAAGTTGATAAAAAGATGAATTGCATGCATAAGTAATGTTCTTGATGTTATGTTAATTTATGAAATTAAAAATGGGATTTTAAGTCCCATTAAAATGATATTTTACTCAATTATTTACCTACAGAATTTTTATTGATTTTTGAGAAAATATGAGCTTTTAAATTGAATATGGTGATTTTTAATGATAAAAATAGTTGCTGGAATTTTTGTAAGAAAATATGAAGTGAGTTTCACTAAAATGAATTTGATGAGTTTTTGGAATAAATTATTTTTCTTAAGTTATAGTAATATTGAAAAATGGTATTTTTAATGGTATGAATGTATATTTTGATAAGTTATGATTTTTCCTTTATTTTGATTGAGAAAAATATTTAGATTCTATTTATTTGTGATTTTTGAGAAAATATAAATGGTGGCTGAAAGTTTATTTTAAAAAGGTTAAAAATTGTTATTTAATTGTCACATATGGATTTTGTTACATAAAACTAAGTCTTAAATAATTTAAATAAAAATATATTTTTCCACACTTAAAAATATATTTTTCACATCATTTATGTAACACAATGATAAAATTTATTTTTCTAAAGAAACATATTAAAAATAGGCATTTTAATTAAATCCAAGCTTTTTGGTTAATTCTTTGTAATTTGAGATTTATTAATGAAGATGTCACATATTTTATTTTTGAGCTAAAATAAAATAATTTTATAAAATGAAATAAAGTTTTGAGAAATTTAATCAACTTAGAAATTTTTAAGAAAAATAAAGCATGTAATATGACTATTGATTTTAAAACAATAAAAGTAAGAAATGTAGAATTATCGTTTTTGAAAACGTCTTTATTACGCAATGTTCCCACGTATGCATGTTACATGCAACTCCACTTTTACGTCCAAAATTATGTTTATTATTCAACTACGTGGTTTTTATAAAACGATCATGCTAGTAAAATGGGTAAAACGAGCATTATTCTTTTTGGCGATAATTGCATGTTTTGTGTAACTGTTATCATGAGTGCATGGCCCATGCACACATGAGTTGTATGGATGGGCAAAATAGTAATTTTATGAACCTAAGAAATGTTATTTTGATTATGATATAGGCTCGTTGAAAGATTGTGAAATTCTTAGCTTGGACCTGAGGTAAGGAAGTTAGATAGATTCTATGATTTTATGCTATGAATGGTAAGACTATTGTATGAATAAATTGTTATGAATTATGAATGCCATAACGTGATGATATGTTGAATGTGATATGTGTATGGATGTTAGATACATCAAACCAGTTACGATGTCAGATACATCGAACGAGTTACTAAGGACATTGAGACGTAGCTCCTAGGGCGGACGTGCCGAGGTTATTCAAGGACCAGTGATCTCCTGTTTATCTCATAGGGTGACATGGACAACTAGCGATCCATGCTCATCATGTATGCTGTATGTTTGTGATATGATGATATGTCACGTTTATGTTATGATATGATGATATGTTACGATTATGATATGATATACCATGATGTTTTAGATGAACGTTAGTGTTTGTATTTGTTGTATTCTTACTTGCTTATTTGTTTGTACTTCCTTACTGGGCTTTTAGCTCACCCCCTTACTTTCCTTCCAGGTAGGAAATAGGATTTCTCTATGGCACGCGTGGTGACGTGAGGAGTTCTTTCATCATGGGGTGTATGGCGTGGGGTAATCCTATGGACGGAAAAACGATCAACGTAGAACACCATTTAAATTATGTTTTGTTTTTAAGAGACTTTCCTAAATTATCAGTGGGACTCAGTTATTTAATTTTTGGTTTCTTTGAACTTTGCATAAAAATCTATGTTTTATTTTAAAACTTGTGGCGCCAACTTGCATGGTTTTAAACAAGTCCCCCTGAGACTTTGATAATGAATGTTATTCTTTTATGAACTATGTTATGCGAATGTTTTGTAAGTATTAGTCTAGGGCGTTCTTTACACCAGCAGACCCACCACCTCCGCCACGCAGCAACACCTCGGGCTAGCACCCATGGACCCACTGCCTCGGCCGTGCAGCAGCGCCTCGTGCCAGGTCCCGCAGACCCCACCTCGATCGCGCAGCAGCGCCTCTCGCCAGGGCTTGTGGACCCACCACCTCAGCTGTGCAGAAGTGCCTCGCGCCAGGTCTCATGGACCCACCGCCTCAGCCGCGCAGCAGTGCCTCGTGCCAGGTCCTGCGGAGCCCACCTCTATCGGGCAGCAGCGCCTCGCGCCAGGTCTCGCAGACCCACCACCTCAGCCGCGCAGTAGCGCCTGGTCCAGCGGACATGCCTCGCCATTGGCCCATAAGCCTTGTCACGCGAGACGCCATGCCTTATGCTCAAGGGTCAATGCGAGACCCCATATCTTGCTGGGATAAATACCCACAAAAGGCGCCTTGCCTCGCCATATGTTCCATGACAACCCATAAGTTCTACAACACTTAACTAAATGTAAGAAAGCCTGTTGAAAATGTGTATCTTTGAAATAGGAAAAAGAACCATCAGGTACAAGGCATGCCTATGAGTACAGGATGTATGACCTTGAGGAGAACAGAGGCATGACTCTGACATCCATACCCAACGAGTAGTGGAGGTACGACACGGTACCATGGTAGGAGTACTTTTGCAGACCCCTGACATATACTGGGGCCGGCTATCACTCCTCCAACACCACTACCACCTACAACCTGAATATGCAGTTCCTTGTCTCTTTGGGAGAACAATGTACCAAGAGCCATTAGAGGTCACTTATAAATAGGGCCTCACTTCATCATTGAAAGGGGTTGGAAAATTCATTGTATACGAAGGTTATTAAACAATATATGGGTTCTTACTCCATTGTTGATCTTCATTAATCCTTCCTTAAGTCTATTCTTTATTCTCATTTTGTTATTATCTTAGTATACTTTGTGTTTTCCGACCTAACATCACTGACGAGTTCTCATCATCAACAGTTTGGCATCGTCTGTGGGAACGACGACTATCAAGCTGTTGTTCTTCCATCAATTTTGACAAAAAAATGCCAAGGCGTCTACGGGAATCTTAGGGTGCTGAGATCCACCTTGACGTAGGCCAACTAAAAGCCTCCAGAAGTGGCCCTCCGCCACCTGAGAATGGAGGCATGCCGGTGGAACATTCAACTCCTGGAGAGGAGGAGGCAACACTCCTAATAGTCCAACCTAGGGGAGGTCATCGTGAATGATATACGACCTGTGTAGGTGGCCTAAGTACGCACCACGCTCCACGCCGATTGCACAACGCTTCGGCCGGCGGGATCCATGCCCTTCTTTGCACAGGCGTGACAATAGTTTGTGGGTGCACTATGTGAGTCCCAGCTATAGAACTCGCTTTTATGAGAATGAGGTACGCGACTTGCACATAAAAAATAGAAGGTTGGAAGCTATAATAGAGAACATGCAGGATGTGTTGAATGACCTGCTGCAAGGAAGGTCAAGCATACCCCTTCCCCATCATAGGAGAAAAAAGTACGCACGTGGAGAAACCACCATACCCGCTGATAGGGACAAAAAGTAGCTCTCCACTTGTTATACCCCTCGCCCAGAACGCAAGGAATATTATACACCAGTGGCGAAACCTAGCACAAACCCTACCTATGGGAGGTGCGGACCCAAGATTACCCCCACAAAAGCCTCACGTGACTTGAGGGAGAAATTTAACCTGAGAGGGTCTGGGGTAAAAACCACACCCCCCGCAGCTCCCCCGAGGGACATAACCAAAGCAAGGGTTCAGCCTGAGAACCCGCAAGACTCCTTAAGCAAAAAGAGGAGGGAACTAGACGCTGAAATGCAAAGCCCTTAAGGCAAGATTATCACTGCACCTGGGGGGCACAAAGATGACGAAGAATTTTACCATGATTCGCCCTTCACAAGGGAGATCCAGGTTGAGCAACTCCCCACCAGCTTCAAAGAGCCTCGCATGACTCTGTAGAAGGGCACTACAGATCCAAAGTATCACTTAGACTCCTTCAATAACTTGATGAGGTTAAGGGTGGTCAACAGCAAAACAAAGTGTCATTGCTTTGCTGTTACACTTAAAGGAGTTACGTACAAGTGGTTCAAGAGGTTAAGGCCAGGAACCATCAATTCGTGGCAGCAATTCTTTGGCGAATTTCTTTAGCAACACCGTGCAGTCTGTGATTACATTATGCCAATTACCAGCCTCGCTAACATAAAACAAGGCGAGAATGAAAGTATGAAGAGCTATATTCATAGGTTCCATATGGAAGCAACAAAGTTGGGAAGTTAAACTAAAGATGAGCTCAAGATGGCTATTACAGCCGGAGTTCATCCAGGAAGCAAGTTATGGGGTAACATGCTTCTACCAATCACCCTTCTACCAATACATCTGAAGATTCCGTGTAGAAGAGAATGTCATAATAGAGGAGTCACTGATCAAGTTGAAAATTGGAAGAGGACTACAAAAAGGCTTTAAATAAGAAGCTAGTAGGATTCATCAAATCATCGCAATTGGCCACCATAAAGATCCAAATAAGTCACCTAGCTGATTCCAGAGATTTGGAATTGTCAAAGCATATTGAAGAGAACGAAAAACAAAGTACTTGGCAAGAAAGATTCGACAAACCACTTAGGAGGTATTTGATCTAACCTCAACAGGCACCTAGTCGTGTGTGAAATAGGTGCCTAGCCTCGCAAGCCTCAACAAGTGCCTAGCCATGTGCGACATAGGTGCCTAGGCTCGTGTGCCTCAACAGGCACCCAGCCATGTGCAAAATAGGTGCCTAGTCGTGAGAGCCTCAGCAGGCATCCCGCCTTATGCAAATTAGGTATCCAACCTTGAGAGCCTCAACAGGCACCTAGCCATGTGAAAAATAGGTGTCTGGCCTTGCGGGCCTCAATAGGCACCTAGCCATGTGCAAAATAGGTTCCTAGCCTCGTGAGCCTCAACATGCACCTAGCCATGCGCAAAATAGGTGCCTAGCCTTGCGAACCTCAACAGGCATCTAGCATGTGGAAAGTAGGCGCTTAGCCTCACGACCCTCAATAGGTACTTGACCAAGTGCGCAACAGGCGTCTGGCCTTGTGATAGGTATATATAAGTACTTATAATACATATATGTGAGAGCGGTGAACCTTATGAGACAACATTTGAATCTATAAGGACTAACTATTGTAATAGAATCTAAAAAAGTCAAAAGGTCCCTCAAAAGTGACCTCTTCACGAACAAACCCATCATGCAAAGGGACCACGTCATATAAGATGAAAGGGGAGCCCAAAGAGATCCCCAAGTATAGATTGACTGAGTCGCCTTACCAAGGGAAAAAGAGCCTTAAAAATAGGTGTTCGCAAGGTTTCACAAGGACCATCCCCCTATAAGGGTCCCGACCCGAGGGGAGATCACCTCAAAAACCCAAAAACGGTCTCAAAGAAGACGCTTCTGAAAAGGGTCTCAAAGAAGACGTTTATGAAAAGGGTCTCAAAGAAGACGCTTACAAAAAGGGTCTCAAAGATGACCGTGAAAAAATAGTACTATGACTAATGACGAGAAGGACGCTTCTTGCAAAAACTAAAATGCACGAGTAAAAATATATAAAAGGATAGCGAGAGCCCAGAGTTCCAACATATCCTTACGAGTAGTCAAGGTGCACCAACAGACACGAATCACACACACTAGAGAGGTCCCAAAGGGAACCCTTTCAAAATAAAGGGGTGCTAGTAAGAGACCCGCGTGCATAATGGCACATGATAATGCTCTATCACCAGATAAGCATAAGATGTAGCGGGACTCGTTGAAAGTTCCTCATGAAGACAACACGAAATCCAGAAAAACCTCTTAGGTAAAATAAGTCAAGCAACATTACAACCAAATCAAAGTAAAAATAATGAAGCTGCCCACACATGGAACCAAAAGATGGGGTAGGAGAAAACTTCATGGTTTCCCATCACGAGCACTCCACTCAGTAACCTTAGAAACCTTGCAGTCACCGAATGAGGAGAAGTCGAATCCAAGATTCTGTTTCATAGCTAAAGCTCTCTTCACTCTAAAATCTGACAAGTGCTAGATACGTGTAAAACACCCAGGGTAACAGCTTAAGAGCACCACCCGAGAGCAAACCCTATCCAAACGATGCTTCTTTGGCTCTTCGGGTAGAAGTGCCTCAAGCTTCTTCTGGCGGCCTGACATTTTTACAATAATGACACCCTTGGGATTTTTATAAAGAATGATTGGCATTAATTAAGCTTCAAAGGAGACCTAAGGATTACCACTCATGAAATATGTTTCTCCATATCTTATAAATGGAGAAAAGAACTTGCACTATGAATGTCAACAAGGTTGCACATAAAAAAAAGAGAGAGAGAGAGAGAGAGAGAGAAAAAGAAAGAGAAGAGTCTACAAGAACACCTAAAGACCTCCCTATTGACTGGGGGGCAAGTGTGGATGCCAAAAATCCACCAAGGAAAAAGTCTCTAATCCCTGGTTGAAATACGTGGCTAAGGGTCACTTAGTCATGCTATTAGGCTTGGGCCTATAGGTCTCACGAGACCACGTTCTAGCCAACACTCCTAAGTGCCCCGTAGGTCTCTGCCTTGCTGAAGATTCGAAGGCTCATGACTCCCTTGTGTGTCTTGCGCCCCTGGGCCTTGTGATGCCCCCACCTCGCGCCCATGTGTCGGGTGTCCAGGTGCCTCGTGAGACCCTTGCGTGGTTGGAGACTTGAGTGCCAAGCTCTTAGGAGTCATGCTCCCATTCGGCTCACGAGGCCTTCGCCTCACTGAAGACTAGAACCCCTTGAGCCCAGGTGCCACCACCTTGGCCGTGCAGCAGCGCCTCACGCCAGGTCCCATGGACCCACCACCTCAGCTGCGCAGGAAAGCTTCACACCAAGTCCCGCAGACCCAACGCCTCAGCCGCGTAGCAGTGCCTCACGCCAGGTCACGCGGACCCACTGCCATGGTCACATAGCACTGCCTCGTGCTAGGTCCTGCGGACCCCACCTCAGTTGCACAGCAGCACCTCACGCTAGGTCCAGTGGACACCACCTCGGCCGTACAGCAGCGTCTCCCACAAGGTCCCGTGAACCCACCGCCTTGGCCTCGCAGTAGCGCCTCGCGCCAGGTCCCGCAGACCCCACTTCAGCCGTGTAGCAGCGCCTCATGCCAGGTCTAAAGACCCACCACCTCGGCCGCGCAGCAGCTCCTCGCGCTAGGTCCCGTGGACATGCCTTGCCATAGGCCCACAAGCCTTGTCATGCGAGACACCATGGCTTGTGCTCAAGGGTCAATATGAGACCCCACATCTTGCCAGGATAAAGACCCACGAAAGGCGCCTCGCCTCGCCATATCTTCCATGACAACCCATAAGTTGTACAACACTTAACCAAATGTAAGAAACCCTGGTGAAAATGTGTATCTTTGAAATAGGAAAAAGAACCTTTAGGTACAAGGCATGCCCATGAGTACGGGATGTATGACCTTGAGGAGGACAGAGGCGCGACTCTGACAACTGTACCCAACAAGTAGTGGAGGTACGACATGGTACCAAGGCAGGAGTACTTTTGTAGACCCTTGACATATACTGGAGCCGACCACCAACCACCACTCCTCCAACACCACTACCACCTACAACCTGAATATGCAGCTCCTTGTCTCTTTGGGACCACAATGTACCAAGAGCCATTAGAGCTCACCTATACATAGGTCCTCACTTCATCATTGAAGGGGGTTGGAAAATTCATTGTATACAAAGGTTATTAAACAATATACAGGTTTTTACTCCATTGTTAATCTGCATTAATCCTTCCTCAAGTCTATTCTTTATTCTCATTTAGTTATTATCTTAGTAAACTTTGTGTTTTCCGACCTAACATCGTTGACGAGTTATTATTGTCAACATTAGGTTAATAGCCTAAGGCTATGAACACAAAGAAGAATTTATTACTTGAATAAATATCTTCTACTGTAACAAAACTTGAATATGTTTACATACTCTTATCCTATGCTTTATGCATGGATCATGAGATGAAAAAATCATTTGAAGATCTCAACCAGAAAGATTCTGTTGTGATTCTTATTCTTAATATTGAAAACATTCCAATTATTGGGAATGTTGTAAAGATGTCGTCAATAGAAAAACAATGGTTAGCTGAACGTTTCCAAATATTAGATTTTGAAAAGCCAAGAATGTTCTTTACATTCAAATCTATAGAGATTGAAAGAACAATCTTTAGGCACTGTCTCAAACGACTTATATAGATGAGAAGCTTAAATGCTTTAGTTTACAAAGTCCAAGAAATATTTTTTTCCTTCCTAGTCAGGAGGATGTATTATCTAAATAATAAATGTCCATTTATTCTTTTATTAGAAAAAGAGGACATGCGACAGGAATTCCTACAACTTAGTGATAGATTGTTTAATGTATCGAATGTTATGTTTTGACATTTGTTAAACGGTGGGAATAATCAGCAATTGTCAATCCATTTTGGATTGAGTCATTGAATAATTATAAGGAGTTAATTTTGATTATCTTGAATGTAATAGAGATTATATGTATGTGCTTTTAGGCAGAGACCTAAACTCCCAAAGGATGAACTAATTTTAAATCTTCAAAGAATGATTAGCTTCCATAACTGTGGAACAAACACATTATTCTAGAAATGTTTTAGACATTTCAGATTTGTATGTTTCACCACAAAAGCCGAAATGTGACAGTTATGAGCTGTTAAAAAGGCTATTTGATTTAGTTGAGTTCTGAGTCATTTTGGAAGGGGTTTCAGACTAGAATAAAAAACTAGTATCTCATTACAAAAGCAACGGAGATGCAAGTATTCTAGAAGAACTAGAAATCATGAGAGGATAAAGCACACAAAATGAAGTATCATTTAATTCAAGATAATTTTACATAATTGATGTAATGATCTTGAAGATAACATCAAAACAGTTTCTTACAAAACTATTACAAAGACTTTGTTAGACAAATTCAGTCAGGAGAATATGATTGACATATTAAAAGAGATACTTCAATTTGCTTTAGGAAGAGTGGTAGATTGTTGGGAATAGTGCCCTTAAAGCAATTGTAGATGAAAAATGTTTGAAATGAAATAAATAATTGAATTGAATTATTATATATATAGACTATGTCCGATATTATATTGATATATTAAGTAAATATTAGAAAATTCAAAAGTTTATCTATGTGGTCTTAATCACATACTGGTATGAGAGGATCGAGATTAAGATAATAAACTTAAAACAGTTCGCAGTAAAATAAAGTTATGGAATCTTATATTAATTATTGCTAGTACGGTCCACTAGTATTAAGAATTCATGTGACGTAGATCCGGGTTACAAGTGTAGTAGGACACTTTAGTGGAAATACTTTGCATGCTCAGAGTATGTAGAATTGGACAATATGTGATTTGTTGATACTTGTTTAAACACCGTATGATAGTATTAATAGAACACATCAAACGATGATCATATACAAAATGATCTAAATTTTGAGATTGCTATGAACTCCTATATATGTTATCTGATCCTTTGATTCATGCGTTAAGGTTTGTCAGAATGATCAGGCTAAGAACAATTATTTTGGGGACTTAATGATGTATATGGCTGCAAATGTAGTTTAACAGATATGGAATCTATACCTTCTTATAGATTGAATAATGGTTCCCTATTGAGTTGACTTTTGGAACTGAAAAGGTTATGAGCGCTCACGTCGCAAACTTGTTGTGACACAACCTTCACTAGTAAAGTCAATGGTACTCTAGGAACAAGATATAGCTAAAAGGGTTAAACAGTAATTTTATTCCCTTTTAATTTTGAACCATTATAAGAGGATTAATGTTGTATGTATTATTTAATAATGTACTCACTAAATATATTTCTGTAATTATCAAGAGTTCAATCTCATATTTATAGTGGAGTAATCATGAGATTAATAAATATGATTATTTAATCAAAGAGCTTTGACTAATAATGTAATATTTATTGGAGCTTGATATTATAGGTCCATTGGTCCCCAGGGTGGCTCTATCAACACCATATCAAGGTAAGAGTTGATACAAGGGTATCACTGTTGTTTACCCAAAATATTTGCATGATGACGTGGCACGGTCGAGGCACACATGAATAATATGTGATTATTATCAATGAAGACCTGATCGAGCCACGACCAGGAGATCAAGAAAAATTTGAGCTGCTCGATAGGCTTGAGAGACATGCTGAGTAATAAGGAAGTTGATGCGCTGATATATGCGGCCAGATCTACTCGTATGACCGAAGTCAGAATTCAAATACAGTTATGAATTAGATATTTCTAGGATATTTGTTTATCTTTATTTGTAAATATCATTATTTCTGTTATTATTAGAATATGCTTGTAACAAAAATTGAACATGGCCCATAGGCCCAAATGTACATCTTAGAGCCTATAAATATGATTTATGATCTTCATTTAAGGGACAAACTTTTTTGTAATCAAGAGAAAACTATATTATCTTTATCCACAAAACTTGCACTCATCTTCAACCTCGTGAAACTCGTGAATCCTAGTTCACTGATCGCAAGTTTTGAAGTTCTACATTAATAAGAACATGAAGTGGACGTAGGTCATTACCATTCTTTGGGGCCGAACCACAATAAATCTTGATGGCATTTACCTTCTTGAGTTCAATTCATCTTATTTCTATCGTTTTTAGCGACTCCTTGTCATTGACCAAATCAAGGGTCAACATTTTGGTACTCTTGTTGAGAGTTGAACTCAAGAACTTCAAAATAAACAATGTCAAAGAACTCCAGGAGAGCGGGTCAAACTGGGCAGACATCTGAAAGTGTGCCAAATCCACCTCCTCCACAAGGCGTAGCGGAGGACAAGCCATAAGTGGAATTGGAAGAGGATGAGATGGATGTTGAAACCTTGCGAATAACTTTGATAGTGTTGCAAGAGGAGTTAGCTACTCTGAAAACTAACTAGAAGAATGTGGCTGAAACTATGGTGCTGCAGGAAACAGAGATTGATTGGTAGCGTCGAGAACTGAATGAGCAGTAGGCTGACATGGAACATTGGCAGAGAGATGCCACAACAGCTTTAGAGGCAGCCATTTAGTTGGCTCGAGGACAACCTGCATCAACCACTCTCAGCAAGATCAGCCACCAAACTCTCATCCTCATCAAAATCTTTAGTCAGATCATCCCCAATATCATAACAATCCACCACACCCAAGGAGTCTGCAAAGACTAGAACAACCACCTTTGCTTAGCAGGAAAGGGAAACCCAAAATCCTAACATAAACAGGGAGAAGCAGCCACCCTCTCGATCTGGTCGAGATAATTCTCACCAACACATGCATAATAGGGGAGATCAGCATCTCAGAAGCCTTAGATGGCAAACAGCTGGGGAAAAGAACCCTCCTGGCAGGGGACAACGTCCCATGACATAGTAATGTCAGAGGACCCAACGAACAACGCAGGCCCCCACCTGTTTGCCGAGATGGACCAAGAAGAAGAGAGGGGAACATTGCGTACAGCAGGTCACAAACTCACAAGTTGCAATTCAGATATGTCCACGACTACATTGAGGAGGACTCTGGTAGGAAGAACAATGGTCAGCAGCAGGAGGTAAGGGACAGATAGCAAAATCCTCCCCCATTGGATATCTGACCGAAAAGCCAAAATGCTGGGGGACAGCCTAAACAACCCAACGTCTTTGACCGACTATGTGCAAGCGAGCAGAGACGTAGGGATGAAGATATGCGGGATATGCTCAATGACCGAAGGGAAAGACACGACGAGTATTTCCCCCCGACTCCAGCTGCTCCTACAATACCAGATGTTGTTCAGGCTGAGATAGATGCCCTAAATCAAGTTGTGTAGCCACTGGTCGGGAATAAAATGTTCCACATAGAGTATGATCGGAGAAAGGGCACCCCATTCATTAACAGAATTGTTGTGGTAGAAATCCCAAGCAAATTCATGCTAGTTCTACCCAATTTCACTGGAAGGGAAGATCTTGTATCTCATGTAAACAAATTTAAGATACATATGGACATCCAGAAAGTGTCTGAAGATGCTCGATGCAAGATTTTTCCTACCACTTTGTTTGACTCTGCTCAGGAGTGGTACTTCAAATTTTCACCGACTAGCATAGTTTCATGGGAGATGTTCGTAAAGGAGTTTTACAGACAATTTTATACTGGCCGGATACATCCAACGGAGGCTAATCAGCTGGTCGACATTTGACAGAAGGAAGGAGAAACTCTTAAGGAGTATATACAATGGTTTATGCGAGCAGCTGCTTGGGCCAAAAATGTTGGAGACGAGGGAAATATGATTGCAATCACAGCTGGAGTACAATTCCAATCTCCCCTCTGGAGTAGCCTGTGGAAGAATGGAGTCAAGAGCGCTCAAGAATTTCTGGATTGAGCAGACAAATATATCAAGCTAGAGGAGGCTATAGCCAATGAAGGAAAGTCCCCAAAGGCCAACCAGGGTAAGAAGGAAGACTCGACCAAAGTCGCTAGTGGGTCTGGTAAACCCAACAACAATGACAAATGTAACAATAAGAATGGAGGAAAAAGGGAAAACAAAGAACCAACGACATCTAATAACAAGTGCCCTAAACAAAACAGATACAAACCAAGGTTCACCAATTACACAACCCTAGTCGATAGTCATGCTGAAGTGTATCAGGCAAGTCATACCACCGTTCCCTTTAGGCAACCAACCCCGATCAGGAAAGACATATCCAAAAGGGACACAACTAAGTTTTTTCATTTTACAACGACTATGGCCATGATACCAATGATTGTGATGACGCCATTTTTTGTCAACTTAAATTTGAAGACCACTAAACAATATCTCAGAAAAGAAGAAAGGACCAGTAGGAATTTTATGTGGTTCAGCAGTTAAAATCTGCCTAGTCCACGAGTCAATATTATTGATTCGTAATACTCTCTCAAAGCTTTCTCAGAGCAATTCAACAGAGTATTCTCAGTGCCAGTTTTTGCATGAATACAAATGAAAAATACCAGGCAATTTATAGACATGGTTAGGAGAATATCTTCCACTAATTCTGGGAAGTTACAATCAATTATTCAAATTTGAAATAAATGTAAATATATACATTAATTGCCTAATATCCCATGACAATTGGGATTTAATATCTGATAACAATGAATCCCTAAGGAATAGGGATTTCCTAACAACTCTCATGTGCAAAACGCGTTGCTGATCTCGAATGCAAGGTTAACGCACTTTTGAGATCAACCAAGACTTCAAGCTTGTTATTTCAGTCAGCCTCCTCCTCACCTTGTGGTTTCTTCGAACTAAGTCTTTAGAGACCAATGCCTTTGATCTTGCAACTAAGGCTCGAATAATACACACATGCTCCGAAGAAGATTCTTTCTTTCGAGTTTGAAACTTAAGCTTGGACCTTTCAACTTGTGCTTAATCGCCAACAATAGACCAGGAATCACCTATTTGTACAAGTGTTCAACCAATGCTTGTTATTTTTGAGGTTACGCTTTTCGAGCCTACATTTTGAGGCTCATTTATTCATTCTTGAAATTTTGATGTAACATTTTGCCCCCTCAAAAGCATTCGTTCGAATCCTATGAGAAGGGAACTTTTGAACTTCACTTTAGAACAACGTGCCCACCTACCTCAATAGAATGTGGATACATGTTGCTTGGGGATTGCATACCAAGTGTAATGCCCTGGGTAGCCAAGACCGTTACACTGTGTTTATAAAGGTGCAAGACTTGCTAATCAAGCCATTTAGTTAGAAACATGTCACTGAAATTATAATTGAACTAGGGTTAAAAGATTTTGGTCATGAAAGATACATTTCATTTAAATAAACATTTCGTACATGGGATCCCAAAAAAAAAATAGAGTTTAAAGGATAGTTTACAAAAATTCCAGGGTATATACAACTACTGGCCACTTTAAGGAAAAACAGACATTAAAAGTTTTCCTGTTCCAATCCATCTCTCGACTGTGGCGGCCGAGCTGCTGACTATGTACATTCCGCCTCTAGAGCTCTCCAAATCAGGGTTGATCAAGCTTACCCTTGCCTTTACTTGCACCACGTAGCACCTGTGAGCCAAGGCCCAGCAAGAAAACCATAATATCACAGCATGATCAATGACAATAATCAGATAACTCATAAGCCATAACCATATACTCAGAATTCCATAGTATTCATACATTCAGACATTTAGCATAACACATTCATCAAATCAACATCAACACCAAGTCATATAACAATCAGGGTTGATGCCCTTAGGTCGCATCCTCTGTTTACCCCACTGACTCTGGTCCACTTAAACTGAGCTCAGTGAATATTAAGTTGTCCTTAGCTACCAATGGCTGCGTCGCGCCCTGTGCACCAATATTAACTCCGGCACTCTTAGGCTGTTTGTTTCATATTCACATGGCATAATACCATCATACAATAATGCATACAAGTATAGGGAACCCTTAGTCCCATCATAGATTCACAACCGGGTACAATTTTCTTACATTTAATTCCAAGCGTTCCGATGACGAGAAATGAGCCTTGAGCACGATCCCTTTCCCAAGCCCTAGCGTACACCTAGTCACAACCAAGATAAGGGATTCCATCAATAATAATTCAATAAAGGTTTTCGGTCCAAGTTCTAGTCTTCAGAACATCGAATTCAACCAAACACGGTAGTGGAATCAACCTAGAGCACCCTAGGTTAGATTCCCACACCTAAAACCTCCTCAAAGCCAAAAATGCACTTAAGAGCCGCAACCCTAAGCTCCCTATGCTGCGGCCCACCTCAAACCAGAGGCCCAGCCTCCCAAAACAGCAGACACGGGCCGCGGCCTAGCACTCCCCATGTCGTGGCCCACCCTTCACCTCAGCTTCCATCTGCTCTAGAGGGCCGCGGTTCACCAAGAACAACACCATGACTCGACCCCTTCGAACCTAGAAAACCCACCATTTCCAGTAGCCAAACCTCACTCAATTCGACCAAAAACCATCCCAATAACATACTTTAATTACCGAAATAGTTCTTCTATACTCTCAGCAAAAAAACCTATAGGAAATGTAGCCTGAAGACACATCAAAATTACACTTCAATCCTTGAAACCCAAAAGCTCATAAACCTCCGAAAACAGCCAACAATTCATAATATTCAAGTGCTAAACCATAATTAGAGACTTACCTTTACTGAAGAACAAATCCACCAAGTAGTTGCTGAGCTAATTTCCAAGTCCTTAATCTTAATTCAAGAAATCTCTAGCTCAAAATCCCTCCTAAGCTTCAAAGGTTGGATCGAGAAAGAGAGAGAAAGAAAGAGATGAGTGAGCTGAGCAGAGAGAAAGGAAAGGGTCGGTTTAGGAGCTTTTACCTGTTTCCCTTAGTTTAGTTTTATCTAACTTTGGTTGCTCGAGTTAATCCCAAAGCTTGGGGTACCAAAACCGTCCCCGAGGTAAAAATGGTAAATTTCCCCAATATTCCCTCCTAAACTCTCTAACTTCAAATATATCTCCAATTATTTATTTTCATAACCCGATAACCCAAATAAATATCTAATATCTAAAATAATCCTTGACTCACCCCGAAGCAAGTACTAGGTCCCATTGTGACTTTCCCGCTAACTGGCTCTCTAGGATCGCCTCAAGCCGCATGCTGCAAATATATCCCCATAATAATGTGGTCTCCACAATTAAAATATATAATAACATTTGAGGGCAAAAATTACACACATGCCCCTTTAAGCTAAACAGGGCCTACATGCATACTAATACCCATAAACATGCTTTTCATTTATCCATTAATCATATAAGCATGCTTATCATAGAATCATGCATTAAAATCATTTAAATCACATATAAACTAATTATGCCCTCTCGGCACACTAATCAAGGCCCTTATGCCTTATTAGTAATTTTTGGGTCGTTATAACTATCCCATCCTACTGAGAATTTCGTCCTCGAAATTATCCTGAATAACTCGGGATACTGATCCCGCATCACTAACTCAAGCTCCCAGGTTGCTTCCTCGATCTTGCTATTCCTCCACAACACTTTAACTAGAGGAATTGTCTTGTTCTGTAGAACCTTATCCTTCCGATCTAAAATCTGAATCGGTCGCTCCTCAGAAGAAAAATCTGTTTGCAATTCCAAGTCCTCATACTTCAACACATGTGTTGTATCCGAGACGTACTTCCGAAGCAATGGTGGCAAAGCCAACCTATAAGATACCTGTCCAATCCTCTCCAGGATCTCAAAAGGTCCAATGAATCAAGGACTCAACTTGCCCTGCTTCCCAAATCTCCTCACCCCTCGTAGTGGTGAAACTCGCAGAAACACGTGGTCCCCAACCTGGAACTCCATGTTCCTATGCTTAGGATCAGTGTAGCTTTTCAATCTACTCTATGAAGCACGCATTCTAGCTCGGATCTTCTCAATAGCTTCACTAGTCTCCTGAACCATGCCCGGCCCCAAATACTTACTCTCACCCATCTCATCCTAATGAATAGGTTTTCTACATCTCCTCCCATATAACATCTTGTATGGAGCCATTCCAATCGTTGACTGATAATTATTGTTATATGAAAACTCAATCAATGGGAGATACTTACTCCAAGATCCCTCAAAGCAAATCACACAAGCCCTAAGCATATCCTCCAATACCTGATTCGTCCTTTCAGACTGTCCATCAGTATGAGGATGAAAAGTTGTGCAAAACTTCAACTGTATCCCCATGGCTTTATGCAAACTACCCCAAAACTCGGAGGTGAAGATAGGATCCCGGTCCGACATAATAGACTTAGGAACCCCATGGAGATGAACGATATCCCTCACATACAACTCTGCATACTGCTCCATTGCATAAGTCGACTTAACTGGCATAAAATGAGCTGACTTGGTGTATCTGTCCACTATTACCCATACCGAGTCATGAAGTCCCACTGTCCTGGGAAATCCTCCCACAAAGTCCATTGTAACATCCTCCCATTTCCATTCAGGAATACCCAATGGCTGAAGCAACCCTGATGGTCGCTGATGCTCAACTTTCACTTGCTAACACGTTAAACACTTGGCCACGTACTCAACTACATCCTTCTTCATCCCAGGCCACCAATACAATGTCCGTAGATCCTGATACATCTTCGTGGAACTCAGATGAAGTGAGTATGACGTAGTATGAGACTCATCTAATATCTCTTGTCTGAACCCAACATTAGCTGGAACACAAATCCGCCCCTGATACCGTAGCATACCAACCTCAGAAATAGAAAAGTCTTTAGCTACTCCCACTAAGAAATTTTCTCTAATCTTCTGTAACTGCGCATCCACCAATTGACCCTCCTTGATCCGCTCTAGTATGGTCGACTGGAAAGTAACATTGGCCAATTGACCCACCACCAGTTCTATCCTTGCCCTGGTCATCTCATCAGCCAACTCTCTGGAAATCTGGGTAGAACTAAATAACTACCCCGAGCCTCTCCGGCTCAATGCATCTGCCACTACATTGGCTTTCCCTGGGTTGTAAAGAATGTCACAGTCATAGTCCTTTACCAACTCCAACCAACACCTTTGTCTCATGTTCAGTTCCTTCTGGGTGAAGAAATACTTCAAACTCTTGTGATCAATGTATATCTCGCACTTCTCCCCATACAGGTAATGTCGCCACACCTTCAGTGCAAATACCACCGTTGCCAATTCTAGATCATGGGTAGGATATCGCTGCTCATACTCCTTCAACTATCATGATGCATAAGCTATAACCTTCTCATTCTGCATCAACACACAGCCTAAACCTAACCTTGATGCATCACTATATACGACAAACTTTCCTTCCTTTGAAGGAAGACTCAGCACAAGTGCAAAAATAAGTCGTCGCTTCAATTCTTGGAAACCGTTCTCACACTTCTCTGACCAAACAAACTTCTGATTCTTCCATGTCAATTCTGTCATCGGTGCAGCGATCTTCAAAATCCTTCCATAAACCATCGATAGTAACCAGCAAACCCAAGGAAACTCCGAACTTTCGAGGCGTTCCTTGGCCTCGGCCAACCTCTCACTGCCTCCACCATAGATGGATCCACCTTAATCCCATCCGCACAAACTACGTGTCCAAGAAAGGTCACTTCTAGTAGCCTAAACTCACACTTCTTAAACTTGGCATATAACCGATGTTTCCTTAACCTCTGCAAGACCTGTCAAAGATGTTGCTCATGCTCTGCCTTTGAGCTGGAGTACACTAAAATATCATCGATGAAGACAATGACGAATTAATCTAAGAAGTCCTTGAACATCCTGTTCATTAAGTCCATAAAGGCTGCCAAGGCATTGGTCAAACCAAACGACATGACCAAAAACTCATAGTGCCCATACCTCATTTGAAATGCCATCTTCGGTATATCCTTGTCCTTGTTCCTCAACTGGTGATAACCAGATCGAAGATCAATCTTCGAGAATACCGTCTTACCCTGCAGCTGATCAAACAAGTCATCGATCCTTGGTAGAGGGTAGTTATTCTGGATGGTCAACTTGTTCAATTCTCTATAGTCTATACACATCCTCAAAGTCCCATCCTTCTTCTTCACAAACAAAACCGGAGCACCCCATGCGCGAATAGCTAGGCCTGATGAACCCCAAATCCAGAAGCTCTTGCAACTGTATCTTCAATTCCTTCAATTTAGCTGGTGCCATCCTATATGGTTCTCTTGACACTGGTTCTATCCCCGGCGCTAACTCAATAAAAAATTGAATCTCCCTGTGCGGCGGCAGTCCTGGTAGATCCTCAGGAAATACATCCAAGAACTCACAAACCAATCTAGTCTCTCCTGGCCCTATTGGAAAAACACTGGTAGTATCCACCACACTAGCCAGGAAACCTATACATCCTCCCTGTGATAAGTCCCTGGCTCTTAATGCTGATATCATGGGTATACGAGGTCCACATACTGTACCCACGAACACAAATGGATCCTCTCCCTCAGGCTCAAAAGTCACCATCTTCTTTCTGCAATCAATAGTAGCCCCATATCTGACTAGCCAATCCATGCCCAAGATCATATCAAAGTCCTCCATATCTAGCTCAATCAAATCCACTGAAAGCTCTCTACTATCAACCATCACTGGCAGTGGTCTAATTCACCTCCTAGAAAATACCAGTTCCTTAGTAGGCAATATAGTCCCAAACCCCGCAGTACGGTACTCACTAGGTCTACACAATCTATCAATCACCTTACTAGAAACAAATGAATGTGTAGCATCAGAGTCAATCAATAAAGAAAAAGGAGAGCCAGCGCTTGAAAGCTGACCTATCACCATCGAGGGACTAGTCTCGGCCTCCGCTTGTGTCATGGTGAACACTCAAGTGGAGTCAAGTTGTCCACCTTCCCTGCTTCCCCTTTCTTCACTGTTGGGCAATCCTTCTTGAGGTGTCCCACTGTCTCGAACACAAAACAAGCCTTGGCTCGACACTCACCCTGATGGCATCTTCTGCACCTCGTGCACTCTGGGTAACTCCTCCATGTATCACCACCTCCCTGACAGCCACCCTGAACACCCTGACCCCACCTATCAGGACCAGCAGTGGTCGAAGTGTCAAGGGTCTTCCTTTTTCGATCACTAGGGCCTCCACCCCTACCAAACCTTGAATATGGAGGCACTGCTCTGCGACCCTCTCTCCTTGCGACACTCTCCCTCCAAATCTTGTTCGTCGCTTCCTCAGCGGTAATAGCCTTGTAACAGCATGGGCATAGGTTTTCCCACCAGAACAATTGTAATTCTCACATCTCGGTCTATCATAGAAATAAGCCCTCAGATAAACCTGTCCTGCCTAGCTGCATATGCAGGCACAAGATCTGGTGCAAACTTTGCAAGTCTGTCGAACTTCATGGCATACTCAGTAACTGTCATGTTTCCCTGTACTAATCCCACATATTCATTCACCTTCCTTGCCCTGATGGAAACATTGTAATACTTTTGACTGAACAAGTCCTTGAATCCATCTCAACTCAAAGTAGTAACGTCTCTAGTCTGTGATGCCAATTCCCACCAGATGCGGGCATCGTCTCTCAGCATATATGTGGCACATGCCACCCTGTCATGACCTTCTACCCTCATGAAATCCAGGATAACAATAATCATACTCATCCACTGTTCGTCCTTCAGTGGGCCAGGTCCTCCCTCAAAGGTTGGAGGATGCTGTCTCCTGAACCACTCATACAACGGCTCCCACCTATTCCCAATGTCCACTAGCAGAACAACTTGTGCCACTACAGGTGGCAGAACGGATGTAGGACTCCCTGACGGAGCCTGCTACCTTTAAAGACGGATTTGTTCATCTTGGCTCTTAAGCTGGGCTTGCATTTTAGCCATAATCTGCTGCCAGTTCTCAGGGACTGGCCGAGGGTTCTTGCCCTGGTCATCATCGCTAGTCTCAGACCTGGTGCTGACTAGTCGCGTAGATCGCCTTGGATGCATAGCTATCCAAGTTAATCTGCAATCAATGACTCGACGATCAGACTATGATGACAGGGTAATAGCCTTTCCATAACCCAACATTGGGAATCCACCAAACACAAGCAATCAAAATATAGCAGTTCATTCAAATATTTATCCACATGCACCAGCGATGCTAATAAGCATGCCTCAACATCATTATACAGCAATCAGAATATAATCATTTATCCATATATTCATCCATGTATAAGGAATATACAAATAATCATTATAGATATTCATTTACATGCATAACAATGCTACTAAGCACGCCTCAATATTGTCACACAACAATAAAGGGCCAGGCCCTATCAGCATCTCATGCTTCCTATTAATCAAACAGATAACAACAATCTTAGTTCTTTCCAATCACTGAAGAACATAACCATGTATACACATTTACCAAACCCTAAGTCGAGCTTGTCTTTAGCGGCGAATGTACATGTTGAGCCGGTCTTCATGAACCCTTAACCTAGACTGCTCTGATACCAATTTGTAATGCCCTGGGTAGCCAAGACCGTTACACTGTGTGTTTATAAAAGTGCAAGACTTGCTAATCAAGCCATTTAGTTAGAAACGTGTCACTAAAACTATAATTAAACTAGGGTTAAAAGATTTTTGTCATGAAAGATACATTTCATTTAAATAAACATTTTGTACATGGTATCCCAAAACAAAGAGAGTTTAAAGGACAGTTTACAAAAAATTTAGGGTATATACAAGTACTGGCCATTCTAAGGCAATATAGACATTTAAAGTTTTCCTATTCCTGTCCATCCCTCGACCGTGGCGGCCGAGCTGCTGACTATTTACATTTCGCCTCTAGAGCTCTCCAAATCAGGGCTGATCAAGCTTACCATTGCCTTTACCTGCACCACATAGCACTTGTGAGCCAAGGCCCAGTAAGAAAACCATAATATCACAACATGATCAAAGACAATAATCAGATAGCTCATAAGACATAACCATATACTCAGTAATCCATAACATTCATATAATAAACCATTCAGCATAACAAATTCATCAAATTAACATCAATAATCAGGTCATATAACAATTAGGGTTGACGCCCTTAGGTCGCACCCTCTGTTTACCCCACTGATTCTGATTCGCTTAAACCGAGCTCAGTGAATATTAAGTTGTCCTCAGCTACCAATGGCTGAGTCGCGCCTTGTGTGCCAATATTAACTCCAACACTTTTAGGCCGTTTGTTTCATATTCACATGGCATAATACCATCATACAATAATGCATACATGTATAGGGAACCCTTAGTCCCATCATAGATTCCAAACCGGGTACAGTTTTCTTACTTTTAATTCCAAGCGTTTCGATTACGAGAAATGAGCCTTGAGCATGATCCCTTTCCCGAGCCTTAGCATACACCTAGTCACAACCAAGATAAGGGATTCCAACAATAATAATTCAATAAAGGTTTTCAGTCCAAGTTCTAGTCTTCGGAATATCAAATTCCACCAAAGACGGTAGTGGAATTGATCCCGAGCACCCTAGGTTAGATTCCCACACCTAAAACCTCCTCAAACCCAAAAAAGCCCTTAAGAGCTGCGGCCCTAAGCCCCCTATGTCGTGGCCTGCCTCCAACCAGAGGCCTAGCCTCCCCAAACAGCAGACATGGGCTGCGGCCCAACACTCTCCATGTCGCGGCCCGCCCTTCACCTCAGCTTCCATCTGCTCTAGAGGGCCGCGACACACCAAGAACAGGGCCGCGACCCGACCCCTTCGAACCTAGAAAACCCACCATTTCCAGGAGCTAAACCTCACTCAATTCAACCCAAAAACCATCCCAATAACATACTTTAGTTATCACAATAGCTCTACTGTACTCTAAGCAACAAAACCCATAGGAAATGTAGCCTGAAGACTCATCAAAATCACACTTCAATCCTTGAAACCCAAAAGCTCATAATCCTCCTAAAATAGCCAGCAATTCATAAAATTTGAGTGTTAATCCATAATCAGAGACTTACCTTTACTGAAGAACAAATCCACCAAGTAGTTAGTGAGCTAATTTCCAAGTGCTTAGCCTCAATTCAAGAAATCTCTAGCTCAAAATCCCTCCTTATCTTCAAAGGTTGGCTTGAGAAAGAGAGAGAAAGAAATAGATGAGTGAGATGAGCTGAGAGAAAGGAAAGGGCCGGTTTAGGAGTTTCTACCTCTTTCCCTTAGTTTTGTTTTATCTAACTTAGGTTGCTTGAGTTAATCCTAAAGCTCAGGATACCAAAAATGCTCCCAAGGGCAAAATGGTAAATTTCCCCAATATTCCCTCCTAAACTCTCCAACTTCAAATATATCTCCAATTATTTATTTTCATAACCCGATAACCCAAATAAATATCTAATATCTAAAATACCCCTTGACTCGCCCCGAATCATGTATTGGGTCCCGTTGTGACTTTCCCGCTAACTGGCTTCCTAGGATCGCCTTGAGCCGTATGCTGCAAATATATCCACATAATAATGTGGTCTCCACAATTAAAACATATAATCACATTTCTGCCCTTAACGGGCCAAAATTACAAATATGCCCCTTTAAGTTAAACAGGGCCTACATGCATACTAATACCCATAAACATGCATTTCATTTATCCATGTAATCATATAAGCATGCTTATCACAAAATCATGCATTAAAATTATTTAAATCACATATAAACTAATTATGCCCTCACGGCACACTAATGAAGGCCCTTAAGCCTTATTAGTAATTTTTGGGTCGTTACACCAAGTGTACTCGAGTACCTTCCTATTCTGCACCCTTCCTTTCCTATGACCTTTTTATCGCCAGTTTCCATAATTAAATATGTTCCTTTGGATCCTCTTTTAATCCAAATCAATGGCCCAGATCTTTTCGACCTTTGACATCCCCACTGGGGTATATATATACACACCCTTTTCATCTTCATCACTCTCATTTTCACTCTTCAGAAAGCACGAACCAGAGAGAAAAAAGAAAAAACCAAGATTTTCTTTGCAAATTCTCTAAGCCAAAGAAGAAAAGCAATCCCAGTACCTTCGGCTCCGTGGGATCATTCCTGCTTCCCATTCTTCAGTCGATGATTAGTGCTCAAAAATATAATTTTGTTAGTTTAAAGTTTAAAATAAATTAAGTTTTAATTAATATTTTCATGGATTTATTGTCATATATTTTATATTTGAAAATATTAATTTTTATTTAATTTTTAGGAAATAAAATGTATTTTGACACAAAGAAAAAGAAAGAAGAAAGAAAGAATTAAAATTGAAGAAATCATGAAAAAAGTGGTATTTTTGAAAGTAACTTAGGCCCAAAAACAGCCCAGGCCCAAGCTTTGAGCAATGCCCACACTGCCACATGGCAGCATGCCATTCCCTTAGCCAAGCCAAGCCGAGTGTGACAGGAGCCGAGCCTTTCCTCTAGCAGCCGACATATGTCCCTTCCAGCCGCCTGACGCGAGCCGCTAGCTGCACCACCTGCCGCCTGACATGCTGCCACTTTCTGCCACACTCCACACCCGAGCCAACCAATGCACGCCACGTCGCTAGGCTGCTCCCCACGCCCCAACAAAGATGTTGCCACCATTCTACCGAGCCAACCGGATTATGCCACGTGGCCCAGATGTCTCCCACGGCTCAACAACATTTTCCCCACTTCCATAAGTTTTTATGCCACTTTCCCACTATTTTGTACACGATTTTACACATTTTTGGGTCCTATTTCCACTATAAATAGAGTACCAAATGGAGTAAAAAGGCATCAGATTGGAGAGTGGAAAAAGACACTTTATTGTTTGTTTCTTTTCTTATTTCTAGTTTAATTTTTCTTGTTTTAGGTGACAAAAAATGAGTGAATTATTTTAGAAATATTGGTGAGGTTAGACTGTAGTTGTTGTACTTTTCATTCTCAATATTGATATTGATTCTTCTTATGCTTCATTTCCATATCTCATTAATTATTTTGTTTCTCATCTTCTAATTTCTTTTCTAAAATTATTTAGCATCTTTTACATAAGTTCAGTCATGCTTTTCTTATGTAACTTAGATTGTTAATTTATTTTAGTATATTTGTTATATTGTATGTCTTTTACTGCATTCTTCCAGTGGTATTTTGTCGCTCTTGGATATATAATATGATATGTTATGAAATTAGGAGTTAGATTCAATTTAATCTAGATTATTTAATTTGTGCTTTTAACATATACATCTTCCAGTTGCAATTAATGGTGTAGAATTGCAACTATGTTTTGAATTAATATCAATATTAGAATAGGTTTTACAACACTGCATCTCTACCTTGCCATGCACTTTATCTGATCATTTTCCCTATTCTATCATTTTTCTTTCACAAAATCCATTTGTTTGATTCTACTTTATTTTTATCTGTTATTTACTAATAAAATATTTAGTTGTGTTTGCCTCTCTGTGGATACGACATAGCCCGATTACTACTGCGACCGCTTAGGAGTTTATTGGGCGATATCAGTCGACAATCTCCTCGTTGCTGCGAAAAAATTTGTGTGATCTTTTTTATCATTTTATATATTTTTCTATCTTTTTTTCATTTTACGCGTTTCATTTGTTCCTGATAATGGCCTTATAGTTTTTATAAGATTTTTAAGGCTTCACCCTTGCATTAGGCAAGTTTGTGATTTGGGTAGATTTTGAGTGATTAAAATCACAGTTTAGACCACAATTTTTTTTGATAGAAACATGTAAAAATTGAGTTTTTCAAGTAATGGGGTACTTTGGTCATGGGTTTCGTGTAGCTTAAGAAATAGGGTTTTGGTTTAGGGTTTTAATGCACGAATCTTGAAAACATTGCCTTTTTGGGTAACTGCCAACTTTTTCCCTGGAAATCCAGATTCTTTTAAACTGGTAATAACTGCCCCACTTTCGCGTGGGTGCACTCTTGATGCCCCAAAATTTACAATAGTTTGGGGTGGTCATTCAAATTAACCTCACCCTTTCGAGCCTTCAGACTTGATTGAGGAAATCTCGTTATCTCGAGCTTGCAAACTCAAGTTATCAAGAAAAATTTTCCACTCTTTAAAATTATGGGCCCTCACCTTTTTCTTTCTTGTTAGATGTCGCAGTCTTTAGAGAATTGTTGGGGGCCCGAGTATGCCATCCCTTACAATCCCTCAACCCCCGAACTAGAATCACCTTTCACATAAAATCGACAATTGATTTGTGAGTACAAGGAATGGTGCGACTAAGAATACATATCAGCTTACTTCTGATGTCAAATTGACGAGGTCGAGGAAAGAAAACAGAAAAGACTCCGAGTCGTAGCCTATCCCAACCCGAATCGCAAAGTCTGACCTATTCCATTAGACCCCAAACTCAAAGTCACCATAGCATTTCCTCCTGGTGAGCTCTTATTCACCCTAATGGAGGATACTTTAAAATAACCAACCACCTCCCATACCCTCTCAATCCCTACCTCAAAGCAGAAGTTTTTCAAGGTTGAGCACTACCGGAGCTCAGTTACTTCCACCAGCCACATCTCTGAGCTTCTGGCCTACAATGGCCTTAAGCTATCTAGTACGATGATGTGCCATCCTGCAACCTCAGATGAAAGGAGTTGCTACACCCTGGGATATGGAAATCCCGATCGTAAGGTTAAGTTCTCCGCCTGGAGCCGCGAGCACATGAGGGTTATGGCCCCTGCTACCCCCAAAGGATTACTTTAAGAACTTTTGGATTATTCCAGCATCGCCCCTTTCCAACTTCAGAACAACTCTTTTAGAGTTTTATCAACTCTGAGGTCGCTGTACCACGAGATGAAGTGGGACGGGCCCTCGGCAAAAGAGATCTTATATCTTTTTTCCCTCAAGAGCAACCCCTCTGGATGTCACAGAGGAGATGGGTTTTACTATTTATCGAGCAACCCGAAGGAGAAGTAGTTGTTCGAGGAAATCCCTAACCATCCTCCAAATTTCAAAACGATCTTTTTGTGGACGGATGGGCTCCCTCCTTCCCAATTCTACTCCTTCAAATACATTTGTAAGTAATTCAACACTTATCTTTTATATTTTCCTTTGAACTGTTAGGATCGAAGTATTTATTCACCTCTTGCCTGCAGCCACCTATCACCGGCCTACTCCAAAAAAAGCCATGAAAGAACACAGGGCAACAATTCTTCAGGTCCAATATGGTCGAAGATCCCTCACCTCTTTCCTCCATGAAGACAAGCTTTGAGCTTGTGGCCTCTTAGGTGAAGGCGAGTCCATGAATGATTCAGGGATTCGCAATAATCGAGGTGGGAAGACGTGCCAATCCCCACCGCTAAACTTCCCCCTAGGAGGAGGCCTTCGGGCTCGCAAGCCCGTGCCATCGCCTCCCGTCTACATGAGCGACCAATCTCGGGCAATGAAGCCTACGATGAGGCCTCAACGAGCTCGACTGATGGAGGTAAAGTAGTGTTGGATCATTCCATGTGGTCTCTGTCATTAATTAAGCACGAGCCTGATGTAATGATCCTCTTCGAGGACTCCAGGGATAAATTCATAGCAAGGTCGAGGGTATACCTTAGAGTTCGTAGGTTTGATAGTTGGCTAGGAAAATACCAGACCATGTATAGTCTAAATGAGGTTTGGGATGGGGTAGTTGTACAATACGGGACCAACATCTATAGGGAAATATCAAGACTATCCCTCACCTATAGAGAGGGGACCACCCTAGAGTCATCAGAAGATAGGGGGATTTCTTGGTCCCCGGGCTCAAGCTCGATCGAAATTACCAATTAGGTTTCTTTTATCTTGGAGTCTCATTTCTTATGACAACGTTGTTCGATTGCTTACATACCATCTTTTCTGTTTCTCATGTGACATGGATTCAGACTTAGAAAATGTTCTCAACAAGCCTATGGCCTCGAGGGCAAACAAATGCCAGCATGTATCCTAGAAGGGAGGCCGCCCCTCCAAACTCACCAAGAAAACTGAGGTGGTCCCCCCGACTCAGGTGCCGTTAAAGCCAGGCCAAGTTGCTAAAATACCCACACCCTTCGAGGTTGTGCCTCCCCCTGCACCTCAAACGAATCGAGCCCAAGCTCCTATCCGAGACCGCTTCCTGTCGATCTTGACTTATGTGCCCGAGTTTGTAGTCGACAGTGCTACTGGAACCCCTGGGGTCAATCTTGGTTCTGATGCTTTGATCCATGTGGGTCAAAGTTTCAGAAACCTCGGGGTCCCTCAGTAGGAATTTCTGACCTCCTACCGAGATGCCAACACTCTTTTTGACAAGAGTGGCGAGCAATTTTCCTCGATTAGTTATTTTTTCCTAGCCCCTACTTCTGTACTAACTTTGATTTTATGCTTTTTTGACCTTGACCTTTTTTTTGTAGGCATTTATATCCTTTGTTCAACATAATTTCATATTGAATAGCGAGTTTACATCGAGCAAAGCGCTTGCCCAGGATGCCCAAGATGCCCAACTGTGGCTCGAAGACGACCTTAAGAAAGCCTGACTGGAAATTGAAGCGAAGGATGCAGAGATCAAAAGGATTCCTGAGCTTGAGTCCAAGCTAGAGGAGACCTTGAAGGAGGTCGAGGCCAGGGACTCCGAATATGGAAGATTCAGAAAGCTCAATGTCAAGCTGGAAGAGGAGAAGAAGATGACCTTTGAGGTTATCGAGGGTGAGAAGGCTCGTCTTCTTGAGGAGTTTAAGACTAAAAAAGATCGCGCCATAGACATGGCGACGTATTGGATTTGGGATAACAACCCTAACCTCAATACCAACTTCCTTGCTAACCTGGAGACCAATTTATTACCAAATGGTAGGCTAGACTCGAGGAGGAAGAGGCTAGGCTCGATGCTGAAGAGGTGGCAGAGGCTTTTGGGACTGTGGCTGAGGAGACATCTAATCCTTGAAGTCCAAGTCATGGGCTGCGACCCATCGCAGTATTTTTTATGCTCTTGGGGAAAAGACAATTTACAGCTCGAGTCTGAGCTATTTTGATTATCTTATGAGTGTTTATATTTTAATAGTCATTTTTATGGTTTCAACTTTCTAGCTCGAAAACCTTTTTTCACATTATCTACCTTTAGCTTTTTTCCTTAATATTATACATCATATTTTTGGATCGAAATATTTTGAGCATGTTATTATTAAGGACCTTCTTTTATACTTGTTCATTCGTACAAATATACGTTGGGTTTAAGTTTGAATTTCAATACATTCATGCATAGTATATTCAAAATTCCCATGTTCGACTATGTTATTGTGAAGGTCAAACTTTACTTTGATCACATATTTAAAAAATACTCAAATGTTATGTAACCTCGTTAGTCTAGTTATATTTTGTTTTTCCCGTTACGTTTCCTCATCCTAGAGTATAACCTCGAGGTTGCGAGGTTGAAACTCATTTGCGAAAATTTCCAGCCCTAGTCTCCACTTATGGTTTTTGGTTGGTTAATCAAGAATTCCAACTTTTGACTATGTCGACTAGGTTTTGCTGGTTTGTTCCAGACATGTTTAATTCCCATGTTTGGTTAATGATCAATACACTTATTATTTTCTTTTTGTTAGGTTAACAATCCAAACATTGCTATTAGAGTTAATTTTTATTCATGTTATATTTTTTCGAGCCTATGGTATGATTGTATACTTTATGCCCCCTTAATATCCTATGATTGCGATCTCAGGTTATTGAATTTTGAGGGCTTGCAAAAAAGTATAACAATAAAAATACAACATTTGAATGAAATTCAGTACTTTATTAACAAAAAGAAAAAATCAAATACACGCTTGGTTAAAACAAATAAACATCATTCCTATATTACTAATAATAAGGTTGTAGATGTTCACCATTCCAAGCTCGAGGAACCAATCCTCCATTTAGCCTTACTAGTTTATAAACTCCAGGTCAAATAATGGACTCGATTTGATAGGATCCCTTCCAATTAGGCTTGAGCACTCCAGCGGATGGGTCTCGTGTGGCTAGAAACACACTCCTTAACACCAATTGTCCTAATCTGAATTTCCTATCTCAGACCCTTTTGTTAAAATATCTCGTAGCCCATTGCTGGTATGCAACATTTTTTAGCTGGGCTTCGTCTCGTCTTTCTTTGAGTTAAGATTGGTTCGAGGCTTTATCATATGCGTCGCACCTTATAGTTGGGATTTCAACCTCGATAGGCAACATGGCCTTGCATCCATAAGCCAAGGAGAAGGGGGTATGCCCCTTCGAGGTTCTCGCCGTTGTTCTGTATGCCCACAAGACTTGAGGTAGTTCTTTTGGCCACCTCCCCTTAGCCTCTTCTAGCCTTTTCTTCATAGAACTCTTTTGTAATGCCCTGAAATCCCTAATGCGGTTTAATGGCTGGATTAGTAGGCCAGGAGGGCCATAACTGTTTAATTATGCCATTAACTGATAATTTGCATGTTTATGTGAATTATATAATATGATGTTAAATGCATGCATGCGGGTCCACATTTCATTATAGGGGTGTGTTGGTAATTTGGCCCGTTGATGGCGTAATTGTATATTTGTATGCATGTCAGTGACCTATTGTTGAGACCACATTATAATGTAGGTTTGTTCGAGCTATTCGACATGATACGATCTTTGAATATTAATTAGCGGTTTAGTCATAACAGGTTTGAGTTCGGGGCTCGGGGTTAGTCTCGGGGTGATTTTAATGATTAGAACGTTGCCGGGAATTAAAGAGTAATAGGATATGAATTATTGGTGTTTGAGTATTTTTAGAATAGCAGGAATTGGAGAGCGTTAATTATGATTAACGAAATAGGTGAGAAATGTCAATTTTTCCCTTAGGAGCCTTTAAAAATCCTTATTTGACCCAGGGGTATTTTGGTCTTTTCACCCCTAGGATAGATATAAGCCATTAAAGGCTGTAGAAAGAAGAGGAAAACAGAGCATAGAATAAAGCTTCTCCCGTACCTGATTTTGGCCATTTTCTCTTTGGATTTTTTTAGCCTAACTTGAGGATTCAAGCTTGGGAAGTAAGTTTGAGGGCTTGGGAGTGTGTTCCACCATTGAAGAGCATCATAATCTGAGCTTGAGGTAAGTTTCTAGCCATTAAATTCCCTGGTTTGCTCTGTTTTAGCTTTGGTTTTCAGTTGAGATTTCTTGGTTGGATGATTGGTATTGTTGGGAGTTTTGGCTAGGGTTCTTTTGGTTGTAATGCTTAGGGTATGTGAGGATGGTTTTTGGGTTCATTTGGCACCAAAAATGAGGTTTGGAAGCATTGGAATCGAGTTGGAATTGAAGGAGTCGAAGGAAGAGATTTAAGGGGAGTTTCTGGCTGGGTGTAGCACTACAATACCCATCAGAGGGCGCTATAGCGCTACACAGGGTTATGTTTGGCAGTTTGGGGTTCTGAGTATAGCACTGGGGCACTATTGAGCAGCGCTGTAGCGCTACTCTATTCCTCCAGAATCCCGTTTTGAGTGTTTTTAAGGGTTTTTGGCTCGGGATTTCAATCTTTAAGGCCCGGGATCGAATCTACTCACCGTGTGGGCATGTTTCGAGGTCCCGAGAGTGGGGTTTAGGTTAAGACCCTTTCATTGTTGATTTTCATTAATGGAGGTTATAACTGGTTATGATTAGGTAACCGCTAAGGAATAAAAAAGGGTTGATCGTTCTTAGGAGTCGTTCTTATTATATTTCTCGCTCGAACGAAAGGTAAGAAAACTGCACCCTGTGTATATGACATGCGTGATTATTGTTGAGGCATGTTGATTGATAAATGTGGACATTGATTGCATATTAAATGCTAGCAGAGTTTGTTTACTTGTGTATGGCACTGATTAGTCAGGGACGATATTGGTCGCATATTACGGACCTGAGAGTCAGAAACGGCATAAGCGTCCTGAACGCAGGGCCGATTGAAGATTAGATCTAATCGATATCAGTGTTGAATGACCCTAAGGCATTAATGCTGGACCGACCCTAAAGTCGATGAAACTTATAAGCGCTTGACTAGTCTAAGCTAGTTACTCAGAGCCAGGGCCTAAGGCGTAGGTGACTGCTTGTCACATGGCTAGGGAGCAGAATCCCATGGTTATGACTCTATGGTCATGAGGTAGGTTATGTTGGTGACTAGTCATCATGCACCTAACCTGTTTAAGCTAGTGAAAGGTTCACCTATTTGTTAAGCCCGGTGACCCTATCGTCACATGGATAAAGGGAGTTGAACCCACCTTAGTGAATTTTGCGACTGTCACTCATCTGTTTTGGACTGAAAGTCCTGAATGATTACTATGATCATTTTTGATATTATACTCATGATATATTGTGTTTTCTTGCTGGGTTTTGGCTCATGGATGCTATGTGGTGCTGGTAAAGGGAAAGAAAATCTCACCCAGCCTTGAGTGGAGATCTTAGGTGGTGCTGTGTACATATGCGGCTGCTTGACCACCACGGCCAAGGAGTTCTCAGAGGAACTAGGGGGTTTACCCTATTTTTGCCCCTTAGGTCAGTGGGTTTGTAAATTTGAAACAGTAATGACCATTTTGAGTTGTAAATAACTTGTGAATGTTTTTATGGGCCCATGAACACTTTTATGTATTGAATAAAGTATATCCCTTCCTTTTGATTGGTTTTCCACCTTAGCCTGTTAATAACACTTAGAAGTACGTTTTTAACCAAAGGACTCGGGTAGCGAGTTAAATTTTCGGTTCACCGTAAATGTTCTGGGGTAACCAGGGCGTTACAACTTGGTATCAGAGCTTGCCAAGGTTAGGGTTCCTGTAGACTGGCTGGGCATGTACACACATCACTGAATTCAAGTTTGACTCATAGTTTGGTAACTATTTATGTAGTTATATGTATAACTGCTTAAATATAGTATATATGCTTTACCTATATGCATGAGACACCATGTTAAACCTGTGCCCTGAAATATTATATCCTCAGCAACTGTGTGCTAATTAGTACTGAAATTGCTGGAACATACTTATTAGTATTGTTGATTGTGAATTATTATGTGATACATGCTAAGTGCTAAATGTTATAAACATGTATCTGTTTGTATAATTGTATGACTGTGGAATATGATAATTGTCTGCTTGTTCTTGGACCGTAAGGCAGCAAGAGGTTTAGTTATTACTACCTGACTGGCCATATTGATCATTGTTTCAGCAAGGTATAAGCTAATAAGAATGAATCCAGGGCAGACAGATGCTTCAGCTGGCCAGAGTGATCAAGGCTAGAATAATAGCTATCAGCATCAGGAAAATGACCTGTCACAAATTCCACAGCCAGCTCCTGCAAACTGGCAGCAGTTGAATAATGTTCTGCAGGCTACAATGTTGAGACAGGGAGAAGAGCTTCGTCTCCTGAGACAACAACAAGCACTTGCAGTGGCCAGTGTATCAGAGGCACCCCCTATGTCAGTGCCAGCAGCTGGGCAGCTGCCTGAGGTGGGAAATAAATGGGAACCTCTCTATGAAAGGTTCAGGAAGCAACAACCTCCAGTTTTTTAGGGTAGTGCAGATCCTGCCAAGGCAGAGCGGTGGATGAGTATGATTACCACTATCCTTGATTTCTTGAGGGTAACTAGTAATGAGAGGGTGTCCTGTGCCACTTATATGTTTCGGGAGGATGCCCGAATTTGGTGGGAGGTTATTCCCTAGACCAAGAATGTTAATGCCTTGAGTTGGGAAGAGTTTCAGACTCTGTTCAACGATAAATATTATAATGATGCCATTAGGGCGGCAAAGGCTGAGGAATTCATTAGGCTACTTTAGAAAAGTTTGTCAGTCACTGAGTATGCCTTAAAATTTGGCCTTGACTGTTGGCCAAAAATATCCTTGCCTAATCACTTGTTTTGATAGGCTATGCCCCCCAGTGTGGTCTCCACAAAATCCTTCATGGATTTCTTCTAAAATATTTTTTTCCTCGGGGGGAGTTACACACCTAAGTAGTGGCATGGAATATGCCCTTCTATACAATTTTCCTTCCAAGATGGTGTATCTTTATATTTTGTACATTAGCTTTCTAGCCTTGTTCTAGTCTGTTGGGAGACTCCCAATTTTAATGTAGTCAACTATTGGGGTCATCCAGGTGGGTTGCGAGTCAATCATGTTTACATCTTCTTCTTCAGGCCCAGTTATGCTCAGAACCAGTAGGAATTCTATTGGAAGCACGTTGAGTGTGTCAGCTTCGTTTGTCGTGGCGAGCCTGGCCAATGCATCTGCATTCAAATTTTGTTCCCAGGGAACTTGTTGTATAGCGTAGAACTCAAACTCCCCAAATTCTGCCTTAACTTTCTCCAGGTAGGCTGCCACTTTTATGCCACGTGCCTGATATTCACCCAAGACCTGGTTAACGACCAATTGAGAGTCACTGTAGAAGTGGATGGCCTTTTCTTTGAGCTTGGAGGCTATACGAAGACCTGCTAACAATGCCTCGCACTCAGCCTCATTATTCGATGCCTCAATGCCAAACCTTAACACCGAATGGAAGCGATTTCCCATCGGGGTGATCAAAATGATTCCTGCCCCCGACCCATTTTCATTAGAGGACCCATTGACATAAAGTCTCCACAGCTTGCGGGCTAGGGTTACGACTTCCTCATTGGAGATCCTTGTACATTCAACTATGAAGTCTACCAATGCCCGTCCTTTGATCGTTCTTATAGGATGATAGGTGATTTCGAATTGTCCAAGCTCGACAACACATTTCAACAATCTCCCGGAAGCTTCGGGCTTGGACCATACTTGTCTTGATGAGTGATCAGTTAACACATGGATAGGATGTAACGCCCTACTACCTTAGAGCCGTTACTAAGTGAGTTTAAAACAGAAATTGTGCATTTAATTGACTCAAAGTGGCTTCTAAAACCAAAAGTGTGATTAAACCAGAGTTTAAGGCTGTATTCTTTTAAAATGGTCAACTTCATTGAAAACGTTAAATATAAAACATCTGGGATCCCAAAATAAGGTTTACAAAATGTTTACAACTCAAAAATAGATTTACACTTGATCAGCTATCAAAAGAATGGTTAAATACAGCCATATACAAAATGCCCCCAACCAAAGCAGTCGGGCAGGCCGAACATGTACGCGCCGCCCCCACGCTCTCCATACTCATGGCCGGTTGACTGACTCCTTGCTTTTATCTGCCACACGGAGCACCCGTGAGCCAAAGCCCAGCAAGAAAACCCAAATAACACATAACATATGCAAATCAAATAGCTGGCATAATTCACTGACACATAGGAAAACCATCATAATAAACAAGTACGGCCATGCCGCCCCCCCTGAGGCCTTACCAAAGCCTGGGGTTTCGGTTCTCACCGCGAGGATAACTCATGTATCCCTTGGGTCCCACCCTGAATATAAGCATCCCATGTGCTGTGTGTTACTTTCGGCCCCACGGCCGCCCCGGCCTACGCCGCACTCGGCCCTTGCCGTTCATATCATCATAATCACACATATAGTACATTCGAAATAATCATTCACACACATCATGATTCATTTAAGGTTAAACATTTGCACATAGTACAATCTGGGGCCATGCCCTATTCTCGGGTGTCACGGTTTTCTTACCTGTATTCCGTGCTTTTCGATGCACCATGATCACGAGCACAGTCCACTAGCACGAGCCTCACCGAAATCCTAGTCACAAAACACATAAACACTTTCAATACTAACCAAGCCTAGAACCACTTCCCGGGACCAATCCCGCACTCTCGGGACTCCCAAAATCCTAAAATAAGTCATTGGAAACATCTCCCGAACCCCTGGAGCAAAAGCTCAAAAATGGAATTTTGGTGCCCTGAAAATGGCCTAGCGCCGCGGCTCAGCCCTACAGGGCCGCGGCGCTAAAGCAAGTCAGAGAGCCCCCTCGCCTGGAACCAGCCTCGCGCCGCGGCGCCCAAGAACAGGGCCGCGGCGCGCCCTTACGAACTCGAAAATCTGGGTTTTTCTCCCTAAATCCTTCATCCAAAATACCTCCAAACCAACCCCAAACACATATCTCAACCCCAAACTCAATTCCACACTTCATATGAACAATCTAATAATCTATAGATCCTTAGAAACAAGATCAAAACCTCAACACACCCAAGATCCAAACCTTTGAACTTCAAATTCAGTAACTCAAACAAAACCCATGAAAATCCTAACTCAAGCATTACATTCCTCAAATCAACACAGAAAACAAACTTAAATAAGCATAAGATCCTTACCTCAAGAGTAGAATTCACCCTAAAAGTTCCTTGATCCCCTCCTAAGCTTCCACTTCAGCCCCCTTCAACACCTCTTCTTCTTTCTCCTTCTTGCCCTAGCCTTTCTCTCCTCTTCTTTTCCTTCTCTTCTAATTTTATCAAAGCCACAAGTGAACCTAAATGCCCCAAACCGTATGCCCCATATACCCAGCTGAAACTTGCCTAATTGCCTTGCCAAAAGACCAAATTACCCCTTCTTACTAATCCTTCTAAGCTAAACCTTCAAGGGTACTTAAGTCTTAACACTTTCATTTCAATTCTACCACTTCCTATCTTAAAACTTTTACTCACAGCAGTTACAAATGGTTACCAAGATACCAATAACTAATCACTCGTTCTCAACTCAACTTATAAGATTCCCGAAGTACCCCTAGGCTTTACCCGAGCCGGGTACAACATCCCGTTGTGACTTTAGACTAAATGGCTCACAAGGACCGTCTCGATGCGTTCACCCTGATAAAAACATCACACTCACATGGCACCATTCACATAGTACAATTATCACATATATGCCCAAACATGGCCAGATTACAATCATGCTCATTCTAAGACAATCAGGTCTACATGCATACTAATTCACATAGTCATGCATCTCAATTAATCAACTAATCACATAACGTGCAATAAATCGTAATCATGCATTAAGCTCATTAAAGTCACACACAAAATCCCATCATGCCCTCCAGGCATACTGTTCCAGGCCCTTAAGCCTTAGCACTGAATTTGGGTCGTTACAACTATCCCCTTCTCATGAGAATTTCGTCCTCGAAATTTACCTGAACAACTCGGGATACCGCTCCCGTATATCTGATTCCAATTCCCATGTCGCCTCTTCGACCTTGCTGTTTCTCCACAATACTTTAACCAAGGGGATGGTCTTGCTCCTCAAGACCTTGTCCTTCCTATCAAGGATCTGAACAGGCTTTTCTTCGTATGATAAGTCCCGATCCAATTCCAAGTTCTCAAAGCTCAACACATGAGTAGTGTCCGATACATATTTCCGAAGCATGGATACATGAAACACATCATGAACCCCTGATAGAGCTGGAGGCATTGCTAACCTGTAAGCTACCTCCCCAACTCGATCTAGCACCTCAAAGGGGCCAACAAACCTGGGACTCAGCTTGCCCCGAACGCCGAATCGTTTTACTCTTCTCAGGGGCGAAACCCTGAGGAATACATGGTCACCAACCTGAAATTCCATGCTCCTGCGTTTCTGGTCTGAATAACTCTTCTGGCGACTCTGGGAGGCGAGCATACGAGCTCTAATATTCTCAAGTGCCTCATTGGTCCTCTGAACCATCTCAGGACCCAAATACCTTCTCTCCCCTGCCTCATCCCAGTGAATCGGCGATCTGCACTTTCTTCCATACAGCATTTCATACGGAGCCACTCCGATAGTCGCCTGATAACTATTGTTGTACGAGAACTCAATCAGAGGGAGATACCTACTCCAAGACCCCTCAAAATTCAACACACAAGCTCATAACATGTCCTCCAGTATCTGAATTGTCCTCTCAGACTGTCCATCCGTCTGAGGATGATAAGCGGTACTAAACCAAAGCTGTGTGCCCATTGCCTTCTGTAGGCTCTTCCAAAACTTGGAAGTGAAAGTGGGGTCTCTGTCGGATACTATCGACCTCGGAGCCCCATGAAGTCGAACAATCTCTTTTACATAAAGCTCTGCATACTGATCCACAGTATAAGTCATCTTCACAGGTAAGAAGTGGGCGGACTTCGTATACCTGTCCACAATCACCCACACCGAGTCATGCTGACCCACGGTCTTTGGCAATCCTACCACAAAGTCCATGGCAATATCTTCCCATTTCCACTCGGGAATCCCTAGAGGCTGTAATAATCCTGCTGGCCTCTGATGTTCTGCCTTAACCTGCTGACAGGTTAAGCATCTAGCCACAAAGTCCACCACATCCCTCTTCATGCCTGACCACCAATACAAAACCTTCAGGTCATGGTACATCTTCGTAGAACCTGGGTGTAAAGAGTAGGGAGTGGTATGAGACTCGTCCAGAATCTCTCGCCGAATGTCTGGATCGATCGGAATACAAATCCGTCCTTTGTACTTCAACAAACCCATCTCAGAAATAGAGAAGTCCTTAGCTGCTCCCGATAGGACATTCTCTCTACGTTCAACTAACTGGGGGTCCTTTCCCTGTGCTTCCTTAATCCTCTCGAGGAGCGTTGACTGAAGAGTAATGTTGGCTAACCTACCAACCACTAGCTCTATACCTGCTCTGGTCATCTCTCCTGCTAGTCTGTCAGATATCTGCCTCGAACCATACAGCTGTCCTGGGCCCCTCCGGCTCAATGCATCAGCCACTACATTAGCCTTCCCAGGATGGTACAGGATATCACAATCGTAATCCTTTACCAGCTCTAGCCACCGTCTCTGGCGCATGTTCATGTCCTTCTGGGTAAAGAAATACTTTAGACTCTTGTGATCAGTGTATATCTCGCACCTCTCTCCATACAGATAGTGTCTCCAAACCTTAAGTGCGAATACCACTGCAGCTAATTCCAGGTCATGCGTGGGATACCTCTGCTCGTACTCCTTTAATTGCCTTGATGCGTACGCTATCACTTTCCCAGCCTGCATCAACACGCATCCCAGACCCTGTCTGGAAGCGTCACAGTAGACCACAAACTTCTCATTATCTGTTGGCAGGCTCAGCACTGGTGCAGTAATCAACCGCCGCTTCAGCTCTTTGAAGCTATTCTCGCATCGATCTGTCCACACAAACTTGGTCTTCTTCCTTGTCAATTCTGTCAACGGAGTAGCAATTCTGGAGAACCCCTCTACAAACCGCCGGTAGTAACCTGCTAGTCCAAGGAAACTTCTAACTTCAGGAACATTGCTGGGTCTAGGCCAATCTCTTACTGCTTCCGTCTTGCTTGGGTCGACTAGTAACCCATCCTTACTGATAATATGGCCTAGAAATGAAACTTGCGATAACCAGAACTCGCATTTGCTAAACTTAGCATATAACTTATGCTCTCTTAACCGATGCAACACCAGGCGCAGATGATGCTCATGCTCTGACTCTGACTGGGAGTATACTAGGATATCATCAATAAACACAATCACGAACTTATCCAGGTAATCCTTAAAAATTATGTTCATCAAATCCATGAATGCTGCTGGGGCATTGGTTAATCCAAAGGACATAACCAGAAATTCATAATGCCCATACCGCGTCCGAAAAGCAGTCTTTGGTATGTCCTCCTCCTTGATCCTCAACTGATAGTAGCCTGATCGGAGATCCATCTTCGAAAACACTGTACTCCCTTGAAGCTGATCAAATAAATCGTCGATCCTAGGCAATGGATACTTGTTCTTGATGGTCAACTTATTCAACTCTCTGTAATCGATGCACATCCTGAGCGATCCATCCTTTTTCTTAACAAATAAAACTGGAGCACCCCACGGCGAGAAACTCGGTCTGACAAACCCCAAATCAAGTAGTTCCTGTAACTGAATCTTCAATTCCTTTAATTCTGCTGGAGCCATTCTGTAAGGTGCCTTGGATACTGGCTCTGCTCCCGGAGCCAACTCTATAACGAACTTAATCTCCCGCTGTGGCGGCAACCCCGGCAGATCCGCTGGGAACAAGTCTGGAAACTCACAGACAACCTTGGTCTCATTTGGTCCCACTGCCGTCACCTAAGAGGAATCCACTACACTCGCTAGGAATCCTATGCAACCCTCCTGCATCAGGTCCCTAGCCTTTAGCGCTGAGATCATAGGCACCCGCGGTCCATCCTCCGCTCCCACGAACACAAAGGGTGCCTCGCCCTCCGGTTCAAAGGTCACCATTCGACGCCTACAATCAATGGTTGCTCCATACCGCGTCAACCAATCCATCCCTAGTATTATATCAAAATCGTCCATCTCTAGTTCAATCAGGTCAACAAACAATTCTCTACCGTCTACCACTACTGGTAAGGCTCTAACCCACCTCCTAGAGACTACCAGCTCTCCTGTAGGCAATATTGTCTGAAAACCCCTAGCATAAAAAATACTAGGTCTACAAAGCTGATCAATCACCCTAGCAGCAACAAATGAGTGCGTAGCACCAGAATCAATCAATGCAGTAAACAAGGATCCAGCGCTAAAAATCTGACCTGTGACCACTGATGGACTGGCCTCTGCCTCAGTCTGTGTCAAGGTGAAAACCCTAGCAGGGGCGAGGCTGTCACCCTGCCTTGGTTCCCCCTTCCTGGCCTGCGGGCAATCTTTCTTCAAGTGACTGGTGCTTCCACAAACAAAACATGCCCTGATGCCGGCACCCGCTCCAGAGACGGACCGGCACTCGCCCTGATGCCGTCGCCTGCATCGAGGACACCATGGATAACCCCTCCAGTTGTCATTACCGCCCTGGCGGCCACCCACAGAACCGCGAACCCTCCTGTCAGAACCATAGGGAGTAAATGAGTCTGGTACTCTCCTCTTCTGCTCACTGGGGCCGCTGCCCCGACTAGGCCCAGAAGAAGAAGGCACTACCCTCCTGGTATCACGCCTAGCAGCATTATCCTTCCAGATCTGATCCTCAGCCCTCTCAGCAGTGAGGGCCTTGTCTACCACCTGCGCATAGGTAGTCTCTGGAGCTATTGTAATACTCACGTCACGGGCGATCATTACACCTAATCCCCTTACAAATCTGTCCCTTCTGGCCGTATCAGTCGGCACAAGCTCTGGCGCAAACTTCCCCAATCTATCAAATACCAAGGCGTACTCAGTGACAGATAACCTGCCCTGAGTCAGACTGTTGAACTCATCCGCCTTCGCCGCTCGAACGGCTACGCTGTAGTATTTCTCGTTGAAAATGCTCTTGAATTCCTCCTAGGTCATAATAGCAGTATCCCTTCGCTGCCCTACTACCTCCCACCATATTCGTGCATCATGTCTAAGCATATAACTGGCACAATCAACCCTATCCCTTCCTTCAACCCTCATGAAGTCCAGGATTACAGACATTGTACTCATCCACTGCTCAGCCTGCAGTGGGTCTGCTCCCCCCTCAAAGGTAGGAGGTTGTTGTTTTCTGAATCTTTCATATAGAGGTTCCAACCTGTTCCCAGTCACAGGTTGAACCGGAGCCGGTACCACACTAGGCGGTGGTGGTATCACAGTGGCCGGTGGAGGAGCTGGTTGCCTGAACTGACTAAGCTCATCCTCTGTTTTCTTCAACCTAACCTCCATCTCTGCTAAAATCTGTTGCCAGTTCTGAGGAGCAGGTGGAGGGTCCTGCCCCTGGTTATCATCCTCGGCCTGAATGCCGCGGAGTCTCGATGATTGGCGAGGCATTGCAAATAAATGCCTGCAATCAATGACACCGCTCATTAGGCATGATAACAAGGTCCAATTTCCACCTCTCAATCTCAACAACAACCAAGATCAATCGACCAAAGTGACATACAAATATCATGCAGCATACAACGGGCCTTGCCCTGGCATCATGCATATGTTATTTCAATCATCATGCTCATAAAAATCTAGGCAGGCACACAAAGCATTAAACACATATTCATGAATATATCAATCGACCATACCAAACCACCCTGAGTCGAGCTTTTCAATGGCAGCGTGCGTACATGTTCGGTCAATCTCCAGAACCAATAACCCTTGGCTCGCTCTGATACCAAGTTGTAACGCCCTACTACCTTAGAGCCGTTACTAAGTGAGTTTAAAACAGAAATTGTGCATTTAATTGACTCAAAGTGGCTTCTAAAACCAAAAGTGTGATTAAACCAGAGTTTAAGGATGTATTCTTTTAAAATGGTCAACTTCATTGAAAACGTTAAATATAAAACATCTGGGATCCCAAAATAAGGTTTACAAAATGTTTACAACTCAAAAATAGATTTACACTTGATCAGCTATCAAAAGAATGGTTAAATACAGCCATATACAAAATGCCCCCAACCAAAGCAGTCGGGCAGGCCGAACATGTACTCGCCGCCCCCACGCTCTCCATACTCATGGCCAGTTGACTGACTCCTTGCTTTTATCTGCCACATAATAAACAAGTACGGCCATGCCGCCCCCCCTGAGGCCTTACCAAAGCCTGGGGTTTCGGTTCTCACCGCGAGGATAACTCATGTATCCCTTGGGTCCCACCCTGAATATAAGCATCCCATGTGCTGTGTGTTACTTTCGGCCCCACGGCCGCCCCGGCCTACGCCGTACTCGGCCCTTGCCGTTCATATCATCATAATCACACATATAGTACATTCGAAATAATCATTCACACACATCATGATTCATTTAAGGTTAAACATTTGCACATAGTACAATCTGGGGCCATGCCCTATTCTCGGGTGTCACGGTTTTCTTACCTGTATTCCGTGCTTTCCGATGCACCACGATCACGAGCACGGTCCACTAGCACGAGCCTCACCGAAATCCTAGTCACAACACACATAAACACTTTCAATACTAACCAAGCCTAGAACCACTTCCCGGGACCAATCCCGCACTCTCGGGACTCCCAAAATCCTAAAATAAGTCATTGGAAACATCCCCCGAACCCCTGGAGCAAAAGCTCAAAAATGGAATTTTGGTGCCCTGAAAATGGCCTAGCGCCGCGGCTCAGCCCTACAGGGCCGCGGCGCTAAAGCAAGTCAGAGAGCCCCCTCGCCTGGAACCAGCCTCGCGCCGCGGCGCCCAAGAACAGGGCCGCGGTGCGCCCTTACGAACCCGAAAATCTGGGTTTTTCTCCCTAAAATCCTTCATCCAAAATACCTCCAAACCAACCCCAAACACATATCTCAACCCCAAACTCAATTCCACACTTCATATGAACAATCTAATAACCTATAGATCCTTAGAAACAAGATCAAAACCTCAACACACCCAAGATCCAAACCTTTGATCTTCAAATTCAGTAACTCAAACAAAACCCATGAAAATCCTAACTCAAGCATTACATTCCTCAAATCAACACAGAAAACAAACTTAAATAAGCATAAGATCCTTACCTCAAGAGTAGAATTCACCCTAAAAGTTCCTTGATCCCCTCCTAAGCTTCCACTTCAGCCCCCTTCAACACCTCTTCTTCTTTCTCCTTCTTGCCCTAGCCTTTCTCTCCTCTTCTTTTCCTTCTCTTCTAATTTTATCAAAGCCACAAGTGAACCTAAATGCCCCAAACCGTATACCCCATATACCCAGCTGAAACTTGCCTAATTGCCTTGCCAAAAGAACAAATTACCCCTTCTTACTAATCCTTCTAAGCTAAACCTTCAAGGGTACTTAAGTCTTAACACTTTCATTTCAATTCTACCACTTCCTATCTTAAAACTTGTTACTCACAGCAGTTACAAATGGTTACCAAGATACCAATAACTAATCACTCGTTCTCAACTCAACTTTTAAGATTCCCGAAGTACCCCTAGGCTTTACCCGAGCCGGGTACAACATCCCGTTGTGACTTTAGACTAAATGGCTCACTAGGACCGTCTCGATGCGTGCACCCTGATAAAAACATCACACTCACATGGCACCATTCACATAGTACAATTATCACAGATATGCCCAAACATGGCCAGATTACAATCATGCTCATTCTAAGACAATCAGGTCTACATGCATTCTAATTCACATAGTCATGCATCTCAATTAATCAACTAATCACATAACGTGCAATAAATCATAATCATGCATTAAGCTCATTAAAGTCACACACAAAATCCCATCATGCCCTCCAGGCATACTGTTCCAGGCCCTTAAGCCTTAGCACTGAATTTGGGTCGTTACATAGGATGTGCTTGGAAATAGGGTCGAAGCTTTCAAGATGCATGCATTAGGCTCAAAGCCAGTTTCTCCATTAACGGGTATCTCGATTCTTCCCCCAGTAACCTCTTGCTGACGTAGTATACATGTTTTTGTAATTTGTTATCGTCCTGGACAAGTACTACACTAATCACATTCTCGGTTATGGTGAGGTATAGCTCTAAGACCTCCCATGCGATTTGTTTAGACAAGATTGGTGGATCAGCGAGGTGTTTCTTAAGGTTCTGGAATGCGAGTTCACACTCGTCTGACCATTCAAACTTCTTGCCCCCTCTCAAAAGATTAATGAATGGAAGAAAACAATCTATAGATTTTGAGATAAACCTACTTAAGGCCGTCATTTGTCAAGTTAGGCTCTGAGCATCTTTATGTTTTCGAGGTGAGGGCATGTTAATTAGTGCTTTAATCTTGTCGAGATTGGCCTCTATACCCCGAGAATATACTATAAATCCGAGAAACTTTCCTAAGGATACTCCGAATAAGCATTTTTGTGGGTTGAGTCTTGTTATCCAAAAAACTGGCATGAATGACGTGGCAAGTGATTCCCGGACACGTGGCTGACACTTGGCGGAACTCTGCTAGGGTATCGACCAGAAGACAAATTACAAGCAGTAGGCAGCCGAAACTTACCTGCGACCAGTATGGTCGCAGGTTCCGCATGCTTCATGATATTTTTATAAAGATCTTTGTAAATCCCAAAATTGACTCCCACAATTTCCTGAGTATCTGATTATTTAGGAAAGAATATCTGTAACAAATTCATGTAATCCCCCTTGACCCTATAAATAGAAAAAGATAGCTCAAGGAAGGGACCTTTTGGCTTTCGAGTTATTTGAGACTAGAGTGATTCTATTTAAGATATTGTATTGTTCTTCAGAGGTGGGTGAAACTCATTGAACCCTAGTTCTTTGATCACTCCTTTGGATCTTATATCAATAACAATCTAAGTGGACGTAGGTTATTACCGATCCTGGGGCCGAACCACTATAAAATCTTGTGTTCTTATTATTTTCGTCATCACATTCTTTTCAACGTATCCTTCCACGTCAAGCGTATTTTGACTCCATTTCAGTTGGCCAAAATCTGGGTCAACATTCTGGTGCTCTCGTTGAGAGCTTGATATAGCATCGTTGAAAAAACCAATGGCGAAAACTACCAGGAAAACTGGACAGGTGGCCGGCGCTGCACCATCTAACCCGCCTCCTCCTCCTCCTCCCAACGTGGCTGAAGATGAGCCACATTTGGAATTTTATGAGGAAGAAATGGATGACGCGACGCTGAAGAGCACTCTAGGGGAGTTGCATGAAGAGCTGGCCAATCTGAGGGCCGGCTAGGAGAGTGTTGCCGAAATCATGGCGCGGCAGCAACAAGAAATTGAACGGCAGCGCGTGGAGCTGAGTGAAAGGCAAGCGGAGATGGACCATTGCCAGAGCGAGGCCATGGCAGCCCTCGAGGCAGCCTTGCAATTGGCTAGGAATTAGGCTGCACCTGCCTCACAGCCTGATCAACCCGTGAATGGGCCACCCCACAGGGGTCCCAATCCTAGCTCGCCTATCGAACCCTCGAGTCCACAGAGGCCCGAGCAGCCACCGACGCCTCAGGACGATGTCCCGCTAGGAGACCCTAAGGCACATCCTCCATCCGAAGCTGGTCGTGGGAATCCCCCATAGCAGAGGCAGAATAGGACCGGGGAGCAGCCTCGCAGTCCTAGACGCCATAGGGGCGACGAGCCAAACCCTCCGAGCAGAGGACAACATCATCCTGGCAACAGGAGGAACTCAGAGTTAGGCTCTGCGGTCCGAGGCCCTCCACGACACGGTAATGCATGGGGACCTAACGACCAACGCAGACCACCCTCTAACGCTCGGGAGGGCAATCGAGGGAACAGTTGATCCCACCATAGCCAATCAAGATTCAGAGATGACCATGGTTATAATGAGGCCGACTCAGGCAAAGGGAATGCCGGTCGGAGGAATGAAGAAAGAGGTGGAGGCAGGAGGCAGCCACCTCAAGATGACCAACCCGACAGACGGGATGCTTGGGGCAGCCCAGAAAAAATAACGTCTTCGACCGGCTCGGAGCTAGCGAGCAGCAGAAGAGAGACGAGGACTTGAGAGACATACTCAACAATCGCCGCGAACGGCACGGCGAGTACGTCCCCCCAGCACCAGAGCACACGGTGATTCCTAGCGCTGTGCAGGCCCAGATAGATGCCCTCAACCAGGCAGTGTAGCAGCCGGTCGGTGGAAGAACATCTTACATCGATCATGATAGGAGAAAAGGCACTCCTTTCGTCCAGAGGATAGCTATGGCAGAAACTCCTAGCAAGTTTAAAATGCCTACGCTTCCAAACATTGATGGGTATGGTGACCCCATATCTCACGTCAACAAATTCGAGATACAAATGGACATTCAGAAAGTGTCCGAAGATGCTTGGTGCAGGATCTTCCCTACAACACTTTCAGATGTCGCACAGGAGTGGTTTTTTAAATACCCTCTTGCAAGTATAGTTTCCTGGGAAATGTTCGTAAAGGAGTTCTACGGACAGTTCTACGCGGGTTGCGTGCACCCAACTAAGGCAAACCAGCTGGTCGAAATACGCCAGCAGGATGGAGAACCACTAAAAGACTACGTCCAGTGCTTCATGCGAGCAGCTGCTGGAGCAAAGACAGTGGGAGACGAAGGCAAAATGATGGCCATAACCGCAGGAGTTAAGAGCCGCACCCCTCTCTGGGAAAGCCTCCGAAAACATGGGGTTAGAACTACCCAAGAATTTTTAGATCGGGTTGATCGCTACATCAAGCTCGAAGATGCCATCGCTGACGAAGAAAAGCCCCCAGGCAAGGGCAAAGGGACTGCTGAGACCGCCAAAGTCGCCAATGGGTCCAAGCCCAATGGCAACGACAAAGGCAACGGGAACGGCAATGGCAAGAATGGGGGGGAAACGGTCACACAATGAGCCTTCCACCTCTGACAATAAACGAGCCAAGGGTAACCATTATGAACCTCGGTTCACTAACTATACTGCCCTAGTTGAGTCTCGGGGACAGGTTTATCAGGCCACGAGTTCCAGCGTGCCTTATAAGAAGCCTGCCCCTATTCGAAAGGATATTTCGAAAAGAGACACTACCAAGTTTTGTCGTTATCATAATGACTACGGACATGATACCAACAAATGCAACCAGCTGAAGGATGAAATCGAGTTCCTTATTATACAAGGACACTTGAGAAGATATGTACAGGCCTCGAGAAATTCCCAACGAGAAGCTCTAGGTGGCAACGAGCAGGCGCCCACGCGCCAACGCTCGCCACCTTTGCAGCCTGCCCCCGTGACTGACACATTGTTAACCATCTGCGGAGGCCCGCACCTCACAGGAAACAGCGGAAAAGCCAGAGAACGATACGCTCGGACTCTACGCCACGACCAGAACATCGAGATGATGACCGTGGATGACCGCGCGCCAGAGAAGGCTCGGTCAGAAGAAGGCGAGATAACCTTCTCTGATAGCAATGCCCAACATGTCCGGTTCCCACATTCCAATCCGCTGGTCGTGGATATCCAAATGGCCAACATGATGGTGAAGAGGGTGCTGGTCGATACAGGAAGTTCGGTGAATATCCTGTATAAGTCTTCGCTAGAACGCATGAAGTTGTCCGTTAAGGACCTGGAGCACTGCAACCAAACAATATATGGCTTCTCTGGTGAGGGACTCGCCCCTGCAGGGTCAATCAGACTACTAGTGACAGCAGGTACAACACCTGCTACCAGGACATTACTCGCTACTTTAATAGTAGTCAATTGTCCTTCGGCGTACAATGCCGTCATTGGGAGGCCTATACTGGTTGATCTATGGGCCGTCACCTCTATGTGGCACTTATCCATGAAATTCCCGACAGACGCAGGGGTAGGACGCGTGTTGGGAAACCAGAGGGAAGCCAGAGAATGCTACAACGCCTCAGTCACGAAGGCGAGACAGGGAATGTCAAAGACCACTACCTCAGATAAGTTGCAGATGGCAATTGATACACAAGCCTAATCCGGTGATGAAGTCACCAAATAGGGTGTTTCCCAAAGTGAGGATAGAGATTTAGATCCTTGCTTTGGGGATTTTGAAGAAAACGTTGGACCTGTCGAGGACCTGGAAGAGGTCCAACTTGACGAAAAAGATCCGACCAGAGTCATGAAGGTCGGGAAAAACCTAGAACCAACCACGAAGCATGCACTGGTGGAATTTTTGCGGAGGAACCAGGAAGTCTTTGCCTGGTTGCACAAAGACATGGCTGGGATAGACCCTGCAGTTATCAGCCATGTCCTGAACATAAACAAGACTTTTCCACCCGTGCAACAAAAAAGAAGGCTTCTCGATAAGGATCGATCGAGAGCCTTAAAAGAAGAAGTTGAGAGGTTAAAGGAGAATGGGTTCATCAGGGTGGCGTTTTATGCATCGTGGGTCTCCAATCCAGTGCTGGTTCCCAAGCCTAATGGCAAATGGCGAACCTGTGTGGATTTTGCAGACCTCAATAAAGCTTGCCCAAAGGATTGCTTCCCACTCCCAAGAATTGACCAGTTGGTCGATGCTACTGCAGGACACGAGATCCTCTCCTTCATGGATGCATATTCAGGCTACAATCAGATTAGCATGCATCCCCCTGACGAGGATCACACCAGCTTTCGGACCGATACGGGCTTATACTGTTATAAAGTAATGCCCTTCGGACTGAAAAACGTAGGTGCGACTTACCAGCGGTTAGTTAACCACATGTTTAAAAAATTGATCGGGGTAAACATGGAGGTATACGTGGACGACATGCTGGTAATGTCTAAAAAGGCGAAAGGACATGTGAAGGATTTACAAGAATGTTTCGATGTATTGAACAAGTACCAGATGAAACTAAATCCTCTCAAATGTTCCTTCAGAGTTGGATCAGGGAAGTTTTTGGGGTTCATTGTAAATTCAAGAGGAATCGAGGCCAACCCCAACAAGATAAAAGCCCTGATGACATGAAATCGCCAGAAAAAAATCAAAGATGTACAAAGTTTAACTGGGAGGATTGCAGCCCTAAGTAGATTTATTTCAAAATCAACAGACAAATGTGTCCTTTTTTTCAATCTACTTAGGGACAATAAGAAATTTGAATGGACAGGAGACTGCGAGCAAGATTTTCAGGCCTTGAAAGCCCATATGGAACATCCTCCCATTTTATCAAAACCAATCGAAGGAGAAACTTTTTTCATTTACCTGGCGATCACTGAAGTTGCTGCTAGTGCGGTACTAGTACGAGAGGAAGAAGGCGTACAAAAAGCGGTTTACTATGTAAGCAAGAGGCTGATCGGAGCAGAACTGAGGTATCCTCCCATCGAGAGGTTAGCATACTGGTTAATCTTTGCCTCAAGGAAACTACGTCCTTACTTCCAAGCCCATCCAATTATAGTCTTAACTGACCAGCCCCTTCGGCAAGTCCTCCAAAAACCAGAGGCGGCTGGGCGTTTATTAAAATGGGCAGTCAAACTAGGGCAGTTCGACATTACATATTCACCGCGAGCAGCAGTAAAAGGGCAAGTCTTGGCTGATCTTATTGCAGAGTTCACCGAACTCCCGGACAGCGAGCAGTGCGAACAGCCTAATGCGCCTGAGCCCCAAGATGAAGCTCCTTCGTGGAAGCTATTCACGGATGGGTCGTCCAACGAATCCCACGCAGGAACGGGAGTGATATTGATAATGCCAGAAGGGCATCGATTTCACTGCGCCATCAAGTTCGACTTCACCGCGTCAAATAATGAAGCCGAATATGAAGCACTCCTCGCTGGATTGAGAATGGCAAAAGACATGAGCATAAAGGCGCTTGATATTTACAGTTATTCATAGCTGGTAGTGAATCAAGTTCTAGGGGAATATCAAGCACGAAGCCTAAAAATGGTGGCCTACTTGAATAAAACTAAAGACCTGTTAGCCCAGTTCACGAAGTATACCCTCCAGCAAATACCGCGGGATCAGAATTCGAATGCAGATGCCTTAGCCAAACTCGCGAGCGCGAAAGATGTTGACACTTTGAACATTGTGCCAGTAGAAAGATTGAGTGAACCAAGCATACGAGCAATTGAAGCCAGTATGGAAATCCGAATGGAAGATACATGGATGGCACCTTACTTGAAGTATCTGACAAATGGTGTACTACCAACAGATAGGAACAAGGCCAGAACTCTACAAAGGCAGGCCGCTAGGTACATACTGGTCGATGGTGTTATGTACCGAAGAGGATATTCCATGCCACTACTTAGGTGCATTACACCAGTAAAAGCTAAGGAGCTAATGGAGGAAGTACATGAAGGCTTCTGCGGGGATCACGCTGGGGGGCAAAGTTTGGCAAAAAAGATTTTAAGGCAAGGCTACTTCTGGCCAACTATGAACGAAGATTCGATGGAGTTTGTACGAAAATGCGATAAATGTCAAAGGTTTTCCAAAATTCCACGAGCAGCTCCAAACGAGTTAAAACAGATGCAAAGTCCTTGACCTTTTGCGGTATGGGGTATAGACCTGATTGGATCCCTGCCAACGGGAAAAGGCGGAGTGAGGTACGTAGTTATGGCAGTTGACTACTTCACCAAATGGGTCGAAGCTGAACCACTCGCTACCATAATGACCAAGAAAGTTCTTGACTTTGTCATCAAGAACATTGTTTGCCGATATGGTTTTCCTCGAAAGATTGTCTCAGACAACGGAACCCAATTTGACAGTGACTTATTCACAGACTTCTGCGTAAGGCACGGGATCATTAAAAGCTTTTCTTCAGTCGCGCATCCACAAGAAAACGGGCAGGTCGAAGCAGTAAATAAAATGCTTAAGGACACCCTAAAGAAAAGGCTTGAAGACGCCAAGGGAGCATGGCCAGAAAAACTGCCTGAAGTCCTCTGGTCGTATAGAACTTCTCACCGAACAGCGACAGGTCATACCCTGTTTTCCTTAGCCTACGGATATGAAGCCATGTTACCTGTCGAATTAGATCCCCCCTCGCTTCAACGCATTACTTACGACCAGGGCCAGAACAATAAGTTTAAGGAGCAGGAGGATCTTGCTCAACATTTTGGTTGGTTGTATCATCAGCAACTCCTCCTTCCTCTTCGACTGTGGCCAGCTGGATGCTTGGGGAAGCAGGGATCCTTGCTCTGTCTTCTTCTTCAGCCAATCGAGCAGTGCAGCGGGCTAACTCAACATTCCAGGCTACTTCTGGAAGGTAGTCAAAGTTGGCACCCCGGTTGTGTTTCCAGAAGTCGTAAAAACACCGAAGCGTTGCATTCTTGTACCTTTCCAGATCTTTGGCATTGGTAAGCTTAAGCTGCTCTACTTGGCTCTCAAAAACGTCTATGGCTTTGTCCTTAGCAAGAAGCTCCTCCTTAAGCCTTTTGACTTCACGGTATTAGATCCGACTGGACTCTTGAAAGTCATCCCTCTGCTTCCTTATGGCTGCCTTAGAAGACTCAGCCTCTGCCAGCTTTGCCACTGCAGCATCCTTCTGTTGGGTGACCACCTCCAACTCCCCAGCGTGCCTGGCTTCTGCAGCCTCAAGCTCCTCATTGGCTTTCACCTGGTACCTCTCAATGGCCTTTGCCCTAGCCTGGTCGATGGTAGCCTGGGCACGGGTACGAGCAGCAGTTGCAGTCAGCATGGCCTATGGTCAAAGGATAAAGTTAGAATCTGTTACAAGGAAGAAAAAATGAAGGCTAAAGAGATAAAAAATGATTACGCTGGCAATTTCGTTTAGGGCCCTGTTCAGCAGTTGATCGACCCCCATAATCTCCGCCTCAGCCATCGCATCCTTGTAGCGGTCATACCTCACGATGTGTGCAAGGCGATCCTTGGCTGCTCGCAAGGTGCGGTGTGAAAGTTTGGCCCCAGGAGCTTCAGCCAGCTGGGACTGTTCTTTCGGGGCTGCAGGTGTGGGATTCGTAGTAGCGAGCGGGGTTTCCTTTTCAACAGGAACCAAAGGCTGAGCAGAAGCTTGCCTAGTTGGCACATCCTTGGAAGGATCTTTTGTTCAACCCTTCTTGGCAGGAGGTCCTTGGCTCGATTCACCATTGTGCCTCCTGGACGTCTTTCGCCGAACCAGGGGGACTTCTACCTCCTCCTCAGTCTGGTACAAATCGAAGACATCGGGAGTGGCCATATCTGCGTACAAAGAAAAATATGCGAAGGATAAGATAAAGGCGGATAAAAACTCTTGATAAAACAGAAAAGAGGTCACAAAGTTTAGTACCCGAGCTACAACTACTGGTTGCTATACTACTGACTCTATTTGTCACACACTCACTATCTGGCATAAAGATGTCTGGCCCTAGATTTGGAGTATACGTAAAATTTCCCTCCCCGTCAAACAAGTGACAGGGAATTGACAAGTTATTTAAAAGCGAAATAACAGTACCGTTTTCATCGGAGGATTCATCCAGGTCCACAACAGACTCTGTTGCCTTTTGTTTCCTCTCGCCTTGGGGCGCAGAAGGTCTTTCTGCGGTAGGATTGCCAGTGGGTTCCCTGATTATCATCCTCGTTGGCCTCCTTCGGGGAGGAGACATTGGGGGTTGCTACTCGGGATCCCCCTCAGCCGTGGCATCTGCTACCACAGGTCCTCTTGTTTCATGGCGAGGAGCCAGGAGACCAGATAGCCTTAGATTTTCATCGATAACCAGGGACTTGACGCTTTTTTCTGCGTCTATCATCCTGGCCAGTGCGGTGGACCTCAACACCATGTCTGGTGTTGGGGTCGGACGTAGCCATGGTCCTGAAAGGCAAAGTGTACCTTAAGAAAAATGCAGAAAAATTCATTGAGGAAAGGTATCGACCAGTAAAAGTAGCACTTACCTCCTCGAGCGAAGGCCAGATTTTCGGCGGTCATGTCCTGTGTGAGGAAGTACTCCCTACTGTACTGCCCCACGTTGGAAATATGAGTAGTGTCACTCAGGAACGTCTGGCTCGTCTCCTGGTGACAAAGATGGAAGAAGCCCATCCCATACTGTTGAGGGTTGGACTTAAGGTCGAAAAGGAAATTGACCTCATGAGGGGTAGGTTCTAGCCATTTTTTAAGTTTGTACAGGATATAGAGTGCGGCCAGCATTCTATATCCATTCGGGGTAATTTGAAAGGGGGCGACACCAAAATAGTTGGCCTCCCCCTGATAAAAAGGATGTAGAGGGAGGATAGCCCCCGCCTCTATATGATATCTGGACCAAGCACTGTATACACCTCCGGGAAGGTTAGCCCTTTGGTCTGCGGCTGGAATTTTGAGATTAACCCTTGTAAGAGGATACTTCCTATGGTAGTTGGCAAGAATCTGAGGAGTCACTTGGCTGGTCGAGGAGAGATACCACTCAACATCAGGAAGGTTTTGATGCTGAGGGCGGGCCCTGACTTGGATACGAGGGTCTGGGGCGGCATTTTCTCGACCACTGGTCGAGGGAACCCTAGCCTGTGGATCAGGCTGGGCAGGAGAGTTTGGGCTATTTTCGGAGTCAGGTCTTTTCTTGCCTAAAGACTTAGAACGAGCCATTTGAGGAGGTGATGGACGAGGTCTAGGAGAAGATCGCGAAAAGAGAATCTCGTGAACTCGGTCGGTCGGTTGTTCTTCGCCTTCGAGCAGCTGGGCAAGAAGATCATCATCGATGGGTCGTTCACCTCCCCACAAATCTGGCATTAAAGTCTGCAAACAGAAGAATGGGGAGGTGAGGATAGAGAATTTTGAAAGTTTTTAGAATAACGCTGGTCGAGTATAAAAGTTAAGCTTTTATACAGCAGCATTATAACAAAAAGCTAAAAAATTTCACGCGAACAGTTTGAGAAACAGACTAGAGGTGAAAACAAAAAGTTTTTTTTTTTTTTTTTTTTGGAAAAAGCTTTTTCAACTCCTTTTAGGGCGGGAAAAACCTATTTTTTTGGCTGGCATAAAAAGCGAACCTTTACTTCGGTTTTATGTCCTAAAAAGTATGATCTCGACTATAAAACTAACTCGTAACTTTTTCCACCCACAAAACCCTCTATTGACAAGCATCTCAACCCAGAAATAGATGAACTCAATAGTCAATATACAGAAACATGCACTACAAAAATATGAAGCATAAAAGTTCCAATACTTACCAGAAAAAAGATCGTGGAGGTTAGTAAGAGTTTTCGGAGATCAGGGAACTCACAGACTGATTCTTGAAACGCAGAAGGATGGTCTCCAGAAGAAAATGGAAGCTCTGGTTTTAGGGTGTCTTGAAAGAGTAATGGCGTGCGTAAAAAGAAAAGGAAGACTTCGGAGATGCTATATATATATATATTTTTGTCTGTGGCATTAAAAGGGAGTAATCATCAGCTTCCCTTTTTTCGAAGTATGGGGAAGAGTGATAGCCGTCGAAACATTACTGGGGAAGCGAAAAGCCGTGATTAGACAAGAGTAGGTTCCTTTTCCAAGAACACACGAAGGGTTCTGATAGGTTTGGTGGGGTCACCGAAGGGTCGTTTCCTCAGAAGTTTATTTATTGCTCGTAATAAATAAACTTGGGGGCAAATTTTATCCAAAATACTGGAACGAATGACGTGGCAAGTGATTCCCGAACACGTGGCTGACACTTGGCGGAACTCTGCTAGGGTATTGACCAGAAGACAAATTACAAGCACTAGGCAGCCGAAACTTACCCGCGACTAGTATGGTCGCAGGTTCCGCATGCTTCATGATATTTTTATAAAGATCTTTGTAAATCCCGAAATTGACTCCCACAATTTCCTGAGTATCCGATTATTTAGGAAAGAATATCTGTAACAAATTCATGTAATCCCCCTTGACCCTATAAATAGAAAAAGATAGCTCAAGGAAGGGACCTTTTGGATTTCGAGTTATTTGAGACTAGAGTGATTCTATTTGAGATATTGTATTGTTCTTCAGAGGTGGGTGAAACTCATTGAACCCTAGTTCTTTGATCGCTCCTTTGGATCTTATATCAATAACAATCTAAGTGGACGTAGGCTATTACCAGATCCTGGGGCCGAACCACTATAAAATCTTGTGTTCTTATTATTTTCGTCATCACATTCTTTTCAACGTATCCTTCCACGTTAACCGTATTTTGACTCCGTGTCAGTTGGCCAAAATCTGGGTCGACAAGTCTCATATTGTATTTTCGGAGCACAGGGAAACATTCAACGAGATCATCCACATGGTTATAGTTATGTTTAGACTTGCCTAACATATCGTCCACATAAAATTCCATGTTATTCCCTATCTGTTCAGCGAACATCCTATTCACCAATCTTTAGTATGTGGCTTCTGCATTCTTGAGCCCGAAAGGCATTACATTGTAGTAGTACAAGCCCTTATTGGTAATGAAGCTTGTATGTTCTTGGTTAGGTGCATACATGGCTATCTGGTTATATCCAGAATAAGCATCTCTGAATGACATGATGCAGTGACCTGCTGTGGCCTTTATGAGCTAGTCAATTGGAGGCAAGGGAAAGAAATCCTTGGGGCATGCCTTATTGAGGTTCGAATAATCAATGCTGGTTCACCACTTGCCGTTGGGCTTCGGAACCAGCACAGGATTGGCTATCCAATCAGGGTAGAAAGCATCTTGAATAAACTGATTTGCCTTTAGCCTTTCAACCTCCTCTTTCAGGGCTTTCTTCCTATCGTCGTCCAAGACCCTCATTTTTTGTTGCTTCGGAGGGAAGCTCTTATCTATGTTGAGTGCATGGCTAATAGTACTCAGAATGATCCCTACCATATTCGAGTGTGACCATGCAAACACATCCTGGTTTCTCTCAAAAAGCAAGTTAATTGTTATTTTGCATTTCTAGAAAGATTTCTCCCATTTTTTACCACCCTCGTGGTATCTTTCTCATCGAGATTCACTTTTTCAAGCTCCTTCATTGGTTTGAGATTAGCCCTTTCTTCAACCCTAGGGTAAATCTAATCTTCTATTTTGAATACGGATCCTTTCATTTCCTGAATAGCTACAAGTGCTTGTGCACTTGCTTGGTTCTTTCCTCTCATGGAAATGCTATAGCATTGCTGTGCGGCGAGCTGGTGTCCCTTCAACATTTGACGCCATTAGACGTCGGGAACTTAATGGCCAAATTCCTAATAGATCACACTGCCCCCAGTCCAATCAGGGCTGGTCTCCTGAGTAGTACGTTGTAGGCCAACGGGGTGTCCACCACTATGAATTCCATCATCTTGGTCACTAAGACTGGATAGTCTCCCAAGGTTACGGGGAGCTTGATAGATCCCGTGCTGGCAATCCCTTCTCCTACAAATCCATACAACATCATTGCACAGGCTTTCAAATCTCAAAGCGTGAGACCCATCTTTTCTAGAGTGCCCTTATAAAGGATATTGATCGAGCTCCCGTTATCTATCAGGACTCTACGCACCCTTTTGTTGGCAAACTGAAGTGTGATGAACAGAGGGTCGTTATGGGGAAACTGAACATGCGAAGCATCCTCTTCTTTAAAATAAATGGGTTGAGATTCAACCCTTTAATGCTTTGGAGCTCGTGGTTCATGCTCATAGGGAGAACTGTCTCCAGTCTTAAGCTCGTTTAAATATCTCTTCTGGGCATTTTTTGCTGATCTGGCTAGGTGTGGTCCTCTGGAGATGGTTACCACATCCTCCCCATCAATTGGGGGAGGTTGATTATCCTCCCCTTCTCGGGAGACATTATTCTGTTGGGCAGGTTGCACGAAAGCTGTCCTCTGTCCAGTCGACGCTTGATTGGTATTTCAGTTTCTTATATATTTTCTGAAATATCATCTCGAGATCAGGCCCTCGATCTCATCTTTTAGTTGTCGGCATTCATCGGTGGTATGTTTGACATCCTTGTGGAACCTCCAGTACTTCTTGGTGTCTCTCTTTGAGTTATGATTTCGCATTTGGTCAGAGCACCTAAACGGGACACGATTCTCATTTCCGACAAAGATATTCTCCCGAGTTTCATTGAGCTTGATGTAGACCATATAAATGGAGAAATACTTGTCTCCTTTCTTCTTTATCCCCCCATCTGCCTCTGAGTTATCCCCTCATTTTTCTTCCTTTTTGAAGGGTTATCTCCTGAGGATTGAGACATTGACGGGGTAGCCAAGGTTGAGGCTGAGTTAACATTCGTCATTGTAGTTATAATGGGCTGAGGGGTCAGTTTTAATGCTGACCTCATCTGTTCTACATTGACGAATCTCTGAGCCCTTTTGTTGAACTTGGTTATTATTCTTATCAGTTTTCTCTACATATCATCCCAAAGAGAACTTCCTGGCAATATACCAGCTCAAATGGCCATGAGATGACCACTATCATCAACATTACAGGCTCGCGCCACCTACATGTTAAACCTCACCTGGTAGCTTCTTAATGATTATCATGGCTGTTGTCTAACATTGGTCAAGGTCAAGGCCTTGGGCCTGACGCCTACCATGGCTTTGACTTGTTTTTTTTTTTTTAAATTTCTTTACCAATTCATCCTAAGATGAGATCGAATGTCTCCTGAATTTATGGAACCAGCTTTTCGCTGGTCCTATCAAAGTAGTTGTAAACAACAAGCACCTGAGCTCCTAGTCAACGTTGCTAGCTCGCATGAGGGTATTAATTGTGCTCAAATGGCTGTACGGGTCTAAGTTCCCATCAAAAGGAGCTACATGGGGTATCTTGAACTCGTACAGAAATGGTGTGTTTGAAATATGTGGAGCGAAAGGCTCGAGCTCCTCATCGGATTCGTTGGCCTTGTCCTTGTTCCTTTCCTCTTGAATGAGCCTGAACACTCTTTCGAGCTGATTAATTCTCTCCTAGACCAAGTCCACTTGTAATGACCCAAAATTTGCTAATAAGGCTTAAGGCCTTGATTAGCATGCCTAGAGGGCAATAAGTGATTTATTGTTATAATATGTGAACTTGTGTGAATATGTGATTAGTGACGCATGTTTAGGTGAATTAAATTGCTTGTGGGACCTGCTTGGTTACTAGGGGCATGTTTGTAATTCTAGCCCGTTGAGGGCATAAATGTGATAATTGTAATAACTGTGATATACTTGTGATATATCTGTGTTGCACGATCCAAGACAGTCCTAGGGAGCGATTAGCTAGAATGTCACAACGGGGTCGAAAATTCGACTCAGGGTGAGTCGAGCGGTAATTCGGGTATTGGACGTTCTATGGGGTTATCGGGTTATGGAAATAAATATTTGGAGATATATTTGAAGACAAAATGTTTAGGAGGGAGTATTGGGGAAATTTACCATTTTTCCCTCGGGACGTTTTTGGTACCCTGAGCCTTGAGGTAACCTTAGAGACTAAGTTTAATAAAACAAAACATAAGAAGCTTTCAGAACATTGTGAACTGACCCAAACCTCTCTTCCTTCTCTCTTGTGTTGCAGGGCACGACCCTATATGATTGTGTTGCAGGGCTCAGCCCTATATGACTGTGTTGTAGGGCGTAGCCATTTGATTGAATTTATGTGTTAAAGTGTCTGTTTAATTATATTATGTGTACATAAAAATGAATGAATGACAAGAGCCGGGAACAGCGATGACCAGGAACGGTGAGGGCCGGGAATGACGAGGGCCGAAAACGGCGAAGGCCGAGAACGTCAAGGGGCCGGGAGTAGTGTTTAGCATGCGGAGTGCGAGTTGCCAGGGTGAGACCCTAAAGGATACTTGGGATATCCTCACGAAGTGGACCACGAATCAAGTGCCTGGGACGACATGGCCGTATGTGTTTAGCCTGATGGTGCCTTGCTTATATGTTAAGTGTGTAATATACATATGTTATCTTCTTGTGAGGGTTTTCTTGCTGGGCTTCGGCTCATGGGTGCTCTATTGTGCAGGTAAGGGCAAGGGGAAAGTTGACCAACCATGAGTACGGAGAGCATGAAGCGGCGTGTACATGTTTGGCCTGCCTGGCTGCCACAGCCAGGGGTATTTTTGGAAGATGGTTGTACTAAACCTGAATTTTGTCGAATAGCCGACTCTGATTATATTTTTGAGTTGTAAATAGTTCCAAATAGTATTTTGGGATCCCAAAGGTTAAACACTTTGTAATTTTCAGTAAATGGTTATTTTCAAAGTTTATTACTCTGATTATGGTTTAATTACAGTTTTGTCTTAAAACCTCGATTAGCGAGTTTAAATGCACTTTTAAAACTCACTTAGTAATGGCTCTAAGGTAGTAGGGCGTTACACCACTGGAGGCTGAGCTTGTGCTTGGGGTAGCTGGTTATTGTTTATAAAAACTCCAACTCCCTGTCCTGGTATAGGGTTATATTGGTTCCCATATACTGGCTGCATAAGTTCCGTTCCCCTGTTAAGATGTTCATGTAATTCGGGGTTCGAGGGATTGGCTTGCCCCAATTCTGGTTTAGATGATCTCGAAAATTAGGATTATTGTTAAAATTCCCAGTATTCTTGGGTTCAAGATTATATAAGCTTACATGCTTAGTGAGGAATAAGCTCCCACTCATAAAACTAACATTTCATTTTGGTTGAGGGGCTCAATGGTTGCGAGGTGGATCTTCCACTGATCATCTTCCTCGAGTTGTTTGTGATCTCGACATGTGGCTTCCAGCTGGTTGGGCGGCCCTGTGTCCTCAGGTTTCCTTTCGCTCGAGCCCATGTCTGGGTCGAGTTCGACGGTTCCTGTCTCGGCTGCCACTTCGAGATGGCCTTTGTGGTGCATGCTCCCCTGCCCGGTTCTCATTAGGAGTTGGTTGGGGTGCCTCTCGGAATGGTGAGGGGTGTCTTATAGGATACGGTGGATGCCTTATAGGCGATGGTGGTGGCCTTCCATTGTTGGGCCTCGAAGGTCCAGAATTGTCCCGGACTGGTTCTGGGTTATTTCTAATAGATTCAGGGTTAGTGCTCCGAGCTGCTAGGGGAGCTCGACTATTCCTTATCCTTGCAGTTACCTCCACCACTGGATTGCCACTAGTATTAGCTTGAATATTCCTTCCAGGGAAATTGTCGCCAGTGTTTTCCCCCGGCCTTGGCTGGATCTCCTAGGCCCCTTGTTCGGCCCTCCTGCCGGCCATGCTCCCGCAGGGACGCCCTCTGGGCCTCTGGGGTGGCGCCTGGACCTCGGTGGCCTGCCTAGCCAATTCTTGATTGTGCCTTATGGCTGCTGCCAATTGCTGACTCAGTTGGCTATTCTCCAGTTCCACGATGGGAATGTACCTCTCAGGATTACAATAGAGGTCCTCGTTGAGCCTGGGAGCATGCGACCCTCTAGAGTTAGATGATGCACTCCCCACGTCTGGGCCATGGTTTGTCATTGGTTGTTTCCTAGGCCTCCGGGGTAATTCTCAGTTTGAGAGTTTGTTCCTCAGGTATTTGGGGCGATGGTCGCCTACCAGCTCCTGGGTTGTTTGGGTGGCCATTGGAAATGCAAAAGGTTTCTGATTAAACAATAAAAAGATTTGCTTAATGCTCTGTATGAAAGCACCAAACTGTTGACACTATTTTTCGTCAACTTAAATTTGAAGAGCACTAAACAATATCTCATAAAAGAAGAAAAGAACAGTAGGATTTTAACATGGTTCAGCAGTTAGAATCTGCCTAGTCCACGAGTCAATATTATTGATTCGTAATACTCTCTCAAAGCTTTCTCAGAGCAATTAAACAGAGTATTTTCAGTGCCAGTTTTTGCGTGAATACAAATGAAAAATACCAGGCTATTTATAGACCTAGTTAGAAGAATATCTTCCACTGATTCAGGGAAGTTACAATAAATTATTCAAATTTGAAATAAATGTAAATATATACATTAATTGCATAATATCCCTTGAAAATTGGGATTTAATATCTGATAACAATGAATCCCTAAGGAATATGGATTTCCTAACAACTCTCATGTGCAAAATGCGTTGCTGATCTCGAATGCAAGGTTAACGAACTTTTGAGATCGACCAAGACTTCGAGCTCGTTATTTCGGAGATCCTCCTCCTCACCTTGTGGTTTCTTCGAACTTAGTCTTTGGAGACCAATGCCTTTGAGCTTGCAACTAAGGCTCGAATAATACCCACATGCTCCGGAGAAGATTTTTTCTTTTGAGTTTGAAACCTAAGCTCGAACCTTTCAACTTGTGCTCGATCACCAACAACAATAGGTCAAGAATCACCTATTTATACAAGTGTTCAGCCAATGCTTGTTATTTTCAAGCATACGCATTTCGAGCCTACATTTTGAGGCTCAATTTTTTCATTCTCAAAATTTGGATGTAATAGAGTATAACTAGCTTAAGGACAAGATTGAGTTCCTTATTCGACAAGGACATTTGAGGAGATCTGTACAAGTAGGGGGAAATTCCCAGCAGAAGGCTCGCGGAGGCAACGAGCTGCAGTGTACGCCAACACTCTCCTCCTCTGTAGCCAACTCTTATTCTAGGTACATTGCTGACTATCTATAGGTGACCACATATATCAGGTGACAGTGGTAAGGTGAGGGAAACATATGCCAGAACCCTATGTCATGATCAGGACATAGAAATGCTAAACGTCAAGGAGCGAACTCCTAAAATAGCTCGAATGGAGGAAGAGTTGATAAATTTCTTCGAGTTGGATGCACAGCATGTCTGATTCCCCCACTCAGATCCTCTGGTCATGGATGTCCAAATCGCCAATATGGTGGTAAAACGAGTGTTGGTGGATACAGGAAGCTCAGTCATCATTTTATACAAATCTTCACTGGAAAGAATGAAATTATTAGTGCAAGATTTACAACCATGCAACCAAACCATCTATGGTATTTTTGGCGAAGGGCTAGCACCAACAGGGTCGATCAGACTTCTAGTAACAGTAGGGGCTGCACTGGCAAACAAGACATTGCTCGCTACTTTTATAGTAGTTGATTGTACGTCCACATACAATGTTGTAATCAGAAGACACATTCTCGTCGATCTGTGAGCCGTAACTTCGGTTTGGCATTTGGCCATGAAATTTCCCACAAATGTAGGTGTATGGTGCATGGTGGGAAATCAACAAGAGGCTAGAGAGTGTTACAACTCCTTAATCATGAAGGCTAGAAGAGGTGGATCAGGGTGCGCAACAGAGAAAAGGTTGTTGGTGGTAAATGAATCACAAGCCTAATTAGGTGAACAATTCACCAAATAGGGTGTTGCCCAAAGTGAGGATAAGGACTTAGATTCTTGCTTTGGGGATTAAGAAGAAGATGTTAGGCCTATGGAGGACCTCGAGGAGGTCCAACTAGAAGAGAAAGATCAAACCAGAGTTGTGAAAGTCGGTAAAAACTTAGAGACAACGATAAATAAAGAGCTGATAGAGATCTTGAGGAGGCACAAGGAAATCTTTGCCTGGTCGCATAAAGACATCGTTGGGATAGACCCAGTAGTGATTGGCCATGTCTTGAATATAGATAAAAATCATCCACCAATGCAACAAAATAGAAGGCTGCTCGACAAAGACAGATCTAAAGCCCTAAAGGAAGAAGTCGAGAAGTTGAAGGAAAATGGATTCATAAGGGTAGCGTTTTATCCATCTTCGGTCTCTAATCCCGTACTAGTTCCGAAACAAAATGGTAAGTGGAGAATGTGCATGGATTTCACAGATCTTAATAAAGCCTGCTTGAAGGATTGTTTCCCACTTCCAAGAATTGACCAGCTAGTCAATGCTACACCAAGATATGAAGTTTTGTCATTCATGGATGCGTACTCCGACTTTAATCAAATTAGCATGCATCCACCTTATGAAGACCACACTAGCTTTCGAATAGATACAGGAATTTATTGCTACAAAGTAATGCCTTTTGGTTTGACAAACATTGGTGCGACATACCAGCGACTAGTCAACCACATGCTCAAAGAATTGATCGGCAATAACATGGAGGTTTACGTCGATGATATGCTGGTCAAGTCGAGAAAGGCCGGTGAACACATCAAGAACCTACAGGAATGCTTCAACATCATGAAAGAATATCTGATGAAGCTTAATCCTCTATAGTGTTCCTTTGGTGTTGGATAAGGACATTTTTTGGGATTCATAGTAAACTCACAAGGAATCGAAGCCAATCCCAAAAAGATTCAAGCACTGATCGAGATGCAGTCACCAGCCAAAGTCAAAGATGTGCAAAGCCTGTCAGGAAGAATTGCAGCTCTGCGTAGATTCATATCTATGTCTACGGACTAGTGTGTCCGATTTTTTAATCTACTCAGAGGAAACAAAAACTTTGAATGGACAGAAGAATGCAAACAAGCTTTTCAGGCGCTCAAAGTCCATATGTTGCAACCGACCATCTTGTTCAAGCCAGTCAAAGGAGAGACTTTGTACATCTACCTAGCCATAACAGAGTATGCCGCCAGTGCTATTTTAATCAGGGTGGAAGACACCATTCAAAAAGGAGTATACTACATAAGTAAAAGGCTAGTGGGAGAGGAATTACTATATCTGGCTATAGAGAAATTGGCTTACTGCTTGATACTGGCGTTTAGAAAACTGCGACCCTACTTTCAAGCTCACCCAATAATAGTGCTTACTGACCAGCCACTACGGCAAGTCTTGTAAAAACTAAAAGCCACTGGTCGACTATTAAAATAGGCAGTTCAGCTGGGGCAGTTTGAAATTTCCTATGCACCTGGAGCAGCCATAAAGGGACAAGCCTTAGCAGATTTTGTAGCTGAATTCACTGGACTCCCTCCCAGCGAGCTGATTATAGAGACAAATGATCAAAACCAAACTCTTGCCTGGAGATTGTTCGTAGACGGGTCATCTGACAAGCACATTGCGGGGGCAAGGCTAATATTAATCACTCCCGAGGGACATCGCTTTCACTGCGTGATCAGATTAAACTTTAAAACCTCCAACAATGAAGCCGAGTATGAGGCCCTGCTCCCAGGTTTGAGACTAGCCAAGGATATGAACATAAATTCACTAGAAATATATAGTGATTCCCAGCTAGTAGTTAATCAAATTATTAGAGAATATCAGGCTAGGGGTCTCAGCACCACAAACAATCTATTATGGTATTTTAATTACATAAGTAAAAATATCTACTGTTTAGCTTAAGGGGGTCCTATTGAATCTGTTGATCAACTCAAGGGTTGGCTTCTTCTTTGGCATCGTCTATGTCCGTCGCCAAGGAGATTTTAGGAGACTCTGGGGCATCTTTTTCCTCCTCTAAGTGAGCAGCGCACTTTGCAAGTTCGGCTTGTTTTTCCTGCTCGAGTAGATAGTCAAAGTTTGCCTCGGGGTTATTCTTCCAGAACATATAAAAGCAGGTGAAGGCGACTCTTCGGAACTTCTCCAGGTTTAGGGTATTTTGCTCTTGGAGCAGATTCACTCACCCTTCTAGGCTATTTTCCTCCTTCATGCTTGTCTCTAGATCCTCTTGAAGCTTGGTTGCTTCCTTGTAGTTTGTTTCAGAGGCTTCTTTAAACTTCTCCTTGGCAGCAAAGGCCTTGGCCAGATCCTTCTGGCTCTTCTTCAGCTCCTCAGTCAAATTGGTAGCTTTGTCTTCAGCTGCCTTGACTTTTGCCTTCCACGCCTTGATCTCCTCAGTATGTTTGGCATTAAGATCCTCGGCGTGGCGCCAACCATTGTGTAAGGTAAGAATACCCTGTGAACAGAAGACAAATAAAGTAATTAGACATTATAAAAAGAAAGTGTGTTCGAACACAACTAAATATTAGGAACTTACACTGAGGATTTCATTTAACCCCCGACCAAGGATCTGGTTATGTGGAAGCGAGGAAAGAGCAACAAACGCTTCTTCGCTATGACGGTGTTTGGCTAGATTTGGAAACCTATTGTCGGCTGAGCGACAAGCATTGTTCAATGACTCTGCTGCCAAAGCCACCTGGTTGTTGGAAGGCACGACAAGAGAAGGTAGAGGAGGTGTAGTAGTTCTAGAAGGAGTGGGTGCTGGAGGATCTTCTGATCGCATCTGTTTCCTCAATGGTTCTCCACTAGCATCTCCAGTGTTATTTCTCCTTGATTTAATTGTGCTATCTGGTTTGCCTCCAGAGGTATAGATGCTGAATGCATCATCAGTTTGCATGACTACAAGTCAAGCAAACGAGTAGATAATTCAAGACAGAGTTTTGCATGATGAGGATACAAAATAAAAGGAATTCTAAGTGATATACCTGAACTACAATTGCTGGTCGCTACATTATTTAAGGAACTACTGCTATAGTCACTATCTGCCTCGAAGAAGTCCAAGCTAAAACTACAGGTCGTAAATTTAAAATTATCGTCCCTATCAATTAAATGATAAAGGTTGGGCAGTTTATCTAAGAGTGAAAAATCTATATCGTTCTTATCGTAGCATTCGAATATAGGACCAGCATATTCAGGTTGTTTTTTGTTTTCCCCTCCCATGTTGGGGAAGGGTACTGAATGGTTGAGTATTGAGGTTGGGCTCTCGAATATCACTCCCATTGGTCGACGCCTTTGGGGCTGTGACACTTCCTGTTGCTGCTTGAGTTCGAGGTTTTCTTGTGCTTCAGTGCCATCTCTAGTGGCACTCCCCGGAGTTGATTCCCACACTTCTGCTGAGGTTCTAAAAGGCATCCGGCCTCAAGTTGATCTCTGTAACTAGATCCTTGATGTTTTTTTCTATGTTCTTCATGCTGGCCAGGGATATTGCTCTTATCTCCATTTCTATAATTGGGTCTGGTTGATACCACTGACCTAAGTACAACACAAGCTAACTAAGAACAAGGGAAAAATGCAGAGCGAATAGATAAATGTCGAACAAAGATTAAAAAGTTTACCTCCTCGTGTGAAGGCCATGTTGTCTGTGACCAAGTCTGTCGTAAGAAAGTACTTTCCAATGTTGGACTTGTAGGTTATGTCACTCAGGAACGTGCAAGTGGATTCCTGGTGGTAGAAGTGGAAAAACTCCGTGTTGTTTTTATTGGGGTTGGATTTGAGATCGAACAGGTAGTTGATCTCATGAGAGGTAGGCATAGGCCATTTTTTGTGGTTGTATAGCATATAGAGTGTTGAAAGAACTCTATATCCCCTGGGAGTTATTTGGTAAGGGGCGACCTCGAACTAATTGGCTATCCCCCAAAAAAATTCATGCAAGGGCAAGATTGCCCCTGCTTTTATATGATACCTCGACTAGGCACTGTAGGCGTCTTCGAGTATGTTTGCCCTCTGGTCGGGTGTAGGTTTGTATAAAGTAATCCCAGGGAGCCCATATTTCTTGGGATACTTGGCCACCATCCTGGTCGATATGACGCTTGGAGGGGCGATGTACCAGGCTCCCTCTGTTAGAGGACCATCACGTTGACGAGCCTAGGGCTGGATATCTGGTGGTGCAAAATTTAAGGGTTGAGGGTCGTTTGAGGGACCCTCAGTGTTGGACGTAGGCTGGTTGGTTGGTGAGTTTTTGGGTTTTCTTTCTCTATGAGCGATGTGTTTAACACGACCCATGATCGGATGGTTCTCTGAAAGATTGTGAGAAGACTGGTCGTACAGTTTTGGTGTGAGGCCAGAGGTTATGAAAAAGGCAGAGAAGGCTATTCTTGATCCTCGAACAGCAAAGCGAGAAGATCGTCATCTATTGGTCTTTCACCTCCCCAGGGATCATGCATGAATATCTGAGAAGAGCAAACGGATCAACAAGCGAATTTGAAATTTTTTTCTGAAAAAACTTTTCAACTCTGAAAACAGGCGTGAAAAACCTAGCTTTTCCGAAATACCCAAAATTGAATTTTGACTTCGATTTTGGACCCGAAATCAGTGTAAATACACCTTAAACATTGTTTTATTCACAATGTTGCATACAATACTTATTTTTATCATAATGTTTCTAAGTGTTTTTTTCCTAAACCCGATTTACCAAAAAAACTGGTCAAGAACATTCAAATTCCAGTTGTGAAGACATACATTGTGGCCAAATTACATGAAAATTGCTACAAGGATAAGATGATGGGTTCAAAAACTTACTTGGAGTACGGATTGTAGAAGAAATCACGAAAGTTATGCTCAGAATAGCTCGTAGACTTCTCGGATCGCACTGAAATTGTAACGACCTACTTCCTTAGATTCATTACTAAGTGAGTTTAAAACGTTCTAATCACTCGCTAATCGAGGTTTTAAGTTAAAAGTGTAGCTAAATTGAGATAAACCCTGTTACCAGTCGTTAAATATAAAACATTTGGTTATTCATTGAAATCTCATAAAGTTTAACAGTTGGGATCCCAAAATACCGCTTAGAAAATATTTACAACTCAAAATACATTTAGGGTCGACTAGGCAAAAAAATCAAGTCAATACATAACATTTCCCAACAAAAATACCCCTGGTTGTGGTAGCCAGGTAGGCCGAACATGTACCCATCGCTCCACATTCTTCATACTCATGGTTGGTCGACCTTTCCCTTTCCATTACCTACACCATAGAGCACCCGTGAGCCGATGCTTAGCAAGAAAACTCAATACAAAACATTTAACATATGCAAATCTATAAATCAACATATAGCAAAATAGCCATCCGACTAAACACATAGCGCCCATGCTGTCCCAGGTGCTTTACCAGGCCCTGGGTTTGCGGTCTTCACCGTGAGGATGACTCCCACTTCCTAAGAGGGTCTCGCCGTAATGGTTCGTACTCCACATGCTGAACGCCGTTCTCGGCCCCTTGCCGTACTCTGCTTTGCACTCTGCATGCTAGCGCTGCTCACAGCACTTGGCATACTCGGCTTTACACTCCACGTGCTCAACCCCGTTCCCGGCCCCTTGCCGTACTCGGCTTCCTGACATTCTCGGCCTTTGACGTTCCCGGCCTTCACCGTTCTTTCACAAATATGCAATACATATCATAATATCAACAAATACTTATACATATACCAAGCATAGACAATAGAGCTATGCCCTGCAATTCAATCACATAGGGCCATGCCCTGCAATACAACAATACAAACAATACGACTACGCCCTGCTCTAGGGGTACAACAGTTTTCTTACCTATGTCCCAAGCTGCCTGAGCACCGCAATCTCAAGCATAGTCCTCTAACCCGAGCCTCGCTGAAAACCTAGTCACAACACATTAACAATAGCCATCCATTAAGTTCTAATCCAATAAATAACTTCGGGATATAATTCTAGCCTTCGGGACCTTGGATTCTACCAATCCAGGTGGTAAAATCCTTCCTGAGCCTTAACATTAGGGTTCCCAAGCTAGAAATCTTCAAACAGCCAACATCTCGTATTTGAGCTGCGACCCAACCCCTTAAGGGTTGAGACACACTCAAGTCAGAGGCAAAGAGCCTCACTGGTTGAGGGACACGAGCCGCAACGCTCCCATCCTTGGGCTGCGACGCGCCTGGGCAGACAGAGGCTTCCAGCCTCTTCGACACACTCGGGCCTCCAAACCACGAAAACACCATTTTTCCCTGCGTTTTCCTCAAGCTTAAACCCTCTGAAATCAACCCAATTCAAAGCCTATACCCAAAATCCTTATTCCCACAGTCTAAACACCTTAACCATCCCATAAACAACCCCAAGACTTCCCCAAATAACAAAGAGCAATTCATAATTCAGCTCACATGCATATCACTCCTAGTAGAATTCAACAAAATGAATTGAGTTTAAGAGCTTACCTCAGAGATGAATTCAATCTTTAAGCCACCACCAAAGCATCACAAGCTTTAATCCTCACAAGCTCTTGCCTAGAATCCTTGATCTTTGGTTAATTTTCTTCAAAAATTTCTAAACTTCAATGAGAGAAGGATTGAACCGAGAGAGAGAAAATAGCTGGAATTCCTTCTGCTTATCCTTGCCTAATTCTGGTGGTTTCTCAAACCATCTAAGTGCTTATTTAGTTTGAGCAAAAAGTCTAAAATGCCCCTTAAGTCCTCAACTATCATCAAGGGTAATTCAGTCAATCGCCAAGTCCTGCTAATTCCTCAAGTGTTCCTATAAATCCCTGTTTAATCTCGACATTTCTAGATCATTACTAAATTTCAAACACACATTATATTCCCAAAATACCCCTAGGCTCCTCCCGAGCTGGGTATTTGATCCCCGTTGTGACATTCTAGCCAATTTGCTCCCTAGGACTGTCTCGGATCGTGCATCACAAATATATCACCACTTACATGTGGTATCAACCACAATATATGCAAATATTGCATTTATGCCCTCAACGGGATGCAATTACAAATATTCCCCTAATAACAAAAAGGGGCCCACATGCATATTTAATCCACCTAAACATGCATTTCTAATCACATGATCATCAAATTCATTTATTAAAATAATTAAATCAATCATTGCCATCCCGGCACGCTACTCAAGGGCCTAAGCCTTATTAGCAAATTTAGGACACTACAACTATCCCCTCCTTACAGAAATTTCGTCCTCAAAATTGCCTGAATAACTCGGGATACCGATCCCGCATACCTGACTCAAGTTCCCAAGTCGCTTCTTCCACTTTGTTATTCCTCCACAACACTTTCACTAAGGCGATTATCTTGCTCCACAAGACTTTATCCTTTCAATCGAGAATCTAAACCGACTTCTCCTCATATGATAAATCCTGGTCCAGCTCCAAGTTCTCATAACTCAGCACGTGCGTAGAATTTGACACATACTTTCGGAGCATGGATACATGAAACACATCGTGAACCACTGATAGAGCTGGAGGCATCGCCAATTTGTAAGCTACCTCTCCAACCCATTCCAAAATATCAAAGGGGCCAAAAACCTAGGGCTCAGCTTGCCCTGAACACCAAAGCGTTTCACTCCTCTAAAGGGAGAAACTCTGAGATATACATGGTCACTTACTTGAAACTCTACGCTCCTACGTTTCAAGTATGAGTAACTCTTCTGGTGACTCTAGGAGGCAAGTATTCGAGCTCTAATCTTTTCAATTTCCTCATTGGTCCTCTGAACAACCTTGGGACCAAGATACCTTCTCTCACCCGTCTCATCCCAATGGATAGGTGATATGCACTTCCTCCCATATAACATCTCATATGGAGCCACTCTAATAGTCATCTGATAACTGTTATTATACGAAAGCTCAATCAAAGGGAGATACTTACTCCAAGATCCCCCAAAATCTAGCATGCAAGCTCGTAACATATCCTCCAATATCTGAATCGTCCTCTTATACTGTCCATCCGTCTGAGGATGATAAGTGGTACTAAACCGCAACTGTGTGCCCATAGCCTTCTGCAGGCTCTCCAAAAACTTGGAGGTTAAGGTGGGGTCCCTGTCGGATACTACCGACCTCGGATCCCTATGAAGTCATAGAATTTCCTTCATATACAACTCAGCATACTGCTCCACAGTATTAGTGGTCCTAATAGGCAAAAAGTGGGTTGACTTGGTATACCTATCCACAATCACCCACACTGAGTCATGTTGTCGACCTCAGAGCCACATGAAGTCATACAATTTCCTTCATATACAACTCAGTATACTGCTCCACAGTATAAGTGGTCCTAACAGGCAAAAAGTGGGTCGACTTGGTATACCTGTCCACTATCACCCACACTGAGTCATGTTGTCCCACGGTCTTCGGCAATCCAACCATGAAGTCCATGGTAATATCCTCCCATTTCCACTCTTGAATCCCTAGAGGCTACAACAACCCTGTTGGCCTCTGATGTTCAGACTTTACATGATGACAAGTTAAACACTTGGCCACATAATCCACCGCATCCCTCTTCATCCTTGGCCACCAATACAGAGTTCTCAAATCTTGGTACATCTTCGTCGTACCCGGATGTAAAGAATAGGGAGTGGTATGAGATTCATCCAATATATCTCCCCGGATAACATAATCCATTGGAACGGAAATCCGACCCTTGTACTTCAGTAGTCCCATCTCTGAAATAGAGAAGTCCTTAGCCGCTCCAGCTAAGATGCTCTCCTTGTGCCCTCTCAACTGGGGATCCTCCCCCTGTGCCACCTTGATCCTCTCAAGGGGTGTAGACTGCAGAGTGATTTTGGCTAACCAACCAACCACTAACTCTATACCCGCTCTAGTCATCTCCTCTACTAACTTATGGGATATCTGCCTCAAACTGAACAACTGTCCTGGGCCCTTCCGACTCAGTGCGTTGGCCATCCCAGGATGGTATAGAATATCACAATCATAATCCTTTATGAATTCTAGCCAACGTCTTTGGCGCATATTCATATCCTTCAGAATAAAGAAGTACTTCAAACTCTTATGGTTGGTGTATATTTCGCACTTCTCACCATATAAATAATGTCTCCAAACCTTTATTGCAAATACCACTGCCACCAATTCCAAATCATGTGTGGGATATCTCTGCTCTTACTCATTCAGATGTCTCAATTCGTAGGCTATCACCTTTCTGGCTTGCATCAGTACACATCCCAAACCCTATCTAGAAGCATCACAATAAACCACAAACTTCTCATTGTCTGACGGAAAACTCAATACTGGAGCGGTGATCAGTCACCGCTTCAATTCCTTAAAACTGTTCTTGTAACGACCCAAATTCGCTAATAAGGCTTAAGGGCCTTGATTAGTGTGCCAGGAGGGCAGGTTGGGATTTATGTGTGATTTTATGAATTAAATGCATGATTATGATTTAAAGCATGTTATTTGGCTATTTGTTTAACTGAGATGCATGGCTATGTATACTAGTATGCATGTAGGCCCGGATCGTGTTAGAAGGGCATAATTGTAATTTTGGCCATGTTGGGCATAACTGTATTGATATGTAATAATTGTATTCTGTGAATTGTACCACGTGGGTGTGGTTGTATTATTGTGATGCACGTGCCGAGACGATCCTAGAGAGCTAGTTAACTCAAGAGTCACAGCGGGATTTCTATACCCGGCTCGGGAGGAGCCTAGGGGTACCTCGGGATTTTATGGTTAAGTTGAGATTTAGCGGGTAATGGTTATTGGAGATTTAGTAACCTGGGTAACCATTAGTTACTGCTGAGAGTAACAAGTTTTAGAAAGAAAATGGTAGAAATGAAATAGAAATGAAAGGACTTAAGTGCCCTTGAGGTTTAAGTAGGAAAGGATAGGCAAGGAGGGGCAAATTGGTCATTTGGTTTGGAAATAGATAAATGGCAGCTGGGATTTGGGGGTATACGGTTTGGGGCATTTATGCCACTTGAGGCTTGATAGAAATTGAAGAGAAGAAAGAGAAGGAGAAAGAAGGTTAGGGCAAGAAGAAGAAGAGGAGGAGAAGTGGGAGTCTAGGAGGAGATCAAGGACTTTGTGTGGGTTCTCCATTTGAGGTAAGGATTTTAGACACATCTAAGTTTTGATTTCTGTTTTGATTGGTAAAATCTAGAGCTTGAGTTGTTTTTGTTGAAGTTTTGAGTTAGTTGTTTGAGTTTTGGTTTGGGTGGCTGAAAATAGGAATCAAGGGGTGGATTCTTGGGTGTGTTGATGTTTTGATCTTGTATATAGTGCCTATAGGTTGTTAAGTTGTTCATATGAGGTTTGGAATTGAGTTTTTGGGTTGAGATATGTGTTTGGGTTGGTTTGGAGGTATTTTGGATGAAGGAATTGAAGGTGAAAAACCCAGAAATTCTGGGTTCGCGATAGGGCGCCGCGGCCCTGTTCTTGGGCGCCGCGGCGCGAGGCTGTGTCCTGGCGAGGTGGTTCTCTGACTCGTTGGGCGCCGCGCCGCTATAGGGCAGCGCCGCGGCGCTAGGCCATTTTCAGGACACCAAAATTTCCATTTCAGGCCTTTGCTCCGGGGGTTCGGGGGATGTCTCCGGGGTGTTGTTTTAAGGTTTTAGAGGCCCCGGGAGTGTGGGATTGGTCCCGGGAAGTGGTTTTGGGTTGATTAGTAATGAGGGATGTTTCTTGTGTGTTGTGACTAGGTTCTTTGAGAGGCTTGTGCTAGAGGACCGTGCTCGCGGCTTTGGTGCATCAGGAGGCTCGGAATGCAGGGAAGAAAACTATAACACCCGTAGGATAGGGCGTGGGCCCATAGTGTGATGGTCGGGCATGGCCCTATATTGCATGTTGCATGATGAGATGATTGTAGGGCATGGCCCCGGATTGTATTATGTGTAAATGTTTAACCTGAAATGAACCGTGATGTGTGTGAATGTTTACTTCGAATGTACTATATATGTGATTATGATGAAATGGACGGCAAGGGCCGAGTACGGCGTAAGTCGGGGCGGCCGTGGGCCGAGTACGGCGTGGGCCGAGTACGGCGTAAGCCGGGGCGGCCGTGGGCCGAGTACGGCGTAGGCCGGGGCGGCCGTGGGCCGAAAGTAACACCTAGCACATGGGATGCTATATATTCAGGGTGGGACCCAAGGGATACATGAGTTATCCTCGCGGTGAGAATCGATACCCCAGGCTTCGGTAAGGCTCTGGGGCGGCTTGGCCGTGTTTGCTTAGTCTAATGGTTGACTTGTTTATCTGTGGATTTTCTGTTATGATAAACTGTATAAACTGCATATGTTATGTTCTGCATGAGTTTTCTTGCTGGGCTTCGGCTCACGGGTGCTTTGTGTTGCAGGTAAGGGCAATGACTGAATCAACCAACCATGAGTACGGAGAGCGTGAAGCGACGCGTACATGTTTGGCCTGCCCGACTGCTTTGGTTGGGGGTTTATTCGTAAATGGCTGTAATAATCTATGATTTTATGATTTCTCAAACTGTAACCTTATTTCAAGATGTGATTAGTTTTCAAACCCTATTTTGGGATCCCAAATGTTTAATAATAGAAGTTTTGATGAAACGACGCATTTTCTAAGATTACAGCCTTAACTTTTAATTAGTCACACTTTTGTTTCAAAACCTCGGTTAGCGAGTTCTTTGCACACTGTTTTGTCTTAAAAACTCACTCAGTAACGGCTCTAAGGAAGTAGGGCGTTACAACTTGGTATCAGAGCGAGCCAAGGTTTATTGGTTCTGGAGATTGACCGAACATGTACGCTCGCTGTCAGTGACAAGCTCGACTCAGGGTTGGTTGGTATGAATGATTGATATGATTGAACGTACGTTTGAATGCCCTGTTTTCCTGCTTATCTATATCGAGCATGTTGAATGAGTTGACATATGCATGAGATACTGATAGGGCCTGGCCCTTGACTATTGCATGTTGAGATTAATGCATGCTGAATAACATTATTATGCATGTGGATGAATATTGGCATAATGGTTCGCATATTGAGTGTATGTGGTTAATTTTCTGAATTTAATTCATAAGTTATATCTGTTTATTGGCTTGTATGAAGCATGTTGAGCATGGATATACTTAATGGTGTTAAAATCTGGTAGCTAAATGTATATCATTGTGGATTTGGCCTATATATGCTTGTGTGTGCATTATTACCTGTGGTCAGTTGGATCTAGTTGTGGTTTGGTTCAGGGTATGAACCACAGAGTTCAGGAGTTTGGTTAGTTTTGACAGATGAACTCGTGTTGGTTGTTCCTAGAAGGGTTTTGTGGACCTGATATTGTGTTGAAAGGGGGATTCTAGATATAGGTTGGAGTTGAGATCTCTAGTTATCCCTGAAAGCAGCAGCAGTGAGTCACTAGTGTGTGAGTAGGCTGTGGAGTTTGTTAGTTGAGATGGGATAGAAGAACAGCGGATTTCTCTGGGGGAAATAACTGATTTGGATGTTCTAACAGTAAGGTTACCGGTGTTGGTTTACTGTGAGGTATGGATAGATAAGGGTATTAATGAGAGGCTTAAAGGGTGTTATCCTCGAGTTTTGAGGAGAGTTCGGATTGACAAGGAATTTATCAATAGGCGGTCAGAGTTAATTCCACCCTTGGTTAAGAGGATGAGAGATCCTGTTAGAGGGTTGCGTTAAATGTTGAGGCAGAGAGTTGCCTGGAAGTGGTACTCGGGCTGAGGTACTGGATTAATGGGTCGGAAAGAACCTAGTTGATGAATGGTTAGAAGGGATTATTAAGACATGATTTGAACTATGGAGACTGGTGGACTTACAAGTTTGGTTTGGACTGTTAGGGTAACAACAGTGTAAATCCATGGTTTTGGTGAATTGGGTAATTCATTTCGGAAAGTTATACTGACGAATGTATCCGGAATTGGATGGCGACCCATTTAAGGATATGAGATCTGGAATAGTCTAGGGAATTTGGGCCGCCCTGATAGAAGGAATTATCGTATGTATGTGGATGGCGGAGAAGGCCATGATGTCGAGGAACTGATGGTTGATGATTAGAGCATGAGTGCTAGAGCCGCAAGGGCAGTGCTTCCTTTGATGGAGTTAGTAAAGGTAGATTCGTGATAATCAAGTTGATAGAACCCCGGATAGTTCTGTGGCTTCTGGTTTTGCCAGAAAGGGGGAAAGGTCTGATTGATAAGATGATACTTTTGTTGATAGGACGCAGCGAGGTCGAATTCTCAATTTTTTGAGGTAAAAGGACCCCAGACAGTGCTTGGGCACCTAGATTGAGATTGGAAAGAAGCCTGAGTGAGAAGCTAGTTATCAAGATGGCGATAGGAACCAGGGAGGTTATTGGTATGCGTGAGGGAGAGGATGCCACCTGAGAGGAGGTCAGGCGAAGGCATGACGTCTACATGGAATGACTCGGTATGATAGAATGGAATTCCCGTGGTGAGGGAACGGAGAACTTGAATGCCTCGCTACATTCGTAGTTTGAGGCTGATTCCTCGAGGGTGAGTATTTAACAGAATGGTTTATGCTTTGGTCATGTAGAGAACTAGAAGGGCTCAGTGTTGAGAATGTTCCGAGAGGGTGATGGACATAGAGGGGTTGCCTCAAAGGTGCCATTTGAGAGGCCGAGGACAGTGATACTTATTGAGAAGGAATTAGAAGCTCTGGTAGATAGGATTGGTATAAGGAATGTAGTAAAAGATGGTTTTGGCTGATAGAAAGTCTATTGAAGCAATCGAAGGAATTTGGCCCTGGAGTTGCCAGAGTGTTATACTGCAGGGATCGATTAGCATCGTTAGATTAGGACGAAAAGTACAAGGTTGGATACAAGTAGGGACGATGTCTCCAAGAGTTGATCTATGACCTGATTATTACCAGTTGGAAACCAAGGGTAGAGACATTTCGGGAATTTGTCTAGTTTGCACCGGGTAGGGTGTGAGGAGTTGGTAACGAAGATTCTAGAATGGTTCAAGCTACAGCAGCACAGGTAAGTTCTTTAGGCAGAGACTGCATGAACGGTATGGACAAGTCCCCTTCAAGCTCACGAGCAGTGCATGCGGATTACTCCCAGACGGAAATGGTGAGCAATGATTATGCGGAAGACGTTTGTATCCAGAAGGCGGAATCTCAGGTAAGGTTCTACGGATTGTTAGTTTGAGCGTCATCAGGAGTACTCAGACTAGAGCTACAAGGTGAAAGGACAGGTAAGAGAGGAATTGATCTGAAGCCGCAAAGAAGCTAATGAGTATCTGAAGAATTGAAGGCATAACAAGACTGGTAAGCGCGTCATCTATTGCGCAAGCATCTCCAGGGACAACTACATCAGAGACGAGCAGAACAGTAAAACTTGAGGTTAGACGGACTGAGTGGTGTCACATCAGAAAGAAATTCAGAAGGCAAGGTAAGGTTTGATTGGTTACGGACGATGATGGGATTTGCGTGTGCTTTGATTAAGTATAGAGTGATGGCATAAAGGACTTGATCTATGTTGAGGACATGGATTTGTCGGGGTGCATTACGGATTATGCACGCCCAGGCGCATCTGGCGCGAGGTCGGATCGAACCTTGCGGGAGGTGAAAGAATGAGCGTGGTTGATACACTTAGAACGTTAAGTCGACTGGTGTGCAGGGCAAAAGGTACTTAAGTATTGGGTATTAGTAAGAAAGATAGCGTTGAGACACAGAGGTGGTGAAAAGTAGCGGACAAATGATCAGTGTTTGAAATCCTCGATTGAGCGAGGAAATTTATTGGGAGGCGTGTATCAGTCAAGGAATAACGCTATAGGCTGTAATGGAGGACAAGGCAACGACTAAGATCGGCATGATGTTAGTAGGTAATGGTTAGCTGGTGGGTGTCACTGAGCTATGGAATTCAAAGTGTTGGTTTGAGTTGAAACAGGGAAGGACCCTGTCACGGTGGTACAAATAGGATATCAGGATCAAGTGAGGGACCCAGATAGGATTTGGTTTTGAATGAGGGTTCTGAATGGACATCATTCCACCTCCTAGGGTACGCGGTACCGGGAGGGTGGAGCGGGTGTCAGGATCTAGTGTTTTTCTTTCGACCCTGAGGGGTTAAGTGATGTGGTGGTGTATCGTGGAAATGGACCACAATAGACCTTTAGAGAGGTATCCAGTCATGAAAAGTTTTAACTCGGTTGTTTGAGTTAACGTGTTGGATCAAGGGAACTGGTTTCAGGGTAAAACGTCGATGATACGGAATTGAGACCCCATAGTATTTTAAATTGTTGGAATGGATTTGGAGGACGAAAGGAACAGAGTGGGAACCTGGAATTATCAGTTGATTGCAAGTGGAATGGCAGTCTGAAAGTTTATCAAGGATCTTAAAGAATTAAGCGCTAAGTAGGCGAATACTTGAGGTATTAAGGGAAGTGTAATCCCTGGCAAGTTAGTCGTGGTGGCGGTTGCTAGTGTCTTGCTAATGTAACACGACATAGGGCTTGGTAAGAGGTGAAAGATAATGAATACTACAGTTTGGCTTTAGTTCAGAGGGAAAGCCAAGAAGGTCGTTGAAACTTCTTAAGGCAGGAGTGTTTGCCTATTTGAAAGAATAAAGAGCTGGTGAATTGCTAAGTTATGAGGAAATAAAGCTCCGGAAGGAAAGAGTTGCATCTTTGCGTAATAACAGACGAGGATCTGTAAGGTGTTCAGAGAAAGAAGAGAGAGTTCTAACTCTCGATTCAACATAAAATTTCAAGGTTGTACTAAGTGTTAGGCCAGCGGGGCCTACAAGCTGATCCCACCTAGTAGAGGTGATGACGTTTGAGTATCTATGGAATTAGGAATAAGACAATGGATTGGTCATTGTAATCTAGGCAGACCCTAGGCTTCGGCAGGGTTGCGGTGTTAAAGAGGGGCTATCGAGAGTATGGCTATCAGACGAGATCTTGCGAGCCAAGATTGTTCTCCTGAAAGAGCTTTGGTGGGAACTAAGGTAAGGCGATGGACCTTGGAGATTATGGTCAGGTTGCGGCTTGCTGACTGATGTGTTTGGGTAAATTTCGAGGACGACATTTTTATGAGGAGGGGATAGTTGTAACGACCCAAATTCGCTAATAAGGCTTAAGGGCCTTGATTAGTGTGCCAGGAGGGCAGGTTGGGATTTATGTGTGATTTTATGAATTAAATGCATGATTATGATTTAAAGCATGTTATTTGGCTATTTGTTTAACTGAGATGAATGGCTATGTTTACTAGTATGCATGTAGGCCCGGATCGTGTTAGAAGGGCATAATTGTAATTTTGGCCATGTTGGGCATAACTGTATTGATATGTGATAATTGTATTCTGTGAATTGTACCACGTGGGTGTGGTTGTATTATTGTGATGCACGTGCCGAGACGGTCCTAGAGAGCTAGTTAACTCAAGAGTCACAGCGGGATTTCTATACCCGGCTCGGGAGGAGCCTAGGGGTACCTCGGGATTTTATGGTTAAGTTGAGATTTAGCGGGTAATGGTTATTGGAGATTTAGTAACCTGGGTAACCATTAGTTACTGCTGAGAGTAACAAGTTTTAGAAAGAAAATGGTAGAAATGAAATAGAAATGAAAGGACTTAAGTGCCCTTGAGGTTTAAGAAGGAAAGGATAGGCAAGGAGGGGAAAATTGGTCATTTGGTTTGGAAATAGATAAATGGCAGCTGGGATTTGGGGGTATACGGTTTGGGGCATTTATGCCACTTGAGGCTTGATAGAAATTGAAGAGAAGAAAGAGAAGGAGAAAGAAGGTTAGGGCAAGAAGAAGAAGAGGAGGAGAAGTGGGAGTCTAGGAGGAGATCAAGGACTTTGTGTGGGTTCTCCATTTGAGGTAAGGATTTTAGACACATCTAAGTTTTGATTTCTGTTTTGATTGGTAAAATCTAGAGCTTGAGTTGTTTTTGTTGAAGTTTTGAGTTAGTTGTTTGAGTTTTGGTTTGGGTGGCTGAAAATAGGAATCAAGGGGTGGATTCTTGGGTGTGTTGATGTTTTGATCTTGTATATAGTGCCTATAGGTTGTTAAGTTGTTCATATGAGGTTTGGAATTGAGTTTTTGGGTTGAGATATGTGTTTGGGTTGGTTTGGAGGTATTTTGGATGAAGGAATTGAAGGTGAAAAACCCAGAAATTCTGGGTTCGCGATGGGGCGCCGCGGCCCTGTTCTTGGGCGCCGCGGCGCGAGGCTGTGTCCTGGCGAGGTGGTTCTCTGACTCGCTGGGCGCCGCGCCGCTATAGGGCAGCGCCGCGGCGCTAGGCCATTTTCAGGACACCAAAATTTCCATTTTAGGCCTTTGCTCCGGGGGTTCGGGGGATGTCTCCGGGGTGTTTTTTTAAGGTTTTAGAGGCCCCGGGAGTGTGGGATTGGTCCCCGGAAGTGGTTTTGGGTTGATTAGTAATGAGGGATGTTTCTTGTGTGTTGTGACTAGGTTCTTTGAGAGGCTTGTGCTAGAGGACCGTGCTCGCGGCTTTGGTGCATCAGGAGGCTCGGAATGCAGGTAAGAAAACTATAACTCCCGTAGGATAGGGCGTGGGCCCATAGTGTGATGGTCGGGCATGGCCCTATATTGCATGTTGCATGATGAGATGATTGTAGGGCATGGCTCCGGATTGTATTATGTGTAAATGTTTAACCTGAAATGAACCGTGATGTGTGTGAATGTTTACTTCGAATGTACTATATATGTGATTATGATGAAATGGACGGCAAGGGCCGAGTACGGCGTAAGCCGGGGCGGCCGTGGGCCGAGTACGGCGTAAGCCGGGGCGGCCGTGGGCCGAGTACGGCGTAGGCCGGGGCGGCCGTGGGCCGAAAGTAACACCTAGCACATGGGATGCTATATATTCAGGGTGGGACCCAAGGGATACATGAGTTATCCTCGCGGTGAGAACCGATACCCCAGGCTTCGGTAAGGCTCTGGGGCGGCTTGGCCGTGTTTGCTTAGTCTAATGGTTGACTTGTTTATCTGTGGATTTTCTGTTATGATAAACTGTATAAACTGCATATGTTATGTTCTGCATGAGTTGTCTTGCTGGGCTTCGGCTCACGGGTGCTTTGTGTTGCAGGTAAGGGCAATGACTGAGTCAACCAACCATGAGTACGGAGAGCGTGAAGCGACGCGTACATGTTTGGCCTGCCCGACTGCTTTGGTTGGGGGTTTATTCGTAAATGGCTGTAATAATCTATGATTTTATGATTTCTCAAACTGTAACCTTATTTCAAGATGTGATTAGTTTTCAAACCCTATTTTGGGATCCCAAATGTTTAATAATAGAAGTTTTGATGAAACGACGCATTTTCTAAGATTACAGCCTTAACTTTTAATTAGTCACACTTTTGTTTCAAAACCTCGGTTAGCGAGTTCTTTGCACACTGTTTTGTCTTAAAAACTCACTCAGTAATGGCTCTAAGGAAGTAGGGCGTTACAGTTCTTACACCTGTCTGTCCAAAAATACTTAGTCTTCTTTCACGTCAATTCGGTCAATGGTGTGGCTATCCTGGAGAACCCCTCAACGAACCGCCGGTAGTACCTTGCCAATCCCAAGAAGCTCCTAACTTCTGGTACACTGCTCGGCCAAGGCCAATCTCTCACTGCCTCAATCTTGCTTGGGTCAACCGAAATCTCCTCTTTACTGACAATATGGCCCAGAAATGTTACATGCGATAGCCAAAACTCACACTTGCTAAACTTAGCACACAACCTATGCTCCCTCAACCGCTATAATACCATGCGTAAATGCTGCTCGTACTGTCTCTGACTGGGAGTACACCAGTATGCCATCAATAAACACAATCACAAACTTTTCCAAATAGTCCTTGAAAACCCTATTCATAAAATCCATAAAAAGTTGTTGGGTAATTGGTTAATCGAAATGACATAACCACTAATTCATAGTGTCCATATCTCATGCGGAAAGCGGTCTTTGGTATGTCCTCCTCTTTAATCCTTAACTCATGGTAGCCTGACCGAAGGTTAATCTTAGAGTACACTGTCTTCCCCTGTAGCTGGTCAAACAAGTCGTTGATCATAGGTAGTGGGTACTTGTTCTTAATGGTCAACTTGTTTAGCTCCCTATAGTCAATACACATTCTTAAAGATCCATCCTTCTTCTAGATGAACAACACTGGTGCACCCCATGGAAAGAAACTCGGTCTTATGAACCCCAAATTGAGCAACTCCTGCAGCTGAATCTTCAGTTCCTTCAATTCAGTCGAAGCCATTCTATAAGGTGTCCTAGATACTGGCTCTGCCCATGGCACCAACTCTATAACAAACTTGATCTCCAGCTATGGTGGCAACCCTGACAAGTCTGCGGGAAACAAATCTGTAAACTCACATACCAGTCTGGTCTTACTCGGTCCAACCGACACAACTCTAGAGGTATCCACAACGTTCGCTAGGAATCCTACGCAACCCTCCTGCATCAGGTCTCTAGCCTTTAATCCTGAAATCATAGGTACTCGTGGTCCACAAACTATCCCCATGAATACAAATGGTACCTCCCCTTCCGGTTCAAGAGTCGCCATCCTACGCTTGTAGTCAATCGTCACTCTATAATTCAATAACCAACCCATCCCTAGGATCATATTGAAGTCATTCATTGCTATATCAATCATATCAACAGACAAATCTCTACTGGCAATGCTATAACCCATCTCCTAGAGACTACCAGTTCCCCAATCGACAACAAAATCTGAAATCCCCTAGCATACAAATCACTAGGTCTACACAACTGATATATCACTCTAGCTGACACAAATGAATGAGTAGCCCTCGAATTAATCAATACAGTAAAAGAAGAACCATCACTAGAAACTAACCTGTCACGACCGAGGGGCTAGCCTCAACCTCAGTCTGGATCAAGGTGAATACTCTGGCAGGAGCGAGACTGTCGCTATGCTTCGGCTCCTCTTTCCTGGTTTGTGGGCAGTCCTTCGTCAAATGACTAATATTCCCACAAGTAAAGTAAGCCCTAATCCTACACTCTCCCTGATGTCGTCGTCTGCACCGAGGACACACTAAGAAAATCCTCCAGTTGTCTCCCCCGCCCTGACGGCCACTGAAAACACCTCGTGCCCTCCTATTCGAGCTAGGAGGAACGAAAGAGTCTGGGGCCTTTCTCTTCTGCTCACTGGGGCCACTACCCCAACTAGATCCAGTGAAATGAGGCATCTTCCTCCAAGCATCGTGCCTAGTAGCGCCCTCTTTCCATATCTGATCCTCGACCCCCTCAACTGTAAGGGCCTTGTCCACTGTCTGTGTATACGTAGTAGTCCCCAGATCCAAGGTTATCTTAACGTCACGGGAGATCATGACATTCAATCTCTACACAAATGGAGGAACGAAAGAGTCTGGGGCCTTTCTCTTCTGCTCACTGGGGCCACTACCCCAACTAGATCCAGTGAAATGAGGCATCTTCCTCCAAGCATCGTGCCTAGTAGCGCCCTCTTTCCATATCTGATCCTCGACCCCCTCAACTGTAAGGGCCTTGTCCACTGTCTGTGCATACGTAGTAGTCCCTAGATCCAAGGTTATCTTAACGTCACGGGAGATCATGACATTCAATCCCTACACAAATGGATCCCTTCGTGCCACACAAGTTAGCACCAAATCCGACGTGAAATTTTCCAACCAGTCAAACCTCAAGGCATACTCAGTAACTGTCATACGGTTCTAAGTCAGGTTGGTAAACTCATCAACCTTCGCAACTTGGACTGCGACGCTGTAATACTTCTAATGAAAATGTTTCTGAATTCTTCCCAGGTCATAACTGCAATGTTCCTTCTTTGAGTCACCACATCCCACCTGATGCGAGCATCCTCTATAAACATGAAGCTGGCACAAGCTACCCTCTCATTCCCTACCACCCTCATGAAATCCAGGGTGGAAGAAATCATGTTCATCCATTGCTCTGCCCACAGTGGGTCTGGTCCACCCTCCAAGGTGGGAGGATGCTACTTCCTGAACCTCTCATACAAAGGTTACCACCTATTCTCCACAACAGGCTGAACTGGCACTAGTGCCACAGCTTGTGGAACCTGCAACCCAATGCCCTGAGGAGGGGCCTGTTGCCTCAACTGTCAAAGCTCTTTTTCTTTTTGGTGAAGTCTAGCTTCCATCTTGGCAAATAACTATTGCCAATTCAGTGGGGCAGGTGGAGAGTCCTGACCCTGGTTGTCATCCTCGGCCTTACTGCCGCGGAGTCTAATTAATCATCGAGGCATCACAACAATATGCCTGCAATCAATGACGCTGCTCATCAGGCATGATAATAACATCTAAAACCAACTCTCAATTCATGTCAACCAACCATAAACAATAATCCACATAACATAGATAACATACAACAATCAAGGGGCCATGCCCTAACATCATTCATATGTCAACACATTCATCATGCTCTATTTAACATAATCAAGAAAATAGGGCATTTAACACGCAATCAATCATATAATTCAATAATTACCAATAAACCCTGAGTCAAGCTTGTCACTGGCAGTGATCATGCTTGCTCGGTCGATCTCCAGGAACCATAAACCTTGGCTCACTCTGATACCAAGTTGTAACGCCCTACTTCCTTAGAGCCTTTACTAAGTGAGTTTAAAACGTGCTAATCACTCACTAATCAAGGTTTTAAGTTAAAAGTCTATATAAATTGAGATAAAACCCGTTACTAGTCGTTAAGTATAAAACATTTGGTTATTCATTGAAATATCAGAAAGTTTAATAGTTGGGATCCCAAAATACCGTTTAGAAAATATTTACAACTGAAAATACATTTAGGGTTGACTAGGCAACAAAATCAAGTCAATACATAACATTTCCCAACAAAAATACCCCTGGTCGTGGCGGCCAGGCAGGCCGAACATGTACCTATCGCTCCACGCTCTCCGTACTCATGGTTGGTCGACCTTTCCCTTGCCCTTACCTGCACCATAGAGCACCCGTGCACCGAAGCTCAGCAAGAAAACTCAATAGAAAACATTTAACATATGAATATCTATCAATCAACATATAACAAAATAGCCATCTGGCTAAACACATAGTGGCCATGCCGTCCCAGGCGCTTTACCAGACCCTAGGTTTGCGGTCTTCACCGTGAGGATGACTCCTGCATCCTAAGAGGGTATCGCCCTAATGACTCACACTCCACTTGCTCAACGCCGTTCTCGGCACCTTGTCGTACTTGGCTTTGCACTCTGCGTGCTAGCACCGCTCCCAGCCCTTGTCGTACTCGTCTTTGCACTCCACGTGCTCAACGCCGTTCCCAACCCCTTGTCATACTTGGCTTCCTGGCGTTCTCGGCCTTCGCCGTTCCCACCCTTCACCATTCTTTCACAAATATGCAATACATAGCATAATATCAACATATACTTTAACATATACCAAACATAAACAATAGGGCTACGCCCTGCAATTCAATCACATAGGGCCACTCCCTACAACACAAAAATACAAACAATAGAGCTATGCCCTACTCTATGGGTACAACAATTTTCTTACATGTGTCCCAAGCATCCTGAGCACCGCAATCTTGAGTAAAGTCCTCTAACCCGAGCCTCGCTGAAAAACCTAGTCACAACGCATTAACAATAGCCATCCATCAAGTTCTAATCCAATAAATAACTTTGGGAAATAATTATAGCCTCCAGGACCTTAGATTCTACCAATCCGGGTGGTAAAATCCTTCCCGAGCCTTAACATTATGGTTCTCGAGCTAAAACCCTTCAAACAACCAACATCTCGAACTTGAGCCGCAGCCCAGCCCCTTAAGGGCCGTGATGCGCTCAAGTTAGAGGCAAAAAGCTTCATTTATTGCAGAACATGGGCCGCGGCGCTCCCATCCTTGGTCCGTAGTGTGGTTGGGCAGACAGAGGCTTCCAGCCTCTTCGACACACAGGGGCCGTGGCGCCTGAAGAACAGGGCCGAGGCTCGAGCCTCCAAACCTAGAAAACACCATTTTCCCTGGGTTTTCCTCAAGCCTAAACCCTATGAAATCAACTCAATTCAAGGCCTATACCCAGAATCCTTATTCCCACAGTCTAAACACCCTAACCATCCCATAAACAACCCCAAGACTTCTCCAAATAACGAAGAGTAATACACAATTCAGCTCACATGCATATCACTCCCGGCAGAATTCAACAGAATGAATTGAGTTTAAGAGCTTACCTCAGAGATGAATTCAATCTTTAAGCCACTACCCAAGCGTCACAAGCTTCAATCCTATCAAGCTCTAGAATCCTTGATCTTTGGTTAATTTTCTTAAAAAATTTCCAAACTTCAATGAGAGAAGAAGTGAGCCAAGAGAGAGAGAGAAAAATAGGTGGAATTCCTTCTGCTCATCCTTGCCTAATTCTGGTGGTTTCTCAAACCATCTAAGTGTTTATTTAGTTTGGGCAAAAATTCTAAAATGCCCCTTAAGTCCTCAACTATCATAAAGGGTAATTCAGTAAATCGCCAAGTCCTGCTAATTCCTCGAGTGTTCCTATAAATCCCCATTTAATCTTGACATGTCTAAATCATTACTAAATTACTACACGTTACTCAATAAATCCCGAACACATATTATATTCCCAAAATACCCTTATTCTCCTCTCGAGTCAGGTATTTGACCCCCATTGTGACATTCTAGCCAAACTGCTCCCTAGGACTGTCTTAGATCGTGCATCACAAATATATCACCACTTACATGTGGTATCAAGCACAATATACACAAATATTGCATTTATGCCCACAATGAGCTACAATTAAAAATATGCCTCTAATAACCAAACAGGACCCACATGCATATTTAATCCACCTAAACATGCATTTCTAATCACATAATCATCAAATTCATTTATTAACATAATTAAATCAATTATTGCCCTCAAGGCACGTTACTCAAAGCCCTATGCCTTATTAGCAAATTTGGGACACTACAGAAATGTCTGAGGTTCTTGGAGTTTTTTTTCTGAGTGTTCTGGAAGAGAGAGAATGATCGTGTAAAAATGGGATAAAGGAAGGAGAGAGGTATTTATATCGGCCAAGGGTATTTGTTATCCCAATAAACTCCTAACCTCTGTTACACTGCTCGGTTTGGGCCAATCTCTCACTACCTCAATCTTGCTTGGGTCCACCAGGATCCCCTCCTTACTCACAATATGGCTTAGAAATGTTACTTGGGGCAATCAAAAATCACATTTGATGAACTTAGCATATAGCCTATTCTCTCTCAACCATTGCACTACCAAACGAAGATGATGCTTGTGCTCTATCTCTGACTGAGAGTACACCAGTACATCATCGATGAATATGATCACAAACTTATCTAAATAATCCCTGAAGACCCTATTCATCAAGTCCATAAAGGCTGCTGGGACATTGGTTAATCGAAAGGACATGACCAAGGATTCATAGTGTCTATACCTCATATGGAATGCGGCCTTTTGTATGTCCTCCTTTTTAATCCTAAACTGATGGTAGCCGAACCGAAGGTCAATCTTGGAGAACACCATCTTCCCCTGTAGCTGGTCAAACAAGTCATCGGTCTTGGGCAGTTGATACTTATTCTCAATGGACAACTTATTTAGCTCTTTGTAATCAATGCACATCCTTAAGGTTTCATCCTTCTTCTTGACAAACAACACTGGAGAACCCCATGGCGAAAAATTGGGTTTGATGAATCCTACATCCAGTAACTCCTGCAATTGAATTTTCAGTTCCTTCAACTCTGTTGGGGCCATTCTATAAGGTGTCCTAGACACAGGCTTTGCCCCTGGAACAAACTCTATGATGAACCCGATCTCTCGGTGTGGTGGCAACCCTAGCAAGTCTGTTGGGAATACATTAGGAAACTCACACACTAGTCTAGTCTCATCCGGTCCAACTGAAACAACCCTAGAGGTATACACTATGTTTGCTAGGAATTATATGCAACCTTCTTGCATTAGGTCTCTAGCCTTCTGTGCAGAGATCATAGGTACTCAAGGCCCACTCACTTTCCCCACAAATCCAAAGGGTACCTCCCCTTTCGGTTCAAAGGTCATCATTCCGTGCTTGCAGTCTATTGTCGCCTCATACTTTGATAAACTAGTCCATTCCTAGAATCATATCAAAGTTATCTATTGCTAGCTCAATCAGATCCATAGACAAATCCCTACTGTCGATCTCTATTGGTAATGCCCCAACCCATCTCCTAGAGACTACTAGCTTCCTTGTTGGCAACAAAGTTTTGAATCCCCTAGCATACATATTACAATGTCTACACAAACGATCTATCACTCTAGCAGATACAAATGAATGAGTAACTCCTAAATCAATCAATGTATTAAATGAAGAACCGGCACTAGAAATCTGACCTTTCATGACCGAGGGACTAGACTCAGCCTCAGTCTGGATCAAGGTAAATACTTTGGCTGGAGTGAGGTTGTTAGTCTTCTTCGGTTCTTCTTTTCTCGCTTGTGAGAAGTCCTTCCTCAGATGACTAACAGTCCCACAAGTGAAGCATGCTCTGACTCTGCACTCCCCCTAATGTCGTCGCCTGCACCGAGGGCACTCTGGGAAGCTCCTCTAGTTCTCTCCCCTGCCCGAACGGCCACTGAAAGCACCTTGTGCCCTCATATCTAGACCAGGACGGACAAAGGAATTTGGGGGCTTTCTCTTCTGCTCACTAGAGCCACTTCCCCGGCTAGAACTAGTGAAAAGAGGCACCGTCCTCTGAGCATTGCACCTTGTGGCGCCCTCTCTCCATATCTGATCTTCCGCCCCCTCAGCTGTAAGGGCCTTCTCCACTGCCTGAACATAGGTGGTAGTCCTTGGATCTAATCTTATCTTGACATCACGGACTATCATGACGTTCAATCCCCATACAAACCAATCCCTCCACGCCATATCATTTGGCACCAAGTCTAGCGTGAAATTTGCCAACCGGTCAAAGTTCAGTGCATATTCTGTAGCAGTCATTCGGTTCTGAGTCAGGTTAATAAACTCGTCCACCTTTGCTGCTTGGACTGCAACACTATAATATTCTCATTGAAAACATCTTTGAATTCTTCCCAAGTCATAACTATCACATCCCTCCTCTAGGACACAACTTCCCACCAAATGCGAGCGTCTTCTCTCATCATGTAACTAGCATAGGCCACCCTCTTGTTCCCTTCCACCCTCATGAAATCTAGGATGGAAGAAGTCATATTCATCCACTGCTCTGCCCGCAGTGGGTCTGGACCACCCTCAAAGGTGGGAGGGTGTTGCTTCTTGAACCTCGCATACAAAGTCTCCCACCTGTTCTCCATCACAGGTTGGACTGACACTAGTCCCACAACCTATGGAACCTGTAACCCAACACCCCAAGGAGGGTCCTGTTGCCTCAATTCTTAGAGCTCATCTTCCATTCGCTGAATTTTCGCTTCCATTTTAGCAAACAACTGTTGCCAGTTCGGTGGGGCAGGTGAAGGGTCCTGACCCTGGTTGTCATCTTCGGCCGCATTGCCGCGGAGTCTAATCGATTGTCGAGGCATAACTTCAATATGCCTACAATCAATGACGTCACACATTAGGCACGATAACAACATCCAAAACCACCTCTCAGTCCCATCAATCCAATACAAACATCAATTCAATACATTACACACAGTGCATATGCATATAATAATCAAGGGGTCGTGCCCTGAAATCATACATATATACAAACATATTCATCATGCTTTATCTATAATATACTAGAAAATAGGGAAACTCGGACAAGCAATTAAACACATAATTCACTTAATACCGACTAACCCTTAGTCGAGCTTGTCACTAGCAGCGAGCGTACATGTTCGGTCGATCTCCAGGAACCATAAATCTTGGCATGCTCTGATACCAAGTTGTAACGCCCTACTACCTTAGAGTCATTACCATGTGATTTATAAATGTGCCATTAGCTCGCTAATAGAGGTTTCAAATTTAAAAGTGTCATTAAATTGAAATAAAAACTAATTTGACAACATTAAGCATAAAAGATTTGGACATTCATTAAAATTCATAGAAGTTATACATTGGGATCCCAAAATACTATTTTAAAAATGTATTATAATCTATAATTTACAACAATGTCGAACTAAGCGAGAAAGCTAACTAGTTAAAATAACTTCCTCAAAACAATCTCGGTCATGGCAGCCAAGTAGGCTGAACATGCATACGCCGCTCCATGCTCTCCAACTCATGGTTCACCGACCTTATCCTTCACCATACCTCACCATAGAGCACTAGTGAGTCGAGGCCCAGCAAGAAAACTCAATGCATAACATATCACAATTCTATCCGGTAATAAACAACTTAAACAGACAGCAGATTATACATATAGCGGCCTATGCTGACCCAGGTACTTTACCAAGCACTGGTTTCACAGTCTTCACCAAGCGAGTGAATACGGCACCCTTACAGGGTCTGTCCCTAGCATCTTCCATTCAGCATGCCTTTGCCATTCCTGACCTTTGCCGTTCTTTCCCATCGTCGTTCCCGACCCTTGCCTTTCATTCATAATCATGCACCACGTAGCATAGCATTTACAGGCATTCACACACATTTTAAACACAAATATTAGGCCATGCCCTAAAACATAAATAATGGGGCCATGCCCTACTCTACGGACACATATATTTTTCTTACTTGTATCCCGAGCTGTTTGATTACTGCGATCCTGAGAATGATCCTCTAAACCCGAGTCTTGACGTAAAACCTATCACAACGCATCAATAAATAGACATCCATCAATCCCTGACCAATTAAAAACACCGGATTAAAATACTAGCCTTCAGGACCTAGAATTCTACTAAACCGGATAGTAGAATCCTTCCCAAGCCTTAAGATTTGGGTTTTCCGAGCTTAAAAGCCAATTTTGGACATTTTCCCTAATTTAAACTGCGGTTCATCCCATTAGGGCAGCGGCGCACCACCAATTAGAGAGACTTAGGCTCTCCTCAAGGGGACACGGGCCGTGGTGTGCATCAGCCTGCGCCGCAGTGCTTGGGAAAAATCCGAGGCTCCCCAAGCCTCTTGTTTCATGCGGGCCACGGTGCCTAAAGAACAAGGCCACGACTCGAGCCCCAAAACCCAAAATTGCATGCATTTTCATAATCTCAATCCTAATTAAATTCAATCTAAACATACACTAAAGTAATAATTATGTCCCAAAAACTTCCATTTTGCCCACTACAGTACATAAACCCGAAAAATTGTACTACAACCCCATTACCACTTAACTCAATCACTTGAGTTCAATCAAACCCAAAAACACTAAAAAATTCAAAGGAATTTATAGAGAAATCTTTCTCTACACCTTACCTCTGATGATTTTGACCTTAAGCTAATTCCCCAACACCTTTAGCTTGTTTTCCCCAAGTCCCTAGCTTCAATTCCTAGCCAAATTCTTAAGAACTCACCAAAGCTTCTAGCACACTAGAGAGAGGGAGAATGAACGTGGGAGAAAGAGAGAGAGGGGTCAGCTGAGGGTGTTTTGTTCTTTAGCTAGTTCTAGAATTCTGTTTGGTTTAACTCTATCCTCAACTGAAAAGTCCAAAATGCCCCTAGGTGTATCCTTAGTCCCCTAATGCTACCAAGGGCAATCCCGTCATTTGCCACATCCCGCTAATTCCTTGAATGTTATGTATTCAAATTAACATTCGTTAAACGGTGGGAATAGTTAGCAGTTGTCAATCCAATGATGGATTGAGTCACTGAATAATTTTAAGGACTTAATTTTTTGAGTATCTTGAATATAACGGAGATTATATGTTTGTGTATTTAGGCAGTGACCTAAAATCGCAAAGGATGAGTTGATTTTAAAACAGATAGAAATCTTCAAAGATTGATATCAGAATTAGTTTCTATACCTATGGAGGAAACACATTAATATGAAAATGTGTTGGACATTTCAGAATTGTGTGTTTCACCACAAAAGCTAAAATGTAACAGCTACTGAGTAGTTAAATAGACTATTTTATTTAGTTGAGTTCTTTGTCATTCTGGAAAGGGTTTCAGAATTGAATAAACTACTAGTATCTCATTACGAAAGCAATGGATATATAACTAATCTAGAAGAACTAGAAATCATGAGAGGGAAAAGCACATGAAATGAAGTATCCTTTAATTTAAGACAATTTTACATAGTTGATGTAATGATCTTGAAGATTGCTTCAAAATAGTTTCTTACAAAACTGTTTACGAAGATTTTGTTAGACAAATTCGTTGAGGATAATGTGAGTAACACATTGAGAAAGATGTCGCAATTTGCTTTAAGGCAAGTGGGAGATTCTTGGGAATAGTTCCCTTAAAGCAATTGTAGTTGACAAATATTTTAAATGAAATAAATAATTGAATTTAATTAATATATATATAGACTATGTCTGATATTATGTTGATAATATTAAGAAAATACCAGAAAATTCCAAATTTCATCTATGTGATCTTAATCTCATATTGGTATGAGAGGATCGAGATTGAGATAATGAACTTAAAACAGTTCCCAGTAAAAATAAAGTAATGGAATCTTTTAGATTAATTACTGCTAGTGTGGTTCACTAGCATTATGAATGCAAGTGATCTAGATCTGGGTCACTAGTGTAGTAGGACACTTTAGTGAAGGTACTTTATATATAGTGATGTATAGGCCTAGACCAGATGTAATTTGTTAATACTTTTTTAAACATTGTTTCAGAGTATTAATTAAACACATCAAATGATGATCATATACACTATGATCTTAATCCTGAGGTTGCTATGAACTTCTATATATGTCATCTAATACTTTGATTCACGCGTTAAGGTTTGTCAGAATGATTAGGCTAAGAACAATTATTTTAGGGACTCAATGATATATATGGCTGGGGACATAGTTTAATAGATATGAAATATATACCTTCTTATATATTGAATAATGGTTCCCTATTGGGTTTACTTTTGGAACTAAAAAGGTTACGAGTGCTCACGCCACAAACTTGTTGTGACACAACCTTCACTAGAAAAGTAAATGGTACTCAAGGAACAAGATATAGTTAAAAGGGTAAAAATTTTATTTCCTTTTAATTATGAAATCATTCATAGAGGATTTACGTTGTATGTAATGATTATATCAATGGACACTTTATTCTTTAATAAAGTACTCTTTAAATATATGTCTATAATTATCAAGAGTTCAATCTCATATTTATAGTGGAGTAATCATGAGATTAATAAATAGGATTATTTAATCAAAGAGCTTTGTTTAATATTTTAATATTTATTGGAGCTTGATATTATAGGTCCATAGGTCCCCAGGGTGGCTCTATCAACACCATATCAAGGTAAGAGTTGATACAAGGGTAAAACTGTAATTTGGAAATTTAAGGAGAATTATTCTCGTCAAGTATAAAATTATATGATAATTGAGAATGAATAATTAATTTGGAATTAGTTATTAAATTTTTTAAAATATGTTTATTAATTTAAATATATAATTTCAAAATATATATATAAATAAATTAATAAATTTTTCAAATTAATTATTTTATTTGAGTGGGAGAAAATGATATTGATAAATCAAAAATAGTTTTTGATTTATTGAATTTTAAAAGATGACGATAATGATGATCATCAATTTGAATTTTGAATTTTGAAATACGGTTGTAATGTTTTCCTTAAAAACATAATACCATATTTTGTGAAATGGTTGATTTTAGTTAAATAATTAAATAAAAGAAAAATGTAATATCCCTGAAAAGTGAATACTGCTATTCACGCATGACACAGTCCAGGGACTGTGCCATGCGTGTAGCAGTATACAGATAATGCATCTGGGTTGTTTTTATTTTCTTTATTTAATTAATTAATAATTTAAAAATAGATATTTTCAAATTTGGTAAGTTAGATATTTACCTAAGTCAATTCCTATCATCATTATGATATTATTATTATATTACTATTATTATTAGGAATAATAAGGTAATACATAATCTCTATATAAATGTTATAGAATAACAAGAAGAAAATATACAAGTTAGTGAGAATTCATAAAAGTTTCAGAATTTTTCAGACAAAGATTATCTTCTTCTTCTTCTTCTTCTTCTTCTTCTTCTTCTTCTTTAATTCTAACATTTTTCAGGCCATAATCCAAGTTCTCATGTGTTGAGATATACTTGTGACTCCTAAATTACAAACTCATGTTCTCTATGTGCTCACACACATCTTGAGGTGTAGAGAACTCTGGAAGATCGTGGTTTGAGTACTCAAAGCGTTGGATAGGAAGATCGATATATATATATATATATGAAAAGACTCAAGGACACTTGATAGGCTTCTAGAGGTAAATACTTTTGTTCTTGAATATTTGTGTATATGTCTATATGATATATATAAATATGTGTATATATGTGTCTCATGATTAATAATATTGTGTATTAATGTTTCTGTCTGGATTTTTCTTGAACATATAAATTTTTTATATGAGAGATGGAAAAAAAATTTGTTATAAACATTGGGTCCACCACACCCATTTCGTTGCGCACTCTGATTGTTTTTCCAACAATTGGTACCAGAGCAGGTCATTAATCTCTGCATATTATTAATAGTTGTGTGGGACTATGTGCATTTTTATAATATATGTGATATATGTTTGAATGGATGGATGTTTGTATTCATGATCATAGATTCTTAAGGGTTATTTATAATTTCTAAATGAAATATGTAAGCCAATTTTGGGGCATAGGAACTTTGTAATTTTTTCTTTTAAAATTCTAGCTGAAATTCCGAGATGGCCTGAGCCCCGAGCCGTGCCCCTGCACCTGCGCACGCCTACACACCTGCCTGCCCAAGTCCGCGCTCTTGCCACGCCTAGCTCTGTCCAAGCCCACGCTCCTGCACGCCTGCTTGCCTAGTCGTTCCCCTGCGCGCTTGCCTGCCCATCCGCACCCCATGCACACCTTTGCCAAGCCGCACCCCTTGCACACCTACACCCAATCACACCCTTTCCGCTACACCATATTCATACACTCCTAGGGTTTGTATCTTATAAATCCTAATGTGTTGTTACCATAATTGTTTTAATTATTCATTTAATGAAAAAATCTGAAATTGAATTAAAATGGTTTTAATTTTGAAATTTCTTTAATTGAAATAATATTGATTATTTTCCTTAATTAAAAATGTTTTAATTGTTCTCTTCCATAATTAAATTTTTTTTAATTAAAATATCCAAAATTAAAATTATTTTGAATTTTAATTTATTAAAATCAAATTTTTTAATTTTATTTTTGAATTAATTTACCCAAATTCAAATTGGGCCTTAGAAACTATTGGGGTGATAAAACCCAAAGTTTAATTATTTTAAAAGTATGTTTAAAATAATTAAAAAATTGTATAATTAAAAAAGGATATGGAAAAAGGTGGCACTTGCTCAACAAGACTACATTTCAAATTTCAAGAACACGGTGCTCTTCATCAGGCCTTAGATAGTCTAGGTTATATTTTCATGTATTTTTTGCAAGTGTTGTAGTTTTCCTAGAAATACCAAAAATTACCAACCCCCTTTTATTTATATTTGAATGTGATTAAAGTGTTTAATATTTTTTCATGCGTTATAACATGCCTTTCATATACCACATAGTATGCAAATAGCATGTATTACATTCGTGTAGAAACATGCTATTAGGAACGTCCTATATTTTATTATATGTTTATGTTGACGCAATTTTTTGCCAACAGCAGATTAAGAAATCTAATAAGGATCTTAGTGTAAATTGTAAATCGTAATGAAATAATAAGAACCCTTTTTTACACACACAACTATTACGTGGTTCAGTAGTTAAAATCCACCTAGTCCACGAGGCGGTATTATTGCTTTTCTCTCACAATTTCTGCAGAGTTTTAGTAATACAAAAAGCCAGTCCCCTTCCCTGTCCATTATCCCTGAAATTTATAGGGGAATTTCTTTGATAGGTTTGGGTAACTACATGAATAAATAAGGTATGCATTTAATACAGATTATTCTCATTTACATTGGGATATGATTTGATGACAGAATAGAATATACTCCTGCTTTCTCGGATAATAAATGATAAATATGAAATACAACCAGGGCATTAATGAGCGTATAAGGATCCTCCAAATCTCTTGGGATCCTTCAATATGCATTCTGACCAGGTTTGCACAAGCTAGATATCTCACCCGAGCTAGTGTTCAAAGACTATCTGAACCTTAGATCGTATTAAGCTCAGAGCGCTCAAATGTGGATTTGGCAATTTTAGGTCTCAAACTGAATTGTAATCCTAAGAGGAGGTCTGATGACAATATGTACGTCGTGTCGTCGAGTCTCGACTCGAGCTACTCGCATCATCATTAACTAGAGGTTCCACTCAGTTGCTTTTCCACATATTCATCTACCAGTTGTACCCGAACTGAGTGACTTGGCTCGTGCTAATTTTTAAGGTATAACATTTGCCCCCAAGCTTTGCTCGTGCTTAATGTTGTCACTTTCTAACATGCACAGTAGGAGCTTTTAGGCCTATACCATGTAAAATCATCCCTACTCACTACTCGAGTACTGGACACATGGCTGTTTGTAATTGGCGTCCATTTAGGTTTCGAGGACTGTGACAACTGTTCTGTAAACTTTTTGATGCTATATGGTTCATTTAATCTTGGCCTTTGGATCTCGAGCTAACCCAATTAGATGGCCCGAATTAATTCCCATAGTTTACGTATAAATAGGCTGATCATACCTGAACCCTCACAACCTTTGCATTCAAAAAGTTTCCTTTCAAAAACAAAGTTTCCCTTTTTCTCTCAAACTCTCCCAAAAACCTTGATTGCCTTTCAGAAGCTTTCAAGGAGTTTCCTGTGGACGTATCAATTCTAAAAGCTTCTGACGAGTTTTAGGTTCTAAAGCCAAAAGGATAATTGGGGTATAGAAGTCGAAAGGGTTTTAGGTTTGGTTATGGGTAGCTTAAAGGCTGTGATTCCTTAAGCAATTTTACCTTAAACTGCTTTCAAAAGAAAAGCAATGGGTCTGACGAGTCTAACACATGAATCTCGAAGTATTAGGGAGTTTTAAGAAATAAAAGCGTGTGGCCTAGGACCACGCGCGGAACCACGCGTTGAGGCTAGGACATAGCTTAGCTCGTATAACTTTAAGATCCAAAAAGTAAACCACTTAAACCCTCAGATTTTCGTACTTCCACAAGCGTAGCTAGTAATTATCTTAAGTCACCACTAATAGGCCGCTTTGTCGTTAGGGGAGCTAAATCATGGTCCCCCCAAAGAAAAACACAGGGATGTCTTCTGCTCAGAGCAAGGACATGGGCAAGCAGGTCACCTCTAACTCTCCCATTCCTCAATTCATCCATGTGGGGGAGAGGGAACTTATGGTCGACCCCAAAGTGTTCTTTGAGGCCGAGCACATAGTATCCAGAATCATGAATTAGGGGAAATTCAACAAGATCTTGCTGAGTCATGGGATTGAGATAGGAGCTGATGGACTCCATGCCTGACCTCCGTTGTGGCCCTCTCCAAGATGACTACGGGGATTGGAGTGATGAGCACTTGAAGGCAGGTGCCTTCCTCCCATTAGACCAGTATTTTGTAGACTTCCTGAACTACGTCATACTGGTTCCATTCCAGCTCCCGCCAAACTCATACATACTTTTGGCGGGGTTAAAGTACATGTTCCTTACGCACGAGTGGGAGGTCCCCACTCCAGCAGACATTATGTACTTCTTGTGCCTCAAGGCCAGTCCCGACCAAGAGGACCGAGGTGACGGTTTTTACTTCCTCACTCATATTCCCAACTCAGCCTTTATCATTGACCTCCCTTGCCACCCAAATGACTATAAAGACTTGTTCTTTATGTTACATGGGTTCAAAAACTACAATCATCGATACTTCAACCGCCCTCATAAGTTCTCTATCTTTATAAATTTAGCACGTGAACTTTCTTATCGCTTTCACACTCATACCCATATAGAGAGTTAGATCGGGTTGCTGCTAGTTTTAGGCTAATTTTCTTCAACCCTAAGCAGCTCATTAATTCTCATCCTACCAAACCGGACCTAAACACAACCCTCCTTCAGTGTGTGGACCATTTGGTGGTATGCTATGACCACAGCTACCTCAGAGGTACCATTGTGGTTGACAACACTCTCATTGTTAAGAGTATGGGACAAACTGTAGGGCATGGCCTTCCTTGTGTTAGGGTGCATATATCTGTGGTTTTAGGCAGTCAGTAGATGAGTCCATCCCCGAAGAAGGACCTAAACCCCCTAGGACCTAGGAGGTCATAATTTTAGATTCTTCCCCACCTCCGTTAATCCAAGAGTTAAAGGTTATGCCTAGCCCAGTCCATAATCCTGAGCTGATCGTAGTAGATTCCTCCCCTAGCTCGAAGGGTAGGGTTCTTGCTCTTTTTCTTGTCTTTATATTACTTTGAATAATTATTTTAAAATCTGAACCTTCTGCTCATTCTTTTCCATGCAAAGAGATGGAGATTCCAAATGCCCCGGTTTTGAAGGGTGCCTTTAAGGCCGGTGGGTCAGAAGCTGGTCCTGTGGTGAAGAGGGCCAGACTGACAAAGAAACAAGCTCCCAAGACTAGGGATACCATCGACTCTCCAGCTAAGGACAAAGGTGTCAGCTCCACCTGGGAGCAGCCACAAAAGAACCACCCCCCAACTCCGTTAACAACTATCACGGTTCACCGAGCTCTGCCTCCTCTTCCTCGGCATGTACCTCCCTCAATTCCTCAAGTGATCCAAGGCGAGGCTCCCACCATCCAATTCGCAGTCAAGCCAGTCAACCTGGCCAAGATCACCGAGGTGTTTTGGGGTACTGTGTACTAGATGGAAAGCCATATGGTTGGCCATGTATACAGATCCAATTCCAAAGAATTGAGGGCTATAGAGGAGCGTACTCCTGAGGACGTCCTCAAATCTGCTATGGGGATGTACCTCACCGTGAGTCCTTCTCACTTTTCTAATTTTTCTTTTTCTTTTCTTCTTAGTTTTTTTTTTTATAAAACTATTCTTTACTTGCCTTGTCCTTGTACAGTCTTTCCTAGCTCAATTTTGAGGAATTGCTCGGGTTAAAGATAGGGATGAGGAGCTCCGAGCCGTTCTGAGCGTCGCTCAAGAGGGCAAACATACCAGTAAATCCGCCCTGGTTTCCTCCGAGGAGAGCAAGCTGTCTGCAAAGGCTTCCATGTCTGCCTCCCAAGATCAGGTCGTGGAGGTGAGTCGTCGCTTGGACCAGCTGCAGGACAAAAATGAAAGACTCAAGAAGAAGCTGAACGAGGTGGAGGCCAAGGCCAAAGAGGAAGTTGCAGATTCATCAACTCTGGTGGAGGAGATACTTTACCGTTGTTGGGCTTTCAACAAGGATGAGAACTTCTCCTTTATGCAACCTGAGCTGTGGGAACCATATATTGCAAGGTTCAAGATTCAATTCTCACAAGAACCCTCAGAGACTTCCGAAGCTTCTGAAGCTGTTGAGGGAGATGGCGAGGAGGTGACCTTTTCGGAGCGAGTTGACGGACCACAGTGATTTATTATCTTTTTTTTATCTTCATGCTTCTGTAATTAAGTCCCTAGGGACCAAAAATATTTCCTTCAGGCTCAAGTCGAGGTTTTTTCTCCTTGAGATGACAAAATATATTTGAATATATATCTAACATGTGATCTATTTGTGTTCCCCTCAATCTATTATTTTCTCATGCTTGTGAATCCTTAGATTCTTGTAGGTTCGAAATCTTAGGGGTTAACTTTAGATCGGGATAGATTTTATCGATATCTTAGTTGTAACCAATATTTTGCTCGTTTAATTGTGTCATACCTGTTCAGAATCAGGTTGTGGATCTAGTCGTATCCAGGGGTTTTAATAGGATTAGTAGCTTTATACCTGTTAGGAATCAGGCCTCAGACCTGGTTATATCCAGGGGTTTTATTTTAATAGATTTCTCAAACTTAGTTCGCGTTGAGAATTTTGAAAATTCATGTTTTAAAAAGTCGTTGAATAATAAATATTTCCAAACTCTAAGTTTTAATCTTTATTCAAATAAGTTGAACCCTCTCCAAAGCTATTTTCGGTTATGTGCCCCCCAAGCAACTAGAACATATAAATGTTCTTGGTTGCTTTTACAAAGTGAGCTCATCATAACAAAACGATAAAATTGGTTACTTAATAATCCAACCGTTATTAAACTGAAATGGCTTTTATAAATAAACCTTACATAAATGGTAATTCTGAAAACATTAAAGACAAAAAAAATATTGATAATATTTTTTTAAGTGTAAGTCATTCCAGGTTTGTGGGACTATTTCTCCACTTAACCGGGCTAGCTTGAAAGTTCCTTCGTGTAAGACCTCCACGATTTGATATGGCCCTTCCTAGTTCGGCCCTAACACACCATCTTTGGGATCTTTACTTGCTAAAAAGACCCTTCAGAGAACCAGATCGCCTAATCTGAGTCTACGTCCCTTAACCTTTGAATTGAAATAACGAGCGATCTTTTGTTGATAATGGGTGAGTTATAATTGTGATGCCTCTCATTTTTCTTCGATTAGATCAAGGGATGCATTAAGTAACTCGTGGTTATGATCCTGCTCAAAGGTATTTTGTCTATGGATCATCACCATCGCCTCAATTGGGAGCATAGCCTCGCTTCCAAAGGTCAGGGAAAAAGGGGTATGTCCCATGGAGGTTCTATGTGAGGTCTAGTAGGCCCAGGGTACTTGTGGGAGCTGCTTGGGCCATAATCCCTTGGCCTCATATAATCATTTCTTTAAGCTTGCCTTTAGGGTTTTTTTTACGACCTTGACCTGCCCATTGGCTTGTGGGTACGCTATCAACGAGAAACTCTTGGTTATGCCATATTTTTCACAAAAATCTGTGAAGAGATCACTATCGAACTGAGTTCCGTTGTATGACGCAATCTTTTTCGAGAGTCCAAATTGACATATGATATTCTTCAAAACAAAGTCCAGGACTCTCTTTGAGGTGATGGTTGCCAAAGGTTTAGCCTCTACCCACTTTGTGAAATAATCGATGGCGACTACTGCATAATGAACTCCTCCTTTTCCTATTGGCAGAGAACCAATTAAGTCAATTCCCTATGCTACAAACGACCAAGGAGATGAGATCATGGTTAGCCCAAGCTGCTCCAGTCGAGCAACTATGGCGAAGCGTTGGTATTTGTCACACTTTTGCACATACGAGATCGAGTCCTTTGTCAACAGGGGCCAAAAGTAGCCTAGTCTCAGTACCTTTAAAGCTAGGTTTTGCCCCCCCTGCATAGTCTCCACAAAAGCCTTCATGAATTTCTTGTCAAATAGTTTGCACTTCCTCAGGCAGAACACATCACAAGAGGGGCAACGAATGCCCTCATCGATATAGGATCCCTTCAACCATAACATACCGCGAAGCTTGACACAATAGATTTCTCACGTCCTTTCGATCATCAGACAGCTTTCCGGTTGTGAGGTACTCCACTATAGGGGTAATCTAGGTCAGTTTTATGTCAATCATTCCAACCTCAACTGTCTCTACTGTTATACTCGGACTTTCCAAGAACTCCCCCAAAACTACATTCAATGTATATGCCTGTTTGGTGGTAGCAAGTTGGGCCAGAGCATCAGCGTTGGAATTATGCTCGCGAGGGACTTGCTCAATGGAGCTAAACTCGAATTTGGACAACTCACCCTTAGCCTTAGCTAAGTAGCCCGCCATCTTGATACCATGAGCTTGATATTCCCCCAATAACTCAGTAACTACGAGCTGAGAATCACTATAACATTGGATGGCTTTTGCCTTTAGCTCTTTCGCCACCCTTAACCCTACCAATATAGCCTTATGTTCCACTTCGTTATTGGACGCTTCAAATTTGAACCTCGGAGCTGTATGGAATCAATGTCCCTCAGTTGAGATCAAGATTATCCCAGCTCCCAACCAGTTTCCATTAGACGATCCATCAACGAATATTTTCCATAATTCTTGCACCGGCTCCCTTATAAGCTCGCTCTGAACACCTGTACACTTAGCCACAAAATCAGCAAGGGCTTGGCTCTTGATTGTTATCCGTGGCGTATATAATATCTCAAACTGGCTGAGTTTGATGGCCCATTTCAATATACGTCCCGACATTTCAGGTTTTTTCAAAAGCTACCTTAACGGTTGGTTAGTTAAGGCGTGAATAGAATGGGACTGGAAGTATGGTCTAAGCTTCCTTGAAGCCAAAATGAGACAGAACAGCTTTTCTATCAATGGGTACCATGATTCAGCTCCGAGAAGTCTCTTACTTACATAATATTTGGGTTTCTGCACCCGATCTTCTTCTCGAACTAACACAGCAGTGATTGTGTTTTCTATCATGGTTAGATATAGAAATAGACATTCTTCGGACGTAGGTTTTGATAGTATGGGGGGTTTAGCTAGATGCCTTTTCAGGTCACTAAATTCCTTTTCGCATTCTTCGATCCATTCAAACTTCTTATTTCCTCTGAGCAAGTTGTAAATTGGAAGACACTTGTCAATGGACTTTGAAACGAAGTGATTTAGGGCCGCCACCTTTCTAGTTAGCCTTTGTACTTCCTTTCGCAACCTAGGCGAAGGCATTTCTAACAACGACCTAATTTGTTTTCCATTCTCCTCTATCCCCCTTGTGTTGACTATAAACTTCATAAACTTTCCTGAAGGAACTCCAAAAATGCACTTCTGGGGATTCAGCTTCATGTCGTATCTCCTCAATATGCCAAAATATTTCACAAGCATATCGTCGACATACACCTCCATGTGTTCTCCTGATCTGGTTAGCGAACATTTTGTTGACTAATCGTTGGTACATAGCACCAGCATTTTTTAGTCATGAAGCTGGTATGCTCTTGGTCTGCAGGGTGCATCGTGATCTAGTTATATCCAGAATATGCATCCATGAAAGACATGAGCTCGTGACCGGCTATGCGTCTACCAACTGATCAATTCTTGGTAGTGGGAAACAGTCCTTGGGACAAGCTTGTTAAGAGATCGGAGAAATCAGTACAAGTTCTCCACTTCCCATTTGGCTTCGGGACCAGCACGGGGTTAGCAATCCAGATCGGGTATTTTGCCTCCCTGATGAATTCACATTTAAGTAGGCAAGCTATTTCTTCTTCTAATGCTTCATATCGTATTGTCCCCAAAAGCCTTCATTTTTGGGACTTTATCGGCCCATTCTTGCCCAAGTTCAAAGTATGCATTATTATACTCATACTGATTCCCACAATATCCTCATGCGACCAGGCGAAGTCATCCAGGTTCATCCTCAGGAACTCGACCAGCTCCTTCTTCGTTTCGGCTTCAAGATTTTTTCCAACTTTGACAAATTTTGAAGGTACTTCTTGTTCGATATTTATTTCCTCAAGATCTTTTATTACTTTAAGCTCAGATCTGTCTTCGCCTACTCACGATTCAATGTCATCCCATTCGGCAAACTCATAATCTTCTTCCCGAGGTTCTTCTGTTCCACGGGTAACTTCCATTACCCGGGACTCCTCACCTCCTTCACTTATGACCAGCGCCTACTGCTCAGGTTGTGATTTTCCCTTCATAGCAATGTTGTAACATTCTCTGGCAGCGAGCTGGTCACCTCTTACTATGCATATCCCCAAGGTTGAGGGGAACTTCATTGCAGGTGTCAGATCGAGGTGATGGCCTCAAAAGCCATCAGTGCGAGTCATCCCAAAATCACTTTATATGCGGCCAAACAATCGATTACTATGAACTCAAGTATTTTAGAGATAGTTCATGCCTCATCTCCCAGTATAGCCACCAGTCTGATTGTCCCTGTGGTCGTCGTCCCTTCACTTGAAAATCCGTACAAAGTCATTGAGGTCACCTTCAAATTGGTTACGAAAAATCCCATCTTTCTAAGGTCGACCTGAAAAGTACATTTATGAAACTTCCATTATCCACTAGTATCCTCTGTACCCTTCAGTTAGTGAGCTGCACAGTTACCACTAGTATGTCATTATGCAGGAATTGAACGTGGCTAGTGTCTCTACCGTGAAAATGATTGGTTATTTTTCCAACCGCTGTTGTTTTGATAGCCGCTACTTCGAGACAAATTCCACATCGTTATGAGTTTTCAGCTCATTTATATACCTCTTTTGGGCCTCGCTACTCGTGCCCCCCAAATGAGGTCCTTTGGCAATAGTAGTTATATCTTCTCCTACTATCGGGGGAGGGTTGACCTGATTCATCTGAGCTCCAGGCTGACCTATCGGGGCTTCCAGAGCTGGATGAGAATTCTGCCCAGCAGTTTTATTTGGAACAACCCGATTTTAGGCGTACTGGGCTAATGCTCCAGCCCGAATGAGAGTCTCAATCTCATCCTTCAGTTGTTGGCAATCATTGGTATTATGACTGATGTCATTCTAGAATCGGCAAAACTTTGAGGGATCTCTTTTTGCCTCTGATGCCTTAAAGGTTTTGGCTTTTTCCACGGGAGCCGGTTAGAATTTTCCAGGAAGATATGTTCCCGGGTGTTTGTTAGGTCAGTGTAGGTGGCATAAATAGGCTTGAATTTCTCCACAGACCTGTTCTTCTTCATGTCGTTCTGGTCGCACTAACCATTCCCCTTCCTCTTGTTGTTTCCTGCTTTGTTATTCTAGGTAACATGTTGAGTTGTAGCTGCAACATCTATCACTGCTCCAGTGGGTTGGATTAGGGCTGGCTAGTTCCTGTGACAGCAAATTTGTAGCGACCCAAATTCACTAATAAGGCTTAAGGGCCTTGATTAGCGTGCCTGGAGAGCATAATGGGATTTATATGTGTGACTTTATTGAGTTAAATGCATGATTATGATTTAAAGCATGTTATATGACTATTTGATTATTTGAGATGCATGACTATGTGTATTAGTATGTATGCAGGCCCTGATTGTGTGAAAAGGGCATAATTGTAATTTTGGCCATTTTGGGCACAACTGTATTGATATCTGAGATCTGTGACTCGAGACGATCCTTGAATGAGCGGACTAGCGGGAATTTATACCCGGCTTGGGTTAAGCCTGGGGAGTTTAAATGGGAATTTGAGGAATATATATATATTTGGTGATTAATCAGGTATTGGGTAGCAAATGGGAAATTATTAGAGACACTCAAGGAATTAGTGGGAATTGGGTAAAATGACTAAAATGGCCCTACATGGATAAAAGGGTGTAGAATTAATAGCAAGGGCATTTTGGTCAATAGGCTTATTAGAGATAAGTTTATTTAAGCTTTATACTTAGTGGGATTGGTAGAAAAGAGTTATAAGGCTGTAGAAAAGAAAGAGAAAGGAAGAAAAAAAGAAAAGAGAGAAAAACAGAGGGGTTTTGTTTCAAAGGAACGGTTTGTGGTTCTCCCACCATTTCCCTTCATTTTTCTTGGAGTTAAGCTCAGTGGAGAGCTAGGGTAGGCTGAGCATCAAGGATCCTAAGCTAGACATGAAGATTGGCAAGGGATTAGAAAGATCACATCAAAAATTGAGGTAAGTTTTTAGAAATTTCAGTTTTAGGGTTTGACTGGTTTGAGCTGTGTATTTAAGCTAAATTGATGGGGATTTTAGGGGAATTCAGGCCAAGGTTGAGGAGGAGCAAGCTAAGGAGGTCTAGGGTTGAACTCAAGGTCAAATTTCCATCCACGGTATGAATTCTAAGTCTTTAACTTTGATGTTTGACTGAATTTCTTGGTTTAGGGTTAACTATGGTAGACTTTGAGATTTGGGTTGCATGATCTTGGGTTATGAGTTCTTGGGATGCTTGGGATTAGTGGGAGGTGTTGATAAGTTTGCTTTTGGGTTTGGGAAAGATTTGGACAAGTTTGGGGTTGAATTGGTTGAAAGAAATCGCAGAAAACGAAATTGGGTGTTGCCTGTCTGCAATTAGCGCTACAGCGCTAGTCCTTGAGCGCTGTAGCGCTAGGCCCTGTTTCTGGGGAAGTCCGGTTCTGCTTGTAACGCTATAGCGCCCTCTTTTGAGCGCTGTAGCGCTACACTGTTCCCAGAAAGGGGTTTTTGGGTTATTTTTGAGGGATTTTGACCTAGGGTTCGGGGTTCGATTCCACCACCTTGTTTTGTGGATCTAGGATTCCCAGGGGGCTCGGGATTGGTCCCGAGGCTAGGTTTTGGACTTGAGGTTTGTTGATGACTTTGACCTATGAATTGTGTTTAGGTGAGCGCTAGGGCTCGAGTGGGATCGTGCTCGAGGAGTCAAGTGATCAAATCTATCGAATTGAAAGGTAAGAAAACTGTAGCACTCGAGAATAGGGCGTGGGCCCATAGTGTTATTGCAGGGGATGGCCCTAGACTATATTACATGCTAGGATATAACCTTATTTGAATTATCATATGTTTTAAGGATTATTTCGAATTGTACGATATGTGTAATTATAGTGAAATGAACGGCTAAGGCCGAGAGCGGTAAGGCCGGGAACGGCAGTGGGGCCGGAAGTAACACTTAGCACATGGAGTGCTTATAGTCAGGGTAGGACCCAATGGATACATGGGGTATCCCTACGGTGAGGACCGAGACCCCAGGCTTGGTAAGGCTTATGGGGCGGCATGGCCGTGTTTGCTTAGTCTGATGGCTGACTTGTTTATCTGTGGATTACATGTTAACTATATAATATGCATATGCTATTTACTGCTTGAGTTTTCTTGCTGGGCTTCGGCTCACGGGTGCTCCGTGTTGCAGGTAAAGGCAAAGAAAAAGTCAACCAGCCATGAGTATGGAGAGCGTGGGGGCGGCGCGTACATGTTCGACCTGCCCGACTGCTTTGGTTGGGGGCATTTTTTAATATGGCTGTATTAACTTGTTCTTTTGATAGTTAGCCAAGTGTAAATCTATTTTTGAGTTGTAAATATTTTGTAAACCTTATTTTTGGGATCCCAGATGTTTGATACTTAATGTTTTCAATGAAACTAAGCATTTTCAAGAATTACAGCCTTAACTTCTGGTTAAATCACACTTTTGGTTTTAGAAACCTCGTAGAGTCAGTTAGTTGCACAATTTCCGTTTTAAACTCACTTAGTGACGGCTCTAAGGTAGTAGGGCGTTACAAAACTGCACCTCTTCCAGGTTTATCCAATCCTGAACTTGGGCCAAGAACACATCAACACTTTTAACTCCTTTTTGTTGGAGTTCTTGTCATAGGTCGCTTCCCACCAGAATTCTTATCCTCATCGCCATGAGCTTGGAGCTATCATTAGTGTCCCTAGCCCGTGCTGGAACATTGGTGAATCTACTCAGATATGCTTTCAGTGATTCACCAGGTTGTTGTTTTACATTGGCCATTGAATCGACCTCTACACAAGCTGCCTGTGAATCTCGGAATGCTCTTTTAAACTAGGAAGACAACTTCTTCCACGAGCTTATCGAATGCTTCTTGTATTGTTTAAACCACTATCTAGCAGGTCCAACCAGAGTCGTGGGGAACAGGATACATCTTAAATCGAGTCCAACATTGTGGGGCATCGTCATTGTGTTGAACATCCCGAGGTGATCAGAAGGATTTGTGTTTCCATCAAATGTCGGCATGTTTGGCATCCTAAAGCCAATAGGATACGTAGCTGCAATGTTTGGAGCAAAAGGTTCGAGCTCCTCATCTAAGTCGCAGTCATCCATCCCATTTTCTAGATAAGAGCCTCTAAATTTGTTCCTCCTTCAAGGCCAGTCACTCAAGGTTAAGTCTTTGGTCTCTAGGTTAGCTGGGGACAGCTCCCATCCTATTGTACGCATTCGATGGGTTGTTGTCCCTCCAAATTCGAACTTGGTTAGGTGGGACATTCCTATTGCCGTGTATGATAGACGGACCTCCCTCGTGATTGGTATAACTCACATCCTCATTACAAGCTGGATACCTTCTTTGTGAGTTCAAATGATCGAGCAGGTCAGGCTGTGGATCATACAAAGGACTTTGCGCTGAGCTCAGGTGATTTCTCAAGTCGCTCTCAGACCTGCCTCCATGCTGACTCCATTTGCAAAACTTACGGCCCGCAGCTAAGATCAAGGACTTGGATTCTCAACACATGCCCGTGGGGCATAAGTATCTACTGATAGTGGTGGATTTCTCCTACTATTTCCACGAGCTAGAGAATCTCATTGTGGGTGAGATGCTGTAGGATGTGTAACCGGTGATGGTGGATGCCTTATTGGCGAAGCTATCCTCGTTCCATCAGGACGAACTAAATTAGCCCGCCTCAACTCTACCCTAATGACCCGAGTTCTCTGTGCCTGAGGTTCTTATCATGGCACAAGAGGATTCGCTGGAGCATTTTTCCTCTGTGAAATTCTCTCAGTCCGCCCTGTTGAGTTGTTGTGGGCATTCCTGGGAATCTGTGAAAAAGGCACAGAGTTGGGGGTTGCAGTTCTGACCGACCGACTGGCATGCTGATGATAATTCCTGTGGTGACCAATGTGGTTTCTCTCTAAAGGCACAGAGCTCAGAGTGGCAGTCCTGACAGAACAACTAGGTTTATACCGTTTATTCCTGTGGGACTTATGAGACCCACTTTGCCTCTTTCTAACATTAATGTCAATTGCAAGAAGGGGTAACCGAGCCAAGACCTCCTCGATCTGTCTGTTTTCCCTAGCAAAATGTCTCCTTAATTGGGCATTTTCCATCTCAATGGCAGTCAAATATCCTGGATTAGGATTTGCTGGGAGTGACGTTGAACTCCTAATTTCCTTTGCCCAACGGTTGCTTCCCAAGATGTTGTTGGACATCTGAACCCCTTTCAGTGGGAACAGCGGTATGATGGCCTTCCTGCCCACCAGGCTGCTCCATCTCATTATCATGCATCGATCGAGTGAGAACCATGATGAATGTCAACTGAAACTTGTGAAGCACTAATTTCCTCAACGAAAGCACTAAATTATTGACGCGATTTTTCGCCAACAGTAGATTAAGAAATCTAACATGGATATTAGTGCTAAATTGTAAACCGTAATGAAATCTAATAGTTGAACACCGAGAGGCATAGGAAGGGCCTCGTGTCGCTTCCGTTTGCGTCCTCCCTAAGGAAAGGCTTCCGAATATGTTTATTATATCTCAAGGTTGACTTCTCTTATGAGAGTATATTTATTGATGTATTTCAAGTTTGACTGACCCTAAGGCACACTCTTGAGTTAAGTCATTGATTGAAAATAATGTGTTACACTCCGAAGATGTATCTAGGCTTTCGAGCACAACTAGTGCATCTTAACCAAACTAGCGATAGTTCATAAGTCAAAAGATAAAAATTCGTTTTTATGTTTTCACTTATGAAATTGAGATTAGTCTCAAAATTAATTTGGAGTTAGTCTGACCTACCCCAAGCCTGGTCCATTAATTTTTAAATTAATTTATCGTGGATTAGTATATAATTTTTTATGTGTTTTTATATGTTGAATTCATGCATCATGCTTACTTTTATAAATAAAATATGGTATTTATTATATGTTTTAATTCATTATATTTTATTTATTTATTTCCAGCAACAATGGTTAATTCTCTTAATCCTGATCAAGTTCTTGAAAACATGGGAATTCAAACACGCCTCATTGATAAACTATGGGTAAGGATTCCATTTAGTCTTAACCACATAAGAAGATGGTATGAAGGAATTCACATTGTCTTTGGAACACAAAACTTTTACAGAGCGGTCTATGATCTACCTCCAAAAGTTCCAAGCTTTTCATCCAGCTTTTTTGAACATGAAAAATATGGTGAATGGATGAGATTGAATCACCTGACACATCAATGCATGTTATTGACCATGCATGGCGACATTAAAGAAAGATATATGGTTATTGAAACTGCATACATGATGTGGGCCATGATAAAGAATGATGCTCTAGCACATGCTCAATTTTTGAAATACGGGGTAAATTCGATTTACTCAAAAACTCTTCTTTAATATTTTTAATGGTTAATTCAAAATTATGCAACAAATAGTATTTTTCATATGTTCTTGTCTTTAGGGATGCATAAATATTTTGAGAAAAAGTGTCATTGAATTGAAACCAAAGTGAAGAAGAAATTATGAAGATGAATGAATAAAGAAAAGATTTGTTTAGAAATTTATTTTGCTTACCTTAAAACAATTTTTTTTTTTTTGTCATTTTGAAGTAGTTTATTTTCATTATGAAAGAAACTAATAACTTATTTCTTTAAATTTGTTCTAGAATTCTTTCTAGAAACTATATTTTAGATTCCTTTATTTGATGACTGAAGAAGTTTAATATTTCTTTTGAATAATAAATTCAGATGTTATTTTTGAAATATATTTGTTACACCTATTTCATCAATGAGTATAAATGATAAATATGAATTATTCATTATGGTGCAAATCATAGATTTAATAAATAAGACATATTATTCAAACCACAATTAAGTGAAACATATATGTAAGTTATTTTTTAGATTGTCTTGTAATTAATTAGACACATAAAACAAATAAAAGATAGTCTTTTATTAGAACCATTCATTGGTTCTTTCCCTATTTATATAGTCTATTAATTAAAGTTAACCAAAAGAATTTTCTCTAATAAAGGCTCAAAAATCAAATAATCGTTTAGCTAATACATAGAGATGTATGTCGAACCTTTTAATGTTCAATGCTAAAAGTGATAATAAATAATAAGTCAATATTGATTGACCCTTATTTAAGATATGTTTAATTTTGTTGAATGCAAAGGAAATTTCTAGAATTTTTCTTACAACATGCAAAGTAAAGTCACTTAAGAACATGTTTGATCATATCAAAAGGAAGTTTAAACTCGAATTTGGAATTTAAGTAAATTGCAAGTGAACTTGGAATTCAAACCCCACTCACATACACCTAGAATGCTAAGCAAAAATAGTATTTTGGAAATGGAATATAATCATATTAGATAAGATAAAATAGATAATGAGTAATCATTATCGTCTTTATTATTTCTATAATCTTAACACTTGTTATACTTGATACATGTATGATTGTACAACATCAAAGACTTAAAAGTTGGGATTTACAAGTGGTTATGTGAATAAATTGAAAAAAATTCATGAAGTCATTTAGTGAAACAATTTAATAATCATAAAAGATTACAAAAGAATTTGTATCTTTTAAATGCTACGTTAATGAAGCATGATTATTATAATCGCTATATTTTTCTAGTTAACTTGTTCTATAAATAATGGCTGCAAGTCAAGTAAGTAAGTTACTGAAAAGGAACAATGATAAAACCAAAGAATATCACAAATTTTGTAAAGCATTATTGTAGTGGGAGCGTTAGTTAGTAACTACTCCATTACAAAAAGTTTAGTCAATTATGTGTAACACAATTTAACTATATTTCATTCATATTCTGGTATGAAATGAAAAGTTTTTTTTTTACAAAAAACAATGGTTAAAACACCATGAATCTAGAAATGGAATTCGGAATTCTATGACATTTGGATCCTTGAACATCCAACTAAAGTTCATTAAAGTTCAATTTGAAACAAGTTATTCAAAATGAAGAGGAGAATAGAGGAAAGTACAGACTTTTCAAAGTAAAGTTAAAAGCCTAAGGCAATAAAAAGAAAGAAGAATTTATTACTCGAATAAATATCTTCTACTGTAACAAAGCTCTTATCTATTTACATATTCTTATTCATTGCTCTATGCATGGATTATGAGATTAATTTAAATGGATGTCTAAGAAGTCTTTACTGAATGGCTGACATGACAAAACCGTTTGAAGATCTTCACCAGAAAGATTCTGTAGTGATTCTTATTCTTCATATTGATAACTTTCCGATCATTGGGAATGATATAGAGAAATTATCAATAGAATGGTTAGTTGAACATTTCTAAATATTAGATTTTTTAAAAGCCAAGAATGTTCTATACATTCAAGTCTATAGAGATTGAAAGAATAATTTTTTGGCATTGTCTCAAGTGACTTATATTGATAATAAGTCGAATGTATTTTTCCTGACAGGAGGATGTATTATCTAAATAATAGTGTCCACTAATTCTTTTACTAGAAAAGAATGACAAAGGACAGTATTCCTACAACTCAGTGATGGATTGCTTAATGTGAATGTTATGTTTTCAAATTAACATTTGTGGGAATACTCAGCAGTTGTCAATCCAATGATGTATTGAGTCATTGAATAGTTATAAGGACTTAATTTTGAGTGTCTTGAATATAATGGAGATTATATGTTTGTTTATTTAGGAAGTGACCTAAAATCCCAAAAGATGAATTGATTTTAAACCAGATAGAAATCTTCAAAGATTAATATCAGAATCAGCTTCCATAACTATAGAGGAAACACATTAACCTGGAAATTTATTAGACATTTCATATTTATATGTTTCACCATAGAAGCCGAAATGTAACAGCTATGGGCAGTTAAATAGGTTGTTTGATTTAGTTGAGTTCTTTTCTATTCTGGAAAAGGTTTCAGACTAGAATAAACTACTAGTATCTCATTGCGAAAACAGTGGAGAAACAACTGTTCTAGAAGAACTGGAAATTATGAAAGGGTAAAGCATATGAAATGAAGTATCATTTAATTCAAGACGATTTTACATAATTGATGTAATGATCTTGAAGATAGCTTCAAATATAGTTTCTTACAAACTGATAAGAAAGACTTTGTTAGACAAATTCGTTCAGGATAATTTTATTGACACATTGAGATAAATTCCTCAATTTGCTTTAGGGAAAGTGGGAGATTGTTGGGAATATTTCCCTTAAAGCAATTGTAGTTGACAAATGTTTCAAATATAATAAATAATTGAATTGAATTATCATATATATAGACTATGTCCAATATTATGTTGATAATATTATGTAAATATCAGAAAATTCCAAAGTTTATCTATGTGATCTTAATCTCATATTGGTATGAGAGGATTGAGATTAAGATAATGAACTTTGTTATCCAGATTTCCGGATAGCGTTTAAATGGTTAGCCTCGGGGAAGCAGAATTATCAAAGTCTTTCACGAAAGGTGACTAGAGCTCGCGGATGGACAGAAAGGCTTCGCCTCTCTCGCTTAGTGTCCAGCATACTCTTTCAAGCAATCGCGACGCGGAAGCTCGTCGATTCTCCCGGACTCCCGAAGGGATATCCTTCGGGGAAGGTCCTTCCAGGAGAAGCTCTTCAGGTTACCTTCGCGGATATAGTTCAGTGTCTCGCACGGAAGAAGACCAAGCGGTCGAGTCATGGAGGAGGCATAGTTGGAACGATATCCACCTGACACAGGATCCCGCCTGACACGCCTGACAGGTCGAGGCCGCACACATCCCAGCACGCCTAAAAGCACTATTTCGCCTATTGTTCCGCTGACAGCCTGGAAAAGACAGCTGCCTTTGTGCATTCCCCATACTTTCGCGTAAATATACCCACATAGAGCTTGGTAGCCAGGCGACTACGGTAATTGTATCCCCTATTTATGGCTGGTGTAATTAAGACTCATGGGGGCAGAGTAAAACCCTAATAAAAAACTCTAGCTATAAAGACCTCCTCATTCTGCAATAGAGGGGGGAGAGAACAGATTACATAGCAAGAACTCTGCCAAAATCTCTCTAGCTTCGTCTTCCTCTAGAGAACTCGAGAGAAACACTGTGAGTTTGTGAGGTTCTTGTACACCAGCCATTTTACTGTAATTCTCTACAAGTATAATAACATCGACTCGTGGACTAGGGCTCGTTAACGCCTGAACCACGTAAAAAAACCTATTTGTCTATTTATATTTCTGCACTTCTACAGTTCTTATCTTTTTATTATTTTGTTTGTATTCGTTTCCGAAAAACTCGGTAAACAAACTTAAAACAGTTCGCAGTAAAATAATGCTATGAAATCTTTAGATTAATTACTTCTAGTATGGTTCACTAACATTATGAATACAAGTGGCCTAGATCCAGGTCACTAGTGTAGTAGGACAATTTAGTGAAGGTACTTTATATATAGTGATGTATAGAATTGGATCGGATGTGATTTGTTAATACTTGTTTAAACATCATTTCATAGTATTAATCAAACGCATCAAATGATGATCATATACACGATGATCTTAATCCTCAGGTTGCTATGAACTCCAATATATGTCATCTAATCCTTTGATTCATTCGTTAAGGTTTGTCAGAATGATCAGGCAAAGAACAATTATTTTGGGGACTCAACGATATATATCGCTGGGGACATAGTTTAACAGATATGGAATCTATACCTTCTTATAGATTGAATAATGCTTCCCTATTGGGTTGAATTTTTGAACTGAAAATGTTATGAGCGCTCACGTCGCAAACTTTTTGTGACACAACCTTCACTAGTAAAGTCAATGGTACTCTAGGAACAATATATAGTTAAAAGAGTAAAACGGTAATTTTATTCCTATTTTATTATGAACCATTAATAGAGGATTAATGTTGTATGTAATGATTATATCAATGGACATTTTATTCTTTAATAAAGCACTCTTTAAATATATGGCTATAATTATCAAGAGTTCAATCTCATATTTATAGTGGAGTAATCATGAGATTAATAATCTAATAATTATTGGAGCTTGATATTATAGGTCCATAGGTCCCCATGTTGATTCTATCAACACCATATCAAGGTAAGAGTTGATACAAGGGTAAAACTGTAATTTAGAAATTTGAGAAAATTTTTATTCTTCGGGTCAAGAATACAATGATATGATAATTGTGATTGAATAAATAATTTGGAATTAATTATTAAATATTCAAAAATATGTTTATTAATTTAAATATATAATTTTGAAATATATAAATAAATAAATATATTTTTGAAATTAATTATTAGTGGGAGAAAATAAAATTGGTAAGTCAAAAATAGTTTTTGATTTATTGAATTTTAAAAGATGATGATAATGATGATCATCAATTTGAATTTTTAATTTTCAATTTAAAATTTAATTTTTGAAATATGGTTGTAATCTTTTCCTTAAAAAAGAAAATACCATATTTTGTTGAAGGATTGATTTTAGTTAAATAAATAAATAAAATAAAAATGCAATATCCCTGAAAAGAGAATGCTGCTATTCACGCATGACACAATCCAAGGAATGTTCCATGAGTGTAGCAGTATATAGATAATGTATCTATATTGTTTTTATTTTATTTATTTAATAAGTAATAATTTGAAAATATATATTTTCAAATTTGGTAAGTTAGATGTTTACCTAAATCAATTCATATCATCATTATGATATTATTATATTACTATTATTATTAGGAATGATAAGGTAATACATAATCTTTATATATATGTTATAGAATAACAAGAAGAAAATATACAAGTCAGTGAGAATTCAAAAATGTTTGAGAATTTGTCAAACAGAGATTATCTTCTTCTTCTTCTTTTATTCTGACCTTTTTCAGGCCATAATCCAAGTTCTCATGTGTTGATATATACTTGTGATTCCTAAATTACAAACGCATGTTCTCTATGTGCCCACACACATCTTGAGGTGTAGAGAACACTCCGGAAGATCGTGGTTTGAGTACTCAAAGTATTGGATAGGAAGATCGATATATATACGAAAAAGACTCAAGGACACTTGATAGGCTTCAAGAGTTAAATAATTTTTTTCTTGAATATTTGTGTATACAATATATATAAATATGTGTATATTTATATATATGTTACATGATTAATAATATTGTATATTAATGTTTCTGTCTAGATGTTTTCTTGAACATATAAACTATTTATGTGAGAGATGGAAAAATTTTGTGTTATAGACACTGGGCCCACCACGCCCATTTCGCTGCTCACGCTGATTGTTTTTACAACAAATGGAGGGTTCCTTATTGGCAAGGCAATTCATCTCCCATTAGGATGCATCAGAATAGCTCGCCCATTTTCTACTCCGATTTTTCGAATTGGTGACAACACGAATTCGTTTCTTTGCACCTGAGCTGCTGGTCGAGGTGCTAGTGGATTTACAGGGACCTCCATCCTTCTTGATGCGGTCCCACCTTGCCCTTCCTAGCTAGGCTGATTTTTGGGGGTGTAATCCGCTTGTTCATTCCTACGATTATTAGCAGGTGGGTTGTCTCTAGGAGTCCGTTCAGAAGGCACGGAGCTTGGGGTTGTTATTCTGACAGAACGACTCACATTGGGTCGATTATTGCTATGGGATCAAGATCGGTGGGAACCATTTTGCCTCCTTCTGACATTCTCATCGGTTGCAGGGAGAGGTAAGTGAGTCATTATCTCATCTATTTTCCAGTTAGCCTCAACATAGTGGCTCCTTAGATGATGGGCATTCTCCATTTCGATGGCAGTCAGATATCCAGGATTTGGTTTCGAAGAGCTCGAAGCTGAACTTCCAGTATCGTCTTTGTTCACGTGCTATTTTCCAGGATGGTGCTGGACAGAGGTGCCTTCTCTAGTAGGGCCAGTCGTACGATAATCTCCATGATCACCAAGTCTCTATGATTCATTGTCACGCATAGAACGAGTTACCACCATGTTGATTGTTGTGCCGAATATTCTATGACATGTTTCAAGCCTAATCTTCTCTCAATGAAAGCACAAATCTGTTGACGTGGTTTTTCACCAACAAGGGATTAAGACATTCAATTAGTGAGATTAAGATTGCTAATAAACCGTAAATATAAACGCACAAAGTCTTAACGTGGTTCAGTGGTTAAAATCCACGAGTCACTCTTATTTCTGTTTTGGAACTCTTTAAGAGATTGTTTATGACAATTTCAGTAGAGTTTTGGCATACAAGATGTCGGTCCCTTTTACTATCAATTCCCCTTATATTTATAGGGAATTGTGGTGGAAAATATTGAGTAACCGTACAATTAATTGTAATTTACATAATTGGGTAACTCCCAAAATAAATGGATACATAAATACCCTAATTAAGTTTATTGTCATTATATTGATCTTTAAATATATAACGATTATACACATTAATTGCGCATATTGGGCATCCAAGTCTGTTGGGATTGTTCCATATGCGCATCCTTGAACCACCACGAGCTAGATGCAACTCTCGAACTGGATGTGATTGGAGTATGACTACTTGAATTAGACAATGCTCAAGCTTGATTAGAGCGAGTTGTACACTAAACACCTTGATCTTTGGCATTGGCATTTGAGACAATCTAAAGGATTTTGGGTTGTCCCAGACTCAGTGACGCAACCTCGAGTTGTTTGATCTGAAGTTAACAAAATATCTCTGAAGTCTTGTAAACTTTATTTATTACGTGCCAGCTGTACCCCGAGCAAGATAATTGAGCTCATATTTTTAGGGTACAACAGATCTTGATTGATACTTATGCATGTTGATTGGTTGTTTGATTTTCTGTATTATGTAATGTCTATATGTACTATATAAATTTTAGATATACTATAAAAATAGGGGAGATGTTGTCCAATTATTTTTTTAATATAGTAAATCTAGTGTTTGCGAAAATTTGAATTTTTTGGCTTGTTTGTTTGGTTTCTTTGAAAATTAACAATGGATAGAGATTGATTATCTTCAGATAGGCTATAATGCCCTGGATAGCCAAGACCATTACACTGTATTTTAAATAGTGCTAGACTTGCTAATCAAGTCATTTGGACATAAACGTGTTACTGAGGATAATTAATGGATTAGGGTTAAAAGATTTTGATCGTAGAAATAGTTCTTTTCCTTAAATAGTTTGAGTCTATACATGGGATCCAAAAAATAAGTGTTTACAAGACATTTACAACTCTTAAAATAATTACAACTTAAGCTAGCCTAAGCGGCAAAATCAAGTTTGGCTCTAGTCCCTGTTGATCCCTCGGCCGTGACGGTCGAGCAGCTGCAAATGTACACGTCGCCCCTAAAGCTCTCCAACTCACGGCTGGTCCAACTTTCTCTTTCCCTTACCTGCACCACATAGAACCCGTGAGCCAAGGCTCAGCAAGAAAACTTAATTCACAAACACAAATGAACAACTGTATAAAAACAGTAAACTTAAATCATTCAATTCAACAATAACAGAACATAAGCAATAAGCTAAGCAGTGACAATCTGCTCAATACAACATGTTATTTTATCTCAGTATTCAATAGAATTAGTTAAGTGCAAATGACACTTCTGTTTATTTAGTGACATGCAGGCCCGACGCCCTTAGGTCGGATCTTTTGGTCTTATATCACTAACCCTGGCACGCTTAGGTCGGGCTGCGGTCTGCACGCTTAACGTCAGCCCCGACTCCCTTAGGACTAGTTTACAGATCAAATATGAACAAACGAATGGATTACAGAACACTAATCGGTTGCAGCATAAACAAGCATGCCTATCCAGATATTCTCATATGCAAATATAATCACAATCTCATATATAATTATTAGGGGACCAAGCCCCGATCACAACCTGGGTGTTGTTTTCTTACCTCGAGTCCCGAGCTGAAAGTGTAAGGTGATCCCGAGTACGATCCTTAATCCTGAGCCTTAGCAGTATAACCTAGTCACAAAGCGATAATGGATAACCATTAAAACTTAAACCAATTAAAAGCCTCAAAATAACATACCAGCCTCGGGAACCTCAACTTCTACTAAGCTGGGTAGTAGAATTCTTCTCGAGCACTTAGGTTTGACTTCCCGAACCTAAAAACCCTAATTGGCCAACATTTCCTATTTGAGTTGTGGTGCTCCTCAGAGGTGCCACGACCCTCTACAAGTCAGAGAGCATTCTAAGGAAAATTCATAGACACGCATCGCAGCGCGCCCTGCCCAGTGCTGTAGCGCTAAGGCGATTCGGCAAATCCCTCCTAGGTCTTAAAGTTCATGCGAGTCACGACGCTCAAGAACAACGTCGCGGCATGACCTTTTGAACCAAGAAACTCCAACATTTCCAAGTGTTTTCCCCGAGCCTAAATCATCAAAATCCAACTTAAACATGCATCAAAGCCAGATTTGAGCCTCTACAATCATCTAAAAATCTAACCAAAAACCCTCTATGAACTAAGAATTCAGCAAGACTTTCAAAACTTAAAAACTTAAGAAAACTAAAACCTCAGATTACCTTGGGTGAACTATGCCCAGTTGTTCCCCTTAAGTCTAGAAGCTCCCAACTTCAATTGTGCTTCAATCCCTAGCAAGTCCTTGCCCCAAAGTTCAGAGAATTTGTGTTCATCTTTCAACTTTCCAAAGTTTCCCCAAAAAAGAGCGAGAATGAGAGTGAACGTGAGAGAGAGAACCTAAGTGGGGTTTGTGTTTCTGGTCACTTCCTGAAAACTTTCCCAAGTCTATCTCTTGACACAAAAGACCAAAATGCCCCTTGACTTATCCTTAGCCTCTTAATGCCTTCAAGGGCAAGCCTGTCATTTACCACATTTCTCGTTAATCCTCAATTGGTCCTATAAATTCCCAATTAATCCCGACGTGCCGAAATAATCTCCAAATAACTACTCGTTACCCAATAAATCCCAAATGCGCACTAAGTCCCAAAAATACCATAGGCTCACCCTGAGCCGAGCATTTAACCCCGTTGTGACTATTCTGCTAATCTACTCACTAGGATCGACTCGAGCTGAATACCGCAAATATATCCACATAATAACATTTAACACATATAATCACATTTACCCTCAACGGGTCAAAATTACAAATATGCCCTTATTAAAAAAAAAACGGGCCCACATGCATATTTAATAAACATAAACATGCACATATATTCATTTTACCATATAAATCATGTATGCCACGTAGCAACACATTTTATCAATTAATTCCACACACATATTTATATATCCAATTATGCCCTCCTAGGACTCTAATCAAGGCACTAAGCCTTATTAGCAAATTCAGGACGTTACAACTATCCCCTCTTACTGAAAATTTCGTCCTGAAAATTTACCTAAATAACTTGGGATGTTGATCCCGCATAACCGATTCTAGCTCCCAGGTCGCCTCCTCATCCTTGTTATTCCTCCATAAGACTTTAACTAGAGTAATCGTCTTGTTCCTTAGAACTTTTTCCTTTCTATCTAGGATCTGCACTGGTCACTCCTCATAGGACAAGTCCATCTGTAGCTCCAGATCCTCATATCCCAATACATGGGTCGTATTTGACACATACTTCAGAAGCATTGAGATGTACAACACATCATGAACCCCTAATAACGACGGGGACAGCACTAATCTATAGGCTACCAACCCGATCTTCTCGAGGATATCGAAAGGTCCTACGAACCTAGGGCTCAGATTACCCTTCTTTCCAAATCTCTTTACTCCCCGCAATGGCAAAACTTGAAAAAACATGTGGTCCCCTACCTGAAACTTCACGTCCCTACGCTTAGGGTCAGTGTACATTTTCTATCTACTCTAAGAAGCGAGCATTCGAGCTCAGATCTTCTCAATAGCTTCATTAGTATTCTGAACCATCTCTTGACCAAAATACTTCCTTTCCCCCATCTCATCCCAATGAATGGGCGACCTACGTTTCCTTCAATACAACTTCTCATATGGAGCTACTCCAATCGTCGATTGATAATTGTTATTGTATGAAAATTCAATCAACGGGAGATACTTACTCCGAGATCCCTAGACTTCTAGCACACATGCTCTAATCATGTCCTCCAATATCTGAATCATCCTCTCAGATGACCCGTCTGTCTGAGGGTGAAAGGTTGTACTGAACTTCAACTGAGTCCCCATAGCCTTTTGTAAGCTACCCCAAAACATGGAGATAAAAATGGGATACTGATCTGACACGATAGATTTTGAAACCCCATGAAAACGCACATTCTCCCTCATATACAACTCTGCATACTGGTCTACAGTATAGTTTGTCCTCACTGGCAGAAAATGAGCTAACTTGGTATATTTGTCCACTATCACCCATACTGAGTCTTGTTTCCCCACTGTCCTGGGCTAGCCTCCTACAAAGTCCATATAAATGTCTTCCCACTTCCACTCGAGAATACCTAAAGGCTGTAACAACCCCACTGGCCGTTGGTGCTCATCATTTACTTGCTGATAGGTTATACATCTTGCTACATAGTCGACCACGTCCTTCTCCATCCCAGGCCACCAATACAATGACCTTAGATCCTGATACATCTTCGTGGTTCATTGATGTAAGGAATATGGTGTGGTATGAGATTCATCAAGGATCTCTCGTCTGATACTGATAATTTTTTCATAAAGTGTTAATTTTCATACTTTTGAGCTTGTAATTTTAGACTTAGGTTGAGTGATGTTTGTGTATTTTGTTATTTTTAGTTAATTTTTTTCCTTTTTGTGGTCTTGTGTCCTTTATGGTATTTTAGAGCTGAATGTAGTAATTAAGGAATATAGGTATGAAATTGTCCAAAGAAAATAATGAAAAATGAAAAGGCTCTTATTTGTTTATTGTGTGCTGAAATATTAGGTTTGCTAGAGCAAAAAAAAGTTTTGCTGGAGCATTTTCAGCAGGAATCAAAGAGGAAAAGTCAGCATATAAGGGAAAGACAACTAGCATTTCATTAATTGATATGTCAAAGGGTGTTGAGGTGGCAGCAAATCAGAATGTTAGCTGCATTTTAGAAGGAAGATTCTTGACAAAAAAGGGGGGCTCACGTGGAGTGCTTGGAGGGCATTTTCGGCAAAAGAGAAAATAGGGTTTTTTAGTACAGAGAGAGAGGAGGAAGGAGAAGTATAAGAAGTCCAAGAAGAGAAAAGAAGACGAATCTTACATCACCATTGAAGAAATTTTGTTCTTACTCACTCTCTCTCTCTCTCTCTCTAGATTTGTATTTTCTCTTTTGATTTGTGAATTTTGATACTCAGGGGCAGAAATCAAAGTGGATTTATGCTCTTTAAATTAGCAATGAACAAATCTTTTGAGGCTTGAATTATTAATTAACTCTATGTTTTAATTCTAATTTTCTAGCATTTTATTTTAGCAATTTACCCATTGTTCATTAAAATGTGCTTATTTATGATTTCTTGTTGTTGATTGGCCACTAATGGAAATATATTGAGTTATATTTGTGCTAGGAAGTTTGAATATAATGGATAGATTTGAAGGACACAAGTGGATAATCTTGTTAGATTATGTTTGTGAATAACATAGAAATGTGTTATTTGCCTTGTGTAACAATGATGAATTGGTGCTTAATTCTGGTTTCTTTAACTTGATTGGCATAGGAATATGTTAAATTAGGTGGAAGAATTAATATCATGGGACTTGGAAAATTTTCATGAACGTGTTTTGAATTCTTGTTAACTCTAAGTAATTTGCTGAGATTTTTCTGCTGCAAAATGTACAGATCAATTGACATAGTGGGGTTTAATAATTCAAGCCTATTTTAACCAATCAATTTATCTAACTTTTATATTAGCATTGCAGTTTAGTTTTGAACATTTTTAATTGATTCCAAGTAGTGTTAGCTTTCAAAAATCAAAACAATTTAATTTGATTACTCTTGTGTAATTGTTTGGTAATTAATTGACGCATTTAGTTTTAATTTGCAATCCTTGTGGAGACAATCTTGTATACTTATCACTTTATTACTTGTTTTGTGACTGTGTACACTTGCACATATTTTATTGAATATTATCACAACAAGTTTTTGGCGCCGTTGCCGAGGATTGAAATTAAAATTTTGTGTGTTATTAATTACATTGCAATTTGTTTTTCTTAGTTTACACTAATCTTGTTTGCTTGATCTTGTGCTTCGCTAGATTGATTATGTTGCATGAACATGCATCAAGTCTTTGAGCTAGCCCCTATTGACCCTGAGATTGAACGCACATTTCAAAGAAGGCTAAGGGAGCAAAGGGCTCAAATTCACCTTGCTATGGCTCAAGAAGTTGAAGGGGTTGAGGAAATTAGAGCTCAACTCATGCTTAAGGCGGCTCAGGGAGTTGTTATTGAAGCAGCCTATGCTTTGAATGCCGCTAATGCAATTATTATGCTCGATGATAGAGAAACGGCCATAAGGGAGTACGCTGTCCCAATGTTTAATGAGCTGGATCCTGGTATTATTAGGCCTGAAATTCAAGGTATTCAGTTTGAGTTAAAGCCTGTGATGTTCCAAATGTTGCAGACAGTGGGTCAATTTAGTGGGCTGCCTAAAGAAGATCCTCGTGCCCATCTTCATTCATTTTTGGAGGTGAGTGATTCATTCAAGTTGCAAGGCGTTACTGAAGAAGCCTTGAGGTTGAAGTTATTTCCTTTTTCTCTAAGAGACAGAGCTAGACCATGGCTCAATACACTTCCTTTTAAGTCAGTGACTACATGGCATGAACTAGCTGAGAAATTTTTGATGAAGTACTTCCCTCCAACGAAAAATGCTAAGTTCCATGAGATTACTTCTTTTCAACAGTTGGAGGATGAGTCGGTATGTGACGCTTGGGAGAGATTCAAAGAGGTATTGAGGAAGTGTCAGCATCATGGCATCCCTCATTGTAATCAAATGGAAACATTCTATAATGGTCTAAATGCCTCCACACGCATGGTGTTAGATGCTTCAGCAAATGGGGCAATTCTCCCTAAGTCCTACAATGAAGCATATGAGATTTTGGAGTAGATTGCCAACAATAATTACCAATGGTCTAATGCTAGTGCCCCAATTGGAAGAAAAGTAGCGGGTATGCATGAATTATATGCTTTGACAGCTTTGACCGCTTAAGTTTCATCTATGACCAACATTTTAAAGACCATGAGTATGGGGGGTAACTTGCAACCAAATCCTATGGGCCAAGTAGCAAATATTTCTTGTGTTTATTGTGGAGGAGGGCACACATTTGATAATTGTCCTTCTAATCCCACTTTAATTTGTTACTTGGGATATCAAAATGACATCTGCAACAATCCATATTCAAACTCTTACAATCCGGGTTGGAGGGATCATCCAAATTTTTCTTGGGGAGGTCAAGCGGCTAGTTCAAGTGGTGTAGTCATGCCAAATAATCCTACATATCCACCGGGTTTTTCTCAACAAGCAAGAGCATAACCTCCTCCTTTACAAGTTTCTCAAACAAGCTCTTTAGAGAATTTTATGAAAGAGTATATGGCCAAGAATGATGCAGTAATTCAAAGTCAAGTAGCATCTTCGAGGAACCTAGAGATTCAAATGGGGCAGCTAGCTAATGAGTTGAGGAATAGACCACTAGACACCTTGCCTAGTGATACCGAAAATCCAAGGAGAGATGGTAAGGAGCATTGCAAGGCGGTTACCTTGAGGAGTGGTAAAAATCTGGAGTTGAATGAGGATAATCCTAAGATCAAAAATGAGCCCACTTCAATCCAAAGTAGTTTGGAAAAGGAAGAAAGAGTTGGGAGTTTGAATATGTCAAATGCTGATCCTGAAGAAAATGCTGCAGCAATTTCTTCGCAAAATGCATCAGAGAAGCTAATTAGCAAGTCACCTCCACCATTTCCTCAGTAGTTTCAAAAGCAGCAACAAGATAGAAAAATTTCGAAGATTTTTGGATGTTTTGAAGCAACTCCACATAAACATACCTCTGGTGGAAACTTTGGAACAAATGCCTAATTATGTGAAGTTCTTGAAGGATATTTTGACAAGGAAGAGGAGGCTTGGCGAATTTGAAATGGTTACTTTGATTGAAGGTTGTAGTGTTATTTTGAATAATAAAATTCCTCCAAAGTTGAAGGATCCAAGAAGTTTCATAATTCCAATTTCTATTGGGGGACGAGAAGTTGGTAAAGCTCTTTGTGATTCGGGAGCTACTATTAATTTGATGCCCATGTCCATTTTTAAGAATTTGGGAATTGGAGAAGCAAGGCCAACTACACTCACCTTGCAATTAGCTGACCGTTCTATGGTGCATCCGGAGGGAAAGATTGAAGACGTCCTAGTACAAGTGGACAAGTTCATTTTTTCGGTAGATTTTATTATTCTTAACTATGAGGAAGATATGGATGTACCGATCATTTTGGGGAGACCATTTCTTGCCACCAGGAGGACGTTGATAGATGTTGAAAAAGGAGAGTTCACCATTCGAGCTCAAGATGAACAAGTCACATTCAAGGTTTTTAATCCTATACGCTCTCCTAATGAAGTTGAAGCTTGCTTGACCATAAGTGCTTCTAACTTCAAGTTGATTGAAAAGATGCATGAAAAGCATAGCAAGGGAGTGAAGAAAAAGGTCCTTTTTTTAAGAAATTGAGAAAGGTGGTGAGCCATGGATAAGTAAGGAAGAAGAACCATCTCACCTCCAAAGCTACCAAAGAAAAAGAAACATAGTAGAAAGCCTCAATCATAAATGTTGGAAGTTGGGAATAGAGTGTTTTTCTCAAACTTTCTAGTGAAATCAAGGTGTGATGGTGGGTTCTTGGTGAGCAAGGTGTTTCCCAATGGTGTGGTGGATTTATAAGATGAGCATTTAAGGTAACAAGGAAAGGAGCAAAGTTTGGGGGAAGCAAGGTTGAGCAATACCAATCCTCAATTTCCTTGAAATATCCTTAGAGAAAAAAAGTGAAGTTCGGGTTGCTATCTTTTTTGGAGGATTCATTTGTGAAGTAACTCAAAGAAAGAAAGAATAAAAATGCATTAAAAAAAGAAAAAAAAATCAATTTTAAAAGAAAAAAATGAAAAAAATATATATTAGTGTTTTTAGTTGTTTTTATTCTAATTTTTGTTATGTTAATTTCATTTTATTGTAATTTTTTTTTTAGTACTTTTATGTTCGTTTTTGTGTTCCAGGTGTTATAAGACAAGAAAATGGTGTTTTGAGAATAATTTGGGGGTCTGATGGTTTTGCGGAAATTTTACTGAAGCAAAACGAGGAGCAAACTTTTGGACGTGGGACAAGCACAATTCAGAGAGATCTGCGATGCATTGCGAGAATGCCACTAAGATTCATGCTCATAAAGGGAAAGCACCAAAATACTCAACTCCACCACCAGCCCAAACGACCTTATTCCTTCTTATGACAATCCCAAGGGATAGGCAAGGGGAGTTGTCTTATCTTAGCTCAAATTTCATTTTTTTTTATTTGTTATTTTTGTTATTTCTTTTGTTATGTGGTTGTAATCTTGTTGTTTTAGTGTCTTGTTCATGTATTCGTCTTGTTTTTGGTTGTCTTTGCAATTTTTGTGTCTTCGTTCTTTCGAGGATATTATTTGTCTTTGTTAGTGTTCACCAGGGGGCTCGATGACGTTCTTAAAAAAACTACAAAAAATATAATAAATCTAGTTGAAGCTGAATGTCTTTCTTACTTAAGTTTTAAACTAAAAATCTTTGGGTGTGAATGCTACAAGCAATTGATTGAAGACAGTGTTTTTCCTATTAGTGTGTGCATAGCTTGATTAAACATTTTTGAAACCCTAGAAAGAGATAGTTTCTTGTGAGAGCTTAAGTTTCTAGAATTACTTAGTGATTTTCCTTGAGGCGAAATCCTAGGCAATACTACACCGATGACATGATTTAGGCCATCCTTTGATCGGTTGAGCCTTTGAAGCCTACCCCTTATGCATTTTTATCCCTTGTCACCCTGTTGTGCTTAAGTATCATTTTCTTGCTTAGCCACTTATTAGCCTCGCTATATATATAATAACCAATTTTCACCATACCCTTTAGCCCCTTGATCTTTATAGGATTTATTTGTCGTTTTATTTTGGGGGTTGAGAGGCGTAGAGAGTGCGAGAGGCATTGGGTGAGCATTTTCATTTTCTTCTTTTCTTGTTTTCACCATTGGGGACAATGTTGATTTTAAGTTTGGGGGGAGAGTGTATTCTCATTTTTCTTGTTCTCTTGTCATCTAGTTGTTTATTTTCATTCTAAAAAAAATAGAAAATCCAAAAAGAAAAAAAATAAAAAGTAAAAATTAAAGAGTGCACTCCCTTGCATCAAAGCAAACTTTAAAAACAATAAAAAAAAATCAAGAAAAGAAAAAGAAAAAAGAAGTAATTATGCTTGATTTTAAGTTTGGAGGTGTAACTCTTCGAATAAATGAAAAGTTTGTTTTAGTTTTTGTCTTTGTATGTTAGTAATAAAGGCTAGTGGCAAGAGTTATATTTTGTTGTGGGGTGTTCTTTGGGGAAATTAATGTGTGCATTGATTTAGGTCCTAGAAAGATTAAGAATCTTAGGGTGACTTGAGCCAAAATTAATCTCTCTTATCCTACCTTCACCCTAGCCTATCATTACAAGCTTGAGAAAGTACTATTGATCTTTGATGTGGTGTTTGTCTACATTAGTGAATAGGGAATCACTAAGTAACTTATGGAGGCATTATTTTAGATTTAGGACCAAGGCCTAGTTTGATTTTGGTTGATTGGAAATGTTTAGGAAAAGCTACGAGTGCACTAAAGGGAGAAACACTTGACTCATATTTTGACAGTATCATTAATTCTTGAAGAGTTTGGTTTAAAGCTTGTGCAAGTTTGAAATTCAGCTTCTCTTACTCAAAATAAAATTCCCAAGAGCTTTCCCCTTTGAGCCTTGGCAAAGCAAAGTTTATCCTCTCTTGCTGTGTCTTGTCTTTGATCTTTTTCTTTTGAATCTTTTCTTGTTCAATTTGTGTGTCTTTTGTGTTTTGTGTTATCATTTTAGATTCATCACTTGAGGACGAGTAATGTCTTAAGTTTCGCGGTGTGATAACTCTTTAATAAAGAGTTAATCTTCATAATTTTGAGCTTACAATTTTAGATTTAGGTTGAGTGACATTTGTGTAATTTGTTATTTTTAGTTAATTCTTTTCCTTTTTGTGTTTTTGTGTCCTTTATGGTGTTTTAGAGCTGAATGTAGTAATTAAGGAATTTAGGTATAAAATTATCCAAAGAAAATAATGAAAAATGAAAAGGCTCTTATTTGTTTATTGTGTGCTGAAATATTAGGTTTGTTGGAGAAAAAAAAAGTTTTGCTGAAGCATTTTTCGTAGGAATCAAAGAGGAAAAGTTAGCATAAAAGGGAAAGACAAGTGGCATTTCATTAATTGATATGTCAAAGGGTGGTGAGGTGGCAGCAAATCAGAATGTTAGCTGCATTTTAGCAGGAAGATTCTAGAGAAAAACGGGAGGCTCACGTGAAGTGCTTGGAGGGCATTTTTGGCAAGAATGAAAAGATGGTTTTGTACCCTAGCAAAATAGGAGAAAAAGATAGGCTCCATTACTAAATTTTTTTGCAGCCATTTTTTGGGGAGATTGGGAGAACTTCAAGTACAGAGACAGAGGAGGAAGGGGAAGTACAAGAAGTCCAAGAAGAGAAAAGAAGAGGAATCTTACATCACCATTGAAGAAATTTTGTTCTTACTCTCTCTCTCTCTCTCTCTAGATTTGTATTTTCTCTTTTGATTTGTGAATTTTGATACTCATTGGCAGAATTGAAAGTAGATTTATGCTCTTTAAATTAGCCATGAACAAATCTTTTGAGGCTTGAATTATTAATTAACTCTATGTCTTAATTCTAATTTTCTAGTATTTTATTTTAGCAATTTACCCATTGTTCATTAAAATGTGCTTATTTATGATTTCTTGTTGTTGATTGGCCACTAATGGCAATATATTGAGTTATATTTGTGCTGGGAAGTTTGAATATAATGGATAGATTTGAAGGACACAAGTGGATAATCTTGTTAGATTATGTTTATGAATAGCATAGGAATGTATTATTTGCTTTGTGTAACAATGATGAGTTGGTTCTTAATTCTGGGTTCTTTAACTTGATTGGCATAGAAATATGTTAAATTAGGTGGAAGAATTAATATCATGGGTCTTGGAAAAGTTTCATGAACATCTTTTAAGTTCTTGTTAACTCTGGGTAATTTGCTGCAGCAAAACGTACAGATCAATTGCATAGAGGGATTTAATAATTCAAGTCTTTTTTAACCAATCGATTTTATCTCACTTTTATATTAGCATTGAAATTTATTTTTGAGCATATTTAATTGATTCCAAGTATTATTAGCTTACAAAAATCAAATAAATCTAATTTGATTACTCTTGTGTAATTGTTTGGTAATTAATTGACGCATTGATTTTAAATTTGCAATCCCTGTGGAGACGATCCTGTATACTTATCACTTTATTACTTGTTTTGTGACTGTGTACACTTGCAGATATTTGATTGAATATTATCACAACAGATATCCATGTCCATCGGAACACAAATCCGATCCTTGTATCTCAACAAACTTGTCTCGGAAATGGAATACACTACAACAAAATAGGCATTTAATGGCTACATGGGGGAGACATTGTAGATATTTAATGTCTCCCCCTAGGGGAAACATTGTTGCAGGAGCCATCTAAAGTGGCCCTATGATGACACTCCCATGGGGAGACTTTGTAGACATTCAACGTCTCTCCCTGGGAGTCATCGTAGGGTGTAAACGTACACCCTACGATGACTCACAGGGGGATATGTTGAAAGTCTACAAAGTCTCCCCATGGGAGACGTCATAGGTACCTACAACGTCTCCCATGGGGAGACTTCGTAGACACTCAATGACTCATATAACGAGTCATCATTGGTTTTTGTATTTTTTTTAAATAATTAAATAATTATTTTTAGTATATTAATTAATAGAATTAAATATATTAATTTTTTTTGAAATAGAATTAAATATAATAATTTAAAAATCTAAATTATATGCAAATTTAAATTGTGAATATTCATTAATAAAATCTAAATGTGTATATAATATGTTTTTGCTAGCTAAATATACAAAAATGTAACATTTTTTGTTAAACATAAAAAATTAACAAATATTACACTAGCTAGCTAGACATATAGTATGAAATAAAAAGTAAAAAAAAACCTAATATGTGGGATGATGACTTTGAATTATCGGTAGCATATGGTTTGCCCAGTGTTGTCGTATTTCATTAATCTGTGCTGGTGTATATGGCGTAGTGTTTAGCTACCAAAAAATACAAAGTAAAATATATTAGTTAATTATTATTTAATTATATATACTTTAATAATAAATAAATTGTTAACTTTGTATAAATTTATACACATACCTATTTCTTCAAGTAACGTCCAGGTCATGAACGTTCAATGTAATCCTTCAACATTCTCATCACATAATATCCACATGCCACATTGTTATGTTGGTGTGGAGACTAATATTTAAATAAAATGTCAAGCAATTAATATAAAGACTGGTGTATATCTGTTACAAAGGACTGGTGTCTTGTGTTAGAGGATCACTCAAACGTTGTATTCTTTCTCGTGGTCATTGTGTTGAGGGAGTAATTGGTCATTCTGATATGTTATTACTTCTAGAACATGTCTGTAAAATAATATTAATAATTAGAAAATTTACAAACAAATTGAAATATATGATTATATAAGCATGATACATCACATGTTCATGTATATCATCAGATACGATGACCAATTCCTTAGGCCACGATATAGGATGCCCAATAGCCTGAATGACTATGTACATATGTTGATCAGGTTTTGCATAAGGAAGAGGCGTCGCCGGCTTAATAGCGTTAGTAATCACCACTTGGTAGTTGTTACCTGACTCTTTGTCAATGAGCTTGCCTGATGCAACAATATTGGATAGCAAACCAATGGCTAACTGACAACTAGGTACCTGTACATTATTATAAGTAGCATTATGTATATATGTGTGTATGCATGTACATACATAGTCATTTTCAACTATCAAATTTAAATTACCTCAGACACAAATGGTGCTGGTGGGTCGGGCTGATAGTAAGATGGTGCTGGTGGGTCGGGCACATAGTAAGATGGCCCCGGTGGGTTTGGAACTACTGGTGGGACTCCAATATTTGATCTTGAACCGCTCTGTTGGGCCATGAAAGATCTCAACATTTCCTCTTGTTTACTAAAACGTTCTTCTAGATGTGCTTCTTGTTGACGATGTCGTTCTTCTTGTTGACGAAGTCTTTCCTCAAACTCATTTCTCATAGCACTATCCGAAATAATATCTTTCAATTTCTCTTTCATTTTGGTAGGTTTCAGAGTATCCCAAAACAATGGGGGGAACACACTGTGACCTTTAGCCCAAACACGCCCTCGTGGCTCAGGGGTGCCCAATACCCTCGTCAACTCATTATCAGGGCCTTGGGGTTCCCATTGACCCTCCTCAATGAGTTTTCAATAATGAGCCTGTAAAATAGAAGTAATTAATTTGAGTTAGTTATATAAAAATAAATATGATTTATATACGTTCAAAATAAAAACCAATAATGAATATAGCAAGTAACAGTATATATAAAAACTTACAATGCTTTTTTGAACCTCAGCTACCTCTCCAATAAGTTCACCTTCTTTATTCTTCAGTCGACCCATCATCCATAAGTCAGCTCTATCAATATCAAATAATTGTTTCCCAGTCTGCTGTTGAAGCATCTCTTCCACACGCACGTAACCTCCTCTAGATAGGTTGTGGTTGTATTTGTTCATTGCTCGATATTCTTGCATCTGTAATCTCTTTTCTCTCAACTCTGGTGTTAATCTTGAGTTGACAAATTCTAACCATTGCTCATCATTTATGATGTCCTCAAATCCATGTGGCTTCCTAGGCAGAAACTCATCTAGTCTTTTCTCTAAAGCATTGTAGATGTGTTTCCTTGTCGTGTCAGTCTTCCACTGTCTGAACATCTTTGCTGTGTCTTTCATTGTCTGCTTTTTGGAGCTATATTCCAACTGAAAAGTTTTCTGCAAGTTTGAAATAATAATCATATTAAATCACATATTTTAAAATCTTTAAGTAAAATAGAAGTAATTAAATCATACCTTCATTAAATCCCATATCTTCGTTTTGGTCTCCGCTGGAACTTAGTTCCAGGAATTACAGTTGATGGGCACAACAGTCCTTGCTATAGAACCCAACGCTGAAGATCGATTGCTTCTTGCAGTACCTATTACTTGACCATACTCATTGAATGTTACAGGTATAAGATGTCTTTCACTTCTATTCTTAATCAATTTATTCATCCATGTGCGTCCTCGCACATTCTTTTATCTTTAATCTAAGGCTCAATATCAGGATTTTGTTGAGGATTTTCCTCCTCATCACTATCACCAAAAGGATCCGACATCTGTGAAACATAAAAGTCAATATGATAAGTTATATATATAGAGAACAAAAATGTGACAAACAAAAACATATCATAAACAAACCAAAATCATGTTTGCAAGCATGACAAACATAATCATATCATAAACAAACCAAAATCATGTTTGCAAGCATGACAAACATAATCATATTATACCTCACATCAGGTTATCAATCCATAAACCTTCACAATTATCACGTAAACAAACACCATCATCATCAATTTCATCATTACATATTGGTGAGGTGAATGTGATTGAATCTTCTTGAATAGGTATATCATGCAAATCACCATCTTTTGTATTCCATTCTTTTGTTGGCGTAGTAAGCACAATTGACCATCAGTTGTCTGAAGGATCATTCACATAAAACACTTGTTTTGGTTGTGCAGCCATTATAAATCTGTCAGATTTGTGCCCTAGTCGATTTAGGTTTACTAATGTGAAACCAAAATCTTCATATATTATGCCACTGTCACTCTTCACCCAATCACAAAAGAAAACAGGTACTCGAGTTGTGATATAATCTAACTCCCAAATTTCTTTTATTACTCCATAGAAAGCCATATCACTTTGAATAGGATTTTTGTCTTTCGCACTGGATATTTGCACAGTTCTAGCAACAAGACTAACATTGTAACTCCCTGGATAGCCAAGATCGCTACACTATGTACTTATAAAGGTGCAAGACTTGCTAATCAAGTTATTATTTTAAAAACGTGATACTAAACATGTAAGAGCTAGGGTTAAAAAGGTTTTGGTCTCAAACGAGATTTCATATATTTAAACTATAGTAAACATGGGATCCCATAAGAAAACAAAGTTAGAATAAGTTTACAGACTCCCAAAAGTACATGAGTATTCACTAGCCAAACTAAGGCAAAACAGACAGTCTTCAGGTCTCACATCCTTGCCTAAACCTCAACCGTGGCGGCTGAGCACCTAGCTATGTACATTCAGCTCGCTGAGCTCTCCAGTCAAGGTTGGTCTAATTTGCCCTTGCCTTTACCTACACCACGTAGCACCCGTGAGCCAAGGCCCAGCAAGAAAACATCTTATACAACTCAATCAATGATAACAGACAATTAACTCATTATGCATGTATTCCCATAATATAATCCACAACAGATACTCAACACATACAGCCAGATTCAAGATACAATCTATCACATATAACACTCATATCACATAATATTCAGGGCCGACGACTTAGGCCGCACCCTCTGTTTAACCCACTGACTCCGGCCCGCTTAAACCGAGCTCAGTGGATAATAAGCTGTCCTTGGCTACCAGTGGCTGAGCCGCGCCCTGTGCGCTAGTGAAACCCTTGGCACCCTTAGGCCGTTGGTTCACTAAATGGCTTGCATGGAATAATACCATCTTTAAAAGTGTTTACAATAGGGAGCCCTTAGTCCCGTCACATATATTCAACCAGGTTCAATTTTCTTACCTTTAGTCTGTACAGTTATTGAATTACAAGCAACGCCCCTCAAGCACGATCCGTTCCCGAGCCTAAGCCTTTATCACCTAGTCACAACCAAAGTATAGGGTTTCATTAATACTCAAATATAGGTTTCCGGTTACAAAACTAACTCCCGGGAATCCGAATTCCACCAAGCACGGTGGTGAAACCAATCCCGAGCATACTAGACCACTTTCCCGTGCCTAAAACCCTCAAAAACTTATGTGTGCAACCAAGGGCTGTGGCCCTTGAAGCTTGGCCGCGACCCTATTCTCAAAACATAACCAAGCCCATGCTGAACAATAAACACGCCGCGGCCCTTGCCTTGGGTGCCGCGGCGCCCTCCCATTGCCAAGCCTCCTTGGCCCTTTTCCATCCTAGGGCCGCAGCGCTCTAGAACAAAGTCGCGGCCCTCCCCTTTGTGCCTAGAAAACCCATCATTTCTAAGCTTGAAACCTCACCTTAAACCATCCCAAAGCTCCCCAACTCACAACCAATTAATCCCAACTCCTTTAGCATGACTTAAACAACATAATTCCACAGAAAACAAAGCCTAACACACACTTATCTTCTCTTTTTAATTTCTGAAACTCAAGAGCTATAAACACTCAAACCAGCCATTCAAATCCAATTTAAAACCTCTAAACCATGAGTTGAAACTTACCTCTTCTGTTGAACCACTTCACCAAGCCAAAGCCAAGCAAAGTCTCCAAGTTTCCTCCTCAATTCTGCCTTAAGACATCAAAACCATGTTTGCTTCAACACTTAACCAAAACCCAGAATTCTAACCACAGAGAAGAAGATTAAAAGCTTACCTTAACCCTGTTTTAGTTCTTGATTTACTCCTGAGCTAAGCTCCAAATCACCCCCTTTCAATCATCCAAACTCCAGCTGAATTCTAGCAAATTCTCTTTAAGTTTCTGTGTTTCTTCCACTTGTTTTCCTTTAGAGAGAATAGAGAGGTAAGGCTGAGAAAATAAGGTTGGTTTATATTTTCTAAGGGCTTCCTTATGTCTATCTTACTCGTTAAGTTAATCCTGAGGCTCGGGGTGCCGGAACCGTCCCCGAGGCCAAAATGGAAAAATCCCCCAATATTCCTGCTTAGACATCCTAACCTCAAATATATCTCCATATATTTATTTTCATGACCCGATAGTCCAATTCACTACCCGATACCTAAAATACCCCTGACTTGTCCAAAGTCACATCTTAAGCCCCGTTGTGACTTTTCCCCCGCTATCTGACCCTAGGATCGTCTTGAGTCGTGCCCTACAAACCTACCACATAATAATGTGGTTCTCACATTTATCACATATGTATACATATCACATTACCGCATAATATCATCAATTATCATATAAACATTACTAAACATATAATTACTCATTTAAATCACAATTATTCCATTAATGCCCTCCTGGCACACTAATCAAGGCCCTTAAGCCTTATTAGCAATTTTGGGTCGTTACAACTATCCCCTCCTACTGAGAATTTCGTCCCCGAAATTTACCTGAATAGCTCGGGATGCTGATCCCGCATCGCCGTCTCTAACTCCCAGGGTGCTTCCTCAACCTTGCTATTCCTCCATAATACTTTCACTAACAGAATCGTTTTATTCCGCAGAACTTTGTCCTTCCGATCCAAAATCCGAACTGGTCTCTCCTCATAGGACAATTTTGCCTGCAGCTCCAAGTCCTCATACCTCAACACGTGTTGTATCAGAAACATACTTCCGCAACATAGAGACATGGAACACGTTATGAACTCCTGATAGTGACGGTGGCAAGGCCAGCCTATAAGCCACCTGTCCAACCCTCTCTAGGATCTCAAAGGGTCCAACAAACCGGGGGCTCAACTTGCCCTTCACTCCAAACCTCCTCACACCCCTCAATGGTGAAACTCGCAGAAATACGTGGTCCCCAACCTGGAACTCCACATTCCTACGCTTAGGATTAGCGTAGCTTTTCTGTCGACTCAGTGAGGCAAGCATCCTAGCTCGAATATTTTCAATGGCCTCATTAGTCTTATGAACCATATCTGGCCCCAAATATCTTCTCTCACCCATCTCATCCCAGTGAATGGGTGATCTGCACTTCCTTCCATATAACATCTCATAAGTAGCCACTCCAATCGTGGACTGATAATTGTTGTTATATGAAAACTCAATTAATGGGAGTTACTTACTCCATGAACCCTCGAAGTCAATCACACATGCCCTAAGCATGTCCTCCAATACCTGAATCGTCCTCTCAGACTGTCCATCGGTCTGGGGATGAAAAGTTGTGCTAAACTTCAACTGAGTCCCCATGGCTCTCTGCAGAGCTCCCCAGAACTTAGAGGTAAAGATAGGGTCTCGATCAGATACAATAGACTTTGGAATGCAATGGAGACAAACTATCTCCCTCACATACAGCTCTGCATACTGTTCCACGGTATAAGTCGACCTCACTGGTAGAAAATGAGCTGACTTGGTGTATCTGTCCACTATCACCCACACCGAGTCATGAAGTCCAACTGTCCTGGGTAATCCTCCCATGAAATCCATCGTAATATCCTCCCATTTTCACTCTGGGATACCCAAAAGTTGAAGCAATCCCGCTGGTCGCTGATGCTCAGCCTTAACCTGTTGACATGTCAAACATCTATACACATACTCAACTACATCCTTCTTCATCCCGGGCCACCAGTATAATGTCTGTAGATCCTGATACATCTTCGTGGTACCCGGATGAAGTGAGTACGGCGTAGTGTGAGACTCATCCAATATCTCCCGTCTAATCTCCTCGTCTGCCAGAACACATATCCGTCCCTGATATTGGAGCAAACCTGTCTCTGAAACTGAATAATCCTTAGCTGTCCCCGCTAAGGCATGCTGCCTACTGTCCTGCAACTGCACATTTGTCAACTGACCCTCCTTGACCCGCTCTAACAGGGTCGACTGCAAAGTGATATTGGCTAACTGGCCCACCACCAGTTTTATCTTTGCCCTGACCATCTCATCAGCCAATTCTCTCGAGATATGAGTAGAACTATACAACTGCCCTGGGCCCCTCCGGCTCAATGCATCTGCCACCACGTTGGCTTTCCCAGGGTGGTAAAGGATATCACAATCATAATCCTTAACCAACTCCAACCAACGTCTCTGTCTCATATTCAGATCCTTCTGGGTGAAGAAATAATTCAGACTATTATGGTCGGTGTATATCTCGCACTTCTCTCCATACAGATAATGATGCCATACCTTCAGTGCAAACAACACTGCCGCTAACTCCAAATCATGAGTCAGATACCTCTGCTCATACTCTTTCAGCTGTCAAGACGCATAGGCTATAACCTTCTCATTCTGCATCAGCACACAGCCTAAACCCAGCCTCGACGCATCACAGTAGACCACAAACTTCCCTTCCTCCGAAGGAAGACTCAACATAGGCGTAGAGATAAACCGTCGCTTCAACTCCTGAAACCTGTTCTCACACTTCTCTGAATAGATGAACTTCTGATTCTTCCTTGTCAATTCTGTCATCGGTGAAGAAATCTTCGAGAATCCCTCTACAAACCGCCTGTAGTAACCAGCCAACCCAAGGAAACTCCGCACCTCCAAGGCATTCCTCGGCCTCGGCCAATCTCTAACTGCTTCTACCTTGGACGGATCTACCTTAATCCCTTCTGCCCCAACTATATGTCCAAGAAAGGTCACCTCTGGTAGCCAGAACTCACACTTCTTAAACTTGGCGTACAACTGATGCTCCCTTAACCTCTGTAGAACCTGTCGGAGATGCTGCTCATGCTCTACCTCTAAACTGGAGTATACCAAGATGTCGTAGATGAAGACAATGACGAACTGGTCCAAAAAGTCCTTGAACACCATGTTCATCAAATCCATAAAAGCAGCTGGGGCATTGGTCAGACCAAAAGACATGACCAAGAACTCATAATGCCCATATCGTATCCGGAAGGCCGTCTTCGGTATATCCTCGTCCTTGATCCTCAGCTGGTGTTAACCACAACGAAGATCAATCTATGAGAACACCGTCTTACCTTGCAGCTGATCGAACAAGTCATCAATCCTTGGTAGAGGGTACTTATTCTTAATAGTTAACTTGTTCAATTCTCTATAGTCGATGCACATCCTCAAAGTCCAATCCTTCTTCTTAACAAACAACACTGGAGCACCCCATGGAGAGTAGCTAGGCCTGATAAACCCCAAATCCAGAAGTTCTTGCAATTGTATTTTCAACTCTTTCAGTTCTGCTGGTGCCATCCTGTATGGTGTCCTAGATACTGGTTCTGTCCCCGATGCCAACTCAATCTCAAACTGTATCTCCCTACGCGGCGGCAACCCTGGTAGATCCTCAGGGAAGACATCCAAAATCTCACACACCAATCTGGTCTCTCCTGGCCCTACCGGCATAACTTTAGCGGTATCCATTACACTAGCCAGAAAACCTATGCATCCCCCCTGCAGCAAGTCCCTAGCTCTCAGGCTCACAAAAACATAGGTATGCAGGGTCCAGACACCGCACCCATAAAAATAAAAGGGTCCTTGCCCTCAGGCTCAAAGGTAACCATCTTCTTCCTACAATCAATCGTAGCCCCATATCTGGCCAACCAGTTCATCCCTAAGATCATATCAAAATCCTCCAAATCTAACTCAATCAAATACACCGAGAGTTCCCTACTATCAACCACCACTGGCAGTGCCCTAACCCATCTCCTAGAGACTACCAGTTCCCCTGTAGGCAACAAAGTCCCAAACCTTGCGGTCCGATACTCACTAGGCCTACACAGTCTATCAATCACTCTACTAGAAACAAAAGAATGTGTAGCACCAGAATCAATCAATACTGTAAAAGGAAAGCCAGCACTAGAAAGCTGACCTGTCACTACTGAGGGACTAGCCTCAGCCTCCGCCTGAGTCAAGGTGAATACTCGAGCTGGAGTCAAGCTATCCACCTTTCCCGCTTCACCTTTCTTCACCGTTGGGCAGTCTTTCTTGAGATACCCTACTGCCCCGCACACGAAACATGCCTTAGCCCGACACATGCCCAGATGGTTTCTTCTACACCTCGGGCACTCTGGATAGGTCCGCCATGCCTCACCGCCACCCTGACGGCCACCCTGACCACCCCGACCCCTCCTATTAGGACCAGGAGCAGCCGAAGTGTCAGGAGTCTTCCTCTTGAAGTCACTGGGGCCTCCTTCCCTACCTGCCCCTGAGTAAGGAGGCGCCGCCCTGCATCCCTCACGCCTCACTGCGCTCTCCTTCCATATCTTGTTCTCCGCTTCCTCAGCCGTAATAGCCCTCTCAACGACCTGGGCATAAGTGGTCCCTCCAAGTACCGTTGTGATCCTGACATCCCGGGCTATCATAGCATTAAGCCCCCTGATAAAACGATCTTGCCTAGCAGCATCAGTGGGCACAAGATCTGGTGCAACTTTCGCAAGCCTATCAAATTTCAGGGTGTACTCAGTAACAGTCATATTGCCCTGTACCAAACTCACAAACTCATTGACCTTTGCTGCCCTGACAGCAACATTGTAGTACTTCTGGCCAAACAAAACCTCGAAACCTTCTCAAGTCAAAGTGGTAACATCCTTGGTCTGTGATGCCACTTCCCACCAAATGCGGGCATCCTCCCTCAACATATAAGTGGCACAGGCCACTCTATCCTGCCCCTCAATTCTCATAAAATCCAGAATTATTGTAATCATGGTTAGCCACTGCTTGGTTTTCAACAGATCCGGTCCACCCTCAAAAATTGGGGGTTGCTGCTTCCTGAACCGCTCATATAACGGTTCCCACTTATTAACAACCTCCCCGGGCTGCACAGCTGGTACCACTGCAGGTGGTACTATAGGGGCAGCACTCCCTGATGAAGCATGCTGTCGCAGAATACGGATCTGGTCATCTTGACTCAGTAATCGAGCCTGCATCTCTGCCATTAACTGCTGCCAGTTCTCAGGGACTGGCAGAGGAGTCTGACCCTGATCATCACTATCGGTCCCGGACCTAGTTCAGGACAGTCGTTCGGATTTTCTTGGACGCATAGCTATCCAAGTCAATCTGCAAATAACGACTCGGCGGTCAGACCATGGTGACAGGGTAAAAGCTTCTCCAAAACTCATCAATAGAGCATAATCAACAACAGATAACCAACACATATAAGCACCCATACTATATACAATTAATCATCCATATACTCATTTACATGCACGGCAATGTTAATAAACATGCCTCAATATTTTCACACAGCAGTCAAGGGCCAGGTCCTATCAGTATCTCATGCTTCCTAGTAATCCAGTAAATAACAGCATTCATAGCTCTTCTCAAGCACATAAGCACACAAACACACATATGCACATTACCAAACCCTAATTTGAGCTTGTCTCCAGCAGCGAATGTACATGTCCTGGCTGTCTTCAGGAACCCTTAAACCTAGGACGCTCCGATACCAAGTTGTAATGCCCTGGATAGCCAAGACCGCTACACTGTGTACTTATAAAGGTGCAAGACTTGCTAATCAAATTATTATTTTAAAAACGTGTCACTAAACATGTAAGAGCTAGGGTTAAAAAGGTTTTGGTCTCAAAAGAGATTTCATATATTTAAACTGTAGTAAACATGGGATCCCATAAGAAAACAAAGTTAGAATAAGTTTACAGACTCCCAAAAGTACATGAGTATTCACTAGCCATACTAAGGCAAAACAGACAGTCTTCAGGTCTCACGTCCTTGCCTAAACCTCAACCTTGGCGGCTGAGCACCTGGCTCTGTACATTTAGCTCACTGAGCTCTCCAGTCAAGGTTGGTCTAATTTTCCCTTGCCTTTACCTGCACCACGTAGCACCCGTGAGCCAAGGCCCAGCAAGAAAACATCTTATACAACTCAATCAATGATAACAGACAATTAACTCATTATGCATGTATTCCCATCAGATAATCCACAACAGATACTCAGCACATACAGCCAGATTCAAGATACAATCTATCACATATAACACTCATATCACATAATATTCAGGGCCGACGACTTAGGCCGCACCCTCTGTTTAACCCACTGAATCCGGCCCGCTTAAACCGAGCTCAGTGCATAATAAGCTGTCCTCGGCTACCAGTGGCCGAGCCGCACCCTGTGCGCTAGTGAAACCCTTGGCACCCTTAGGACGTTGGTTCACTAAATGGCTTGCATGACATAATACCATCTTTTCAAGCGTTTAGAATAGGGAGCCCTTAGTCCCGTCACATATATTTAACCAGGTGCAATTTTCTTACCTTTAGTCTATACAGTTATTGAATTACGAGCAACGCCCCTCAAGCACGATCTGTTCCCGAGCCTAAGCCTTTATCACCTAGTCACAAACAAAGTATAGGGTTTCATTAATACTCAAATATAGGTTTCCGATTACAAAACTAACTCTGGGGAATCCAAATTCCACCAAGCACGGTGGTGAAACCAATCCCGAGCATACTAGACCACTTTCCCGTGCCTAAAACCCTAAAAAACTCATGTGTGCAACCAAGGTCTGCGGCCCTTGAAGCTTAGCCGTGGCCCTATTCTCAAAACAAAACCAAGCCCATGCTGAACAAAACACACGCCGCGGCCCTTGCCTTGGGCGCCGCGGCGCCCTCCCATTGCTAAGCCTCCTTGGCCCTTTTCCATCCTAGGGCCGCAGCGCTCTAGAACAGAGCCGTGGCCCTCCCCTTCGTGCCCAGAAAACCCATCATTTCTAAGCTTGAAACCTCACCTTAAACCATCCCAAAGATCCCCAACTCACAACCAATTAATCCCAACTCCTTTTGCATGACTTAAACAACATAATTCCACAGAAAACACAGCCTAACACACACTAATCTTCTCTTTTCAATTTCTGAAACTCAAGAGCTATAAACACTCAAACCAGCCATTCAAATCCAATTTAAAACCTCTAAACCATGAGTTGAAACTTACCTCTTCTGTTGAACCACTTCACCAAGCCAAAGCCAAGCAAAGTCTCCAAGTTTCATCCTCAATTCTACCTTAAGACATCAAAACCATGTTTGCTTCAACACTTAACCAAAACCCAGAATTCTAACCACAGAGAAGAAGATTAAAAGCTTACCTTAACCCTGTTTTAGTTCTTCATTTACTCCTGAGCTAAGCCTCCAAATCACCCCCCTTCAATCATCCAAACTCCAGCTGAATTCTAGCAAATTCTCTTTAAGTTTTTGTGTTTCTTCCACTTGTTTTCCTTGAGAGAGAATAGAGAGGTAAGGCTGAGAAAATAAGGTCGGTTTATATTTTCTAAGGGCTTCCTTATGTCGATCTTACTCGTTAAGTTAATCCCGAGGCTCGGGGTGCCGGAACCGTCCCCGAGGCCAAAATGGAAAAATCCCCCAATATTCTCGCCTAGACATACTAACCTCAAATATATCTCCATATATTTATTTTCATGACCCGATAGTCCAATTCACTACTCGATACCTAAAATACCCCTGACTTGTCCAAAGTCACATCTTAAGCCCCGTTGTGACTTTTCCCCCGCTATCTGATCCTAGGATCGTCTTGAGTTGTGCCCTACAAACCTACCACATAATAATGTGGTTCTCATATTTATCACATATATATACATATCACATTACCACATAATATCATCAATTATCATATAAACATTACTAAACATATAATTACTCATTTAAATCACAATTATTCCATTAATGCCCTCCTGGCACACTAATCAAGGCCCTTAAGCCTTATTAGCAATTTTGGGTCGTTACAAACACCACTATTTTGTGTGGTTCTGTGGTATCACGCACCCTAGTATATGATGAAAACTCAATGACTCTATGAGAAGGGCCTCGAGATATCCACTTAACAATGTCTAACACATTATTTGATGTGTTTTTGAATTCATTAACCACCTAATAAAAATAAAACTAGTCAAACAACATACATTACTATATAATAAAAATAAAATCAAAAAATCAACATAATATACCTTATTTTCTATCCAACTATTATAAGTACGATAATGTTCGTCTTGTAACCATTTGGGGCTCCTTGACTTTGATGGAAATTTTGTCTTGATCCCATTAAAATGTTCCCTTCAAAATTACATATGTTGTTAGTGAACTAATTGTGAAAGTTATCACATATTTACATTGCATTTGCTTTATATCTATGAACATAAACTTACTCAATATAAGGCTGAATTTCATTAATATATTGCAATACTAGACGATGTTCTTCATCTAGTTCATCCCAACTCACTGCGCAAACAACACTACCCTGAAGACCCTGAATCTTGACATTATTAACTTCATTTACCCCAATCCTTTGTACACCAGCCATGTATTCGGAACAAAATTCAACTGCCTCTTCAGCAATATAACATTCCACAATGCACCCTTCTGGGCGATTTCTATTTCTAACATACCCCTTAAGAATCTTCATATATCGCTCAAATGGATATATCCATCTAAAATAAACGTGACCACAAAATCTCAATTCTCTAACCAAGTGAACTGTAAGATGAATCATTATATCAAAAAAGGAAGGTGGGAAGTATTTCTCTAGCTCACACAAGACCTCAGCAATTTCACCATGTAACTTGGGTAACTTAATAGGATCAATCACCTTACAACACAATGACTTGAAAAACAAAGATAACCTTGTGATAATCTCTCGAACTTTTTGAGGTAAGACAGAATGAATTGCCACTGGTAGCAAGTGTTGCATTAGAATATGACAATCATGAGATTTCATACCACTCAGAGTACAACTTTTCATGTCTACCAATGACCTTATATTTGATGAATAGCCATCTGGAACTTTTACATTAAATAGACAGGAACAAACTTCCTTCCTTTCATCTTTAGTGAGGGTGTAAGCAGTAGGAGGCAAGTATGTTCGCCTCTTATCTATTTTCGGAGTTAATCCTTCACGTATACCCATTGCAGCCATGTCTTGTCTAGCCTTAATTCCGTCCTTAGTTTTCCCAGGAATATTCAACAAAGTTCCAATCAAACTATCACATACATTTTTCTCTGTGTGCATAACATAAGAATTGCAAATATTCAAGCTCGAAAAAATTAGATTTCTTTTTATAACAACTTTTGGGCTCTTCCACAACCTTAGCCTTCCCACGACCCTTCCGCTTTGTAGGTGTACGAACTTTAGGCTTACCTAACTTAAACATGATTTTAGACATCTTCTCAAGTACTTCACTCCCATTTAAAGGTTGAGGAGCCTCCTCAAACTCTTGTTCACCGTTGAATGCATTTTTCCAAGTTCGATATTTATGCGTACTAATCAAGAACTTCCTATGACCAATATAACATACTTTTTGGGAGTGTTTTAAGAATTTAGAACATGTTTTTTCTTCACAAACGGGACAAGCCTTATATCCTTTTGTTGACTGTATTTTTAGCCAACGACGTGAGAACGTCAATAGCGACAAGCCTTCAAGAGAATGTAAACGACAACAGATAGTTCAAACAAGAAAAGTAAATAACACAGGAGATTTTTATAGTGGTTCAGCCCCGATTGTCGGTAATAGCCTAATCCACTTAGAGTTGTGATTATAGATCTGTACTCAAGATCAGATGGACTGAGCCAACTGAGTTTCTTCAGTACAGATTGCAAAAATACAAGAATTCTCTCAAATGCCAGCACTTTCTCTCTCTAGAATACTCAGACCCAAATTTTCTCTCTCTAGAAAGAAGAAGCAGAAGAAGCCCCTCTCTCATCCCATAAGCCCTCTATTTATAGGCTTAGGGTCATACATACGGTATCCCCTAGAACCGGAATATTTTATTATATTTATTACATTAAAATTACAAAGAAACATTCAAAATTCAAAATGTAACAAACCCCCCATTTGTGGGAAGAATGAGAGATTCCCGCATATCTTGTTGAAGTTGTTTCTGGGAATCTTGACTTAGTCCTCCTCTAGCTAGTTGATCCACCTCCTACTGACCACCCATGCAAGTGCTGGTCAAACATGTGCATGGTGGTAGGACATACACTTGTTGGTCGGACGTGCATGGTGGTAGGACATGCACTTCTCTCCTCATCCTTGGGGTCTCCTAGGTCCACTCTCTTGAGTTCTCCTCGGACCAAGGTCTCTTAGGCTCTCCTCCTCGGACCTCATCCTTGGGGTCTCCTAGGATCACTCTCTTGTGGTCTCCTAGGACCATATCCTTGGGGTCTCCTAGGACCACTCTCTTGAGTTCTCCTAGGATGCATTCTCCTTAGCCTCCTAGGATGCACTCTCCTCAGCTCTCCTAGAATGCATTCTCCTTAGCCTCCTAGGATGCACTCTCCTTAGCTCTCCTAGGATGCATTCTCCTTAGCTTTCCTCGGACCAAGGTGCACTTGGCTTGGTTATGACATCTTTCAAGCAGTCCAAATTCTTCGTCAGTCTACCAGGTCCCTTTAACACAACTCTGAGGAGTCAATGTATTTATTGACTATTAATGTGTCTTTTACTGATCATGCACTGCCACTTGTCACATTTATTGCCACGTTATTGATCTCCAATTTTTGGGTATAACACCTTTCACACTAAACCCAGATAAATTTCAATAAGCAAGAAAGCCATTGATAGTCCACAACAATGCAGCTCTAAGATTAAATTCTTCTTGCCTGTATGCATCATAAACCTTAACCCCTTCATCCCACAAAGTTTTCAAATCATCGATAAAAGGCGACAAATATACATCGATGTCATTACCAGGTTGTTTAGGTCTCGATATCAACAAGGTCAACAAGGTAAATTTTCTCTTCATGCACAACCATGGGGGTAGATTGTAAATGACAAGCATAACAGGCCAATAACTATACTTACTACTAAGAGAAGTGTGTTGATTAATCCTGTCAGTCAAAAGGCCTAGATGAATATTACGAGATTCATTTCCAAAACAAGGCCACTTCAAATCAACCCTCTTCCAAGCTAGGGTGTCAGCTTGATGCCTTAATTTACCATCATTTATTCTCTCATTAGCATGCCACGATAAATTTTTATCATGTTCAACATTGATAAACAACCGAATGAAATGAGGAATAGGAGGAAGGTACCATAAGACCTTGGTGGGTACTTCTTCCTTGACATCCTCACCATTTCTTTTCTTTTTCCATTGTGACTCACCACAACTAGGACACATTTTTGCATCTGCAAAGTCATTCCGATATAATATGCAATCATTATGACATGCATGATTTTTTTCATATTGCATGCCCAATGAGCATAATGTTTTCTTTGCTTCATAAAATGAAGTTGGCATTTCATTACACTCCGGCAACAAATCATTCAAAAAACAAGGTAGATCAATCATCCCTTTATCACTCCAACCGTGTTTAGCTTTCAAATTGTACAACCTAAGGAGTGCGGATAACTTTGTAAATTTTTTACAACCGGGGTAAATCGGTTTCTCAGCATCACTAAGTAGTGTCTCAAACTTATCTGGGTCTACTCCGGATCCATAATGTGCGTCCTCAATCATATCATCTAATGCATCACAGTTCTCCTCTACTATATTCCTCCTTACTTCATTGGGTCTACTTGGCGGAGTTGGAGCAACATGCATTCTCTCCCCATGCATATACCAAACCGTGTAACATTTGTCCATTCCATTGAAAAATAAGTGTTGTTTAATCTTATTAAGATCCATTTTCCTTACATTTCCACACTTAATACATGGGCAACGAGTAAATTTTAGGTCTTTCACAATTTCCTAACAAAATCTTAAGAATAATTCAACCCCGTTTTTATATTCCACAGATAACATATTTGCTGACATCCATTTTCTATCCATATCTTCTCCTATGTCTATGAAAAATAAAACAATAAAAACTAAATAAGCATACGACCGAGCATATGAAAAATTGGGCAGAATTTCTTCTATATTAGTAACCTAGCCATCCGTCAATCTAATCAAATCAAAAAAGCACAATACAATTCAAATATAATAATAAAATACATAATTCTAGACAAAAACGGACAGCACTTCCCCTATAATAGTGATCTAACCATCTGTTAACAACAAGTCAAACAATTCAAACTGCACACAATAAGTTTCTTCCTTATAGCTCCGCAGCACACAAACAAATTTTCCAGAACCTACTTCACTAAAACACACAGTTCTCAACCTTCTGTTATCACCGCAACACACAATTTTAATCTCAGAACCTACTTCACTATGGATGAATATTTAAGATATTCAAACTCCTCTAACAAAAATTTAATAATACTAAAACAAGAAATAAGATAATGTACGCACATCTTGCAATTAATAGTCTTAGCTAGCAAATTTACTTCACTTTGCAATGCACTTTGCTATTCAATTCACAACCTACAAAATTAAATTAATTAATAAATAAAAGATTACTAAACAAATATCACTAAATAATTGGATTAACAATAACTTATTCTTGCAATTTTAGAAACTTAAAAACCTCAAATGTGTGCTTGAAATAGAAATTTTGAGGAAAAAATCTCTCTAGTTAAAACCACAACCTACAAAATTAAACTAATTAATAAATAAAAAAACATAATATATATAATCAACCTACTTCAATGTTAATAAAATATTTAAAATATATATACAAATATATATAATTTTTGAATTAAATAATAATATAAATAAAAAAATCATAAACATATATAATTGAATTACTTATATCTATACAAGAAATTTAGTATGTAAATTAAAATTAAATTATTTTCCTTATTTTAGACATATATATATATATACTCAATCAACCTAAAAATTAATTAAAAAAATCTACAATTTTTGGATTAAATAGTAAAAAAAATTAAAAAATAGTAAATAGTGTGGTATAATATTAATATCCCAATTATGTATGTTAAATCTTCATTAAATTTATTTTTCAAACTTTAAACAAATATTTCTAATATCCTAAAATTACCCAAAACCACAACATATAAAAATACCCTAAAATCCCAACATTAACCAACTATAATTAAAGAAAATAAATAAAAAAAACATTATTCTAACTATTATACATTAATTAAATCTTATTAACATACCTAAAACAATTTTTTGGAGATGAAAATCATGCAAAATGGAGGCTGAGATCGCCCAAAATCGCCCAGAAATCACTCTCTTCCGCCTTTGGTTCGTGTGGCTTAGGGAAGAAGGAGGTGCAATAGGGTTACATACAATGGAGGCCTCTAACGTCTCCCCTGGGAAGACGTGCATACTTCCAACGTCTTCCCATGGGAGACGTTGGAACTGTGTACGTCTTCCCAAGGAAGACGTTTGAAGCCTCCCATTGTCAGATAAATATATCATTTAATTATTTTATTTCGATTTTTTAATTTATTCTAAATAACGTCTCCCACCACTTTTAATGACTTACCCACTTAGTCATAAACAAGAACTTTTAATGACTCGCACCCTTAGACTTGAAATATCCCTGAATACTTTTAATGTCTTACACCATTGGTGTAAGTCATTATAGAGAGTCATTAAAAGTAAAAATTCTTGTAGTGATAATCCTTAGCTACTCTACCAAGGACATCCCCTCTAATCTTCTTCAACTGTGTATCACTCATCTGGCCCTCTTTTATTCTCTCCAAGAGGGTGGATTGCGATGCAATATTGGCCAACTGGCCAACTACCAACACTATCTTTACTCTGGTCATGTCTTTTGCGAATTCCTTATATATTTTCTTCGAATTGAATTGTTTTCCTGGGCCCCTCTAACTCAAAGAGCCTGCCACTACATTGACTTTCCCTGAGTGATAAAGAAACTCACAGTCATATTCCTTTACCAGCTCTAGTCAACGTCTCTGTCTCATGTTCAGGTCCTTCTGGGTAAAGAAATACTTCAAGCTTTTATGATCGGTGTACATTTCGCACTTCTCTCCATATAAATAGTGTCACCACACTTTCAGTGAAAATACCACCGCTGTTAATTCCAAATCATAAGTAGGGTACCGCTGCTCATACTCCTTTAGCTATCGCGATGCATAAGAAATGACCTTCCCACTCTGCATCAACACACATCCTAATCCCAGTCTTGATGCGCCACAATACACCACAAACTTATCCTCGTCAGAAGGAAGCCTCAGCACCGTAACAGTGATCAATCTGTTGGAAAAACAATCAGAGTGCGTAGCGAAATGACATGGTGGGCCTAGTTCTTAGAGAACAAAAAGTTTTCCACTTCTCATATAAACAGTTTATATGTTCAAGAATACATACAAGAACCATCAATGTGCAATATCATTAATCATGCAACACACATATATATACACATTTATATATTATATGCACATGTATACAAATATTCAAGGACATAAATATTTACCTCTTGAAGCATATCAAGTGTCCTTCAGTCTTTTTGTATAAATAACGATCTTCCTATCCAAAACTTTGAGTACTCAGACCACGATCTTCCAGAGTGTTCTCTACACCTCAAGATGTGGGTAGGCACATAGAGAACAAGGGTTTGTAATTTAGAAATCACAAGTTTATCTCAACACATGAGTACTTGGATTATGGCTTGAGAAAGGTTGGAATAATAAGAGAAGAATATGAGAATTTCTTGTCTGGCAATTTTCTGAAAAACTCCTCTGAATCACTACTTCTTTTTCTCTTATTATCACATAATATATATATATTATATTACATTATTATTCATAATAATAATAATAATACATTTATAATGATGATATAAATTGATTTAGGTAATATCTAACTTACCAAATTTGAAAAAATCTATTTTAAAATTATTAATTAATTAATTAAAATAAAAACAATACTGATACATTATTAGTATCTTATACACGCATGGCACAATCCTTGGACTGTGTCAATATTCCCTTTCAAGGAATATTGCATTTTTCCTATTTGCTTTTATTTATTAATTTAATTAAATAAATCATTCCCACAAAATATGGTATTATCTTTTTAAGGAAAAGATCACAACCATGATTCAAATTTAAATTTTATATTCAAAATTCAAATTAATGATCATCGTTCTCACCATCTTTTAAGAATTAATAAATCAAAATTATTTTGACTTACCATTTTTATTTTATCCCACTAAAATAAAATAATTAATTTCAAAAATTAATTTATTTATTTTATATATATTTCGAAATTCTATATTTAAATAAATAAATATATTTTCAAAATTTTAATAATTAATTTTAAATTCATTATTCAACCTCAATTATCATATAATTGTATATTTGACCTAAAGAATAAAATTATTCTCAAATTTTCAAATTACAGTTTTACCCTTTATAGAGTCCAAGAACTTTACTTAGCTAAGTTAGATAGTAGTATAATAGTAATAATAGCATTATCTTTATAACTGTGGATTTTTGGTTCAGACCGGGATTTATTTGGACACTCATAGTAGTACTTGTAGATTTTCTAAGTTTAACCTATAGTTTAGGAATATTAATTTTAACCTAAGGTTTGATTAATATGACTGATATTGAGGATAATATTTATTATACTATAAGGTTTATATAAGAACCAATTAGATAATAGCACATGTTATGTATGGGTTTATTAATGATTAAATATTTTGAGGATTAAATTTATTAAGGTTAAAATTTGAATACCCTAAGGTCAGTCAGCAGCTTTGAAAACGTTAGAGGGCTTAGTCAAGGTTGTTTACTCATTTTAAATTAAGCTAAAAATGTGTAATTTCGTGTTTAAATATTCAGCGTATGCCGATATATCGCAGCTATAGGGGGCGATATATCGCAGCATGAAGATACGAAAAACACGAAACGTTGCACGATTTCCTCGGGCATACTGGCCCAGGCGATATATCGCCTATAGGGGGGATATATCGCCCCTCTCAGCATATTTTGAAAGTTTTCAAAAACGTTCTCCATTCAAACCTTCAACCTCTTGATGAGTCCAGCATCTTTTTGAACGAGTCTTCAGCCTCTGCTGAACGATAATTCAAATTATTTTCACTTAAAAAGCCATTATTTTTATTCAAGTTAAATGAAGATCTTTTCATTCCTAAACTCTATAAATAGGACCTATTACCCAGCCATTTATTCATCTATTACTCTAAGTTCAGGGGTTGCAAGTTGCTAGGTGAGTGTGAGAGTGTAAACACTTGGGCTGGGAATTATAAGCTTGATCACTATAAGCTTATCAAACACTTGGGGAAGTAAGGTTTATTCACATTTCGATTCAAGGTTTAGATTGATCATAGAAGTACTCAAGGTATCCCAAACTCCAGTCCATTTCTGTATTATGTTCCTTAAAGTTCTCATAGTCTTCTACTCATTCTAACCTTATTCTTATTCTTGGTTAGGAAATCCAAGTTCTTAAGCACAAGGTTTTTGGTAAGTATATTTTGATAGCATAATTCCTTCGTCACTTTCATCCCTTTTCTTCAATATACTCACCATATTATAAATGGTTTTTAGGAGTGTTCCAAGGTCCCAAATCAGTTCCCATATCCCAGTTATTTTGGTAAGGAAAATAGGATAGGATTTATGTGTTATATGCTTTTATATGTTATCTTATGATTTTATGTTATGCAATATGTTATGATAAGTATGATTGTAGACTTGGGCATATGATCCATATGACTAACAAGCCCCAAATAGATTATTGGCATATGACTTGCTTAGCTAGCAAGACCCCACTAATCTAATGGGCATATGACTTGTTTAGTTTATGGGACCCCAAGTAATAATGGCCATTATAGTATGTATGTGACATAAGTGTTATGGTATGTTTTTATGTTGCATTATGAATTTTTATGTATATGGCTATATGTTAGATTTTCCTTGCTGGGCATTAGGCTCACTCCTTTTTTTTGTTTATATGTGCAGGAAAATAGTTTTAGTGGCGGGTAAGGTTCTTGGCAGCTTGGGGAATGTGTATTGAGGCGGAATGGATTCAAAGAGCCGAGAGTTTCGATTCGAGGATGTAGTTTTTGTTCTTATGGTTTTTATATATATTTTTCCGCATTTTATTATGTAATCTCTTTTTAAATTATCATTATGTCATGTTTTGTTTTTAAAACAATGGGATCCCATATCCTACTTGAGATTTTATGTAAGTCTAACATTTGTTTTTACAAGTTTTAATAAAGTTATGATCTTATCACTTGTAAGAGTTATTAAGAATTAGTGTTTATGTATAGTTTTCGTTAATGGTCCAAAAGTCTAGAGTAGTTGGGTCATTACACCCTTGTATCAAGATATGGTGTTGATAGAGCCACCCTGGAGACCTATGGACCTATAATATTAAGCTCCAATAAATATCGAATTATTAATCAAGGCTCATTGATTAAATAATCATATTTATTAATCTCATGATTACTCCACTATAAATATGAGATTGAACTCTTGATAATTATAGATATATTTACAGAGTACTTTATTAAAGAATTTGTATCCATTGATATAATAATTACATACAATGTTAATCCTCTAATAATGATTCATAATTAAAAGGAATAAAATTACCATTTTACCCTTTTAACTATATCTTTTTCCTAGAGTCTCATTGACTTTACTAGTGAAGGTTGTGTCACAACATGTTTGCGACGTGAGCACTCATAACCTTTTCAGTTCCAAAAGTCAACCCAATAGAGAATTATTATTCAATCTATAAGAAGGTATAGATTCCATATCTGTTAAACTATGTCCTCATCCATATATATCATTGAGTCCCCAAAATAATTGTTCTTAGCATGATCATTCTGACAAACCTTAACGCATGAATCAAAGGATTAGATGACATATATAGGAGTTCATAGCAACCCCAGGATTAAGATCATAGTGTATATGATCATTGTTTGATGTGTTTAATTAATACTATGAAATAGTGTTTAAACAAGTATTAACAAATCACATCTGGTCCAGTTCTATATATCACTATATATAAAGTATCTTCACTAAAGTGTCCTACTACACTAGTGACCCAGATCTAGATCACTTGCATTCACAATGTTAGTGAACCATACTAGCAGTAATTAATCTAAAGATTCCATACTGGGAACTATTTTAAGTTCATTATCTCAATCTCGATTCTCTCATACCAATATGAGATTTAGACCACATAGATGAAATTTAGAATTTTCTGATATTTACTTAATATTATCAACATAATATCGGACATAGTTTATATATATATTAATTCAATTCTATTATTTATTTCGTATAAAACATTTGTCAATTACAATTTATTTAAGGGCGCTATTCCCAAAAATCTCCCACTTCCCCTAAAGCAAATTGCGGCATCTCTCTCAATGTGTCACTCACATTATTCTGAACGAATTTTTCTAACAAAATCTTCGTAAACAGTTTTGTAAGGAACTATTTTGAAGCTGTCTTTAAGATCATTACATTCATTATGTAAAATTGTCTTGAATTAAATGATACTTCATTTCATGTGCTTTTCCCTCTCATGATCTCTGGGGATCCACCGATATGCAATATACGAGAACTACCACAAGCTAGATATCCTCTCCTAGATCGTGCTTCAATAGTTGTTTTAATATTCTGAGCTTGCGCTTCACAACCTTCGTGTCTGTAGCTTGGGTTAAACCCAGGATGCCTAACACCACGCGTGACCACATAAAACTGGAGTTGCCCACGTGGGTAATAAGAAAATATCATTTCCTTGGTTATTTCTTCATATATTTATTTGTCAGTTGTACCCGAGCTGAGTGAATGAACTCGGGCTAAAATTAAGGTACAACATTTTCCCCCAAGCTCCTGCTCGTGTATGACGTCGTCACATTCTGAGCTACACAGTAGGGGCTTTTAGACTTCTGTTACACAAAACCACGCCTGCCCACTACTTGAGTACTGGACACGTGGTGTACCGCAATTGGCGTCTATTCGAGTTTCGAGGACTGCAATAATTATCTTGTCACCTTTTTGCCGCTGTTTGGCCTATTTAACATTGGCCCTTGGATCTTGAACTAACCCAATTGGATGGCCCAGATTAATCTACACAATTTACCTATAAAACGGATGGCCAGAGTTCCAACTTCACCACCTTTCATTTAAAAAATTTCCTTTTCTGCACTTCCAAGCCTCTCTTTTTTCCCAGAATTCCCAAAAATCGTTCATCGTACAAAGTCACTCCGAGCTTCCCGTCGCCAAGTCTATATCTTACCATCTAAGAACACACTGTAAGTATCTCATTCTTTGGTTTGAAGAGTTTTTTCTTCCTATTTTATATCCAATGGAATTTATGTTCTTCACCATGTTCATCCGCAACATTCATTGTAGTTATTGTTGAGCTACTTCTAAATGTTCTTAGAGAATAGGTTTTGACTTAGGTTCGACCGGTGAATCCAAAAATGTTTTAGAAATAAGACGTTCATAAAACTGGGAAATTTTTGGGAAAATCTAGGTAAGTTTAATGGTGCATTAATTTAAAGAATACCCATTTGGGGGTAAATGAAATGAATGGTTTCTAGGTTTAGAACCAGATCACTTAGAGGTTACATTACTTGGGTGGTTTGGCACTAAACTGCCTCCCAAGGAAAGTAGTGGTTTGGCATTCTGACACACGCATCCCTAAATATCAGGGGTCTGTTAGGAAACTGAGGCGCACAGCTTAGAATATCATGTGGCATCACGCGATGGGGCTGAGGCTAACCTTAGCTCGTATTACAAAAGTAGATCGCTTCCCTCTTCATACTCTCGCGCCCCAGTTTTAGATCATCTTAGGTCACCTACTAACTAGGTCATTCTGTCATTAGGCGATCTGATGGCTCCTCAAAAGAAGAATGCCTCGAGCTCATCCTCCCAACAGAAGAGCAAGGGGAAGCAGATCGCCCCAGAATCTCCCATCCCGCACATCGGTCTTGTGGTGGAGAAGGAGATCGTGGTCGATCCTAATGCCTACTTCGAGGCTGAGCGTATCATTTCCAAGATAACGACTCAGGGAAGGGTGAACAAAATTATTTTGAGCCACAACATAGAGGTCGGAACTGGAACTCTCTTAGTCTGACCTGCGTTCGAAGGAAAACGGAGCTGCTCCCCTCTCCAAGATGACTTCGTAGCTTGAAGTGATGAACACCTGAAGGCTGGGGCCTTCCTCCCCCTTGACTAGTACTTCGCAGATTTTTTAAATTACGTGAAGCTGGCTCCATTTCAGCTCCCCCCAAATTCATATACACTTTTGGCGGGACTAAAGTATTTGTTCCTGAAACACGAGTGGGAGGTCCCCACTCTGGCAGACATTCTTTATTTCTTCTGCCTCAAGGCAAGCCCCGACTAGCAAGGACATGGTGACGAATTCTACTACCTTACGCGATTCCCTAACTCGGCCTTCGTCATTGAGCTTCCCAGTCATCCAAACGACTATAAAGACTTGTTCTTTATGTCGAATGGATTCCGAAATTGTGAACATCGCTACTTCAATCGACCTCGCAAGTCTTCCATCCTTGTGACTTCAGCTCATCAATTTTCATTTAAGATATACATATATATATTTATGTCTTAACTGAATTTTGTTTCTTATGCAGCCATATTTGTGAGGATGGGAAAGTTCGTGACTCTCAGGGGTCAATACGAGAAGTTGTTTGGGCTTCCCCCCAGTGAGAAGAACTACCGCCAGGTCATGAATGGCGTCACAATGCTGGCCTGGTAGCTGATTGGTGAAGGTCAAACACTGGCCTTGAGGAACCAGGCTACCCTCCCAGCGATCCCCAAGCTTCCATCCTCTCAAGAGGCCTTGCCAGCCATTGAGGATGAGGTGCCTCTAGTGCAAAAAAGGCTGGCTCCCGAGGCTGTCCGGGAACTCGACCTAGAGCGAGTTGCGTTAGGAGCAGCAGCCGGCCCCTCTAGCCAAGGTAACCCATACCCTTTTAGGGACTTAGATAGGGTTGTTGCCAATTTTAAGTTAGTTCATTTTAATCCAAATCAGCTCGTCCACCACCATCCTTATAACCGAGATCAAAATATAACCTTGCTCCAGTGTGTAGACCACCTAGTGGGACCCCATGACAGTAGTTATCCTAAGGGCATTGTCGTAGTAGATAGCACTTTAAACTTTACATCCGGCATTTTTGAGGAGTATGGGACCAACTGTAGGACCTGCCCTTCTCTGCTCCAGGGTGCATTTGCCCCTAGATTTAGACAGCATGTAGAGGAATCCAACCCCGAGGAAGGACCTGAACCTGAACCCCTTAGGATCCCAAAAGTATTAGTTGTAGACTCCCCCTCTCCTCCATTAGTTCCAAGGCTAGAGGTCGTGATAATAGACTCCTCCCCCATCCTGGAGGGTAGGATATTTGTTTTTTTTCTTTCTTTATATATATTTCTGACAACTTTATTTATGAAATAATTCCTTTTTGTTCTTTTCAGGCGAACAGATGGAACAACCCGGAGCTGTTGACCTCCAAACTGCTTTCCAAGCTAGGAAGGTCAGCTCGGGCCCCGTTGTGAAGAGGCCTAGGATTACAAAGAACACCCCCTATAGCGGGAAACACCTCAAAATCCCCTGCTAAGGGGAAAGACATGAGCTCATCTCGGGAACAAGTTCCGGTGACTTATGTTGCCGCTAAGGTTCCCCCTCCACCTCCTCCACCTCGATTCATCCTCCTCAAGCTCAAGTAATACATGATGAGCCTCCAACCCCCACCATCCCAGCCACCACCGTCTGAATACCAATAGATCCCCAGAATCTGGAGAAAATCCCTAAAGCCTTTCGGGGTATCATTTATGAGATTGCGATCCATATGGTGGGGCACGCGTATAAGGCCACCTCGAGGGATCTGAGGACCATCGAGGAGCGTAGCTCGGAGAATGTCATGGAATCATCTATGGGGATGAACCTCACTGTAAGTTGTCTTTCCTTGGTGAAAATTTCTTTCTATTGTGATCAAGGGTATATCTCTGACTTGTCTTGTTATTTTCAGTCCGTCCTGGCCCAGTATCGCAGCATAGCCCATGCTAGGACTACAAATGATGAGCTCCGAGCCGATCTGAACGCTGCCAACACCTCCTTGACTGCCATTTAAGAAGGCGAGAAGGCCACCAAAGCTACTGTGGCGACTGCTCAAAAGAATGAGCACGATGCCATGGCTGCTCTCACCTCGTCCCAAGACAGTGAGCAGGCTGCAAAGACTGTATTGTCTGTCCTCTAGGCTCAAACTGCACAACTTTAGGCCGAGGTTGATGAAGCCAAAGCAAAACTTCTCAAGGCTGAGGCTGCAGTCAAAGAAGAAAAGGCGACCTCATCGCCGGCCATGGAAGAGATGTTGTACCACTGCTGGGCCTTCAACCCGGATGGGAAATTCTCTTTCATGGGAGCTGAGTTGTGGGATTCGTACCTTGCAAGATTCAAGGGTCGACTCTTGTAAGAACTGTCAAAGACTAGTGAGGCTTCTGGAGCAGGTGAGGGAGATGGTGAGGAGGTCACCTCGGCGGGGCGAGCTGATGTAGGTCAATGATACCTCTTTTTTATTTGTTTGTAATTGTTTAACAATCCTTTTTTTATTAAAAAATTGCCTTCAGGTTCAGTTCAAGGTTTTTTCTCCCCGGGATAATTTGCTTGCTTTATTTCAATGTACATCTAACTTTTTGAACCATTTATCTTTCCTTTACTATCTCTCATGTTTAAATCCTCAGACTTATACATTCGAGATTTTAGGAATTGATTTTTAGATCGGGATAGAATTTATCGAGCTTGGTTATATCCAAGTTTTGTGTGTTGATTTGTATCATACCTGTTAAGAATCAGGCCTTGAACCCGATTATATCCGGGGTTTTTAATAATTTAAACATAGTTCGTGCTAGGTTTATTGATAACTCGAGCTTTAACAAGCCCTTGATATTAAACAATTTTCCCAACTTTCCAAGTTTTTGACCTAGTTACATCCAGGGTTGTAAATGATTTAAACTCAGTTCGTGCTAGGTTGTAACCAGGGATTTTAATGATTTAAACTTAGTTCGCAGCAGGTTTATTGAAAGCTCGAGCTTTTAAAGAGTCGTCGAATAATCAATTTTTCTAAACTTCTACATTTTTGACCTAGTTACGTCCAAGATTTTAAATGATTTTAAATTTAGTTCGCGCTAGGTTTATTGAAATTTTGAACTTTAAAAAGCCATTGAATAATCAATATTTCCAACCTTCTAAATTTGTTAATCTTATCGAGCAGGCTTAATTTTTCCAACCTTGGGTTATATGCCTCCCAATTAACCAGAATGTAGAAACTTTCTTGGTTACTTTTACAAACATTAGAACATGAACTAGCACAATCTTATCAAAGAAAAATTATTTAATAATCCATCTCTTATTTAATCAAATGGCTTTTATAAATAAGCCTTACATTGATGGTGGTACTATTGATAATATCTTTCAAATGTAGGGTGTTCCAAGTCCGTGGGACTACTTCCTTATTCAGTCGAGCTATCTTGAAAGTTCCTTCACACAAAACCTCAACGACTTGATATGGACCCTCCCAGTTTGGGCCTAAAACACCTTCCTTGGGATCCTTATTTGCTGAAATACCCTTCGAAGAACCAGATCACCCAATCCAAATCTATGCGTCTTAACTTTATAATTAAAATAGCAAGTGATTTTTTGTTGATAAGGTGCGAGCTATCTCGTTTTTCTTCAATCAGATCGAGGGAAGCGTTAAGTAGTCCATCATTCTGCTCTTGGTTGAATGTCCTTTGCCTGTGAGTGGCTACCATGGCTTCGAATGAAAGGACGGCCTCACTTCCAAAGGTTAAGGAAAAAGGAGTATGTCCCGTGGAGGTTCTGTGAGAAGTTCGGCAGGCCCACAGTACTTGTGAGAGTTGTTCGGGCCATAGTCCTTTGGCTTCGTCTAACCTCTTCTTCAGGCTTGCCTTTAAGGTTTTGTTCATAGTCTCGACCTACCCATTGGCTTGCGGATATGCTACTGAGGAGAAATTCTTAATAATGTCGTATATTTCACAGAAGTCAGTGAAGAGCTCACTATCGAACTGTATCCCATTGTCTGACACGATCTTTTTAGGAAGCTCAAATCGACATATAATACTCTTCACCACGAAGTCTATGACTCTCTTTGAAGTGATGGTTGCCATAGGTTCGGCTTCTACCCACTTCGTGAAATAGTCGATCGCCACCACCGCGTAACAAACTCCTCCCTTTCCCATAGGTAGGGACCCTATTATGTAGATTCCCCATACCGTAAATGGCCATGGGGATGAGATCATCGTTAGCTCAACTGGAGCAGCTCGAGAAACTATAGCGAAACGTTGGCACTTGTCGCACTTGTGAACATACGAGATTGAGTTTTTTGTTAGAGTGGGCCAAAAATAGCCCCGCCTCAGTATTTTCAGTGCTAGGTTTCGCCCCCAGCACGATATCCACAAAAGCCTTCGTGCACTTCTTGCAAAATGGCTTTAGCTTCCTCGGGCAGAACACATCGTAGGAGAGGCAATGAATGACCACGTCAGTACAATGTCCCATCCACTATCATATACCGCGGTTCTTGATAAAGTATTTTTCTTGCATCCTTTCTATCGTCAGGTAGCCTTCCTGTTGTGAGGTATTCCCTTATGGGAGTCATCCAGGTCGGTCCTGTGTTGATCATTTCGACTTCTATCATTTCTATTACACTCAGATTCTCCAAGAACTCCACTGGCACTACATTCAATGTCTCAGCTTCTTTTGTGGTGGCAAGTCGTGCCAAGGCATTAGCATTTGAATTTTTCTCGCGAGGTATCCGTTCAACAGAACTATACTAAAATTCAAACAGTTCTCCCTTCACCTTAGCTAGGTAGGCCTCCTTCTTGGTACCTCAAGCTTGATATTCTCCCAACACCTGATTAATCACGAGCTGGGAATCACTATAGCATTGGACGATCTTTGCCTTGAGCTCCCTTGCCACTCTCAGCCCAGCTAATAAGGCCTCATATTCAGCTTCGTTGTTGGACGCCTCAAATCTGAATGTCTGAGCTATATGAAATCGATGCCCTTCTGGGGAGATTAAGATGATCCAGCTCCCGATCTGTTCTCATTTGATGATCCATCCACGAATATTTTCCATAACTCCTACACTGGTTCCTTCAAGGGCTCCTCTTGAAATCTGGTGCATTCAGCCATAAAGTCAGCAAGGGCTTGACTTTTGATTGAGGTATGTGGCACGTACAATATCCCATTTTAAAAGACGTCCCGACGTTTCAGGTTTTGGCAACACTTGCCTTAAAGGTTGGTCGGTCATGACGTTGATTGAATGGGACTGGAAATATAGCCGGAGCTTCCTGGAAGCCAATATCAGACAGAATGCTAGCTTCTCTATCAGTGGGTATCGTGACTCAGCTCCGAGAAGTCTCTTGCTTATGTAATATATTGGTTTTTGAGCACAGTCTTCTTCTCTGACTAACACAGCACTGACTTCATTTTCTGTCACTGCCAAATAGAGGAACAGAGGTTCTCCAGACATAGGCTTAGATAACACTAGGGGCTCGGCCAAGTGCAATTTTAGGTCGAGTAATGCCTGTTCGCACTCCTCAGTCCACTCAAATTTTTTGTTTCCCTGAGCAAGTTGTAAAATGGTAGGCACTTGTCAGTAGATTTTAAAATAAAATGATTCAAAACTACCACCTTTCCAGTCAGGCTTTGAACTTCTTTGCGCGACCTGGGCAAGGGCATTTCTAACAATGACCTGATTTTCTCAGAATTTTCCTATATTCCCCTCGTGTTGACTATAAAACCCAAAAAATTTCCAGATGCTACTCCGTACGTGCACTTATGAGGATTCAGCTTCATGTCATACCTCCTTAAGATTCCAAAACATTCCTTTAGATCGGATAAATGGTTATCGACAGTCTTTGATTTAACAAGCATATCATCAACATACACTTCCATACTTCTCCCGATTTGATTAGCGAACATTTTGTTGACTAAGCGTTGATATGTAGCTCCGGCATTCTTCAGCCTGAAGGGCATGACTTTATAATAATATACGTTATTTGGGTCATGAAGCTAGTATGTTCCTGGTCCGCAGGATTCATCGCGATCTGGCTATATCCAGAATACGCATCCATGAAGGACATGAGCTCATGACCTGTCGTGGCATCTACCACCTGATCAATCCTTGGTAGTGGAAAGCAATCCTTGGGACAAGCTTTGTTGAGGTCAGAGAAATTGATGCAAGTCCTCTATTTCCCGTTTAGCTTTGGGACCAACACGGATTGGCGACCCAGATCAGGTATTTTTCTTCACGGATAAACCCACACTTTAGTAGTCGAGCTACTTCTTCCTCAAGAGCCTCAGCTCTGATTGTTCCCAAGCGTCTCCATTTTTGGGATTTTGCAAGCATGTTCCTGTCAAAATTTAAAGTGTGCATGATTACACTTGGGCTTATTCCCACCATATCTTCATGTGACCGGGCGAAAACGTCCAGATTCTCTTGTAAGAAATTTACCAGCTCATTCTTCCTTTTATCATTAAGATTCTTCCCAATCTTTACGACTCTTGAAGCATCATTGGGGTCAATGTTTACCTCCTAGATCTCCTCTATAGCTTGGAGTTCTGACCTGTCTTCGCCTATCCGTGGGTCAATGTCATCGCGTTGGGCGTTGTTACAGTCCTCTTTTTGCTGAGGTTCTTCCGTCCCGCAAGTAACTTCTACTTCCTAGGACTCCTCGCCTCCGTGATTTATGACCATAGCTTGCTGCCCGGGTTATGATTTTCCCTTCATAGAAATGATATAGCATTCTCTGGCAGCGAGCTGATCACCTCTGACGGTGCATATTCCCACAGCTGAGGGGAATTTTATTGCTAGGTGGCAGATAGAGGTTATGGTTTCAAATGCCATCAACACAGGTTGGCCCAAAATTGCATTGTATGCAGCTGGACAGTCGATTACCATGAACTCAAGTAACTTGGAGAAAGTTCGTGAGCCTTCTCCCAATGTTACCACTAATTCGATCGTCCTGATGGCTGCTGGCCCTTCACTACAAAACCCATACAGAGTCATTGAGGTCGCCTTCAATTCTTTTACAGACAACCCCATTTTTTCCAAGGTGGACCTAAAAAGTAAATTCATAGAACTCCTATTATCTACTAGTGTTCTCTGGACCCTCCAGTTAGCGAGCTGAACAGTTATGACCAAGGGATTGTTATGTGGGAATTGTATGTGGCTAGCATCCTCTTGCTTTTCCAATCGTTGGTGTTTTGATAATCGATGTTCCGGAATGAACTCCACTCCGTTATGGGATTTCAATTCGTTAATGTACCTCTTCTGGGCCCCTCTGCTCATGCCTGCCAGATGAGGTCTTCCCGAATTGGTGGCTATATCTCTCCCTATTATCGGAGGAGGGTCGTCCTGATTTGCTTGAGCTCCGGTTTGAGTTATTGTTGCTTCGGGGACCGGATTGTTTGGTCCAGTGGGCTGATTAAGGACAATCTGATTTCGGGGATACTGGGCCAAAGGTCATGCTCTAATGAGAGTTTCGATCTCATCCTTCAGCTATTGACAGTCATCAGTGTTATGAAGGATATCATTATGGAATTGGCAGAACTTCGAAGAATCTCTCTTTGCCCTCTGGTTCTTCAACGATCCTGGCTTCTTCCACCAAAGGCGAGCAGAATTTGCCAAGAAAATGTGCTCCCTAGTGTCTGTTAGATTGGTATAAGTAGCGTAAACAGGCTTGAATTTCTCCCCATACTTATTTTTCTTTGTCCCACTCTGATCGCCCTCGCCATTTCCCTTCCTCTTATTATTTCCCCCTTGGTTATTCTGGGTAACGGTTTGAGCCGTAGCTGGAACATCCGTTACTGCTCCAACGGGCTAGACAGAAGTATGGCTGGTTCCTACGATAGAAACTCGCGCCTCCTCTAGGTTAATCCACTTTTGAGCTCAAGCCAAGATTTCGTCCACACTCTTAACTCATTTCCTTTGGAGTTCTTGCCACAGGTCGCCCCCTACGAGGATTCCTGTCCTTAGTGCCTTGAGCTTGAAGCTGTCATCAGCATCCCTAGCTCGTGCAGCAACATTGGCAAACTGACTTAGATATGCTTTCAATGTTTCATCAGGTTGCTGGTTTACATTGGCCAATAAATCAGCCTCAACTCGAGTTGCTTGTGAAGCTTGGAATGCTTTTTTGAACTCGGAGGAAAACTTATTCCACGAGCTTATGGAATGTCTCTTGTACTACTTAAACCACTACCTGGCTGGCCCGACCAGAGTTACAGGGAATAAAATACACCTTAGATCAAGCCCGACATTGTGGGCCATCATCATGGTGTTAAACATTCTGAGGTGATTTGACGAATCTCCATCTCCATCAAACTTTGACAAGTGTGGCATTCTGAAGCCTACCGGATATGTGGCCACCACAATATTTGGACCGAAAGGTTGGAGCTCATCCCTTGAGTCGCAATTGTCTTTATCTTTTCAAGATAAAAGCCTCTTTATTTTTTCTTCCATCGGTGCAAGCCTCTCGAGGGCTTGGTCTCTGGTCCCTAGGTTACTTGGGGGTTGTTCAATAGCTCTCATCCTATTGTATGCGTTTGATGGGTTATTGTCCCTCCAAGCTTAAGCTTGGTTTGGTGGGGCATTCCCATTATCACGTACTATGGACGGATCTCCCTCTTGTCGAGTATAACTAACATTTTAATTCCGAGCTAGATTCCTTCTCTGCGAATTCAGGCGATCACACAAATCGGGTTGCGACTCGTACCAAGGGATTTGCACTGAACGCAACTAATTTCTTAGCTCACCCTCGAACCTACCACTACGATGAATTTTGGTCCAGTAACTCCCATTTGCGAAGCTTACAGCCACGGTTGGGGCCGAGGATTTGGGTTTTCAACACGTGTCTGTGGGACATAAGTATTGGCAGATGGGGGAGGATTTCTCCTACTGTCTCCATAGGCTAGAATGTCCCATGTAGGACGAGGTGGCATCGGATATCTTTTAGGTGACGGGGGATGCCTTATTGGTGAGGCAATTTGGGTCCCATCAGGGCGAACTAGATTAGCCTGCCTATGTTCTACTCCACTGTCTCTAGTTCTCTGTGCCTGACGATCCGATTGCGACGTAGGAGGGTTTGCTGGAACATTTTGTCTCTGTGAACATGTCCCAGCCCCTCCTCGTGGATTTCCATGGGCATTCCTAGGTGCCTGTGAAGGAGGCACTGAACTTGGGGTTGCAGTTCTAACTGATCGACTAACATGTTGATGACCCCTATCGGGGCCACTGGGTTGAGCATTCTAGCGATCTCACCCTGTAGGCAAAGAACTTGGGGTGGCAGCTCTAACTGACCGGCTTGGCTTGGATCAGTTATTCCTATGGGACTTGTGAGACCCACTTTGCCTCTTTCTGACATTAACGTCGGTTGCAAAAGGGGGTAACCGAGCCAAAACCTCCTCAATTTGCCTGTTTTCCTTAGCGAGATGGCTTCTTAACTGCATATTTTCCATATCAACGGCAGTTAAGTAGTCTGGGTTTGGATTTGGTGGTAATGATGCCGAACTCCCAGTGTCACTGTGACCCGCCGGTTGCTTTCCTGGACGTTGCTAGACTTCAGGGCCATGCTTGTTTGAAACACTGGTACGATGGGCCTTCTGCCCACCCGCTGTTCTATCTCATTATCGTGCATTGATCAGGTGAGCACCATGATGAGATTTGACTAGGATTTTGATAAAGCACTAATTTTTCTCTCAATGAAAGCACCAAATTGTTGACGCGGTTTTTCGCCAACAATGTATTAAGAAATACTAAGGTAGATTAGTGCTTAATAAACCGTAATGAAAAATAAATGATTTCACCCAAGAACACAGAAATTTTACGTGGTTCAGTGGTTAAAATCCACCTGGTCCACGAGTTTATATTATTGTTGTTTCTCTCTCTATTTTGGCATAGTTTCGGTATTACAGAATAATGGTCATCTTTCCTGTCCAATATTCCCAGTATTTATAAGGGAATTTCATGGATAGGTTTGGGTAACTGCGTGAGTCAATCACGCATTTACATAATTATTACATTTAATACAAATAATTCTCATTTATATTGGGATATCATCTGATCACAAAGTAAATGTACTCCTAATATATGGGATATTAAATATGACAACTTGGTCATAAATACATGTATAAAGAGATCCCGAGTCTTTGGGGATCCACGGATATGCAATATACTAGAACTACCATGAGGTGGATATCCCATCCAAGCTCGTGCTTCAATAGCTATTTTAATATTATGAGCTCGCGCTTCACAACCTTCGTGTCCGTAGCTCGGGTTAAACCCAGGACACCTAACACCACGCGTGACCACATGAAACTGGAGTTGCCCACGTGGGTAATAAGCAAATATCATTCCCTTGGTTATTTCTTCGTATATTTATTTTCCAGTTGTACCCGAGCTGAGTGAATGAACTCAGGCTAAAATTAGGGTACAACAGAAATATAGTTAGTTCATGTTACACACAACCAACTAAACTTTATGTTTGTGGCAGAGTAGTTACTAACTAACACTCCCGCTACAATAAAGTTTTACATAATTTGTGATATTCTTTGGTTTTATCATTGTTAACTATTAGTAATTCGCTTACTTGACTTATAGTCATTTTTTTCTAGTACAAGTTAACTAGAAAAATAGTGATTATAATAATCATGCTTCATTAAGTAGCATTTAAGAGATATAAACACTTTGGTAATCTTTTATGATTATTAAATTATTTCACTAATTGACTTAATGGAAAACTTTCAATTTATTCACATAACTAATTGTGAATCCCAACTTTTAAGTCTTTGATTATGTACAATCAAACATGTACAGAGTCTAACAAGTGTCAAAATTATAGAAATAATAAAGACGATAATGATCACTCATTATTTATTTAGTCTTATCTGATATGATTATATTTTATTTCCAAAATACTAATGCTGCCTAGCATTCTATTTCTATGTGAGTTGGGTTTGAATTCCAAGTTCACATGCAAATTACTTGAATTCCAAATTCGAGTTTAGACTTCCTTTTGATCATATCAAACAAGTCTTTAAGTGACTTTACTTTGAATGTTGCATGAAAATTTCTAAAAAAATTCTTTGCATTCAACAAAAGTAAGCATATCTTAAATAAATGTCAATCAATATTAACTTACTATTAATTATCTCTTTTAGCTTTGAAAATTAAAAGGTTCAACATACATCTCTATGTATTAGCTAAACGATTATGTGAATTTTGAGCCTTTACTAGAGAAAGGTCTTTTGGTTAATTTTAATTAATAGACTATATAACAAGGAGAGAACCAATGAATAGTTCCAATAAAATACTGTCTTTTATTTGTTTTATTTGTCTAATTAATTACAAATCAATCTCAAAAATAATTCACGTATATGTTTCTCTTAATTGTTGTTGGAATAATATGTCTTATTTATTAAATCTATGATTTGCACAATAATGAATAATTCATAATCATCATTTATAGTCATTAATGAAATAGGTAGAATAAATAAATCTCAAAAATAACAACTGAATTTATTGTTTAAAAGAAATATTAAACTTGTTCACTCATCAAATAAAGGAATCTAAAATATAGTTTCTAGAAAGAATTCTAGAACTAAAAGAAAGAACTTATTAGTTTCTTTCATAATGAAAATAAACTATTTCAAATGACTAAAGAATTTAAATTATTTTAAAGTAAACAAAATAAATTTCTAAACTAATATTTTTTTATTCAATCGTCTTCATCATTTCTTCTTCGCTTTGGTTTCAATGCAATTACTCTTTTTCTCAAAAGATTTATGCATCCCTGAAACCAAGAACAATTGAAAATTAATATTAATGGCTTAATTTTGAATCAACCATTCAAAATATTATGGTCAAGATGCACTAGTCGTGCTTGAAAGCCTAGATACACCTTCGGAGTATAACCCATTTTTTCAATTAATGACTTAACTCAAGAGTGTGTCTTAGGGTCAGTCAAACTTGAAATACATCATTAATTATATTCTTATAAGAAAAGTTAACCTTGAGATAAAATAAACACATTCGGAAGCCTTTCCTTAGGGAGGCCACAAATGGAGGCGACATGAGGCCCTTCCTATGCCTCTCGATGTTCAACCAATAATGGAGACCATAGGACTTATTGTCATAACTCTCTCTCCCACTCACTATTTTGGAAAAGTGTGTTTCTCACAAAATCAACATTTTTTAATTTAGTTGTAAAAATAAATATAATTTAGGTGTAACTAATTAAGACTAAATTTGTTATATGAGTTATCATATATAAACATATAATAAAATATAGGATGTTCATAATAGCATGTTTCTACATGAATGTAATGCATGCTAATTGCATATTGTGTGGGTATATGAATGGCATGTTATAATGCATGACAAAATATTAAACACTTTAATCATATTCAAACATTTATAATAAGTAAATAAAAGTGGGTTGGTAACTTTTGGGTATTTCTAGAAAAAATTACAACACTTGCAAAATATACATGAAAATGTAACCTAGACTAGCTAAGGCCTCATGAAAAATGCCTTGATATCGAGCCTTGAGATGTAGTCTTATTGAGCCAATGCCACTCTTTTCCATATCTATTTTTAATTATACAAATTTTTAATTATTTTAAACAACCTTTTAAATTAATTAAACTTTGGTTTTAACACCCAAACAGTTTCTAAGGCCCAATTTGAATTTGGATTATTTAATTCAAAAATAAAATTAAAAATAATTTTAATTATGGAAGAGAATAATTAAAACATTTTTTATTAAGGAAAATAATCAAAACTATTTCAATTATAGCAATTTCCAAATTAAAACCATTTTAATTCAATTTCAAAATTTTAATTAAATACATAATGAAAACATTTTTGGTAACAACACATTAATGTTTGCACGACACAAACCCTAGGTGTGTCATCAAGAGGGGCGGCGGCAAGGGGTCCAGCGGCATAGGCGACGATGGGCGGCGATGCGGCAACGACGGGCGACCCTGGGCCGAGCCGTACAGTCACACTGTACGAATCTGTACGGTCTACGGACGTGGCATTACAGTTCGTACAGTTGTACGGACGGGGGCACCTTGGGTGCATGCCACGGCGGTCAGCGGTGGTGGTGTCGTCATCTTGATTTTCATGCCAAACTGTGTTGAATCCAATTACAACAATTTTATAATTTACATTTCGAAAAATAAAAAAAATTCAAAATTCCTATGCCCCAAAAATGGCTTACATTTTTCACCTAGAAATTTTAAGAACAATTCCTAAACCCAAAAGCACCATAATAAACAACCCTTAAGAATAAATCATCATCAATATAAGCATTCATCCATTCAAATATATATCACATATAATATGATAATGCACATAATCCCACACAGCAATTAATAATATGCAGAGATTAATGACCTGCTCTTGATACCAATTTTTGGAAAAACAATCAGAGTGCGCAGCGAAATGGCATGGTGGGCCCAGTTCTTAGACAACAACAAAATTTTCATCTCTCATATAAACAGTTTATATGTTTAAGAATACATACAGTAACCATCAATATGCAATATCATTAATCATGCAACACATATATATACGCATATTTATATATTATAAGCACGTGTATACAAATATTCAAGGACAAAAATATTTACCTCTTGAAGCCTATCAAGAGTCCTTGAGTCTTTTTGTATAAATAACGATATTCCTATCCAAAGCTTTGAGTACTCAGACCACGATCTTCCATAGTGTTCTCTACACCTCAAAATGTGGATGGGCACATAGAGAACAAGGGTTTGTAATTTAGAAATCAGAAGTTTATCTCAACACATGAGTACTTGGATTATGGCTTGAGAAATGTTGAAATAATAAGAGAAGAATTTGAGAATTTCTCGTGTGACAATTTTATGAAAAACTCCTCTGAATCACTACTTCTTTTTCTCTTATTATCACATAATATATATATTATATTACATTATTATTCATAATAATAATAATAATATAATACTACAATCATAATGATGGTAGGAATTGATTTAGGTAATATCTAACTTACCAAATTTGAAAAAATCTAATTTTAAATTATTAATTAATTAAATAAATAAAATAAAAACAATACTGTTAAATTATCAATATCATATACATGCATGCCACAGTCCTTGGACTGTGCCAAGCATGTAGCAGTGTTCCCTTTCACGGAATACTGCATTTTTCCTATTTGTTATTATTTAATTAATTAATTAAATAAATCGTTCCCACAAAATATGTTATTTTCTTTTTAAGGAAAAGATCACAACCATAATTCAAATTTAAATATTAAATTCAAAATTCAAATTAATGATCATCATTATCATCATATTTTAAAAATCAATAAATCAAAACTATTTTGACTTACTATTTTTATTTTCTCCCACTCAAATAAAATAATTAATTTTAAAATTTTATTTATTTATTTTATATATATATTTCAAAATTATATATCTAAATAAATAAATATATTTTCCAAAATTTAATAATTAATTCCAAATTCATTATTCAACCTCAATTATCATATAATTGTATATTGACCCAAAGAATAAAATTCTTCTAAAATTTCCTAATTACAGTTTTACCCTTGTATCAACTCTTACATTGATATGGTGTTCATAGAGTCACCTTGGGGACCTATGGACCTATAATGTCAAGCTCTAATAAATATTAGATTATTAATCAAAGCTCTTTGATTAAATAATCATATTTATTAATCTCATGATTACTCCACTATAAATATGAGATTGAAATTTTGATAATTATAGACATATATTTACAGAGTGCTTTATTAAATAATAAAGTGTCAATTGATATAATCATTACATACAACGTTAATCCTCCATTAATGGTTCATAACTAAAAGGGAATAAAATTACGGTTTTACCCTATTAACTATATCTAGTTCCTAGTGTACCATTGACTTTACTAGTGAAGGTTGTGTCACAACAAGTTTGCAAAGTGAGTGCTCATAAAATTTTCAATTCCAAAAGTCAACCCAATAGGGAGCCATTATTCAATCAATAAGAAGGTATAGATTCCATATCTGTTAAATTATGTCTCCAGCCATATATATCATTGAGTCCCAAAAAAAAAATTCTTGGCCTGATCATTCTGACAAACCTTAACATGTGAATCAAAGAATCAAATGACATATATAGGAGTTCATAGTAACCTCAGGATTAAGATCATCGTTTGATGTGTTTGATTAATACTACGAAACAGTATTTAAACAAGTATTAAAAAATCACATCTGGTCCAATTCTATATATCATTACTTATAAAGAACCTTCAATAAAGTGTCCTACTACATTAGTGACCTGGATCTAGGTCAGTTGCATTCATAATGCTAGTGAACCGTACTAGCAGTAATTAATCTAAAAATTCCATAACTTTATTTTACTGCGAACTATTTTAAGTTCATTATCTCAATCTCAATCCTCTCATACCAATATGAGATTAATACCACATAGATGAATTTTGGAATTTTCTGATATTTACTTAATATTATAAACATAATATCGAACATAGTCTATATATATATTAATTCAATTCTATTATTTGTTTCATTTAAAATATTTGTCAACTACAATCGCCTTAAGGGCACTATTCCCAACACAATCGCCGCTTCAATTCCTCAAAACTATTCTCACATCTTTCTGACCACACAAACTTCAGATTCTTCTACATCAACTCAGTCAATGGTGTGGCAATGTTTGAGAATTGTTCCACAAATCTCCTATAATACCCTATAAACCCAAGGAAACTCCTAACCTCCGAGGCATTCCTTGGCCTAGGCCGATCTCTAACTGCTTCTATCATGGTCGGATCTACCTTAATCTTGTCTCCACTAACAATGTGACCAAGGAATGTCACCTGCAGTAGCCAAACCTACACTTCTTAAACTTAGAATATAACTGATGCTCCCTAATCTATTCAATACTAATTGGAGATTCTGCTCATGCTTTGCCTCTGAACGGGAGTAAACCAAGATGTCGTCAATGAAGACAATCACGAATTGATCTAAATAATCCTTGAACACCATGTTCATTAGATCCATAAATGCTGCTGGGGCATTTGTCAATCCAAATGACATGACCAGGAACTCGTAATGCCCATACCTCGTGCGAAAAACCATCTTCAAGATATCCTCATCCTTGATCCTTAGCTGATGATAACCAGATTGAAGATCAATCTTCGACAATACTATATTACCCTGCAACTGATCAAACAGGTCGTCTATCCTTGAAAATGGGTACTTGTTCTTGATAGTTAACTTGTTCAACTCCCTGTAGTCTATACACATACTCAAGGTCCCATCCCTCTTTTTCACAAATAGAACTGGAGCACCCCATGGTGAGAAGCTAGGTCTAATAACTCATGTAATTGTACCTTCAACTCCTTCAGTTTTGCCGAAGCCATTATGTATGGTGCCCTAGACAGTGGTTCTATACCTAGTGCTAATCCAATGACGAACTCGATCTCCCGGTGTGGCAGCAGTCCCAGTAAGTCCTCAGGGAACACATCCAAGAACTCACATACCAGTCTGGTCTCCCCTATACCCATTGGCATGACCCTAGTGGTATCCACCACATTGGCTAGAAAACCTATGCCACCCCCTTGTAATAGGTCTCTAGCCCTCAATGTTGATATCATGGGAATGCAAGGTCCATGCACAGTACCAACAAAGACGAAGGGATCCTCACCCTCAGGCTCAAAAGTCACCATCTTCTTCTTGCAGTCTATAGTCACCCCACATCTGACTAACCAATCCATCCCCAACATCATGTCAAAGTTATCCATACCCAACTTAATCAAATCTATTGATAGTTCCCTGTTATCCACCATCACTGGCAATAACCTAACCCATCTCCTAGAAACTACCAGTTCCCTTATAGGCAATATAGTCCCAAACCCCATAGTATAGTAATCACAAGGCCTACACAATCTATCAATCACTTTGCTAGAAACAAATGAATGTGTAGCACCAGAGTCAATCAATACAGTATATGAAGTTCCAATGCTAGAAAGTTGACCTGTCATCACTGAGGGACTAGCCTCGGCCTATGCCTGAGTCAAGGCGAACACTCGAGATGGAGTCAAGTTATCTGCCTTCCTTGGTTCCTCTTTCTTCAAAGTCTGGCGCTCTTTCTTGAGATGCCCAATCACCCTGCACAAGTAACATGATTTCGCTCAACACTCGCCCAGATGGCGCTTCCTACATCTAGCGCATTCTGAGTAACTCCTCCAAGCCTCACTGCCACCTTGGATACCTCGGCCTCTCATATTAGGACCAGCAGTGGTCGAGGTGTCAGGGGTCTTCCTCTTCTGATTATTAGGGCCTCTGCCCCAACTAGATCCCAAAAATGGAGGCACTACCCTCTGAATATCTTGTCTTCTAGCGCTCTCCCTCCATATCTTGTTCTATGCCTCCTCAGGTTTGAGGTCCTTCTCAACCACCAGTGCATAAGTAGTCTCCTAGGCTATGATAGCATTCTGGCCCCGAACAAACCTGTCTTGCTAGCTGCGTCTATAGGCACTAGATTAGGTGCAAACTTCACCAGCCTATCAAATTTCAGGGCATACTCAGTAACTGTCATGTTGCCCTATATCAAACTAGTGAACTCTTTCACCTTCGTCGCCCTAACGGCATTACTGTACTACTTCTGGTTGAACAATTCTCTGAACTCATTCTAGCCTATAGTAGAAACATCTCGAGTTTGGGATTCCACCTCCCGCCAGCATCATCTCGGAACATAAAGGTGGCACAAGTCACTCTGTCATTACCTACGATACTCATAAAGTCCAGGATGGACGTAGTCAGCTCATCCACTATTCACCCATAAGTGGATCTGTCCCTCCCTCAAAAATTCGAGGGTGTTGCTTCCTGAATCTCTCATACAGCAGCTCCCACTTATTCCCAATCTCAGGCTGATGTACTACTAGTGCCATAACAGGTGGCAAGTCTAGTGCAGTGTTCTCTAGCAGAACTTTCTGTCTGAGAAGAAGAATCTCTTCCTCGTGCCTCTGAAGTCTAGCTTGCATGTCAGCAAGCATCTGCTGCCAATTCTCAGGGACTGGTGGAGTGTTATGACCCTGATTATCATCTCTAGCCTTGTAATGACCCAACTACTCTAGACTTTGGACCATTAACGACAACTATACATAGACACTAATCTTAATAAAACTTACAAATGAAATAAATATTACTTCATTAAAAACTTGTAAAAACAAATTGTTAAACTACATAAAACTTAAAGTAGGATATGGGATCCCATTTTTTTAAAAGAAAAACATAACATAATTGTAAATAAAATTGATTACATAATAAAGTGCGAAAAATACATATAAAACAATAATTAAAGAAACTCCATCCTCGAATCGAACTCTCGGTCTTTCGATTCCATTTTGCCTCAATACACATCCCCAAGCTTCCAAGAACCTTTCCCGCCACTAAAGCTATTTTCCTGCACATAAAAACATAAAGGAGTGAGCCTAATGCCCAGCAAGGAAAATCTAGCACATAAATCATATACATAATATTCATAATGTAACATAAAACATATCATAAACATATGCCACATATACTATAATTGTCATTATTACTTGGGGTCCTATAAACTAAACAAGTCATATGCCCATTAGATTTGTGGGGCTTGCTAGCTAAGCAAGTCATATGCCCATAAATTTATTGGGGCTTGTTAGTTGTATAGGTCATATGCCCAAGTCTACAAACATACACAAATCATAAGTTAACATAACACTTAAATCATAAGATAACACATAACATAACATATAAAATCCTATCCTATTTTCCTTACCAAAAGTACCGGAATATGAGAACAGATTTGGGACTTTGGAACACTCCTATAAACCATAAATGAAAGGGTGAGTATACTAAAGAAAAAGGGATGAAAGTGATGAAAGAACTATACCATCAAAATATACTTACCAAGAATCTTATGTTCAAGATTTTAGATTTCCTATCCAAGAATAAAGAATAAAGAATAAAGTTAGGGTGCTGAGTAGAAAACTGTAAGAACTTAAAGAAAACGATACCAAAATGAACTAGAGTTTGGAATACCTTGAATGCTTCTATGACCAATCTAAACCTTCAACTGAAATGAGCTATAAACCTTACTTCCCAAGTGTTTGGTAAGCTTATAATCCCCAACCCAAGTGTTTACACTCTCAAAATAACCTAGCAGCTTGCAGCCTCTGAACTTAGCTTGATGAATGAATAAATGGCTGGGTACTAGGTCCTATTTATAGAGTTCAAGAATGAAAAGATCTTCATTTAACTTGAATAAAATAATGTCTTTTAAGTGAAAAATATTTGAATTATCGTTCAGCAGAGGCTGAAGACTCGGTCAGAAAGATGCTGGACTTATCAAGAGGTTAAAGATTAAAATGAGAACGTTTTCAAAAAATTTCAAAATTATACTAAGGGAGCCGATATATCACCCCTTGTAGGCAATATATCGCCTGGGCCAGCATGCCCGAGGCTCGTCGAGGTGCTTGTGCGAAGTTACGTGTTTTTCGTATCCCCGTACTGCGATATATCGCCCCCTATAGCTGCGATATATCGGCATATGCTGAATATTTAAACACGAAATTGCACATTTTAAGCTTAATTTGAATTGAGTGAACAACCTTGAATAAGTCCTCTAACGTTTTCAAAGCTGCTGACAGACCCTAGGATATTCAAATATTACTCTTAATAAACTTATTCCTCAAAAATACTTAATTATCATTAAACATTCACATGACAAGTGTTACTTTCTTATTGGGTCTATCTAAACCTTATAATATAATAAATATTACCATCAATATCAGTCATATTAATCAAACCTTAGGTTAAAATTAATATTCTTAAACTATAGGTTAAACTTAGAAAATCTACAAGTGTTACTACGAGTGTCCAATTAAATCCCGGTCTGAACAAAAATCCACAGTTATAAAAATACTACTACTATTACTATTATACTACTATCTAACTAGCTAAGTAAAGTTCTTGGTCTCTACAATTCTCCCCTGCTAAAAAGAATTTCGTCCTCGAAATTTACTTACCAAATAACTCCGGATACCGGCCTTGCATGTCCTCCTCCAACTCCCACGTTGCCTCTCGTTCAGAACTATTACTCCATAGGACTTTGACTATAGGAATGCTCTTGGACCGTAACTGCTTCACCCCCTATCCAGGATGCTAACTGGTCGTTCCTCGTAACTCAAGTCTTTCTGGAGTGCTATCGTATCGTACTTGAGGACATGAGATGGGTCTGACACATATTTGTGTAGCATCGAGATGTGGAACACGTTGTGACTATCTGCTAGTGCTGGCAGTAGGGCTAGTCTATACGCAACTGCTCCCACTTTGTCCAATATCTCAAAAGGACCTATAAATAGGGGACTAAGCTTGCCTTTCTTCCCAAACCACTTTACACCTTTCATAGGAGATATCTTTAAGAAGACTTGATCTCCGACTTTGAATTCCACATCGCGTCGCTTGGCATCCGCATAGCTTTTCTGACGGCTTTGAGCAGCAAGCATACACTCTCTAATAAGCGCTACTGCTTCTTGAGCTTGTCTAACAGCTTCGGGACCTAGAAGCTGCCTTTCTCCTACCTCGTCCCAATGCAACGGTGATCGAAACCTCCTTCCATATAGCAACTCATAAGGTGCCATCCCGATCGTTGACTAGTAGCTATTGTTGTAAGAGAACTCTATTAGCGGCAAGTACTTATTCCATGATCCTCCGAAATCAAGTACACATGCGCGTATCATATCTTCTAAAATCTGAATCGTACGCTCGGACTGCCCGTTTGTCTGAGGATGAAAAGTTGTACTAAGTCTTAACTTAGTACCAATAGCTTGCTGTAATCTTCCCCAAAATCTCGATGTAAACACCGATCCTCTATCTGACACTATTGTCTTGGGGATTCCATGCAACCGTACTATCTCTTGGATGTAGATGTCTGCATATTGGTCTGCCGTGTATGAAGTCTTAACCGGCAGGAAATGAGCCGACTTGGTTAGTCTATCTATTACTATCCAAGCGGAATCATGTTGCTTATTCGTCCTTGGCAAACCTGTCACGAAGTCCATAGCTATATCGTCCCACTTCCATTCTGGTACGCTAAGCGGTTGTAATAAGCCTGCAGGCCACTGATGCTCTGCTTTCACTTGCTGGCATATAAGACACTTAGACACAAACTCTTATATGTCTTTCTTCATCCCTGGCCACCAATAGATTGCCTTGATGTCATGAGTCATCCTGGTAGACCCTGGATGAACTAAGTATGGGATACTTTGCGCTTCTACTAGAATTGCCTTCTTAATCCTTTGATCATTAGGCACGCATACCCGATCCTTATATCTCAATAAAGCTTGACTAGATATTGAGAAATCTATAGTCTTGCCTTCTCTGACTGCACCCATATGTGCTGTTAGGGTGTCATCATGTCTCTGACCAATCCGTATATCTTCTAGCAGATTCGACTGGATAGACAAGTTAGCTAGCTTGCCTACAACTACTTCTATTCAGGCACTGATCAGCTCCTGCTGTAGCAGCTTTTCTATTGCGACTAAAGCTGCTAGATTTCCATAACTTTTCCTACTTAGTGCATCGGCAACTACATTTTCCTTCCCAGGGTGGTATAGGATTTCGCAGTCGTAATCCTTCACTAATTCTAACCACCTGCGCTGCCTCATGTTGAGCTCCTTCTGAGTAAAGAAGTATTTTAAACTCTTGTGGTCCGTATAAATCTCGCACCGTTCTTCGTAAAGATAATGGCGCCAGATTTTTAATGCAAAGACCACCGCTGCCAACTCCATATCATGAGTTGGATAGCACTGCTTGTACTCCTTCAACTGTCGTGAGGCGTAGGCTATCACCTTGTCATTTTACATCAGCACGCAACCCAATCCTTGCTTTGATGCATCGCAGTATACTACAAACTTATTGTTGGGTGTCAGTACACAGAGTACTGGTGCTGAGCAAAGTTTATCCTTAAGTAACTGGAAGCTTTCTTCACACTTATCATTCCAGTTAAATCTTTGTTGTTTCTGGGTCAGGTTGGTGAGCAGAGTGGCTATCTTTGAAAAGCCCTCTACGAACCTCCTATAATAACCTGCTAACCCTAGAAAGCTTCTTACTTCAGATGTGTTTTTTGGTCTGGGCCAATCCTTCACGGCCTCTACCATTGATGGGTCTACTGCAACTCCGTCTTTTGATATAATGTGCCCGAGGAACGTCACTTGCGAAAGCCAAAATTCACATTTCTTGAACTTGGCGTAGAGTTGATTCTCCTTCAGTCGTGACAAAATCAACCTCAAATGTTCCTCGTGCTCAACTTCATCCTTAGAGTATACTAACATGTCGTCGATGAACACTATGATGAATTTATCTAAGTATTCCTTGAAGACCCTATTCATTAAGTCCATAAATGCGACTGGTGCATTAGTAAGACCAAAGGACATAACCAAGAACTCGTAATGTCCATAACGAGTTCTAAAGGCTGTCTTAGGAATATCTTCCCCCTTTACCTTGAGTTGATGATACCCGGACCGTAAATCGATCTTTGAAAATACAGTCGCTCCTCGGAGTTGATCAAACAAGTCGTTAATCCGGGGTAGCGGGTACTTGTTCTTAATCGTTACTTTATTCAGCTCGCGGTAGTCAATGCACATCCGCATACTTCCGTCCTTCTTCTTCACGAATAGCACCGGAGCTCCCCATGGTGAATGACTCGGCCTAATAAAACCCAAGTCTAGGAGTTCTTGCAGTTGCATCTTTAACTTCTTGAGTTCCGTAAGTTCCATCCGATACGGTGCTTTAGAGATAGGCTCGGTGCCCAATACTAATTCTATCATGAAGTCAATTTCTCGAGTTGGGGGCAATCCTGGCAAGTCATCGGGAAATACCTCTGGGAATTCTTTTACAATACGGACGTCTCCAACCTTAAGTGGTGTCTCCTTTTCCACATTTGTGATGCTGGCTAAGAACTCTTAACATCCTTTCTCCATCATTCTTTGAGCTTTGAGAGATGATACTAACGGAGTGCGTAATCCTGAAGCTTGTCCCATGAAGCATAGTTTCTGGTCGTCATGAGTCTAAAACATCACCTTCTTGCATTTACAGTCGATGGTTACGCCATGCCGTGCTAGCCAATCCATGCCTACTATTACGTCAAAGTCCTTGATCACCAATTCTATCAGGTCTCCTTCTAGTTCTGCGTCCTTAATCTTGATCAGTACACCTCGTACTATCCGTGATGATAGAACTACTTTGCCCGAAGGCAACTCGGTTACAAACCTAGTTCTAAATTTTTCACAAGGTTTGTCTAGTATTTCTATCATTCCTAACGAGATATACGAATGAGTGGCTCCCGAATCAAATAATATAGAGCATATGTTATTGAGGATAGAAACTTGACCTGTGACCACCTTATTGCTAGCATCAGCCTCTCCTTGGGTTAAGGTAAAAACCCTAGCAGGAACCATCTTGTCGTCTTTCTTCCATTCTGGCTTGCGCTGAGGACAATCTCTTTTCCGGTGTCCTTCCTGACCACAGTTAAAACATTCCTTGGTGTTTGCACGACATTCTCCCGGATGTTTCTTCTGACACTTAGCACATGGCGGGTATTCCACATAACCCGGCCTATTTCCCCCATTATTTGTTCGTGCCCTCTTATCGCTGTCAGATTGCTTATTATCAGGATGCCTTCTCTTCTGACCGTTACCATTGTTGTTGCCAAACTGATTGTTGCTATTATAGTTGTTGTTCTGACTGGTTTGAGGTTGACTCTGCTGTCTAGGTTCAGGCTTACTGGCTTCCTCTTTACTTACATTAGCCTGCAACCTCTCTACTTCTATTGCCGTCTCAAGAACGTCGGCATACGTAGTATTTCCTGGGTTTGCTAGCTTAACCCCCATCTCGATCTTCGGTCGAAGTCCTCTAACAAACTTATTCACCCTCAGAAAATCAGCTGGAACCATCTCAGATGCGAATTTAGCTAAGCGGTCGAACTGACGAGCATACTCTGCCACTAATAAACTACCTTGCTTCAAGTTGGCAAACTCCTCAACTCTTGAAGCGAGTACAGCCGAATTGTATTACTTCTAGTGGAACAGCTCCACAAATCGAGTCCATGTCATGGTGGCAACATCATGCGATTTCTGGACCAAGTCCCACCATATCCTGGCATCCTTCTTGAGCAATGACGAGACACAGGATATACGGTCTGCATTACTGAGATTCATGTGCGTCAGAATTGGCTCCACATTCCTTAGCCACTCTTCTGCCTCAAAGGGGTCTGTAGTCCCTTCGAAGTTTGGAGCGTGCTGTTTGCGGAACCTCTCATACACTGGCTCCATATTCTGTACTGGATACGGCGCGTAGTTCGCCACTGGCCATCCCCCATATGGATCAACTTGTTGTGGTGCTGAGGCCATTTGCTGTGGCTGCGGCTGAGGCTGAGGCGGAGGCTGAGTCTGGGGCTGAGCCTATTGTCGTTGCTGCTGCAAAAGTTCCTCGACTTGTTGTCGCAGTCTGGCGATCTCCGCAATGTTGTCAGCTGGCGGTGCTGGCGCGTTGTGGCTAGCAGTAGCACGCACTCCCCTTCCACGAACTGGAGGGGCTTCATTGTTCACTGAAACAGAGTTGGAGGCGTTTCCGTTGGTGCGTGCAGATCTTCGGAGCGACATCGTAGCAGAGTTCTAACAGTTGAAAGAAACATGTTAGAACTTTACCTAATAGGCTCTAAGGCAAAACTTATTCTAAATCAAACATATCTCAGACCTATTGATTATGACTTATTATGAAAATTATATAAGTCTTCTTTATTATTTAGAGTGGGTTTCTATACTTAGAAAAACAAGCCATCTTTATTTTCTAAGTTTGTTTCCAATCATCTTATATGACGTAATTCTCAGGCTCGAAACTCATCTTTGTTCCAAAGTTAACCATATTGAGGGAGGGCTGGGATCAGTAAAATCGTTCCCACTACTATGGCCCCCTAACTCTCAATATAGAAACTTGGTTCATTGATTTGTATCCACCCTCACCAAACTTAGTCATTATTTATTTTATTATTTATTATGATTGCGAAAATAAAAATCAATCTCATACATGATAACAAAATAACATGATATTAATTTGGAAAAGAGTTTTTTTTTCACTTATTACAACCATAAAACAAAAATAAATCAAACAAACAATGAAAACTAACTATTCTAAAAATCAGGATCTTCTACATCCGATCCTTCATCTAGCATATCATCATCTAGTTCTTCATAATCTTCATTATCCTGTGCCTCAAAATGTCCTCTAGGAAGATTTGTAAAAATCCTATGTTTTTGCTCATTTGTAAACTGAAATTCTGATTTTGCAGTAAATCTAACTAAGAGAAAGTAATATCGCATTGCTACTGGCAGTTTGTCTTCATCATCCATTGTTTCCCATATTTCCTCTAAGGCTGCTATTACAAGATGAAAATCTCTAAACAGTCTAATTACTAATACATATTGTTCCGTTGCTCTCATCATGATTTGCTTAGACTCTTGAAGGTGACCTATTTCTTTGTGGAACAAAAGCAATCTTTGAGTAATTCTTTCTAGTGCTCCTACGGTGTTTCTTGGTTCTCTTATTCTTTTTAAAGCCTTAATGGCTCGGATATCCTCATTGGTTAATGCTCCGTTCATACTTAACTAAAAACATAAATACTAAAATCATTATCTATACAAATAAGCAAAATAACTATAACTTAAATACTTACTTGGCGGTCAGATTCGGAGCTTTGTGTGTGTGTATCTAGGAGAACTTCATGTGAAGGAACCGTTGCTCTGATACCAACTGTAATGACCCAACTACTCTAGACTTTGGACCATTAACGACAACTATACATAGACACTAATCTTTAATAAAACTTACAAGTGAAATAAATATTACTTCATTAAAAACTTGTAAAAATAAATTGTTAAACTACATAAAACTTAAAGTAGGATATGGGATCCCATTGTTTTAAAAGAAAAACATAACATAATTGTAAATAAAATTGATTACATAATAAAGTGCGGAAAATACATATAAAACCATAATTAAACTTCATCCTCGAATCGAACTCTCGGTCCTTCGATTCCATTCCGCCTCAATACACATCCCCAAGCTTCCAAGAACCTTTCTCGCCACTAAAGCTATTTTCCTGCACATAAAAATATAAAGGAGTGAGCCTAATGCACAGCAAGGAAAATCTAGCACATAAATCATATACATAATATTCATAATGTAACATAAAACATATCATAAACATATGTCACATATACTATAATGGCCATTATTACTTGGGGTCCTATAAACTAAACAAGTCATATGCCCATTAGATTTGTGGGGCTTGCTAGCTAAGCAAGTCATATGCCCATAAATTTATTGGGGCTTGTTAGTTGTATAGGTCATATGCCCAAGTCTACAAACATACACAAATCATAAGTTAACATAACACTTAAATCATAAGATAACACATAACATAACATATAAAATCCTATCCTATTTTCCTTACCAAAAGTACCGGGATATGAGAACAGATTTGGGACTTTGGAACACTCCTATAAACCATAAATGAAAGGGTGAGTATACTAAAGAAAAAGGGATGAAAGTGATGAAAGAACTATACCATCAAAATATACTTACCAAGAATCTTATGTTCAAGATTTTAGATTTCCTGTCCAAGAATAAAGAATAAAGAATAAAGTTAGGGTGCTGAGTAGAAAACTGTAAGAACTTAAAGAAAACGATACCAAAATGAACTAGAGTTTGGAATACCTTGAATGCTTCTATGACCAATCTAAACCTTCAACTGAAATGAGCTATAAACCTTACTTCCCAAGTGTTTGGTAAGCTTATAATCCCCAACCTAAGTGTTTACACTCTCAAAATAACCTAGCAGCTTGGAGCCTCTGAACTTAGCTTGATGAATGAATAAATGGATGGGTACTAGGGTCTATTTATTGAGTTCAAGAATGAAAAGATCTTCATTTAACTTGAATAAAATAATGTCTTTTTAAGTGAAAAATATTTGAATTATCGTTCAGCAGAGGCTGAAGACTCGGTCAGAAAGATGCTGGACTTATCAAGAGGTTAAAGGTTAAAATGAGAACGTTTTCAAAAACTTTCAAAATTATACTAAGGGAGCCGATATATCACCCCTTGTAGGCGATATATCGCCTGGGCCAGCATGCCCAAGGCTTGTCGAGGTGCTCGTGAAAAGTTACGTGTTTTTCGTATCCCCGTACTGTGATATATCGCCCCCTATAGTTGCGATATATCGGCATACGTTGAATATTTAAACACGAAATTGCACATTTTAAGCTTAATTTGAATTGAGTAAACAGCCTTGACTAAGTCCTCTAACGTTTTCAAAGCTGCTGACAGACCCTAGGATATTCAAATATTACTCTTAATAAACTTATTCCTCAAAAATACTTAATTATCATTAAACATACACATGACAAGTGTTACTTTCTTTTTGGGTCTATCTAAACCTTATAATATAATAAATATTACCATCAATATCAGTCATATTAATCAAACCTTAGGTTAAAATTAATATTCTTAAACTATAGGCTATACTTAGAAAATCTACAAGTGCTACTACAAGTGTCCAATTAAATCCCGGTCTGAATCAAATTCCACAGTTATAAAAATACTACTACTATTACTATTATACTACTATCTAACTAGCTAAGTAAAGTTCTTGGAATCTACAAGCCTCAATCTCAGCGGTGGCTAGTCGAACTGATCCCCTTAGAGGCATAGCTCTCCAAGTATGTCTACAATCAACGACTCGGCTGATCAGGCAATGATAACAAGCTTTTGAAATCACCCAAAGGTCTAATTCCAATAACCAAGCAACAATATCCAATCACAATGCAAACAGGCATTTCAACAATTATGCACATATAATGGCAATGCTAATAAGCATGCCTTAACACATACACATAGCTGTCAAGGGCGAGGCTCTATCAGAATATCTCATGCTTCCTAATAAACAAGCAGATAAGGCATTCATATTTCATTTGAACAATCAAACATATAATCACATATATAGTTACCAAACCCTGAGTCGAGCTTGTCTTTAGCGGGGAGTGTACATGCCCAGCTAATCTTCAGGAACCCTTAAACCTAGACCACTCTAATACCAAGTTGTATTTTAAATAGTGCTAGACTTTCTAATCAAGTCATTTGGACATAAACGTGTTACTAAGGTTAATTAACGAATTAGGGTTAAAAGATTTTGATCGTAGAAATAGTTCTTTTCCTTAAAAAGTTTGAGTCTATACATGGGATCCAAAAAATAAGTTATTACAAGGCATTTACAACTCTCAAAATAATTACAACTTAAGCCAGCCTAAGCAGCAAAATCAAGTTTGGCTCTAGTCCCTGTTGATCCCTCGGTCGTGGCGACCGAGCACCTGTAAATGTACACGCCGCCCCTAAACTCTCCAACTCACGGCTGGTCCAGCTTTCCCTTTCCCTTACTTGCACCATATAGCACCCGTGAGCCAAGGCTCAGCAAGAAAACTTAATTCACAAACACAAATGAACAACTGTATATAAACAGTAAACTTAAATCATTCAATTCAATAATAACATAACATAAGCAATAAGCTAAGTAGTGACAATCTGCTCAATACAACATGTAATTCAATATCAGTATTCAATACAGTTAGTTAAGGGCAAATGACACTTCTGTTTATTTAGTGACGTTCAGGCCCGATGCCCTTAGGTGGGGTCTTTCGGTCTTATATAGATGACCCCGGCAGGCCTAGGTCGGGCTGCGTTTTGCATGCTTAATGTCAGCCCCGACTCACTTAGGGCAGACCTACAGATCAAATATGAACAAACAAATGGATTGCATAACACACAATTGGTTGTAGCACAAACAAGCATGTGTATTCAGATATTCTCAAATACAGATATAATCACAATATCACATATAAGCATATTCGTTAACAGGGGACCAAGCCCCTATCATAACCCAGGTTCATTTTTCTTACCTCGATTCCTGAGCTGAAAGTGTAAGGCGATCATGAGTACGATCCTTAATCCTGAGCCTTAGCAGTATAACCTAGTCACAAAGCGATAATGGATAACCATTAAAACCTAAACCATTGAAAAGCCTCAAAATAACATACTAGCCTTGGGGACCTCAACTTCTACTAATCCGGGTAGTAGAATCCTACCCAAGCACTTAAGTTTGAGTTCTCGAGCCTAAAAACCCTATTCGACCAACATTTCCTATTTGAGATGCGACCCTCTACAAGTCAGAGGGAATTCTAAGCCAAATTCCTAGATGTGCCACGGCGCTAAGGTGATTCAATGAATCCTTCATAGGCCTCAGATTTCATGCGGGTCGTGGCGCTCAAGAACAACATCACAGCACGACCTTGCGAACCCAGAAACTCCAACATTTACATGTGTTTTCCCCGAGCCCAAATCATCAAAATCCAACTTAAACATGCATCAAAGCCAAATTTGAGCCTCTACACCTAAATAGTACACTCAAATCAATACAATCATATAAAAATCTAACCAAAAACCCTCTAAGAACTAAGAATTCAACAAGACTTTCAAGACTTAAAAACCTAAGAAATCTCAAAACTAAAACCTCAAATTACCTTGGGTGAATTGCGCCCAGCTGCTCCCCTTATTCTAGAAGCTCCCAGTGTAATGCCCTGAAATGCCTAATGCAGTTTAGTGGCTGGATTAGTAGGCCGGGAGGGCCATAACTGTTTAATTATACCGTTAAATGAATATATGCATGTTTATGTGAATTATATTATAATATGATGTTAAATGCATGCATGTGGGTCCACATTTCATGCAGGGGTATTTTGGTAATTTGGCCTGTTGAGGGCGTAATTGTATATTTGTATGCATGTTGGTGACATATTGTTGAGGCCACATTATAATGTGGATTTGTTCAAGCTATTCGGCATGAGACGATCTTTGAATATTAAGTAACGGTTTAGTCATAACGGGATTAAGTTCGAGGCTCGGGGTGAGTCTCGGAATGTTTTAATGATTAGAGTGTTGCCGGGAATAAAAGGGTAACGGGAATTGAATTATCGGTAGTTGGGAATATTGAGAATAGCAGGAATTGGAGGGTGTTAATTATAATTAACGAAATAGGTTAGAAAGGACAATTTTACCCTTGGGAGACTTTGGAAGCTTTTATTTGACCTAGGGGCATTAAGGTCATTTGGCTTGAGATATATATAATTTTGGTAACCTGTAGAAGAACAGAACAAAAATAGAGCCCTCACTTCTTCTTCACGTACATCATCTTCCCTCTATCTTCCTTTGGAGCTTTTAAGCCCAAATTGAAGAATTAAGATAGAGGTTATCGACTTAGTTCATCCATTAAAGATGACTCAAAACCCGTTTGAGGTAAGATATTATCCATGAATTTCAAGTATTGCTATGTTTTTCTTTTAGTTTTCAGCCTATAGATTTTGATGTGGATAGTTGGAATTAATGGGAGATTTTGTGTAAGATTGATTGGGTTTTGATGAGGGTATGATGTAGAGGAAGTTTAGGGGTTGAATTGGATGTTTTGGTAAGGTATGGGATTGATTTGGAAGGCTGGTTTCAAGGGGAATCGCAAGGAGGGAAAACCAGAAACTTTTCTGGTCTGAAGCTGGCGCCCCAGCGCTATGCAGGGCAGAGAATGGCCTTCTCTGTTTCTGGGGCAGCGCCCCAGCGCTAGTTGGCAGTGCCTAGGCGCTAGGTCAATTTCAGGGGATGTTATTTTTAGGTCTCGGGATGGTTTTTAAGGCTCGGGGGTTGGTTCCTTTACCCCGTTTGTGTAGATTGAGAGTCCCAAGAGTGTGGAATTGATCCCGGGAGTGTGGTTTAGATTGTGAACCATTCATTGATTTACTTTATTAATGGTTTCTAATTGGTTATGACTAGGTGACCGCTAAGGAATCTAAAGGTTGATCGTTCTCAAGGGTCGTTCTTATATTAATTCTCGCTCGAACCAGAGGTAAGAAAACTGCACCCCATATGTGACATGCATGGTTACTCATGAGGCATGTTCAATGTGTAATTGTGGACATGGATTGATTATTGAATGCTTAGCAAAGATTGCTCACTTGTGTGTGGCACTGACTAATTAGTCAAAATTGGCAAAGGTGTCAGTATCAACTGTGAAGCTATGACTTATTAGGCAAGTTCTGCAGTGGTATTGGGCACTGGTCACATAGTGCTGACTCATAAGTTAGGATGGCCTTAGCGTGTTCAACGCAAGCCAATAAAGATTATATCTAATCGACATATGCATTAAATGACTCAGAAAAGCATTAATGCCGGACCGACCTCAAGTTCGATGAATACTATAGCGCTTGTCTAGCAAAAGGCTAGTTACTTAGAGCTACAGTGACTATTTAGTCGCATGGTTGTGGGTGTTCAGCCCGTGAGACTTGCCCATCAGTATCTCATCTGTTAAGCTAGTGACTACCCATCAGTCACTCATCCGTTTAAATTAGTGACTTGCTTGTCAGTCGCTCATTATGGTGTACCAGAACCTCAAGTGTTGAATCACTCATCTGTTTAGAGCTATAAGCTCTGCGTGATTATAATAATAATCAGTTATTAATATCTATATGCATTACTGTGTTTTCTTGTTGGGCCTTGGCTCATGGGTGCTATGTGGTGCAGGTAAAGGGAAAGAAAAGCTCACCCAGCCTTGAGTGGAGAGCTTAGGTGGTGATGTGTACATATGCGGCCGCTTGACCGCCACGGCCAAGGAGTTCTCAGAGGAACTAGAGGGTTTACCCTATTTTTGCTGCTTAGGTCGGCGGGTTGTAAATTTGAAATAATAATGACCATTTTGAGTTGTAAATAACTTGTAAACATTTTGATGGGCCCATGAACAGGTTTTTGTACTTAATAAAATATATCCTTTCCTTTTTATTGGTTTTCCACCTTACCCTGTTAATAACACTTAGAAGCACGTTTTTAACCAAAGGACTCGGGTAGCGAGTCAAATTTCCAGTTCACCGTTACTGTTCTTGGGTAACCAGGGCGTTACAACTTGGTATCAGAGCCTGCCAAGGACAGGGTTCTTGTAGACTGGCTGGGCATGTACACACATCACTGAAGTCAAGCTCAACTCATGGTTTGGTAACTATTTATGTAGTTATATGTATAACTGCTTAAATATAGTATAATGCTTTACCTGTATGCATGAGACACCATGTTAAACCTGTGCCCTGAAATATTATATCCTCAGCAAATATGTGTTAATTAGTACTGAGATTACTAGAACATACTTATTAGTATTGTTGTTTGTGAATTAGTATGTGATACATGCTAAGTGCTAAATGCTATAAACATGTATCTGCCTGTATATTGTATGACTGTGGAATATGATAATTGTCTGTTTGTTCTTAGACTGTAAGGCGGCTAGAGGTTTAGTTATTACTACCTAATTGGCCGTATTGATCATTGTTTCAGCAAGGTATCAGTTATAAGAATGAATCCAGGGCAGACAGATATGACAACTGGCCAGAGTGATCAATGCCAGAATAATAACAGTCAGGGTCAGGAGAATGACCAGTCACAGATTCCATAGCCAGCTCCTGTAAACTGGCAGCAGATAGTTAGTGATCTGCAGGCAACAGTGTTGAGACAGGGAGAAGAGCTTCGTCTCCTGAAACAGCAGCAAGTGCCTGCAGTGGTCAGTGTATCAGAGGCACCTCCTATGTTGGTGCCAGCAGCTGAGCAGCTGCCTGAGGTTGGAAATAAATGGGAACCTCTTTATGAAAGGTTTAGGAAGCAACAACCTCCAGTATTTAAGGGCAGTGCAGATCCTGCCAAGGCGGAGCAATTGATGAGTATGATTACCACTATCCTTGATTTCATGAGGGTATCTAGTAATGAGAGGGTGGCATGTGCCTCTTATATGTTTCAGGAGGATGCCCGAATCTGGTGGGAGGTTATTACCCAGACCAGAAATGTAAATGCCCTGAGTTGGGAGGAGTTTCAAACTCTGTTTAATGAGAAATACTACAATGATGCTATCAGGGCGGCAAAGGCTGAGGAATTCATTAGGCTACTTCAGGGAGGTTTGTCAGTCACTGAGTATGCCTTAAAATTTGATCGTTTGGAAAAATTTTCCATGGAGCTGGTGCCCACTGATGGGACCAGAAGAGAGAGATTTCTGCAGGGGCTACAGCCCAGATTAGCCCGTGATGTTCGTATTACCATTGTGGCTGGGATTACTACCTATGCACAGGTGGTTGAGAAGGCACTCACAGCTGAGAGTGCAGAGAACAAGATCTGGCGAGATAGTGTAGCCAGAAAAGAGTTTAGGAGGATAGGTCCTCCATTTGTGGGTTCTGGTAGGGTTGTAGGCCCTAGTGAACAGAAGAGGAAGGTTCCTGACACCTTCCCAGTTCTAGGTTCTGATAGGCAGCCTCGTGGTATTTCAATGGGTCGTCCAGGTGGTAGTGAAGCCTGGAAGACTCGTCCTGAATGCCCTAGGTGCAAGAGGAGTCATTTGGGAGAGTGTAGGGCAAAGGCCTGCTACTTGTGTGGAGCAGTAGGTCATCTTAAAAAGGATTTCCCTAAGGCCAGAAAAGAAGAACCCAGGAAAGCGGACAGCTCGGCCCCAGCTTGAGTGTTCGCATTGACACAAGCAGAAGCTAAGGCTTCTCCATCAGTTGTTACAGGTCAGCTTCTTAGTGTTGGAAACCCTTATAATGCTTTGATTGATTCTGGTGCTACACACTCTTTTGTTGCTAGTAGTATTATTGATAGACTGTGTAGACCCTGTGATTTTTATGCTGTGGGGTTTGGAACTTTGTTACCCACTGGAGAGTTAGTGGTATCCAGGAGATGGGTCAGATCTTTGCCAGTGACAGTGGAGGGTAGAGAGTTGTCAGTGGATTTGATAGAGTTAGTTATGACTGACTTCGACATGATATTGGGTATGGATTGGTTGGCGAAGTATGGGGAAACCATTGATTGCAGAAGGAAGATGGTCACCTTTGAGCCTGAAGGTGAGGATCCTTTTGTGTTTGTTGGTACTATGCATGGACCTCGCATACCTGTGATTTCTATGTTGAGGGCTATGGATCTATTGCAAGGAGGTTGCATTGGATTCTTAGCCAGTGTGGTTGACACCACTCAAGTTGTGCCAGTGAAGCCAAAAGAGACCAGACTTGTTTATGAATTCCTGGATGTATTTCCAGAAGATTTTCCAGGGTTACCACCGCACAGAGAAATTGAGTTTATGATAGAACTGGCACCAGGGATGAAGCCAGTGTCTAGAGCACCTATAGAATGGCCCCAGCTAAGTTAAAAGAATTAAAAGTACAGTTGCAAGAACTATTAGATTTGGGTTTTATCAAACCTAGTTTCTCACCTTGGGGTGCACCAGTTCTGTTTGTAAAGAAGAAGGATGGTTCTCTGAGGATGTGCATTGATTACAGAGAACTGAATAAGCTGACAATTAAGAACAAGTATCCTTTGCCAAGGATAGATGATATGTTTGATCAGTTGCAAGGTATGAAGGTATTCTCAAAGATTTACCTTCGATCTGGTTATCATCAGTTGAGGGTCAAGGAGGGAGATATACCGAAGACTGCTTTTCAAACCAGGTATGGGCAATATGAGTTCTTAGTTATGTCGTTTGGATTGACTAATGCCCCTGCTGTTTTTATGGATCTGATGAACAGAGTGTTCAAGGATTATCTGGACCAGTTTGTGATCGTCTTCATCGATGATATTTTGGTATATTCTCAGTCTGAGTCAGAGTATGAGCAGCATCTGAGGTTGGTTCTACAGAGATTGAGGGAACACAGATTATTTGCAAAGTTCAAGAAATGTGAGTTCTAGTTTTCTCAGGTATCCTTTCTTGGGAACATTGTCAATAAGGAGGGGATTAAGATTGATCCAGCGAAGATCGAAGTGGTCAGAGATTGGCCAAGGCCAAAGAATGCTTCTGAGGTTAGAAGTTTCCTTGGATTTGCAGGTTATTATAGGCGTTTCGTGGAAAGGTTCTCAAAGATTGCTACTGCATTGACTGAGCTGACACGCAAGAGTCAGAAATTTGTGTGGTCAGATAAATGTGAGAACAACTTCCGGGAACTGAAGTAGAGATTGATTACAGCTCCGATTCTGAGTCTCCCGGCAGATCATGAGAAGTTTGTGATTTATTGTGATGCTTCTCATCAGGGTTTGGGCTGTGTTCTGATGCAATTAGAGAAGGTAATTGCTTATGCTTCTCGTCAGTTGAAGGAGTATGAAAAGAGATATCCCATTCATGATATAGAGTTGGCGGCTGTGTTCTTTGCTTTAAAGATATGGAGGCATTATCTTTATGGAGAGAAGTGTGAGATCTATACAGACTACAAGAGCCTGAAGTACTTCTTCACCCAGAAAGACTTGAATATGAGACAAAGGCGTTAGCTGGAGTTAGTAAAAGATTATGACTGTGAGATTCTGTATCATCCAGGAAAAGCCAACGTGGTAGCTGATGCTTTAAGCCGGAAGGGTCCGAGACAGATTTATGGCATGAGGTTGATAGCCAGAGAGTTAGCAGATGATATGACCAGAGCTGGTATAGAGTTGCTGGTGGGCCAGTTGGCTAATATTACGCTACAATCTACGTTGTTAGAGGGAATTAAGGAGGGTCAGTTGGGTGATTCACAGCTGATCAAGATCAGAGAGGATGTTTTGGCTGGAGCATCCAGAGATTATTCAGTGTCTGAGTTAGGCTTGTTGAGATACAAGGGGTGGATATTTGTTCCGTTAGACACTACTTTGAGGCGAGAGATTCTAGATGAATTTCATACTACACTTTACTCTTTGCATCCAGGCACCACGAAGATGTATCAGGATGTGAGATCGTTGTATTGGTGGCCAGGGATGAAGAGAGAAGTGGTAGAGTATGTGGCTAAGTGCTTGACATGTCAACAGGTCAAGGCTGAGCATCAGAGGCCGGCAGGATTATTGCAGCCTTTGGATATCCCATAGTGGAAGTGGGAAGACATCACGATGGATTTTGTGGTGGGCTTACCCAAGACTGTTGGTCAGCATGATTCTGTTTGGGTGATAGTGGATCGCTACACCAAGTCAGCTCACTTCTTTCCAGTGAGGACTACCTATACAGTTGATCAGTATGCAGATCTCTATGTGAGAGAGATCGTGCGCCTCCATGGAGCGCCAAGGTCGGTTGTGTCAGATCGGGACCCTACTTTTACTTCCAAGTTCTGGGGGAGTTTGCAGAAGGCCATGGGGACACAGTTGAAGTTCAGTACTGCTTATCATCCTCAGACAGATGGGCAATCTAAGAGGACGATCTAGATATTAGAAGACATGATGCGGGCATGTGTGCTGGACTTTGGTGGATCCTGGAGTAAGTATCTACCTTTGATAGAGTTTTCCTACAACAATAGTTATCAATCTACCATTGGAGTTGCACCTTATGAGATGATGTATGGTAGGAAGTGCAGATCTCCCATTCATTGGGATGAGACAGGTGAAAGGAGATACTTGGGTCCTGAGGCAGTTCAGAGGACCAGTGAGGCCATTGAGAAAATTAGTGTAATGCCCTGAATTCTCCGATGTGGTTTAATGGTGGGATTAGTAGGCCGGGAGGGCCATACTTGTTTAATTATGCCATTAAAGGATATTATGCATGTATATATGAATTATATTATAATATGATGTTAAATACATGCATGTGGGTCCACATTTTAATTACAGGGGTGTGATGGTAATTTGGCCCGTTGAGGGTATAATTGTATAATTGTATGCATGTCGATGATATGTGTTAAGACCACATTATAATGTGGGTTTGTTCGAGCTATTCAGCATGAGACGATCTTGGAATATTGATTAGTGGTTTAGTCATAACAAGTTTAAGTGTGGGGCTTGGGTTAAGTTCCGGGGTGATTTTAATGATAAGAGCATTACTGGGAATTGAAGGGTAATGGGATGTGAATTAATGGTGTTTGAGAATATTGAGAATAGCGGGAATTGGAGAGCGTTAATTATGATTAACGAGATAGGAGGAAAATACCAATTTTGCCCTTGGGAGCCTTTAGAAACTTTAAATTGACCTAGGGGTAAAATGGACATTTCACCCCTAGGATAGATAAAACCATTGTTGGCTGAAAGAAGGTAGAAAAAACAGAGCAATTTGGAGAGCCTTCCCGTACCATCTTCTCCTTCAGTTTTCTTTGTAATTTTTTTGAACCATTCTTGAGGATTCAAGCTTGGGAAGCAAGCCTTGGGAGTTTAGGAGTGTGTTCCTCCATTGAAGAGCATCATAAGCTGAGCTTTGGGTAAGTTTCTAACCATAGAATTCTCTGGTTTTCCCTGTTTTGGTTTTGTTTTGCAGCTGAGATTTCTAGGGTGAATACTTGGTTTTGTTGGGAGTTTTGGTTAGGGTTCCTATGCTTGTGATGTTTGGGGTGGGTGTGTTAGGATGGTTTTTGGGTTAATTTGGCATTGAGAATGGGATTTGGAAGCTTGGGAATCAGGTTGGAATCGAAGGAGATGAAGAAGGTCGGTTCAGGGGAGTTTTGGTCTGGAGGTAGCACTATAGCGCCCACCCTAGGGCGCTACAGCGCTCCTCAGGAGGCTTTTGGGCATGTTGGGGGTTCTGAGTATAGCGCTGGGGCGCTAGGGGTTGAGCGTTGTAGCGCTACCCTGTTCCTTCAAAGTCTCGCTTTGAGTGTTTTTAAGGGTTTTTGACTTGGGGTTTCAATCCTTAAGGCCCAGGATCGAATCTACTCACTGTGTGGGCATGTTTCGAGGTCCCGAGAGTGGTGCTTAGGTTAAGACCCTATTATTGTGGATTCTCATTAATGAAGATTATAATTGGTTGTTATTAGGTAACTGCTAAGGAACTAAAAGATCGATCGTTCTCAGGGGTCGTCCTTATTATACTTCTCGCTCGAACTTGAGGTAAGAAAACTACACCCTGTGTATATGTGACGTGCGTAATTGTACTAAGGCATGTTGGTTGATAAATGTGGACATGGATTGCATATTAAATGCTAGTGAATGTTGATTACTTGTATATGGCACTGACTAGTCAGGGACACTGACCTAAGAGTTAGAAACGGCATGAGCGTCCTGAACGCGGGGCCGAATGAAGATTAGATCTAATCAATATCAGCATTGAATGGCTCTATGGAATTAATGCAGGACCGCCCCTAAGGTCGATGAACTTATAAGCGCTTGGCTAGTCTAAGACTAGTTATTCAGAGCCAGGGCATATGGCCCCGGTGACTGTTTGTCACATGGCTAGGGAACACTGTTCCAGGGTTATGACTCTAAGGTCATGAGGAAGGTTATGTTGGTGACTATTCACCATACACCTATCCTAGTAAAACTTATGAAAGGTTTACCTATCAGTTAAGCCTGAGTGGCCCTATCGTCACATGGCTAGAGGGGGTTGTACCCACTTTTGTGACTTTTGCGACTGTCACCTATCTGTTTTGGACTAATAGTCCTAGATGATTATTACTTCATTGTTGATATTATATCATGCTATATTATGTTCTCTTGCTGGGCCTTGGCTCATGGGTGCTATGTGGTGCAGGTAAAGGGAAAGAAAACTCACCCAGCCTTGAGCGGAGAGCTTAGGTGGTGATGTGTACATATGCGGCCGCTTGACCACCACGGCCAAGGCGTTCTCAGAGGAACTAGGAGGTTCACCCTATTTTGCCACTTAGGTTGGTGGGATTGCAAATTTGAAACAGTAATGACCATTTTGTACTGAGAAAAACTTGTAAATGTTTTGATTAGCTCTGCAGAGAAGTTTGTAATGAAAAGTATCCATTCCTTTTTATTAGTTTTCCACCTTAACCTGTTAATCACACTTAGAGCACGTTTTTAACCAAAGGACTCGGGTAGCGGGTCAAATTTCCGGTTCACCGTAACTGTTCTGGGGTACCCAAGGCGTTACAATTAGAGCTCGGATGCTCGCTTCTCAGAGTAGGCAGAAGAGCTATGCAGATCCCAAGCGCAGGAACATGGAGTTCCAAGTGGGAGACTATGTCTTCCTTAGAGTCTCACCATGGAAAAGGGTGAGAAGGTTTGGGAAGAAAGGCAAGCTGAGCCCTAGGTTTGTAGGTCCATTTGAGATCCTGGAGAGGATTGGTTAGGTGGTTTACAGACTAGCCTTTCCTTCGGCGTTGTCAGCCGTGCATCATGTATTTCATGTTTCAGCTCTTCGGAGGTACATATATGATGTGAATCATATTTTGAGCTATGAAGATCTGGAGCTTGAAACAGATCTCTCCTTTGAGGAGCAGCCAGTTCAGATACTTGACAGAAAGGATAAGGTCCTCAGGAATAAGACGATACCTTTGATTAAGGTATGGTGGAGGAACAGCAAGGTCGAGGAAGCGACCTGGGAACTGGAGTCAGATATGCGGAGTCAGTACCCCGAGTTGTTCAAGTAAATTTTGAGGACGAAATTTCTGTAAGGAGGGGATAGTTGTAATGCCCTGAAATCCCTAATGCAGTTTAGTGGCTGGATTAGTAGGCCAGGAGGGCCATAACTGTTTAATTATGCCATTAAATGAATATATGCATGTTTATGTGAATTATATTATAATATGATGTTAAATGCATGCATGTGGGTCCACATTCCATGACAGGGGTATTTTGGTAATTTGGCCTGTTGAGGACGTAATTGTATATTTGTATCCATGTCGGTGACATATTGTTGAGGCCACATTATCATGTGGATTTGTTCGAGCTATTGTACATGAGACGATCTTTGAATATTAAGTAGTGGTTTAGTCATAACGGGATTAAGTTCGAGGCTCGGGGTGAGTCTCGAAATGTTTTAATGATTAGAGCATTCCTGGGAATAAAGGGTAACGGGAATTGAATTGTCGGTATTTGGGAATATCGAGAATAGCGGGAATTGGAGGGTGTTAATCATAATTAATGAAATAGGTTGGAAAGGACAATTTTACCTGTAGCGACCCAAATTCGCTAATAAGGCTTAAGGGCCTTGATTAGTGTGCCTGGAGGGCATAATGGGATTTATGTGTGACTTTAATGAGTAAAATGCATGATTATGATTTAAAGCATGTTATATGACTATTTGACTATTTGAGATGCATGACTATGTGTATTAGTATGCATGTAGGCCCTGATTGTGTTAGAAGGGCATAATTGTAATTTTGGCCATTTTGGGCATAACTGTATTGATAATTGTGACCTGTGACTCGAGACGATCCTAGAGAGAGCAGATTAGTGAAAAAGTCAAGGCGGGAATTTATACCCGGCTTGGGTCAAGCCTGGGGGGGTATAAATGGGAATTTAGAGAATATATTGAGGATAATTTTGAAGATGAGGAATACATATTTGGTGACTGATCAGGTATTGGGAAGCAAGCGGGAAATTATTAGAGACACTCGAGGAATTAGCGGGAATTGGGTAAAATGACTAAAATGGCCCTACATGGACAAAAGGGTTTAGAATTAATAGGGAGGGCATTTTGGTCATTAGGCTTCTTAGAGATAAGTTAATTGAAGCTTTATACTTAGTGGGATTGGTAGAAAGAGTTAGAAGGCTGTGGAAAAGAAAGAAAAAGGAAGAAAAAGAAAAAGAGAGAAAACATAGTAGTTTTGTTCAAAGGGGCAGTTTGTGGTTCTCCCACCATTTCTCTTCATTTTTTTCTTGGAGCAAAGCTCAGAGGAGAGCTAGGTTAGGCCGAGCATCAGGGATCCTAAGTTAGACTTGAAGAATTGGCAAGGGATTAGCAAGAACACATCAATAATTGAGGTAAGTTTTTAGAAGTTTCGGTTTTAGGGTTTGACTGGTTTGAGCTGTGTAACTAAGCTGAATTGATGGGAACTTTAGGGGAATTCAAGCCAAGGTTGAGAAGGAGCAAGCTAAGGAGGTCTAGGATTTAACTCAAGGACGAATTTCCATCAACGGTATGAATTCTAAGCCTTTAACTTTGATGTTTGACTGAATTTCTGGGTTTAGGGTTAATTATGGTAGATTTTGAGATTTAGGATGCATATGCTTGGGTTTTGAGTACTTGGGATGCTTGGGATGAGTGGGATGTGTTAATAAGTTTGTTTTTGGGTTTGGTAAATATTTGGACAAGTTTGGGGTTGAATTGGTTGAAGGAAATCGCAGAAGAAGGAAATTGGGAGTTGCCTGTCTGCAACTAGCGCTACAGCGCTAGTCTTTGGGCGCTGTAGCGCTAGGCCCTGTTTCTGGGGGATTTCAGTTCTGCTTGTAGCGCTATAGCGCCCTCCTGAGAGCGTTGTAGCGCTGCCCTGTTCCCAGGAAGGGGTTTTTGGGTTATTTTTTAGGGTTTTTGACCTAGGGTTCGGGGTTCGATTCCACCACCTTGTTTTGTGGAACTAGGACTTCCCAGGGGCTCGGGATTGGTCCCGAGGCTAGGTTTTGGACTTGAGGTTTGGTGATGACTTTGACCTATGGTTGTGTTTAGGTGAGCGCTAGGGCTTGAGTGGGATCGTGCTCAAGGAGTCAAGTGATCAAAGCTATCGAATTGAAAGGTAAGAAAACTGTAGCACCCGAGAACAGGGCATGGGCCCATGGTGTTATTGCAGGGCATGGCCCTAGATTGTATTACATGCTAGGGTATAACCTTAATTGAATTACTATATGTTTGAATGATTATTTCGAGTTGTACTATATGTGTGATTATAGTGAAATGAACAGCTAAGGCCGAGAGCGGCAAGGCCAAGAACGGCAGTGGGGCCAGAAGTAACACTTAGCACATGGAGTGCTTATAGCCAGGGTGGGACCCAATGGATACATGGGATATCCTTACGGTGAGGACCGAGACCCCAGGCTTTGGTAATGCTTCTGGGGCGGCATGGTCGTGTTTGTTCAGTCTGATGGTCTTCCTGTTTATCTGTGGATTATATGTTGATTATATAATATGCATATGTTATGTACTGTGTGAGTTTTCTTGCTGAGCTTTGGCTCACGGGTGCTCTGCGTTGCAGGTAAAGGCAAAGAGAAATTCAACCAGTCATGAGTATGGAGAGCGTGGGGGCAGCGCGTACATATTTGGCCTGCCCGACTGCTTTGGTTGGGGGCATTTTGAAAAATGGCTGTATTAACCTGTTCTTTTGATGGCTAACCAACTGTAAATCTATTTTTGAGTTGTAAATATTTTGTAAACCTTATTTTTTGGATCCCAGATGTTTGATACTTGAAGTTTTCAATGAAACTAAGCATTTTCAAAGATTACAGCCTTAACTTTTGTTTAGTCACACTTTTGGCTTTGAAAACCTCGTAGAGTAAGTTAGTTGCACAGTTTTCTTTTTAAACTCACTTAGTAACGACTCTAAGGTAGTAGGGCATTACATAACCCTTGGGAGACTTTGGAAGCTTTTATTTGACCTAGGGGCATTAAGGTCATTTGGCTCGAGATATATGGTTTTGGTAACCTGTAGAAGAACAGAACAAAAACAGAGCCCTCACTTCTTCTTCACATACATCATCTTCCCTCTATCTTCCTTTGGAGATTTTGAGCCCAAATTGAAGAATTAAGATAGGAAATCAAGGCTTGGAGGTTATATACTTAGTTCATCCATTGAAGAGAACTCAAAACCAGTTTGAGGTAAGATATTATCCATGAATTTCAAGTATTGCTCTATTTTTCTTTTAGTTTTCAACCTATAGATTTTGATGTGTATAGTTGGAATTAATGGGAGCTTTTGTGTAAGATTGATTGGGTTTTGATGAGGGTGTGGTGTAGAGGAAGTTTAGGGGTTGAATTGGATGTTTTTGTAAGGTATGGGATTGATTTGGAAGGCTGGTTTCAAGGGGAATCGCAAGGAGGGAAAACCAGAAACTTTTCTGGTCTGAAGCTAGCGCCCCAGCGCCAGTCCTGGCGCCCCAGCGCTATGCAGGGCAGAGAATGGCCTTCTCTATTTCTGGGGCAGCGCCCCAGTGCTAGTTGGCAGCGCCTAGGCGCTAGGTCAATTTCAGGGGATGTTATTTTTAGGGCTCGGGATGGTTTTTAAGGCTCGGGGGTTTGTTCCTTTACCCCGTTTGAGTAGATTGAGAGTTCCAAGAGTGTGGAATTGATCCCGGGAGTGTGGTTTAGATTGTGAACCATTCATTGATTTACTTTATTAATGGTCTCTAATTGGTTATGACTAGGTGACCGCTAGGGAATCTAAAGGTTGATCGTTCTCAAGGGTCGTTCTTATATTAATTCTCGCTCGAACCAGAGGTAAGAAAACTGCACCCCATATGTGACATGTGTGGTTATTCATGAGGCATGTTGAATGTGTAATTGTGGACATGGATTGATTATTGAATGCTTAGCAAAGATTGCTCACTTGTGTGTGGCACTGACTAATTAGTCAGAATTGGCAAAGGTGTCAGTATCAACTGTGAAGCTGTGACTTATTAGTCAAGTTCTGCAGTGGTACTGGGTACTGGTCACACATTGCTGATTCATAAGTCAGGACGGCCTTAGCATGTTCAACGCAAGCCAATAAAGATTAGATCTAATCGACATCTGCATTAAATGACTCAGAAGAGCGTTAATGCCGGACCGACCTCAAGTTCGATGAATACTATAGCGCTTGTCTAGCCAAAGGCTAGTTACTTAGAGCTACAGTGACTATTTAGTCGCATGGCTGTGGGTGTTGAGCCCGTGAGACTTACCCATCAGTATCTCATCTGTTAAGCTAGTGACTACCCATCAGTCACTCATCTGTTTAAATTAGTGACTTGCTTGTCAGTCACTCATTATGGTTTACCAAAACCTCAAGTGTTGAATCACTCATCTGTTTAGAGCTATAAGCTCTGCGTGATTATAATAATAATCAGTTGTTAATATCTATATGCATTACTGTGTTTTCTTGCTGGGCCTTGGCTCATGGATGCTATGTGGTGCAGGTAAAGGGAAAGAAAAGCTCACCCAGCCTTGAGTAGAGAGCTTAGGTGGTGATGTGTACATATGCGGCCGCTTGACCGCCATGGCCAAGGAATTCTCAGAGGAACTAGGGGGTTTACCCTATTTTTGCCGCTTAGGTCGGCGGGTTGTAAATTTGAAATAGTAATGATCATTTTGAGTTGTAAATAACTTGTAAACGTTTGTGTGGGCCCATGAACTGTTTTTTGTACTTAATAAAATATATCATTTCCTTTTTATTGGTTTTTCCACCTTAGCATGTTAATAACACTTAGAAGCACGTTTTTAACCAAAGGACTCAGGTAGCGAGTCAAATTTCTGGTTCACCGTAACTGTTCTGGGGTAACCAGGGCGTTACACCCAACTTCAATTAAGCTTCAATCCCCAACAAATCCTTGCCCCAAAGTTTATATAATTAGTGTTCTTCTTTCAACTTTCCAAAGTTTCCCCGAAAGAGACTTAGAAAGAGAGTGAACGTGAGAGAGAGAACCTAAGTGGATTTTGTGTTTCTAGTCACTTCCTGAAGACTTTCCCAAGTCTATCTCTTGACACAAAAGACCAAAATGCCCCTTGACTTATCCTTAGCCTCTTAATGCTTTCAAGGTCAAACCCGTCATCTACTAGATTTCTCGTTAATCCTCAAGTGGTCCTCTAAATTCCCAATTAATCCCGACATGCCCAAATAATCACCAAATAACTACCCATTACCCAATAATTCCCAAATACGCACTAAGTCCCCGAAATACCCCTAAGCTCACCCTGAGCCGTGCATTTAACCCTGTTGTGACTATTCTGCTAGTCCGCTCACTAGAATCACCTCGAGTCGAATACCGCAAATATATCCACATAATAATGTGATCTCAATCATTTAACATATATAATCACATTTTTACCCTCAACGGGTCAAAATTACAAATATGCCCTTATTAACAAAAATGGGCCCACATGCATATTTAATACACATAAACATGCACATATATTCATTTTATCATATAAATCATGTATGCCACGTAGTCACACATTAAATCAATTAATTCCACACACATATATATATATCCACCTATGCCCTCCTGGCACACTAATCAAGGCACTTAAGCCTTATTAGCAAATTTGGGACGTTACATAGGCTATCAGTGAAATATAGGGAAGGTGTTGAGTATTTCTTGCAATTTTGTGAAAGAAATTTCTAAAATCTGGATTTTGATCCATGTCTGTGTCTTATGTGTGGTAACGTTGTTAAGATTAAGCTTATTATAGTGAAGGAACACTTATTTAGGAATGGGATAGACAAGAGTTATAAGGTTTGGTTTTTTCATGGAGAAAAAATTAATCTTAGGGAGGAAGGAACCTCTAAGAAGTCGGGATTACATCTAACTTTGGCAATGAACCTAGGAATATACGTCTTGCTCTATCTGCAGATGGGATTAATCTACATACTTCCCTTAGCAATAAGTATAGTTGATGGCCTGTTATGTTTGTTATGTACAATTTACCACATTGGTTCTGTATGAAAAGGAAGTTCACAATGTTGACATTGTTGATATTGGGTCCTTCACAGCCTGATAATGATATTGATGATATCGGGTTCTAATAAGTCATTTGATTTCATAATAACCAAAAAATCGATCTTGGTGGACCTTCCACTCAACCCCCTGTACACCCCCAGCGTCCTGGGAAAGAGTCATTGACTCTGCCTTTGCCTCTTCAAATAATAACTTTAGATGTGATAACGAAGTTGGTATCTCCATGGGGAAGGACAAAAACATCACAATTAACATTCTGGAGCAAGTGTTTGGGCTCCAAGGTGATTCTTGCATGATTTGAAAATAGGACATACTTCAACTTTGCAGCATGCAGAAGATTGGAGCCCCTGTGATGTCATGGTGGCTGAGGTATAATCGGTTTTTATAATTCTTCTAAGTTATCTTTTTTTTTTTTTTAAAAATATTTGTTTGTTATTAATGAGATTAATAATTTCTACAACTACTTGCATACTATATTGGAGGGTAATGGGTTGGACTCGGTATACGCATTCATGTATTCTTCTTCGGTGTCCACCGATGCGGGTTTCTTTAAAGCGCGTGTTGAAGCACTTTGCAATCGAATGTGACAAATTCAGCCAGAAAAGTTTCTTATTTTCCTGTGGAACTCATTGTAAGCTATACATATATATTGTTATCCAGATTTCCGGATAGCGTTTAGATTGATGTCCTCGGGGAAGCAGAATTATCGATGTCTTTCACGGTAGGTGACCAGAACTCGCGGATGGACAGAAAGGCTTCGCCTCTCCTGTTTAGTGTCCGGATTACTCTTCCAAGCAAACAGGACACGGAAACCCGTCAACCCTCTCGGACTCCCGAAGGGGTATCCTTCGGGGAAGCTCCTTCCAGGAGAAGCTCTTCGAGAGTTCTTCGCGGAAACGGTTCCGTGCCTCGCACGGAACAACACCAAGCGGTCGAGTCATGGAGGAGGCATATTTGGAATGATATCCACCTGACACAGGATCCCGCCTGACACGCCCGACAGGTCAAAGCCGCACACATCCCAGCACGCCTAAGGGTACCTTTTCGCCTACTGTTCCGCTGACAACTTGGAAAAGACGGCTGACTTTGTGTGTTCCCCATACTTTCATGTAAATATACCCACATAGAGTTTTGTAGCCATGCTACTACAGTAATTGTATTCCCTATTTATGGCTGGAGTAATTAAGACTCATGTACGTAGAGAAAAACCCTAATCCAAAACCCTAGCTATAAAGACCCCTTCATTTTACAAGAAGGGGGATGGCCAACAGATCACATAGCAAAAACTCTACAAAAATCTCTTTAGCTTCATCTTCTTCAAGAGAACCCGAGAGAAACACTGTGCGTGTGTGAAGTTCTTGTACACCAGCCATCTTACTGTAGTCCTTTCCAAGTATAATAACATCGAATCGTGGACTAGGGCTTGTTAACGCCTGAACCACGTAAAAACACTGTTTGTTTAGTTACATTTCAGCACTTCTACAGTTCTTATCTTTTTATTATTCTGTTTGTATTCGTTTCCGAAAAACTCGGTAAACATTTTGGTGCTTTCATTGAGAGCTGTAGGAAGTTGTTAGTCAGCTCTTTTTCTGTGTATGTTTTTTGTATTCACTTCGTGCTAAAGAGATGGTGACTACGAGAAAATCCGCAGTTGACAAAAATGCTAGGGTCAACCCCGATAATGAGAAAGAAGATAAGCGGAAGACAAGACAATCAACAACATAAAAGCACAAGCAAGCCCGCCAGCAGGGAACAAGAAACAAGAAAAAGAAAAGTTTGAAAGGGACGACCATGCACGAGAAGCGTGGATGGCCTTCCCCGAGCAAAACAAAACACCGCTTCCTGCTCCAGGAAGCTCCTGTACTCCTTGAAGTCCGGGAATGACATGCTGAGGGAAGCAGGGTCAACCATGATGACACCTTCTGGTAGACTACCGTCACTCAGACACCCAAGGAGCTCATCTACCCTATCGCAATATCTGTCAAAGGGTATCCTACACGGATCTAGCCTAAGAAAGCGGGGATCGAACCCCATCTGAGAGGTCCGGGAAACCTCAGACAGGCTGGGGGTGTGGATCAATCGAAAACTAGTCTTACCTCTCCCGGAGGTGCTAGCCCCCGGGGCCCCTTCGTTAGGGTAAGCCGCGGCGTGGCGGGCCTCGATCTCCTCTTCCTCCGGCTGGGGGTCGGGGAACCTCTCCGCCCAACTAGGAGATAAAGTATTCTCGTCCCGGGCTGCTTGGGTGATCACCTTAGACAGCTCCAGGGCAATCTTCTCCCGGATGTCAGTTGACACCTGACTTTGCCCCCTGCCACTCACTGGCTCGATGTTTTGGAAAGAGGCGAGTAGCCCATACTCCCTCAAAGATTCGGAGGTCACGAGTCCCTCCACTTTCAACTCTTCCTCCGAAAGCCCTTCGTAGAACTTGGACCTCCTTATCATCTCCGCACAGCGAGGTGTCCGCGGAACGACTTCTGCAAAATTCAAATACAAGCATTAGAGATCCTCCCAAAAAGCAAATCAAACGCAAAGAAACAAAGTTGAAAAGGAGAGAAAGGAGCACTTACCAGGGATTTTGAAGTCCAAAGATAGGGCTGGCACCCTCTTCAGCGGAAAGCCAGTCGTCAGGAACCAGTACTCCCGGAGGTCTGGAACCCTCGCGGCATGACAGGTGGGGCACATCACGTCCGGGTGCCTTTCCAGCCTGTAAAACCCCACCTTATCTGAATGACCCCTCATAGGCTGAGACTTCAACCCGTAGAAGTACAACACCTCCTCCGGGGTAGGAGCTTCCAGTTTCCGGGACTTGCAAAAGATGAACCACCCCGCTAGGAGCTTGTAGCTGGGAGGAATCAACTGGAAGGGGGCAATCCCCGCCTTCACACAGAAATTGGCAAAGTAACTCCTTAGGGGCAAGTGCGCCCCACACACTATGTGTGCCCAGCTCCAGGCACCAAAGCCCTCGTGACTCTGGCTAGCCGACTCACCCAGCACCGACAGACGGTGCCACATCAGACCTGGGATGTTCTTCAGGCCTGTCTCGGAGGAATACAGCTCCAGCATGCCATAGTTCCTGAAAAGGTTCGGCTTTTGGTCCATCTCCCAGATTGAACTATTGGAAGTCGGTGTGCTAGCCGCGACCACTTTCGCCTTTCCTTTCCCCTTTGCACCAGCGACAGGGGAACCCTTCTCCTGGGCAGAATCAGCCTCCCCCACAGCAAGGAGTTGCTCCTTTGAGATGTTCGTCACTGGACAAAAGAAAGAAAGAAGAAAACACTCTAAGCTGTCAGCACCCTTGTCATACCCTAGTGGTATCAAAGGCGTCGGGGAGACCCTCCCCGAAAACTGCTTGGAGAGGCTCCCACCGAGCTTACCGAGGGATTGGCACCATGCCACCCGAAGGGCAGCAAGGAACCAGACTCAGACTCCAAGCCTAAGCCCACCAAAAGAAGTGTTTTTCCAGAGAAAGACACCCTAAAGGCGTTCATGCTTATGCCCTAAAACAGCAAAACAAGGAACGACTTTCCAAACGCAAATCGTCAAAGCATGCAAAAAAGGCTACTTATCGACTCACATCAATCACATGCCTACCAAAGCCCTATTCACGCATGCACATAAGCGATAATGGCAGAAACCTCAACTCTAACAACTACCAACAACCTAAGGTCTGGGAGGAAAGAGCAAAGTAGAAATACTTACTGATATTCGGGTAGTTGGAGGTTGAAGGAGTAACTGGATCACTGCACAGCACGATCGTGAGAAGTAAAAGCTGCAAAGATGAACGGCGATTCAAACCAGGAACTTCGGCGAATAAACCCACTGCCAAATCAAAAGAAAAGTTTCCAGATCCTTACCAAAAGAAGTGGCAAGTTCGGAGGAACGGAAGCTGGGAAGCCTGAGAGTTCGAAGGTTTGGAAATCTGAAAATCTGAAAGATAGAGAATTTGAAAGCGTAAAGAGGAAGAAAGGTCCTTTCCCTCGTTTTTATAGCAGGGAAGAAGTCGTTTCGAATTCCTCAAATGGACGGTCCCGATCTTCCCATTCCGTGTGCATCAGATCCAACGGCTGGAGATGAAGCGACGATCCTATTTATGACTCCTCGGATGGGAATAAAGTATTTATTTCTCATCATTACACCACCTCGGGCCCGGAGTACCATTAAAAACCGTCAAATCATTACTCAGATGACTGACGCACGCATACTCAACCAGTCGCCTCACGCACACGTCTTGGTCGCAGAACCATTCCCAGCATGACACGTGGTCCTTGCCGCACTTGAGTACTTGAGTTCAAACAGAAGAAATTCCCTTTCTTTTTCATACTAACACTCAGACGGGAAAAAGGAACCCTTCCGGGAACACAGAAGGTGGCCCCTCGCCTAATCTAAGAGACCAAAATACCCGGAGGACTGTACAAGCTCCTGGATCTCTCAAAGCTCCGTGACCTTGGGGGTAAATGTTATCCAGATTTCCGGATAGCGTTTAGATTGATGTCCTCGGGGAAGCAGAATTATCGATGTCTTTCACGGTAGGTGACCAGAGCTCGCGGATGGACAGAAAGGCTTCGCCTCTCCTGTTTAGTGTCCGGATTACTCTTCCAAGCAAACACGACACGGAAACCCGTCAACCCTCTCGGACTCCCGAAGGGGTATACTTCGGGGAAGCTCCTTCCAGGAGAAGCTCTTCGAGAGTTCTTCGCGGAAACGGTTCCGTGCCTCGCACGGAACAACACCAAGAGGTCGAGTCATGGAGGAGGCATATTTGGAATGATATCCACCTGACACAGGATCCCGCCTGACACGCCCGACAGGTCAAAGCCGCACACATCCCAGCACGCCTAAGGGTACCTTTTCGCCTACTGTTCCGCTGACAACTTGGAAAAGACGGCTGACTTTGTGTGTTCCCCATACTTTCATGTAAATATACCCACATAGAGTTTTGTAGCCATGCTACTACAGTAATTGTATTCCCTATTTATGGCTGGAGTAATTAAGACTCATGTACGTAGAGAAAAACCCTAATCCAAAACCCTAGCTATAAAGACCCCTTCATTTTACAAGAAGGGGGACGGCCAACAGATCACATAGCAAAAACTCTACAAAAATCTCTCTAGCTTCATCTTCTTCAAGAGAACCTGAGAGAAACACTGTGAGTGTGTGAAGTTCTTGTACACCAGCCATCTTACTGTAGTCCTTTCCAAGTATAATAACATCGACTCGTGGACTAGGGCTTGTTAACGCCTGAACCACGTAAAAACACTGTTTGTTTAGTTACATTTCAGCACTTCTACAGTTCTTATCTTTTTATTATTCTGTTTGTATTCGTTTCCGAAAAACTCGGTAAACATATATATATATTATTATATATAACTGAAGTTTACTATACAAGCTTACATCTAATACATATTTCTTTGGGAATTTGTAGAAAGCACTGGAACCTCATACTTATTCAGCCTTCCACCCATTGATAGTGTTTCTAGATCCACTAAATCATCGTATTCGCCCAGAGATCAAGCGGTGCATAAAGGCGTAAGTCATGACTTTTTATCTTAGTTACTTTAACAATTTTTTATATTAACTAATTAATTAAAGTCAATTATATTTGGTATAGTGCCCTGGATTTATATGAGCTACAAAGAGGACAACCTGCAAGAAGAGCAAAACTCTACCACCCTTTGGTAATAAATTTTTAATCACAACTTAGAAGTTCTCAAATTATCTCTAAACATATATATATATATAATTGAAATGTGTTTTGTTATGTTTAATAGTGTCGACAGTAGGATGATGGCATCAAGTGTGGGTACTACGTAATGAAGTTTGCAAGGGACTTCGCTTAAGAGCCCAACCCAAAGAACCACTTCAGTCGTCACATAAGTATTGTTTTATTTATTTGTTACAATATAGTTTAAATTAACTTTTATTGTAACATCATATATAATTTTATTCTAACTAATTTTTTTAATTCATTTGTAGTTCAAAATCACAATGGTGTACTCGCTTGAAGAAGTCAATGTCGTACAAGATGAGTGGCCGAAGTCAATTCTATCTCTTCTCAGTGTTTGATGAGAACTAGCGCTAGCTCCTGCATATATCGATTGAGTATGAATATTATTTTTGAGTCATATGTTGATCTTGACTTAGATTAGTTTGCTAGCTAACTTATTTTTTATCTCTAATCAATGGGCTTAGATTAGTTACTAACTTATTTTTTTACTCTAAACAACAGTTAAGTTAGTAGATTTTGATTAGAAATTAACTTAGTCATTGTTTTCCCTCTCGAGTATATAAATATTATTTTTTGAATCATATATCTCGACCATTGTATATATAGTTTCATATAAATATATACTTTTGATATGTATACGTGTTTCTGCTTTTGTTTCTGCATCTGTTTTGCGGCAGAGGGGAAATGGCAAAAAAAAATTGCATAACTCCATTTTTAAACATATTAGCGTCGGTTATAGACCGATGCTTCTGCCCATGACAATCACATCCCCTTCAATAGCGTCGGTTCCAAAACTGACGCAATTGGCAAAAGCGTCAGTTTGTTACTGAAGTTGAACCCCTGTTTTTTATTAGTGTAGATGTTTATTCGGATCCCCACCAGGCAGCCCATGGAATGAAGGAAACAAATGGATGAGACTTGACTTTATCTCAAAATTAACATCCAGAGTTGGATACCGAATACAAAGCGGTTGGCGATGAAGATTTGGTGCTGCCAACTTTTTCAACGTCCTATCTTGAACCGCCATCTGAGACTTAATTGATGAATCTGAGTCAGAATCGTCGACTTTTCCCTTACTAGTCAAGTGTTAATGTAGGGCGCTATTCGATGAAGAAAACAGACTTTAGGATAGTGGTTCAGGTAGCTCAGCTGGTTAGAGCAAAGGACTGAAAATCCTTGTGTCAGTGGTTCGAATCCACTTCTAAATGGGCGAAGGGTCTTTAGACATGTAACCGGGAGCGAGCCGGATTTCAAAATTCAAGTAAATCGTTAGATGGTAATGTTTCTTGTACATGATTCACTTTCCTTGGTGAAGGTTGAAAGAGTGAATTATCAGTGATGGTGTGAGAAGAGCGGGATGAAGATGTCTCAAGATACTGCTTTTTAGCATGTAGTCTTTCTTGAGTATCTTCGTCAGACATAAACACCTGAAAGACAAACAACCAATAAGTTAGTATCATTAAAGAAAAAACGAATGAATAAAAGATAGTTAAGAACTAATTCACTACCACTACATCAGTATAGTGATAAAGTGCGAGTCGAACCCACAATGACTATCATTCTATTTATTATTCAAAAGAGTTAAAAAATTATTTTGATTATCTAAAATAAAATCACAAAATGAAACTTGTAAGATTAAATATAACAATTATAAAAGATAGTTGAGAACTAATTCACTATCGCTAAACATTCATACCATTAATTAACAAAGTCCAATGATTCATTCCATCATCGTAATTAACATTTGTAGATAATACAACAACAGTAATTACCCCAATCTATCATATGAAAATTAATCAAAGGTAAGCGCTATTGATTAACACTTTCTATTAAATAACCTAAGGAAAAGCACCTAAGACTCAACCTAGTAAAAGCATTGAAATTAATAGAGATAGATTATTCTAGATAACAAGCTAACAAGCATAACTTATACAACCTATGTCACATGTTTCATCATAATTAAAGATATTTTTGACATGATTAATAATTATAAAGTTACCATAAACATTTAGAACCCTAGACTATTAGGTGAATAGTAATTGTAAAATAGAAATCAATTAAAACTCTATCCTATTTAGCGTTCGTCCAAACAAAAGACAAGTAATAATCATAAACAATTATAGTAGAAACATATGAACAATTTAATGAATCAGAATGAAAGAAATAGAACTACTATTAATTAATGATAACCATGTCAGGGCATTGACATAGCCCTTAACCTAAAAAGAAAACTACTTCATATTCAAATTCATATTTACAAACATAATTATTCAATGAAAATAAAGAAGTTTTAAGAAGAAAGAAAGAATATAGATGATGGCGTATTTTCTTCTCCTCTGCCGCTCTAGAATCTGAAATTCGAAATCCAAAGTTATTCTAAAAGTTTACCCTAATCTCTTTTACAGCCCCTTAAAAATTACCTTTAAAAATAAAAAAATTAAAGAAAAATCTAATCATCGGTCGTGGCCATTGATTCTTGGTGGCCACGGCCACGGGAACTTCCTGGGCTTGTTATCGAATGGCGACTACGGGCAAGGGTTTATGCTGGTCGCGACCACCATGTTCTGAATCCCAGGGCGCGGTCTGGATTAAGGCTTGCCGTGACTAGTGTGCAATTTCAGCAAGAGTGCATTTTTCTTCAAAATCTCCAACTTTAGCCTCGAATCTCGGGTTTAGGGACTTCTAAAACACTTCAAACTCACCCAAACTTCATTTTCTCGAGTCCTATCGTCGCTCATAAATACCTAGCCACAAAAATACATAAAATTCATCAATAAACTCATAAAATATTTTATGGCCTAAAAATCTAGGACTCATAAAACAAATCTAAGAACACCTAAAAACACTAGAAATTAACTATATCTAAAAGCCAAAGGATAACAAATATAATAACCAAAATACACTTATCATATTTGCATTTGTCTTTTGTGTGAGAGAAAAGAAGAAGAAAAACTTAGTCATGGAGAAAATGTGGGTAGGAAATAAGTGGAGAGAAAAGGTTAGAAAATAGAAATATATATATAAAAAAAAAAAAAGCTTAATAATGATGATGGCAGAGAATGGGGAGTGTACAAACAATATTAGTGTAATATTTAAACTTATATAAACGTGTATAAGTTATTTGGGAATAGTAAAAAAGATCAAAATACCGTTTATAGTATTTTTGTAAGGATAGTGCCAATTTTGGCACATTGGAAAATTCTCATAACTTATTTACTTTTATGAGTGCTAATAAAATTATAATTACTTTTAGTTTAAATTGTCCCATACTTTGAATTAATTTTATTCAAACAAGTCAACAAATATTCACGTAACCAATTTTGTTTTTTGTTTTTTTTAATAACATATGCGTTAAAGGTAAAAATAAAAATCTTTATTAATTTAGGTAATTGTTGATGATAGATAAAAATTTGGAACAAATTCATAGTAAGAGAACTAATTAAGGAGTAAAAGAAGGCTAATTTTGTCATTTAGAAGGCATTTGAAGTCATTAAAAAATAGTGGGGTAAAAGCATACTTCATGTAAAAATGAGAGGACAAATTAACTTATTGTTAAATAGTAAAATAATTGGAATATTTATGATTAACAAAAATTGGGCGAATATCTTTATTAATATTAGGTTAATTAAGATTCTTACCCCTCAAAAAAAAAAATTCATGAACTATTCACAGTGGTTTAAAGTGAGACTTTCGTTAAGTTTCATCACATATGGCTAACAGAATGCTAATGTAGCTATTCACTCGTTGATGTGTCATTGCCACATCAACGCCACATATGTAATTCAAATAAAAAATTAATCTTAAATTTAAAAATATGAAAAATAATTTTAAAACTATATTTTCTTATATAAGATATATATTAATTAAAATAAATTTTAAAAAAACTTTAAATAGTTTAAAAATATATTATCTTAGTGAAAGTATAAGAGTTATTTTAATTAATTCAAAATAATTAAATTAGTTCACATAATTAAAATATTTATTAATAGTTTAATACACATTTACATAATTAAAATTGTGAATTGAATTAATCTTTGTGGTCTTGAGTTCACACTTCAACCATAATCAAATTAGATTTTGAAGAACACAAGACAAGGATTCGACCATAATCAAGTATAATCAAAGAGTCAACCATAATCAATCTTTAATTGCTAGAACCATGTACAAATTTGACTGGTGAAGAACAATAAGCACAACCATAAAAATTAGATTTTGAAACCTATTATTTCATCCCAAGAACACAAAAAATACAAACCCGGATTTTGAAACTCAAATTTGAAACCAAACAAACTCATACTTTTGGAACTCAAATTTGAAACCCTTAACCTCATCACCCCGAAGCCTCCACCTGCCTCTCTTGCGACCCCAAAGCCCAGAATTGCGAAGCCTCCACCTGCCCCTCTTACGACCCCAAGGCCCAGAATCGCGAAGCCTCCACCTGCACCTCTTACGACCCCAAAGCCTAGAACCGCGAAGCCTCCACCTGCCTCTCCTGCGACCCCAAAGCTCAGATCCGACCCTCTGTCTGGGAGTAAAAGCCCCAAGCCCAGTCGCACCTGCAGCAAGAAAAAAAAAAGGCGATGGGGCTTCCATCCCGTCGACATCACCTAGAAGAAGATGATGAGCCTGTGACAAGGTTATGGTGGCAACAGTAATACTAAGCAATAACAGAGAAGAAGAAAAAGAAAATTTCAGTGGAACAGTAGCACAAATGGAAGTAAACACAGAAGCTTTATTGAATTAGAAATAGAGACCAAGTCTCATACATGGAAGAAGGAGCCTCTCTGCGACAGAGAGATTACTCAATTCTTGCCTAAACCCAACAATAGCTTCCCCAGACACTATATGCCTAAACAGTACCAAAATTACCCCTTAACAAACTACCTCCAGCTCAGCCCACAAATGACCAAGACTACCCCTGACCCGTGTGCTTCTTTGGCCCCCTTCTAGAGTAAGTAAATCTTATATTAGGCCTATCAATTCTATCATTACCCCCCCCCCCCCCCCCCCCCACCCCCCCAAAATTTTTAACCTTGTCCTCAAGGTTGAAAGCTGGGAATTGCCCTCGAATAACATCAAACTTTTCCCAAGTCGCCTCAAATAATGGCAGATCTTTCTAGCGAATCAAAACCTCAACAGCTTGCTCTTGAGAGGCTGAAGTCTGGCGAACGTTCAGCAGCTCCGCGGGCTCAACAATGAGCTCTAAATCGGCGGTCAACGACGGGGGAATTGTAGTGGAAGAGTGAGCAATACCAATGGCAGCGCGGAGTTGTGACACGTGAAAAACAGGATGTATGGCAGCCGAAGAAGGAAGGTCCAAACGATAAGCCACATTACCAATACATTTCAGAATCAAAAAAAGGACCATAGTACCTTGCTGCCAGCTTCTCATTCCTTCGAGTGGCTAGAGACTTTTGATGATAAGGCCTCAATTTAACAAAGACCTTATCCCCCACAGCGAACTCCACATGCCGGCGAGAACCATCGGCCACAACCTTCATCTTTTGCTGAGCACGCAAGAGATGCATCTTCAAGTCATCTAGGAAGGAATCCCGTTCTTCCAGCAGCTGATCCACAGCCATCACCGAAGTAGAACCGGCTGAATACCGAACCAAGGGAGGTGGATCACGCCCGTACAACACCTTGAAAGGGGTACATCCCAAGGAGGAGTGGTATGTGGTGTTGTACCAATATTCTGCCCAAGCCAGCCACTTTGCCCATCCTTTGGGACGATTCGAAGCAAAACAACGAAGATAAGTCTCAAGGCAACGGTTGACCACCTCAGTTTGCCCATCGGTTTGGGGTGATAAGAGGTACTATGGCGGAGCTCGGTACCTTGAAGCTTGAACAATTCAGACCAAAAGTGGCTGAGAAAAATCCGGTCCCGATCCGAGACTATCGTGAGTGGCATCCCATGTAGTTTCACCACTGTGTTGGTGAAGATTTCAGCTACTGTTTTGGCAGTAAAAGGATGTTTGAGGCCAATGAAATGGCTGTACTTGCTAAGCCGATCCACCACTACCAAAATAGTGTCCACTCCTTCAGATTTGGGTAGGCCTTCGATAAAATCCATGGTTAAATCGTCCCACACTTGAACGGGCAGCGACAGCAGTTGTAATAAACCCCCTAGAGACAGCGAAGAGTGTTTGTTACGCTGACATATCTCGCAAGCTCGAACAAACTCCAACACCTTGGCTTTCATACCAACCCAATAAACATCACTTTTCAACCGTTGGTAAGTACGAAGTTCCCCCGAATGACCACCCACCGGAGAGCAGTGGTATTCTCTCAAAAAGTGAGGAATCAAGGAAGAAGTAGACGACAAAACCAGCCTTCCATTATACAGCAACTGCTCATGAACAATGGCAAACCCAGTGACAGTATTCCCTTGCTCCAAATCAGCCTTTACTCGCGACAAAAACGGGTCACTAGCAAGCTCCCGACGGCAAGCATCCCAATCCAACCAAGTGGTAGAAGTCAACAAGGAGCATTCAACTGGCCCAATCCTAGAAAAGGCAACGGCTGCCCTATTAGTGTGCCCAGCTCGGTACTGAATTTCGAAATCATAGCCCAATAATTTTACTAACCATTTCTGATGTTCAGGAGTGATTAACCTTTGTTCCAGCTGAAACTTGAGACTTTGCTGGTCTGTTCGAACAATGAAATGCCGTCCAAGGAGGTAGGGCCGCCATTTAATGACCGCAAGAACAATTGCCATAAGTTCTTTTTCATAAATGGACTTCAGCCGTGCCTTAGGCTTCAAAATCTGGCTGAAATACGCTATTGGGCGGCCCTCTTGCATCAACACAACTCCCAATCCATACCCCGAAGCATCGGTCTCCACCACAAAGGGCTTAGTAAAGTCAGGAAGAGCCAAAACTGGTACAGTTGTCATGGTTGTTCTCAAAGATTCAAAGGCTGCGGTTGCTTCATCTGACCAACTGAATTGGTCTTTTTTGAGTTAATCTGTTAATGGCCTTGCTATAGTCCCATAATCTTTGACGAACTTCCGATAATAGCCTGTGAGGCCGAGAAAACCCCGCAGCTCCTTAATCGTCTTGGGCAGCGGCCATTCCAACATGGCCTTGATCTTAGATGGGTCCACCGCTACTCCTTGACCCGAAATAATGTGCCCAATATACTCCACCTGCCGCTGTCCAAAACAACACTTTTTAAAGTTAGCAAAAAAGTGATGTTGTGACAGTGTTTGCAAGACTATTTCCAGATCCTTGAGATAGGTTTGCTCATCTGGGCTATATACGAGAATATCATCAAAAAACACCAGCACTCGTTTCCGAAGATGAGGCTTGAAAATTTCGTTCATTTGAGATTGAAAAGTTGCTGGAGCATTAGTCAACCCGAATGGCATCACCACAAACTCGTAGTGACCCTCGTGAGTCTGAAAGGCCGTCTTGTCAACATCTTCGGGTTTAACCCGAATTTGATGATAACCAGAACGCAAGTCCAACTTTGAAAACACTTGTGCCCCGTGCAATTCATCAATCAATTCCTCAATCACTGGAATGGGAAATTTTTCGGGTACGGTAGCTCGATTCAAAGCCCGATAGTCCACACAAAATCGCCAACCGCCATCTTTTTTCTTAACCAACAAAATCGGGCTCGAATAGGGGCTATTACTTGGCTGAATGATACCTCCATTTAACATATCCTGCACTAACTTCTCGACTTCATCCTTGATACTATGAGGATACCGATATGGGCGGACACTCACCGGCGTGGCATCGGAACGAAGAGTGATGGCGTGATCATGACTTCTCGGAGGAGGCAGAGATGTAGGTGTCTCGAACACCGTTGAGTACCGTTGTAACACCCGTTTGATGGCTGCCGACTGCTCAAGAACTACTTGGTAAACCGATACACATCCTAATTCCACCCAAACACCTTGTCTCTCGTGTTGCAGCAAACGAATCATGTTTTTCAGCGATACGCGAGTCTTGTGGAGTGTTGGGTCACCTCGTAAAGTGATAGTTTTGCCTCCAACTTTCAGCTTCATGGTATGTTCCTTCCAATGGTGGATAGTTTCTCCCAATGTTTCGAGCCATTGAACACCCAATATCACATCGGTACTGCCCAGTTGTAAAGGAAGAAAATCTTCAATAATTTCCAATTCTTGTAACACCAACGGAACTGCCCGACAAACTCATTCGCCTTGAATCGCTTGACCACTCCCCAGTTGCACCCCATAAGCTTCTGTGGTGGACAAGGGAAGCCCCAATTTCTGCGCTAACTCCGTGGTGATAAAATTGTGGGTCGCACCACTGTCCACGAGAACCACCACTTCGTGGCCATGAATGGACCCCAGAATTTTCATGGTCTTAGGAGAAGTGAGTCCCACCACAGCATTCAATGATACTTCCACCATTTGAGCTTCAGGAGGCTCCAACGGAGGCATACCCGTGGCCTCGGCAATGGGGTCTTCAGGTGGTTCCTCCTTCGGTTCTGCTTGAATGATAACCACTTGTAACTCCGCTGCCTTGCACTCGTGACCCCTAAACCACCTTCCATCACACTTGAAACACACCCCCCGATCTTTCTTTGCCTTCAGTTCAGCCTTTGTGTATTTCTTGAAGTGAGTCGGAGTCGGTGACGAAGAAGACGAAGACCAGAGATTGGAGGTAGTGGATGTTTTGGGGGAAAATGGTGAAGTCACGTGCGAGGACTTAGATGCGTCTGAAGGACTCACGGAGCTCATGGGTCGAATTGGGCCTGGATTGCTTTTACTTGGGCCAATACGGTGAGTCCTTACCAAGGCCTGATTAACCTAAATTGCCTCTGCCAATTCCATTGTCTTAATAAGCCCATCAGGCTCCAATACACGAAGTGGGCCTTGTATTTCAATTTTCAGCCCTTTGATGAAGGCAGCTTGTAGGGTTGGGTCCCCCATCGTCTCCATCAAAGCAGCCAAAGACTCAAATTGCCTCCGGTATTCCTGGACAGTCGTCACCTGTTGGAGGTTGAAGAATCGGTCGTAGACCGTCCCTCCTTGTGCTGGTCGAAACCTCTTGATGATCATCGCCTTCAACTCTTCCCAAGAAGCGATGGTCTGGCGCATATTCTCCCACCGAAACTAGCTAAGGGCCGCTCCCTCTAAACACAGAATCGCTGCCTTGCGTTGCTCTGCCAGAGTTAACCGCTGGAGACCAAAATATCGTTCTGCCCTATACGCCCATTCATCGGGGTCTTCGCCTGAATAAATTGGCAGCTCAATCTTCCTTGGCCGGAATTCAGAGCGTCGCCCGTTGCTGCCGTCTCGTAGCTGAGAAATAGCCGGCCCCGGAGAAGATGGTCGATCACCACCAGTGGACCGTCGACCTGAGACGTACGAGTTCTCATTCATCTCTCATATACTCAATACCTCATCCGCCAATCGTACTTGACCATTCATCACTGTTTTCATCTGTTCCGTAAGTACTGAAACAGAGTGTGCCTGGGCTTTAATCTCCCCCAGCACCGATTTGATGCTGTTGATATCCGATCTGATTCCGTGCACTTCAGACTCGAGGCCTTCAATTTTTTTCTCCATCCGTGTTGACGGCATTCACCAAGAACGGTGTCTCTGATACCAATTGATGAGCCTGTGACAAGGTTATGGTGGCAGCAGTAATACTAAGCAATAACAGAGAAGAAGAAAAAGAAAAATTCAATGGAACAGTAGCACAAATGGAAGTAAACACAGAAGCTTTATTGAATTAGAAATAGAGACCAAGTCTCATACATGGAAGAAGGAGCCTCTCTGCGACAGAGAGATTACTCAATTCTTGCCTAAACCCAACAATAGCTTCCCCAGACACTATATGCCTAAACAGTACCAAAATTATCCCTTAACAAACTACCTCCAGCTCAGCCCACAAATGACCAAGACTACCCCTGACCCGTGTGCTTCTTTGGCCCCCTTCTAGAGTAAGTAAATCTTATATTAGGCCTATCAATTCTATCAGAAGAAGAAGAAGATCGGTGAAGAAGAGAGGAGATCGAGAGAATAAGAAGAAGAGAGAGAGGAGATAATAAAATATTTTAGGATTCTTTAAGTTTTGTTTTTAATGTTTAAAAAGAAAATGTTTTATTTTAATTTTTAATAATGTACCAGGAGAATTGGAATTAAAATATATTTGAAAGCTTTTTTGTGTGAATTTTTTAAATTAATTTATTAATTTATAATAAGTAAATACATTTTTTTAAAATGAATTACACATGTAGCGTTGATGTGACAATGACACATCAACGAGTGAATAGCCACATCAGCATTTAGTGAAACTTAAGAAAAGTCTCACTTTACATCATTGTGAATAATTCAGGAGGAATTTTTAATGGCCCGAAAAAATCAGGAGGTACGATAATGTATAAGTCATAATTCTAGGTGCAAAAATCCTAATTAGCCATAATATTATACTATTCTATTTTAAGGTAACGAGTAGAAGACGGGGCCAACCCTATGTATAGACCAAACATGTGCCTAGGATCTATAGTTAAAAGAGTTCTAAATTTTAGAAAAATAACATATTTTTTTCTTTACAAAGGTCCCCAAATTTTGAAAAATGAAATTTATCTTGGCCCCTCTCAAAGTTCAAAGTTGGCCCTGGTTGGAGATGAACCAAAGCTTCCTCGTTCATTTCATCCAAGCAAACTCATATTTGGTGGCATGTTAAAATTTTGATTCGTGATCTACAAAATTTCATACATCTATCTTATCAAAACATGTTTACAATAGGTGATTTGTAATAGCTGCCTGAATTCTAAACGAGGAAAAAAAACAAAGTCGTGATCCTTTTACCTCGCATGCACAAAGGACAAGATCGGTACAAGGCCGTGGTATAAGATGGGAAGGCACACATAGCATAACCAGTGATAATCCACAAAAACATGATATCATTTCTTTTTCTCTTTTGGTAGTGAGCTATATACATTCTTTTTGTCCTCTGTAAATGATAGATCTTGATAATAATTTGAGGAATATAAAATAACACAACATTCCACTGAACTAGTATGTACAATGAAAATCTATAACAAGCGTGTTTGTTTATACAATTGTTCATAGTTGAACATAGCTTCTAAATCCTGAGAAAGCATTTTACAAGGTCTCAAAATAGTAAGGCTGGCAAATGCAATCGATTGCATGCATAAGTTTTCTCCTAGGCCCCACTGCATTTGCACCCATATCCTTGAGCTTCTTCATGGTTAGGTTCACCAAGTGAAACTTGCTAAGACCCTTCCTCTGAAAGATCCTCACAAACTGTACCAGACCCAGAGAAGCAAGCCACCTGCTCAACCCACCAGCTTTCTGAAGCTTCCTCTCAAGATTCATTGCCCTCAATCTTTGATTCAGGGCCACGCCACCAACATGGTGACCACTATGGCCATGGAGTATTAGTCTTGGCACCATGATACCTTTTGAGGTGTTAGAAATTCCAAGTAATCTGTGAGACATGGCTGTACGAACTTGGTGTGGCTTTACTGATTCTATTGTTAGGTCTTGCCTAAATGGTTTGGTTGATGTTGTGAAGTTTTGAGCACCAGAAGCTTTCTTAACTTGGAGACCCTTTTCAGAAGCAGTTGGCAATGGCATGGACCTCTTCCGCCACTCATTAGCTGATGGCAACCTGGAAATGGGATGTGCCTCAGTTGGTTCCTCTAGACCATCATCTACCCTTTTCGTATGCACAGCCTGTGATTGACTCGCTTCAAGGTTTAACTGTGGAGATCTATCAGCAATAGGAAGTGAAGGTACCAGGACGGTGATCCTCTGTTTCTTAACAATCACCCAACTAGTTTCTGAATGCAGATCCAGATCAGGATTGGGATTTGAAGTGTCAATGAGCTTACTTGCAGTGTTGTTTTGCTTTGTAGGGACTGCCACAAGCTGCCTTTGCTTTGTCTTACCCATCAAGCTGAAATCTGCTTGCGACACATGTAACAGAATAACTTCTACGTAAACTAATGAACTTATTAAAAAATACAAGCCATTGAAGACCTCTGACCCAGCAATAATATAATTTGGTAATGGAACAAAACAAAATCTGAAGTGCTGTTCATGTTCCCATGACACTCTTACCAGGAAAAATTTATCCTGCCCATTAAAACTATTCAAAACACAACCATTGTCCATTTTTCAACCAAGATGGCATTGATTTAGGGAGAAAAGTGAGAAGTCTTTGCAATTTGCCACCAACACAGAGACCCTTTTCGGTAACATCCCTTAACATCTTCTAATAACTTGTTAAAAAACGAACAAATTCATATTAACTAAAAGCAACCCACAATTGATATCAATGTGCTTCAGGTTATGTCCAAACATGCTATATCAACTCAAGATTGTCCCATAATATCGATCAATAACAACTCAAGGAGGAAGATAATCATACTCCAAGATGAGCTTTTTATTGTACTCTCAATTAAAAGGGTCGGGACCTTGATACTTAAAACAGATAATAGTTTACAGATCATGCAAACCCAGAGTATTATAATCTATTTTTCTTGGAATTTATAATTGAACACCATACCCACAATGTTAGTTTTAATTTAATTATCATATTTAATATAGAAGAAAAACAGTTGGCAAAAACCAGGAAACCATTTAAGAATGATGCAATTGCAACATAACATAAGCATAGATTTCAGCAAACATAAACTTTTCAAGAGCTAATGAAGAGCAAAATATATAGTCTCGTCACTTAAAAAAAAAAACTGACCCGCCCTGTGAGGGTCCCTGCCCTCACAGGTTTGGAAGCAGGGAGGGGCTGAATTCTTGCGTTTAACCGATGTTCTTAAAAAAAAGCTTAACTTAAACTGAACCTATTCACTAATAGGTTTTAATGCTAACAGTGGTAACTTTTCACATAATAAATTTTAATAAAAAAATGGAAACAGTTGCATCTTCTCGAAGAACATTAGCATATTGAAGATCTTTTCAGAAAAGATTAATCTAAATAAGACCAGACATTGTAACAACTCTAATCTAAGAAGACAACCCTTTGCATTAAGAACTCGGTACATTCAAATACTTAGAAATCGTTCCATTATTCTCATGCAATCTCCTCATCTTTCAACAGATTCATCTAAATGTGAAAATAACTCCAACTCTGAAGCAAAATTGGTTAGAATCTGAGATTAATTTCAGTTGAACTCATAAATTCAAAAAAGATAATCCTATTCTCTAATATTTCTCTCAGGATTGTTGCCCCAATACCTCTCCTCTGTGAAGAATTTAAGGAACACCACAAAGGTTTGTTTTTACTATGCTTAAACCATTAGAATTGTATGCTTTGTTTCTAATTTATATACAGTATATACACGTTCAGCAACTCCTTAATTTGATTCCCAAACCAAACCCAGATGTCATTTTGTGGCAGTGTTATAAACTAATAAGTAATGTAATATTACCACATAAAGATGACAATAAAAAATGGCATATCAAGTCCTTTAAAATTAATTCCATAGAAAGTGTTTAAGAAAATAATGAATCAAAATCGTCTTCAAAACTTAAAAAAAAAAAAGGGGGGGGGGGGGGGGGGGGGGGGGGTGGGGGGTGTTGGGAAGGAGAGCTTCCACGAACACAAATCAATATTTTACACAAACACACAGAGATATATATATATATACAAACATATATATTAACAGATTTAAACTTCAAACCCTAAAGTAATACCGGCGGCGGTTGCTCTGGCTCTGGGCCACCCGGTTTTGGTGAAGACCTTGACGGAGGAAGCAATATGGATCGATTAGAGGAAGAAGGTGCTACGGACCGAGTGAGGGAGACAGCGAGTATGAGACGGTGGCGGATTGAGGGAGATGGTGCAGAAACGGACTGAGTGAGAGAGGCTGGCGGAGTCAAGAAGAACACGAATGAAAGATGGCGATGGTGGGGGAGTGAAGGAGTTGGCGCACGAGAGAAGTTGGAGGCTGGAGGTCTCTGTCACCGTACGTGTACAGAAGGAAATAGAAAACCCTAACAATATTTTTAAATATCTGTAATCTAAAGATAGGTAAATTGTAATTAAATAACGGTAGAAAAAAAAAAGTAATATTTAAATATGTATATTTAACAATAGAATATTTAAAGAAAAATACCAAAGTAAAATTTTTAAATATTTAAAATTAGTTATTTATTTTACACAGAAAATAATTTTTTTTGGTTAATGTTACTTATATATAAATTCTGATAATACGCATACAATATTAGTAAAGAGTATAATATATATTTTGTAAAAAAAAAAGAGTAATATATTTTGTTTATTAGTTTGTTGATTAAAATATATGGTTTAATTATTAAATCTATAATTTTATTTTTGCATATATTTTAAAATTGTGGTGTATTAATATAAATGTCATACATAATCAAAGGTGCTAATTAATATATAGTTGGATTCCAACAAAAACTTTTTTAAATATTAAATAAATAAGAAATATTACATCGGCAAATCTATTTTTCCAATTTTACTTTACTAAATAGTGAGATTTACTAAAAAGTGGAATACACATGTTAGTAGATATAACATCACATTACTATGATCTAGTGAACTTTCCTCGTATGAAGCCAAGAGAGTTTTCCAGAAGCGTGAAAGGAAGAAAGTGGAGAACAAAAACAAGGTTTATTCATATATGAAATTATTATTCTCTCAATGATGGGGCAATATGCTTTTTTTTTCAGTATGTATTGCTTCCCAAAAATGTCTTTTAAAATCCGATATGTACAATGTTCAGGCTCAATGTCATTTTAGATCACACTTTCCAGTGTGTTTGGGATCTTTTCGAACTTAAAGATCACTATCATTTATCTACCGCACAAGTATTAGAACACTCTCAATCGGTGTTTTACTCTATCTTTTAAAAAAATCACCAAAATATTACTTTTTCTATTTTACCTTTAACTTTTACATTATATCATATATCAGTTTTTTTATTTTTTTTCTCATTATCATTTAAATATTATATTTTTATTTATTTTAAATATTTTTTCTCACTTTCAATAATACTTTTATATCTTACAACAATATTTATATATCTTTTAATATTTATAATATTTATATATATAATGTCAAATATAACTATACTATATTTTTAACTAATCTAAATTTATAAATAAAATATATTTTTCTAACAATATTTAAATATTAAACTTTTTATTCATTTCAAATATTTATCTAACTATGAGTCCATAATTAAAGATATTGTGAAAAGAAAAATTAATAATTACAATGTAAATAAATTAAGCATAAATAACTTTTGACTTGTTGCTAGTTTCACTTAATATAAAATAATTAAAGAAAGAAAGACATTTAAATAAATAAAAAAAACTAGAAATGTAGCTTGAAGATAGAGAAAGAAAGGATGAGAAATTAATAAAAAAATAACTTAAAGTATGAATAGTATATTATAAATATAACTTGGTCCTGTAGCAAAGGTAAATAATTTATACATAATACAGCAACCATTGGAGCACATTTTTTTACCATTTCTTTAAAAATTTGAAGATTTGGTGATTTTACAGGAGTCATTGTGAGTGCTCTTAGAAGATTTTATACTTTTGACTATGTCAAATATCTTTGAACATCATTTAATTCATTATCAACTTTTGACTATATATTAAAACCTTTATTTTATTATTATTTTTGTTAGATAATAAGTTGTTTTTTCCCTTATATCCGTTGGATATCTGTTGGTTTTGTTATAGCTAGTAACAACTTTTTGTTATAGGCCTCATAGCCTTTTCCAACTATATATAGTTGTCTTTTGGTTCAGTCAAAATCGACAGAGACCATACACTGTAATCACTGAATTCCTTTTTCAAGAAATACATTTTTCCTTTACTTTGTAATATGGTATGAGACGTTATACAAGTTTTCTTCTCTTCACATTCTTGAAATGGCTCGCACCTGTTCCACACCAACAACTCCGGTCACTGAGGCCACAACCACCGACGCCCCACCCCTCCACAACGGAAACAATGTCAATCTCGGTACAACACACAACCCAGAAGCTCCCCCTACGCACAGCTCCGACGATGGCCCTAGAGTTTCTAGTTCTAATTGGTTCTCTACACTCTCTTCACAAGAATGACCACAAAATAACGATGTCCAGAGGTTCTACTTCATCGGCAATGGAGATCACCCTGCCCTCATCCTTGTCGCCCCTCCTCTCACTGAGAAGAACTTCCCCTCTTGGAGGCGTGATTTCCGTCTTTCCATTGGAGCCAAGAACAAAGCATCCTTTCTTACGGGTGATCTTCCCCCTCCACCTGCAATAGATCTGAATCACAATCAATGGCACACTTGCAATCAAATGCTATGTGGACTGAACTACACAACAGATTTGACCAAGGAAATGGGCCACAGATTTTTGAGCTCAGAGAAACTCTCATCAGACTTCATCAAGGAGCTAATTTTGTAAGTACTTACTTTGCCAAGCTTAAATCCATATGGGATGAGATTAACGAACTAAGACCTCGAATACTCTGTTCTTGTGCGGCCTCTGCTAACAATCTTGATCATCATAATTAAGATCAAGTGCTTTAATTTCTTATAGGTCTAAACGATTCTTTTCATGGTGTTCGTGCTCAGATTTTGTTGATAGACCCTTTCCCCAATCTCTCCAAAGTCTTCTCCATGATCATACAAGAGGAGAGACAAAGAAAATTAGGCCCACTCAGCCCTACAGTTGCTGTTGTACACACCCCATATCCATCCATCAATCTCAAACCTACAAGCACTAACCCCATTCATCCCAATCCTCAATACCCTAGTTCCTCTAATCCCAACCCTCGGAACAAAAAAATCTAACCTACTTGCACTCATTGCAATAAACCAGGCCATCTCAAGGATAAATATTTTTTTATCCTGGTTATGGCTCTCGTAGACCCACCACTGAAGCAACACACATCTCTGATCGCAGAACTCACCTTGAAACCTCTGTTGGTACAACATCAAAGGCCTTTCAAGCTTCAACTACCATGCCTGCCTCGGGACCATTAACCCTTCAACACTGCCAACAGTTGATATCAATTTTGAACCAGCAAATGACTCAGGCGACTACACCGTCCACCTCCAACCCCACAACTGAAAACTCTTCTACCCTGAATCATTTTTTTGGTAACAAACACTTATTCTCCTCTGACTTCTGGATCATAGACAGTGGTGCTACACATCACATTGCTTTCAATATTAACTGTTTTAATTCCTTTGATGAAAAACCTTTTGCTACTAGTATTACTCTACCGAACAATCAAAACATTGTTGTTGAAAAATCTGGCACAGTCTATATTAGTCCACTAATATCCTTACATTATGTGCTATATGTTCCTTTTTTTCACTTCAACCTCTTATCAATAAATTTCTTTCTTAACACAACTTCTAACACCTTCTTTTTGTATTCTGAAAAATGCTTAATACAAGATCCTACGCAGCATATAACGATTGAGATTGCTAAAAATCTCCACAATCTTTATGTTCTTCCAAGCTCTACGGCTTCATCATCCTCTATACATTGTAATAGCCATACAAATGTAAATCAATGGCACTCACGCCTTGGTCATCCATCCTTGTTAATCACAAAAAGTATCAATAAAACTTTACATATTTCAGATTCTTCTTCTTCTTCAAACCCTTGTTCTATTTGTCATCTTGCAAAACAAAAAAAACTGCCTTTTATTTCCTTCAACAACTTTGCCCCAAATCCTTTTGACTTAATACATCTTGACATATGGGGTTCCTTTCATGTTTTAAGTATTGAAGGATATAAATATTTTTTAACTATTGTTGATGATGCAACCCGTTACACTTGGGTTTATATGTTGAAATCTAAAGCAGAAGCTCAAGATGCTATTCCAAAATTTATAGCTCTTATAAATAATCACTTCTCAAAAAGTGTCAATTCGGTTCGAACCGATAATGCTAAGGAGCTGAATTTAACATCTTTTTTTGCCTCTAAAGGCATTATACAATATAATTCTTGTGTCGAAAGACCACAACAAAATTCAGTGGTGGAAAGGAAGCACCAACACATTTTGAATGTAGCTCGGGCTTTATGCTTCCAATCAGGTATTTCTCTATCATATTGGAGTTACCTCATTCAAACTTATGTGTATTTGATTAATAGAACCCCATCTCAATTATTCAAATAAAAAAACTCCTTTAATTCATAACAAGGTTCCTCAGTATGATCACTTGAGAAATATTGGTCGTCTTGCATATGCTTCAACTTTGGATAGAAAGAGACATAAGTTTTCTCCTAGAGCACGCCCTTGTATATTACTTGGTTATCCTCTTGGAATGAAAGCTTACACCTTACTTGATCTTAACTCTAACCAGATTTTTCATTCTCGTGATGTTGTTTATTATGAAAATAATTATCCTCTACAGTCCAACAACTTACAACCGGACATTGATGTTGTTTTCTCTCGATCTCTACTGCCTAGTTCTTCTTCTACTGCAGGTACTTCTTTTCCTACAACCAATCCAGCCCACCAAACTCATTCTTCTCAATTTGAGAAGCCCAATCCTACGGCTCCTATACAAACATCTAAAGCTGGGTGGCTCCTTTCTAAACCAGCCCATTTACACGACTACATATGCCAATACAATACCACGGTATCATCTACTTCTCATCCTCTTGTCAATTTTTTAACATATGACAAGTTTTCACCATCTTTTAGGGCTACAATCCTTGCTGCCAACACTATTTTAGAGCCTCAATGGTATGCCACTGCTTACACCAAACCAGAATGGCAGCAAGCAATGCAAGATGAACTCCAAGCATTAGAAGCTAACAACACATGGACTATTGTCTCTCTTCCTAAAGACAAACATACTATAGGATGCAAATGGATCTATAAAGTCAAATACAATTCCAAAGGTCAAGTTGATCGCTATAAAGCTCGCCTTGTGGCCAAAGGATACACTCAACAACAAGGTATAGATTACTCTGAAACCTTTGCTCCCGTTGCCAAGTTTACCACCTTGAAGCTACTTCTAGCTCTTGCTGCCACTCAGATTTGGTCCCTACACCAAATGGACATAGACAATGTCTTTCTTCACAGCGATTTGCATGAACAAGTTTACATGACCATTCCTAAAGGATGTACTGTTCAGGGGGCACTGCCACCAAATCAAGTCTGCAAACTTAATAAGAGATTATATGGTCTAAAACAATCTTCTCGCCAATGGTATGAGAAACTCAGCTCTACACTTACTACCCATGGTTTTCAGCAATCACAATCCGACCACTCCTTGTTCATTCGCAAACAATCAGGTGTTTTCCTTGCATTACTTATATATGTTGATGATATTGTTATTACTAGTAACAATGATGAAGCTGTCTCTAAATTCAAATTACAACTAAATAGCTTTTTTAAACTCAAAGATTTAGGTCATTTGCGTTTTTTCCTTGGCCTTGAAATAGGTCGTTCTTCTAATGGTATTTCAATATCACAAAGACCCTTTATATGACAAATTCTCCATGATGCAGGTTATCTCGGTGCAAAACCTGCTTCCACACCCATGGAACCTAATCTAAAGCTATCAAAGGATGAAGGAGAACTTCTACCTGATCCCACCATCTATAGAAGCATGATTGGGAAACTGATTTATTTAAGTATCACAAGACCGGACATCACATTTGCTGTCAATTGCTTAAGTCAATTCTTATCTACTCCTCGCACACCTCACATGCAAGCTGCCATTAGGATATTACAATATCTAAAGGGCACTCCTGGACAAGGCCTATTTTATCCCTCCAACAAAGATGCTAATATCACTGCATATGCTAAAACTAACTTCAACTCTGCTATTCTCCACCTAAATGTGTTTGCTGATGCTGATTGGGGTAGTTGCATCGACACAAGGAGATCTATATCCAGTTTCTGCATTTTTCTCGGTCAGTCCTTGATATAATGGAAATAAAAAATGCAGACCACCGTCTCTCGTTCTTCCGCTGAAGCTAAATACCGTGCTATGGCCAATGCTACATGTGAAATCATTTGGATTCTCTCCTTACTCAGAGACTTCGGCATTCCTCATTCAGCTCCTGCCACCTTGTTTTGTGATAACACAACTGCTATCCACATTTCAGAGAATTCTGTGTTTCGCGAGCGGACCAAACATGTTGAAATTGACTGTCACATTGTTAGAGAAAAAATTCACGCCGGTATCATTAAGCTCAACCATGTCTCAACTAAAAACAACATGGCAGATATTCTGACTAAAGCTTTATTTCCTTCTCAATTCAAGGACTTTGTATCCAAGATGAGTGTAAATAATTTATACACTCCATCTTGAGGGGGCGTATCCCTTATGTCTGTTGGATATCTGTTGGTCTTGTTACAGCTGGTAACAACTTTTTTTGTTATAGGCCTCATAGCCTTTTCCAGCTATATATAGCTGTCTTTTGGTTCAGTCAAAACCGACAGAGACCATACACTGTAATCATTGAGTTCCTTTTTCAAGAAATGCATTTTTCCTTTACTTTGCAATACTATATGTTAACTAATTTTTATCATTCATTGATTCATTATTAAGAGTTATTAATGTTATTTTTTTCCCTAAATTGTTGCAAGTAATTCTAACAAATAACTCTTTGTATTTTATATGATTTGATTAAAGACTAATATAGTTCAAAAAATACATGTCCTTCTACCAATATGTGGTTTTCCTTGTGTCACTTTATGTGGATCTGCTATATGAGTATGTAATTTTTTGAGACAGAATTGTGTTCTTGCTCGAGTCTATGCACATTCTTTTGTATTGCTGCTAGTGTTGGACTATGAGATTTGGCAAATGACTATCAAGATAGCATTTTTGAATGACTATTGTGACAAGACCATGTATATGGTCAACAAGAAGGGTTCAAGGAAAAATAACAAGAACAAATGGTTTGTATGTTACTAAGGTCCAAGGACTAAAGAAAGCATCTAGTTCTTGAAATCTTTGATTTTTATCATCGAGTTTTGTTTTACTTATTGTAGTAGACAAAATTTGTCTACTATTAAAGTCCAAATAGCGAGCAGGCCCTGTTGACTGATTTTTTTTGCCAACTAATGAGGAGTTAAAATAATTAATTAAAGAGCTTTCATTTAGACAATCAATGAATCATAAATAAGCCAAGAACCTAATAATTGTGAGCAATGAATGATAAAAGACACCAGAAATTATAGAGGTTCAGCCCCAAAAGACGGTAATGACCTACTTACTCTTCAATTTGTATTGATCTTAAAGGTTTACACAAGATGACCAGTGAAAATAGGTACAATTCCAAGTGTGAAAACAATACAAGATGGCAACAATCTCTGCTAAGTGTTCCTAAGGAACTGATCGGTATATTCCTGGTGCTGGTTGATAGGCTAAAAGTCTGAACCCCCCCACGGTGGTGGAAGACCTGCATTTATACTACTCTCGACGCCCAACAGTTGCGCCTACCCCGTAACTACTGCAAAATATCCTTTCCTTTTCGCAGGTGTTTGCTATCCTCTTTGTTAGGGGAGTTGACTGAGTTTTCAAGAACACTGTTAGGCATGAGGAGGATGTAACTGATCTCATCTGATCAGGTATACCAGGTTTCCTGGAGAGCATACCGGGCAGCCTCATTTCTGGTAAGCGTATTGCGCAGCTGCTTTCCTGGCAAGCATACCGCGCAACAATTGTCATTCTTTGGGCAGGTGTGCTCTCTCCAACTTATTTAACAGTTGGATGCGTATGCCATGTGTGAAGAATAAAATGTCATATGCCCACATTATGATGCAACGTATTCATCCTTTGTGCCTCGTCAGATGTGTATATTTTTGGGATAGCATTTGCCCCCAAGTTTGCAATGATGTTGAGCAGTATGTAAACTTTCCTTCTGGAAACCATCCTGTCCAGCCTGGTCGGGGGTATGTTCTCTTTGCTACATGACATCTTCATTTACGAGAGTTGAAGACCTTTGCACTTCTTCAAGTTTCCAAGAAATGATTTTTCACTTTCTCCCGCCTCTTCTTAATATCATAAAGTGTCATAATGGCTCCTCCTAATAACTGTACCATTGATTTGTGCAGTTACCGAAGAGTGGCTGACGTGTTGGGCGATTGAGGTGAAGTGATTGGGAGGATGTGCGAGGTAATGCGCTGACGTGTCTGGGGAGACGTGCTTGCAGCAGCCGAAAGGTTGTTTCATTAATGTCCATGGGAGGAAATAGGGCGTTAAACCTGGATTATAAATAGTCTTCTCCTCTTCATTCAAATTCCCTAGATGTTTAGAGCTTCGACTCTTAACATTGACTAGCTCCCAGTCAATGACCACTGAAGCTTTTCGGGTCGCGCTACCCTCACAAACCTACTGCCAGTAAGTTCTCTTTTTTGTAGTACATTTGTCATTTATGGGTGTAGACGCTCAATTTTCACCTAAGGTCTGGCCTGGTCTTGCGTGGGTACCGCCTAAGCCTCAAGGGTCCCCTGTGAGCCCTCGCCTTGCCATAGGCCGAAGTGACCAAGTGGCTCCACCTCGCCTAGTAGGGCCTTGCATAGCCTCTCCAAGGAGGGCCTCGCCAAGCATGGCCTCGCCAAGGAGGGCCTCGCCAAGCATGGCCTCGCCAAGAAGGGCCTCACCAAACATGGCCTCGCCAAGCATCCTTAGGCGTCTACCAGGGCCACATGCCTATCGCCCAGACTCGTGAGTGACCTCGGGAGGCTTCAGGCATCTCATGCCAAGGACCCAAGATCTCCACCTCACACCAAGGGTCCCATTCCTTACACCTTGAGATCCCTATGCTTAGGAGATCCAGTACGAGTCGAATGGGATATATTTGTGCGACCAAGTACTGAGTACGGATACCAGTGCCAGTGAGATTGCTGGGGTAAGGATCATGGTCCGTACGTCTACGACCATAGGTCAGAGCCGACACCACTACCTCCTGCGCCACTACGCCTGCCACCACGCATCAGACATGGGTACAAACAAGTAGTGGAGACATCCTCCTGACACCTGCTCCTGTACGGGATGTACGACCACAACCTCTGAAGCCACTCCCCTGACATAGTACATATGTACCACTTGGTCTCCTAGACCACTATGTACCTAAGGCCATTAGAGCCTACTATAAAATGAACTCTAAGACCACCTGAGAAAGGGTTGGAAATTTTACTATATTAAAGGCTTGAGTGTGAATGAAGGACTGAATTCTCCATTATTGTTCTATCATTGTTCTTGAGTGATTGTTTAAGTTTCTACAGCTTTTCCATTAGAGATCTTGATTTGATAATTTTTCCAACTTAACTTAGTTGACGAGTTCTCACCGTCAACAGCTTGGCGCCGTCTGTGGGAATGTTAGTTTCAAGCTATGTTCTACCATTGTTTCCGGCAAGAAGAAGATGCCAAGACGTTCGAAGCGACTGAAGGAGCCGCGAGAAGTAGAGGTTCACCTGAACGGAGTCCAGCTGAAGGCCTCCATGAAGAACGCTCCTCCACCCAGAGACGTGGAGCCCCCTAAGGACCCTGAAGTTCACGGAGGTGATAGGGTGGCCTCGTCACCGGCCGCTCCACCTGGAGAAAGTCCTCCAAGAGCACCACCGGGAAATGCTACTGAGTTCCCTCCTCCAAAACCACCGCAGGTACCGAACTCCACCCGGCAGGACCCGGGCCCTTCTGCCCGTAGGCATGATAAGCACCCCCGGGTCCATTCCGTGAGCTCGAGTTCGAAATCTCGGTTTTATGAAGAGGAAATACGTGAGCTCCATCGTAAAAACCAAAGGTTGGAAACCACCTTGGAGAACATGCAAGAGGTCCTGAACGACCTGTTGCAGGGTAAGTCGAGTGTGACCTTGCCCAAGAGGAAGGAGAAGGGCAAGGATGGGGTGGAGACCACTGTACCAGTAGATGATGGGAGAACCCGACACTCAACCAGTAACAGCCCCCGAGCGAAGCAACATGAGCACCCTGAACCGCCTAAGCAGGCCCAGAAACCAGCGCCGAGTACCAACGCTGCCCCTCGCAATGAGGACGAGGTCACCTCTAAAAGAGCACCTTCAGACTTACGGGAGGAGCTCAATAAAAAGAGGGCGGGCAAAGGGACCACGCTCCCTGTGGCGCCTCAGGAAGGCAAGGGAAAGGCGGATCTTAGCCCGTCCGCTCTGAGGGACACTCTAAGCAAGAGGAGGCAGGACCTGGACACGGAGATGAGGAGCCTGCGAAGCAAGATCGTCACCGCATCAGGCGGCCAGGTCTTTGAGGAAAAAATCGACCATGAGTCACCCTTCGTCAGGGAGATCCAGGCCATCAGGCACCCTGCCAACTTTAAAGAGCCCCACATGACCCCCTACGAAGGAGACACGGATCCAAAATATCATCTAGATACATTTAATGACCTGATGAAGCTGAGGGGAATTGGCTGCGGGGCGCGATGTCATTGCTTCGCTGTCACCTTAAGAGGACCTACCTACAAATGGTTCAGGAGGCTTAGACCGGGGTCCATCCGATCTTGGCAGCAACTTTCTGACGAATTCCTCCAGCAGCACCACGCCATGCGAGATTACACAATGCCAGGCACCAGCCTCGCCAATGTGAAACAAGGAGAAAATGAGAGTTTGAAGAGCTATATCCACCGGTTCAATATGGAGGCGGCTAAGGTAAGGAGCCTGACCCGCCGAGAGCTGAAAATGACCATCACCGCTGGAGTACGCCCAGGGAGCAAGTTATGGGATAACATGCTCAAGAGAGAGGTCACAGACTTGGATGATTTCTACGAGCGGGCACAAAAGTACATTCGCATGGAGGATGGTCACGAAAACCTTAAAGTTGGAAAAGGCCCATCGCCCCCGAAACCTTCTGCCCAGGAAAACCAAAGCCGTGCCAAGAAGAAGGGTGTATATGAGGGAACGAGGGACGATCGTCCCTAGAAGCACCAACGCTCTGGCGAGCGCATACAGAGCCCCTACATTTTTTACACAGACCTCACCCATGCGAGAGAGGATATTTTCGTTACGAACGAAAACCGGGTCCCTTTTAAAAGGCCCCCGCCAATAAAAAAGGATCGGTCTAAAAGAGACCCGGGCAAGTATTGCCAATATCACAAGGATGTCGGCCACACCACCGCGGAGTGCAGCCATTTGAAGGTGGAAATCAAGGAGCTCATCCGCCGGGGACATTTGGGCAGATATGTGCGCAAGGAGAACCAAAGGCCAGAAGAAGGAGAGTCCCCTCCGCGGGCACGAAGGGTGGCCCCAGAAGTGCAGGGAGAGGTCAGGACCATCTTTGGAGGACCAGGAGTCGAAGGCAATTCAAGGAAGGGGCGAGACAAGTACGCCAAGGAGGCCAGACAAAGTCCACCACCTTGTGTTTTAAGTTTGGAGCAGCGCCCCCCGAAGAGCTTCAAAGGCGAGAATGACTCAATAACTTTCACTGAAGAAGATGCATAGGGGGTGCGTTTCCCTCATAATGACCCCCTGGTGCTAACCGCCCAGCTTGCTAACATGAGGGTACGTCGGGTCATGGTGGATAACGGGAGCTCTGTGGACATTTTGTATCGACCAACACTGGAGAAGATGGGGTTGAGCCTCCGTCACCTAAAACCTTGCACTACGACTTTGTATGGGTTTATGGGAGATTCGATGCAACCCCTAGGGACAATCGAATTAGCCCTCACCATGGGGGAGCAACCCAAGCAAACCACCATAATGGCTAACTTTGTCGTGGTGGAGTGCACCTCAGCCTTCAATGCGGTATTAGGGAGACCCTCTCTGAGAGAATTGAAGGCGATAACTTCTGTGTATCACCTAGCTATGAAATTCCCAACCCCTGGAGGAGTAGCATGTGTGAAAGGGGAGCAGAAGGAAGCGAGGGAATGCTATAACATGTCCCTTCGCGCAGCCACCAAACCATCTATACCAATGACGGTGGCTGTGTATGAAGGAGCGACCCACACAAGTTAGATCCGCACAAGATTGGACCCACGGGTTACAGAGCCTCTCAAGAAGTACTACCAGCAAGGCTTCAGCTCTCAGGCCAAAAGAACCTATGTTTAGTTTGTTCTTCGTTGTTTTAGCTTAAGCAAGTAAGAATCAAAGAGGCTACCTAGGTAACCTCCTAGTTAGATGTAACCCCCTTTTTTATTTACAAAGTCAGTTGTAAACTGCGTGTTATGAATGAAACTGTTTGCAACTTCATGTGTTATTTTTCTTCGCTACGCGGGCATTAGCCAAAGTGTCAGCCGAAATAAATTTCACCAAACACTTGGGGGGCAGGACAGGGGGGCAGGACAGAAGGCAATAACATGTAGCTAGCAAGGGGAACCTAAAAAGGGCCCTCTAACGGAGGATCCTAAAAAGGACCCCTCGCCCTCCTAAAAAGGAGACTCCTAAAAAAGAGGCTCCTAAAAAAGACCCTCTAATAGGGGATCTTAAAAAGGGCCCTCCATCAGGAGGAAGTGGCCCGTGAAGACAAAGCAAGCAACAAGCAAGAGAACCCAAAGAAGGACCCCTTGCACTGGGATCCTAAAAAGGATCCTATGCACCAGGAGGATCCTAAAAAGGGCCCTCCATCAGGAGGACCCAAAAGGGACCATGGCCCTAAAAAGGACCCTTTAAGGGGAGGTCCTAGAAGGACCCCTTATATCGGGGCCTTAGGCAAAGTCCTTAAATACAGAAAACAGGGAGAGGACCTTGCAAGGCATCCCTTGGGTTTACAAGGATTAGCTACCCTTGTGAACATCAAGGAGGCCAAAAGGTCTTACGAAAGAAAAATATATAGTGACAACACTAATAAGTCTAGAGCGGCCACTAAGCCGTCTAGCCAAAAAGGGTCCTAAAAGAGACCCTTGCAAAAATAGTACTATGCATAATGACGAGAGGGACGCTTCTCGCAAAAAAGTAATAAGCGCGCAAGAATATATAAAAGGATAGCTAGGACCCAAGGGGTCAAAATATCCTTATAAGAGTAATCAAGGGGCACCAAAAGAGGTCCCAGTGAACCCTTTCACATGGGCTCCCAAGGACCTCCAGCCTGGTAAATAAAAGAGGGGAACCAACCAAACCCCATCATACAGGCTCAAAAGGGCCTCGAATGCAGTAGAATAAAAGACACTCCACATGGCCGCTCGAGCAACGGCATGCTCACCAAAAGAAGAGAAATCAAAATTGGGATCCTGCCTCCATACGTTGTAAAGGGCGCGGTCTATGGACCTGTACTCAATGACAGTCTTCTTTGCCTCCAAGGAAGCACTTCTCTCCTGCAAGGGGTCCTGGTAACCTCGACTTCGGCCCTTGCAGTCTGGAGTTCGACCCTGATAGACTCAACTTCAGCCTCTAAATAAGTAACCCTCTCCTGCGACACCGTCGCGATATCCTTGGTCGCTTGGAGTTCGCTCTTCAGGATGGCAACTTGGTCCTTCAGCTCCTTGGCCTTGGCAACCACCTTCAGCTTCCTCCTCGACGAGGTGGAAAGTTCGGCCCGAACCTTCTTTAGCTCAGACTGGGTTTTCTTAAGCTCTTTCTCGAGCTCCTGGACCCGGGCTGTAAGGCAGTCCCTCTCAGCAGTAGACGCAGAGAGGTTGCTAAACGAGTCGGGAAACCGTAGAGCCACAGTATTGGCCTGCAAAAATAGACCAAAAGGATGTATTAGTCTCCAAATAGATACCCCAAGAAATTATCCCATACTTAAAAAAAAAAAAAAAAAACTATGGAAAAAGTGAGGTCCTGGGGGATTAAACCCCTTACCTCTTGAAGGAAGGGCTCTCCAAACCAATAAGCCAAGGGAGTAAGGTGAAAATATTAGGCCATGCATGAGGATCTATTTATAGGAATCAAGGTGAATAGTCTACAAGAGCACCCTAAAGGTCCTCTCCTAGATTGGGGGGCAAGTGTAGACGCTCAATTTTCACCTAAGGTCTGGCCTGGTCTTGCGTGGGTACCGCCTAAGCCTCAAGGGTCCCCCGTGAGCCCTTGCCTTGCCATAGGCCGAAGTGACCAAGTGGCTCCACCTCACCTAGTAGGGCCTCGCATAGCCTCGCCAAGGAGGGCCTCGCCAAGCATGGCCTTGCCAAGGAGGGCCTCGCCAAGCATGGCCTCGCCAAGAAGGGCCTCACCAAACATGGCCTCGCCAAGCATCCTTAGGCGTCTACCAGGGCCACATGCCTATCGCCCAGACTCGTGAGTGACCTCGGGAGGCTTCAGGCATCTCATGCCAAGGACCCAAGATCTCCACCTCACACCAAGGGTCCCATTCCTTACACCTTGAGATCCCTATGCTTAGGAGATCCAGTACAAGTCGAATGGGATATATTTGTACGACCAAGTACTGAGTACGGATACCAATGCCAGTGAGACTGCTGGGGTAAGGATCATGGTCCGTACGTCTACGGCCATAGGTCAGAGCCGACACCACTACCTCCTGCGCCACTACGCCTGCCACCACGCATCAGACATGGGTACAGACAAGTAGTGGAGACATCCTCCTGACACCTGCTCCTGTACGGGATGTACGACCACAACCTCTGAAGCCACTCCCCTGACACAGTACATATGTACCACTTGGTCTCCTGGACCACTATGTACCTAAGGCCATTAGAGCCTACTATAAAATGAACTCTAAGACCACCTGAGAAGGGGTTGGAAATTTTTCTATATTAAAGGCTTGAGTGTGAATGAAGGACTGAATTCTCCATTATTGTTCTATCATTGTTCTTGAGTGATTGTTTAAGTTTCTACAGCTTTTCCATTAGAGATCTTGATTTGATAATTTTTCCAACTCAACTTAGTTGACGAGTTCTCACCGTCAACAATGGGAAAACATCCCTGTGTTTCTTTGTGGTCATGGGTTTTGTTTCCACCAACCTCAGATTTCTTGCATGAATGTTGTTTGAATCAGTAAATAAAAACTACTTTGGGCAGATCTTGTAACGAGTAACCTGTTTTATTTTCTGGTTTTACAAACAAAACATTTTTTTACGGCCCATTTCAGTAGATTGATACTTGGAGTTCTTGAAGAATGCCAAGAACACCTTCTGCTATATCTTTCAGAAAAAATCTTAACTATCTCGGCTCCCTTTACTCTTAATCTTGCCTCCATGTTGCACATTATACTATGTCGTTGTTGACTAATGAACTGGTCGGTATGTCCAAAGACATCCAGGGCAACTATTGTTGTTCGGTGCTCTCACCTCACTTTCCCCTTTTTCTTGTGTGCGCAAACTACCTAGGGGAGGTGATCACCGAACTTCTACCTCGTGTCTCCCATTTCAATGGTTCGCACCAAAAAGACAATGCGAGGCTCAAGCGAAGAAGATCCTCACGTGGCACGATGTGCTACTGGTGGGGAATCCAGAGAAGCACAACCCGTTGAGGAGGAGCCCAGTGGCTAGGAGCAGGAAGAAAATTTTGAGGCTGAGTATGCAATAGAAATTTATACTGAGGCGATCCTGAACCCATTGGCTGACAAGGAGGAGGGTCCTCTCTATGTAGCTCCTGTTAGTACCATCTCCCTTAAACAAATTCAGAACGTGAAGGAGCATTTTAGGCTTCATGGTGTAACCATTTTCAAACCTACTGACCAACAGACTGCTGATTACCCCGGAGTTCAATTATGTGCATGGAGCTAATTCCATATAACCACTGGAGCCACTCTCCCCCTACAACCATACTTTTGGAGTGTGGCTGATTACTTTGGGATTTGCCCAGCCCAAATCAGATTCAAAGGCATAAGATTTCTTTCTGCCCTTTATGTTTTGTACAAATCTTTAGATTGGCCAGTACCTTCTGCCCACGAAATTAACTACCTTTTTGACCTCAAATCTAGTCCCCGGTAGGGCCGTTCAGGATACTTCAACTTCAGCCATAGAGATTTTGACATTTACCTAGCCAATACAGATAGCATTTCCAAAGTTGGGGAGTATGTCAGCCATTACTTTGTTACTGACAGTATTGTTGCCACCCACCTATCCTTTCAATGCAACGGTCCCTTTAGCTGCCTGGCCCCTACTCGGGAGATCGCTAAACGGTCTCGTAGGATGGCTGCAGTGGACCCCGGCCGCAAAGATTTGGTAGCTCTGACCACCGCGGACAAATTAACCAACGCTGGACGATACCCCAATCCAGAAGTGCAAGCCAAGGTGCCACCCTCACCAGGTAGTCACCTAGGGAGCACTCGCCCAAAATTAAGCCGCCCAGTTCTCTGCCATTTAAAAAACAAACCAAGCCATCAACACCTTTGTCTAGACCTTGTGTGGCCCACCGAATAAGAAGCTTGGCAGGGGTAGTCATCCAAGAGGCTGTTGAACACAGTACTCCAAAAATTGCTACTGCCCCTAAGTTGGAAAGGGGAAACAGATTGAATTGGAGCATTTAAGCTCTAGCTCCTAAGACAGTGATGAGGACGCTCTGTCCATAGCAGCCGATTGCTTGGGGGGAAACGAAGAGGGTGACTTCACTTTCTTCATATAACTTTCTTTTGCATTCTCTTGTAATTATAATAATTAATTAATTAATTTTTTATATTTTTTTGTTCCAACATTGCTCAGCACCTTGCACTTGTGTCCCAAAACGAAGCACTCATCACACCAAAAACATAATCCGTTGGCTCGCTTCTCTTGTTCTTCCGCTGGAGTCAATCTCTTGAATTTCAGAGTCATTCTTCCATGAAGGACCACAAGAATCTATGTATCTCCTGGGCCTTGAGCAGGTGCACCCAACACAGCTTTGTTCTCACTCCTTACTTCAGTGTTAGCATCATTCTTGAATACCGAAATTGAATTCATGGATGTCGACCCGCCGAGTGTGGACTTGTGCAACATAGACCAATGTTGTTTGAGTAATAATTGATTCTTTTCTTCAATCTTCTAAGCCATTTCCATGACCGCCACCAATCTCGAAGGATTAAACAAACTCAACTCCCCTAAAATTTCCTCATTTAACCCATTCAAAAGAGCTCCTTCTAGTACATCCTCTGAAATTTCCACCAATGGTGCTGCCAAAATCTCGAATTGGTCCCTATATTCAGTCATTAAATGGACTTGCTTGAAAGCCAAAAGCCTCTGTACTAAACATTGATCCTTTAACGGAAGAAAATGTTCCCCAATTGTCTAGGGAACTACCATCACCAATTGTCCTTCTTCGACCGTCGCTGGCATTGCCGGCATCGCTGGATTGTGCTCTATCGAAGCTTCTTGAGTCTTCTTTCTCTGCTCCATTTCCTGGGACAGCTTCTCCAACCGCATCAAAATTAGATTTCGCGACACTTGTAGAGAATCCACCTTCCTTAAGTCCGACTGATCGGACTCCATGTCCGGTATGCTAGAAATGCTCCTGGTCTGTACCATCTTGCTTGGGATCGTTACTCTCTGATACCAATTTGATAGAACTCTCTACTTTTGTCACTGAAACCTTTCATACCTTTATTGACATCTTGCTCTCAAGAAGAGAACAATCAAGATTTACAACTGAATTCATTAGACTAGTTGTAGGTAGTCTACACCTCCCCTTACAATTGATCACCCAATACCCCCAATTGAAACTACAAGTTTTCCTTATATTCACTAACAACCCAGTAACTATTCTAACTAATCAAACCCCTTATACTAGCTACCTCATCATTTAGGTCTCCTAACATATGTATACTTATCGGAGGTCTAATAGATTAATTGTGGTCTTGTCCATCCAAGTACATTTGACTTTTAATCAACTGAGGTTGGAAGGCAGTAAATTTCCTATGATTAACTATCGTCCCGTCCATCCAAGTACATTTGACTTTTAATCAGCTGAGGTTGGGAGGCAGGTACTAGAACAGTTGCCACTAAGTGGGTTCAAAAGAGACATTTCTCTAAGTTAGGCTAATGTGATGTTCAAAAGAGACACTCTCCGCTAAAGATAAGCTCGACTCATGGTTTGGTATCTAAAGACATGATTATGTGGTTAATTTTTTAAATTGAACCTATGTGCCTTATCTGCATGCTAATATAGAGAGCGTGATGTGTATGAACGTATTTGGTGGAAATAAGACTTGATAATTGATGCATGAACATTATAGATTTATGTTTTGATATGCATATTGTGTGTGTGTGGCTATTATGTTGTTGGCTTGCTTATGGAATAGTTCTGGATAGGAATATCAGGACTGATAGGTTAAGCCGTTGATTGCGAAAAGATTCAGAAGTTATATATTTAAGGCAGTCAGCTGGACCTGGCCTGGTTAGTATGGGGGTTGCGGATGTTTGTTAGTATGCAAGCAAGACTGCCAGATTAGGATGAGGAGATTGGATGGTTGAGATAGCGGGCTCCATCGGGGAACGCTTCTTTGTATATCTTGACAACAATGGCAATAGTTTTGGGTCAACCTGAGGGTGGAAATAGATGGGAATTATTATATGAAAGATTCCAGAAGCATTATCCTCCAATTTTCGAGGAAGTTTTGGACCTGTTCAGAGCTGAACAGTGGATGGGCATGATTAGCCCCATCCTTGCCTATATAGGAGCGGTAGGAAATGATAGAGTGGCTTCTGCCCTGTATATGATGAGGGAGGATGCCCGAATGTGGTGGGAAGTGGTACCCCAGACCCAGAATGTTGTCATGATGGGTTGGGAGGAATTCAGGCAGTTGTTCGACAAGGGAGACTACTGTGACACGGTTTGAACTGCAAAGACCAATGGCTTTATGAAGTCGATTGAGGTTGGTAAGACAGCGATAAAGTATGTCAATGAATTTGAAGGTTGGCCAAATTAGCTTTTAATTTGGTACTACCAAATGTGGCCCGAAAGGAACGATTCCTTCAAGGACTGAATTTTGGGGCAGCCTAGAGAGTTAAGCTTGCTCCAGTGTATGAGATTTCTACCTACGCTTAGGCAGTGGGGAGGGCCCTCATTGTAGAGGAAGCAGGAGATGAGATATGGAGTGAGAGTGCCATAAGGTAGGAAGCTCAGGAAATAGCATCCCTGTTGCGGGATCAGGTAGGGGCGGAGGCCCACTAATCAGAAAAGAAAGACCCATGATAGATATAATATTACTGGTCCTGACAAGAGGAGTCATAGTTTTCAGGGTGGCGATGAGGCCTAGAGAAGTTATCCAGTATGTGCCAGATGCAGGAGACGCCAACTGGGAGAATGCCGAGTGAAGGCATGTTCTTTATATGGAATAATGGGGGCATGTCAGGAAGGATTGCCCGATATTAATGAAGACGAAAGAACCAAGGAGTAGAGATTACTCAACCTCGGTTCGAGTGTCCGCCTTGATACAGTCAGAGCCCGAGGCCAGTCCCTCATAGGCAACCGGTTGGCTCTCTAGTTCTTGTTCATTTTATATATTGAGTTGATGGAGTTTGGTGCTACATATTTCTTAGAAGAGACATAGATATGTGGCACATGTTACATGGTTGTCATGCCATGGGGTTTGAGATTTTAGTGCCTGCCGGGAAAATTTGTAACTTCCGGGAGAAGGGTTAGAGTATTGTTGGTAAAAGGTTGACAGTAGAATTGACTGAGTTCATCATATGAGGATTTTGATATGATCCTAAATATGGATTAGTTTTCCAAATAAGGGACAACCATAGATTGTAAGAAAAGATGGTAACTTCTGTGTTTAAAAGGAAAGGACCCGGTTGCATCTACGGGATGCCTAGATATTGTTGTAGGAACCACTTGGAATATATCAGTTAGACTGGATGAAAACTGGATCGGCCAGTAAGGTTTCATATGGGTGCACAAGGAATCATTGGAATCGCTGTTGCGCTAAGGAATTGAGTACGCTATGGGATTAAGGCAGAGATAGAATCGGTATCAGGGACATCGTGAAGAACAAAAGTAGCTCAGTAGAAAGAATTAAAGGTTCAGTTGAAGAAGTAGTTGATTTGAGGGTTGATCAGATGGAGCATATCATCATGAGACATGTCAACACCATTTGCTAGGAATGAAGGATTCAATTGCCCAGTTACAAGGTGGGACAATGCTCTCAGGAATTGACCCTCAATCTGGTTATTACCAGCTGAGGATCAAGGAAAGATACATTTCAAGAATTACTTCTTGCACCAAGTAGGATGTGATGGATTATCAGTGAAGTTTCTTAACTGAACAATGCTTCAAGGGCACAGGTAAGTTCGACAAGTAGAGAATACATGAATGGTATGGACAAGTCATATTTAGATTCATTAGGGATGTTTCTGTCTACTCCCAGTTAGAATCAAAATGCGAATGACCACTTCATTGATAGTACCAATGCTAAGGAAGCAGGGTTACAGGTAAGGTTCTAGAAGGAGTAAGTTCTGATTTCTCTAGAGGATATTCAAGGTCATGCTATGGGATCATGTATGAGGTAATTAAGATAGAAACCACAAGGAAATTTCTAAAGGAATGCCTGAGGGGTGAGAAGCACAGTGAGACCAGTAAGACACATTGGCTACTACTTGAAGCATCTTCGAGGACAGCCATACCTTGATTGAAGTACAGTAAGAACCTAAAGTTTGTCTGAATGGGTAGTTGCGTAATAGATTTTCAAAAGTTAGAATAACGGTTGGTTAGCACACTATGGTAATATATTATGCATGTGATGGACTGATGTAGGAGGATGACATGATGGACACCGTCCTTGTTTAGAACATGGAATTATGGTGCGATGCGTCGAAGACTAGGGTGCACCTATGTGTGGACTAAAGGGGTGATTGTTCATGCTTCACAATAAATGAAGGAAGAAGAACATAAATGTTCTACATGAGGCGTCAAGTTGATAGTAATGCTAGATAGCCACTGTTAGGGTGTGGTGACGACGCCTATGGGATAGAAGTGTGTGCATTAGTATAAAGAGTTAAAGCGTTTTGTTACCCATAGGGGAATGACCATAAGACTAAGGCACTAGTTGGAACTAATGAATGATCTATATTGGAAATCTATTATTAAATAGAGGAAATTAACGTGGAGGCTGACATCTTGAATTAGTAAGGTCTGTGCCAGTTGGATGGCTTGTGATGGATTAGAGTAAAGTCAGATGAGGTAACGACCAGGAATGGCATAGAATCTATAGTTGATAGTTGGCAGATATACCTCTGTGAACAATGAAGTACAGAGAGAAGGTCTTGTAGGAATGGTTAAGAATCCTACTATTTTAGCATGAATGGGTTAAGACATGATAATCACATGAGTGATCCGATGGAAGCTGGCATTGAGGTAGAGATTCTAGATGAGTCTTGTACTACCTCCTTATAATTGTTGCATCCAGAAAATTTGAATGGGTGTTAAGATCTAAACTTTATATATTGGAAGGTAGAAGGGTATAGTTGTGGACCATAAGGGTGGATTACATTAAATTGCATGTAAGATGAGTGGATACGAAAAGTTGTGAATCAACAAATTGAGTTAGCACACTTTGATTTGTGTGAATGGGTATCATAAGAATGCGTATGGGCAAAGGGAGACCATATGTCTCCATGGGACACCGAAGTCGATAGTGTCAGACTGAGACCCTTTATTTCTCAACTAAAAAAACGGGTTGTAGAGGGCAATGAGTATAAGACTGGGACTTAGAATTATTGGTTACCTTCAGATAGACTGACAACCTAAAGGAACGACCCAAATAAGAATTTTACCTCGACTGTGTAAGTTTTTTAGGCATTAAAATAAGTACGATCCCTTGATTGGATAGTCACGGTGATGAATGCATTTAACGGCTAGGATGACTCTGAATAAGATACAGTGAGATAAGGAGTGAGAAGTACTCATTCTGAGCAATGAAATGAGAGACAGGAAGTATTGTGGTTCAGAATTGGTTTGAAGGACTAATGAAGTTATTAGGATTGTGAGACAGGAGTGTTTGCCTATTTGGAAGAACATAAAAGTTTGCAAATTTCAATATGGGAATGTGGAGTTCCAGGGAAAGAAAGACGAGTTTTGACAAATTTCAGTATTGTGAATTAGAACAGATAAGATATTTCGGGAAAGAAAGAAGAATTTCGACTCCCGATTTGATAGAATTTTGAGATCTTACTAAGGATTAGGCCAGGGGCCTACAGATTAGCCTTACCCCAATATGGGTGGTGGGTCATGGGGTGTTACTAGTGCCAATGTCAAGGAAAGAGGTGTTAAGTATTACCGTTGATGGGGTGAGAAAACCCTAGGATTTCAGTAGAATTTACTGTGCAAAGAAACGCCAGTGGAATTTTTGATAAATGAGAAAAAGTCTTACAGGAATAAGACTGTCACTCTTGTGAGGGTGTTACAAAGAAACAACAAGGTAAAGGACTAGACTCTGAGGCTATAATCAGATTTGCAAGATTAGTATCCCGAGACATTTCAATAAATTTCAAGGAAGAAATTTCAGTAAGGAGGGGATAGTTGGAACGTCTCGAGTTCACTATTAAGGCTAAGTGCCTTGATTACGGTGCCTAGAGGGCATAATAGGATATAAATTTTGACTTAAGAGAATAAATGTGTGACTACGTGGCATACACGATTTATATGGTAATATGATTATATATGCATGTTTATGTGTATTAAATATGCATGAGGGCTCGTTCTTGATAATAAGGACACATTTGTCATTTTGGCCCGTTGAGGGCATAAGTGTGATTATATGTGCTAAATGATTGGGACCACATTACTATGTGGATATATTTGCAGTATTCGGCTCGAGGCGATCCTAGTGAGGGAATTTGCGGAATAGTCACAATGGGGCCCAATACCCGGTTCGGGGCGAGCCTAGGGGTATTTCAGGGACTTAGTGCATATTTAGGATTTATTGGTTAAAGTGAAATTATTTGGTGACTAATTGGACATGTCGAGATTAATTGGGAATCTATAAGATAATTTGAGGATTAGCGAGAGTTGTGGCTAATGACCGTTTTGCCCTTGGGGGCATTAAAGGATAAGGATGTGACTAAAGTGCATTATGGTCTTTTACCAAGAGGATAGACTCACCCTTGGGATAGCTTAGGCATTAGCAGCCAGTAGAAACTTAAGGAATAAGGTCAGAACACTCTCTCTCTGTCTCTATGTTCGGTTCTTTCTTTCCTTTTGGAGTGCTTGGGGGCTCTTGGGAATCTTTGAAGTAGAAGCTGGGGAATTGAAGAAGCTAAGGCTAGGATTTGTTCAGGTTCAGCTTAGAGGTCATAATCTCTCATCTGAGGTAAGCTTCAAACTCTAATTAAATGAATTTCAAGTTTAGCTTTTGGGATGTTGGGTTGTTCAAACTCAAGGTTTGAATTTTGGGCTGTGATGGAGTTTAGGCTTATCTATTAGTGTGGTTATATTGTTTATGGTATTTGGGAATGCTTGAGAGGCTTAATTCTGGCTTTAGTTTATGTCTAGGATGAATTTTGGTCGGTTTAGCTTGGAGGAAATGCAAGGGAAATGCTGAGAATTCTGGGTTTTTGGGCTCGAGCCGCGACCCTGTTCTTCAGGCGCCGCGACTCATGTGCGTGTGAAGGCTTGGGGGTCCCTAATCTTGCCCAGGTGTCGTGGCTAAGGTAGGGCGTGCCGTGGCCCGCGTCCCCCAGAATAAAGCCTCACGACTCTCTAACCTGTAGCGTGTCGCGACCCTAGGGGGCTGGGCTGCTGCTCTAATTGAAGATAGTAACCAAAACATATTTTTAAGCTCAGGAACTCAAGCCTAAGTGCTCAAGAAGGATTCTACTATCCGGTTTAGTAGAATTCAATGTCCTAGAAGCTAGTATGTTAGTTTGAAGGTCGTAATTAGTTTAGGTTTTAATGGTTATTTATTAATACGTTGTGACTAGGTTATATAGCAAGGGCTCAGGGATAGGGATCATGCTCTGGGCTGCCATACGCTAGCTGCTCGAGACTTAAGGTAGGAAAACTGCACTTGAGTTGTGAATGGGGCTTAGACCTCTGTTAATGAATATGTTATGAATGTGAACATATCTATATCTGAGAATATTTGGATAGGCATGCTTGTATACTCTTCCTTTGACTACTTGTTGTGCATTTGTGATTACATCTGTTTAAAGGCTGGCTGCTGTGGGTTGATAGGAAGTGTGCGGAACACAGCCTGGCCTAAGGGTGTCGGGATCGACTATAAAACCAGAGGACTCAACCTATGAGCGTCGGGCCTGAACATTATATAATTAATAGAAGTGTCGTTTGCACTTAACTATTTGTACTGACTAATGAGATTGGTTTATGCATTTGATTGAGCTGAGTGTTATTGTTAAGATGGTTGCTTATATCCTGTTATGGATTGAATTTACTGGTTTATGTTTACCGCTTTTATACTGTTGCCTAGTTGTGCATGCTGATTTAAGTTTTCTTGCTGAGGCTTGGCTCACGAGTGGTATGTGGTGTAGGCAAGGGAACGAGAAAGGCAGACCAGCCATAAGTTGGAGAGCTTCAAGGGCGATGTGTACATATGCAGCCTACTCGAAAATCATGGCTGGGGTAGCCTGGGAAGAACTAGGATTGAACCCTATTTTGCTGCTTAGGATGACTAATTTGTATTTCATTTATCTTTTATCATCCTGTAACCGATTTTTGGTATCCTGTGTATAAACTTAATATTTTTAATGAAAAATAATCACTTTGTTGACCAAAATTTTTAATACCTGACCTTGACTTAGTCTTTAATTACACATTTAAGTTCAAATGACTCACTTAGCGAGTTAAGCACTATTTTAAACACACAGTGTAGCGGTCTTGGTTAACCAAGGCGTTACAAGAATCATTCTCATCGTTATGTATAGTACTATTTTTGCAAGGTTCTCCTTTTGGATCCTTATTGGTTGGACGACTTGACTGCCGCTCTAGACTAATTGACGGGCATTCTCCTTGAAGCCCTAATCCTCATGGAGGTAATGACCTTTTTTTAGGAGGTTGTTTCTGCCTATTTGCTAGGCCCCCTTATCATCTACATGGGTAGTTTTTCCTCATGAATTCAGGGAATGCCTTTGGCTTGTTACCAGGGTATCTTCATTGAGACCTTGTTATTTGTGGGGGTCTTTGTTGTGAAGTCACCTCTACAAAGCCTCTAGGTTCTCCTGAGATCCAAGAGGGTAGCTAATCCTCATGAACTCAAGAGATGCCTTATGAGGCTCTTTTTTTTTTTTTTTTTGTATACCCTCCTTATGACTCCTTTGATATCCATAGGGGTAGCTAATCTTTATGAATTCAAGGGATGCCTTGCAGGGTTTTTCATCATCATTTTTTTATATCTCCTTCCTGCCCCCCAAGTGGTCGGTGGAATTTATCTCATTGAGCACTTTGGTCGTTTTATCCCCACCATGTGTGCGTATCTGTTACATGGGTGTTTTCGTGGGAAAATAATGTAACAACCGAGATGGAAAAGGAAATATTCTGGTTAAAGATCGGTAGATTACAAAGGTGCTCACGGTAGTATTGCATCTATTGAGGCTTTTGAGACAACCTTTTTAATTCATAACTATTTAACCCGACACTGCATACTCAGGCAAAGTAAAGACATTTTTTCCATAGATATGGAGGTCTTACTGATAGTATTTTTTTAGCTGCTCTGCGTTCCATGCTCTAGGTACCATGGTATCATCCAAATGTGCTAAGTTGTAGGTGTTAGGGGGCACCACCTGGGCAACCTGGTAAGGTCCCTCCCAGTTTTCCCCCAGCACACCTACTCCTGGGTCGCGAGTTTTTGGCAGAACTTTCCTTAACACAAGGTCTTCTACCCTCAATGCCCTCTCTCGCATCCTTGAGTTATAGTACCTTACAGCTCGCTGTTGGTACATTGCCAACCTCAGCTGTGTCTTTTCTCTTCTTGCCTCCAACAGGTCCAAATTTTTAGCCAACGTTGCGTGGTTAGCCTGATCATCATATGCTTGTACACGGAAATAATTGACTTTCATTTCTATTAGAAGAACAACTTCACACCCATAGGCTAAGGCGAAAGGTGTTTCTCCAGTAGTAGAACGGGGGGTGGTCTTGTAGGCCCAAAGCACATTAGGTAGTTCTTCGACCTAGGCTCCCTTCAAATTTTCCAATTTCGTTTTCAGGTTCTTCTTGAGGATCTTGTTGTTGGCTTCCAGTTGTCCATTGGTTTACGGGTGTACTATAGCGGAAAAACTCCTCTTGATCCCCCTTTCTCTGCAATATTCATCGAACAACCCTCCTTCAAACTAGGTGTCATTGTCAGAGATTATCTTGTAGGGCACCCCATACCTACAGACGATAAACTTGTTGACAAAGGCGATGATTGTTTTGGTCGTTATATTGACCAGAGGCTCTGCTTCAACCCACTTGGTAAAGTAATCCACTGCTACAACTGCATACTTGCTCCTCCTCTTCCTGCTGGTAACGAGCCAATCAAGTTGACCCCCCACACAACAAAGGGCCATAGACTGGTCATGGTTACTTGCTCATTTGGTGACTGTCTTGGGTAGTTTGCATGCCGTTGGCACTTGTCGCATCTCCTTGCGAAGTCGCTCGCGTCCTTTTCCATGGTAGGTCAATAATACCCCTGTCGCATGGCCTTTTTTGTCGTAGATTGCCCCCAACTTGATTTTCACATTCTCCTTTGTGTATCTCTCGTAAAACCTTCAAAGCTTCCTCTTTGTTTATACATCGGAGGAGCGAGGTGGAGAAGCCCCTTTTATACAAGACTCCATCCACTAGGGTGTATCAGGCGGCTCTATAAACTAGCTTGCGGGCATCCTTTTTGTCCAAAGGAAACGTTCCATCACTTAAATATCTCAAGATGGGGCTGGTCGATGAATCCTTAGGGACATTGACCATGTGAACTTCCCTCTCTGCGATACTTGGTTTAGACAGGTACTCCACGGGGATGGACTCAAGCGTATCTCTGTCTCTGGTGGAGGCGAGCTTTGCGAGAGCATTGACATTCATGTTTTGCTCTCTTGGGATTTGTTCTATGGTATATTGTTCCAGCTGGTCCAAATACCCTTTCACCTTTGCCATGTATGCAACCATCTTTGGGCCTCTTGCTTGATATTCACCTTTCACTTGAAATACCACCAATTGTGAGTCACTAAAAACATGCAAATGTGTTACCTTTAGCTCCTTGGCTAGTCGCAGGGCATCTAGGAGTGCTTCATATTCTACTTCATTGTTGGAAGCTTCAAATCTGAATCTTATTGCGCAATACATTTTGTGGCCCAGGTCCCATCATTACTATGCCAGCTCATGCCTCTCCTTTGTTGGACGCTCTGCCTACATGGAGGCTCCATTCTTCAGGTTACTTTTTTTCTCCTTCGTAAGTCAGTTCTTTTTCTTCTGTTTCTCCCTCTTCATTGGGTCGGTAGCCGAACTCGACTATAAAGTCTGCAAGTACCTGCCCGTTGATTGAGATTTTTGGGGTATAAGTGATGTCGAACTGACTTAATTCAATTGACCATTTTAGAAACCTTCCTGAAGTCTCTGGTTTATGCAAGACTTGACGGAAAGGGGTGTTGGTGAGCACTTCAATAGCATAAACATGAAAATAGGGCCTTAGCTTTTGCCAGGACACCACCAAAGCGTATACTAATTTTTCTATTTCTGGGTACTGAATTTCTGCATCTACCAACCGCTTGCTAACATAGTATACGGGTTGTTGGTGCTTCTTTCGCCCCATTGACTAAGGCGGCGCTAATGGTGTGTTCCGACACTGCTAAGTATAGGTACAACCTTTCCCCTTTTTCAGGCTTAGCCAGAAGGGGCGGTTTTCTGAGGTGTTCTTTTAGCTTAGCAATGGCTTCCTAACAATCTTCATCCTAAGCGAACTTTTTGCTCCCTTTTAGGATGTTGAAGAAGGGGAGACACATGTTGGTGGATCTGGAAATGAACCTGTTGAGTGCTGCTACCCTCCCTGTCAAGAATTACACCTCCTTTTTGTTTCTTGGTGGGCTCATTTCCAATAATGCTCTAATTTTATAAGGAATGGCCTCAATACCCTGATAATTTACCATAAAATCGAGGAATTTCCCTGACAAAACTTCAAAGGTGCACTTGAGCGGGTTCAACTTCATTCTGAATCTTCAGAGGGTGTCAAACATTTCACCAAGGTAATTTGTGAGCTCTTCTACTCTCTTAGTCTTCACCAACATATCATCGACATATACTTCCATATTTCTTCCTATCTAATTTGCGAACATTCTGTTTACCAACCTTTGATAAGTAGCGTCTGCATTCTTTAATCAAAACGACATTACCTTATTGCAGTAGAGCCCCTTGGTCGTTATAAACGAAGTATGCTCTTCATCAATTGGGTTCATGGGTATTTGGTTGTACCTGGAATAGGCATCCATGAATCTGAGTAGCTTGTGCCCAGCCATTGCGTCTACTAACTAATCTATCCTAGGTTGTGGGAAGCTATCCTTGGGGCAGGCTTTATTGAGGTTAGTAAAATCCACGCAAGTCCTCCACTTCCCATTGGGCTTTAGGACTAGGACTGGGTTGGATAGCCATACTAGGTAGAATGCTTCTCAGATAAAATCCATTTGCCTTCAACTTGTCGACTTCTTCTTTCAGGGTTGCGTATCTCTCTGGATCTATCGCCCTCCTTTTCTGCCTCACAAGTCTTGCTTTTGGGTCGATGTTCAAGTGATGGCACATGACTGATGGATTTATCCCCACCATGTCCTCATGACTCCAGGCAAACACATCAAGGTTATCTTTCAGAAATTCTACCAACTTCTCTTTAATGTTATCCTAAAGGTTTCTTCCTACCTTAAGCTTCCTTAGCGGCTCATTCATAACTGTGACTTCTTCCAATTCCTCTATTAGCTTGGCCTTGGGTTCCTTTGCGACCCGGGAGTCTAACTCATGCAAGTTTACGCTTCCATGCACTACCATCGCCATGGGTACTGGCGATTTCATGGCTGTGTCGAGGGACGTGTTATAACATTCCCTCGCTTCCTTCTGTTCCCCTTTCTCGCTCACTATCCCTCTAGGAGTTGGGAATTTTATGGACAAGTGGTATATCGAGGTTATTGCCTTCAATTCTCTTAGGCAGGGTCTTCCTAATACCGCATTGAAGGTCGAGGCACAATTTACCACATCAAAGTTTGTCTGGGTTGCTCTCCCAAGGTGAAGGCTAGCTCCATTGTGCCTAGGGGATGTATTGAGTCCCTTGTAAACCCATATAGGGAGGTATTGCAGGGCTTTAGGCTCATGATGATCACTTCCATCTTCTCTAAGGTTGGGCGATATAGGATGTCTACGGAGCTCCCATTGTCTACCAAACCTGATGCACCCTCATGTTAGCCAGCTGTATAGTCAATACCAATGGGTCATTTTGCGGAAAATGCACACCCTGTGCATCCTCTTCAGTGATGGTTATTGAATCATTCTCCAAACTTAAGATGCATGGAGGTGGACTTCGCTTGGATTCCGTGGCGTATCTATCTCTCCCCTTCCTCGATTCTCCTCCGAATCCTAGTCCTCTGAAGATGGTCCTCACTTCTCCTTGTACCTTTGGGGCTACATCTCGTGCCCATGGCGAGAGTGGGCTATCTTCTGGTCTTTTATTTTCTCTTTGGACGTATCTACCCAAGTGCCCCTGCATTTGAGTTCTTCAGTTTCCACCTTTAAATGAGTGCATTACGCCGTGGTGTATCCAATGTCTTTATGATACTGATAGTACTTACTGAGATCTCTCTTCGATCGATCTCTCTTCATTGGTGTGGGTCTCCTAAATGGGACCTGATTCTCATTCATGACGAAGATATGTTCCCTAGTATGTGTTAGGTCAGTATAAAAGGTGTATGAGGTCTACCTATGTTAACCCACACGTTTGGATTTCTTAGGATGATCATCTCTCGGCCCTTCGTAGGCCTTCTTTTTCTTTGCGTTATTTAGGCCTTAATGGGTTGAGGGTTTTAGGGACGACCCACTCTTTCTAGCCATAAGACTCTTGTGGCGATCCTCAATGCGGATGTATTTTTGTGCCAGTTCGTAGAAGTCGTCTAAGTCAGTGACCTCCCTCTTTAGCATGTTATCCCATAGCTTACTACCCGGGCGCACTCCAGCTGTAATAGCCATTTTTAACTCCCCTCGGGTCAAGCTTCCTACTTTAGTTGCCTCCATATTGAACCTATGGATATAGCTCTTTAGGCTCTCATCCTCTCCTTGTTTTACGTTAGCGAGGCTGGTGCCCGGCATGGTGTAATCACACACTACGTGATGTTGCTGGAGAAATTTGCCAGAAAATAGTTGCCAAGACCTGATGGACTCTGGCCTAAGTCTCTTGAACCACTTGTATGCAGGTCCCTTCAATGTGGCAGCAAAGCAGTGGCATCTGGCTTTGCTATTAATTCCCCTTAACTTCATTAGGTCATTGAACGCATCAAGATGTCACTTTGGATCCGTATTGCCCTTGTAGAGGGTCATGTGGGGCTATTTGAAGTTGGCTGGGAGCCGCACGACTTGTATTTCTCTAGTGAAGGGTGAGTCGTAATCAAACTCATCGTCGATAGTGTGCCCCCCAGATGCGGTGATTATCATGCTACATAGTCTCCTCATCTCGGTGTCTAGGTCTTGTCTCCTTTTGTTCAAGGAGTCCCTCAAGTTGGATGGGTTGGCCTTTCCTTTCTATTTGTCTTCTGGGGGAGCCACATGAGGTGTGCTCCTCTTGGCCAACCTTCTCCTGTTGAGCTCTTCCCTCAAGTCCGGGGGTGTTTCCCTTGAAGTGACCTAAACTTCGTTCTAAGGGTTAGTGTCATTCCTTCACTCTGGCCTCTTAGGCTCTTTTGCCTGCTTGGGATGCTCATGCTGCTTTGGCCGAGGGGTATTGCTAGTGGAGAGTTGAGTCCTCCCGTCATCCACATGGACTGTTGTCTCTCCTCTCTCATGGCCTTTCTCCTTTCGCTTAGGAAGAGGCATGCTTGACTTTCCTTGTAACAGGCCATTTAACATCTCTTGCATGTTTTCTAAGGTGGTTTCTAGCCTTTCGTTCTTTTGGTGTAACTTGCGTATCTCATCCTCGTAGAATCGAATCCTTAAGCTCAAGCTTATGGAATGTACTCGGGGCCTCTTGCTGGGCCTGCACATTGAAGGACCTGAATCCCGTCGGCTGAAGTTCGGCTTCGGTGGTGGCCTTGGGGGAGGGAATGCTCCTGTGCCACCCGTAGGGGTGGCTGCTAGTCCTGGATGGTCTCCATCATGTTGGACAGTTGGGGATGAATCCTCCTTTTCATCTTCATGAGCCATGGGCTCCTTTGGTGCATCCAAATTTTTGGGGGGTTGAATGTTCTTCATGGAGGCATTTAGCTGATCTCCGTCCTGGTGGACATCAACCTCTTGTGGTTCTCTCAAGCGCTTAGAACGTCTTGGAATCTTTCCTTGCCGGAATCAATATAAAAACAATGGCTTAACACTTATCCTTCCCACAGACGGTGCCAAACTATTGACGGTAAGAACTTGTCAACTAAGTTAGATTAATGGGTTTGTGAGTTGTAGAAGAATTGAACTTAAATCAACTGAACTTCAAACAAACTTTCTGATGGTTTCAAGAACTTAAAACGTAAATGCTAGAATTTTAGAATGGAAAATAGAGAGAATGTAGAATATATGTGTGTATTCATTAGCAATGGCTGATTACAAAACTCCCAAAATTCGACCCCATTCTTAAGTGAAGGGAGGTCATATTTATAGGAGAGCACTGTTGGCTCACTATACATGGTGGTCCCGAGGATACAAGGCCCTGCATATGCAGCCTATGGATGGTAGTGGTAATTGGAGAGTGGTGGTTGGCTCCAACACACGCCAAAGGTTTGCGGGAGCACTTCAATTTTAGTACCTGGTTGTACCTCCACCATCTGTTCAATACGAATGTCAGAGGTTAGATAGGATGGACTACATCAGGTACCTTACTCCTACGACCACTTGGAGATTAGGGTTAGATACTTGGGGTCTTTAGGGCCGTACCCCCATACGCACTTCATACATGTACAATCTCTTTGAGTCATCGTAGGTTTTTATCCTCACAATGCATCCTATTCTTTTAAACTTTAAATGTCAAAGTCTTTATGGGTCATTCGGGAAGACACGATCCCAAGGGGCATGGGAGGCAAGAGCCTCGTGAGATGCCCGACGCGGAGCGAAGGACCATGTCCAAGGCTACGTCTCACGAGGCCTTGGCGCGAGACAGAGGCATGTGGGCACGAGGTTGTGCCTTGCAAGAAATTGGCACGAGGCGAAGGCATGTGGGCATGAGGCTGTGCCTCGCGAGACGCTGGCGCGAGGTGGAGGCATGTGGGCGAGAGGCTGGTGTGAGGCGGAGGCGTGTGGGTGCGAGGTTGTGCCTCTCGAAATGCTGGCGTGAGGCTATGCCTCGCGAGGTGCTTGGTGCGAGGTGGGCCATTATGAACAAGACATGCACCCCCATGGGACCCTCAGTGTGAGACACATCTCTAGTTTCGAGGGGTGATCCTACGGGACCTTTGAGGTGAAGCAAGACTCTATAAGCGAGGCGCATGCCTCACAAGGCCTTTAGCGCAGGGCGGAAGATTGGGCTTGGCTATTTCTCCCAAGCCTATATTTTGAGGGTCACGAGGTAGGGGCCTTATGCAACTGAAATTTTGGCATCCACATGTGCCAATACAGATCGCGTGAGGCCCGAAGGTGGTGTCCCCCTAGCACCTCGCCATCACCACAGGAAAAATGTCCAAGGAGCCAACAAGCAAAACTTCTCCGTTAGCCGAGAGCATGACATCAGTATCTCGGTAAACAATGAAAACGTTGAGTTCGATGGAGAAATGGAAGCAGCATACCCGAGGGCAGTGGTGCATTCCAAGGCCAAACTGACCTGCGAGAAGGCCTAAATGCTCATAGGTGTAATAAGGCTTTCAGGCATAAATCCAGAGGGAAGGACCAGTCAGACCTTTGGGATAGCCTCAACGCTTGAAAGAGGGATAACTCAGCACAAAGAGCCAACCAAGACCATGACCCCCTCTGAGCCGAATTAGAGAGCTTGAAGAGGATAATGCTCAGAATGGCCTGACGTCAGGGCCATGACTATGACTCGGAGAATAAGGACGAGATACCACGTGCTCCTCACATTGTAGAAGCCTCGTTACCATGAGGCTTTAAGATGTCTGCCATCACGTTCTATGATGGCAGTACGGATCCCATTGACCACCTTTCGAAGTTCAATAGGTTGATGTCGGTGCATCACGTCTCTGAAGACACCAAGTGTCATGTGCTCCTGATAACCTTGATAGGGCCAAAAAATGAATGGTTCAAGAAGCACAGGCTGGGATCCATCCATTCGTGGCATCAACTGTTGTCTTCATTCTGAAGACAATTCATAGCAGCTCAGAAGGTGAGCTTTGAGGTCAATGCTTTGGCCAACATAAAGCAAGGACTCTTTGAGACCCTCAAAGCTTACACCAAGCGCTTTAAGGAGGAAGCTACAAGGACCAAGAGGGTTAACGACGGCCAGTAGCTAATGGCCTTACAGGCCGGCATCCATGCGGGGTTTTTGTTGTGGGATGACCACCAGCAGAGAGGGTGTCAAAGGCTTGAAGACTTCATTCGTCGAACACAAGAATATATGAGCTAGGAAGACTCCCAGATCGCAGCATTTGGGGGGCCTGTCACCCTCCCAACTTTGACAACGACAAACCTAGTGGTTTCGAGGACTCAGTATCCGCCTTACAATCCTGTCCAACTGAGTATGGTGGGTGCCCAGTTCAGTCCAATTATCCCGACAATTGGCTTTAGTGTCGTGTCACCTGCTGGTTTTAGTGTCGCTTCGTTGGGATATGGAGCAATGCCCACTAGATACAGTGCTTGTCAGCCTACATTTTAGTGTTGGAGTTGCTGCTCCATCCCACTCTACCGCACCCAGTCAAACCCCTAGCAGCAGTAAATGCGGGGGTAAGAGCAAAGGCAGAAAGCCCAAAGGAAATGGGACATCACAAATAGGACAGGGAGCTACCCCCGACGAGAAGTATGTCTCACAGTTGACTTGATGGATTCTCGAGAGAACATCTATGTGGCCACGGAATAGCCCGTCCATTATCGGAAGCCACAATCCATTCGAAGAGACCGAGAAAGGAGAGATCCCAACAAATTTTTTCGTTTTCATAATGATGTAAGGTACCACAACAATGAGTGTCGTCAACTCAAAGATGAGATCAAAAACCTCATCAAGTTGGGACACCTCCACCAGTATGCTCAGGATGGAGCATGATAGGCACAGGTCCCGACCGCGGGAGCACCATCACCTACGACTCCCCAGGCTCCGGGTACGGTCCCCACAGCTCCGCAACAGCAAATGGTCCATAGACCTTCCTAATGAATGGGTGAGTGGGGACCATCTCTGGAGGACCCCACGTGGGGGCACCTCCTGAGGCTCACAGAATAGGTATGCGCAGGCTATAAACCATGATGATGAAGTGTTGGCAGTAGCTCAATTGCCAGCCCAGATGCCAAGGATGACCGACTAAGTCATCACATTCTCTGATGACGACGTTCGGAGGGTGAATTTTCCACACAATGATCCTTTGGTGATCGAGATCCAGGTTTCCACTAAGATGGTGGCTCGGATCCTGGTGGACAACAGGAGTTTAGTGAACATCCTGTTCAAGTCATCCTATGAGAGGATCGGGTTGACCACAAGGGATGTGTTCCCATGCACGTCAACTCTATACGGGGTCTCGGGGGAAGGTCTCATACCAATGGGCCAAATCAAGTTGCCCGTGACACTTGAAGATCTATCTCGCCAGGCCTTTAAGTATTGCACATTCGTGGTAGTGGATTTCTCCTCGGCGTATAATACCATCTTGGGGCGGTCCGACCTTAGTGGAGTTCGGAGTAGTTACCTCCATTTGGCACATGTACATGAATTTCCCAACAGAGTCGAGAATTGACATAGTTAGAGGAGAACAAAAAGAGGCAAGGAAATGCTACAATGTGTCCCTCAGGCAACCAATAATGGTTGTTGAGGCGTTGGCCCCCGAATAGCCTCTTCTCGAGGAGGTGGAGGTGCAAGTTGTTCGGGATGATAAAACCAATGAGCTGGACCCATGGGGTTCAAGAAGAGAGGGCTATCGAGCCCATGGAGGAGGTTGAGGAAGTGGTCCTCGATGCCTCCATCCCTGAAAGGAAGACAAAGGTCGGGAAGAGTCTACAGGTAGAAGTCTGAGAAGCACTAGTGGGATTTCTCCGAGAAAATCAAGACATTTTCGACTAGTCTCACTCTGACATGACTGACATTAAAACGAATATCATTTGTCATGCCTTGAATGTCAATTTGAAGGATGCTCTGATCCAGCAAAAGTGGAGAAGTTTCGACCAAACCAAGGCTGAGGCTTTAAAGGCAAAGGTGGACAAGCTACTTGCAAACTGATTCATTCGGGACACCCAATATCCTAAGTGGGTATCCAATCCAGTCCTCGTGCCCAAGCCAAATGGCACTTGGAGGACCTACATAGACTTCTCCGACCTTAACAAGGCATTCCCTAAGGACGGTTTCCTGCTACTGAAGATAGACCAGATGGTCGACACCACCTCTGGGTACGAGCTCTTGTCCTTCATGGATGTGTACGTGGGATATAATCAGATTTCGATGCATGTCGCGTATCAAGAACACACCAGCTTCTGAATCGATAAATGAGTTTACCAGCTATAAAGTGATGCCCTTCGAGCTAAAGAATTCTGGTGCCACCTACCAAAGGGTTGTGAACCGTATGTTCAAGGAACAACTGGGACGGAACATGGAGTTTTATGTAGACGACATGCTGGTCAAGTCTATAACAGCCCCGAACACACAAAGTACCTGGCGAAAGTGTTTTCAGTAGTTCGCAGGTTTGGGATAAACTAAATCCCCAGAAGTACACTTTTGGAGTTGCCACCAGGAAGTTCCTAGGCTTTATTGTCAGTGCTCAGGGGATAGAGGAAAACCCCGAGAATATCAAAGCCTTGGTCGATATGTCATCCCCCCGAAAGTATAGGGATGTTCAAAGCCTCAGCAAGAGAATCACTGCCCCAAGTCACTTTGTTTTCAAGGAAACTAACAAGTGCATCTTGTTCTTCAACATACTCCGAGAGGGTCAGAGGTTTAAATGGACGGAGGAATGCGAACAGGAATTCCAGCAGCTGAAGGTGCACATGGAGAACCCACTTATCCTGTCGAAGCTCGTAAATAGAGAGCCCCTCCTACTTTACCTGGCTGTCTCAGAAAGTGCCATCATTGTCGCCTTAGTTCGCTAGGAAGGCCGCGTCCAACACCCCGTATACTATGTAAGCAAGAGACTCCTCGGAGTAGAGTCTAGGTACCCAAATTCTTTGTAATCTCATTTTATTATCAATAAAAGAATAGAAATCATTTTTTGACTTGGTCAATAACTTTGCTCACATGTTTTATTTTCATGATTATTTGTTTAATATTAACTTCTATTAAATCCCGAGCATATAGCTGATTGTATTTATAGTGACATAGCCACAGTGGAATATAAATATGATTATATGTTCAAAATAAGTTAGTCCTAAGATTAGTCAGTGCACAAGATTTACACTGACTTGCCAATCTACAATATGAGATACTTACACATTGTAGTGTTATGTTGTTTCCAGAACATTAGCAAAGTAGATAAGATCATTTGTATTTGTTACATCGGACTGGACCGATATTGACAGTTGATAAGATAAGTAAACATATCGTTATTATCTATTCTAGTCATATCATATAGTTGACCATATGTCAATTCAATCTCAATTATGAGTGGTTTGTATTCTAACTGATTATATTATTTGAGTTCTTTGACTTGTTTGTTACCAGCTTACCCTACGGACTAGCCCATAGTTACGTCTTGGGAACTCGGTAGTATAATTGAGTGGGAGTGTTAATCATAGATATGAACATCTATAGCTTCTGATGAAGAAGTGAAGCGATGGTTTCCTTTTATTTTGGTTCAAGGTGTTAAATGATAGAGATCTCATTTCAGTAATTAAATTAGTTTACTGAAATATCATTTACAAGGAACTAAGTGTTTTAAGGACAAAATACAATGAGGGGTAAAACAGTATTTTAGTCCCATCTCATTGTAGACCGTCTATAGAGGATTGAGTGACAATTATGGTTGTAACAATGGATAATTAATAGCATATCTATATTTGTTATAGAGCGTTCTATGAATTCAAGAGTGCAATTCCGAGTCTATAGTGGAGTCACGAGGAATTAATAAGTTAGTAAATTTATTTGTTAGATTTATGATAACTTATTGGAGCTTGATTTCATAGGCCCATGGTCCCCATTGTACCTTGGATAAAATCATTTGGATAGTCTTAATTAATTGATTTAATTATCAATTAGAATTATCAAAGTTGACCAGGTTAATTTTTGATAGTTTCACAGAGTTATGTAATTTTGAGAAGAAAAGAGAAATTATGACAGATTTATTAATTAAGATAAATTGGTATCTAAAGTAATAAATAAGTTTAAATCAATGTTCAAATTATAAATAATTAATTTGATAAGAATTTAAATAATTATTTAATTAATTAAATCAATAGAAAATAATACATGCCTTGATTTTTTTAAGTCCAATGAGTTTATAATCAAATGAGAAATTTCACAGGCCTAAAACCCATGATAATTTCTACCTAGGGCTTCAAATTGACTTTTATTTTATTGATTTTTTAATTAAATTAAATGGTCTAATTGAGTCTATAAAATGAGTTCTTAGAGAGAGTTGAAAACACAAGTTCAGAAGTCACAAGTCAGATTTTCTGATAGTTTTTTAGATTCTCTCTAAACATAAGTCCTTTTCTAAGCCTCTTTGATATTTTCTCTTCTTTTCTCTGTATCTATATCATGTGTTGAGAATTTCCCACTCTAGTCTAGGTGATTCTAAGGATACATTAGAAGACTGTGAAGAATTTAGAAGAACGGTTCAGTTTCTTGATAATACTCTACGACAAAAAGGATACAAGGGGTAGAGAAACTGAATGAAGGACTCATTCATTCTACTGCGTATACTGTAAGTATTCTTATCATTTTTTTTTCTTTGAATTCAATTTTAGAAATATGTTCTAGGTTATCTCATATTAATTTTTTTAATATTTGATTTACATGAAAATAAATAAAGATCCTGTATAAGTTTCCCAACACAGGGTTCACAACGCCCTGAGGTTTGGGTTTGACACCTCAAACAATGAAGCAGAGTATGAGGCGCTCACTCCTGGGCTCTGAGTAGCACTAGAGCTCAAAGCCAAGAGCCTCGAGATTTTCAGTGACTCACAGCGTGTAGTTAATTTAGTACTCGGGGAATACCAGACCCGGGGGACAAGAATGGCCGCTTACTTGGCGAAGACCCAAGGAATGCTACAAAACTTCAAAAAATTCACCATTTGACAAGTGCCATGAGAACAAAACTCTAACGCTAATTCCCTGGCAAAGCTTGCCACCACTAAGGATGTTGAACTCATCAATGTAGTACCCATTGACCACTTAGCTTCTCCGAGCATCTCTGCCCCTGAGGAAGTGAAAGCAGTCTAGCACCAGGACGTTTGGATGGAGCCCATAGTGAAATACCTTGTCTCCAAGGAATTACCGCAGGATAAGAAAGCAAGCTGGAAGCTGCTTTACCAGGCGCCATGGTATGTATTCATGGACAACAAGCTATATAGGCAAGGATATTCATTTCCCTTGCTCTAATGTGTGTCTAGGATAGAGGCCAATCTGATAATCCGAGATGTACATGAGGGATTTTGTGGGGACCACGCCGGGGGGCAGAGCCTTGCCAAGAAGATCTTGAGACAAGGATACTTTTGGCCCACCATGAATGGAGACGCAATGGACTATGTCAAGAAGTGTGATAAGTGTCAACGCTTTGTCAATATACCTTGAGCTCCTCAAAATGAGCTCACCCTGATGACCAGCCCTTGGCCCTTTACTGTTTGGGGAATTGGCCTTATCGAGTCATTGCCCACGGGTAAAGGAAGGGTGAAGTATGCAATAGTGGCAGTCGACTACTTCACGAAGTGGGTTGAAGCCGAGCCACTTGCTACAATAACTTCTAAGAAGGCATTGAATTTTGTTGTCAAGAACATTGTTTGTCGCTACGGGTTTCCGAGAAAAATAGCCTCCGACAACGGCTTGTAGTTTGACAGCGTGGTGTTCACAGACTTCTGTCAGTGGCACTAGGTTATGAAGAGCTTTTCCTTTGTGGCCCATCCATAGGCATACGATCAGGTGGAAGCAACCAACCAAAAGGCTTGAACAGGCAAAAGGCGCTTGGCCCGAGGAGCTACCTAGGGCATTGTGGAGCTATCGCACTACTTCCAGGACCTCCACCGTCCATTCACCATTCTCTTTGGCATATTGTTATGAGGTCATGTTCCCAATTGAGGCGGAAATCTACACGCACCTATGAGATACGTATGATTTGACCATAAACCATGCTTTACTACGAGAGTCCTTGGACCTTGTAGATGAGCTCCGTGAAGCTTCTCAGCTTCGAGTAGAATCCTACCAGCAGAAAGTGGGTAGGTATTTCAACACTAAAGTGAAGGATAAAAAGTTTGGGGTCAGAGATCTAGTGTTTCAAAGAGTCTTCTTAGGCACTCGAGACCCCGGTGCGGGAGTGCTGGGACCTAACTGGGAGGGCCCATACCAAGTTGAGAGCATTGTATGTCAGGGGACATACAAATTAGCCCAACTGAGTGGGGAATTAATACCCCATGACTGGAACACTGAGCATCTATGCCGGTATTACCAGTGATATGAACAGTAAATTTATCAATTTTTGTAATCTCCTTGTAGCCTTCGGGCACAAGTAATGGAAAATGTGTAGACGAAACATGGTAAATTTTTCAAAAGATTCTACTTATATTTGTTAGTTTCCTTTATTCTATATGTACTACTCGTAGAGTGCTCGCTCGCTAGCCTGGACAAGTGAATGCAGACTAATCTTCAATCACTCGAGGGGCATGGGGTTAGGGCAGCCTCACAGAGTACCCCGCCTCGCGGAGGATAACCTAGGACACTAAGCTTGTCAAAAGTGGAGTAAGCCTAGCGTCAGTATCCCGAGTATAGAAAAACATAGGAAACTAAAAATTCTTGAGTCAGTGACCTAAGAAACAAAGCTTGTTCAGAGCAGTGTAGGCTTAGCGTCTAGGGAGTGGATACTAAGAATCCTAGTAGAACCAGAATGAACTTAGGTCACCTCCTGTGGACATTGCGCCCGAGGAGCACTAACCAAGTCCCTTGATCTCGAGATGCGAGGCATGGACTTAGGTTACCTCCCATGGACACTGGGCCCGAGGAGCACTGGCCAAGTCCCCGGTAAGCTGCAAAATAAATAGCATCGGGAAGTCGATGACTTGGGAAGCTAAGCTAGTCGATGAGTGAAGTGTCCCTAATGTCATGAGACCCCATAACTAACTAGCCTGAGAAATACCTAATGCTAAAAAGATCCAAGTATCGTAAGATTGGATTTAGCATATTCTCCTGAGGATAGCGCGTTCTCGAGGAGTAATAACCAAATCCCAATCCTCGTGATGTGAACGGAAGCCTGAGTCATCAGTACTCGGGAATGAGCCTAAGTCGCCTAAGACTTAAGCTAAATACTCTACATAACCTTGCACTAATAGCCCCAAAATAGCGTGAGAGTGAACTTAGGGTTACCTTCTGTGGAATCCGTGCCCAAGAAGTAATAACCTAGTCTTATGATCTCAAAATGTGAATAGAAGCCCGAGTCATTGGAACTCGGGGCAAGACCTCGAGTGCTAAAACTTGAGTGTCGCAAAAAACCTAGTATAAGGTCAGGGAACTCGATTGCCTAGACCTAGGATGATGAGTTCACGACTTCCACAAGATTAGGTCCCAAGTTGTGTACTCGGGGGGCAAATCAAAAGGCCTAAGCTAACCCACTGGTGGCCACGTACCCAGGGGTAGGTGGCTTAGTTTGAATGACCTCCTAGGGACCCGAGTCATTGGGACTCAGTAACACAAGAAGACATTAAAGTTACTTTCAAGGACAGTGAGCCTAGAAGACAACACTAAATGTCCTAAGCGTCGAGCACTAAGGAAAAACCCTACAGCACAAACAGACCTCCTCAAAGCTCGAGTCGGTTAAACTCGAAGGCGTAGGATAGTCAAATGCCCTCACTTGACCCCACATCAAAGTTACTCTTAGGACCGTGAGCCTAAGAGGAAGCACTAAATGCACAAGCGTCTGGACACTGCCAGGAAGATCCTCAAGCTCTAAGTACTGCAGGCTGGCCCCATCCTGAGTCGTTGGAACTCGGGGATGCAAGGCCACATTAAAGTTACTCTTGAGGACCACGAGCCTATAGAGCAACACTAAATGCCTAAAAATTGTCTAAGTACTAAGAGAAGTCGATAAAGACTTGAGTTTTCAATACACAAGCACAAGACCTAAGTCGGCGACTTAGGATTCTCGTGAATTATGATTATGCGAAGATGAATTCACAAATTCCATGTTGCCTATTTACTAAGCTTCAATTCGATTATAATAGTATAGTCATGGCAATAAAGTAGTGCTAGTTGCATGAGTTTAGCAGAAAATTATTTACAACAGAGCTTAGGGGATCGAGCGTTAATTGTCTATACCTTAATAAACTATGGCATGCAGGCCTAAAGAAGAGAGTCACACCACGTGGCCCTCTGGGACCTCCTCCACCAGGTCAATGATTGGGTCCACATCCGGAGCCTTCCTGGCCTCGCAAGCCATAGTCTTAGCTGCCTCCACAGTTTGAGTTGCCCATAGACGCTCTTCAAAGATGAGTTTGTACTTCTTGGGATCTCTCGTAAAGTCAAAGCTAATCTCCTGATTATGAAACCAGGACATGTAAAAGGTGTCCTCAGCAATTGTCTCAACTTCCTGCTTGAGCTTGTCCACCTGATGCTGAGAGGACCTGTTCATCTCCATGGCTTGGATGGCTTTTCTCTAACCAAGATCGGCTCTGTCGTTGCCTTCCTTGAGTTGCTCCTGAAGCTGGGAGATTTCAAGGACTCCTCAAGCGAACTCCATTTTTGCCTTAGCCTCCTCATTTTCCTTTTGCAACTCTTCAGAGGTCGTTAGGGCAGCCTCCTTGAGTTCCCGAGAGTGCTTCTGTCTAGCTTCCACGACGGCCTGAATGCGAGTGGGCTCTTCTGGAGGGACTCGGTTCTTTTCCTTGAGAACAACTATCTTATCATGGGCCCGCTGGAGTTCATATGACTTCTCCCTCATGATATCACCTAAGCATTGACAAGCCAAAGCAGACTGCATAAAAAGAAAAATTGTTTCAAGAAGTGTGGAGGATAAGTAAAGTAAGATCCCGAGAAAGGGTGACTCACCCGAACAATGGCATACTGACATGAAGCAACGAGAGAGGCCTCATTGCTGTCACCCAACTGGGCAAAGATACGGGTGGTCAACTTGCACATGGTGGAGCTCACCCCTTGGAGGGGCTCGGTCGCGAGAGGGGCGAGAACTTCCCTTAACTTGGCGGAGAAGAGAGTCTCTAGCTCAGCCTGACTTATCTGAGGCATGATGGGTCGCTCTCTCAGAGGCTTCAATTGGTGTAGGGCCTCCATAGTTTCATGAAAGAGTTGTTACCCTCCGCCATCCTCGCATCAAAATGTTGGAGCATTGTCTGGTACTGCTCTAGCAGGTCCCCCTCGTACCTCTCGGGGTATACCAGAAGTCGGGGGTGAGAAGCCAACTCCTGTTGGTCCGAGCTTTGGGCCACTTCACCAGCCTCTTGGGGCAAGTATGTTGTGGGAACATTTGCGGGTGGAGAAGAAACCCTCTGCCTCTTGGCTGGTGTAAGAGAACTAGGATCCTCCCAAGAACACAATGGTTCTCCGGCGGCCGAGGAGCTTGGGGCGCTCCCAACTTTATGGCTGATCGGAAAATGTCAGCTTGCCCCATGTGGTTTGTAAGAATAAAGAAATTGTTAGCACAAATTCCAAAATGGAGACAAAAAATATTACTATAGGCTCCTCGAAAACCCACCATAAGTTCGGTCTTTGTGTAAGCATTGGAGGTGTCTAGTTTTATCTCCCATCTCACAACTCATGTTAGTGCCATATTGACAAAACAAGTTGGAGTTGAAGGATGGCACATGGTCTATAAGTATAAAGCCCCGAGGAGGTAACTGTCTCCTTGGGAAGTGAAGATATACGTCTATCAGATCGAAATAATCATGATACTCTTCCCTAGTCCAATGTCAGTGCGCAATCTCGCCACAATGGAGAAGGGCGGGAGAAGCCCAGACATGCTCCCCTATCCCCTACGTGTGTGGCATGATATAGTGTAAGTAGAGATTTACCTGAGGCAAGATGAGAAACCTCCATCCCTGTCTGGAGCTCCTCCTCAAGCCCCCCGTCTTCTAGGGCTTCACGAGTTGCCTCTACAACCCAGATATTCTCCAGTTGCTCCTCCTGCAGTTGTCAGTTCAACATCACCAGCGCGCGCCCATTAATATAATTGATGTGTCGAGATGCCAGCTCCTGGGACTTCTTGGATTGGCAGTACTTGGTCAGCTGAAGATTGCTAATTTTCTGCCCCGAGCTAAGAAGCCCTGACCCAATGATGTTTTCCTCCGTCACCAAAAAGCTGAGCTGCAGGTCTTGCTCAGGGAGGGATTTCATCTCCTGGAGATGGTCCTCAAAGATTTGGACATATTGAGTCCGACAGAAGGGATCTATTCAACATTGACTACGTAAAGAACATGAAGTGATCAAAGAAATAGAAAAAAGAGAATGGTCGGGAAGATACTCACCAACCATGGAGAAGTCGGGGATCGGGGTCGTGTTGTTGCGGGTCAGAAACCTGTTCGTGAAGAAGAAGGCGTCCTTTTAATCGTGATAATGATTCTCGTTATGATGGGGAGCCTTGTAGACGAGGGATGAGATGACATATTTTATCAAGGTGTAGTACCCATCCCGATCGGTCTTCTTCCTCGGGGTGGTGTAGAAGTTGTAAAAGTACAGGATCTCTGCCGGGGAAGGTGAAAGCTAGTACCACTTCCAATATAGAACATACATCCCCACGAGCACCAGATAAGCGCTGGGGGAGAGTTTAATGGGAGCTATCCCTATGAACTTCAGGAAGTCCACGAAATATAAATGCAAGGGTAGGGTGGCTCTAGCCATCAGGTGGCCTTGGCTCCAGGTGCAAAGACCATTCACTTTGTGGTGCGCCCTCTTGGATCGCTGAAAGAGGCACACCAGACATCTATCCCTGATCGCGCAATGCCTCATGATGGCCTCCAAGGCCTCGAGGTGTCGAAGTAGGGTGCGGTACTCCTCCGCTTCAAACCCATCAGCCTTGTAAAGCTAAGTGGGGTGTGGAACATGGGATCGTTTGAATTCTTCCACAATCAACCCCTTTTGGACCAATAGCACTGGCCTCTGTGCTGCCAGACCATCGCCATGGAAAACCAGTTCCCTAACTGGTTCCTGGGTTTTTTCCCTCGCACTATCCTATTGCACGTAGTGTTCTCAGGGCATGTCAAGGACTTCCTGATCGTAGTGGTAAAAGCCTTGCTTGTGTAGCAATCGTCATTCCTTGGACATCTAAGATGAAAACCAAATAGTTAGTATTTTGACCAAAGAAAAGACGGTCAAAACACAAGAAACCCTAAGACTACTGCTTGGGGAGGATAGAAGAAAATTTCTAAAGACTTGGGGTGTCCTTGGGGCCAAGGAGTCGGTGCCAGAGAACACCACTAGAGATTATGAACATTGCTGAAATCTGGGACTTTTCTAGATTCCGGTCGAATGCTCAGAATGAAAAAAAGTGCATTAGGTGTCAGTAGGCAATTTTGGCCACTTCTAACGTCAAAATATGCCTAAAAAGACCTAAAAAAAAGGTCGAAATAACCCCTCTAGTGCCACAAAAAGCCCGTTCTTAAGCATGCACCTAAACCCTCAAATGAAACGTGAAGCCAAACATAAAACCAGTAAATAATTACTTGAAATAAAGTGCCGGTAGGTGCTGAAGTGAGTCTGAACTTTGAAAAAGCGCTTTGTAACGACCTACTACCTTAGAGCCACTACCATGTGATTTAAAATATGCAATTAACTCGCTAATTAAGGTATTAGCCCAAAAAGTGTGATTAAATTAAAGTAAGGACTCATATAATGAAACTTAAGTATAAAATGTTTGGACATTCATTAAAGTCATAAAAGAGTTACACTGGGTTCCCGAAAAATATTGTTTAGAACATATTTACAACTCAAAAGTCAGTATATGGTCGACTTAGGCAACAAAATCAGAGATTTATATAACGTTCCTCAAAACTACCCCCGCCATGGTAGCCAGGTAGGCCAAACATGTACTCACTGCTCCATGCCCTCCAACTCATGCTTGGTCGGCCTTTCCCTTGCCCTTACCTGCACCATAGAGCACCTGTGAGCCAAGGCCCAGCAAAAAAACTCCACAAACATAGCATATGACTATTCATTTCAATGAATACATACCTAAACAAACACAACAATTGCCTAAGCTGATCAAGGTGTGTTACCAGTCAACACGTTCATGGACCTAAACGAACGGGTGAGTTCAGTACCCTAGATGGCCATGCCATGGCAACCTGCATTCAGCATGCTTATTGTCATTTCCGGCCCTTGCCGATCCCGACCTTTGCCAATCAATCACAAACACATATGCATGACATATCAATTATAGAAATTCAAATATAATACTAAACACAGATAATCAGGCCATGCCTGCTCTATGGGCACAAACATTTTTCTTACCTGAGTTCCGATCTGACTGTACAATGCAATCACGAGCACGATCCCTAATCCTGGTCCTTAGCGGTAAAACCTAGTTACAACGTAATAATAATTAACCATCACAATCTAAACTGATTAAAAGTTTCAGAATAATATACTAGCCTCCAGGACCTCAAATTCTGCTAAACCGGGTCGTAGGATCCTTCCCGAGCCCCTAAGTTTGAATTCCCGAGCGCAAACCCTAATTGGCCAACATTTCCCATTTGAGTCGCGACACTTGTCAGAGGCACATCGACCTTTTACAAGTCAGAGAGCTAAAGGCTCTCACCTGGAGGACTGGAGCTGTGACACACCATAACCTGCGTCATGACTCCTGGGTGATTCAGCAAACCCCTTAGGCCTTCTGGGTTCATGCGGGCCATGACACGACCTTGCGAACCCAGTTTTTCCTAGCGTTTTCAAATTTCTAAACTGCCCAAAAATCGTTCCAAACATGCTCTAAGGCCAGAATTAAGTCCCAAAACATCTTCAATACACTTAGAGCAGGACAAACACCTCAGAAAACCAACCAAATCCCTAATTCAAATCAAAACCCAACCTAAGTCTAAACCTTAGCTAAACTTCAAACCTCAACAGAAATCCACCAAGAAATAGAGATAGGCTTACATCAACTGAGAATTTAGAACCCCCCCTGAGTTACTCCACTTAATCCCAGCTTCAATCCCTAGTCCTAAAGCTTCTTCCTCTCCAAAAAAATCAAACTTCCCAAGGCACCAAGAAGAGAAGAGAAAAACGAGAGAGAGAGAGAGAGAGAGAGAGAGAGAGAATGAGGGCTGAGTTCCTTCTGTTTGGTTCTAGACTCCTAAGGTACTAAGTACAAGTCTATCCCTTGGCACCAAAATGACCAAAATGCCCCTAAATCAACTCTTAACCCTTTAATGCCTCCAAGGGTTAACCCGTCATTTCCCACATTCTCGCTAATTCCTCGAGTAGTTCTATAAATCCTCAATTAATCATGAGATACCCAAATAATCTCTAAATAATTACCCATTATGTGGTAAATCCTGAACACGCACTAACTCTCCAAAATACCCCTAGGCTCACCCTGAGCTGGGTATTTGACCTCGTTGTGACTATTCCGCTAATCCACTCCCTAGGACCGCCTCGAACCACACATCTAAAATATATCTCCACAATACTATGGTCTTACTCATATCACATACTGTTGACTGGATTTTTGGCCAACTATCGCGGAGTTAAAATAATTAATTAGAGAGCTTTCATTCAGACAATCAATAAACCATAAATAAGCCAAGAACCTAATAACTACAAGCAATGAATGATAAAAGACACTAGAAATTATAGAGGTTCGGCCCCAAAAGACGGTAATGACCTACTTCCTCTTCAGTTTGTATTGATCTTAAAGGTTTACACACGATGACCAGTGAAAATAGGTACAACTCCAAGTGTAATAACAATACAAGATGGCAAAAATCTCTGCTAAGTGTTCCTAAATAACTGATCGATATATTCTTAGTGCTGGTCCGTAGGCTAAAAGTCTGAACCCCCTCCACAGTGGTGGAAGACTTGCATTTATAGTGTTCCCCATGCCCAGGAAGTTGCGCCTACCCCGCAATTGCTGCAAAATATCCCTTCCTTTTCGCAGGTGGTTGTAGTCCTATTCTTTAGGAGTTTGACCGAGTTTTCAGGCGAATTGTTAGGCGTGAGGATGATGTAACTGACTTCATCCGAACAGATATACTGGGTTTCCCGGAGAGCATACCGAACAACCTCTTTTCTGGTAAGCATATCGCGCAGCAATTGTTATTCATTTGGCGAATGTGCTCTCTTCAGCTTGTCTGACTATTGGATGCCTATGCCACATGTCAAGAATATGATGACACATGTCCACAATATGACGCCACGTGTCCAACCTTCATGTCACATCAGCTGTGTATATTTTTGGGATAACACTTGCCCCCCAAGTTTGCAATGGTGCTGAGCAGTATGTAAACTTTCCTTTTGGATACCGCCTCGTCCAGCCTGGTCGGGGGTATGTTCTCTATGTTACGTGACATTTTATTTAATAGAATTTAAGACCTTTGCACTTCCTCAAGTTTCCCAGAAATCACTTTTTCATTCTTTCCCGCCTCTTTCTAACATCATAAAGTGTCATAGTGGCTTTTCCAAATAACTGTTCCATTGGCTTGTGCAGTTACAAAACAGTGGCTGACGTGTTGGGCGGTTGAGGTGAAGTGATTGGGAGGACGTACTGGGTAATGTGCTGACGTGCCTGGGAAGACGTGCTTACAGCAGCTGAAGGGTTGTTTCATTAATGCCCATGGGAGGAAACTGTGAAAAGAAATAGAGCGTTAAATTTGGACTATAAATAGCCTCCTCTGGTGACTTTCTTTTTACAGTTCCTTCTTCAATCAAATTCCCTAGACGTGCAGAGCTTCGACTCTTTACATCGACCAACTCCCAGTCGGAGACCTCCGAAGCTTTTCGGCTTGCGCTACCCTCGTAGACCTTCTACCAGTAAGTTCTCCCCTTTTTTTTATTACATTTACCATTTATGCAAAAACATCCCTGTGTTTCTCTATGGCCCTGGGTTTTGTTTCCACCAAACCCTCGGATTTCTTGCATGAATGTTGTTTGAATAAGTAAATAAAAACCGCTTTGAGTAGGTCTTGTATCGGGTAACTTGTTTTATTTTCTGATTTTACAAACAAAACACTTTTTTACGGAACATCTCAGTAGATTGATATTTAGTGTTCTTGAAAAACGCCAAGAACAACCTATGCTAAATCTTTCGGAAAAACTCTTAGCTTTCTTGGCTCTCTTTACTCTTAATCTTGCCTTCCTGTTGCATGGTATACTATACCGTTGTTGACTATTGAACTGGTCGGTATACCTTAAGATATATAGGCCACCAGTGCTATTCATTTCTCTCACCTCACTTTCCCCTTTTTCTTGTGTGCGCAGACTACCCAGGGGAGGTGATCACCGAACTTCTACCTCACGTCTCCCATTTCAATGGCTCGCACCAAAAATAAAACCTGAGGCTTAAGCGAAGAAGATCCTCACGTGGCTCGTCGCGCTACTGGTAGGGATCCTAGAAAGGCATCACCGACCGAGGAGGAGCCCAGTAGCTCGGAGTAGGAAGAAAATTTTGAGGCCGAGTATGCTACGAAAATTTATACTAAGGCGATCCTGAACTCATTGGCTGACAAGGAGGAGGGTCCTCTCTATGTAGCTCCTATTAATACTATCTCCCTTAAACAAATTCAGAACGTCAAGGAGAATTTTGGGCTTCATGATGTAACCATTTTTAAGCCTACTAACCAACAGACTGCTGATTACCCTGGGCATCAATTCTGTGCATGGAGCCGATTCCATATAATCGTTGGAGCCACTCCCCCCCTACAGCCATACTTTCAGAGTGTGGCTGATTACTTTGGGATTTGCCCAGCCCAAATCAGTCCCAAAGGCATAAGATTTCTTTCAGCTCTTTATGTTTTGTACAAATCTTTAGATTGGCTGGTACCTTCTGCCCACAAAATTAACTACCTTTTTTTACCTCAAATCTAGTCCCCGGCAAGGCCGTTTGGGCTATTTCTACTTCAGCCATGGGGATTCTGACATTTACCTATCCAATACAAATAACATCTCCAAAGTTGGGGAGTATGCCAACCATTACTTTGTTACTGACAGTATTGTTGCCACCCACCTATCCTTTCAACGCAATGGTCCCTTTAGCTATCCGACCCCCACTCGAGAAATGGCTGAACGGGCCTGTAGGCTGGCTGTAATGGACCCCAACCTCAAAGATTTGGTAGCTCTGACAACCGCAGAGAAATTAACCAATGCTGGACTATACCCCAATCCAGAAGCGGAAGCCAAGGGTACCGCCCTCACCCGACAGTCGCCTAGGTAGCGCTCGCCCAAAACTAAGCCACCTAGTTCTGTGCCACCTAAAAAACAAACCAAGCCATTAGCACCTCCATCCAGACCTTGTGTTGCCCACCGAAAAAGAAGCTCGGCTAGGGTAGTCATCCAAGAGCCCATTGAACACAGTACTCCGAAAATTGATATTGCCCCCAAGTTGGAAAGGGGAAACATATTGAATTGGAGCATTTAAGCTGTAGCTCCTCAGACAGTGATGAGGACTCTCTTTCCAGAGCAGCCAATTTCCCGGGGGGAAACAAAGAGGGTGACTTCACTTTCTTCATATTACTTTATTTTGCATTCTTGTGTAATTATATTAATTAATTAACTTATTTATTTTTTTGTTCCAACACTGCTCGGCGCCTTACTAACACTTTACTTTGGTTTGCAGACATGTCGTCTGTGCTCTTCAAGAAATTTTCCCAGAAGCACGCCACTGGTCTGAGCAGTGAGGCTCCTCCAAGAAAACACCAGAAGACAATCTCCCTTGTCGAACTTGTCGAGCAGGCTACGAGAACCCCCGAATAGACTCCCTCTCGGGAAAAGTCGCAGGCTTCAACTCGTAAGTCTACCAAGGGCAAGGGACCTTAAAGCAAGGAGGCATTCACTCATCCCCTGCATAAAGGTTCTACCTCCCGAGCAGAGTTCCAGAGGGTGCCGTTGAGGACTCTGCTGAGGAGTTACAAGGACCTCTGAAGAAAGCGTTAACTGTCCATCAAGGCCACACAAAAATGGTGTCTTCTACCCAATCAAGCTTCATGACTAATCTAAGCTCTAAATATTTGGAGTATATCATCAGTACTGGCCTCCAGGATGTCGTTAGAGTAAGTATTTGGTATTCTTAGAGAAAATTGATTTTTCTTTATCTGTTTATGCTCTCAGTTTCCTTATTTTTTGTTGCAGGGTATGCTGGTCCTTAGTTATGCTCATTATCGCACTAAAGGTGTGAGTAGGCAAGTTGTCGAGTTGATGAAAGAGTCCGAAAATAAAACTTCTCAGAATAGCGAGTTATCTGAGCAAGTTCAGAATCTTCAACGAAACTCCGAGCAGGTTGCTAAGGAAAATGAAAGTCTTAAAAGCGCCGCTGAGCAGAGGGACCTTGATGTTAATCAACTGGAGAGGAGGATTGAAGAACTAAAGGAAAGGATTTCTGCTGTTGAGAAGGCCGCCCAAGAGAAAGGAGATCGACTGACGAAGGCCTTGGAATAAGAAAAATCAGATCGGGCTACCGATGCTAAGGCTTTGGAGGATTTTGGCCTGAGCACCTTTTTTGATTTTTGGGTCCGTAATAAAATGGTGGACTTCTTTTATTTGGGATAAAATTTTCATACACTGCCGATAATTCATGATATAATTCACTAGTTAGCAAAATAATCATTGTAAATATAAAGTCTTGTAAAAATGGACAAAGCGTGTCTTATAGATTAAATATTAACCATATAAGTTGCGTTGCTACAAAGTAGCTTACATTGATGAAAATTAATTATTACAATAAATGGGAAAATCGTGCCTATGCATAATTAATAAAACTAACTTTGGATGGTCGGGGGTAAGGGCAATCGTGCCTGTACTGGCCTGTCAATGATTACTTAAAAGAAATCTTATTGGTAGTACTTCCTTAGGTGTTCCCCATTCCAATAACAGGGGATAGGTACTAGTTGGAGATCTTGGTCATACCGCACTAGCTTTTATGTGCCGGGTGGTACTATCTCCATAATTTGGTAAGGGCCTTCCCAACTTGGGCCTAGTGGTCTTGCTGAAGCATCTCGAGTTTCTGGGAATATTGTTCGTAAGACTAGGTCTCCTACGTCAAATTTTCGGTCCTTAACTCTAGAATTGAAGTACTAGGCAACCTTTTGCTAATGGGCGACCATGCGTATGTTGGAATTTTCGCGTCTTTCTTGAATTTGGTCTAAGGATTCTGCAAATAGCTGGTGATTACCATTGTGGTCGTATGTCGTGTGCCTGTGAGATGGTGGAGTCACCTCTACGGTCAACATCACTTCATACCCATATGTAAGTGCAAAGGGGGTATCCCCAGTAGCTGTTCGCTCGGTAATCCTGTAGGACCACAATACTTCAGGTAGTTTCTTAGGCTAGTTTCGCTTAGCCTCTTCTAAACGCTTCTTCATAGTGTCTTTGAGAGCCTTGTTAACTGCTTCTACCTGTCCATTTTCCTGAGGGTGCGAGACTGCTGAGAAGTTTTTCGTGATATCGTGTCTAGCACAGAAATCAGTAAATAACTGGCTGTCAAATTGTGTGCCATTGTCAGACACTATTTTGTTGGGTAGACAAAACCTAAAAATTATATTCTTTACCACAAAGTCCAATACTTTTTTGGAAGTGATTGTTGCCAGCAGCTCGGCCTCCGTCCATTTGGTAAAGTAATCCACTGTTACTACTGCGTACTATACTCCCCCTTTCCTTTTGGCAACTGACCAATAAGGTCGATCCCGTAAATGGCAAAGGGCCATGGGCTTTGCATTTGTGTTTGTTCGTTTGGGGCTGCTCGAGGGATTTTTGTTAATCTTTGACACTTATCACATTTTCGAACATGCGATATGGAGTCCTCATTCATAGTTGGCCAGAAGTAGCCTTGCCTTAGAATTTTCTTAGATAAACTTTGCCCCCAGCATGATTCCCACAGAAACCCTCGTGTACCTCTTCAAGAAGCCGTCCAGATTCTGTTTGGTTGACGCACCTGAGTAATGGCATAGAAAATCCTCTTTTGTACATGACCTCGTCTAGGATGAGGTACCAAGTAGCTTTCCTCATCAATATTCTAGACTCGTTACGACTGTTGGGCAGGACTCCATGCCCTAGAAAAGCTGCAATTAGGGTCATCCAGGACGGAGTGTTGTCTATTAGAAGGATAGGTTCTGGCAGGTTGATATTGCGCTGATCCAAATACTCAACGGGGACCAAATTGGCTTTGTCCACCACGACACTACTGGCCAGCCTAGCCAGTGCATCTGCCGTGGCATTTTGTTCTCTAGGTATTTGCTGAATAGTGTATCTCTTAATCTGAGAAAGAAAATCTTTGATTTTACTGAGATAAGCCACCATTTTCTCCCCCTGCGCAACATATTCTTCAAGGACGTGGTTGACAACTAGTTGCGAATCGCTATATATCTCTAAGTAATCATCTTTTACTTCTTTGGCTAACCTTAGGCCTGCAATTAATGCTTCATATTCTGCTTATTTGTTAGATGTCTCAAATCCAAAACAAAGTGCACAATGTATGCGTTGCCCTTTGGGGGTGATTAGAGTAAGACCAGCCCCGGATAACTGGTCGGTAGACGAACCATCTACATGTAATTTCTAGGATTGTTGTTCTTCTTCAGAGTTGATAGTGCTGGAGTCTGTGCGTCCGGTGTTCTACGCAACACTTGTGTTGTGCGGAAGCTCAGATTTTGATGACTGCTCGGCTATGACTACGTTTGTTTCTAGTATTCTGGTACACTTAGCTACAAAATCTGCTAGAGGTTGGCCTTTTATTGCTATTCGGGGCTTGTAAGTAATCTCGTATTGTCCGAGCTCTATAGACAACTTGAGAAGCTGTCTAGATGTATCTGGCTTTTGCAAGACTTGGCGCAGTGGTTGGTCGGTAAGAACTCTGATCGGATGTGCCTTGAAGTTTGGGTGAAGTTTTCTTGATGACAGCAGTAGGCAATAAGTTAATTTTTCAATTAATGGATACCTGCTTTTAGCGTCTACTAATCTTTTACAGATGTAGTAGACCCGGTGCTGGTTCTTGCCCTCCTCTCTAACCAGGACTGCACTGATTGCGTGTTGAGTTACTGCTAGGTATATGCATAATTCTTCACATTCTAGAGGTTTCAAAAGGATTGGGGGTTGTGCCAGCTGTTGTTTTAGAGCTTGGAAGGCTTGCTCACACTCTTTCGTCCATTCGAATTTCTTTGTGCCTCTGAGGATATTAAAAAATGGAATACACCTATCAGTTAATTTAGACAGGAATCTATTGAGTGCTGCAATGTCTCCTGTCAGGCTTTGCATGTCTTTGATCCTGGTTGGTGAGGGCATGTCTAGCAGTGCTTTTATGTTTTCGGGGTTTTCTTTTATTCCCCTGGAGTTTACTATGAACCCCAAGAATTTTCCTGATCCTACCCCAAAGGAGCATTTTAGGGGGTTTGATTTCATCCTATACTGCCTTAAGATATTGAAACACTCCTCCAAGTCTTCAATATGACCCTTAGCCTATTTGGACTTTACCAACATATCATCCACGTATACTTCCATGTTTCTTCCTATTTGATCTTTGAACATACGGTTCACCAATCACTGATAGGTCGCTCCAGCATTTTTCAGGTCGAACGACATTACCCTATATCAGTATATCCCCACATCCGTGCGGAAACTTGTATGCTCCTGGTCAGGTGGATGCATGCTTACTTTGGTTGTATCCCGAGTAGGCATCCATGAAGGTTAAAATTTCATGGCCGGCCGTGGCGTCCATAAGTTGGTCGATTCTTGGAAGTGGGAAGCAGTCCTTGGGGCATGCTTTGTTCAAATATGTAAAATCTATATATACACTCCACTTATTGTTAGGCTTTGGTACTAACACAGGATAAAAGGCTTCTCTGATAAAGTGGTTATTTCGGAGTTTCTCCACTTCCTCTTTTAATTCTTTTGCCCTCGTCTGATCTAGTAATCTCCTTTTTTGTTGCACGGGCTTGAAGTGTTCTGTGTCAATGTTGAGGGCATGGCTTATAATAGTTGGGCATATCCCTACCATGTCATCATGTGACTAGGTGAATACATCCTAGTTGTCTCATAAGATCTGGATCAAAGAGGATTTTATTGGCTTGGATAGCTCTTTTCCTATCTTGACAACCCTGGTCGGGTACTGCGGTTTGAGTGGGACTTCTTCCAATTCTTCGAATGGACCCACCCCTGTATCCGTATCCCCAAAACGAGGGTCTATATTATATCCCCCGTTTTGGGTTGTATCCTATTTTTGGTGACTGGGCCCTGCAGGCTGGGCGATACAGACTACCTTGCCTGCTTTTTTGACTGATGAATTATAACATTCTCTGGCCACTAGATGGTTCCCCTTGAGACATCCTACACTTGCTCGGGTTGGGAATTTGAGCAACAAGTGGAAAATTGAGGATACTGCTCAGAGGTCATACAGGGTCGGCCGCCCTATCATGGCATTGTACGGAGAGGGAATGCTAATTACTACAAACAAAGCCATTACCATATTGCTCTTAGGTGCCATCCTTATTGTTAAAGGCAACCTTATGCTTCCTGCGAGGGCCATGTCGTTCCCAGTAAATCCATACAGCAGCTGCTCCAATGGTTCTGAATCTCTAATGCATAAATTTATCCTCTCTAGGGTATTCTTGAATAGAATATTGGTAGACGAACCGTGATCAATCATCGTCCGAGCCACGATCATGTTGGCGATTTGCACCTCCACCACCAAAGGGTCATTAAGTGGATGATTTACGTGACTTGTGTCTTCCTCACTGAATGTGATGGGTTCACATTTGTATCGAGGTTGTTTAGGAGTACGCTCCTGGAAAACCAGTACATCTTCCTCCTGCTAGTGCCTAGGGAGCGAGCATATTTTTCTCGAGCCTTGCCCCTCTTACTGGCCAAATGTGGTCCTCCATAGATCATATCTAGCTGGCCAGCAACTAATGGTGGTAGGAGTGGTTGACTGCTTTGATATTGTTGGAGAGGCTATTGCTGAGGAGGTTGTTGAAGCTGTGGGTCGGTGACCGATCGTACATACCTCTTCAGATGAGCATTGTTTTGTCCAATGAGGAACTCTATCTCCTCCTTCAAGTGGTTACATTCATTGGTTTTGTGACCATATTCATTGTGAAATCGACAGAAATTGGTCATATCCCGTTTATTAACATCCTTCCTTATTGGTGGAGGTCTTCTGTATGGTACGACGGCCTGTGTAACATTTAAAACGTCTGCTTGGGACTTCAATAGGATGGTGTAAGTAGTAAACTTAGGCACGTATTCTCGCAGTTTTGGCTGCTCACTGGTCTTATGCTTCGTACTGTCATTCTGGTTACCACTGCTTCCAGCCTCGTTACCGCGTTTGTCGTTCTTGCCTCCATTTTTACTTCCTTCTACAGGGTTGGTGGTGTTCCCAGCACTTGTTTTCTCTTGCTCAGCAGCTACCTGGGTAGGATTATTCACCTTCCGTTCAGCTTCTTCTAACTTGATAAATTCTTCCGCTCTGTCGAGAAATTATTGAGTGGTACGGGTTGACTTCCTCTTCAAGCAACTCCAGAATAAACTTTTTACCTTGACTCCTGAATTGATGGCTATCAACTTACCATCATCATTAAGGGGCTTTACCTTCGTGGCCTCTTGCATGAAACACTGAATGTAATTTTTTAGAGGCTCGTCGTCCCTTTGTTTGATGTCCACCAAATCGTTTGGCTCGGCAGGAAGGGGCATTGCCGAGGAGAATTGAGAATAGAATATATGGACAAAACCGTCCCATGACGTGATTGATCCTGGCTGTAGATTGAAGAACCATCGTTGGGCAGTTTTCGAAAGGGTGGCAGGGAAGATCCTGCACTTGGTGTCATCTCAAACCCCCTGGAGTTCAATTTGTAGTTCAAAATGATGGACGTGGGATACTGGGTTCTCCAACCCAGTGTACATTTTCCATGTTGGCATTTTGAATTTGACAGGTATTGGTAGCTGATTTATATGATCTGAACATGGGGAACCCCTCTATCTTTCCATTTCAATATCTGTTAACTTGGGGGCTGTCAAGTCCCTTATCAGTCGGGTTAACAGATCCAGTTGGGCTTGGATGTTAGGGTCTGCAGCTGCCTGAGGCTATGCTACATTACGGACCTCATCCATTCTCGGGTCCCGAACAGGCTCAGGTGGAGCTACGTTGTTCGAATCTCGATTTTCTTTTTTTTTTTATTAGAAAGAAAACTTTATTGATCAAACAAGCAAAGAACAATGAAATGGCAAGAATAGAAAAGCCCCCAATAGATTACAAGTAACTAACAAACTCTAGCATTTGCCTCTCTCTAGTAGATAACTTCCTAGAAGTAATATTAAGCACTCTAGTTTTAACAGAGAATGAATCAAGTTAACGATTTTATAAATAGTAAAACAGCTATCATCAAAGCAACAAAGGTTCCGATTTAACCAAAAGAAATAAATGGTGGCAGCTAGAGCCGCGACCACAACTTGGAACACCCAACCGCTCCTTCTACCAGCCATCCACACAAGCCAGTCCTCAAACTTTTCAGGCCAAATCACCTCACCAAGCCAACCATAAATTTATGTATAATCTTCTTGGAAAAAATGCATTAAAAAAATAAATGGGAATGACTTTCATCAATCTGAGCACAAACTGGGCATAAAACAGAGGGAACATTCAAGTGACAATTATGAAGCAAGTCTCTAGTAAGAAGATGATTATTAACAACTTGCCATAAAATAAATCTATGTTTAGGGGCTGAAAGTTTGCACCAAACAATTCTCTCATAATCAATTCTCTCACAAGGAAGGAGTTGTGTGTAAAGAGTGCCCAAATGAAGCTTACCATTCACCACAGCAGCCTCCAAAACATTGCTAGATAAAGAGCTACAAAACTTGATTAGTTTCCGCCAATACAAACTAGAGTCTTATTTTAATATATGATCCCAAAGGCTTTCCCCTTTTAAGTAAATGCAGTTCACCCATTTAACCCAAAGCTGGTCTTGTTTAGAAGTAATAGCCCATATGTACTTAGCAAGCATAATCTTATTCCAAGCTGGCCCCTCTCTAAAACCCAACCTACCAAATGATTTCGGACGACACACTTGCTCCCAAGAAGTGAAATGAAATGTACTACGAGAACCCTTCTCTCCTCAAAGGAAACTTCTACAAAGCCGATCAATATCTCTAACAACACTCTGAGGCAGCAAGAAGATACTCATCCAATAATTGCGAATTCCCAACAAGACTAAGTGAATCAGTTGGATCCGACCAGCATATGAAAGATGGCGACTAGCCCAAACATTTAGCCGCAACCTAATCTTCTTGAGAATAATATCACAATCGGTGTCCTTCCATTTGGTAGGTCTCAGAGGAACCCCAAGATATTTCAGCGGAAATGACCCCTCAACCAGCTTTGAACACCCCAGGATATTAGCTATTTCGTCAGCTGAAATCCCCCCAAAATAAATGTGAGATTTAAAGTTATTAATGGCCAAACCCGAAGAAGTGCTAAACTTAGAAAATGCCCCTTGCAAAATTTGCACAGAGTTAGAGTTACCTTTGCAAAACAGTACAAGGTCATCAGCAAAGCAAAGACTAACTAGATTTAGGGATTTACACATTGGATGAAATCTGAAAGATTTATCCTTGGAAGCTTTAATCAATAGCTGAGTGAGATACTCCATCAAAATAACAAAGAGAAAAGGAGAGATGGGATCTCCTTGTCTAAGCCCTTTTCCTCCCTTAAAATGCCCTTGAATTCTACCATTCATCACCAAAGAATAGGAAGTACCCCTTAAGCACACCATAATCCATCTTATGAATCTACTAGGAAAACAAAGAGCGTTCAGTAAATTCTCCAAGAAATCCCAGTCAATAGTATCATATGCTTTACTCAGATCAGTCTTCATCGCACACCGAGGAGAACTGCTTTTCCTATTGTACCCCTTAATCAAGTCTTGAAATATAAGAACATTGTAAGCCAGAGATCTATGCTTTATAAAATCACCTTGATTAAGATTTATCAGGGAAGGGAGAATTATAACAAGCTGGTTACACAGCATTTTAGATATGCATTTATATATAATATTGCAACAGGCTATAGGTCTGAAGTCAGAAGCATTAGTCGAATGTTCCACCTTAGGTATAAGAGAAATGATGGTATCATTTAGCAAGTGAGGGATTCTACCTATTTCAAAGAAATCTAGAACAACCAATGGCACTTCCTTGCCAATATCCTTCCATAAAGCCTTGAAAAAACCTACCCCATTACCATCAGGACCTAGACTCTTTATCGAATGAATGCCAAATAAAGTAGTTCTTACATCTTGGGGGGAAAACGGCTTGATTAATTCCATCCGAGCATCAAAATTCAACACCAGACCGTAACCAATATAGAGGTGGTCAATTCTACCAGAAGCCTTACTAGCACAACCCAAATAACTCTTAAATTGCTGGATAAAATGATTAGTGACCTTTTCATAATCATCCACAAGATTACCATCAGCATTAATATAAGAAACAATACGATTAGCTGCACGTCTTTTCTTCAAGCTAGCATGAAAGAAAGAGGAGTTTTCATCACCAAAACGAAGCCAAGTAATTTTACTCTTTTGACGAAGAAAACTTGCATAGATCTTCTCCTGCCTACTAAACTCCAATTGAGCTTCTCTTTCCATAGAATGCAAATAAGTATTTGTAGGATCATTATGAAGATTAGCTTGGGCTTGTTGAAATTTACATTTGCTTTCCTCGTAATTACAAACAACATCTCCCATAGACCTCCAATTAAACTTATTCAGAACATGTTTAAGTCTAGTGAGTTTCCAAACAAGACTACCAAGCCACGACACTCTAAGGGCTTAGTCTAGCTAGCTAAAACTGTCTCCCAAAAATTAGCATGAGTAGACCACATGTTGTAGAACTGAAAAGGTTTCACCCCCATCCCTCTGACTTCCACTTGTTTAATAAGAATAAAACTGTGATCTGAAATCACATCCCATTGAGAAAAGGAAGTAGCCAAAGGAAAAGCATCCATCCATTCCTCATTAGTAAAAACCCTGTCCAACTTAGAGAAGATCCGATCTTCCCCTTCTTATTTATTAGACAAAGTATAAGTTGGCCCCATAGTCTTCATTTCACCAGCCAACCCTAAAGCTAGCCACTGCCGAGTATCCTCCATTTCCTTCACTGAAATAGGTCTCCCACCAAGCCTATCATCCACCTCAAAGACAACATTAAAATCTCCCAAAATAATCCAAGGATTTATAGGCAACTGCAAGTTGGTTTAATCAGACCATAATGTCCTCCTAGCCTCCAAACTGTTAGAGCCATAGACAATAGTAAGACAAAAATCTTGGTTTATACCAAAAAACGAACTCCATTGTGTAAATACTGATCTCTCTCCTGAATAACATCAATATTCACAAGATTAACTCTCCAAATTAGTAATATTCGACCTTCCAAGTACAAACTACTGTAATAGTTCCAACTAGAAAAGTTAAAACACATTACATCCTTTATTTTTTCTCCCTTGACTTTAGTTTCAATCAAAGCCCCAATGCCTACTTTATTAAACCAGCAGACATCCAAAACTACCATCTGCTTAGTCTTCTTATTCAGACCCCTAACATTCTAGCTCAGTATGTTGCAAAACTCCATTCAGATCAAAGGTCATAATCAGACCAGTCTTGTTCTTCTGTTGCTCTTGTAGCACACTATAGGAGTTCCTATTCTGCTCAGTTGGATTCGGACTAGCAGGTTTCATCACCCCATTTCTTCTCGGAGTTAACCAGATGAACTCAGTTGGTCCAGAATTGGATTGAGTCACTCCTTGATGGTCCTGCTTAATCTGGATATTGATACTCCGATTAACATTATCAGAACCAACTTGTTTAACTGATTCATTGATAGGCTTGCTCTGTGACTCTTTCTTCCTCCAAACTACATCAGAAGCATGTTTACAAGAGGCAGCAGTGTGTCCCAATTTCTAACAAACAGAGCACTTGGTAGGTAACCACTCATATCCAATAGGCTGTTTCATAACCTGTCCCCTCTCATTAAGATAGATGATATACATAGGAAGGTTATCTGCAATTTCCATATAAACTAAGACATGGGCAAAATTGATCATAGACCGGTCCTTTGTAACCTTATCTACCATAATAGGTTGACCAATCGTACTGACAAGAGCACTCAAACATTTCACTCTCCAATATTGCAAACCAAGATCAGGTAATCTAATCCAAATAGGTACAGATTTTACTAACCTCAATGAATCAACATATGTTGTCCATGGACGAAGAACAATAGACTTCTTGAAAAAATGAATCACCCCTGATTCTAACACCATATCTCTTGTAGCTTCATCTCTAAATTTCACCATTGTGAACCTAGCATTCATTCGAGCCACTCGGTCAATACCTAGTTTACCCCAAATCCTCTTGATGAAACATTCAAAGATGGCTAGAGGAGGATTAGCACCTATCACCACACAAATCAGAGTTGACTTCCAAAAAGACACTTCCACTTCAATCTCATCAACATCCAATTGCGCTAATAATTTACCATCTCTCTGAATCAGCTTCGCATATTGTAGCTACATACAACCAATAGAAGGAAGTGATTCCTTGAAACGAGCCCATTTTTCTTTGGACGAATCTTGCAATGAATGTGCTTCAAACTTTGCAGCCCCCGACATTGAGTTACAACAACCAGCATTGTCGACTACCACCTCTGGAGCGGAGCCATATATCCCAGGTTCTGACCCCTTCTCCTCAGAAGCAGCAACCACCTCCTCAGTAATCACTTCCTCAACAATCGGAATTGATGCTACATCTTGATTGTTGGATGAAGGGGGCTTCGCCACCACAAATTTGACCAGCTTCTACACAGACTTTCTTCTCCTCACCATGGATAGAGAGAAGGCTACGACCCATGCCCTAACTTGTGATCTTTCTTAAGGCTTTTGAATCCCGATTTTCCCTACTACAATTAAGAGCGTCTCAAAAGTCCTCACCTCCCAAGGGACCCATGCGATTGAAAATGGAATTTGGACGAGGTCCGCCCTCAGCGTTCTGGCTATCTGCTCTTCCTGGTACTGGAGGTACGCCATGGAACCCTCAACCTCAGGGTGGTTGGTTGTTAGGGATTTCCCGCTCTTGTGGGACAAACGGTCCTTCAGGCTGGTTACCCCCCTGTCCTTGGTTATTAGGCTGGCAAACTTGGCTTGCTGCCTCATCATGGCCATATCAATCAACATAATGGGGCTTGTATGCACTACTCACCTCCAGCTCATCCCTTCGGGGCCTTGGTCGGTACTCTTGTTGCTATTTGTACTGACCAGATTACTGCTGGTAGTTCTGACGTTGACCACCCTTGTTCCGTGCTGAGACTCGGGGATTGCCATCTCTTCCCACAGCACAAGGATTCCTATCACGATTACTACCCTGAGGTCCTAGCCGAACATCTCTGGCTTGGTCCTGTCCCGTGCCACGTCTTGGTAAGATCTGCTCATCTGCTGTAAAGGTCGCCTATTGTTATTGGCTTTGGCATCCTGACCATATCTGTAACTCCTGGTTGGACCGTGGTTTCCATTTTGAGGTTGAGCGCCTAGCCCATGCATGGCACCTCCACCGAAATCAAAAATGGGAGGACGTTGTTGGTTTTGGGCAGTAGTGCCAACCGCGGTTCCCACGCCTTGTGTTTGCTGCTGTTGAATGTAATTGCAAATAGATTCAGCAGCCTCCCTTGTCCGATGCTCCATATCCTCTTGCCGGGCCTGTATCTCTCGTGCATGCTGATCCATCCACTCTTGAAAGTCTCTCCTTTGTTTTTTGAAGGCTTCATTAAGGGCCTCATGCACATTGGCCCGACCCTGATTCATAGAGGCCAGTCGATCTTGCATTTGTCCAACAACTTCCCTTATCTGATCAATCTCAGGGTCGAGTCCTTCAATATCTACATGGGGTTCATATCGTCTAGGGCCTCTAGCCCTGAGTCCTTGCTAATCGGCACCCCGCACAACATTTCCACCTGACGTTCCTGCCTGAGTGATTCTAGTGGATGCATCAGCCTCTTGTCCTACTGCAGTGGGCCCAACGGTTTGACCCCTAACACCAGATGGATTCCTAGGCAGCAAATCACTTCGCTGCCCATTGAAATTGCTTATTGACGGGATTTGGTGAGAGACTTCAGCCTCGGGCTCTGGAGGCTCCTGGCTTGATCTTCTGGTTGAGACTACAATCTTTGCAGCAATAAAATTTGAATGTAACTGTCCTCAGCTCTCAATGAAAGCACCAAAATGTTGACTGGATTTTTGGCCAACTAACGCGGAGTTAAAATAATTAATTAGAGAGCTTTCATTCAGACAATCCATAAACCATAAATAAGCCAAGAACCTAATAACTACGAGCAATGAATGATAAAAGACACCAGAAATTATAGAGGTTTGGCCCCAAAAGACAGTAATGACCTACTTCCTCTTCAGTTTGTATTGATCTTAAAGGTTTACACATGATGACCAGTGAAAGCAGGTACTACTCCAAGTGTATAAACAATACAAGATGACAAAAATCTCTGCTAAGTGTTCCTAAAGAATTGATCGATATATTCCTGGTGCTGGTTGGTAGGCTAAAAGTTTGAAGCTCCTCCACAGTGGTGGAAGACTTGCATTTATACTGTTCCCCATGCCCAAGAAGTTGCGCCTACCCCGCAACTGCTGCAAAATATCCCTTCCTTTTCGTGGGTGGTTGTAGCCCTATTCTTTAGGAGTCTGATCGAGTTTTCAGACGATCTATTAGGCGTGAGGAGGATGTAACTGACTTCATCCGAGAAGTTATACTGGGTTTCCTAGAGAGCATACCGAACAACCTCTTTTCTGGTAAGCATACTGTGCAATAATTGTTATTCATTTGGCGAATGTGCTCTCTTCAGCTTGTTTGACAGTTGGATGCCTATGCCACGTGTCAAGAATATGATGACACGTGTCCACAATATGACGTCACATGTCCAACCTTCATGTCTAATCAACTGTATATATTTTTGGGATAACACATACATAACACATATATATATCCTCAATAGGTCAAAAATTATAAGTATGCCCTTGTTAACCAGAACGGGCCCACATGCACATTTAATACACCTAAACATGCATATCTAATCATATCATATCATAACCCAAGTAATCAAATAATGATGCACATATATCATGTGTTACACCCAAATTTCGAGGATGAATAAATGAGTCTCGAAAATAACAAGCAGTGGCTGAACTCTTGTATAAATATGCAAGATTCTTGACCTGTTCTTATTGGCAATCAAGCACAAGTTTAAAAGGTTCGACCTTAAGCTTCAAGCTTGAAAGAAAGAATCTTCTCCGACACATATGGGTGTTATTCGAGCCTTAGTGGTAAGCTCAAAGATATTGGTCTCCGGAGATTAATTTCGATGAAATCATTAGCTAAGGAGGAGGCTGACTGGAATAACAAACTCGAAGTATTTGACGATCTCGAAAGCGCGTTAACCTTGCGTTCGAGGTCAACAACACGTTTTGCACGCAACACCTGTTAGGAGATCCCTATTCCTTAAGGATTTGTTGTTATCTCATATTAAATCCCGATTATCATGGGATATTATGTATTTAATGTATTTATTTAAATTTATTTCAGATTGGAATAGTTGGTTGTAACTTCCATGAATCAAGGGAAGATATTCTCCCAACTAGGTTTATAAATATCCTGGTAATTTTCATTTGAAGGAAAGGCACAAATTTTTACTGAGAATACTCTATTGAATTGCTTTGAGAAAGTTTTTAGAGAGTATCAAGATCAATAATATTGACTTGTGGACTAGGTTGATTTTAACTGGTGAACCACGTAAAAGTTCTGCTGTTCTTTTCTTTTTCCTGAAATATTGGTTAGTGCTCTTCAAATTCAAGTTGACAAAAAATGGCGTCAAAAATTTGGTGCTTTCATTGAGATCATTAAGAAAATCTTTGTATTGTTTAATTAGAAACATTCTGCATTGCAACAATGGCCGCAGCGAACAACGCAGGGGATGGTGGGCAACCTTTGCCCCAAATACCTAAGGAGCAAACTCCTCAAACTAAGAATTATCCCTGAAGACCTGGAAAACAACCAATGACAGTTCATGGCCCAAACGAGGGGGCTGCTTCATCTGACTCCAGGGGGCCGCCTGCTCCCTAGCCCGATGAAGACCTCTATTATAATCCTGAGAGGTACATTCCCATTGTGTAATTGGGGAATCGCCAACTGTGCCAACAATTGGAAAAAGCCATGTGGTGCAATGAAGAATTGACTAGGCTGCTGAGATCCAGGCACCACTCCGGAGGCCAAAAGGGCATCCCCGCGGGAGCACAACCGCCAAGAGGGCTGAACAAGGGGCCCAACAGACCTAGACAAGGCCCAGGGAAAACACTGGTTGCAATCGCTCTGGGAGGAATAATCAAGCTAATATTGCTGGTAATCCTACGGTAGAGGTACCTGCAAGAACAGGGAATAATCGAGCTCCCCCAGCAGCTTGGAGCACTAACCCTGAGTCTATCAGAAATAACCCGAAGCTAGTCTGGGCCAATTCTGTACCTTCCAGGCCTAACAATGAAAGGCCTCCACCATCACCTATAAGGCATCCACTGTCTCCTATAAGGCACCCATCACCAATTCCAGAAGCACCCCAGCCTGCTTCTAATAGGAACCGGGCAGAGGATCATGCACCACAAAGGCCATCTCGAAGTGGCAGTTGAGACAGGAACCGTCGAACTTAACCCAGACACGGGGGCAAGTGATAGACAACCCAAGGACATAGGGCAGGCTAGCCAGCAGGAAGCCACATGTCCAGATCATAGAAAACTGGAGCAAGAGGGCCAGTGGAAGATCCACCTTGCAACCATCGAGCCCCTCAACCAGAAAGAAATGTTAGTTTTATGAGTGGGAGTTTGGACCTAACTATGTCTGTAAGTGTATATAATACCGAACCCAGAAATACTAGGAATTATGACAATAATCTTGATCTTCGAGATCATCTGAACCAGGACTAGGGGCAATCCAATCCCTCGATCCAAGATTTATGTGAACATCTGAACAACCAAAAGGAATCTGTGCAGTTAGTCTATGGGAACCAGTATAACCCTATGCCGGGATAGGGAGCTGGAGTTTTTATAAATAATAACCAACTACCATAAGCACAAGCTCAACCTCTAGTGGACTTGGTTCAAGAGAGAATTAATCAGCTTGAAAGAGCGTTCAGGCTCCTTCAGGATGAAAGGAACAAGGGAAAGGCCAATGATTCCGATGAGGAGCTCAAGCCTTTTGCTCCACCTATATCAAACAAACCATTCCCTTACGGGTTCAAGATTCCCCATGTAGCTCCTTTTGACGGGAACTTAGACCCGTATAACAATTTGAGCACATTTAAGACCATCATGCGACCCAACAACGCTGGCTACGCGCTCAGATGCATGTTATTTCCAACTACTTTGATAGGACCAGTGAAAAACTGGTTCAATAAATTCATAAGACATTCGATCTCGTCTTGGGATCAATTGGCAACATAATTTTAAAAATAATTGAAGGCCATGGTAGGCGTCAGGTCCGAGGCCTCAACCTTGATCAATGTCAGGCAACAACCAGGAGAATCATTAAAAAGCTACTTGGTGAGGTTTAACATTGAGGTGGTGCGAGCCCGTAATGTTGATGATAGTGGTCATCTTATGGCCGCTCGAGCTAGAATATTTCCAGGAAGTCTCCTTTGGTATGATATGTAGAGAAAATTGATAGGATAAATAACCGAGTTCATAAAAAAGGCTCAGAGATTCATCAATGTATGAGAGATGAGGTTAGAATTAAAATTGACCCCTTAGCCCATTATAACTACAACAACGAATGTTAACTCAACCTCAAGCTCGACTACCCCATCAATGTCTCGACCCACAAGAGATAACCCTTTAAAAAGAAACAAAAATGAAGGAAATAACTCAAAGGCGGACGGGGGAAAAAGAAGAAGGGAGACAAGTACTTATCCATTTGTCGCAAATGAGAATTAGGTATTGTTTAGGCGACCTGACCCAATGCAACATCAGGAGTTAAAGAGAGACACCAACAAGTCATGTAGGTTCCATAGGGACGTTGGACATACCACTGATGAGTGCCGACAACTAAAAGACGAGATCAAAGGCTTGATCTCGAGAAGATATTTTAGACAATACATAAGAAACCGAAATACCACTCAGGTGTCAGCTGGACAGAGGGCAGCTTTGGCACAACCTTCCCCATAGAATAACATCTCTCAAACATGGGAGGATGATCGACCTCCCCTAATAGATGGTGAGGGTGTGGTAACCATATCCAAAGGCCCATACCTTGGTAGATTGGGCAGAAATTCCCATAAGAGATATGTGAACGAGCTCAAGACTGGAGACGGTACTCCTTACGAGCTTGAACCACGAGCTCCATAGCAAAAAATGGTTGAATCTCAACCCATTATTTTTACAGAAGAAAATGCTTCGCATGTTCAGTTTCCCCACAGCAACCCTCTGGTCATCACACTTCAGCTTGCCAACAAAAGGGTGTGCAAAGTTCTGATAGATAACGGGAGCTAAGTCAATATCTTTTATAAGGACACTCTAGAAAAGATGGGACTCACGCTTTGAGATTTGAAGGCCTGTGCAATGACTTTGTATGGATTTTCAGGAGACGAGATTGCCAGCACGGGTACCATCAAGCTCCCCGTAACCTTGGGAGACTATCCAGTCTCGGTGACCATGATGATGGAATTCATAGTGGGGGACATCCCGTCTACCTACAACGTACTGCTCGAGAGACTAGCCTTGATTGGGCTAGGGGCAGTGTCGTCTGTTAGGCATTTAGCCATCATGTTCCCGACGTCTAGTGGCATCAGGACACTGAGGGGAGACCAGCTCGTTGCACGGGAATGCTATAGCATTTCCATGAGAGGAAAGAACCAAACAAGTGCACAAGCAGTTGTTGTTATTCCGGAAATGAACAGATCCATCTTTGAAATCGAAGAAGAGATCGACCCTCGGGTAGAAGAAAGGGCCGATCTTGAACCAATTGAGGAGCTTGAAGAAGTGAAGCTCGATGAGAAAGATACCACGAGGGTGGTAAAAATAAGGAAAAATCTTTTCGAAAATGCGAAATAGCAATTAACTCAATTTTTCGAGAGAAAACCAGGATGTGTTTTCATGGTCACACTTGGATATGGTAGGGATTAGTCTGAGCATTATAAGCCATGCACTCAACATAGATAAGAGCTTCCCTCTGAAGCAACAAAAAAGGAGGCTCCCGGAATATGATAGGAAGAAATCTCTGAAATAGGAGGTCGAAAGGAAAATCTGTTTATCTGAGAAGCTTTCTACCCTGATTGGATAGCAAATCCTGTGCTGGTTCCAAATCCCAATGGCAAGTGGTGAACTTGCATCGATTATTCGGACCTCAATAAGGCATGCCCCAAGGATTTCCTTCCCTTACCTCGAATCGATCAGGTCATAGATGCCACTGTGGGTCACGACATCATGTCATTCATGGATGCTTATTTTGAACAAAACTAGATAGCCATGCATACAACTGACCAAGAACATACAAGCTTCATGACTGATAAGGGCTTGTATTGCTACAGTGTAATGCCTTTCGAGCTGAAGAATGCAAGAGCCACACACCAAAGACTAGTGAATAAGATGTTCGCTGAGAAGATAGGGAATAACATAGAAGTTTATGTGGACAATATGTTAGTCAAGTCCAAACATAACTGTAACAATGTGGATGATCTCGCTGAATGTTTCGCTGTGCTCCAAAAATACAATATGAGACTTAACCCACAAAAATGCTCATTCGGAGTATCTTTGGGAAAGTATCTCGGATTCATAGTGAATGCTCGGTGTATAAAGGCTAATCCAGACAAGATTAAAGTGTTAATTGACATGCCCTCACATCGGAAACATAAAGATGTTCACAACCTAACTGGAGGAATGGCGGCCTTAAGTAGGTTTATCGCAAAATCTACAGATCGATGTCTTCCATTCATTAATCTTTTGAGAGGGTAAGTTTGAATGGTCGAACGAGTGTTAACTCGCATTCCAGAGCCTTAAGAAACATCTCACCGACCAACAATCTTGTCTAAACCAATCACAAGGGAAGTCTTTGTAGGATCTTAAAATTTACATCTATATGCATGCTTCCAATTATTTTTCCAAACACATAATAGAAACATAGAATAAAATGACATACATATGAACATCAGATTCGTAAATTAACATAAACACAAAGATGTAGAAACTTACGAATACGCAGCGGAACTGGAACAACTCCTTCCATCAATCTCTCTAACCCTTGATTCTTTTCTATAGCAGAGTATTATCAAGAGATTGAACTAGATCAGCAAGACAGACTTCCTCACCAAGCCTTTGATCAACCTAGAACTAGTGTGGGCTGGTTCTCAACACATGAGATAGAGATCTAGAAGAGAAGAAGAGATAATGGCTAAGAAAGGATTAGAGTGTCTAGGTTTTCGCTTACCCAATGAATCAACTGAGACTGACTTATGAAAACCCTAGATATCATATTCATTATATAGACAACTTCATCAACTTTATTGAAATTTAAATTTAAATTTGAATTAATTAAAATAATAAACAAAAAGATAAAAAGCCTTGGGCTCCCACAAATGGACTTGGGCCCAATACCTTTATTTTGAATTTAAATCCCAATTGGGCTTAAATTCAAAACATTTTATTTATTTTTTTATTAATTAATTAAATCCTTATTCAAATTAACTAATTATAATTTGAAACTTGATTTAATTTTATTTATTTATATTGACACCAATTTATCAATATTAATAATTTACCCAAAGATTCTCTTTTATTCTCTAAATCTCATATCTCTGTAAATTTTCAAATTTTCTTAAATTGACATAGTCAATTTTAAAAAATCCTAATTGATAATTAAATCAATTAATTGAGACATTCTATATAATTTACTCAAAGGTGATGCAGGGACCATGGATCCATGAAATTAAGTTCCAATAATTTACCGTGAATTTATTGACGAATAATTTCACTACCTCATTAATTCCTCGTGACTCCACTATAGACTCGGAATTGAACTCTTGAATTCATAGAACGTATTTTCCAAACCATAAATACGTTATCCATTGTTATAACCATTACAGTTAGTCAATCCTCTATCGATGCCTTACTAACGAGCTGGGTGAAAATTACCCTTTTACCCCTCATCAGTATTTTATCCTAAACTCCCACTAAGTTCCTTATAAATGATATTTCCGTGAACTTAATCACAGAAATGAGATCTCAATCATTTAACCTTTTGAACAAAGCAATTGAGAAAATCATATTTTCACTTCTCATATAGAAGTTATAGATTTCATATCTATGAATAATACTCCAACTCAATTACACTACAAATATCCAAGATGTAAGTATGGGCTAGACCATAGGGTAAGCTGGTAACGAACAAGTCAAAAGATTTAAATAATATAGTTAGCAGAATATAATCACTCAGAATTAAGATTGACTTAACCCTATGGTATTTCATATCTATGAATAATACTCCAACTCAATTACACTACAAATATCCAAGATGTAAGTATGGGCTAGACCATAGGGTAAGCTGGTAACGAACAAGTCAAAAGATTTAAATAATATAGTTAGCAGAATATTATCACTCAGAATTAAGATTGACTTAACCTATGGTCGATGTTGTGACATTGATTAGATTCGATAACAACGATACTTATTTATCAATCAATAATCAATATCGGTCCTAGTCCGATGTAACCAAATACATCCGATCATATCTACTTGGTCAATGCCTTAGAAAAGACATCACACCCCGAATGTGTAAGTAAATCATATCATAGATTTCATAATCAGTGAAAATCCAATGCACTGATCTAATCTTAGGACTCGTACTTTTGAACATATAATTACAACTATAATCCATTGTGACCTACTCACTATAATTGTAACTATCCATATGTTTGGGATTTTATTAATGTTTGTATTAATTGAATAAACATGTAATAAAACAAGCGAACAATGCGATTGAATAAACAAAATGATTTTTACTTCTTTTATTGATAATAATAACGTGTTACATAAAAAATATGGTTTTATTAAGGGCATAAAACCCAACAAACTCCCACTTGACCTTTTAAAACAAATGCGACATGTTTTTCAAACCCATTCCTTCTACATGCTTCACGAAAAAACTCTCAGCCAAAGTCTTGGTAAAAGGATCCGCCAGATTGTCTTCCGACAATATCTTCATCACCTTGACGTCACCCCTGGATAAATATTCCATAATGATGGGGTATTTCCTCTCTATATGCTTTGCTCTTTTATGACTTCGAGAATCTTTCGAATTCACTATAGCCCTATTATTGCCATAGTACAATATGAGTGGTTTATCCATTCCTGGAATAACACCAAGATCAGCGTAGAACTTCTTCAGCTAGATTATTTCCTTAGTCGCTTCAGACGCAACTATGTACTCAGCCTCCATGGTGGAATCTGAAATGGCAGACTACTTAACGCTTCTCCAAATCACTGCTCCACCCCAAGAGTAAACACAATTCCAGAAATAGACTTCTTGTCATCGACATCCGTCTAAAAATCAGAATCAGTGTAGCCTATCGGGTCCAGTGAACCTCCTGAATAGACTAGCATATAATCCTTTGTTCTTCGTACATACTTCAGTATATGCTTGACCGCTGCCCAATGTTGCCTACCAGGATTTGACTAGTACCTGCTTACAACTCCCACTACATAGCGGATGTCCAGTCTAGTGCATAACATAGCATACATAAGACTTCCAACTGCGGATGCATAGGGAATCTATTTCATCTCTTCTTCCTCTTGAGGAGTCTGTGGAGACTGCTTCTTAGAAAGATGAACTCCATGTTGGGATGGCAACAGTCCCTTCTTCGAGTTCGTCATAGAGAAACGTTCAAGTACCTTATCTATGTACATTGCTTGAGATAGCTCCAACATATTGTTCTTTCTGTCCCAAATGATCTGGATACCGAGAACATAACTAGCTTCACAAAAATCTTTCATCTGAAATTTGGTCCTGAGCCAGTTCTTTATGTTTGATAATTTCTTGACATTGTTGCCAATGAGCAAAATATCATATACATAAAGACCAAGAACATTGACACGCCATTTTCCCTCAGTTGGTAAACACAGGGTTCATCGACATTCTGCTCAAAACCATAGGTCTTAATTATTTAATTAAACCTTAAGTTCCAAGAGTGCGAAGCTTGTTTAAGACCATAAATGGACGTATTGAGCTTGCAAACTTTTTTTTTTGTCCAGCTACTACAAATCCTTCTGGTTGATCCATATAAATGGTCTCATCAAGAAAGCCATTTAGAAATGCTGTCTTGGCCTCCATTTGCCAAATCTCATAATCAAGAGTTGCATCTATGGATGAGAGTATGCGAATGGATTTTAACATGGCCACTTGAGAAAGTTTCCTCATAGTCAACTCCCTCTCTTTGGGTATAACCCTTTGCCACAAGTCGAGCCTTATATGTCTCAACCTTTCCATCAGCTCCTCTGTTCTTCTTATAGATCCACTTGCATCTAATGGGCCTAAAGTCCATCGATGCTTCTACAAGATCCTAGATGGAATTGGAGTACATGGACTCCATTTCCTGGTTCATGGCTTCGAGCCATAGATCCTTTCTAGAACTAACCATTACCTATTTAAAGGACAATGAATCATCCTCATGAGTGTCAGTACTACCATATTGGTTTCACCATCCATCCCGTAGCATTCCGGGTTCTGAGAAACCCTCCCACTACGATGAGGCACCATAATTGCCTAACTTGGACCAGCTGTCTGTTCTTCTTCCACGTTCTCATTAATTTGCATTGGTATGGGTTGAACATTTCCTCTTGATTTCATTTCTTCCAACAGTATTTTACGCCGATGTTTGAAGTTTTTCATGTAAATGTTTTCTAGAAAAGTAGCGTTTGTGGAAACAAACACTTTCTTGTCAACTAGACTATAAAACAGACCACCCGAGTACCTTTAGGATAGCCTACAAACAAGCAAACCTCAGTCCGTGATTCTAGCTTTCCTTCCTTTTTCCTCAGGACATGAGCAGGACACCCCCAAATTCTATAATAGCGTAGACTAGGTTCATGTCCATTCCATAGTTCTAGAGGCATTTTGGAGATAGCCTTAGATGGTACAACATTTAAAATGTCGTTAGCGGTCTGAATGGCATACCCCCAGAAAGACGGTGATAGAGTTGAATAACTAATCATTGACCTAACCATTTCTAACAACGTTCGGTTCCGACGCTCAGCGACACCATTTTGTTGCGGAGTCCCTGGGGGAATGAGTTGAGACAGAATTCCACATTCAGTAAGATTATCTTGGAAAAAATTATCCAAATATTCTCCACCCCTATCAAATCTCAAGATTTTTAAAGTTTTACCTAACTGGTTTTGGGCCATTGCTAAGATTTCTTTAAACTTCTTGAAAGTTTAAGATTTTCTTTGCATTAGGTAAATACATGAACATCGAGAATAATCATCAATGAAAGTGAAAAAATATTCATTACCACATCTTGCCTGAACATTAATCGGTCAACAGATGTCAGTATGAACGAGCCCTAGGGGTACTTTGGCCCTTTCTCCTTTTGCAGAGAATGGACGCTTGGTCATTTTACCTTCCAGACAAGATTCGCAGACAGGCAAGTCACCCATTGTGAGTTCCTTCAAAGGAGCAGCCTTTGTAAGTCTTTTAATCCTATCATAGTTAATATGACCAAGGCGAAGATTCTAAAGGTATGTCATGTGATCATTATCGATCTTCTGTCGTTTGCCAGTCCTAGGATTAGCTACCTTAAACAATTCGTTGTTAAGCGCGAGTGATTCATTAGGTCGCAAAATATACAAGCCATTTTCCATACATCCAACACACAATTCACATCCATTAAATGAAATAGATATATTAAAAATCGTGAAACTAATAGAAAATCATTGTTGATGTAATAAAGAAACCGAAATTAAATTCCTACTAAAGTTTGGAATAAAATAAACATCATCCAAAAACATAAATTTATTTCCAAAATTTAAATGGGCTTGTCCTTTTGCTCTGACCTCCACAAATTGACCATTTCCAACTCTAAGCTTTAACTTGCCCTCCTTCACTGCTTTCCAGTTGCTAAGTAGCTGCAAAGAAATACACACATGATTAGTGGATCCTAAATCAACTATCCAAACATAAGAATCATCCTCTAAAACACATGCATCCAAGACTAATAAATTATTATTACCTTTGGTATCAATTGCCTTGAGGGCGGGGAAATTATGCTTCCAATGCCCCTCTTTCTTGTAATGGAAACATGATCCTTTAGCCATCTTGCTAGTTGCCTTTTCTCCAACAGGCTTTTCAGTTGCCAGTGCCTTTCCAGCTACTTGCTTCTTAGCCTTCTTTTTCTCCTTCCTTGCCTTTCTCTTCTTTCTCTTCGAGGAAGAGGCTAGGTGAGCCTCACCCTGACCACCCCCGGTAGTAGCAGCCTTCTTCTCAGGTCCTTTACTCGATCCACCATTTATTCCTTCATACTTCTGGAGTTCATTCAATAACTAGATCATTTCATAGTCCAAATTTTTAAGAAAATAGTTCGTGGTGAACGTAAGGAAACTAGGTGCAAGGCTATTGAGAATGATTCCAACTTGAGAGTCTTCTCATCTACTGTTGCTCCATGCAACTCAGATTCTTGGAAGTAGTTTGTCATCTTAATAAAATGATCATGAACATGTTGGCCAGGTGCCATCCTACAGTTCACATACTTCTTGGTAGCCTCGAAACCAGCTTGCGCTGACTTGTGCCTAAACATTTCTTGAAGTTGCTCCATGATTTCGTAAGCAGTTTCGACATTCCCCATCTTAGTCCTTAGCATTTCTGACATGCTGGCAAGCATGTAGACCTTGGCCTTACTGTGGGTAGCAGTCCAATGATCATACTTCTCCCTCACAACCTTCTAGGCGTTCTCTCCGGGAAAGTTAGGTCCAGTTTCAGTCATCACAAATTTTGAGTTGTCGCCAATCAACACTATGTTGATATTAGACTTCCATTTCATGAAGTTCTCGCCTGTTAACAACTCCTTGGACTATTGAGAGATAATGGGGTTGGAGGCAATAAAGCTACAATTATCAATAAAGTAGAAATCAAGGCATTGTTCGACAAACATTCATTCATACAAGTTTCAGAAATAGCATAACATATACACAATGTTTAAAGATAAGTAAATACTAAAAACTTATCTTTCTATTTCTTAGGTTTTTCAACTAGCCATGAACCTATGTGTCCTGGTAGGCGAGAGTCACAAATATTCACTTAGTCAAATAGAGAAACAACTCAATTAATAAAACATCCTAGACTTTTATTAATAACCTATTCGCTCGATCAAAGTAACAAAAAAAAATTATTTCTTACTTTATGGGTTTGACCCACGATTTTGATTATCATAGACTTAATTCCTATATTCATCGTAGGGATGAGTCTATAGAAGGTACATCTATAACTATATATCCTAAGAAATTCAACCATGTTAAGAGTCCAACGAATACCTTCTGTAGGGAGATGAAATCAAAGCGCCATTAGGCCCCACTAAACCCTAACCTCATTAAATCAACAGTTTAGATCGAGTTAAAAATAATAATAAAAAACTCATTATTTAATATTTTTTGATTTAGTATTTTATTCTTTTGAAAATTACCAACTTGGGTTTGCCAAATTATTAGAATAATCAATAAACATAGTTTATAATTTTCCCATTAATTCTAAAAATACCCATTGAAAATTAATCCAAAAATTAGAATTAATTTGTTTCTAATCAATTATTAGGTTCAACTAAAAAGAATAACCTAATACAATTAACTCCAACATAGGTAAATGGGCCTTAACAATTCGAGCTTGCATGAAGGAGAGCTGAGTTTAGTATGTCGGACCCACTACTAAGGCTCCCTGACTTCCGCACAAAGCCCAAAAAGATAGGAATTTGAACCTTCATTTTATTAATTGTTATTCAATTTATTAAGCTCAATCTAGTAATGCAAAACAAATGAGCCTTCACAAGTGGAACCACCCACAAGAGAGGAATTTAAACTTTACATGTTCAATTGGGCTCAAATAATACCTAACATTTTATGAAAGTTTTATGTGAGTTTTCCCACATTTTTCAAAACAAAAAAAATGGGCCATCATTATACTTATATTTAAAGCCCAAATGCAAAAAATAACTTAATAATGATGCTAGATATATTAATTTTCTTATTAATTTGATGGGCCTAACATGAAAACCTATATGATATTTTACACAACTTTATGCATCATTTCATTTATTACAAAAATAAATAAATCAACCAATATCTAAAATAATTAATTGAGTTATCAAAATTAATTAATTTATTAATTAATTACCATAAAGTTTTTCCCAATTGAAAACTTACCACATAATTAATTAAACATAAAATTAATTTAATTGTCTTTAAAGAAAATATCTCAAAATTTAAAAATTGCATACATAGATATTTCTTTAGCACAAATAAAACAAAAAAATATCTTAACTAACTTTGATATTATATATAAATATATATATATATATAAACATAAAATATATACAATTATATACGATTGTTTTTTTTTCAATATATATAATTTTTTAAATTAACCGTATAAAACCAAAAAAAATCAAGGTTATTTTTTTTAATGAAGCTGCTATATAAAACAAAAAAAATTTTATTTTTTTATTTTTTATATATAGTTATACGTATACCCTAATTAGAGTTTTTATATATATATATATATGTGTATATATATATCATTCACAATTAAAAATTGTAGCCGCCAACTACAAAAAAAATTGTGCAATTTTTCAATGAGTATTTTACCAAGCACCAATTAAGATCCCAAAATGCATAAAAAACATGACAACTTAAATTAGCAATATGACACGTAAATATTCAAAACATTCATATCAAATTTCATATACCATCCATAAACTTTTAATATTAAACATGTCAACAAACACATATAATCATGCATTTTTAACATTTAGATATAGGCAACCTAGGCACTGAGGCCAATTGTAGGATCTTGGAATTTAAATCTAGATGAATGCTTCCTATTATTTTTCCAAACACATAATAGAAACATAGAATAACATGACATACATATGAACATCAGATTCATAAATTAACATAGACACAAAGATGTAGAAACTTACGAATACGTAGTGGAACTAGAACAACTCATTCCTTCAATCTCTCTAACTCCTTGATTCCTTTTTGTAGCAGAGTATTATCAAGAGATTGAACTAGATCAGCAACAAAGTTTTCCTCACCAAGCCTTTGATCAACCTAGAACTAGTGTGGGCTGGTTCTCAACACATGAGATAGAGATCTAGAAGAGAATAAGAGATAGTGGCTAAGAATGGATTAGAATGTCTAGGTTTTCACTTACCCAATGAATCAACTGAGACTGACTTATGAAATCCCTAGATATCATATTCCTTATATAGACAACTTAATCGGCTTTATTTAAATTTAAATTTAAATTAATTAAAATAATAAACAAAAAGATAAAATCCTTGGGCTCTCACAAATGGACTTGGGCCCAATACCTTTATTTTGAATTTAAATCCCAATTGAGCATAAATTCAAAAAAATTTATTTTTTTAATTAATTAATTAAATCCTTATTCAAATTAACTAATTATAATTTGAAACTTGATTTAATTTTTGTTGATGCGGTTTTTCGCCAACAGAGAATTAAGAAAATAACAAGGTTGAATTAGTGCTTGATGATAAACCGAAATAAGAAAATAACTCTCAAGAACATTGATCTTTTTACGTGGTTCATTGGTTAAAATCTACCTAGTCCACGAGTCTATATTATTATTGCTTTTCTCTCTTTATTTTTGCAAAGTTTTAGTATTACAGAATAATTGTCCTTTTTCCTGTCCAATATTCTCAGGTATTTATAGAGAAATTCCTTGGACAGGTTTGGGTAACCGCGTGAGTCAATCACGAATTTACATATTTAATATAAGATATTCCCATTTATACTAGGATATGATCTGATCGTGAAATAAATGGTCTCCTAATATCTGGGACATTAAATATCACAGGCTGGCCATAAACGATCGTGTAAAGTATCTGGGTCTTCGGGGATCTGTGGATACGCCATATCACCAAGTTACCACTAGTTGGATATATCATCGAGCTCGTACTGTGGAGGTCATGCCTTATAAATATTATAAGCTAGCGCTTATCAATTTATGCATCCCTAGCTTGTACAACCGTTATGAAAATCGTGCTGGCTACGTGGAGAATACATGGACTCCTTGGCTATTTCTTCCATGCATTTATTTGCCAGCTTTACACAAGCTGAGTGAAAGAATTGTGCTGAAATTAGGATACACATTTTCCCCTTAAGTCCCTACTCATGGTTTATGACGTCACCTTCTGACCTACACAGTAGGGACTTTTAGGCTTCTATTGCAATAAACCATGCCTGCCCACTACTTGAGTACTGGACATGTGGAACACTACAATTGGCGCTTGTTCAAGTTTCGAGGACTACAATAATTGTCTTGTCAACCTTTTTTCGTCGTTTTGTCCTTTGAAACATAGCCCTTGGATCTTGTACTGACAAAATCAGATGGCTCAAATTGATCACATATAAATAGGGTAGACAATTTCCATAGTTCACCACCTTTTATTCGAAATCTTTCTTCATCTTCTCTCTTCTGCATTTTCAAACCCTTCTTCTTTCTCGAAGAAAAACCCAAAAACCATTTGTTGCAAAAGCTCTCTGAAACCCAGTTACTCAATTACTCAGGAGTCTTCTAGGAACTCTCCCTTGCGAAATCCACTTCTTCTATCGACAAACACACTGTAAGTCTTATTGTTTCGAAAAAACTTTTTCTTTATTGATTTCAGTGTTTTATTTACCATGCTCACCCATGCTTCACCGTAGTCAATATTAGGTTGTTTTCTCAATGTTTTTTGCACATAGGCTTCAACTTAGGTTTACCGAGAAGGTCTTAGAACATCTCTTAAAACTATGATATTCATAGAATTGGGTAATTTCTGGGTAATTTTGGGTAGCTTATGGAAAATTTTAGTAAATACCCATTCGGGATATAGAAGATGGAAGGTTAGGGTTCGAAACCAGATTACTTAGGGAACATGCTTCTTGGGTGGTTTTGCTCTAAACCGCCCCCCAAGGACAGTAGTGGCCAGATTTTCTGACACATGGATCCCTAAACATCAGGGGTCTGTTGGGAAACCGAGGCGCATAGCGTAGGGTAGCACGTGGAATCATGCAACACGCTGAGACTAACTCATCTCGTATATCAGAGACATCATTCTCCTCCGTACTTCCGTGTCATAACCTTTACAAACTCTTAGGTCGCTTACTAAGCAACTCATCATTATTGTTCGTTAGGCAATCTAATGGCACCCAAGAAAAACGCACCAAATAAGAATGCATCTGTTTCGTCTGCTCAACAAGCAAACAAGGGAAATGAGATCGCCTCTGAATCTCCCCTTCCTCACTTCTGTCCAGTGGTGGAGAGGGAGATTGTGGTTGAACCCAACGCATTCTTCGAGGCAGAGACAGTCGCTTCTAAGATTACGACCCAAGGAAGTGTCAACAAAATTATGCTGAGAAATAATATAGAGGTCGGATCTGGAGTCCTTATTGCCCGACCTCTGTTCGAAGGGGAATGGAGCTGCGTGCCTCTCCAGGATGACTTTGCAGCCTAGAGTGATGAGCATTTAAAGGCGGGGGCCTTCCTCCCCTTGGATCAATGTTTTGCTGACTTCCTAATCTACGTGATGTTTGCACCTTTTCAGCTCACCCCAAATTCATACAGACTTCTGGTGGGGCTGAAATATCTCTTTTTGAAGAATGAGTGGGAGGTCCCCACTCCGGTAGATATTCTATAATTCTTCTGCCTTAAGGCCAACCCATTGCAAAAAGGGCGAGGTGACGGATTCTACTACCTCACCAGATTCCCAAACTCCACTTCGGACATGGAGCTCCCAATCCACCCCAATGACTACAAGGACCAGTTCTTTAAGTCGAATGGGTTCCAAAATTGTGAGAATCGATACTTCAACTTTCCTGGTAAGTTTTCTTTCTTTTCGTAGCTCGTAAAGTCATTCCTTCTTTTTTTTAAAACATACTCCTTGTGCATATGTTAATTGAGTTTTTTTTTTGTGCAGCCATATTTGCGAGGACGGGGAAGTCAGTGACCCTCGAGGGCCAGTATGAAATATTTTTTGAGCTCCCACCCAGCGAGAAGGTCTATCGCCAGCTCGTGAATGACATCATGATGCTGGCGTGTAAGTTGATCGACAAAGGCCAGACGTTGGCCTTAACAAGGACCTGGGCTACCCTTCCGGTAGTCCACGAGCTCTCGCCTTCCCCAGAAGAAGACTCAATAGCTATTGAAGGCAAGGAGAAAGAGGAAGACAAGGTCCCTCTTGTGTGAAAGAGGTGGGTTCTTGAAGCTGCTCGGGAACCTGATTTAGAACGAGCTGCGTCGGGGGCCGCAGCCGGCCCCTCCGGCCAAGGTAACCTATAACCTTATAGGGAATTAGATAGGGATGTCGTCGACTTTAGGCTAGTTAGATTTAACCCAAATCAGCTCATCCATCGTCACCCTAACAAACCAGACCATAACATTACTCTGCTCCAGTGCGTGGATCACTTAGTGTTGCGCCATGATATGAGTTACCCTAGGGGAACTATTGTTGTAGATAACACCTCAACCTTTAGGTTCACCATTTTTGAGGAGTATAGGACCAATCGTAGGTCGTGGCCTTCTTTGCTCCAGGGCGCCTTTGCCCCTGAATTTAGGCAATATGTAGACAAGTCTAGCCCCGAGGTAGAATCTGAGCTCGAACCTCCTATAATCTAAGAAATTTTAGACTTAGATTCCCCTTCTCGTCTAATAGTCCCAAGGATGAAGGTTGTGATAATAGACTCCTCCCTCAGCCCGGAGGGTAGGACCTTTATTGATTTCCTTTGTGTACGTTTTCGACTTTACTTGTGAATTAATTCCCCCTTTTTTTTTCTTTTCAGGCAAAGAGATGAATGATCTGAAGCTCCTGACCTCCGTACAACTTTCCATGGCAGAAAATCCGGCTCAGGTCCTATCGTAAAGAGGCCCCGATTTACAAAGAAAACCCCTCCTGTGGTAGGAAACACCTCAAAATCCCCTGCTAAGGGGAAAGCCGCGAGCTCAACACTCTGGCGTCTACTGTGACAGAGAAAAAGATTCCTCATCCTCCCCCTCCTCCTTGGTTCACACCCTCTCGGGATCATGTAATACAAGTTGATCCCCCAGCTTTCCCTGTCCCAGTTGCAACTGTGCACATCCAAGTCGATCCCCAGGATCTGGAGAAGATCCCCGATGCCTTTCAAGGGATCCTCTACGAGACAGCGAGCCACATGGTGGGGCACGCTTATAAAGCCAATCCAAGGGACCTCTTTATTTTGCAGTCTGCCCTGGCTTAGCACCACAGTATAGCCCGAGCTAGGGCTAGAAATGAAGAACTCAAAGATGAGCTCAATACTACCAAGACCGCCCTGACCGCTACTCAAGAAGGTCAGCAAGCCGCCAAAGCTACCTTTGCAGCTGCTCAAAAGAGTGAGTACGATGCCAAGTTTGCCCTTGCATCATCTCAAGAGACCGAGCAGATGGCAAAGATTGCCTTGGCTGCTCTCCAGGTCGAGGTTGCTGAGCCCAAAGCAAAACAGCTAGAGGCCGAGGCTGCAGTTAATGAAGAGAAGGTGGCCTCACTGTCCTCCATGGAAGACATGTTGTACCATTGCTGGGCTTTTTAACCATGATGGAAACTTTTCTTTCATGCCTCCCAAGCTGTGGGATCCATACCTTGAAAAATTCAAGGCCCGGATCTTGAAAGAGCCATGGGAAACATGGGACGTTTCTACAGCTGGCGAGCAGAAGATCAAGGAGGTCACGTCCTCAGAACGTCCTGGAAGGACTCAATGAAGTCTTCGTTGTTTTTCTCTTTTTTTTTTTTTTTTTTTTTTATATGTTTGTAAACAATTTCCCTTGGGCTTAGTTCGAGGTTTTTCTCCTCGGGATAACTTGAATTTCAATTCATATATCTGAATTTTAATCTGTTTGTCTTTTTCTTGATTATCTCTCATGTTTATGCTTTCTTAGACTTGCAAATTCAATATTTTAGGAATCGATTTTTAGATCGAGATAGATATTTTGAGTTTGGTTATATCCAAATTTAATGTGTTGATTTATATCATACCTCTTAAGTGTTAGGCCTTGGACCTGGTTATATCCAGAATTTTAAATATTTTAAACTTAGTTCGTGTTAGGTTTATTGACATCTCGAGCTTCTAGAAAAGCCATTGAATATTTAATTTTGCTACTTCTAAGTTTTGGACCTGGTTGTATCCAGGGTTTTAAGTAATTTGAACTTAGTTCATGCTAGGTTTATTAGCACCCCGAGCTCTTAAAAAGCAGCCGGATAATCAATTTTCCAAGCTTCTATGTTTCTGACCTGGTTGTATCCAGGATAGTTTTATACCTGGTTGTATCCAGGATTTTAAGTAAATTAATAATTTAAACTCAATTGGAAACCTTGTTCTGATCCATCTTGGGTTATATGCCCCAAAAGTAACCAGAATGTAACAACTTTCTTTGTTGCTTTTACACGAGCTAATTTATAAAGAAAAATTATTTAAAAACATGCTAACAAGAAAAATTACATGATAATCCCCTGTTATTCAATTAAATGGCTTTTATAACTGCAATGCCCTAAACTCCAGGGACCGTTACGGTGTGCCTTGTAAACAGTGCTAAACTTGCTAATAGAGTCATTTGGCCAAAATCGTGTAACTAAGTATGATTAGCGGTTTAGGGATTAAAATTTTTGGTTAAGATATAAGGTTTCATTAGAACATCTATTATATACATTGGGATCCCAAAAATATAATTTAAAGGTCTATTACAAGAAAATATTTACAACAGGTCGATCTAAGCGGCAAAATAGGGTTTAACCCTAGTTCCTCTTTCAACCCTCGGCCGTGGCGGTCGAGCAGTCGCATATGTACACGTCGTCACCTAAGCTCTCCAACTCAAGGATGGTCTAGCTTTCTTATGCCTTTACCTGCACCACATAGGACCCGTGAGCCAAAGCCCAGCAAGAAAACTCAACATGCTCATGAACAGTAATAACATGTCATCGAATGATAATGTGCATGCCTAGCAATAATGGCTTCTGTCATGCATGCAAATAAGTTCAAATAAATGATTATGGGGTCCTGCATCTGAATAGAAGACTAATGAGTCATTCTCTGAGGACCTGCTTCTTGGATAGATGACTAATAAGTCGATCTCGAAGTGGGTGACTAATGAGTCACTCCCTGTATAGGTGACTGATTAGTCATACTTTGTATAGATGACTAATGAGTCATACCTTGTGCAGATGACTAATAAGACCATCTCTATCTAGGTGACTAATGAGTCACACTCTATATTAGTGACTAATGAGTCACACTCGGTATAGATGACTAATAAGTCAATCTCGGTGTGGATGACTAATGAGTCATACCCTGTATAGGTGACTAATGAGTCACGCTCTGGAGGTCCCATACATTCCTAGCCATGTGACATGTAGGTCACCTTAGCCATTTTGGCTCTGGCTATAATTAACTAGCCCATAGACTAGAGAAGCGCTTTTAATTTTCATCGAACTTGAGGTCGGTCCGGCATTAATGCTCATTTGAGTCATTCAATGCAAATGTCGATTAGATCTAATCTTTTATCAGCTTGCGTTAAACACGCAAAGGCCGTACTTGACTTATATGTCAATCCCATGTGACCAATGCTCAATACCACTGCCGAACATGACTAATGAGTCATAGCTTCACTGTTGATATTGACACCATTGCCAATCCCCGAATAATAAGTCAGTGCTTCCTCATTTAGGTAATACAAACAGACATATATCATATGTCAAATATTCAGATATAAGGCATTTGGCATGCTCACTCAGTAATCAAAAGCATAATTATAATCATGCACAATTACAGAGACTCAAGCTCTAATCAACCTCATAATCAATATTCATAGCATGTCCTAATCACATGTTTCTCGTGCAATACATGCATCACATTTAATCACTTGACATGCCTCAACAATAACCATGCATGTCACATTTAACCATCCAACATGCATCAAGAATAACCATGCATGTCATATATACACAGGGTGCAGTTTTCTTACCTTTGGTCCAAGCACAGGTTACCAATAAACCAGCCACAAACACGATCCCGATTCCAAGCCTCTAGTGATAACCTAGTCACAACCACAAATGGTGATCCAATGAGTTCAAGTTCTAAAACCAATCCCGGAACCAAAACCTATCTTTCAAGACATCAAACCCCACCAATCCAGGTAGTAGGAACAACCCCGAGGCCTAAAACCGAGTTCCCGAGGTCAAAACACTAAAACGGGCTCAAAACAAACCAAGGGCTGCGGCCCTAGCACCTTGAGCCGCGACCCCCAGACACTCCAGGAGCAAGGGCCGCGGCACCCAGCAAGGTCAAAACCTCCCCAGCTGCTTCTTCGAGCTAGGGTCGTGGCGCCCAAGAACAGGGTCGCGGCCCCAACCCAAAACCAGCCATAAACCTGATTTTAACCTTTTAAAACCTCCCAAAAACATACCTAAACACCTCCAAATCCAAAAATAAAAGTTCCCAAACATCCCCATGATCCAAAACCCATAAAACTCAAGCTTCAATTCAATCAGAAACTCATCCAAACACAAAGTCTAATTCAAGCTTAAAAACTTTAAAAACTTAAAACTTAAAGCTTGAATTACCTCCAATTGAGTTGTTTCCAACCAAATCCTTTGGCTAATAAGCTTCTAATCTTCCCTAGGATCGCTATGCCTCAATCCTTGCTTGAATTCGAGTCCTAGAACTCAAGTTATCTTCGAAAATACGATCGGGAGACGAAAATGGAACTTTGAGGGAGAGAGCACGTACATAACATTCTTTTATTCTTTTAAAAGGTTACTTCAAGCTTAAGTAGCCTCAACCAAATCCTAATGCTTGGGGTCCAGAAAACACTCCAGGGGACAAAATAGTCAAAACCTCCAGAATTTCCCCCTGATCTTACTAACTCCCAATTTATCACCAAATATTAATTCCCATTACCCAATAATCCGGTAATGCTCTAAATACCCCTTGACTCACTCCGAGTCAAGAATTAATCCCGTTGTGACTTTCCCATTAGCTTACCTCCTAGGATCGTCTTGTGCTGGGTAATCCTGGCATAACCAAATAATAATAAAGCACCACACACATATCACATATATGCCAAATATGCCCGAAATGGCCAAAATATGAAAATCACCCAATTACTCAGAAATGAGTTCACATGCGTATTTAATACACCTAAACATGCATATTATCATTTAATAACACAATAAATCAATTATGGCCCTCCCGGCCTCCTAATCAAGGTTTTAAACCTCATTAGGAAATTTGGGGCATTACAACTATCCCCTCCTTATAGAAATTTCGTCCTCAAAATTTATCTGAACCGCAAGAATATCAATTCTGCACAACTGATTTCAGTTTTCCAGGTCATTCCTTTGACCTTACTATTTCTGTAAAATTTCCTTAACTCAAGGTATAACTTTGTTCCTCAGAACCTTATTCTTTCTGTTTCATATCTGAACTACTTATTCTTTACAAGATAACTTAGCCTCAATTCCCCGATTCTCATAACTCAACTCATGAGTTTCTTTCAACCCATGTCCTCAGCATGGAAATACAAAATACACTGTTCACAACTGACAGTGCCAAAGATAAGGTCCATCCAAAGTCAACCTAACCAGTCTTATCCATGACTCAAACTGTTATACAACTTTAGGGCTCAACTTGCCCTCATCTCCTCACCCCTTTCCATAGTGATAGTTTAAGGAGGATACAATCTTCTACCTAGAACTGTATGTTCCTGCTTTTCAATTCAGTAAAACTTTTCCATTTACTCTGAGAAGTGAGCATCCAAGCTTCACCCTCTATTAATCTCAATAGTCCCTTGAACCACCTCAGGATCCAGATATATATTAACTCATTCATCTTATAAGATGTTCTTCCAATAATAATTGGATAACCCTCTCTCTTTGATTTACCATCAGTCTGAGAGTAATACACTGTACTGAATTCCATCCATATACTCATCGCCTTCTTAACCCTTCCAAAACCTGGAAGTCGCAATAGAGTCTTCATCTGATAAGATAGACCTTGAGTGTCATGAAGGCGCACTATTTCTTTCTTACATAGAGATTTGAATACTGATCAACTGTATAATTTACTCTCACTGATAGAAGTGAACTCACCTGGAAAAACTGGTCCACAATGACCCAATGCCAATTCACGCTGACCCACTAACCTAGGCAAACCCACTGTGAAACCCATCGCGATGCTCTCCTATTTCCATTATAAAATACTCAAAGGCTACAATGGCCTCATCGATTTCTGATACTCTATCTTGACCTGCTAACAGGCTAAGAACTTTACCACTTATACCATTACATCCCTCTCCATCTCAGGCCACCACTATAAAGCTTTCAAACTCGGGTACACTGACATAATGTCTGCATGAAGAGAATAGGAAAGTAACATGTCCAGAATCTCCCAATTAACCTCAGTGTCCATCAGATTCCAAATCTGATCCTTATATTGCAATAAATTCATATATGACACTGCACAACTCTTAGCTAATCCATCTAAGACTTTCCACTCAATCTTTCCTATCTGTGGTTCACTTAATTGTTTTCCTTTTGATCTTCTCTGAGATTGTAATCTCCAACATAAAACTGGCCACCTGGCCCACCAGAAACTCTACTCTAGTTCTGGTCAGATCCTTTATCCAACATGTTGCATAAGCAATCACTTTTCCTGCTACTGAGGTGTCATAATAACCTACTAACTAGTTCTGATATGCAAGAAGACTCAGAACTCTTTCCCAAGGCACATGTAATGTCTTTACTACCCAAGGAAACTCCTGCCCTTAAGGCATTCCTTGAGCTTGGAAAATTTCTGCCGAGAATACACCATAAAACCATCGTCCACGATGATCACAAATCCCATTCAAATAAATCTTTGAATGCTCTATTCATCCAATTCATAAACACTTGGCATTAGACAAATTCTCAAGACATACTCAACACTCCAAGTGCCCTTATCTGATACAAACACAGTCTTTTATATAATTTCCTCTCTGATCTCTAACTGGTCCTAACCAGTTCCAAGATCCACCTTGGAGAACACCATCTTACTCAATAACCGAACCATTAATTCTTACAACTCCACTGAGCCATTCAATACAGTGCTTAAATCTGATTCCTCCCTGGCACAAATCCAATCACCATTCTATCTCTTCATATAAAAGAAACCCTGGCAAGTCCCCTGGAAACACATCCAGAAACTCATAGACTAGTCTAGTTTGTCCTGGTCTCACTGAACGATCTAAGTGGTATCCACCACACTAGCTAAGAGTTCTATACACCTCCCTGCAATAAAACTCCAGCGCTCAATACAGATACCCTAAGCATACAGAACCCTGCACAGTGCCAACTATCACAAGGCTTTCTGCTCTCAAGCCCAAGAATTGCTATACTTTCCTTGCCATTTAAAATTGTCCCACACTTGGCTAACCAATCCATACCCTGGATCATACTAAAACCAGTCATAACCAGCTTAATCAACATCACTAATGATTCCTTTCCACAATAATTCACCTGATCTCTTAAATTACCAATACAATATCACTTTTTCATCACAACACAACCATATGGCCTGTGTAGCAACTTTATGCTTCTCAATATGCAACAAATAAAGAACAGCATGGCACCAAGTCATTCAACACAAAATAAAGATTAGGACCAAAAGCTAACCTGCCACCCCTGAGGAACTAGTCACGGTCTCAGACTCTGACTGCCTCGGAATATACACTCGAGTTGGAATCGAGCTGTCTATCCCCTTTTGCTCATCCTCTTTCTCTCAAATTGGGCAATCCCTTTTTATATGTCCAATCATTCCACATAATAAACATGTCTTTGGTCGGCACCCCTTCAAATGGCGCCTCTTGTACCAAACATGTAACGACCCAAAATCGCTAATAAGGCTTAAGGGCCTAGATTAGTGTGCCAGGAGGGCATTAATGGAATGATTGTGATTTAAACGAGTAATTATATGTTTAGTAATGTTAATATGATAATTGATGATATATATGTGATAAATGTGAGAACCACATTATTATGTGGTAGGTTTGTAGGGCACGACTCAAGACAATCTTAGGGTCAGATAGCAGGGGAAAAGTCACAACGGGGCTTAAGATGTGACTTTGGACAAGTCAGGGGTAATTTAGGTATCGAGTAGTGAATTGGACTATCGGGTTACGAAAATAAATATATGGAGATATATTTGAGGTTAGGATGTCTAGGCGGGAATATTGGGGGATTTTACCATTTTGGCCTCGGGGACGGTTCCGGCACCCCGAGCCTTGGAATTGATTTAGCAATGAGATAGACTTAAGGAAACTTTTAGAAGAAAATACAAACCGACTAAAACTTTTACCTAAGTTCTCTCTCACTCTCAAGGGAAGGAAAACACAGAAAACTTAAGGGGAATCAAGCTGGAATTTCTGAGGATTGAGGTGGGGATTTGGAGGCTTAGCTCAGGGATTAATCAAGAACTAAAACAGGGTTAAGGTAAGCTTTTAATTTTCTTCTCTGTGGTTAGAATTCTGGGTTTTGGTTAAGTGTTGAAGCAAACATGGTTTTGATGTTTTAAGGCAGAATTAAGGAGGAAACTTTGAGACTTAACTTGGCTTTGGCTTGGTGAAGTGATTCAACAGAAGAGGTAAGTTTCAACTCATGGTTTAGAGGTTTTAAATTGGATTTGAATGGCTAGTTTGAGTGTTTATAGCTCTTGAGTTTCAGAAATTGAAAAGAGAAGATTAGTGTGTGTTAGGCTGTGTTTTCTGTGAAATTATGTTGTTTAAGTCATGCTAAAGGAGTTGGGATTAATTGGTTGTGAGTTGGGGAGTTGTGGGATGGTTTAAGGTGAGGTTTCAAGCTTAGAAATGATGGGTTTTCTGGGCACGAAGGGGAGGGCCGCGGCTCTGTTCTAGAGCGCTGCGGCCCTAGGATGGAAAAGGGCCAAGGAGGCTGAGCCATAGGAGGGCGCCGCGGCGCCCAAGGCAAGGGCCGCGACGCGTGTCTTGTTCAGGGTAGGCTTGGTTCTGTTTTGAGGCTAGGGCCGCGGCTAAGCTTCAAGGGCCGTAGACCTTGGTTGCACACATGAGTTCTTGAGGGTTTTTGGCACGGGAAGGTGGTCTAGTGTGCTCGGGATTGGTTTCACCACCGTGCTTGGTGGAATTCGGATTCCCAGGAGTTAGTTTTATAACCAGAAGCCTATATTCGAGTATTAATGAAACCCTATACTTTGATTGTGACTAGGTGATAAAGGCTTAGGCCCGGGAACGGATCGTGCTTGAGGGGCGTTGCCCGTAATTCAGTAACTGTACAGACTAAAGGTAAGAAAACTGCACCTGATTGAATATATGTGATGGGACTAAGGGCTCCCTATTGTAAACGCTTGAAAAGATGGTATTACGCCATGCAAGCCATTAGTGAACCAATGGCCTAAGGGTGCCAAGGATTTCATTAGCGCACAGGGTGCGGCTCGGCCACTGGTAGCCGAGGACAGCTTATTATGCACTGAGCTCGGTTTAAGCGGGCCGGAGTGAGTGGGTTAAATAGAGGGTGTGGCTTAAGTTTTTGGCCCTGAATATTATATGATATGAGTGTTATATGTGATAGATGGTATCTTGAATCTGATTGTATGTGCTGAATATCTGTTGTGGATTATCTGATGAGACTACATGCATAATGAGTTAATTGTCTGTTATCATTGATTGAATTGTATATGATGTCTTCTTGTTGGGCTTTGGCTCACGGGTGCTACGTGGTGCAGGTAAAGGCAAGGGAAAATTAGACCAGCCTTGACTGGAGAGCTTAGCGAGCGGAATGTACATAGCCAGGTGCTCGGCCGCCACGGTTGAGGTCTAGGCAAGGACGTGAAACCAGAAGACTGTCTGTTTTGCCTTAGTATGGCTAGTGAATGCTCATGTACTTTTGGGAGTCTGTAAACTTATTCTAACTTTGTTTTCTTATGGGATCCCATGTTTACTACAGTTTAAATATATGAAATGAGTCCTTTGAGACCAAAACCTTTTTAACCCTAGCTCTTACACGTTTAGTGAAACGTTTTTAAAATAATGACTTGATTAGCGAGTCTTGCACCTTTATAAGTACACAGTGTAACGGTCTTGGCTATCCAGGGCGTTACAAAACACATATTGGATAAGTCCTCCAGTGCTCCTTCTTGCTTGCACCAACAAGTGGAGATACCACTATCTGAGCTCCGTGCTCCCTAGCACTCCTCTTCTCATCACTTATGCTCTCAACAATAAGAACCTTCTCTACCACATGAGCATAGGTAGAGACTTCATGAACTGGGGCAACTCTAATGCCTTGAGCTATTCAAGGATTCAATCCCTGAACAAAATTTTCCCTCCGAGCCATATCTGTGGTTACCATGTGTAAAGAAAAATTGGCCAACCCATCAAATCTACTAACATACTCGGTTACTGATGCCCTTCCTTGAACGAGATTCACAAACTCATTCATCTTAGCAGTCTTCGCTGCATCACAATAATACTTTTCATTGAACAGCTGCCTAAACTCTTTCTAGTCCATCATAGCTGTGTTTCGTGTCTGGGATACTACCTCCCACCATGTCCGGGCATCATCCCGCAGTACACATGTAGCACAGATCACCCTATCGTGACCCACCAGCCCCATACTGTCAAGAATGGAACTGATCATGCCCATCCATTGCTCAGCTTCGAATGGATCTAGGCCTCCCTCGAAAACTGGAGGGTAATACTCTTGGAATTTTCCACAGGGAAATTCCCATCTGTTCTCAACCCTAGGCTGAGCCAAAGCTGGTGCCACTCTTGGCACAACAAAGATAGAGGTGCTCCCCAACAGATTATGCTGTTGCTTTAAACACCTAACCTCTTTCGGGGACAAAATAGTCAAAACCTCCAGAATTTCCCCCTTGATCTTACTAACTCCCAATTTATCACCAAATATTAATTCCCATTACCCAATAACCCGGTAATGCTCTAAATACCCCTTGACTCACTCCGAGTCAAGAATAAATCCCGTTGTGACTTTCCCATTAGCTTACCTCCTAGGATCGTCTTGTGCTGGGTAATCCTGGCATAACCAAATAATAATAAAGCACCACACACATATCACATATATGCCAAATATGCCCAAAATGGCCAAAATATGAAAATCACCCAATTACTCAGAAATGAGTTCACATGCATATTTAATACATCTAAACATGGATATTATCATTTAATAACACAAAAAATCAATTATGGCCCTCCCAACCTCCTAATCAAGGTCTTAAACCTCATTAGGAAATTTGGGGCGTTACAATAACTAAGCCTTACATAGATGGTTGGTAATACTACTGGTAATACTTCTTTAAGTGCATGGCATTCCAGGTCCGTGGGACTGTTTCTCCACTAAGCCGAGCTAACTTGAAAATTCCCTCATGCAAAACTACCATGATCTGATAAGGTCCTTCCCAATTCGGGCGTAAAGCCTCGTCCTTAGGATCCTTGTTTTCCAAAAAGACCCTTCGGAGAACTAGGTCACCCAGTCCAAAACTACGTCTTTTGACCTTAGAATTAAAATAAAGAGTGATTTTCTGTTGGTAATACGTGAGCTGTAACTGTGAATTCTCTCATTTTTCATCAATCAGGTCGAGAAATGCATTGAGTAGCTCATCATTCCGTTCCTGGCTGAATGTCCTTAGTCTGTGCGTGGCTACCATAGCTTCAACAGGAAGGACGACCTCGCTTCCGAAGGTTAATGAGAAAGGAGTGTGTCCTGTGGAGGTCCTGTGGGAAATTCGGTATACCCAAAGTACTTGTAGGAGCTGCTCAGGCTAGACTCCTTTGGCCTCATCTAACCTTTTCTTAAGGCTCGCCCTTAGGGTCTTATTCACAGCCTCGACCTGTCCATTGACTTATGGATATGCTACCGAAGAATTTTTTTTAATAACTCCGTGCTTTTCACAGAAGTCGATGAAGAGATCACTGTCAAACTGGGTTCCATTATCTGAAACAATCTTTTTAGGGCCTAAATCGACATACAATGTTTTTTACTACGAAGTCCAAGACTCTCTTTGAAGTGATGGTTGTCAAAGGCTCGACCTCTACCAACTTCGTGAAATAATCAATTGCCACCACCGCGTAACAAACTCCTCCATTTCCCATAGGTAAGGATCCTATTAAGTCAATTCCCCATACTGTAAATGGCCACGGGGATGAGATCATCGTTAGCTCGATTGGAGCAGCTCAGGTCACTGTGGTGAAGCACTGGCATTTTTCGCATTTCTGAACATGGGAGATGGAATCTTTTGTTAAAGTGGGCCAAAAATAACCCTGCCTTAATATTTTTAAGGCTAGGTTTTGCCCCAAGCAGGATCTCGACAAAAGCCTTCATGCACCTCTTCCAGAATGGTTTTAGCCTCCTTAGGCAGAACACACCGTAGAAGAGGTAGTGAATGACCACGTCGGTATAATGTTCCATCCACTATCACATACCTCAGAGCTTGATAGAGTATTTTTCTCGCGTCCTTTGTTTTCTCTGGTAGCCTTCCTGTTGTAAGATATTCCCCTATGGGGGTCATCCAGGTCGCCCTTGTGTCAATCATCTCGACCACTACCACTTTTTCTGCCACGCTTGGGCTCTCCAAGAATTCCACTGGTACTACATTCAAAGTCTCAGCTTCCTTGGTGGTGGCAAGCCTTGCCAAAGGGTTAGCATTAGAGTTCTACTCACGAGTGATCTGTTCAACAGTACTGTACTCAAATTCCGATAGCTCACCCTTCACCTTAGCTAGATAAGCTGCCATCTTTGTACCACATGCTTGATATTCCCCCAAAACCTGATTGATCACGAGCTGGGAATCGCTATAACACTGGACAACCCTTGCTTTAAATTCCTTTTCCACTCTAAGTCCGGCTAACAAAGCCTCATATTCGGCTTCATTGTTAGATGCTTCAAATTAGAATGTCAAAGTTGTATGGAATTGATGCCTCTCTGGAGAGATCGATATGATCCCAGCTCCGGACCCATTCTCGTTAGATGAGCCGTCCATGAATATTTTCCACAACTCCTACACCAGTTCCTTCAAAAGCTCCTCATGGAATCCGGTGCATTCAGCCACAAAGTCAGTAAGGGCCTGGCGTTTGATCGAGGTCTGTATTACGTACAGTATCTCGAACTGGTTGAGTTCAACTGCCCATTTTAAAAGACATCCCGACGTTTAAGGTTTTTTCAATTTTAGCCTTAGAGGTTGGTCGGTCATGACATGGATTGAATGGGAGTAGAAGTATGGTCTAAGCTTCCTGGAAGCTAATATCAGGCAGAATGCTATCTTTTCTATCAGTGGATACCGTGGTTCAGCCCCTAGAAGTCTTTTGCTTATATAGTACACCAGTTTTTTAGCACGGTCTTCTTCCTGAACTAACACGGCACTGGCTGCATTTTTAATCACAGCAAAATAAAGGAACAGGGGCTCTCCAAATACAGGCTTAGACAATACTGGGGGCTCGGCCAAATGCATCTTTAGGTCGAGGAATGCCTGCTCGCACTCCTCAGTCCATTCAAATTTCTTGTTTCCTTTGAGAAAGTTGTAGAATGGCAAACACTTGTCAGTGGATTTTGAAATAAATCGGTTTGCGCTGCCACCTTTCCAGTCAGGCTCTGAACTTCTTTACATGAGCTAGGCGAAGGCATATCCAATAATGACCTAATTTTATATGGGTTCGCTTCTCTCCCCCTTGTATTGACTATGAATCCCAGAAACTTTCCCGACGCCACTCCAAAAGTAAATTTCTAGGGATTCAGCCCGAATGGCATAACTTTATAACAATATACATTTGTTGGAATCATAAAGCTAGTATGCTCCTGATCCACAGGGCATGAGATCGTGCCCCCGCGGTGGTGTCTACCAACTGATCAATTCTCGGCAATGGGAAGCAATCCTTAGGAAAAGCTTTATTCAGGTCAGAGAAATTGATGCAGGTCCGCCACTTTCCATTTGGCTTTGGGACTAGGACAGGATTCGTGACCCAGATCAGATATTTTGCTTCACGAATGAACCCACACTTAAATAACCCGGCTACTTCTTCTTCCAAGGCCTCAGCTCAGACTGTTCCCAAATGTCTCTGTTTTTGGGATTTTGCAGGCACACTTTTATCCAAGTTTAGGGTGTGCATGATCACACTCGGGATTATTCCCACCATGTCTTCATGAGACCAGGTGATAACATCTAGATTCCCTTGTAAAAACTTAACCAGATCCTTTTTCCTATCATTGCCAAGATTTTCCTAATCTTAACGACTCTTGAAGCATCTTTGGGATCTATATTTACCCCCTCGAGCTCCTCAATAGCTTGGACCTCTGACTTGTCCTCGCCCATTCATGGGTCGATATCATTACTTGAGGCGACACCTCTATCCTTTGTCTCTTGAGGTTCTTCCATCCCGGAGGCAACTTCCACTTCCTGGGACACCTCACCTCCGTCGCTTATGGTCATTACTTGCTGCCCGGGTTGTGATTTTCCCTTTATGGAAATTCTATAGCATTCCTTGGCAGCGAGTTGATCGTCTCTGATAGTGCATACTCCCACAGATTAGGGGAATTTGATTGCTAGGTGGCAGATAGAGGTTATGGCTTCAAATGTCATCAACGCAGGTCATCCCAAAATCACATTGTATGCGGCTGGACAATCGATGATCACAAACTCAAGAAGCTTGGAGACAGTTCGCGGACCTTCACCCAATGTTACCACTAATTCGATCATTCCGATAGCTGTCGACCCTTCACCAGAAAACCCATATAGAATCATGGAACTTGCCTTCAGCTCAGTAACAGAAAATCCTATTTTTTCAAAGGTGGACCTAAAGAGTAGATTCACAGAACTTTCATTATCTACTAGTGTCCTCCTAACTCTCTGGTTAGCGAGTTGAACTATTATGACTAGAGGATCGTTATATGCTGGCATCTTCCTCCGAAAAAATGATTGGTTTTTTTTCCAATCGCTGCTGCTTTGATAACTGTTGCTCAGGGACGAACTCTACTCTGTTATGGGATTTCAGTTCATTGATATACCTCTTCTGGGAAACTCTAGTCGTGCCTTCCAGATGAGATCCTCCTGAAATGGTGGCTATATATCCTCTTGTTATCGGAGGAGGATTGTCCTGATTCACTTGAGCTCCAGCTTGGTTCACTGGAGCTTCCAGAGCTGACGGAGTGTTTTGTCAAGCTGGCTGACTGGGAGTTGCTCGATTCCAAGCGTACTGAGCCAAAGGTCTTGCCCTGATGAAAGTTTTAATCTCACCCTTCAGGTGTCTGCAGTCATCAGTATTATGACCAATATCATTGTGGATTCGACAAAACTTCGAAGGATCTCTCTTTACCCTTTGATTCTTTAAAAATTCTGGCTTCATCCATGGAAGGCGAGTAGAATTTTCCAAGAAGATGCGTTCTCTAGTATCCGTGAGATCGGTATATGTTGTGTAGACCAGTTTAAATTTCTCCATGGACTTGTTTTTCTTTGTTTCTGTAACGACCCAAATTCGCTAATAAGGCTTAAAGGCCTTGATTAGGGTGCCTGGAGGGCATAATGGGAATTATGTGTGATTTTAATGATTAAGATGCATGATTATGATTTAAAGCATGTTATATGACTAATTGAATATTTGAGATGCATGACTATGTGTATTAGTATGCATGTAGGCCCTGATTAGGTTAGAAGGGCATAATCGTAATTTTGGCCATTATGGGCATAACTGCTTTGATATATGTGATAATTGTCGAGACCACATTATTATGTGGATATATCTGTGATCTGTGACTCGAGACGATCCTAGTGAGCAAAGTAGCGGAAAAGTCATGGCGGGGATTTATACCCGGCTCGGGGTGAGCTTAGGGGTATAAATGGGAATTTAGGGAATATACTGGAGTCTATTTTGACATTGAGGAACATTATTCGTGGTTAATTAGGTATCAGGAATTAAGCGGGAAATATTAGAGACACTCGAGGAGTTAGCGGGAATTGGGTAAAATGACTAAAATGCCCCTAAGTGGATTAAAGGGTATAGAATTAATAGGGAGGGCATTAAGGTCATTTGGCTTTTAAAGATGGGTATTACTGAGGCTTTATGTTAGTGGGATTTGTAGAATATTACAGAAGTCTGAAAAGAAAGAAAAGGAAGGAAAAACAGAGTGGTTCTCCTTGAGTCGGTTTGTGGTTCTCGTACCACTTTCTCCATTCTTCTTGAAGTAAAATTCAGAGGAGAGATAGTTCAATTATGTCACAAGGTTACTGAGCTGAGATTGAGGATTTGACAAGGGTTTAGCAAGGTTAGGCCATCACTTGAGGTAAGGTTCTGTAATCTCTTCAGTTGCTGGTTTGGTTTCTGAACTATGGTGTATAAGTTGAGTTTGATGGGGAACTTTGGGGAAATTCAGGGCAAAGGTTAAGGAAAAGCAAGCCAAGGAGGTCTAGAGACAGCTTGTGGTCGAAATCCTATCAAAGGTATAAAGTCTAAACTCAAACTTTGTTGTTCAATTGGTTTCTGCTGAGTTTTAGTGTTTAGGAGTGGCAATGGTGAATTCTGAGTTTGTGGATGCATGTGCTTGAGTTCTTAGTATTTGGGGTGCTTGGGATGAGTGGAGTATGGTCATAAGGTTGTTTTTGAGGTTGGGGAAGATTTGGAAGAGTTTTGGTTGGAGTTGGTTCGAGAAAATTGCAGAAGAGAAAAGTTGGTGTTAGTCTGTCTGTGACTAGCGCTACAGCGCTAGCCTTTGGGCGCTGTAGCGCTAGGCCAAGATGCTGAGGGGATTTTTGGCCTCTGTTTGTAGCGCTGTAGCGCCCTCCCATGAGCGCTGTAGTGCTACCCTGCCTTTTGAAGGGAATTTTAGGGTTGTTTGCAAGGGTTTTTGACCAAGGGTTTGGGGTTTGATTCCACCACCTTGTTTGGTGGAACTAGGACTTCATGGGGGCTCGGGATTGGCCCCGAGGATAGGTTTTGAACTTGAGGATTGATGATAACTTTGGCCCATGATTGTGTTTAGGTGAGCGCTAGGGCTTGAGGGGGATCGTGCTCAGGGAGTCGAGGGATCAAAGCTAGTAAATTGAAAGGTAAGAAAACTGCATCCGAATATATGTTTGTGATGGGACTAAGTGCTCCCGAGAATTGTGTCGTGTCAATGATGGTATTATGCCATGGGACATGTAAAAACGGCCTAAGAGTGCCGTACATAATATTAGCGCACTGGGCGCGGCTTGGCCACTGGTAGCCGAGGACAGCTTAATATTCACTGAGCTCGGTTTAAGCGGGCCGGGGTCAGTGGGATAACGGAGGGAGCAGCCGAGGGCGCTAGCCCTAGTTATCGTTTGTGAACTGTAAATGATATGAATTGATATGCTTAGCATGTTGAATACTTGATTATACTGAATGACTATATGGTAGAGATTATGTAATGCAATGTGAGATATTGATTTGTCTATTGATTGCTTATGCTCTGCTGTTGTGTATTCTTGCTGGGCCTTGGCTCACGGGTGCTACGTGGTGCAGGTAAAGGCAAAGGCAAGCTAGACCAACCCTGAGATGGAGGGCCGTGGGGTGGAATGTACATAGCCAGCTGTTCGATCACCATGATAAAGGAGTGGATCAGGACAGGGATTACCTAATTACCTGTTTTGCCTTAATATGACCTGATATTGTATATAAACCTTGTGTCTTTTGTAAACGATCTCTAAACTTGTATTTTTGGGATCCCGTGTAAACAAATAGTATTTCTTAATAAAAATACGGCTTTTGAGACCAAAACATTTTAAACCCTAGTTCCTTAATAGTCTCAGTAACACGATTTTGTTTAATTGACTTGGTTAGCAAGTCTGGCACTTATTAAACACACAATGTAACGGTCTTGGCTATCCAGGGCGTTACAGTTTCATTCTGGTCACCATCACCATTTCCCTTTCTCTTATTATTTCCCCCTGGGTTATTCTGGGCAACGGTTTGAGTCGTAGCTGCTATATCCGTTACAGCTCCAATGGGTTGGACAGGGACTTGGCTGGTTCCTGCGATAGAAGCTCGCAACTCTTCTAGGTTAACTCACCTTTGAGATTGGTTCAAGAACTCATCCACAGTATTAACTCCTTTCCTCTGTAGCTCTTGCCACATGCCGCCTCCAACAAGGATTCCCGTCCTCATTTCCATGAGCTTAGAACTCTCGTCGGTGTCTCTAGCTCATGCAACAACATTGGCAAACCTACTTAGATATGCTTTCAACGATTCACCAGGTTGCTCCTTTACATTTTCCAGAGAGTCAGCATTAATCCGAGTTGCTTGAGAAACCCAGAATACTCTCTTGAAATTAGCGAGAAAACTCTTCCACGAGCTGATTGAATGCCTCTTGTACTATTTGAACCACTGCCTACCTGGCCCGATTAGAGTCGAGGGGAATATTAGGCATCTTAGCTCGGGCTCGATGTTATGGGCCATCATCATGGTGTTGAACAACCCAAAGTGATCAGACGGATCTCCATCTCCGTTGAACTTTGACAAATATGGCATTTTGAAATCCTATGGATATGCAGTCGCCGCAATTTTCGGGGCAAAAAGCTCGAGCTCATCCTCTGCATCACACTCATCTTTCTATTTTTTCGAAAGGAGCCTCTTCATTAGCTCCTCCATCTGGGCCAGCCTTTTGAGGGTTTGGTCCCTGGTCCCTTGGTTATTCTTGGGTTGTTCAACAACTCCCATCCTATCATACACATTCAGCGAGTTGTTGTCCCTCCAAGTTTGGGCTTGGTTTTGTGGGACATTCCCATTATCACGTACTTCAGAAGGACCTCCCCGTTGACGAGTGTAACTAACTCTTTCATTTCAGGCTGAATTTCTTCTCTGTGAATTTAGGAGATCTCGCAGACCAGGTTGTGGATCGAATCGAGGACACTAAGCCGAACTTTGGTGATTTCTCAGATCGCCTTCAGACCTGCCACTTCGATGGCTTTCAATCCAATAACTTCAATTAGCAAAGCTCACTACTCGTGGTTGAGGCTGATGATCTAGATTATTGACACATGTTTGTGGGACATAAGTAGGGGAAGACAGAGGAGGATTTCTCCTGATGTCCCCATAAGCAGGAATGTCCCGTGCAGAACGAGGTGGTGTCGGAAGTCTTATGGGTGATGGGGGATGCCTGACTGGCAAGACAATTCTTGTCCCATCAGGGTGAACTAAATTAACCTGTGCTCGCTCCGCCCCACCATTTCTAGCTCTTTGCATCTGGCTATCTGATCGTGATGCACGAGGGTTGGTCAGAACATTTTGTCTCTGTGAGCCTGCTCCGACCCCTCCTCGTGGGTTGCCATGGGTATTTCCAGGTACGTGCGATAGAGGTACCGAACTTGGGGTCGCGGTTCTAACCAATCGAGTAATGTGCCGATGACCCCTGGGAGGGCCACTAGGTTGAGCATTTTGGCGATCTTGCGCTGTGGGTACAGAACTTGGGGTGGCAGTTTTGATTGACCGACTTGGTTTGGATCGGTTATTCCAGTGGGACTTATGAGACCCACTTTGCCTCTTTCCGACATTAACGTCGGTTGCAAGAGGGGGTAACCGAGCCAAAACCTCCTCAATTTTCCTGTTTTCCTTAGCAAGATGGCTTCTTAACTGCATGTTTTCCATTTCTACCGCAGTTTGGTAATCTGGGTTTGGATTCGGCGGCAATGACACCGAACTCCCAGTATCATCGTGGCTCACCAATTGCTTTCCCGGTCATTTCTGAGTTACAGGGGCATGCTCATTTGAAACAGCGGTATGGTGGGCCCCCTGCCCAGCAGGCTGTTCCATCTCACTGTCATGTATCAAGCGAGTGACCACCATGATCAGATTTGATTGGAATTTTGATGAAAGCAATAATCTCAACTCTCAATGAATGCACCAAACTGTTGACGCAGTTTTTCGCCAACAGGGAATTAAGAAAATAACAAGGTTGAATTAGTGCTTGATGATAAACTGAAATAAGAAAATAACTCTCAAGAACACTGATCATTTTATGTGGTTCAGTGGTTAAAATCCACCTAGTCCACGTGTCTATATTATTACTGCTTTTCTCTCTCTATTTTGGCAGAGTTTCGGTATTATAGAATAATCGTCTTTTTTCCTGTCCAATATTCTTAGGTATTTATAGAGAAATTCCTTGGACAAGTTTGGGTAACCACGTGAGTCAATCATAGATTTACATTTTTATTAGATTTAATATGAAATATTCCCATTTATACTAGGATATGATCTAATCGTGACATAAATGGTCTCCTAATATTTGGGACATTAAATATCACAGGCTGGCCATAAACGACTGTATAAAGTATCCGGGTCTTCGGGGATCTATGGATACACCATATCTCCAAGTTACCACGAGCTAGATATCCTATGTCGAGCTCGTACTGTGGAGGTCGTGCCTTATAAATATTCTAAGGTCACGCTTATCAATTTATGCATCCCTAGCTCGTACAACCATCATGAAAACTGTGCTATCTACGTGGAGAATACATGGACTCCTTGGCTATTTCTTGCATGCATTTATTTGCCAGCTTTACACGAGCTGAGTGAAAGACTCGTGCTGAAATTAGGATACACAATTTTATTTATTTATATTGACACCAATTAATCAATATTAATAAATTTACCCACAGATCCTCTTTTATTCTCTAAATCTCATATCTCTGTGAATTTTCCAAATTTTCCAAAATTGACCTAGTCAACTTTAAAAAATCCTAATTGATAATTAAATCAATTAATTGAGAAATTCTATATGATTTACTCAAAGGTGATGCAGGGACCATGGATCCATGAAATTAAGTTCCAATAAGCTACTGTGAATCTATTTACGAATAATTTCACTACCTCATTAATTCCTCGTGACTCCACTATAGACTCAGAATTGAACTCTTGATTTCATAGAACGTATTTTACAAACCATAAATATGTTATCCATTGTTATAACCATTACAGTTAGTCAATCCTCTATCGATGACTTACTAACGAGCTGGGTGAAAATTACCATTTTACCCCTCATCAGTATTTTATCCTTAACTCCCACTAAGTTCCTTATAAATGATATTTCAATGAACTTAATTACATAAATGAGATCTCAATCATTTAACCTTTTGAACAAAGCAATTAAGAAAAATCATATTTTCACTTCTCATACAGAAGTTATAGATTTCATATCTATGAATAATACTCCCACTCAATTACACTACTAAATCTCCAAGATGTAAGTATGGGCTAGATCGTAGGGTAAACTGGTAATGAACAAGTCAAAAGATTTAAACAATATAGTTAGAAGAATATTATCACTCAGAATTAAGATCGACTTAACCTATGGTCAACGTTGTAACATTGATTAGATTCGATAACAACGATACTTATTTATCAATCAATAATCAATATCGGTCCTAGTCCGATGTAACCAAATACATTCGATCATATATACTTGGTCAATGCCTTGGACAAGACATCACACCCCAAATGTGTAAGTAGATCATATCATAGATTTCCTAATCAATGAAAATTCAATGCACTGATCTAATCTTAGGAGTCGTACTTTTGAACATATAATTACAACTATAATTCATTGTGACCTAGTCACTATAACTGTAACTATTCATATGTTCAAGATTTTATGAATGTTTGTATTAATTGAATAAACATGTAATAAAACAAGCGAACAATGCGATTGAATAAAAAAGTGATTTCTACTTCTTTTATTGATAATAATAACGTGTTACATAAGAAATATGGTTTTATTAAAGGCATAAAACCAAACAATCTTGTATTTGTACCTCGCCACAATCGAGCTTTCCATTAATGCAGTACTTGTTAGGGAGGATAAGAAAGTACAAAAACCTGTTTATTATGTCAGCAAAAGGTTACTCGGGGAAGAATCGAGATACCCACTAATGGAAAAACTGGCTTAGTGCCTAATACATACATCTTGAAAGCTTTGACCTTATTTCCAAGCACATCCTATTCATGTGTTAAATGATTAGCCTTTAAGGCAAGTATTATCCATACCCAAAGCATCCGAGAAATTGTTGAAATGGGCTGTCGAGCTCGGAAAGTTCGGGATCACCTATCATCCTAGAACAACGATCAAAGGGCAAGCTTTGGCAGACTTCATTGTCGAATGTATAGGAATCTCCAACGAGGAAGTCGTAACCCCAGCCCGTGAGCTGTGGAGACTTTACATCGATGGATCCTCTAATGAAAATGGGTCGGGGGAAGGAATCATTCTCATCACCCTGATGGGAAATCGCTTCCATTCAACGTTAAGGTTTGGCTTCGAGGCATCGAATAACGAGGCTGAATACGAGGCATTATTAGTAGGTCTTCAGATAGATTCCAAGCTCAAAGCAAAGGCCATCCACTGCTATAGTGATTCTCAATTGGTTGTTAACCAAATACTAGGTAAATATCAGGCTTGTGGCATAAAAATGGCAGCCTATATGGAGAAAGTTAAGGAAAAATTTGGGGATTTTGCATTTTACGCTATAGAACCGGTTCCCTGGGAACAAAATTCGAATGCAGATGCATTGGCCAGGCTCGTCACGACCAAAGAGGCGGACACACTAAATGTTGTTCCAGTAGAATTCCTACCAGTTCCGTGCATAACCGAGCCCGAGGAAGAAGATGTAAACATAATTGACTCACAACCCACCCGGATAACCCCGATAGTTGACTACCTCGAAACTGGAAGTCTCCTAGTAGACTAGAACGAGGCTAGAAAGCTTATGTACAAAATACCAAGATACACCATCTTGGAAGGAAAGTTGTACAGATAGGGATAATCTATGCCACTACTTAGGTGTGTAACTCCCCCCGAGGCAAAGAAGGTTTTAGAAGAAATACATGAAGGATTTTGTGGAGGCCACACTAGGTGGCATAGCATGTCAAAAAAGGTGATTAGGCAAGGATATTTCTGGCCAACATTTAAGGCAGACTCATTCGAGTACGTTAAGCATTGTGATAAGTGTCAACGGTTCGCTTCAATACCACGAGCCCACCCACCGAGCTTACAATGATGAGCTCCCCATGGCCATTCACGATATGGGGAGTCGACCTCATAGGCTACTTGCCAACCAAAAAGGGTGGAGTAAAATACGCTGTAGTCGTTGTCGACTATTTTACAAAGTGGACCGAACCCGAACCCTTAGCTACTATCACCTCGAAGAAAGTCCTAGATTTCATAGTAAAATACATCATCTGTAGATAGGTGATGCCCAGAAAGATTGTGTCGGATAATGGGACCTAATTTGACAGTGATTTGTTCACACACTTCTCCGAAAAAAATGGGATAATTAAAAGATTATTTTCTGTGGCCCATCCACAAGCAAATGGATAGATCGAAGCAGTAAATAAGACTCTAAAGTGTTCTATGAAGAAAATATTAGAAGAAGCTAAGGGGAGATGGCCGGAGGAACTACCTCAGCTCCTGTGGGCATACAGAACAACGACGGGGCATACCCCCTTCTCCCAGGCTTATGAATGTGAGGCCATGTTGCCTATCGAGGTCGAAATCCCAACTATAAGCCACGATGCATATGATCAAACCTCAAACCAATCCCAGCTTGAAGAAAGTTTAGGCCTTATCAAAGAAAGACGAGATGAAGCCCAGCTGAAAAATGCTGCATACCAGCAAAGGGCTACCAGACATTTTTAACAAAAAGGGTCCGAGATAGGAAATTCGGATTGGGAGAATTGTTGTTAAAGCATGTGTTTCTAGCCACACGAGACCCATCTTCTGGAGTGCTCGAGCCTAATTGGGAGGGACCCTATCAGATTTAGTCCATTAATCAACCTGGAGTTTATAAACTAGCAAGGCTAAATGGAGGATTCGTTCCATGAGCTTGGAATGGTGAACATCTAAGACCTTATTATCAATAATATAGGAATGATGTTTATTAGTTTTAACAAAGCGTGTATTTGATTTTTGCTTTTTGTCAATAAAGTACTGAATTTCATTGAAAAGTTGCATTTTTATTGTTATAATTTTTTTTCAAGCCCTCAAAATTTAATAACCTAAGATCACAATCTTAGGATACTATGGGGGCATAAGTGGTATACAATCATACCATAGGCTTGGTAAAATATAACATAAATAAAAATAAACTCTAAATAGAAATGTATGGATTGTTAACCTAACATGAAAAAAAACAATAAGTGTATGGATCATTAACCAAACATGAATTAAACAAGTCTGGAACAAACGAGAAGACCTAGTCGACACAGTCAAAAGTTGGAATTCAAGATAAACCAACCAAAAAACATAAGTCGAGACTAAGGCTGGAAATTTTTGCAAAAGAGTTTCGACCTCGCAACCTCGAGGTCATACTCGAGGATGAGGAAAAGTAATTGGAAAAATAAAATATAACTAGACTAACCAGGTTACATACCATTTGATTATTTCTTAAATACATGGTAAAAGTAAAATTCGACCTTGACAATAACTAAGTCAAACATGGGCATTTCGAATAAACTATGCATGAATGTATTGAAATTTGAACTTAAACCCAACATATATTTGTACGAATAAACAAGTATAAAAGTAGTTCCTTAATAATACCATGCTCAAAATATTTCGATCCAAAAATATGATATATAATATTAAGGCAAAAAGCTAAAGGTAGATAATGTGCAAAAAGATTTTCGAGCTAGCATAAAAACTACTATTAAAGTATAAACACTCATAAGATAATTAAAATAGCTCAGACTCAAGCTATAAATTGTCTTTGCCTCAAGGGCACAAAAAATATATAGTTATAAAAATTATAAGGGATGCAGCCCCGTTCGAGACAGCTCAATGTTAGTCGACTGAACCAGACTCGGCCTCCTCGCCTTTGTCATTCCCGTTCCCGCCATCCTGGGTAGTGGCTGTGACCTCCTCCTCGGCCAACCGAGCCTTCCATTTTGAGATGAACTCCTCTTCTTTATCTTGAAGGAACAAAGTGTCTATGTCTAGGTTTAGAGACCATATCACGTACGTAGCTTGGTCTATAGCCCAATACTCCTCGGTGAGGCACTTCTTCTCTTCTTCAAGAATTCCAAAGGCGAAATCCTTCTCCTCCTCCAGGCGTTAATCCTTGGCCTTGGCAACACTTGTCTGTGCATTCAGGCGATCGATCTCAACCCTAGCAGCATCAAAATCCATTGTCTTGGTATCAAGTTCCACCTTTAGGCTGTTGGCAGTAGCCTCAGAGGAATCAAGTTTAGCTTGAAGAAGCTTGAGGGCTTCCTCGGCCTTGGCTCGGGTTTCCTCAGCTTTGACCTGGGCTCCCTTGGCCTCCTTCAAACCATCATCAGCTTGGATGCGAGCTTAGTTTGTTTCATAAACCAGAGTTTCTGCCATCATCATCTTCGAGGAGGACACAGAACTCTGATGAAGAACACCAAGAAGGGTCTGGACCAAAAAATGTTTACAAGGGTTAGAAAATAAACAAATGACCAAAGAAAGTAAAAGTCACAAGAAACATGCTTACTGAAACCCCAAGCTCCATTTTCTGGTCGATGAGGCGTGTGGGATTGTCCCCCTTCAACACTCGCCACACATTGGCGTCGAGATTTCTGCAGGCTTGGCCTATTCGAGACAACATGTCCAAGCAAAGGTCAGCTCCTAGAGATCTTGCAATGTTCTCCAGAGGCTACTATCGCTCGTGGGATGACACCACAAACTTGCAAACCATGGTCGGGGCACCCGTAGGCTTAATAACTGGAGGCACGAGTTGTTTGCCTTTGTCTCCAGCAGGTTAGGGAAGTGGCATGGTCTCTGGAGGTTTGGTGGTGGCAACTGTTGAGGTTGCGATGGCTGTGTTAGAAACCACGTTAGTAGATTCCGGAGCCTCGGCTTTGGGATCGGAAGAGGCGAGCTTCAAGGGAGAGGAGCCCTCAGTGATCTTGGTCGACTTTGAGGCAGCCCCTTTCTTCGAGGTTACCTAACCTCGTTTGGTTCCACAGGGCTTGGGGGGCTGTCCCAAGAGACTGTCCAAATCTGACTCCATGTCACCTGAAAAGCACGAGGTATATTAGTCAAGCCGAGAAAGAAAAAAGTCATACACATTTTTATAAGTAAAAAAAATGGTTACAAGTGTCAAGAACCTAACAGGAAGACTCACTAAAGATCGAACTTGGGGACCAAGAAATTCCCCTGTCTTCTAATGAGGCTATGGGAGTCCCCTCTCTAAAGGTGGGGGACATCCTCGACAGGTCCATGTAATCATTTGTGTCGTATTACATTGCTACCCCATCCCAAACCTCGTTTAGGCTATACATGGTTTGGTATTTTCCTAGCCAACTATCAAACCTACGGACTCTAAGGTCTACTCTCGATCATGTTAAGAAGTTATCCCTGGGGTCCTCGAAGAGGATCATTACATCAGGCTTGTGCTTAAGTAATGACAGAGACCACATGGATGAGTCAAGCACAACTTTACCTCCTGACGAGCTTGCAGAGGCCTCATCCTGTGCCTCATTTCTCGAGCCTGAGGGTTTGAAGGGGCGAGATTTGTGGGCTCGAGAGCTTTGACCCGCATGTTTTCCTCTCATAGGGAGCTTGGTGGTAGGCACGGGCACATCCTCCCATCTCGCATATTTGCGGTTGCTGGAGTCGTCAGTGGTCTCACCTTCTTCTAGAAGGTTGCAAAGCCGAATCTTGTCTTCATGAAGAAGATAAGAGAGGGATCGTCGACCATAGGGGAGCTATAGGATGGCTTCCCTGTGTTTCCTCATGGCATCCGTAGGCTGGGGACGATGGTAGGTGGCTATATAAAAGGTTTGAGCAAGTTAGTTGGGGCTTGCATATTAAAGGAAAATTTAGTCAGAAAGCACAAGGGACTTACGAATTCTCCGAAAGAAGTAGAATTGAGAGGGAGAGAGACCGCCAGTCTAGAAAAGGTGATCTTAAAGTTCGAAGGATGGTTCAGAATATCCTCGAACAATCGCTTCTCCTTCGGGTAGCTGGACTAGTAATAGAACCCATCCCCACCATGAGCTCGAGAAAGGTTTCTTTTGAGGACAAGATCTCGTGCACTGTGGGCTCTTCCCACTTTATCTCCTTGTACAGTGACTTCAACATAGATAGAACCCTATATGAGTTCTTTTGGAGTTGGAATGGCGCTATGATAGCATAGTCCAGAAAGCTCTGGAAGTAATCCTTTAGGGACAGTAAGGCCCTAGCTCATAAGTGCTCATGGCTCCAGGCCGCGAGCTTAACTTTTCTATATGGATTGTCTTCTCCAAGTGCAGAGCAGCTCCTCTCGTCAGAGCTGGCAGGGCGACAGACTAACTTTCCAGAGAGCTTCAACCCGTGACAAGAGAGGAGCTTAGAAATTTTCCAAGTCAAGGTTATGGAACTTTGATAGTGTTCAACCTCGATGAAAGAATTCTCCGAGATCAGAATAGAATTGGATTTGGGAGCTTTGTGCGGTTGGTTAGAAGGACCCTCCATAAGACTGAATAATAGCTCACCAGGTGGAAAGGCTATGGTAGCTTTGTGTTTGGAGTCTATTGGAATAGGTCAGATCCCGAAGTCTAGGTCAGGATAGGCTGCCACTCGGAGTCTCTTCCTTTTTCTCTCTTCGACTTCGTCGATCTGACGTCAAAAGTGGTCTTGTATATCCTCTTGCTCGCACCGTTATTTTTGCTCGCGGATCAATCGTTGGTTTCGGGTTAAAGGAGATTCAGGACTGGGAGTTAATGGGTGGTCGGAGATAGCAAACCTGGGCCCCCACAAATTCTCAGAGTGCTGCGATATCTATCAAGGAAGAAAAAGATGAGGGCCCATTATATAAAAAATAATAAAAGAGGAAGGGGTTAAAATTTTGTTAGCTCGAGCTTGAAAGTGCGAGATAACGAGGATACCATAATCGAGCCTAAAGGCTAGAAAATGTGAGATTGACTCGGATGTCTATCCAAAAATATTGCAAAGTTTGGGCATCGAGCGTGCACCCACGCGAGAGTGGGACGGTTATTGCCAGTTTCTAAGAATCCTGGATTTTCAAGGAAAAAGTTGGTAGTTACTCGAAAAGGCGATATTTTTCGGATTCGCGCATTAAAACCCTAAACCAAACCCTATTTCTTAAGCTACACGAAACCTATGACCAAAAAACCCCATTACCAGACAAACTCCATTTTTACATGTTTTTACTAGAAATTTTTTGGTTTCAACTGTTATCCTAATCATGCCAAATCTACTCAATTTTTTTTTAAAAAAAACTTGCTTAATGTAAGAAAAGAGCCATAATATTTGGAAAAAACTAGAAAGCCGTCTTCACAGATGAGAGAAATGTAAAAATAAGAGAAAAAAATATATACGTACACAACCAGGGGAGATCAAAGCACTTACACAAATTGGTTCGTGGAAATGAAGAGATTGTCGACTGAAGGATGGGAAGCAGGAATGATCCCACATAGCCAAAGGTACTGGAGTTGCTTTGTTTCTTTGGTTTAGAAAACATGCAAAGAAAGCTCTGGTTCTTTCTCTCTTTTTCTCTTTGGTTCGTGCCCTCTAAAGAATAAAATTGGGAATGAAGATGATGGAGAAAGGGTATACATATGCCTTAGTCAGCATTTCAGAAGTTGAATTGATCTAGACCGTTGGTTTACATTAGAAGAAGATCCAAGGATCATGTTTGATTCCAGAAATATGGCGGCAAAAAGAATTGGAAGGGATATGAACAGAAAAAGAGAGTACTCGAGTACTCTGGGTATTCAATCCCCGAGTGACGTGTGACCGCACTCGAGTGTGGTAGGTGACACGATTTTTGAAAGTGGAGTTCAAAAGTTTCCTTCTCTTAGGATTCGAACCTAACCTGTTCTTGTTGGCGATCGAGCACAAGTTTAAAAGGTTCGAGCTTAAGCTTCAAGCTCGAAAGAAAGAATCTTCTCCAACACATATGGGTGTTATTCGAGCCTTAGTTGTAAGCTCAAAGATATTGGTCTCCGAAGATTGATTTCGATGAAATCACTAGGTAAGGAGGCTGACTAGAATAACGAGCTCGAAGTATTGGATGATCTCGAAAGCACATTAATCTTATATTTGAGGCCAACAACGCATTTTGCACACAACAGTTGTCAGGAGATCCCTATTCCTTCGGGATTTGTTGTTATTTGATATTAAATCTCGATTATCATGGGATATTATGTATATAATGGATTTATTTACATTTATTTCAGATTGGAATAATTGTGTAATGCCCTGGGTAACCAAGACCGTTACACTGTGTATTTATAAAGGTGCAGGACTTGCTAATCAAGTCATTTAGTTGAAAATGTGCACAAAAACCAATAATGAACTAGGGTTAAAGATTTTGGTCATAAAAGTTACATTTTATATTAACAAACATTTTGTACATGGGATCCCAAAAGAAATAACATTTGAAAGTCAGTTTACAAAATTTCCTGAGTACAAACAACCACTAGCCACACTAAGGGCAAAACAGGCATTTATGGCCCCCCTGTTCCTTTCCTACCCTCAACCATGGTGGCTGAGCAGCTAGTCATGTACATTCCACCTCTAGAGTTCTCCAAGTCAGGGCTGATCAAGCTTACCCTTGCCTTTACCTGCACCACGTAGCACCCGTGAGCCAAGGCCCAGCAAGAAAACATAATATCATAGTACAAACAATGATAATAATCAAATAATTCTTTAAGCATGTTCATACACTTAGCAGTCTATACTAATCACAAAATCCATAGACACAAACAGCAAATTCACAAGCTAATACCTAACTACTCAGCATGTCAAATTCATCAATTAAGAATGATAACCAAATCAAATGATAATCAGGGTTGACGCCCTTAGGTCGCACCCTCTGTTTACCCCTTGACTCTGGTCCGCTTAAACCGAGCTCAGTGAATTTTAAGCTGTCCTCAGCTATTAGTGGCTAAGCCGCGCCCTGTGCACCAATGTAAACTTCGGAACTCTTAGCCTATTTGTTTATTATTCACATGGCACAATACCATCCTTCATAAAGCATACAAAAACAGGGAGCCCTTGTCATGCTATAAACTCACAACTGGGTGCAGTTTTCTTACCTTTAATTTCCATGTGTTCTGATCACGAGAGATGCCCCTTGAGCACTATCCGTTTCCCGAGCCCTAGCTTATACCTAGTCACAACCAAGATAAGGGATTCCATTAATATTTGTATAAAGGTTTCCGAATAAAGTTCGAGCCTCTGGGACATCGAATTCCAACAAACATGGTAGTGGGATCGATCCTGAGCACCCTAAGTTAGGTTCCCGCGCCTAAAATCTATAAAAGGTAAAATATGCCCTTAAGAGCTGCGGCCCAAGGTTCCTATTCTGTGGCCCGCCCCTAACTAGAGGCTCAGCCTCGCCCAAAAACAGACACAGGTTGCGGTCCAGCATTCCCCATGCCGCGGCCCGCCCTTCTTCCCCAGCTCCTATCTACTTCAAAGGGTCGTGACACACCAAGAACTGAGCCGCGGCCTGACCCCTTCGAACCCAGAAAATCCACCATTTTTAACACTAAAACCTCACCCAAATTCACCCAAAACCATCCTAATGATACAATCCAATTATCACAAACATTCTAACATGTTTTCAGCAACATAACCCAGCAAAAACCTAACTTAAGAACTCACCAATATAACATTTTAATCTTGAAACCCATAAGCTCAAGAACACCAAAACCCAGCCACTAAAACACATAATTCAGATGCTAAGCTATCATTACAAGCTTACCTCTACTGAAGAGCAAGTCCACCAAACAATTGCTGAGCTAACTCCCAAGTCTTCTTCCTTGATTCAACCTTTAATTTCAAAAACCCATAAACACTTAGAACCCAGTCATGTCTACATAATTTAACATCCAAAGATGTAACTCAACACTTACCTCAACCCCTTGTTTAGATCCTCTGGCTAACCCTGAGCTAATTTCCAAAATCCCAGCTCAAATTCTTGAATCTCTAGCTAAGTCCTCCTTTGATTCTAATGGCTTCCTTGAGAGAAAAAGAGTGAGAGAAGAAAAGGGTCGGTTTGGGGTATTTTCTACTGTTTTCTCAATTTTGTTTGCTCTATCCTCAATTAATCAAGTCAATCCCGAGGCTCGGGGTACCAAAAACGTCCCCGAGGGAAAAATGGTAAATTTCCCCAGTATTCCCTCCTAGGCTTCCTAACCTCAAATATATATCCAATTATTTATTTCCATAACCCCACAACCCAAATAACCATCTAATACCCAAAATACCCCTTGACTCGCCCCGAGCCAAGTATTGGGTCCCGTTGTGACTTTCTCGCTAATTGGCTCCCTAGGATTACCTCAAGTCACATGCTGCAGATATATCCACATAATAATGTGGTCCTCACAATTATAGCATATAATCGCATTTACGCCCTTGACAGGCTAAAATTACAAATATACCCCTTTAAGCTAAACAGGGCCTACATGCATACTAATACTCTTAGACATGCATTTCATATATTCATATAGCCATACAAGCATGCTTATCATGGAATCATGCATTAAATTACGTAATTCACACATAAACCAATTATGCCCTCCCGACATACTAATTAAGGCCCTTAAGTCTTATTAGTGATTTTTGGGTCATTACAAATTGGTTGTAACTTCCATGAATCGAGGGAAGATATTTTCCCAACCAAGATTATAACTACCCTTGTAATTTTCATTTATAGGAGAGGCACAAATTTGTACTTAGAATACTCTATTGAATTCCTCTGAGAAAGCTTTGAGAGAGTATCAAGATCAATAATATTGACTCGTGGACTAGGCCGATTTTAACTGCTGAACCACGTAAAAGCTCTGCTGTTCTTTTCTTTTTTCCTGAAATATTATTTAGTGCTCTTCAAATTCAAGTTGATGAAAAACGGCGTCAACATCATGATTAATAATGTAATAATACAATTAAATCAATTATTTCCCTCCCTGCACGCTAATCAAGGCACCAAGCCTTGTTAGGGAATTCAGGGCATTACAACTATCCCCTCCTCACATAAATTTCGTCCTTGAAATTTACCCGAATAGTTCGGGATGCCGATCCCGCATATTAGACTCAAGCTCCCATGTTGCCTCCTCTACTTTGTTGTTTCTCCACAACACTTTTACTAAGGCAACGACCTTGTTCCGCAAGACTTTGTCTTTTCTATCCAAATCTAGACTGGCTGCTCTTCATAAGATAAATCTTGATCCATTTCTAGGTTTTCATAACTAAGCACATGTGCAGGGTTTGATACATATTTCAGAGCATAGACACATGAAATACGTTGTGAGCCCCTGATAAAGCTGGAGGCATAGCTAGTCTGTATGCAACTTCTCCAACTCATTCCAGAATCTCAAAGGGGTCAACAAACCTAGGACTTAACTTGCCTTTCACTCCTTTCAAAGGAGGAACTCTGATCACCTACTTGAAACTCTACACGCCTACGTTTCAAATCTGAGTAACTCTTCTTTCTACTTTGGGAGGCGAGCTTTCGAGCTATAATCTTCTCAATTATCTCATTAGTCCTCTGAACAACCTCAGGACCGAAGTACTTCCTCTCACCCATCTCATCCCAATGAATGGGCGATCTGCACTTCCTCCTATACAACATTTCATACGGAGCCACTCCGATAGTCTCCTGATAACTGTAATTATAAGAAAACTCAATCAAAGGGAGATACTTACTCCAAGATCCCCCAAAATCCAGCACACAGGCCCACAACATATCCTTTAGTATTTGAATCATCCTCTCAGACTGTCGATTCGTTTGAGGATGATAGGCTGTACTAAATCTCAACTGCATGAGCCCTATGTAGATTCTCCCAAAACTTAGAGGTGAAGATGGGGTCTCTGTCAAACACAATTGATCTTAGAGCCCTATGGAGACACACAATTTCCTTTACATACAACTCAACATACTGCTCCGCCATATAATTTGTCCTAACAGGAAAAAAGTGGGCTGATTTGGTGTACCTATCCACAATCACCCACACAAAATCATGTTGCCCCACTATTCATGGAAATCTAACCATGAAGTGCATGGTAATATCTACCCACTTCCATTCTGGAATCCCTAAAGGATGCAGTAACCCTGCTGGCCGTTGATGTTCAGTCTTCACCTGCTGACAGGTTAAGCACTTGGCCACATAATCCACCACATCCTTCTTCATTTCTGGCCACTAATACAGAGGTTTTAGATCTTGTTACATCTTTGTCGTACCAGGATGTAGAGAATAAGGAGTGGTACGAGACTCATCTAAAATCTCTCGTCTGATACCAAGATCCATTGGAACACAAATGTGATTTTTATATATCAATAGATCTACCTCTAAAATAGAAAATTATCTAGCCAGTCTAGCTAAGACATTCTCCCTGTGTTTCCTCAACTGAGGATCCTCCTTCTGCACTTCTCTGATTCTCTCAAGGAGTATGGACTGAAGAGTAGTGTTGGTTAGCTGACCAACTACTAGTTCACTTCCCACTCTTGTCATCTCATCAGCTATTTTTTCTAATATCTGTCTTGAACTGAACAACTGCCCTGGGCCCCTCCGACTCAATGCATTGACCACCACATTGGCCTTTCCTAGTTGGTACAAAATCTCACAATCGTAGACCTTTACGAACTCCAGCCAATGTCTTTGGCGCATGTTCAAATCCTTTTGAGTAAAGAAATACTTCAAACTTTTATGATAAGTGTATATTTCACACTTCTCTCCATACAAGTAGTGCCTCCAAACCTTCAGTGCGAATACCACCGCTGCTAGTTCCAGATCATGAGTGGGATACCTCTATTCATACTCCTTTAGCTGTCTAGAAGCATAGGCTATCATCCTTCCAGCTTTTAACACACAACCCAAACCTTGCCTCGAAGCATCGCAGTAGACCACAAAATTTTCCTAATCTGATGGAAGACTCAGCACTGGTGCAGTAATCAATCGCCGCTTCTATTCCGTGAAACTGTTCTCACATCTATCTGTCCAGATATACTTCGTCTTCATACATGTGAGCTTATTCAGTGGTGTTGCTATTATGGAAAATCCCCCAATGAATCGCCAATAGTACCCTACTAACCCTAGGAAGCTTCGAACATCTAGTACACTACTCAGTCTCGCCCAATCTCTCACCGCCTCTTTCTTAGTTGGGTCCACCAGAATCCATTCCTTACTCACAATGTGGCCCATAATTGTTACTTGGGGTAACAAGAATTCACATTTACTAAAGTTGGCATAAATCTTATGCTCTCTCAGTCGCTATAGTACCAAACGAAGATGTTGCTCATGTTCTGCTTTTAATTGGGATGACACCAATATATCATCAACGAATACGATCAAAAACTTATCAAAATAATCCCTTAAGACCCTATTCATCATATCCATTAAGGCCACTGGGGCATTGGTTAACTCAAAAGACATAACCAAGAATTCATAGTGTCCATACCCCACGCGGAACGTGGTCTTTGATATGTCCTCCTCCTTAATCCTTAGTTAATGGTAGCGAGACTGAAGGTCGATCTTAGAAAACATTGTCTTCCCTTGTAGCTGATCAAACAAGTCGTCGATCCTGGGCAGTGGATACTTATTCTTAATAGTTAACTTATATAGCTCTCTGTAATCGATGAACATTCTTAAGGACCCATCATTCTTCTTCACAAACAGCAATGGAGCACCCCATGGTGAAAATCTGGGTCTAATGAATCCTAGATCTAGTAATTTATGCAACTGAATCTTCAGTTCCTTTAACCCTGTTGGAGCCATTCTATAAGGTGTATTCGATACTAGTTCGGCTCCTGCTGCCAATTCTATGAAAAATTCGATCTCTCGGTGTGGTGGCAAATCTGGAAGGTCTGCTGGAAATATATCAAGAAACTCGCACACCAAGCTAGTCTCACCTGGTCCAACAAAACTGACCCTAGAGGTATCCACTATGCTCTCTTGGAATCCTATGCAACCTTCTTGCAATAGGTCTCTAGCTTTCAATGCAGATATCATAGGTACTCATGCTCCACTCACTGCCCCTACAAACACGAAGGGTTCCTCTCCTTCTGGCTCAAAAGTTACCATCCTTCCCTTATAGTCTATCTTCGCCCCGTACTTTGCTAACCAGTCCATTCCCAAGATCATATCAAAATCAACCATCACCAGCTCAATCAGATCGACATATAACTCTCTACTGTCTATCTCCACTGGTAACATTCTAACCCACCTCCTAGAGACTACCATTTCCCCAGTTGGCGACAAAGTCCTAAATCCTCTAGCATAAAAATCACAAGGTCTACATAGATGGTCTATCACTCTCGCAGATACAAAGGAATGACTAGCTCCTAAGTCAATCAATGCAGTAAACGAAGAACCAGCACTAGAAATCTAACCTGTCATGATTGAGGGACTAGCCTCAGCCTCGGTCTTGGTCAAGGTGTTCACTCTGGCTAGAGTGAGACTATCGTTCCTCTTTGGTTTCTCTTTCTTAACTTGAGGACAGTCTTTCCTCAAATGGCTGACACTCCCACAGACAAAATAGGCTTTGACTCTGTACTCTCCCAGATGGCGTCGCCTGCACTGTGCATACTGTGGGTAGCTTCTCAAGTTCTCTCCCCTACTTTATTGGTCGCCAAAGGCACCCCGTGCCCTCCTATCTGGACCAAGAGGAAAAAAAGAATCTACAGTCTTTCTCTTCTACTCATTGGGGCCACTAGCTTGGCTAGAACCAGTGAAGGGAGGCACCATCCTCCGAGAATCGCACCTTGGAGCACCTTCTTTCCAGATTTGGTCTTCAACACTCTAAGCAGTAAGGGCTTTTTCAACTACATGAGTGTAAGTGGTAGTCCTTGGATCCAATGTTATCTTGAGATCCCAGGCTATCATTACATTCAATCCCTGTACAAAGCGATCTCTCCTTGCCATATCAGTAGGCACCAAATCAAGTGCGAACTTAGCCAACCAGTCGAACTTCAAGGCTTACTCTGTTACAGTCATTCTGTTCTGAGTTAGGTTGGTGAATTCATCCACCTTTGTAGCTTGAACTACAACAATATTGTACTTCTCATTAAAAACATCCCTAAATTCATCCCAAGTCATAGTAGTCACATCTCTCCTCTGAGACACAATTTCCCACCAAATGCGGGCATCATCCCTCAACATATAAATGGCACAAGCTACCCTCTCATTTCCTTCCACCCTCATAAAATCCAGTATGGAAGAAATCATATTCATCCATTGCTTTCTCTGTAGTGAGTCTGGACCGTCCTCAAAGGTGGGAGGGTGTTGCTTTCTGAACCTCTCATATAGAGGCTCCCATCTATTCTCCATCACAGGCTGGGCTGGCACTGGTGCCACAGCCTGTGGGACCTGTAATCCAACATCCCGAGGAGGAGCCTGCTGTCTCAGCTCTTAGAGTTCATATTCAGTTTTCTAAAGTCTAGCTTGCATTTCTGCAACCATCTATTTCCAGTTCTATGGGGCGGGTGGAGGGTCCTAACCCTTGTTGTTATCTTCGGCCATATTGCCGCATAATCTATTTGATCGCTGAGGCACAACTTCAATATGCCTGCAATCAATGACACCACACATTAGGCATGATAACAACATCCAAAGAAGCCACCTCCCAGTTCACCCAATCAAACTCAAATAACAAACCAACACAATGCACACACAACATAATCATATAACAGTCAAAGGGGTAATGCCCTAGCATTATAGACACATCATGCTCTATATATATCAACATATAGACAAGCAATTCAGATAAGAATTAAACAGATAGTTCACTCACTACAGACCAACCTTAAGTCGAGCTTGTCTCTAGCAACGAGCGTACATGTTCGGTCAATCTTTGGGAACCATAAACCTTAGCATGCTCTGATACAAAGTTGTAACGCCTTACTACCCTAGAATCATTACCATGTGTTATTAAATTAAAGTAAGGACTCATATAATGAAACTTAAGTATAAAAGGTTTGGAAATTCATTAAATTCATAAAAGAGTTACATTGGAATCCCAAAAATATTGTTTAGAACATATTTACGACTCAAAAGTCAGTATACGGTCGACCAAGGGGAGAAAGTCAAAGATTTACATAACGTTCCTCAATACTACCCCAGCCATGGCGGCCATGCCATCCAAGTCATGCTTGGCCAGCCTTTCCCTTGCCCTTACCTGCACCATAGAGCACCTGTGAGCCAAGGCCCAGCAAGAAAACTCCACAAACATAGCATATGACATTTCATTTCGGTGAATAAAAAACTAAACAAACACAATAGAAAATTCACAACAACGGCCTAAGCTGATCAAGGGGCATTACCAGGCACCAGGTTCATGGTCCTAACCAAGTGAGTGAGTAAAACACCCTAGATGGCCATGCCATGGAGACATGCATTCATCATGCTTATTGTCGTTTCCGGCCCTTGCCGATCAGTCATAAACACATATGCATGACATACCAATTACAGACATTCAAACATAATACTAAACAAAGATAATCAAGCCATGCCCTACTCTATAGGCACAAACATTTTTCTTACCTAATTCCCGAGCTGAGAGTACAAGGCTATCCCGAGCACGATCCCTAATCTCGAGGCTTAGCGGTAAAACCTAGCCACAACGTAATAATAATTAACCATCATAATCTAAACCAATTAAAAACTTTCAAAATAATATACTAGCCTCCAGGACCTCAAATTCTACTAAATCGGTTAGTAGGATCCTTCCCGAGTCCCTAAGTTTGAGATCCCGAGCCTAAAACCCTAATTGGCCAACATTTCCCATTTAAGCTGCGACGCTCGTTAGAGGCACAACAACCCTCTACAAGTCAAAGAGCTTAAGGCTCTTGTTGACGGTGAGAACTCGTCAACTAAGTTGAGTTGGAAGAAATTATCAAGTTAGGATCGTAAATAAAAAAGCTATAGAAATCAAAGCAATAGCTCAAGAATTATGACAGAATAACAATGGAGAAATCAATCAATCTTTCATTAACTCTCAAGCCTCTGCTATAGTAAAACTTCCAACCCCCTTTCAGGTGGTCTTAGAGTTCATTTTATAGAAGGCTCTAATGGCCTTAGATACATGGTGGTCCAAGAGACCAAGTGGTACGTAAGTACTATGTCAGGGGAGTGGCTTCAGAGGTTGTGGTCGTACATCCAGTACAGGAGCAGGTGTCAGGAGGATGCCTCCACTACTTGTCTGTACCCACATCTGATGAATGGCGGCAGGCGTAGTGGCGCAGGTGGTAGTGGTGTCGACTCTGTCCCTTGGCCATAGACGTACGGGCCATAACTCTTATCCCAGCAGTCCCACTGGTACGGGTGTCCGTACTCAGTACTAGGTCATACAAGTATGTCCCATTCGACTCGTACTGGGACCTCTAAGCATAGGGATCTCTGGGTGTAAGGAATGGGACCCTTGGTGCATAGCTCTACTCATGTGGCCACTAGGTGACGTAGCTCTCATCCCTTCGCGAGGCCCCCGCGGAAGGCTTATTGATGGCGCGGCTCTCTTGGCAGTTCACGGGGCCGAATGTATTGCGGATGTGACCCCATTGAGGCTATGTGCGAGGCCGCCACCACGGGGCCTATTTGGCGAGGCCACCCCGGGGCCTATGAGGCGAGGCCACTTCGGCCTATGAGGCGAGGCCACTCGAGCATGGGCTTCGCAGCTGGGCCATGACAAGGAGTGTCACGCGCGGGGGCCGAGCGAGGCTAGGTGGCGTCGCGCGCGGGGGCCGAGCGAGGCCAGGAGGCGTAGCGCGCGGGGGCCGAGCGAGGCCAGGGGGCATCGCACGCGAGGGCCGAGCAAGGCTAGGAGGTGTCGCACGCGGGGGCCGAGCGAGGCCACGGGGCGTCACGCACGGGCGGTCGAGCGATGCCCACGATGTCGTGCTAGACATCTGAGCGAGGTCAGGGCGGCTTCGCGTCTATGTCCCACAAATGGGGGCTATATGGAAATGATCCCGTAAGGCACGGGTCTAGATTCGTGGCGTGATAGCATGAAGACTTCCCGAGACGGTGGTGGCCTGAGGACCTCACATAAGTCTCATATTTTGCCTTGGTGGAATTTGGGCGTTCACAGCTCTTAACTGGGGGACACGGGCCACGACACGCCCCAACCTGCGCCACGGTGCCTGGGCGATTCAGTAAACCCCCCCCCCCCCCCCCATAAGCCTTCTGGGTTCATGCGGGCCGCGACACTCAAGAACAGCGCCGCAGTGCAACCCTGCGAACCCAGTTTTTCCCGGCGTTTTCAGATGTCTAAAATCCCTAAAAATCATTCCAAACATGCTCTAAGGCCATAATTAAGTCCCAACACTTCTTCACTACACTTAGAGCAGGACAAACACCTCAGAAAACCAACCAAATCCCTAATTCAAATCAAAACCCAACCTCCGTCTAAAACGTAGCTAAACCTCAAACCTCAACATAAATTCACCAAGAAACAGAGATAAGCTTACCTTAACTGAGAATTTTGATCCCCCATGAATTTCTCCACTTAATCTTAACTTCAATCCCCAGTCCTAAGCTTCTTCCTCTCCAAAAAAATCAAACTCCCAAAGGCACCAAGAAGAGAAAAGAAAAATGAGAGAAAGAGAGAGAGAGAGAGAGAGAGAGAGTGAGGGGCTGAGTTCCTTTTGTTTGGTTCTAGACTCCTAAGGTACTAAGTCCAAGTCTATCTCTTGGCACCAAAATGACCAAAATGACCCTAATTCAACTCTTAGCCCTTTAACGCCTCAAAGGGAAACCCGTCATTTTCCACATTCTCGCTAATTCCTCAAGTAGTCCTATAAATCCAAAATTAATCATGACATACCCAAATAATTGCTAAATAATTACCCATTACATGGTAAATCCCAAACACACACTAACTCTCCAAAATACCCTCGGCTCATGCCGAGTCGGGTATCTGCCCCGTTGTGACTATTCTGCTAATCGGCTCCCTAGGACCACCTCGGACTACATATCTCAAATATATCTCAACAATAATATGGTCTAACTCATATTGCATACATAAAACATATATATACCCTCAATGGGGCAAAAATTACAAATATGCCCTTGTTGATCAGAACGGGCTCACATGGACATTTAATACACCTAAACATGCAAATCTAGTCATATCATATCATAACCCAAGCAATCAAATAATGATGAACATATATCATGATTAATAACTTAATAATACAGTTAAATCAATTATTTCCCTCCTGACACGCTAATCAAAGCACCAAGACTTATTAGGGAATTTGGGGAATTACACGCTTGCTATTCACCCAAAAATAAGACGATTCTCGCCAACTGTCCAGAGTTGTTGAGAAAGCTCAGAAATGGTTGAAGGTCTGGGAAGCGTGAGAAAGAAGATCTATTGAGTTTGGGGGACTTTGAATTTCAAATGGTTAAGGTGAGTACTGAGAGGCAGTTCTTGAATTTTTATACTCACAGAACTTGGGGTGGAAGTGACTCCACCCAGACACTTGGATTACCTATGACGTAGGTAGTCAAGAACGATCCAACGGTCAGGATTCAAAAGGCATTGTTCATAATCATTACCATTGAAAAAGGATGCCTCAGGTTTAAGGCAAATGGACACCTAGAGTACAGAGTGAACATTTTGGGTCGTGGAGGTAACCTCTCATTAATTGCACGGATTGTTGGGCCTGTCAATAGGGAGTCAACACGTGGCGTGATTTTCCAGAGTGACGTTAGAGGAAGCCCAAACGTCTCCTCCCGAAGACGTTTGAAGACGAGTGAAGAATTAGGGGGAAAATGTTGTTCGTGTTTTCATCATCAGACACATGGAAGTTAGGAGTAATTGATGACAAGGCAAATCATGAGGTTTTCGGAGTGTGAACTCTTCCAAGTAACCCAATCCAGCAGAGACGTGGGTGTCTGAGGAGCCACCTAATCCAAACCCAGGTTATTACACTGCGGTGGAGATGGAGAATGCTCAGCTGAGGAGCCAGCTAGAAATAGCTAATCAGCAGATGAAGGAGGTGTTGACCCGACTACCCCCTCTTACAACCGACGCTACCGTCGGAAAGCGGCAAGGCGAGACTCATAAGTCCCGCCGGGGTAATCGGTCCAGGCATAGCCGCTCGGGTAGACCTCTGATGGCCAACTCTATTCCCTCATCGCACCGTCAAGAGGCAAACTTCGAAGAAATGCCTAGAGCAGAACAACAGAAGTACAACCGTTCGGTATGAATTTCAACTCCCAGCTCCCAACCAGCCTCGAGCGCGCCCAGGAGAGCTTGAGGAAGTTCCAGAAGGAGACCCGGGGAGGGCTCACAGCATCAGCCCATCCCCACCAGCCATCCTGTGCCTCGTCCAGATCGCCAGGAGCAGGACCCTGATGTTGGCAGGGCTGCGAGGCCACCACCTAACTTGATCCGCCCTGATAGAACCAGGATCGTATCCCCAGTCAGGCATCCTCCCTCTCCAATAAGATATCCATCTCCTCCTCGGCCCATCCGAGATATTCTAGCCTATGGAAGTAGCAGGAGAAACCCGCCATCTGCAAGACCTTCCCGACATTGCAGGACACCGAGAGAAAGCCCGGATCCTCACCACCAAAGGCGAACTCCGAGCTTCTCTAACGGGAACTACTGGACCGGCAGTCGCCGGAGCGACCTTTCTGGCGGAGACCTGCTCCAGCGTTTAAGCTCGGCACAAAGTCCTCAAACCTATCTCAAGATGGGAGGGCAATAACCCACCAAATATGTACAATGGATCCAGAGCTGTTGAGCAGCCCCGGAATAACCAAGGAAATCAGGAAAAAACCCTCGAGCGCCTGGCTCAGATGGAGGAGCTGATGAGGAAGCTCTTGTCGGAGAAAGAGAAAGATGCATATGATTCGGGGGACGAGATGGAGGTCTTCGCCCCCAGCATAGCAGCAATGGCTTACCCACCCGGTTTCCGTATGCCGCACCTGTCCAAGTTCAATGGAGACGGAGATCCGTCGGATCATCTAGGAATGTTCAACACCCTGATGATGGCCCACAACATTGGCCCCAAGCTGAGGTGTCTGATATTTCCCTCCACACTGACTGGACCAGCCAAGCAGTGGTTCAAGCAAAGCAAAAGACAATCAATCGGCTCCTGGAAGACTTTCTCAGCTGACTTCGAAAGGGCATTCCGAGCCGCCCAGGCTTCCCGCATCAAGGTCGACTCTCTGGCTAACGTGCGGCAGCAGCCCGACGAGTCTCTGAAGGCTTACCTGAGCAGGTTCGCGAACGTCGCTGCTCGGGCCAGAGAAGCGGATGACAGCTCCAAGCTCATGGCCCTAAGAACTGGAATCCTTGTCAGAGGGGAACTCTGGAAAGATATACAAAGGAAGGGAGTTAGCTCAGTAAACGAATTCCTTAACAGGGCCCAGGAATGGATCAACTTGGAGGAGGCCGAAGCCTCAGCTGTAGGGACCAGCCAGGGCCCTGAGCAGCCCGCTGGAGTGGGGACGGAGGTCGTGACAGCAACCCAGAACGTCACACAGAATAACCAGCTCGGTGGAAGCAAAAGAAAGGGGAACGGCGAGAAGGGCCAGCACGGCCCAAAGAAGAATAAGCCCGTAGACAAGTTTAAGCCCGTCTACGTGACTTATACAGAGCTCACCCACTCTAGGGAGAATATCTTCCTGAAAAATTCTACTCGTCTCCCCTGGAAGAGGCCGAAGCCATTGAAGCACTAGAAGGGGAAGAGAGACACCACCAAGTTTTGCCATTTTCACAACGATGTTGGCCACAATACCGATGATTGTAGGCATTTGAAAGATGAGATCGAGACTCTCATCCGAGCTGGCCCCTTGGCCTAGTACGCGCAGAACAGGGTTCCAGCAAGTCGACCTGCTCCGGAAGTCCCAGTCAATCAGCCTGGGTCTCGGGTAGATCAGGACATCCCTCATCTCGTGATAGGAGGAGAGATATCCACGATATCTGGAGGTCCACATATGGCCGACACGAGCAGGGGTGCCCAGAAGAGGTACATAAACGAAATCAAGGCGCATAATGGAGTAGAGTTCATCCCGGAGCAGCATCTGCCAAAGCAGCAGCGATTGGAGAGACAACCGATCATTTTTACAGAAGAAGATGCGGGCCATGTCCAGTTTCCTCATAACGACCCTCTGGTCGTAGCAGTTCAGCTTGCTAATCGAAGAGTTAGGGGGGTGCTGATCGACAATGGGAGCTCGGTAAACCTTCTATTCCGGTCCACGTTGGAGAAGATGGGTTAGGAGAGTTAGGAGGGTGTTGATCGACAATGGGAGCTCGGCGTCATGGAGGATCTTCGTGGATGGTTCATCCATTGAGAACGGCTCCGGGGCTGGAATCATTTTAATATCCCCCGAGGGACATAGATTCCATTCGGCGCTGAGATTTGGATTCAAGGCCTCCAACAACGAGGCCGAATACGAAGCTTTGCTGGTCGGGCTAAGAATAGCCCAGGAGCTTAAGGCGAGCTCCGTCCAGTGCTTCAGTGACTCCCAGCTCGTGGTAAACCAGGTTCTAGGCGAATATCAGGCACGAGGACCCAAGATGGCTGCCTACCTGGGAAAGGTAAAAGTTAAGCTGTCCGCGTTTGGGCGAGGCTCAATCGAGCAGATACCTTGGGAACAGAACGCTAACGCAGACGCTCTTGCCAAGCTTGCCACTTCCAGAGAGATGGAAGCTCTGGGGTTAGTTCCGGTAGAGTTCTTGGATAAACCAAGTATAGAAGAAGCCTAGGCGGAGGTCGAGATGATCGATGCTAGGCTGACCTGGATGACCCCCATCCTTGAGAATCTCACCCAGGGGAAGCTACCTGAAGGGGGTAATGATGCGCGACGAGTATTGTATCAAGCTCCCAGGTATACGATGGTGGATGGGGTGCTATACCGACGTGGGCACTCCCTACCTCTCCTGCGATGTGTTCTTCCAGGTGAGGCAAAGGCCATCCTGCATGAGGTGCATGAGGGTTTTTGCGGAAATCACACTAGGGGGCAAAGCTTGGCCCTAAAGGTCCTGAGACAAGGATATTACTGGCCCACTCTGTCCAAGGATTCGATCTCGTATGTCAAGAAGTGCGACAAGTGCCAGCGATTCTCCACCGTTGCCCGAGCTCCCCCGGTCGAGCTGAAGATGATCTCGTCCCCATGGCCGTTTGCAGTTTGGGGAATCGACTTAGTTGGCGCCCTCCCCATGGGAAAAGGCGGGGTCCGCTACGCCGTGGTAGCCATCGACTACTTTACGAAGTGGGCTGAGGCAGAACCTTTGGCAACGATAACTTTTAAAAAAGTCCTCGACTTCGTGGTTAAAAGCATTATCTGCCAATTCGGGCTGCCCAAGAAAATTGTTTCCGACAATGGGACTCAGTTCGACAGCGACCTCTTCACCAAATTTTGCAAAAGGTACGGAATTGTGAAAAGTTTCTCCTTCGTGGCCTATCCTCAAGTGAATGGCCAGGTCGAGGCTGTCAACAAGACGTTAAAGGTGAGCCTCAAGAAGAGACTAGACGAAGCCAAGGGGGTCTGGTCAGAACAGCTCCCCCAGGTTCTCTGGGCATACCGGACCTCGCATCGGACTCCTACGGGTCATACTCCTTTCTCCCTGACCTTTGGGAGTGAGGCAGTCCTCCCTGTGGAGATTAAGGTACCTTCGCACCGAGTCCGGGCATACGACCAGGATTTCAACCACGAGCTACTTTGCACTTCCCTCGACTTGGTTGATGAAAGACGAGAAGATTCGCAACTCCAGCTCGCGCACTACCAGCAAAAAATCGCTCGTTATTTCAACTCAAAGGTCAAAAAACGCGCCTTTAGCGTTGGCGACCTGGTCCTCAGAAGAGTTTTCCTAGCCGGAAAGGATCCCAAAGATGGAGTATTGGGACCAAACTGGGAAGGACCATATCAAGTCATTGAGGTCATTAAAGAGGGAACTTATAAACTAGCTCGGCTTGATGGAGGGACAGTCCCACGAACTTGGAACGCCATCCATTTGAAGAGATATTATCAATGATTCCCTTGTAAGGCCTAAAAGGCCATTTATTATGTATTAAGCAATGAGAATTAACTTTTCATTTATGATTTTTCATGTTTACAAGTGTAATCTAAAGTAACCATGAAAGACCCTTTCCCAGTTGCTTGGGGGGCATATGGTACCAGGATATAACCAGGTCGCCGTAAAAGGCTTAGAGGTTAATTCAAATCGATTGATCGTTGTTCTTCTTAAAGAGCACGAGATATTGATAAAAATTAACACGAACTAAGCCGTACCCTGGATATAACCAGGTCATAAAACTTAGAAGTTAATTTAAATTGATTGATCGTTTCTTTTCTTAAAGAGCACGAGATATTGATAAAAGTTAACACGAACTAAGTTTTCAAATTAAGTCCCTGGATATAACCAGGTCATAAAACTTAGAAGTTAACTTAAATCAATTGATCATTGTTTTTCTTAAAGAGCACGAGATATTGATAAAAGTTAACACGAACTAAGTTTTCAAATTAAGTCCCTGGATATGACTAGGTCATAAAACTTAGAAGTTAACTTAAATCGATTGATCGTTGTTTTTCTTAAAAAGCACGAGATATTGATAAAAGTTAACATGAACTAAGTTTTCAAATTAAGTCCCTGGATATAACCAGGTCATATAACTTAGAAGCTAACTTAAATCGATTGATCGTTGTTTTTCTTAAAGAGCACGAGATATTGATAAAAGTTAGCACGAACTAAGTTTTCAAATTAAGTTCCTGGAGATAACCAGGTCATATAACTTAGAAGTTAATTTAAATCGATTAATCGTTGTTTTTCTTAAAAAGCACGAGATATTGACAAAAATTAACGCGAACTAAGTTTTTCAAAATAGTAACTAAAATGCGTAAAGACAAGGAAATAAACCAATTAAAAATAAAATTGATAGTTAGATTGTCTCAAGGTGGAAACACCTCATGCAAAAGTTACAACAAAAAAAAGTAAATGATATTAAAGGAAGGGGTGCAAAAGAGGAAGGCCCTAAGCTCCGGTAGGCTGCCTTGTGGAGGTTGCCGTCTCGCCCCCCTGCTCACCTGCGCCGGAGGCTTCCCCGGTCTCGAAAGGTGCTTATTTTTCGAGGCGAGCTTTAAACCCCTCCAGCAAGGGTTCCCAGACGTCCGCTCCCAAGAAGGAGAAGTCACCGTCTGGGTTGTAGACCCAGCTGTGATAGAGCATGTCCTCCATGGCGGTGGTAGAGGTTGCCTTCTCGGCTTCGAGGGCGGCCTTGGCCTCCTCAGCCCCGGCCTTCGCAGTGTCTAGATCAGCCCGCGCAGCGGCTTTGGTTGCCTCGACCTCCTGAAGCTTGGGACGGGCTTCTTCCAGCTCAGTCCGCACGGCCGCCAGGGCATCCTTAACCTCCTGCAAAGAAGTCTGGTGGGTGGCCACAACTGCCTGGTGCTCGCCCCTCATATCCTCGAGCTGGGCCTTGGTCCTGGCTATGCTCCTGTGAAGGGCCAAGGCTCTCTGCAAAGATGGAGAAGCAAATGCCTTAAGAAAAAGAGAAGGGAGAAAGGAAAAATAGGGCAAGGCATGCTAATCAAAGATCACAAAATGATAAGGTCAGCTTACCGTAAGGGCCATGCCCAATGAAGATTCCAGCACGCCCACCGGGCTCATCGTTTCGATGGCCCGTAGCTTAGTCTCTTTGAAACGGTAGAAGTGGCTGACAGCCTAGTTCGCCGTCTCATACACCGTCCCCCTAAAGACATCTGGGATCTTCTCCAGATCCTGGGGGTCCACCGGGATGCGTACCTCGGAAGGCACAATCGCCGAAGTCCCGGGCTCCGGCCTTGTGCTCCGGACGAAGGCCGGAGCTCGTGAAGGGGGTGGGGGCATGCTCCCTCCTACAGCAAGAGGTACGGTTTTCTCGACTTAGGCGGCTGAGGGCTGCTCCTTCTCTTTTGCAGGAGACTTGGTTGGGGTCCCTGCGGCTTTCTTCGCCATCCGGAGCTTCTTCATCTTGGGCCCAGAGACCCCAGCTGGGGAGTTCCACCCGGTGAACACAGCCTGCAAATTTTTTCCCCCGAACTGAGACATCTCCTCTGGCAAAACAAACATATGGTTAGTACACAAGTTAGCTGTAACGCCCTACTTCCTTAGAGTCGTTACCAAGTGAGTTTTAAAAGACAACTTTGTTCAATTAACTCGCTAACCGAGATTTTTAAAACAAAAGTATGACTAAGCAAAAGTTAAGGCTGTAATCTTTTGAAAATGGTTTACTTTATTGAAAACTTCAAGTATCTATTATTTGGGATCCCAAAATAAGGTTTGCAAAATGTTTTACAACTTAAAATAAGTTTATAGTTGATTGACTATCAAATTACAGGTTAATACAACCATTTAGAAAATTCCCCCAACCAAAGCAGTCGGCCAGGCCAAACATGTACGCGCCGCTTCATGCTCTCCATACTCATGGCTGGTAGAAGTTAACACCCGTGAGCCGAAGCCCAGCAAGAAAACTCAAACAACACATATCATATGCATATTATATGATCAACCTATCAGATAATCCACAGATAACCAAGTAGTCCATTAAACTAAACAAACACTTCATGTGCTAAGTGTTACTTCCGGCCCCGCTGCCGTTCTCGGCTCATTTGTCATTCTCGGCTCCCTTGCCGTTCTCGGCTCATTTGCCATTCTCGGCACGTTTGTCGTCCTCGGCCCATTTACCGTTCTTGGCACCTTTGCCGTTCTTGGCTCATTTGTCGTTCTCTCTACTATAATCACATATAGTATAATTCAAATAACATTCAAACATATAACAATTCAATCAAAACTATACCATAACATGTAATACAATTTAGGCTCGTGCCCTGGATCAACACTATGGGTCCATGCCCTGTCCTACGGGTGCTACAGTTTTCTTACCTGTATCCCGAGCTTTCCGATGCACCAAGGCCACAAGCACGGTCCTCTAGCATGAGCCTCTCTGAAATCCAAGTCACAACACACATAAAACACTTTTTAATACTAACCAACCCAAAACCACTTCCCGGGACCAATCCCGTACTCTCGGGACCTCTAATTCCTTAAAACAATACATTGGAACCATCCCCTGAGTCCCCGGGCAAAAGCCCTAAAAATCCAAATTTTTGGCTGTCAAAATGGCCTAGGGCCGCGGTACTCCCCTCAAGGGCCGCGGCGCCGAGCGGCTAGCCCAAAATCCTGATGCAACTTCGCGCCGCGGCGCCCAAGAACAGGGCCGCGACACTCCTTCGCGAACCCAGATTTCTGGGTTTTCTCTTGCATTTTTCCCAAGCTAAAACCCCTCCAAATCATCCCAAACAATTACCTAAACCCCAAGATCAATTTAAAGCCTCAAATGAACCATCTAACAACCCATAAACACTAGTATCAAGATCAAAACACAATCACACCCAAAATCCACCCTTTGATTTCTAATTTCAGCAAACTCAACCAATACTTAAAAAAACTTAACTCATGCATTTAAATTTCTCAAATCAAAACAGAAACAAGCCTTAAATTTACATAGAATCCTTACCTTGAATGAAGAATCCAACCCTAAGCTCCCTTGCTTCTTCTCCTAAGTCTCAAAATTTCAGCTCCTTCTACACCTCTTCTTCTTCTTCTCGCCCTAGCTTTTCCTTCTAGCTTTTCTTCTCTCTATTTTTAACCAAACCAAAATATGACCAAGCCTAAACCGTGTACCCCTTTAACCCAGCTGAGATTTGTCTAAACCCCCTGCCAAATGACCACATTACCCCTCCTAATAATCCTTTCCTAACTAAACCTTCAAGGGCACTCTAGTCCATTCACTTCTATTTCAATTCTACCATTTTCCATCTAAACTTGTTACTCACAGCAGTTACAAATGGTTACCCAAGTTACTCAATCACCAATACTATAACCACTAGTTCTCAACTCAACTCACAAAATTCCCCAAAATACCCCTAGGCTCCTCCCGAGCCGGGTATAAAATCCCGTTGTGACTTTTGAGTTAACTAGCTCTCTCGGACTGTCTCGGCACGTGCATCACAATAATAGCACCACACTCACGTGGTACAAATCACATATATATGCCCACAGCGGGCTAAAATTACCAATTTACCCCTATCATACAAACGGGGTCCACATGCATATATATTTCACCTAAACATGCATACTAATCACATATTCATTAAATTCACATAAATTAATGCAATATAAAAATTATTGCCCTCTAGGCACACTAATCAAGGCTCCAAGCCTTATTAGCAAGTTTAGGTCGTTACAACTATCCCCTTCTCATAAAAAATTTCGTCCTCGAAATTTACCCAAACACATCAGTCGATAAACCCACATCTCTGGCCATAATTTCCAAGGTCCACCACCTTTACTTTATTTCTCGACAACACTCTTACAAGAGTAACAATCTTATCCCACAAGATCTTGTCTAATAGCCATACTTTCTTTAGCTCCCTGCTTGTACCGCAACCCTGCTGAAGCTTCAGGGTCTGCTTAGATTACAATGATCACCTCAATATCTTATTCTTGATACCATAGATACCCAATAGTCATCAGCCCTACTAGGGTGAGATCAATTTATAGGCCCCTGGCCTAACCCTTGGTACAATTTCAGAACTTATGTTGAATCAGGAGTCAAAACTCCCATTTCTTTCTCTGAACACCAAACTAATCGTCGTCTGCCATTACTTAGAGAGATACAATTCTCTCATCCCAGAACTTTATTTCCCCAAAATTTAACAGTTTACAAGTTCTTTTATTCTTCCAGATAGGCAGACACTCCTACCTTAAGAATTCCAACAACCTCTTTGGCTTTCTCTCTGAACCAATGCCAAACTGTAGTATCCACTATCTTTCACCTCTTACCATGTCCTATGTCGTGTTACCCTAACAAGACGCCAGTATTGTCACCATGACTAACTCATCAAGGATTGCACCCGGTTTTGCACCCAAAATACTGGATATTTTGAACAAGCCTACCAAAAATCCTACCCAGAAAATTTCCCCAAAAAACGCTAAACCGTGTTCTTAAAAGGTTTCCTACCACAAACGATCCCCTAACCTAAAAGGCTTTTACCCTTCATGCCCACAAAAACCAACAAAACCCTGCATGTGGCTACAGTAAATATTTACCTAAGCGACAGTGAAAAATAATTTCAAAACATGCACGGTCAGGAGACTTACTGAGTGTTCTGGTTGAGAAGAGCATGAAGGGATCGCCTGGGTTGGGGCTTCGTCGGAATAGTTGATTCCAAAGCTTCGGAGGAGTCCTTACACCTGAACTTCTTGAGTGCTGGCAATGGCAGCCGGAAAGAAGAGGATTTTTTCTTTTGAAAATGAAGAGAGAAGAAGAAGAAAATTTCTGAAAAATTTCAAATAAACGGGTGGCCCATGCGTAAGGTGGCCACCCCTTTTATATATGTGAAGGGCCACGTGAGGAGGACCGTTGGATTGCCCTGATGTGGGATCCAAGGCCCTCCACTCGAAAGACGAAACGACAGCTGAGTATAGGCTAGGCCATTAAATGCGGTTCTCGGAAGACGTACCGTCACCAACCACGATGCTCCATGTATTCGGCGCCTGCGTAGAATGTGGAATATGAAGAGTTCATGGGGAAGCCTGAAAGCCCCTACTGTGGCCCTATGCGACTTCGTGTACCACGAGCAGGGGCTTGGGGGGAAAGTGTACGCCCTGGTTTTCTCACGGGCTATTAGCGAGCTGAGATATGGCCTAATCATGTCTACCACGTGGACATCCCCAAGACCGGAGCTGCCATAGAAAGGTCCTACCTCCTCAGCTCGAGATAACCTAAGGGTTTGCCAAGATTAGACTGAATTTGGACTTTGAAGGCCACAGGTCGAGGAAGGCATCCAGCTCGTGGTACGGGCTAGAGGTGGAGGCTATGACCCCTTATAAAGTCAACCACGCAAGGTAAACGTGCATTTATCAGACATCACGTGTCTGATATATCCCTGACTTCTCGGACACGCAGCGTGAACGTGCGTATTCATACACCCACAACTGGGTTGGGCAGTGCGACCCATTATCCCCTTACCTATTGATTAGACCACACTTATGTGTCAGGTTTTAGGAATTAATCATGAATGTCACAGAGTTGACACGATAGGTAAGAAGGTCACGGGATGACCTTCTTACCAACTCCCAGGTGCCTTCTCCTATAAATATGGAGACCTTGGGAGTTACAAAGGGTTGGATTCTATTATGTAAAAAATACCCTGTAAAAGAATACCAAGCATATAGCAATAATATTGATTGGTGGAGTAGAAGGATTTTAACCTTTGAACCACCTAAAAACGTAGTTGTGTCACCAGCCCATTTCTAAAAGAAGATCATTCATCTATTTCGGTTCAACATAAGCACTAATCCCTTCCTCTTATTTTCTTAATTACCTGCTGGCGAAGAACCGCGTCAACACTCTTCAATTCCATGATTTTTGTGGAAATTATGTACTACGCAAGTGTACGCAATCGTAAACAAGTAATAAAGTGATAAATAGAATATCATTCCCATGAGGATTGAATATTATTTACCAATGATTTAATTTCTTAGTTCTATTTGGTTACTAAAAATTGGATTTCAAGAATAATAAGAATAAAAACAAAATAACTAAATTAACAATTGAAAATTGAAAATTAAAAGAAACAAATAACTTAGTGGATGAAAAACCTAGGGTATTTAATCTCATCAATTATCCACTCTATTATATTATCAATACAAGTTTTATTATTCTTCCTCTCCCTGTGATAGCAGTTTTACTAAATCAATCTATATTCTTATTAGGATATATAAATCTCACCCTATATGCAAACTTTCTACATCTCTGTGATAATTTTCAACATAAAGCAGACATTAAATATGTAAACCTAAGAACTACACAAACTATACAGGTACTTTCGTCCAATATCGAAATTTGTGTCTAAACAAATATAGCATATTTAACTCTCACTTTTCAGATTTTGAATTAAAATCATATAAATCATGCAAATGGTGACAAGGATTAACAAGCATTAAACACAAATTGAATAGATCACAAGTATGAAGAAGAAATCATAAAACTTGCATTGAATAATAATAGAGTATCAAATGACATTAAAACCCTAGAAAAGAAAATTAGTTCATGGAAAAGAATAGAAAAAGAAGAGAAGAAAGAGTGGAAAAGAGAGGAAATAGAGAGAGGTCAAGATGAAAGAGAGAGGTCTCTAAAATAATCTAAAACATTTTTTTATAGTGATAAGGTTGTGAAAAGAATTTTCTAAATGTTTCCATTTGTTACTAAAGCTCCAAAATTTCTTCATTTAAATTTCAAATCCCGTAACTCTAGGATGTGTAATTTTATAAGTCAAATATCACCAGGTAAACGTCCGAATTTGACTTTTCTTGTGAAACAAACTTTCGTAGGGCTTTGAATAAGCTTTCCAACACCATTAAGAACAAAAAACAGATATGTGAGTAGGGAGATATGTTCAATATACCGAACAGTATCAGATTCAAAATATGTGAGATTTTTTCCGACAATTTAAATTTGAATTCTCCTTTATCTTCTCCAATAAATTTAAATAAATATCTTCTATTGTTTTTCTCTTGATTGAAGATAATATTTCAAATAAATTTTAAAATATTTCTCAAATATCTATTTAACAAATGACAATCTGGAAAATACAACGACCACACATAAAAAGAACTAAAAATATAAAATAATAATTATAAAACTAAAAAAACTAAGACTAAAAATAAAAGTATTAATCCTATAAAATTCCTCCAAACTAAATCTTTACTCGCCCTCGAGTAAAGAACACAAAAGATAAACAAAAACCAAACTAAAAGCCTAAAACAATAAACACAAATGAATCAAGCCAACAACAACAATTTAAGCCTCAAAATATAATGAATAAGATGCTTATATAATATTCAGGAAAATCAACCACTAGTCGAGAATTTTAGTCAAAACATTATTCCAACTTACTTAGGTCGAAACAAAAATAAAAACCCAGCTAATCATGATTAATAAATCAAATGCATTTGAATTAATTCATGCGCAACAAATTTTTCATTACAATCAATTAATATAATTATCTCATAAGCTTGCTATACTTACTAATCTCCACTAATGTAGACAACACACGCTGAAGAATCAATAGGACTTTCATGGCTTATACTTGAACGACTTAGGTAAAGGTATATGAAAAAGTCATTTAGGGTCAAATATACCACAAACACATAACCCAAACAAGCCACTCTTTATCAACCTTTCAAACCCAAAAGCAACCCCAAATTTCCCATTCTTTCTTGTTTTGAGAGAGAATTCATTAACATGATTTTTTTTCTTTTTTTTTTCATTGTTTTCTAATGTAACTACACTCCCCCAAACTTATTTCTTTTTATTTTCAGTTGGAGTGTAGTTCATTTTTAGTATATTTTTTTCTTTCTCTCTCAATTTTTCTTCTTCTATTGACACAAATTTCTAAATATAAAACCCATTACAAACCATCCCCAACCACTTTTCATATGCCGGTGATATAAATCAAAGGGAAGGAAAAATAAGAAAGTTTCAAATAAGCTCAAAATAAGTGTCAATCAACAAAAATATTTACATTAAGCTCAAAAATGGGTAACTAAGGATTCAATGTATGAATGTTAGCTTGAAAGGCTCAAACGTTCTAAAGAATTGCATAAATCATCTTCCTAAGCATGCATCATCTAAGATTTCATCTCAAATAGGAAGCAAACAAGTTTTAGGATAAAACCAATTTCAATTTTTATTTTTAAAAATTCAGCAAGCATAAATAATATTCAATTACACAAAATTTATTAAAAATCATGATTAAGCTCTCAATTATTTAAGTGGACAAAGTCAAAGTGGAAATAAATATTCAACCAAGCACGCGAATTTTATAGTTTCAATACATTCAATATATAAAACATATCATTCAACATATTGTCATTGGCTAATTATTGTCAACTTGATTCACACTAACACCCTAAACAAAACATAAACCTAACCAAAAGCTAAACAAACACCAAACATAGAAAACTAAAATATATATACAATGAGAAAAACAACAAAAAATAAATCTCTTTCCCCAAACTTATTCTAAATGTTGTCCCCAATGTATAAATAAAAGAAAAGGAAAAGACAACTTCCATTTATCCAATGCATTTGTAACGTCCCAAATTTCTTAATAAGGCTTAGTGTCTTGAATATGGGTTCAGGTGGGCAATAATTAGATTAATTATGTGTTTATGTGATATATGTATATATTTTTATATGAATTATGTGAGTTGTATTATGATATGACTAGGTTTGCATGTTTGAGTGTATTAAGCATACATGTGGGCGCGTTTCTTATTAGAAGAGTATTTTCGTAATTTTGACCGGTTGAGGGTGTATTTGTAAATATATAGGATTTATGATTGAGACCACATTATTATGTGGATATATCTGAGTTACTCGGCACGAGATGATCCTAGTGAGCAAGTTAGCGGTTTAGTCACAACGGGGTCAAATATTCAGTTCGGGGTGAGCCTAGGGGTGTTTTGGCATATTAGTACATTACTGAGTATTTTTCAGGTAATGAGAATTTATTTGGTAATTATTTAGAGGTATTGGGATTAATTGGGAAAAGGTGGTGTAATTTGAGATTAGTGGGAAATGGTGGCAAAAGACCATTTTGCCCTTGAGGACACTAGAGAAGTAGGGTAAAGGCTAGGGGTATTTTGGTCTTTTCCCTAGCCCTAGATTATCTTAGTCACCTAGAAGCTTTTAGAAAAAAAAATAGATAACCACAAAAAATAATAACCTTCTCCTTCTCTCTCTCTCGTTTCTCTCTTGTTCCCTTTAAACTCTTGGGTGAGTTTTTAATTTTTGAAGAATATTGGCTTGGGGAATGAGGGCTTGGAGCTAGGATTGGTTTAAGAGCCGCTTAGGGTCATAATTCTCAGTGGAGGTAAGTAATTCTCTCTGTTTCTTTAAGTGAATTTATGAGTTGCTTAAGCTTTTAGGGTGTTTATATGTTGTTTGAGATGTCTGGGAACGTGTTCGAGACTTAGTTTTGGCTATGGTTTGGTTTTGGGAGGAAAATTTGGGATTTTGGCTCGGAAGAAAATAATTAAAATCTAGGTTCGCGGGGTTCGGCCGCGACGTTGTTCTTGGAGCGTCACGACCTGTATGAACTCAGGGGCTTTGGGGTTCTTTTGAACCGCCTTAGCACCGCAACGCTTGTCCAATGAGAACAGGTCCAGGGCTCTCTGCCTTAGGGCGCGCCATGATGCTGATTGGGAAGAATAGCCAAGTGAGGTTTCGTGTTGCAATGACTCAAACCTAAGGGCTCAGGAAGGATTCTACTATCCTGTTTAGTAGAATTAGAGGTCTCGAAGGCTAGGACTTGGTTCAAAAGCCATTATTAATAAATATTGATGGATATCCTTTATTATGGTTGTGACTAGGGTACTGCTAGGGATTGAAAAGGGATCGTGCTCGAGGGTCATTTCTATTTATCCAGTGCTTGGAGTAGAGGTAAGAAAACTGCACCCTGGTTGTAATCAGGGCTCAGGCCTCTGTTAATGAACATGACTATAATTATGCATGTGATTGCTTGATTAGGCATGCTTGTTAACACTATATCTGATTATGTGTTAAGTAAACTATATGTTTGATTATACCTGACCTGAAAGCTCAGTTAATGAGTCGAGGTCGGCAGTACGCGTGCGAAATGCAGGTCGTTATCGCTAGGTCACCTTGGGAGTTGGACATGCACTTTTCTGGCTCAGATGCTACTTGAATATATGAAGTTGCAATATGCACTTGTGTGACTCAATGGTCGTTTAAATTGGACAATGTGTTTGCTTTAGTAGATTTATTACTACTAAGCATATTGTTTATACTTTGTTTCTTATTTGAATCTGTTGATTTAAGTTTTTTTGTTGAGCCCTGACTCACGGGTGCTATATGGTGCAGGTAAAGGAAAGGAGAAGCTGGACCGACCATGAGTTGGAGAGCTTCAGGGGCGGTGTGTACATATGCAGCTTGCTTGACTGCCACGACTGAGGATTCACAGAGGAACTAGGGTTAAATCCTAATTTTTCCGCTTAGGCGGACTTGTGTTGTAACCTCCCTTTTGAGTTGTAAATGACTTTTTAAATGTTTATTTTGGGATCACATGTACGAACTTAAACTTTTTAATGAAAGTAAATTTTCCTTTGACCAAACTTTTTAACCCTAATTCGTTAATTACTTCTAGATATACATTTATGTCCAAATGACTTGATTAGCAAGTCCAACACTATTTAAAATACATGGTGTAATGGTCTTGGCTATCCAGGGCGTTACGGCGTTGCTCCATTGTAGTGACTCTCATTGTTGTCCTCCTTGGGGTGCAAACTTACACGAAAACAAGAAAACAAAACAAAAACAAAACATAAACATGAATATAAACTGGGTTTCCTCCCTAAAGCGCTTTGTTTTACGTTATCAACCAGGCACTTACCTCCTTTTTGTTCAGACTATCAACTCATTTGCTTCTCATAAACTAATACTACCTAAACTTAGAAATTTAAGACACAAACCAAATTAGAATTATGAAGGAAAAACAACCAAATTAGAATAAAAATTAATTATTTTGATATCAATAAAACAATCCCAGGCAACAACGCCAAAAACTTGTTGTGGAAATTATGTACTAAGCATGTATACGCAATCGTAAACAAGTAATAAAGTGATAAATAGAATATCATTTCCACGAGGATTGAATATTAATTACCAATAATTTAATTTCTTATTCTATTTGGTTACAAAAAAATTGGATTTCAAGAATAAAAAAGAAGAAAAAAAATAACTAAATTAACAATTGAAAATTGAAAATTAAAAGAAACATATAAAAAATAACTCAATGGATGAAAAACCTAGGGTATTTAATTTCATCATTTATCCACTCTATTATATCATCAATACAATTTTTATCATTATTCATCTCCTTGTGATAGCAGGTTTACTAAAGCAATCTATATTCTTGGTACTCACACCTAGATCTTCCAAGACGTTCTCTACACCTCAAGACGTGGGTGGGCACATAGAGAACAAGGATCAATTTTGTGAATCAAAAGTATTCTCAACTCATGAGACTCTTGATTACAGGCCTGAGAGAAATGATTTTGTTTTGTGAAAAAGATGATAGTTTTTTGGAATAAATTGCATTTTTGCCCCCCAAACTATGACCACTATATGATTGTGCCCCCCGAATGATTAGCAATGTTAAAAATTCCCTCCGAAATATGCACGTTACTAAAATATGAGACTTCTCTTAGATTTCTTCCTAGGTGGCTAATGAATTGATGATGTGACATTTTGTCTATTGATGTGGCACTGCCATGTGTAGAATAATTAGCAATTTTGCCCTCCCGAACTTTGACCGCTACCAAATAATACTCCTTTTATTAAAAAATATTATTTATTTTTTATAAAAATAATAATTAAATCCTTTAAAAATTTAAAATTTAATTAATAACAAATGTTTACCGAAAAACGGCTGTTGATGACGTGGCAAGGTTTACTCATACGTGGTTGACACGTGGCCGAGTCGAAACAAAGGGGTGCTGTTCGATTATCGACCAGCAATCTGTTTCTTCATCAAACCTCACGATTAGTGCGACCAGGCTAGTCGTAGGCTTCGGTTTATTTCCTTAAAAGATTGTAATATTATAATAACTACATTGATTATTTTCTCGTTATTACCTTGATACACGGATATTAAGGATAGTTAAGGCCCATTGGCCCATGTAACCCCCCTTGAGCCTATAAATAGGCATGAGAGGGCTCAAGGAGGGGACTTTTGACTTTCGGACTTTTGAATCTTTCTTCTGAATACTGAGAGAAAGAGCGTACAGTGCGATTATCCTCCAAATAGTTGAATTTCCCCTAAGGCTGGTGAAACTCAAGAACCCTAGTTCTTTGATCACGGCATTGGGATTCAATATTAATAATAGCACTAAGTGGACGTAGGTCATTACCATTCATTGGGGTCGAACCACTATAAATCATTTGTGTCTAGTCTTTACCATTAGATTCTATTCTTGATTATCATCTCATTTTTGTCGTATTTTTGACTCCGTGTCGTTGGCCAAATCGAGGGTCAACATTCTAGTGCTTTCATTGAGAGTTTCATAAAAATATTTAAGAAAATCAAATGGCAAAGACATCTAAGAAAGCTGGACAGGCCGTTGGCGCTGCATCATCTCAACCTCCCCCTCCAAATGTGGCAGAGAATGAACCACATTTAGAGTTTGAAGAGGAGGAGTTGGATACGGAAACACTGAGGGCAACACTGGGTGTGTTGCATGATGAGTTGGCCAATCTGAGGGCCAATCAGGAGAACGCAGCGGAGACAATGACGCTGCAGCGGGGAGAAATTGAATGTTAGCGCCAGGAGCTGAGTGAGCGGCAGGCGGACATGGACCGTCGGTTGAGGGATGACATGGCCGCTCTAGAAGCAGCCATTCAATTGGCTCGAGGATAGGCAACTCCGGCCTCTCAGCCGGATCAGCCACCGAGTGCGCCACAACACCGGGCTCCCAATCCAAGTCCTCCACTCCAGCCAGTAAGCCCCCAAAGGCCGAAACAGCCACCTGTTGCTCAGGATGATGTCCCAATTCAGGATCCCGAGCAACAGCCTCCATCTCAAGCTGGTCGAGGCAATCCCCATAGCCAGAGGCAGAATAGGGTCGGGCAACCGTCCCGCAGTCCTAGACGCCTAGGGGATGAAGAGCCAAATCCACCGAGTAAGGGCAGCGTCCTTCTGCCAACAGAAGGAACAACAAGTCAGGCTCTGCAGTCAGAGGTCCCCCACGGTATAATAATGCACGGGGACCCAATGACCAGTGCAGGCCTCCCCCTGACGCTCGGGAAATTCCAGCCTAGGGAGGAAATAATGTGAATAGACGGTCACGTCATAGTCAGCCACAATTTAGAGATGGCCATGACTAAAATGAAGTCGATTCTGGTAGAGGAAATGCTGGTCGAAGGAATAAGGAAAGAGGTGGAGACAAAAGCCCCCCACCTAGAGAAAATAGGCCAGCAAGCAATAACGCTGGGGGGCAACCTAGGCAGCATAACGTCTTTGATCGGCTAGGAGTTAGTGAGCAGAGGCGCATGGATGATGATTTGAGGGACGTACTCAACGACCATCGTGAGAGGCATGATGAGAACACTCCTCTCGCACCAGTCGCCCCAGTGATCCTAGAAGCAGTTTAGGCATAGATTGATGCCTTGAACCAAGCAGTGCAATAGCTAGTTGGGAGTCAAAAATCCCACATAGAGTATGATCGGAGGAGGGGCACTCCATTTGTGCAAAGGATTGCTATGGCAGAAACCCCCAGCAAATTCAAAATGCCAGTACTGCTGAACTTTGATGGGTACGGAGACCCAATATCTCATGTAAACAAATTTGAGATACAAATGGATATACAGAAAGCGTCAGAAGATGCCCGCTGCAGGATCTTCCCCGCAACACTACCTGACACCGCCCAGGAGTGGTTCTTTAAGTTCCCTCCTGCTAGTATAGTATCCTGTGAGATGTTCGTGAACGAATTTTACAGACAATTCTATGCGGGTCGCGTACACCCCACTGAGGCCAACCAGCTGGTCGAGATACGCCAAAAGGAAGGAGAGCCCTTAAAGGAGTATGTCCAATGCTTCATGCGAGCAGCAGCTGGAGCCAAGATAGTGGGGGACGAGGGGAAAATGATGGCCCTAACTACTGGGGTTAGACGCCATTCTCCCCTCTGGAGTAGCCTAAGAAAGAATGGGGTAAAGAGTACCCAGGAGGTTTTCGATTGAGCTGATCAATATATCAAGCTCGAGGATGCGATTGCCAACGAGGGGAAATTGCCAACGAAAGAAAAGGGGCCCAAGGAAGAAACCGCCAAGGCCGTCAATGGGTCAGAGAAACTCAATGGCAACGACAAGGAAAGCGGGAACGGAAATGGTAGGAATGGTGGAAAGCGGGCGAATAATGAGCCATCAACTTCTGAGAATAAACGCCCCAAGAGCAACGGATACGAACCGAGATTCACCAACTACACGACCCTTGTCGAAAGTCAAGCAGAGGTCTATCAGACGACCAGCTCTAGTGTTCCTTATAAGTGACCTGCATCTATAAGGAAGGATATCTCCAAGAGAGAAACCACAAAATTATGTCGTTTTCATAATGACTACGGACACGACACTAATGAGTGTAACCAATTGAAGGACGAAATTGAGTTCCTAATCAAACAGGGACATCTAAGGAGATATGTGCGAGTCGTAGGAGGGTCTCAGCGAGAGGCTCAAGGTGGCAACGAGTAGGTGCCTGCACGCCAACGCTCGCCACCTTTACAGCCAGCTCCAGTGGCAGGCACGTTACTCACCATCTGTGGTGGCCCACACCTTGCAGGGGATAGTGGGAAGGAAAGGGAACGATACGCTCGAACCCTACGCCATGACCAAGACATCGAGATGATGAGTATGGAGGATCGAGCACCAAAGAAGGCTTGAACAGAGGAGGAATTAATAACCTTCTCTGAGGACGATGCCCAGCACGTACGATTCCCACACTCTGAACCGCTGGTCATTGATGTTCAAATTTCCAACATGATGGTTAAGAGGGTTTTGGTCGATACATGAAGCTTGGTCAACATCTTATATAAGTCCTCGTTGGAAAGAATGAAGTTGTCCGTTAAATATTTGGAGCCATGCAACCAAACCATCTATGGTTTTTCTGGCGAAGGGCTCGCCCCAACTGGGTCAATTAGGCTTCCAGTTACAGCAAGTATTGCACCTCTTAACAGGACATTACTCACTACTTTCATAGTAGTTGATTGTCCTTCAGTATATAATGCTGTAATTGGAAGGCCAATTTTGGTCAACCTACAAGCCGTTACCTTGATATGGCACTTGGCCATGAAATTCCCAACCGACGCAGGGATAGGATGCGTGTTGGGAAATCAACGGGAAGCGAGGGAGTGCTACAATGCCTCGATAACTAAGGCAAAGAAAGGCATATTGAGGGAAGTTGCCGAAAAAGAGTTGCAAATGGCTGCTGATGTACAAGCCCAATTAGGTGATGATGTCACCAAATAGGGCGTTGCCCAAAGTGACGACAGAGATTTAGATCCTCGCTTTGGGGATTTTGATGAAGAGATAGGACCCATCAAGGACCTTAAAGAGGTCGAACTCGATGAAGAAAATCCGACCAGGGTTGTGAAAGTCGGTAAAAACTTAGAGACAACAACAAAACAAGCACTATTGAAATTTTTGAAGGAAAACCAGGAAGTCTTTGCCTGGTCGCACAAAGACATGGTCGAAATAGACCCTGCAGTCATTAGCCATGTCCTGAACATAGACAGAAGTTTTCCACTGGTACAACAGAAAAGGAGGCTGCTCGACAAAGATAGATCAAAGGACTTAAAAGAAGAAGTCGAGAAGCTGAAGGAGAATGGATTCATCAGGGTGGCATTTTATCCATCGTGGGTCTCTAATCCCGTGCTAGTTCCCAAGCCGAATGGCAAATGGCAAACATGCGTGGATTTCACAGACCTTAATAAAGCCTGCCCTAAAGATTGCTTCCCACTCCCTAGGATCGACCAACTAGTCGATGCCACTGCAGGGCATGAGATCCTCTCTTTCATGGATGCATACTCCGAGTATAATCAGATTAGTATGCATCCTCCTGATGAGGATCACACTAGCTTTCGGATTGACACAGGGCTTTATTGTTACAATGTAATGCCCTTCAGTTTGAAAAATGCTGGTGCGACTTACCAGCGACTGGTCAACCACATGTTTAAGGAACTGATCGGCAAAAACATGGAGGTATATGTCAATGATATGCTGGTTAAGTCAAAGAAGGAAATAGGGCATATAGGGGATTTGCGAAAATGATTCAATGTCTTGAACAAATATTAGATGAAGCTGAACCCCCTCAAGTGCTCCTTTGGAATAGGATCAGGGAAGTTCTTGGGATTTATAGTAAACTCAAGAGGAATTAAGGCCAATCCCGAGAAGATCAAAGCCCTGGTCGATATGAAATTGCCAACAAAGATCAAGGATGTTCAAAGTTTAACCGGGAGAATTGCTGCTCTCAGTAGATTTATTTCCAAATCGACGGACACAGCATCCCATTCTTTAATCTACTCAAAGGCAACAAGAAATCTGAATGGACGGAGGAATGCGAACAAGCTTTTCAAGCCTTAAAGACTCACATGTCGCAACCATCGATCCTATCAAAGCCGGTTGAAAAAGAAACTCTGTTCACCTACTTGGAGATCACAGAATACGCTGCTAGTGCTGTCTTAGTAAGAGAAGAATAAGGCGCACAAATGGTTGTTTATTATGTAAGCAAGAGGCTAGTTGGAGCGGAGCTGCAGCATCCTCCTATTGAAAAATTAGCCTATTACGGTTTTGACCGACCAGCCTCTACGGCAAGTTCTGCAGAAGCCAGAAGGCGCAGGCAGATTATTGAAATAGGCGGTCGAACTTAGGCAGTTCGATATCTCTTACTTTCCACATGCAGCGATAAAAGGGAAAACCCTGGCTGACTTCATCGCAGAGTTCACTAGGCTTCCAGATAGCGAGCCGCCAGAAGCACCTAAAGAACCTGAGCCTCAAAGACAAACTCCCTCATGGAAGTTGTTCATGGACGGCTCCTCTAATGAACAGCGCGCATAAGCGGGTGTGATTTTGATAACGCCTGAAGGACATAGATTTCACTGTGCAATCAGGTTTGACTTCACGGCTTATAACAATGAGGCTGAGTATGAAGCACTACTCGCTGGGTTACGATTGGCCAAGGACATGAACATAAAGGCACTTGACATCTACAGTGACTCTTAGCTGGTAGTAAATCAGATCAAGAGAGAATACTAGGCCCGAGGTTTAAAAATGGTTGCTTACTTAAACAAAACAAAGGATCTATTAGCACAGTTTGACAAATACACCCTTCAGCAAGTATGTAGAGTCCAAGAATTTTACTTAGCTAGTTAGATAGTAGTAGCAGTAGTAATAGCTAGTAGTAGTTATAGTATGTTTATTACTGTGGATTTTGGTTCAAGCTGGGACTTAGTTGAATACTCGTAGAAACACTTATAGATTTTATAAGCTTAACCTATAGTTTAAGAATATTAATTATAACATAAGGTTTGATTAATATAGCTGATTATGAAGATGATATTTACTATACTATAAGGTTTAGATAGACCCAATAAGATAATGACACTTGTCGTGTGCATGTTTATTAAGAAATTAAGTATTTTTGAGGAATAGTTTTATAAGATGAATATTTGAAAACTCCAGAGTCTGCCAGCAGCCTTGAAATCGTTATAGGACTCAGTCAAAGCTATTTACTCAATTCAAATTAGGCTGAAAAAGTGCAATTACGTGTATAATATTTCAGCGTATGCAGATATATCGCCACTCGGGGAATACGAAAAACACGTAACTTTGCACGAACGTTTCGATGAGACTCGGGAATATAAGCCCAGGCGATATATCACCTACCATTGGCGATATATCAGCTCTAGGGCAATATTTTTGAATAAATTTAAAACCAAGCTCAATTCAACCCATAACCTCTTAGCTAGCCTCAGAATCTTTTTGACTGAGTCTTAAGCCTCTGCTGAACGATTATTCAAATGTTTTCCAATTAAATGTTCATTATTTTATTCAATCTAAAAGAAAGATCTTTTCATTCTTGAACTCTATAAATAGGACCTAGTACCCAGCCATTTCTTTCATTCTTCAAGTTGAGTTCAGAGCCTTCAAGTAGCTAGGTTTACTTTAAAATGTTAAACACTTGGGTTGGGGTTATATGCTTTATCATCTTAAGCTTATTAAACACTTAGGAAGTAAGGTTAATAGTGTGTTTTTTCGATATCAAGGTGCAGTTCGGTTATAGTGCATTTAAAGGTATTCCTATTCCTAGTTCACTTCTGTATGTTTTTATAATTTTTCTCTACTCAAATCCTAACTCGCTGTTTTCAATTCTCGGTTAGGCATCTAAGTTCTTTGAACTTGAGGTTTCTTGTCGGTAAGTATCTTCTCGGTGGTTTTAGTTCATTTCTTTTCATCTTTTCTTTTAGGAAATACTCACCTTTCTATTATTGGTTTTAGGAGTGTTCCAAAATTCCGTCCTTGTTCTCACATCCCGGTATTTGGTAAGGAAAATATGATACTTATTATATGCTTATATGATATGATTATGCTATAATATGTTATGTTATGTTTTTATATTTTATGATATATATGTTTTGGGGTTTATAGTTGCTTAAATAGCAAACCCCAACACTTTTATGTTCTTGGGGCTTATAGCTGCTTAGCTAGCGAACCTCATTGTATTTTGAGGCTTATAGTTGCTTAGTTAGCATACCCCAATGATTACCATGTACATGGGTTAGAATTGTGATATATGTTTAAAGTATATGTTTATGATATAGTTTATCTATATGTTTTATGTTATTAGTAGATTTTCCTTGCTGGGCATTAGGCTCATTCCTTTATTTTATATGTGCAGGAAAATAATTATGGCGGTGGAAAGAATCTTGGCGACTTGGGATTGTGTATTGAGGAAGAATGGATTCGGTGGACTGCGTGAATGATTCGAGGACAAAGTTCTTTTTTGTCATTTCAATTATGTTGTTCTATGTATTTTCCGCACCTGATTTTGTAACAAATTTATTTAAGATTTAAGTTATGCTTTATTTTCAAACAATGGGATCCCATATCATACGCTGAATATTATGTATTTTAACCTTTGCTTTACAGCTTTTAATAAAGTTATGACTATTTCATATGTATGTTTTTCATAAGATTAATGTCTATGTATAGTAGATTTAATGGTCCAAAGTCTAGAGTTAGTTGGGTCATTACAGTTGGTATCAGAGCAACAATTCATTCGCATGAAAATATCCTCTATACACACGCTCAACCTCCAAATCTAACCGCCAAGTAAGTGTTTATGATTATAGTTATTATGTTTATATGTATAGCTAACGATTTTAGCCTTTATGTTTTCAGTTAAGAATGAATGAAGCATTAACTTATGAGGATATTCGTGCCATTAAGGCCTTAAAAATAATTAGAGAACCGAGAAACACCGTTGGAGTGCTAGAAAGAATCACTCGGAGGCTACTTTTGTTCCACAGGTAAATAGGTCACCTCCAAGAATCTAAGCAGATCATGATGAGATCAACAGAGCAATATGTTTTAGTAATTAGACTTTTTAGAGATTATCCTACTATGATTGCAGCCTTAGAAGAAATTTGGGAGACAATAGATGATGAAGATGAATTGCTGGTAGCTATGAGATATTACTTTCTCATACTTAGGTTCACTTCAAAAATGGAATTTCAATTTTCAAATGAGCACAAACATAGAATTTTTACGAATCTTCCTCGAGGGAATTTTGAGGCACAAGACAATGATGACTATGAAGAAATAGATGACGATATGTTAGATGAAGGATCGAATGTAGAAGATCCCGATTTTTAGAATATATTAGTTTCCTTGTTTATTTTAATTTATTATTTGTTTTCTTTTATGATTGTAAATAGTGGAAACTTTTTTTTCCAAATTAATATCAATGTTATTTTGTTAACATGTATGAGTTTGATTTTTCTTTTACAATCATAATAAATAATAAATTTAATAAATAATGACTAAGTTCAGTGAGGGTGGATACAAATCAATGAACCGGGTTCTCTATATTGAGAGTTAGGGTGCCATAGTAGTGGGAACGATTTTACTAATCCTAGCCCTCCCTCAATATGGTTAACTTTGGAACAAAGATGAGTTTCGAGCCTGAGAATTAAGTCATATAGGATGATTAGAAATAGACATAGAAAATAATAAAGATGGCTTATTTTTCTAAGTATAGAAACCCACTCTAATAATAAAGAAGGCTTATATAATTTTCATAAGAAGTCATAATTAATAGGTCCGAGTTATGTTTGTTTAGATTAAGTTTTTGCCTTAGAGCCTATTAGGGAAAGTTCTAACATGTTTTTCTCAACTGTTAGAACTCTATTGAAGATATTGCTCCGAAGGTCTGCTCACATCAATGGAAATGCCTCCAATGCTGCTCTGGAGAACAATGAAGCCCCTCCAGTTCGCAGAAGGGGAGTGCCTGCTGCTGCCAGCCGCAATGCACCGCCGCCACCGCCAGTTGACAACACTGTGGAAATTACCAGACTGCGATAGCAAGTTGGGGAGTTATTACAGCAACAGCGACAACATGCTCAGCCTCAAACTCAGCCTCCACCTCCACCGCAACCGCAGCAAATGGCTCTAGCACCCCAACAAGTTGGTCCATATGAGGGATGGCCAGTGGTGAACTATGCCCCATAATTAGTTCAGCATATGGAGTTAGTTTATGAGTGATTTTGTAAGCATCACACTCCGAACTTTGAAGGGACTACAGACCCCGTCAAGGTAGAAGAGTGGCTCAGGAATGTGGAGCCAATGTTGACGCACATAAACCTCGGCAACACGAACCGCATATCCTGCAAGCCTAACTTCGAGTAGCTGCTTACTAGGAAAAGGTCGCCCGGTATTTCCACTCTAAAGTACGGGAAAGGAAATTCAGTGTCGGAGATCTAGTTCTTCAAAGGGTTTTCCTCCATCCAGGCTGCTGGAGTACTTGGACCTAATTGGGAAGGACCAAACAGATTGAAGAAGTCCTCCATCCAGGCACCTATAAACTTGCTCGCTTAAATGGAGATCTCATTCCTCGCTATTGGAATGGAGAACACCTGCACAAGTACTATCAATAAATTGTTCTTCTTAAAGAATTGGCTTGTATTAGTTTTACTTTTTACAAGTTATGAAAAAGGGTTGGTCATTTTATGTGACTGATCGCTTATAAGTGTATGATCATATCAGTGATCACTCGTACAGACATGATTTTTCCATTTATTACAAGAAATATAAGGGACTGTGTGCAGCTAGTCATTCTTGCCAATTATTGTATTTATTACAAGTATTTGCTCATTACGTGTGTTGTTTTGCTATATTATCATTTTAAATTCTTTGCTCTGAGCAGAAATGTTCGAACAGGTTTTGGTCAGGGCAAGTGACCAAGGACCTAAAGCTCCTCAATCACTTGGGGGGCATATAAGGCCTCTAGTAAGCAAAACATATCGAAAGGTATGTAAACACATGAGCAAAATAAGTGAAAGCATGCTAGGGTACTTAGTGTATTTTTCAAAATCTTGTATTTTGTTAAATCAATCCAAAGTACTATGCTAAGTTCGGTCATGCGAACAGATGTTATAATAAAGTGTAAATATATTATAATATCAAGAGAATTCTTTTACACTGCGAGCGGTTACTGCTCGGATGTAATTGTTCGTTAAAAGGAAAAAAGCTACCCACACAGCAATTAAAAATAATTGTCTTTACATCTCGACCCGTAGGTCGTTCACTGAAACCAAAATTAAAAGAGATAAGCTAAGAAGCAGGAGGGTCTTGTGGGTGTTCCTGGTCGACTGCAACAGCGGCTTCATCATCCACACCTTCAACGCCGGTGGCCAAGGAGATTTCAGGCGAGGCTGGGATCTTCGTTTTTTCCTCTTCCACCAAACGAGCAACGCATTGGGCTATCTCAGTATGCCTCACGCACTCAGTAAGATAGCTGAAGTTGGCCCCTTAATTGTGTTTCCATAAGTCTTAGAAACACTTAGCTGTGGCACCCTTGTACCTCTCCAGGTTGCTGGCGTTGACTTTCTCAAGTTCATCGATCCGAGCCTCCAGCTTCTCGGCCTCTTGCCTACTCACAATCAAGTCTGCCTCGAGCTTTTTGGCCTCGCGGTAATTGATATGGTTAGACTCCTTATACTGGTTCCTTTACTCGACAGCTTTGTCCAGGGCAGTATGATTCTCCCTCAACTCCTCAGTCAGCTTATTTTTCTCCTCAAGCAATGCTGTGTTTGTCTTCTGAGTCGCCTTAAACTGCTCGGCATATTTTGCTTCAGTGGCTTTGAGCTCCTCGACATGCCATTGTTCAGATACCTTGGATTGCTCACTGATAACTCCCAAGCGGAGCCGGCTGGCAGTAATGGTCAGTATTGCCTGCGATTAGAACTAAAGTTAAAATGACTAATAGATAAAAGGATCAAGTCTCAACAGGAAAATACAACTTACACTTGCAAGCTCGTTTAGTGTGCGGGTTAAGATCTGGTCGACGTCCATCGACTCTGTCCCAGCCATTGCTTCTCGGCAACGCTCGTACCTTAGGATCTTTGCCATTCTATCCTTGGCCAATCTTAGGGCACGGCTCGATATGTCTCCCCCTGTGGAAGCAGGGGCAGCTTGCTCAATCAGGCCAGCTGGAGTCGGTGGGGAAGGGGTCAACCCAAATAGAGCAGGCGGAGTCTGCTGCTCGAGGGAAGAAGGAGGTGGTGTTGCATTTGTTGAAGGTTTGTCTGCCGAAGGGTCTGCAGTATGGGTTTTCTTGGCCGGAGGCGCTTGGCTGCTTTCCCCATGATGCCACCTGCTCACTTTCTTCTTGCTCGCACGAGCTTCAGGAGCTTCGGGGGCACTGTACATTCAAACATGTTTTTGGATGCCATGTCTGCAAGGAAGCAAGTACACGAGCAGTTAGATAGTACAAATAACTGAGTGTGCTATGTCAGAAAAAGAAACAAAGAAAATTGTAAGTAAAATACCCGAGCTATCATTACTGGTCGCTACATTATATACTCTACTAGTGTCACACTCACTCTCTGCCATGAAGAAGTCTAAATCTAAATTGGGATTGTACTTAAAGTTGTCGTCCCCGTAAAACAAGTGACAGGGAATTGGCAAACTATCTAAGAGTGAAAGATCAGTACCGTTTTCATCCGAAGATTCGTCAAGAGGCTCGAGGGGTTCGGCGGCTTTCTTTTCTCCCATTCCCAGTGGGGCAAGGGGAGCAGCAACTCGTGGGGTGCTGGAGGATTCCTTGATTGTCACTCCAGTCATCCTCCTCCTTTGAGGTTGTGACACATCTGAGTGCTGCTCGGGAATCTCCTCGGTGATGGCAATCCCCGCTGTTGACTCCCTCACATCTTAGTGAGGTGCCAGAAGCCCGAACAGCCTCAGGTTAGCTTCCGTGACTAGTTGTTTGACACTCTTCTCTATGTCAGTCATGCTGGCCAAGAGTGTTGATCACACTTCCATGTCTGCAGTGGGAGCTGGTCCCAGCCATGGACCTGAAGTACACTAAATCTCTAAGGGGAATGCATGAAGAATTAAAGCAAAATAAATGACCAGGAGGGCGAAGATATTACCTCCTTGAGTGAAGGCCAAGTTGTTGGCGACCATGTCGGTGGTCAGAAAGTACTCTAGATTGTACTTCCCCACATTGGATATAAAGGTAGTATCACTCAGGAAAGTGCGGGACGTTTCCTGGTGACAGAAATGGGAGAACCCAGTGTTTTCTTGATTGGGGTTAGATTTTAGGTCGAACAGGTAGTTGACCTCGTGTGGTGTGGGGACAGGCCATTTTTTTATGGCTATAAAGGATATAGAGTGCAGAGAGAATCCTATACCCATTTGGGGTTATTTGGAAAGGAGCGACCCCGAAATAGTTAGCCACTCCTTGGAAGAAAGGATGGATAGGCAAGATCGCTTTTGCCTCGATGTGATACCTCGACCAGGCGCTGAAGGCGTCCCCAGGCAGATTTTCCCATTGGTCTCTGGTAGGTTGGACTAGGGTCACCCCAGGAAGCTCGTACTTCTTAATGTAATTTGCAATCATCCTAACCGTTACTCGACTAGGAGGGGCAACGTACCATTCAACATCTGGTTGAATGGCATTTCGGAGTTTGTCTTGGGTTTGGATTTCAGGGTCGGGGGTGTTTTTTTCTCGACCACTACTCGAAGGAATTTTAGCCCGAGGAGCAGGCTGATTTGAAGGTGAAGCGGATGGTTTCTTTTTCTGGGCTTTGGACTTTATTTTACCCATATTTTGAAGAGGGGATGATGGAATGTCAGGGGTGACACGAGAAAAAGAGATCTCTGGTATCAACAGTGACGGTTGCTCCTCATCCTCAAGCAATTGGGCCAGCAAGTCGTCATCGATAAGCCTCTCACCTCCCCACGGATCTTGCGTGAAAAGCTACGAACAGAAAAGAGGGAGATGAGAATTTAAGGCCTAAAACTTTGTGTTTAAAAGTTGGAATAACGCTGCTCGTGTATAAAAGTTAAGCTTTTATACGACCAACAACATTCTGATAAAAACACAAAGTATTTCAAGCGAACAGTTTGGAAAATAGATTAAAAAGCATAAGTGAAAAGTTTTTCAGGAAAAAGATTTTGACTCTGAAAGGGCGGGAAAAACCCAATTTTTCAACTAGCTTAAAAATAAAAAATTTACTTCGATTTAACGCCCTAAATCTACAATCTCAACTACCAAACTGACTCCTAACCCCTATAAAACATTATTTCACTACCCTGTCAGACATCGATCAATATGCCCATTTATCCCAAAACAGTTTCAGCCAAGAACATTGAAAAGCTCTGAGATGAAACAGATATAAGATGGTTTTGCATGGCATCTCAAACGACTGAAAGATTCGGGAAACTTACTTGGATGAAAGTTAGAGTATGAACACGAACGTTTTGAACGTCTAAGCGAAAGTTTCTTAGATCAGTGATGAAAGCTTCTGGGTTTTCTGGGCTTTGAAGGTCGAAGTTCTTTAAAGTTCTTGAAGAAGAGAAGGCAAGTGAAACGTAAAAAGTTAAAAATGTGATCTTGGGGTATTATTTATTGTGATTGTGGCAACATAAAAGAGGTAATCATGGAATTACTTTTTTCAAAGTATGGGGAAGTGCAATAGCCGTCAGAATTTTTTTTGGAAAACCGAAAAGACTTGATTGGACATGATTGGTTACCTTTCTCGAGAAGGCATGGGCGGCTCTGACAGATTTGGTGGGGTGCATGAAGAGTCAGTTTCCTAAGTTTACTTTATGCTGGTCGCAGTAAAATAAACTTGGGGGGCAAATATTTACCCAAAAATGGTTGTTGATGACATGGCAAGGATTCCTCACACGTGGTTGGCATATGGCAGAGTCAAAACAATGGGGTGTTATTCGATTATCAACCAGCTATCCGTTTCTTCGTCAAACCTCACGATTAGTGCGACCAGGTTGGTCGTAGGCTTCGGTTTATTTCCTTAAAAGATTGTAATCTTATAATAACTACATTGATTATTTTCTCTTTATTGCCTTGATACACGGATATTAAGGATAGTTAATGCCCATGGGCCCATGTAACCCCCCTTGAGCCTATAAATATGCATGAGAGGGCTCAAGGAGGGAACTTTTGACTTTTGGACTTTCAAATCTTTCTTCTGAATACTGGGAGAAAGAGCGTACAGTGCGATTATCCTCCAAATAGTTGTATTTCCCCTAAGGCTTGTGAAACTCAAGAACCCTAGTTCTTTGATCATGGCATTAGGATTCAATATTAATATTAGCACTAAGTTGACATAGGTCATTACCATTCATTGGGGTCGAACCACTATAAATTGTTTGTGTCTATTCTTTACCATTAGATTCTATTCTTGATTATCATCTCATTTCTTGTCGTTGGCCAAATCGAGGGTCAACAACAAATAACTCTTTTTTAGTTTTACTTTTTATTTTCTTTTACAATATAAAATAAATCTATTTTAGAATGAAAATTTAAAACAAATACTAAAACAAACAAAAAACCTTTAATTAAAGAGGATGAAGAATGATGAAGGGCTTAAATAAAAAAATAACTTTTCATTTTAGGGGAGGAGGACGAAGGAGAGCAAACTTTGTTATATGATTTATTTTAAAATTTTATTTTAAGATATATTTATTTTATATTGTAAAAGAAAAGAAAAAGTAAAAAAAAAGTTATTTGTTATCAATTATATTTTTAATTTTTGAGTATTTAAAAATTTATTTAATTAGTTTGAAACATTTAGTATTGTTTATTTGCTTACTCTTTTAAAATGATTTTTTTAATTTTTAAGGATATAATTATTATTTTTAAGAAAAAAATTGAGGTCTTCTTAAAAAAATATTAGTTTTAATAAAAAAAAAAACAATTTGGTAGTGATCAAAGTTTGGGGGGAAATTTTCTAATTATTCTACACATGGCAGTGCCACATCAACAGTCAAAATGCCACATCATCAATCTGTTAGTCACATATGACAAAATCTAACAAAAGTCCCATATTTTAGTAACGTGCATAACTCGGGGGGAATTTTTAACATCGTGAATCATTCAGGGGGCACAATCATATAGTGGTCATAGTTCGGGGGGGGGGGGGGGGGGGGGCAAAAATGCTATTTATTATTATTTTTTTCTTTGTAAAAACTTGTTAAGACTTGTTGTTTCAATTTTCTATCATATCGAATATATAGACATTATTATCATAATAATAAGAGTAAATAAAAATTATCATCTTTAATAATAATAATAATGATAAAAGACAAAGTCTAACATTCCATTTTAAAACCCCTTTTAAAATGTTTTATTAGTTAATTAAAAATAAAAATTAAAACCAATCTCTAATAACATCAGAAGTGTCACACGTATAGAGCAGTCCAAGCCCTACTCATATGTCATATCCCTGAAAACAGGATTTGATTTTTCATGTGGTTTTTATTTTAATTATTTAATAATTAGAAATTCAAATAAGGTATCATCTTTTTAAGGAAAAGATAACAACTTAAATTTCAAAATTCAAAATTCAAAATTTGAATTTTCATTATCATCTTATTATTAATTAAATAAATATAATAATAAAAAACAATTTTGACTATCCATATTTATTAATTCACACTTAAATAAAATCATTGATTAAAATAAATTTCTTCTATTTCTACACAATTTCGAAATTGCACAAATGCAATAATAAATTGTGCAACTTCAATTATCACATAATTTCATATTTATCCCGAAGAATAAATATTATTTCAAATAGCTCATTCACAGTTTAACCCTTGTTTCAACTTTTACCTTGATTAGTGTTGATAGAGCCTTTCCGGGGACCTATGGACTAATAATTCCAAGCTCCAATAAATAAAAAGATTATTAACCAAAACACTTTGATTCAATAATCATATTTATTAATCTCATGATTATTCAACTATAAATATGAGATCGAACTCTTTAGAATTAAAGACATATATTTACCGAGTACTTTATTGTAACCATAAAGTGTCCATTGATATAATCATTACATACAAATTAATCCTCTATTGACGATTCATTATTAAGTGTGAATAAAATTATCGTTTTAGCCTTTTAATTATATCTTGATTCCTAATGTACCATTGACTTTACTAGTGAAGGTTAATTCATAATCTGATTATGAATTTGACATCAATAAGCTTTTCAGTTGCAAAAGCCAACCCAATAGGGAATCATCATTTAAGAAGGTATAGATTCCATGTCTATTAAGTTATGTCCCCAGCCACATACATCATTGAGTCCCCAAAACAATAGTTCTTAACCTGATCATTTTGACAAACCTTAACGCATGAATCAAATGATCAAATGACATATATAGGAGTTCATAGTAACTTCAGGATTAAGATCGGTTTGTATATGATCACCAGTTGATACGTTTTATAATACTATGAAACAGTATTTAAACAAGTATTATTAAATCACATCTGGTCCAGTTCTACATACTCTCAGCATGCAAAGTACCTCCGCTAAAGTGTCCTACTACACTAGTAACCCAGATCTAGGTCACATGTATTCATAATACTAGTGGATCGTACTACCAGTAATTATTCTAAAGTTTCCATAACTTTATTTTACTTCGAACTATTTAAGTTCATTATCTCAATCTCGATCTTCTCATACCAATATGAGATTGAGACCACATAGATGAACTTGGGAATTTTATGATATTTACACTACAAGAAAAAAGGCTTTTAATAAGACCAAAAATGTGTTATCAAAACATACCATAACACTTTTTGACTTGTTAAGACCGACTATATTATCGTAGGTCAGGGTACTTTACATAACACTTTATCATTGTTATACAGATGTGTTATTATACTGTCAACGATAACACACTTTCTTTGTTATTTTAATAAATAGATTAGTGTTTAATTATATTACTTATAGTCGATTATATAACACATTTCAATACTTATAAATTTGTGTTATACTACACTTTAGTATAACACATTTTTTGTGTTATACTACACTTTAGTATAACACATATTTTTTGTTATATAATGAAGTTTGCTTAACAAACTTCTTTACTTATAAAAAGTGTTATTGTAATAGATATTATAACACATTTTTCGTATTATTTTAATATTTAGATAAGTTAGAATTCTTATTATATATTCATTTATATAACACTAATTTAGTCTATTATATTTTTATTTTTTATTTATATAATTAAAATTATCTTTCTAATATATACTAGCATCATCAAATGAACTTAATTTTCAAATAACAAAAAGTAAAAACATTCAACATTGTATTAACAATCCACAAATTAGTTTAAAACATTCAACACTGTCATCAACAACAAAATGTTCTTTACTTATTCAAGTACTCTTAAATATTCAACATATTGAAAAGTTACTACTTTCAGCACAAAATATTCTACAGCTGCCCAACACAAAGCCTTCAAAATTAAGTATTTTTTTCTATTTCGCTTGTCACATCTGCAAAATAAACAAAGAAATAGTTTATTGCTATTATCTAGCTTCACAAATTACTTCAAGAAAAATGCTATGGAAATTATTTCCAAGAGAGGACACCACATACAAAATCTGGAGGAAAGAAAAGATCTTCTTGTTTCTTTGTAAAATAAGGTTAAAATAGAGAAAGATCTAAGTTTGCAATGTTAAAATAGAGAAAAATTATTCATCAAGACAGAAAGATAGGAATAAATTTCTGATTAAGATTCTAGACCTATCAAACATATTTATCTTTTCTAATAAAGGGGGTGAATTAAATAATACTAAGCTAACCATGTTGGGCACCAAGCTCTATAACATGCAACTTTGATGTAATTTGGCCAGCATTAAAAGTCTTTGTTGCAAAGGAAATGAGAGAAAAGGATTCTCATTCCCTAGAACCTGTATAAAATCGACAATCAATCAACAAATATGCATATATGATATGCATACCAAGTGCGATAAAAAACAAGAGAATTAAGAGAGATAAAGAGAGGGAGAAGTTAATTTACGCACTTTAAATTGTGCAAAAGCAGCAGCATGAGCTTCAAGAGCTTAACTTCTCTGTTGTTCCGCTGAAAGGAGTTGCATATTCCCTTTGACCAAATTTTTCCTCTGCAAACAGAGCAGAGAAATAAATCAAGTACAAGAAATAGGACAATTAAAGCTCAGAGTCTGCCAAGCAACCAATAAGGTATTAAAGCATGTTATAGGAAAATTCGAAAGGACCATTTGGACAAGGATCTTTGGCATTAACTAATTACAGGAGAAGCAGTCCCTTCTATTCCAACTACATGGATTACACCATTACAAATGTAACATATAAATACCAAGAACATCAAATATATTGGCTTGAAAGAGGATTCCCCTATGAAAAATCTATACATAGAGCATATCTGGATATGAGTATCAATCTACTAAATGATGTTACAATATAAAAGAACTTGTATGTATTCAACAAAAATGCTCTCAATTAAAATTACAATATACCAACTAGTTATATTATATTGATGTCTTAGTCATAATTTAGATGAAACCTACAACACTTATTATTTTTATTTCAAGCTTTGAGATCTAAAATACTGATCTTAGGGTTAGTTCAAACTTGAGATCATTCCAAGATGGGTGTAAAAAATTTATATGCACACTCCATCTTGAGGGGAGTATTAAACACTATGATTAATTAGTTACCTAAGTTAGTTAAATTTTATGTTTAGTGGGTTGTTATTTAACCAGCTATATAAGCTGGATTTATTCACCTTTGTACATAACACTTTTCACAGAAAGAATAACAAGAAAGTTTTCTCTCTTTTGTTTCTAATACTATGCCTCAACACCTTTCATTAGTTAAACTGGTTCTATGCAGCTAGATGGGTCCTTACGATTTACACTAAAATTACAGAAGACTGAGCTACATGGTAGAGAGTATCACAAGTCACGATATGAAATTCTCCAGTTCTACCACAAGTCTCAAATGAAAAAGGCATTCAGATCTTTATTGTTTGTTCCTATGTGGACTTTATCTTTTTTGTTTTACAAACGGTTCCATCATCATTTATGTAAAATCCTTAGATATGCTAGTCAGTTACACTCTTACAAGATGAGAAGCTGTTGCTGACAAAGACATTGACAAATTTGAAATTGGTTTAGCATCTTATTAATCTACCAGCTTATTCATCTAAATAGAAATTTTACAGCACCAAAATGGCTAATTGTACAATTACAAATAAGAATGAAGAATGAAAACAAAAGAATACTGATTTTAACACTTTTCCTCAAACAGATGGTATGCAACAAAACTTTGAGTATACTTTAATGACTTAATTGATGCTATAAACTTAAGCACTAGCTGTGCGAAGTCAATAATTCAACAAGCAAGCAAAGATCTAAAGACAATATATATATATACATATATAAATTCATAAGGATAGCACTGCCATCTTTTGCTTAAATAAAACCCCTTTTTTTTTTTCTTCAGATATCTTTGCCATCTTTTGCTTGAATAAACCCCTTTATTTTTTTTCTTCAAATTTCACTCATAATGCAAAACAGGGGCAGCAAGTGGAAAAAGAGAAGAAACTTGCAAATGGCATCATCTTAGGGACATGGAATCGATAGATTAGTGCAATTTTCAAACAGCTACAATGACTATTTGAACGCAGTGTTCATTTTCATCAAAAAGAACATTCTAGGTTCCAATTCTTTCAAAACCCAAGTATATGATTTCATGTTCTTTCAAATATCAAGAATTCCATATTACAATTAGTATAGATATAAACTCTATGAAAATAAGTAAAATTTGTTTTGATAATTCAAACTACCACAAAGCCCTCAACAATTTTAAGAATATCAATAATAAGAAATATGTGTTCATGTATATATGTGTGAGAGAGAAACAGAGGGGAAATGATAGAGTAGTTAAACAAAATTTACTTTCAATACTAATCCAACTACATCAGTAATAAAATTATTGAGATTAGCTTATGGGACATAGTCAACCATTCACAACCCCTTAATGAAAGTTTATAGTCCCTAAACACAGATTAAAACTATATAAAATGCCCCACAAATTCAAAGACATCCTAAGAAATGAAAACGAAAAATCGGAACCATAAACTACTAAGGAAATCTATGAATTTGTACCTCATACTGTGGCCGGTTCTTGGTGATTCCTGCTTCTCCTCAACTTAGTCCACAAGGCTATGAAGAAACACTTTTTCCTTACAAACATAAAGAAACCAAATTAAACTTGAAGAAAAACAAGATAATATAAATATTTTTTATTAGTTTCATGAATAGAATTACAATAATTAGTCTTTTTATCTTAAAAATTATAATACTAAATACATTCCACTCATTTAGAATTCTATTATCATTGAATATGTGACAAGTGTACAAAGTTAGAGAAATAAATTATTCCTTTGAGTACTGCATAGCAACCACCCTCCATGTCAAACCTCTTCAATGAATCTTCAAACTGCTTTCTTCTCCACAACATCAAGTTTCCAGTTAACCACTCAACCTTGGTTTGCTCATTCAAACCAAGAAACAATACCAACTGTAGAAATAAAATGTTTTTGGTACAAATTACAATTCTTGCCCAGATTCTTTTCTACCTCTGTTATATATGTGACCATGTTAATATAGAAAATTTTTATAAATACAACAATTTTCATATCTATAAAGAAATATCATATTATATTGATGCAATTTAAATCTCTAGTTTGTAAGCAAGTATAAAAAACTAAAACACAACATTGATATCAAGAAATGGATAAATGACATCATAAAAAACAAATTTCAATAATCTTTAGTAGTCCGTCCATTTTATTTTTCATAATATCATTTCTATCTCATCAAAAATAGAAACTCTTACTTAAGCAAACCATGCACATAGGCCCCCATTATGGTCACTTTTCTACTAGATCTAAAGATCATTCCTAAAAAATATTATGATGATCCTTAATTAATTGCTTACATGACATCTCCACAATCAAATGTTGAATTTTTGGTAGATTACATTCATCCACTCACTCTTCTTCCTCAGTTAGCCACCTCAAAATTCTGACATAAAAAAAAGTATAGTTTAAGCATAACTAGTAATCCATATGCATATATGTATATTATATATATATCACTATGCATCTCCCTAATATTTAAAAAGCAATTCTTAGCATCTTTCTAAGAGTGCTTATTAAGAATCTCAAGCAAATTAAACTTTCAATTAGTAAAGATTTACTATGTAAAATTTCATTCAACTTCTGTGATATAACTTTGTAAGTCTCTACAATTAATATTCATCATATATATACTATAAGGGACACACATAGGTGAAATATGTATATAAAATGTACCACAATTAGTAGACCAATCTCGACTGAAATGAAAACAACGCCGAAGAAGGCTCCCATGCAAGCGACGAAGTCGAATTTGTCGATCTTCCATATGAGAATGGAAGCCTCATAGTCGAGCAAGTTGACCACGGCCGCAATAATGATGGAGGTGAGGATGGCGTTTGGTGTGTACTTGAATAGCGGCATGATCAGCTCTAGCGTTAGAAATACCACACCAGCCATCACGATGTTCGACACGGCCGTGTGACACCCTGCCATGTAGTTAACAACCGAACGAGAGAACGACCCTGCCAGTTTTGGTAATCATTGTGTATTAGTTAATTGTTGTACCAACTATTAATAATTTTACCAATACATAATATATGTGTGTCAAATTTTATTAATTTTTAGCGACTATTACTAGATCACCTGTAGCTACATAACAAGAGGTCAAAGAACCAACAATGTTCATTGTTCCTAATGCCACCATTTCTTTGTTGCCATCAATCTGATAGTCCTTCATGGCTGCAAATGTTCTTCCAATTGCTATTGCTTCTTGATATCAAGAAAAAAAATTGGCCTTATAAGTTAAATCATTTGAATTTAAACATACAATTTTATTCTTTAATTTTATCTAGCATTTACTTACTGTTAGCACTACAATACCAGCCATAACACCTATCCTAAAGGCTTTGCCAACATATTGTCCGGAGAGGAATAGTTCATTAGCTGAGTGTGGATTTATGCCCTTATCAATATGGCTCACCTGAATAGCACAGATCAGATGCATATTAAACTATTATTAGGTTTATTATTAAGATACTAAACAGTAAACACATTGGTAGCACTTGCACAAGATCGATTGCAAACATGATCATTTATATAATTAAATTATGAGAAATATATCCTAAAAATCGAACAGGCATGCTTACTATTTGAACACCATCTTTACCAACACGAGTTATATAGACACAAAAAGTGGACACCACAATAGTAATCATTGGAGCAATTGTAGGAACCCAAAAATACTTCTTGTTTCTTTTCCCATGTTCATCCAATCCAAACAAGGTAGAGAGAAATTAATTAAGATTGAAAATATAATGTCTAAGTGGAAGAACATTTTAATTTATAAACAATAAAAGTTGAAGAGCCATATGGGATTGTTCTTACTATGTGTTTGGCGACAAGAAGAAAAGCCAAGAAAGCGACCCCTATAACTATAGTCTGCCAGTTCCACTATAAAACAATGATCAATTGATTGAAAAATGTTAATTTTGTTAGGAGTGTGTCCTAAAAGCATGTAAAGACATTTGTTTTTCTGTGAATAAATAAATACAATGGTTTATTATTATTGTTATATTTAGATTGTTAAATTATTGTTTGAATAATTTTGTAAATATTAGAAAAATTCTATATTCATTATTGAGAATGTGATCTTGTATTAGTACGAGAGGATTAAGATCACATGAATGAATAAAAATAGTCAACAACAACAAATTAAAGTTATGGAATTCTTTAATTAGAGTTGTAAGTACGGTTTACTGAGTATCATAATGATACAAATAATCTAGATTCAGATTATTGATGTGGAAAGATATCTCGGTAAATGTGCTATATATAATATGATTATATATGACATGGACCGATATGAATTAAAGTCTTTATCCAAAAACCATTTAACAATAAAGACTTGTAATTCATATCATAACTGATGATCATTTATAGATCAACCTAAATCCTGAGTGTTCATGAACTCCTGTTCATGTTTATTAAATCTTTTGATTCATTCGTTAAGGTCTCTTCATAGAATGAGGCTAATGACTTTTGTTTTGGAGATTTAATATCATGGATGGCTGGGAACATGTATCAACAATACAGAATCTAATCTTTCTTAATGGATCGTATATTAGTTCCCTTAAGGGTTAATTCTGGAACTGAATGATTTTGAGCTCAAATCTATAATTAGTTTATGAATTAATTATTCACAAGTGAATTAATGGTACTAAAGGAATAAGAAGTAAATTAGAAAGGTAAAATGGTAATTCTTCCATTCTAATTTATAAACTAATTAATTAGAGGGTTGAACTATTGTAAGATGATTATATCAATGGACGACTTAAGAAAAGATTTCTGTAAAAGTATATCTATAACATAAAGAGTGCAATTATAAATTTATAGTGGAGTAATATCAGAATTAATAAATTAACTATTATAATTAAAGAGTTTAATTATTTAGTTTATTTATTGGAGCTTAATGTTATAGGTCCATGGTCCCCGAAATGGCTCAAACAATCACTGACAAAGGTAAACACAAAAATGGGCAAAAAGGACTTATGTGATAAGTAAAATATTTTTCTATGTATCAAACATAATTATTGCTTAATTATGTGTAATTAATTTATTTTTGGGATTTTTGGTATTTAAATAATAATAAAAATTGGGAAAAATCACATGCCATCACCGGCATGTGGTACACATGTAGCACAGTGCACAGTCACTATGCTACATGCATAAGAGACTGTGTTCAGTTTATTGGTTCCACAATTTTAGTTATTTAAATATTAAATAAATAATGAGATATTTTAATATGATTAAAATATTATTATTTAAACAAAAATCTAATAACTGATCAGTTATTTTGAATTTGTTTAAAATAACAAATATTTTAATATATTAGATATAATAAATATAGGGTATCAGTTTTTCAGAACGTAACTTTTCAGGGATAGAAAAATATCTAGAAATCTCTCTCAGAGAAAGAGAACAGTGATACAAACAAAAGTCACTGTTCTTCACAAAACCTAGGTCCAAACTTTATCAGATCTCATATGTTGAGAACATCTGATAAATAGTTTTTTGCCTATTGTTTGTATAGCGAGCCCACACTCGTTCTTTGTGTGCTGAGAACATTTTGGAAGATCTTGGTGTGAGATCTCAAGGATTTAGCCATACAAAAAGATAGCAGCAAGGAAGGACCTGAGGTAATTTTTCTATTCATGTCTTTGATTCAATATATATATATGCATGTGAAGAAGTAGATCTAGAAATATTATGGGATTAAACTAACAATTTGATTGTTGTTCCACTGCGTATAATCTCTGATTTGATCAATAAAAACCAACAAATGGTACCAGAGCCATCTTCACATATATATGTATTGAATCTGTGTGGGTTTACTTTTATGCATTTATTTATTTTGATGAATGAATGGATGGCTTAATGTGATTGAATGCATGGGAATGTTGAATCGTTAATTATATGGTATTTTTGGGTTAGGATTTGTTTATGATTAGATCACTGTGTAACCCATTAAAGGGCATAGGATTTATGTAATTTTATTTGGTTTTTGACACCATAAAATTGTAATTCCGATCACACAAAAGTCAGAATGGAGCCCAGGATTCAGAATTCAGCCACTGATCCTCCGAGCCGCTGCCGAGACATCGTATGGACGCCATACAGACTATGCGAACGGGTCCGTACGGTTTCGTAAAATGCAGCCCCATTTGACGCCACGTGTCTTCGCCTGACTGGTCCAGAATTTTTTTTATTTTTTTATTTTTTCTGAAATTAATCTGTTATTTTTTTTTTAATTTTAAAATGTTTAAATATCCTATTTTTGAAATTTGATATTTAAATAATGAGATATTTTTGTTATCTTTACATACCTTTTTTTTAATATCTTATTTAAAATTTATTTTTTACAAAATAACAGATTTTAATTTAAATTCATTTCAGTTTTAATTAAAGGTTGTTTTAATTAAAAAGAAAAATAAAAATAATGATTATTTAAAAGTTTGTTTTAATTAATCAAAATAATTAGAAAATTGTTTTCTTATTATTATTCTGGACCAACAACGAGACATATCCTACCGAAAAAGTAAAGAAGCCCGATGGAGATCAAGGCAGTTTTATTTTATTTATTTTAATTTTATAAAGTGGTTGTAAAATTAGAAATACCCAAAAGCACCCGGTTCAACATTTATTGTTTATTTATTTAAAAAATTATTTTCATGTGATTGATGTGATTGATAACATGTTCATGCATTGTATGCCATACATGAAATCCCACACAGTCATAATCATTCATCTCATTAGTAGAAACATGATTATTAGGATTGTCGTATATGTTTATATGAATTGTTTTGTGAAATCAATTGCATGTAAATTACATAGTTTTATTTTGAAAACATGGTAAAATATCACACCAAATTTTAAGTCTTTATGACTTAATTTCTTTAAACCAACTTTATTTTAAAAGTTTTTTTTGTAAAGTTTAGATGAACATGATTGGTAATTTAAAATTGGATATGGACCTAGAAACTCGCTTTCTTTCCAATTTTAATTATGTTCATAAGGTTTAAAGATGTTATAATTAATTTGGAATTAATTAGGTTAAAAACACTTATTTCAAAATAGTGAGTGGGAGAGGGTTGATATCTCAAACATAACCCATGGTCTCCATTATTAATATAACACCATGAGATATGAATAACGCTCGCGACGACTTTGTTTTCACCCCCCTAAGGAAGGTGTCTGGACATATCAATAGCAAGGTTGTATTTCTTACATAGATAGGAACTAATGATGTATTTTAGGCTTGACTGACCCTAAGGCGGCATGTCCTAAGTTAAGTCACGAACTCCGAAATAATGGGTTACACTCACAAAGTTATGATTAAGCTCGTGCAGTGGATAATCATAACTTGACCAAACTAAGCAGTACTTTAATGTTTAAAAGATAAAATAAAGAGTTATTTTAAGTATTAAACAATAAAGATAAGAATGTCTTATAAATTCTCTAAAATTAATTTAACCGAGCCTAAGGCGGCACTTTAATTGTTAGAAAATTTTATCGTGGAAATTAATATTTATTTTATGTGTTTTAATTGTGCTCATGCATCACGTTTAATTTCCTAAAACTTTGATATTTATTTTTCTAAATATAATAATAATATTTGTATTTTTTTTATTTTATTAAGAAAATGTCTATCTCTGGAAATCCCATCACTGCTTTGATTGCACAAGAAAAATTAACTGGTGATAACTTCATAAAATGGAAATCAAATATGAATCTGTTGTTGGTTAGTGAAAACCACAAGTTTGTCCTAAATGAGGAATGTCCTGAAGAACCTGGCGCCAATGCCTCGAAACATGTTCGGGACAAATTTGATGCACGGATTCAATCCAATAACAAAGCCAAGTGTTATATGCCTGTAAGCATGAGTGATGTCTTACGAACAAAGCATGAATCCATGGAAACTGCTTTTGAGATATTAGAATCTCTTAAGGAAATGTTTGGGCGCCCATCTGATCAAAGTCGTCATGAGGCTACTAGAACCTACATGAATGCTAAAATGAAGAAAGGTCAATCTGTGGGTGAGCATGTTTTGAACATGATCAGTGTACTTCATGAAGCTGAGACGCATGGAGCAGTCATGGATGAAAAGACACAAGAAAGCATTATACTTGAGTCTTTAACTCCTGCTTTTTCTACATTCACAACCAATTATGTCATGAAAAAATTGGATTTTAACATGACACAATTGCTGAATGAATTACAAACTTTTAAGTCTTTGAATAAGACCATCTCAAGTCAAGCTGAAGAAAATGTTGCTGAAGCAAAACCATCTTCATCTAAGAAGAAAAGAAAAGGCAATAACAATGACAGCAAACCTAAAAAAGACAATCCGAAAAAGGCAAAGAAGTCATCCAAGGCACCCGAGAACAAAAAGAACAATGACCCCAAACAAAAGGCACCCAAAGGAAAGTGTTTCCATTGTAATGTCAATGGTCATTGGAAGAGAAACTGTCCAAAGTATCTCACCGAGCTAAAAAAGAAAAAGAAAGGTAAATCAGATTTACTTGTACTCGAAGCTTGTATGGTGGAACAAGATAAATTATCATGGATAGTTGATTCTGGTTCCACTAACCATGTTTGTTCTTATTTGCAGATGCTTGAGTCCGCAAAGCAGTTGGAGCAAGGAGAGATGACTATGAGAGTGGGAAGTGGAGTGCTTTTTTAAGCTAAAGCATGTGGAACAGTCCGTTTGAATTTTAAGAACAATTTTTTAGTTTTGAATAATGTGCTATTTATTCCTGAAATTACTAGAAACATGATTTCTTTATCTTTGTTACATGAACAAAAATTTGACATTTCTTTTAATAATAATATGATTTTTATTTCAAGGAATGGGAACAATATTTGTCATGCTAAACAAAAGGGCGGACTGTACATGCTTAATCCATTAGAAAAATCGCTCAATAATTCTGAATTGTTTAAAGTAGCTATTCCACAAAGTAACGAAAGACAAAGGGTTTCTAAAGAAAATGACACGTATCTATGGCACTTAAGATTAGGTCATATTAGTCTGGATAGAATAAACCGGTTAACTAAAGATGGACCTCTAAGGGAACTAACAGTTGGAACCCTACTGGTTTGTGAATCCTGTTTAGAAGGATAATTGACTAAACGACCTTTCACTTCGAAGGGAACTAGAGCCAAAGAACCACTAGAGCTAATAAATAGTGATGTATGTGGTCCAATTAACATTCAAGCTCGAGGTGGTTATGAATATTTTGTCACATTTACTGACGACTATTCTAGATACGGGCATGTGTACCTAATGCTTAAGAAGTCAGAAATTTTTGATAGGTTTAAAGACTTCAAAGCTTTAGCTGAGAAGCAATTAGGTAAATCTTTAAAAACACTCTGATCTGATCATGGTGGTGAATATTTGGATTCTGAATTCAAAGATTTCTTGCTGAAGCATGGAATTCTATCCCAACTCACAGCACTTGGAACGCCACAACAAAATGGAGTTTCAGAGAGAAGAAACCGGACTCTGTTGGACATGGTCAGGTCTATGTTAAGCTACTCTTCACTTCCCTTATCGTTTTGGGGATATGCACTTCAAACGGCTAACTACATTTTGAATGTAGTTCCATCCAAAGCTGTGACAAAGACACCTCTGGAACTATGGAATGGAAATAAACCTAGTTTACGACATTTCCGTATTTGGGGTTGTCCTGTTCATGTGCTAAGACCTAAATCTGGAAAACTAGATTCTAGGTCTGAAGTGTGTATATTCATGGGCTATGCTCTAGAAACAAGAGGTGGATATTTCTATAGCCCAAGTGATCAAAAGGTATTTTTTTCGACAAATGCAACCTTTTTAGAACACGACTATATGAATGATTTTAAACCTCGGAGCAAAGTAGTTTTAGAGGAACTAATGATAGATAATATTTCATCTCCATTTTCTTCATCAGTTAATGACAAAACAACCAAAGAAACCACATTTCCTGAAAAGGAAAAACTAGTGCAACGTCGTAGTGGGAGGATTGTGAGACAACCTATTCGCTACGAACATGAGGCACACGTTCTTGTATCAGATACTGAAAAGGACGATTCATTGACTTTTAAAGAAGCAATGGAAGACCCGGATGTTGATAAGTGGCAAGATGCCATGAATCAAGAAATGGAATCAATGTATTCCAATTCAGTCTGGGAACTTGTAAATCTGCCTGACAATGTTAATGCCATTGGATGCAAATGGATCTACAAGAAGAAAAGGGGTGCAAATGGAAAGGTAGAGAGCTATAAAGCAAGGCTTGTGGCCAAAGGCTACACACAGAGAGAGGGTGTGGACTATGAAGAAACATTTTCTCCTGTGGCCATGCTTAAGTCCATTCGCATACTCTTAGCCAATTGAGTGAGTCCGGTGAAGAATGTAGCTGTAAAAGCGAGACGTCGATAGGGGATGAGATTTGTAGGATCAATCTTAGCTTGCAGAAGATCTCCAAGCAAGAGAGAGACAATAGCCAATGAGTGCTTATACCACTCACTATTCACAACAGAAGTTTGAAATAATAATATTAAAGAATAAGATGTCAAGTTTAATTTTCTTTAACATCATCTATCGAATGATAGGAGAATATGGTGAATCTTAGTTTTAATTTATTTCATTTTGCCAAAGCTTGCCCAACTAGAAATTAAACAACAGTACTTCATACAAAAGGGAAGAATGACCCTTACCAGGTACTGAGACATAAAAATTGATACTATATTTGGAGTGGTGATGATGTGATAAATAAGCAGCTTGGCCCATGTATGCCAAAATAAGTGCTGGATAAACCATTAAGGTGAAAGCAATCTGCGGTAGGAAAATACATTGGGAGTTGAAATTCCCTTGTTAGATTAGACATCAACTGAAAATGAGATTAAAACATGATAAAGTACTCTTATAATGATGTTCAAAGTTACCTAAATTGCCGCATATGAGAAGTGTCCAAGATCAGCAAACATAGCCTCTGAGCCTGCAAAAGCACACAGATTCATTAGTGGCATGTAATAACACATAAAAATCTGACAACAGCTTATGTATTAATAAAGGTCATTCATAACTTATTAAACATACGAAAAAAAACAATACAAAGAGCTCTGTTTTCTTTCCTAAGAAAAATGACTCAAAATATTATGTGTGTTCTCCTATTTTACCTGTTACGCACAGTAACATTCCACCTAAAGACATCCATCCACTTATCCTTGTCTTCTTCAAGAACTTGAACATGTAATATGGGGAAAAAGATTGATAAACATGTGGGTTCCAGGGAAATATATTATATTGAAAAATTAATAATCAATAAAAGTAGCCAAACAGGGGACTAGAAAAGGTGGTGCATGCATGTCAAGCTTAGAGAAAGCAAAGCCCATTAAGCTGCACAGTTCACTGTTTGGCATTGGGTACTAGCCAGCGGGCCTTCCATGTTGATAGCACAATGGCCTGTTTGGGGTACCACAGATTGGTTCTTGTTCAACTTTTATACCAATCACTTATTGGAGTAATTTGGTCTGTCATTGACTGTAAAAGTTTGTTGCTTTGTTTTTGTGCCCTAATTCGGATTTGATTTCGGAACTGGTGTCCCCAAGAAAATGAGAAAGAAAATGAAGAAATCACAAGAAGAAGAAGAAGAAAAATGTGGTTTCATATTCATGTGCAATGGCTCAACCAAACCCCACTGCTATCTTTACCGTGTTTTCGGGCTACCAATGGTGCAAGAAGAAGTTGTCCTTCAGATCAAACCGGGTGCCAAGCTTTTTCTTTACGACTTTGGCGCAATAAAGATATATGTTTTAAGACCATTTTAATTTTCAGTTCCCTCTAAATAAATTCACTACCGGCCTTTTACACTATAGCACATTATATGTCCCATTTTTTTAACTAGCTTTTATAATACTTTTTCAATAGTCTTATAACCATGTGTTGTGAAAAGTGGTGTTTCTTGTAGTGTTACTTAATATTATTAGCAATAATATAGTACATAAGCTACATATATACAATAATTCAATTCATTCATTTATTTCATTAAAACCATTGTCTACTAAAATTGCTTTAAGGGCACAATTCCCAACAATCTCCCACTTGCCGTAAAGCAAATGATACATTTCCTTTAACCCCATGTTTTTTACATGACCCTAAAAAATTAATAGATAAAGTCTTTGTGAACAGATCTTCAAGATTATCTTCAGAGGAAATCTTCAAGATCGTTACATCTCCTCGGTTGACTATCCTCTTAGAATAATTGATATTTCTGTAATGACCCTCAAAACATACAAGACCAAATTATGCGAAAATTTAAAACTTTTAAATTTTAACTCATTGTATAGAAAATCCATATAATTTTTTTTAAAGAGCGTGTCTGCACACTTTTAGTTTAGCAAACGGAATTACAACTACTCTTTTACAGAGTTAAAGCAAAACAAATCTCATAAAAGAAATAATAAGCTCCTAGCCTTTCTTTTCAATATGGTGTTCCATCAAAAACCTCCCCAGGTTGGGCCACATGTACATATCCACAAACAAACTCTGACGCTCACTGCTCCACTTTGCTCTTGCACTTACTTACAACATGAAACAACTAGGTAAGCGAAAATGCTTAGTAAGAATAGCCTTGCACACAAATATGCTAACCCAATAACGAGTTTCCCTAAGGTAGTTACCACTACCGGTCATTAGGGTATTGGATAAATTCCAACCCTATCACACATTTCTCAATAATAGTCCTAATAGAAAAATTAAGCACATTGGTTTTGCCCAACAACCAATGTTCATATATATCAAAATCATCTGCATTCAGAAAATCCCAGACATTCAAGATATATAACCATATCTGAAATAAATACTCTGGTTGTTTCTAACAACCAAGTTCACATATAGCATGATAACCTGCACTCAGAAAAATTCCCAGAACATACAATATACCATTCATATAGTAATATTCTGCACTCAAAAGATTCTCAGAATATTCAAATACATTTAAGAAACATCATGACTAAGCAATTAAATTATCAGCAAGGGATCCGGGCCTCAACCTAGTTCCACCATTAATGTCCTGGCTCCCACTCGAACTTTATTATCATTGTCCTGGCTCCAACTCTGGCCATATTACCATTGTCCTGGCTTCAACTCGGACTTTCTACTTACCATGTCCTGACTCCAACCCAGACTATTTTATGTTAGGGTTTTGGCTCCAACCCGAACTAATTACCATTGTCCTGGCTTCAACCCAGACTATATGCTTACCATGTCCTGGCTCCAACCTGGACTATACATTGACCATGTACTGGCTCCTACCCGGACTATTTTACGTTAGGGTTTTGGCTTCAACCCGAACCTGCTTACCATTTAGCCACAGAAGACCAAAGCATTGCAAGAGTAGGCATTAAGCATACCCTGGTCTTAATGACCCAAAAAAAACTAGTGTAATCTACTACTACAAGCACACACTAGTATATTCATGTTGTAGCCAAGAAAGAGAAAGGCTAACTTACTTGGAGTCCTTAGCTCCCAGGTGGATCTTTAACACCATTATTTATTTCCCCTTCCGTGGCTACTGTAATTAATACAATGTACTCGAATTAAACTATGGCATACTATTATAGCTAATATTCTATGATAGCTACAAGTAATAATTTTCTCTTAGCGACTCTATACTATAGCCTCTTATACACCTTACAATGTATAAGGTCGAATTTCATTTCAGTCTATATAGTAACATGAGAAAATCTGCCTCACTGCAACACGCTCTCCGTGCCGTGCATCTTAATATTCATTAACTAGAGAACTCTCTTATCGGACAACTCGTATTTTGGTTTTTGGAAAAAGGAGTTTTACTCAACTCCTATCTTAGAAAAATACCAACTTGTCGTCCTCTCACGAAAGTTTACCATTTTCTATCATTTACCAAAATACCGCTTTGACCATTTACAAATAATATATGACAATGTTATCCCGTTCTCTTAAAGATTCTACAAAAACCCAACTTCCATTTTTAACATCTTTAATCTATAACCTAGGATCTCTATTACGTCATTTTTGAAAAAAAAGGGCAATTGGACCTCGTGTTTAGAAAACTGTAAAAATGAATTCTCATAACCTTAAACTAATTTGGGGTTGGTTAGATATCCAAAACTTTAGCTATTTTTTAAAACAACTTCATTTCCAATTCCGAATCTAACATTTTCACTATTCATTTGAACGTGATAAAAATCTCTCTTTTAAACTCATATTCTATGTTAGGTTCTCCAACTACAACCCTTTAGGCAAAGCTCAAGTCAAAATTAAATTTAGGTTAGGAGAAATAACCTCCCAAAACTCGTTTTTTGTTAAGGTTCGAAATTACTATTTTTCCCCATTTTTACGACAACATATAAAAATTAATACTCTTAAACAGTGATATATTTTAATCTAAAATCTTACCAGGGCCTTGATATATATCTAAAAAAATATCTCACCAAGTTTCATAATTTTTGGGTTGACAAAACTCATTAAACCATTTAAAGAAATCTAGGCAGTGCCTGCTGCCCAGGAGTTTTTCTCAGATTTTAAAGGTTCTTTGAAAAATTACTTCTCTTACACCGTACCCCAGTTCTTTCTAAAACATTTATAGGATCTATACTCATAACTAATTTAGTTTCTCTCAAAATTTCAATTTTTTTAGGAACGGGGAACCCATTAAAAAATGTAGGACAATATGGGCAGTGTTTGCTGTGAAGAAATTGCGTTTTCAGATTATTAGGGAAAACTTTGAAAAACCATTACTCTTTAACCATTTTTTATTTTTCCCTAAAAAAATTCTGTCATCCTTATACATATTTAAGCTAACCGTTTACCAAATTTCATGGCTTTTGGCTTACTAAAACGTGTTCAATATTTAAAATAATCTGGGCAGTGCATGCTGCCCATGAATTTTCCAGATTGCATCAAGATGCCAAATAGTTCATAACTTAGGTTTGAAAACACTTTTTTTCAATTTTCCAAAGCCTAAACTCAATTAATCATCTATAACTATGCAACCATACAAATTATTTCCACAAAAAGTGATAGTACAGTACGATCTGACCCGTTAGAAGTCAGACAATGAATTGGCAGCATGCATTTTTACATATTCTAGCAAAAATAAACACAACTAGCAAAACCCTAGCCACATGCATGCATGAAAATCAACAAATCAACCAAGCTAACCCTCAAGCATAAAATAAACTTCAAAATCCAACAGAAAAACCTATACAACCAGATCTAACATCAATAAACAAAAACTACTCAAAAACCAACCAAAAACTCTACATTGTAGTTCTAGCTTGGAGATGAGATTCCTTAGCTTTTCAAACTTCCTCCTTGGATTCTATACACTCAAACCGAGCCCCAAAGGTTCCACATGCAGATTTTTAAAAGAGTGTTAAGGTAGAAGATGGAGATGAGTGGAAATATTACCAAAACTCTAAAATCCTTACGTTTGTTCTCACTAAAACATCAAAAGCTTCAAATCTTGAGATCTCCTAGGACAACTTCCCTTTAGACCTAGAACACAAGATCCATGCTATGCATGGCTATTAGAATCACATGCATGCATAGTAAAACCCCTTAGGATTTGGGGTTTGAAAGAAAAGGATAAGGAAAAAGAATGTACTAGGGTTCAAAACATACACTTGCCTAGATATCTCGACTTTCTTCCTTCTTCAATGGGGAGATGAGTGCTTAGCTTTTAGGAGTGGGAAGAGTTGCAGCCATGGAGATTGAGGGGGTAGGGTTTTGGGTTTGAGAGAGGGAAGTGGAAGAGAAAATGTCCCTTTTTCTTTTTTGAGAGAAAAATAATTGTGAGAGAAAAAATTAAAAAATGATTACAACCTTAACTTGAAAATGGGGTAAGACTCTTACACTTCTCTTAGGGATAGGTGTCATAGCTCTTGAGATCCCTAGGACTAGCCTTTCCGCCCACCCCTTTTCTCTCTCCTCCTTTAGAAATGACTAAGATGCCCTTGTTCCTTTTAACTCGCTTCTAATGCACTCAAGGGCCCTTTGGTAATTTCACTCTCCAAAATTTAACCAAATTTTTACTCTATAGTTTTTAAATATCTCCAAGCTAAATTAAATAAAATAAATGTGATCAAAAATAAAATTTTATCACATAACACATAATTTCAGTAATTTACTCAAATTTACCAAAATGCCCTTAGAGGCTCGGGCAAGAATTTCCATTCTTAAGACCAATAGATTGGAATTAAATCCTCAATCAATTTTTCTTAATTTTATTGGCTCGACTATACAGTCCCAGTTGCCAAGTATTTTTATGCCATAGTATTCCTCATTTTACTAATCTGAGATTTTTCTGTTATTAGGGTTTGCCCCTCGGTCCAAGACCAATTGTCTTTTCATAGGCCTAAACCCTTTACCAAATTAGCACAACAACTATAAATTCATGAAATAACATAAATTAACATATTATTATTTATCGATATAATATTTCACATAGTTCTTCACCGGCTCCAACCGGCTACTAACAGGTGTTCAAAACACGAGATGTTACAATACCTACAATTTATAAGAGTTTCGTCCCTGAAACTGAAAACAGATGGGGATACTGCTCCCGCATTATAGCTTCCATTTCCCAGGTCACCTCTTCAATTCTGTGGTTACACCACATCACCTTTAACAAAGGTATTGTATGTAAAATCGCAACCGATTTTTCCTCATAGCTTAGCTGAGGATCTATACTAAGTTCATCATAACTTAGTACATGAGTGGGGTCGTTCACGTACTTCCTTAAAGTTGACACATGGAATACGTCGTGAACTCTAGAAAATGCAGGTGGAAGGGCTAGTTGGTCAGCCGCCTTCCTAATGCGTTCTAGAACCTGAAATGGTCCTATGTATCTAGGGCTCAACTTGCCTTTTTTTCCCGAACCTCATAACTACTCTCGGTGGAGCTATCTTTAACAGTACCTTGTCCCCAACTTCAAATTCTAATGGTCTTAGATGACGATCAGCATACTTGCATTGTCGATCTATAGGGGTCTTTAACCTTTGACAGAATGATCTATTGTCTTCCGTAGCTTGGTCGACCTCTTTTGATCCCAAGAATTTCCTCTCACCGGTCTCATGCTAGTGCCTCATACAGAGCCATCTTGATCGATTCATGGTAACTATTGTTGTAGGCGAACTCAATTAATGGGAGTTTTCCACTCCACGATCCTTGAAAATCCAGCACGTAAGCTCTCAACATCTCTTCCAAGGTCTGAATCGTTCGTTCGCTCTGGCCATCTGTCTGTGGATGGAAGGCATTACTAAACTTGAGTTTAGTTATCTATCCCATTTGCATTCTTCTCTAAAAGACTGAGGTAAATCGTCCATCACGATCAATCACTATAGAGATGGGAACACCATGTATTCACACTATCTCAGCAATGTACAAGTCTGCCAACTTATCCGCACCATTTGTTGTCGTAATGAGTAAGGAATGAGTGGATTTTGTCATTCTATCCATGATTACCCAGATTGCATCGTGCCCCTTCGGAGTGTGTGGAAACCTAGTAACAAAGTCCATGGTGACCATTTCCCATTTCCAGTCATGGATCTTTAGCGGCTGCAATAACCCTGCGAGTCGCTGATGCTCCACCTTGGTTTGTTGACATGTCAAATAGTGTGCCATGTACTCAACTACATCTATCTTCATTCATACCCACTAAAAGTATCGTTTGAGATCCTGATACATCTTTGTTGTTCCCGGGTGCATAGCATAAGGAGTATTATGAGCCTCATAAAAGATTTATTTCTTGATCTCCTCATCATCAGGCATGCATAACCTACCCTTGAAACCCAACACTCCATTTTTTGAGATGTGAAACCCTGGTTGCATGTCTTTCGTAGTCTCATGTACCAGTCGTTGGATCCACGGATCTGTGAGCTGTCCCCCTTGGATCGCTTCCATGATCGTGGGTTTCACAAATAACTTTGCCAATCTTCCCACTACTATCTCCAAATCCAATTTGGATATATCGAGTTGTAGTTCTTGGGGTATTTTTTCACCAAAATTACATAATCCATTGGCTTTCGACTCAATTCGTTAGCAACTTTATTAGCCTTGCATGGGTGGTACAATATATCGCAATCATAATTGTTGAACAATTCTAGCAACCTCTGTTGTCTAATGTTTACCTCTTTCGGGGTGAAGAAATATTTTAGACTCTTGTGATCCGTATATATCTCACAGTGGATCTCATAGAGAAAGTGTCTCCAGATCTTCAATGCGAACATTACCGCTGCTAACTCTAAGTCGTGAGTTATATATATTTTCTCGTAATTTTTCAGTTGTCGGGAGGCATATGCGATGACTTTCCCATGTTGCATTAATACGACTCTGAGTCCCTGACCTATTGCATCACTATAAATGGTGCAACCCTCTGTGCTTTAGGTCTTGAAATTTTTTTTTTCATCTGTCCGTCCACTCAAATTTGACATTCTTTCGAGTTAGTGCGGTCATAGGCGTCGCTGTTTTGGAAAAACCTTCCACAAAGCGCCTATAATACCCTGCCAGGCCCAAGAAACTACAAACTTCTTGTGCATTCTTTGGGGCCTTCCATAGTTTCACCGCTTCGATTTTGGCTAGATCGACTGTAATTCCGTCTCCTGACACCACCTGCCCCAGGAAACTTACTTGAGTCAGCCAAAATTCGCACTTATAGAATTTGGCGTACAACTTTTTCTCGCGAAATCGTTGTAAGATTAGCTCTAGGTGATTGGCGTGTTCTTCTTGGTTTCGCGAGTATACGAATATATCGTCTATAAACACGATCACGAATTTGTCTAGATACTCACCCAGTATCCTATGCATAAGATGCATGAACACCACAGGCGCATTGGTGAGTCCAAAAGACATTACCACGAACTCATAGTTGCCATACCGAGTTTGAAATGCTGTCTTGGGAATATCCAATTCCTTGACCTTCAACTGGTGGTACCCAGATCTCAAGTCGATCTTTGAGAATATCGATGCTGCCTTCAGTTGATCGAATAGATCATCAATTTTGGGCAATGGGTGTCCGTTCTTGATTGTCACTTTGTTGAGTTCACAGTAGTCTAAACACATTCTCATGGAATCGTCTTTCTTTTTCATGAACAATACCGGGGCTCCCCAAGGAGAATGACTTGGTCATAGAAATCCTTTATCCAGGCAGTCTTGTAATTGCCTTTGCAGTTCTTTGAGCCTTGCCAGTGCCATCTAGCACAGTGCCTTTAAAATATGTGTGGTTCATGGATTTAACTTGATCTAAAACTTGACTTCTCGGTCTGGGGGTATCCCTGTAAGATCCTCAGGAAACACTTCCGGAAATTTACACACCACTGCTACCTCAATTGGTTATAGCTTAGACTCCCTATCCTTGTCTATTACGTTTGCCAGGTGGGCGATACATCCATCGTGCAGTTATCTCCTAGCCTTCAAGGTGGAGATTATAGCGAAATTCTTCTCACGGGCTATGCCTTCGAACACGAACAATTCATTACCTGGTGGGTTAAAAGTAACCTTTCTTCATTTGCAATTCACCACCGCCCCGTATTTGGTTAGCCAATCCATGCCAAAAATAACCTCGTACTCATGTAAATCTAAAATTAGCAAATCCACGGCCAACTCCCGACCTTCTACCCAGACTGATACGACTCTAACCCAAGACCGTACTATCATATCCTCCCCCAAGGATAAGAATACACCACATACATTTTCCATAGGCTCAGGCTTCCTATCTATCTTATCAACATAAGAAGGAGCAATAGGAGAATGGGATGCACCAGTGTCCATCAATGCATATGTTGAGTTATTAGCCATAGGAAGCTGACTTGACACTGTGTTGGAAGTCCCAGCTCCTTTATCACCCTGGGTGAGTGCATAGACTCCTTGTGCAGTTCCTACTGGCTTTGGTTGGTTGTTTCCTCCCTTCTAAATATGAGTTGGGTGGTGCCTGAAGAAATGTAACCTATTGCATTTTTTGCACTGCAGCCAATAGTTGTTTTCTCTCCTTGGCTGTTTGTTGAAGTTTGAACTTTGGCTTGGTGGCTCCATCCTTTGTTTATCATTTCCACCATTATGAAACCGAGAGTTTCCTGGAGTATTGGTCTTCCCCATACTTCGATGCAACCCTCCCAGAAGATCTGCTCAGATTGTTAGCGTATCTTCTTCGGTCATTTGGAACATATGCTCGTTCTCCAGCTCTGTAGGGCTCCTTCTTTTCTTGTACTAACCAGGATTCTTGGCGGATTGCTTGCTCTACGACTTCAACATAAGTATTTGAGCTGGTCTTCTCGATGTCCATGAACTGCCCTATGTCTCTTTTCAACCTCTTCATGAATTTGTGTACCCGGTTGGCTTCAGTGTGTACCAGATCCGGAGCAAATCTTGAGAGTTGGTTAAACTTGCGCACGTACTCTTGTATGCTAGATGACCTATGGACTAGGTTGGCGAACTCAGCCACCTTCTGATCTATCACCGTTTGGTTGTAGTACATTGCATTGAACAGGATCAACAATTCTGCCCATTCCATCTGTCCAACGTCACACCCCTTCCTAGCAATATCCTACAAAATACAGGCATCCTTCCTTAAGATATACACCTCACATATTATCTTTTTCCTTTAATAGACGCCACAAAATCAAAGATTATTTCCAGCATGCTGACCCATTCTTCTGCCATCCGGGGGTCCGAAGTTCCTTCGAACACAGGTGGATTGTAACACCCTGGATAGCCAAGACCATTACACTGTGTATTTTAAATAGTGCAAGACTTGCTAATCAAGTTGTTTGGACATAAACGTGTTTCTAAAGTCAACTGACAGGTTAAGGTTAGAATATTTTGATCATAAAATAGTTGACTTTCATTAAAATAAGAGTTTGGTACACTGGATCTCAAAAATAATGTTGACAAGGCGATTACAACCCTCAAAATTAAATACAACTGAAGCCACCCTAAATGGAAAAATACAATTTTGGCTTTAGTCCCTGTTAATCCCTCTGCCATGGCAGTCGAACTGCTGTCGATGTACATACTGACCCCAAAGCTCTCCAACTCATGGCTGGTCCAACTTTCCCTTGCCCTTACTTGCACCATGTAGCACCTGTGAACCAAGGCTCAGCAATAAAACTTAACTCAAACAAGCACAAATAAACAACAGTATATGCATAGTAAACTTAGATCAACAAGCTCATTCAACAACATAATATAAGCAATAAGATTAACATAAATGTTTAGTTCAAACAACCACATAAACCTTTCACATCAATAAATAGATGAGTTAAGTGCAAGCCACACTTCTATTTATTATATATTAGTTAGGCCCAACGCCCTAAGACCAAGCCCTCAGGTCTGAAAGTCAACCCCGACACACTTAGGTCGCGTTGCGTTCTGCACGCTCATTATCAACCCCTGGCACCCTTAGGCCGTCTTTGAAATAGATGTCATCATTAATATGCACAACACATTAGGCAGTAAAAGGCTACCTATACAAGTATGCCTAACTAGACATCTCAGATACAAATATATTCACATCCCGGATGCAGTTTTCTTACCTCGAGTCTCGGGCAAAGGATGTAGAGCGGTCTCGAGCACTATCCTCAACCCCAAGCCTTAGCAGTATAACCTAGTCGCTGCACAATAATGAATAACCATCAAATCCTAAACCAATTAATAGCCTCAGAATAATATACTAGCCTCCGAGAACTCAAATTATACTAAATCGGGTAGTAGGATCCTTCCCAAGCACTTAGGTTTGAGTTCCCGAATCTAAAAGCCTAATTTGGCTATTACTCTCAATTAGTGCCACGACCTGCCCCCTAGGGCCGTGATGCGCTACAAGTCAGAGAGCCCTATCGCTCTCTTTTGGGGACGTGGGCTGCGACACGCCTCTACCTGTGTCGTGGCGCTTGGCCAAAATTTCAGAGGCTCCTAGCCTCTTCGCACACACGGGCCGCGACACTTGAAGAACAGGGTCGCGGCTCGAGCCCAAAAACCCAAAAACCTGCATATTTTCTATACATTTTTCCTCAGCCTAACTCATTAGAATTCACTGTAACCTTGAACTAAAACCAAAATTGAGTCTAGGAATCTTAACAACACAGCCTGGACATTGTAATTACCCAAAAACCAACCATAATTACCATCCGAATTTAGTAATTAAAGCAACATTCAAAACCCAACCAAAACCTATCTTAAAAATAAGAATTTCCAGAATAATCAAGACCTAAACCTTATCTTGATGACGAATCTGCCCCTAAGCTGTACCTCAACTAGTCCTAGTTGAAGTTCTCCAGTCCCCAAGCTTCAATTCCTAAGCCTTCTCTTCCGAAACTCCAAAATTTTCCACAACGCACAAGAGAGGGTGAGAGAAAACGTGAGAGTGAGAGAGAGAGTGTTGAGAATTCTGATATGTTCTGGCTTATTCTTGAAGCTTATTCTAACTATCTCCTTTAACATAAAGACCAAAGTGCCCCTAATGATAACTGAACCTTTTTATTGCCCTTAAGGGAAAAATGGTCATTTGCCCCATTTCCCGCTAATTCCTTGAGTCGTCTTACAAATTCCCAATAATCCCGACATGCAAAACTAATTATCAAATACTTACCCATTATTCAAAAAATCCCAAATATACGTTAAATTTCCCAAAATACCTCTAGGCTCACCTAAAGCCGGGTATTAGACCCCATTGTGACTATTCCGCTAATCCGTTCACTAGGATCACCTCGAGCTGAATACTGCAAATATATCCACATAATAATGTGGTCTCAATCATTTATTGCATATAATCACATTGATGCCCTCAACGGGCAAAAATTACAAATATGCCCTTAAAACAAGAATGGACGACCCACATACATATTTAATGCTGATAAACATGCATACACATTCGATTATCATATAAGCCATGCAGGCCACATAGTCACACATTTAATCAATTAATCACACACATATATCCAATTATGCCCTCTTGGCATGCTAATCAAGGCACTAAACCTACCTAGCACTTTCAGGACGTTACAACTATCCCCTCCTACTGAAAATTTCGTCCTCGAAAGTTACCTGAATAACTTGGGATGTTGATTGTGCATAACCGACTCTATCTCCCAAGTCACCTCCTCGACCTTACTATTCCATAAGACTTTGACTAGAGGAATCGTCTTGTTCCTTAGAACCTTGTCCTTTCTGTCTAGGATCTGAACTGGTCGCTCCTCATACGACAAATCTGTCTATAACTCCAGATCCTCATATCCCAATACATGGGTCGTATCTAATACATACTTCCGAAGTATTGAGATGTGAAACACATCATGAACTCTTGATAATGATGGAGGTAGAGCCAATTTTATAGGCTACCTGCCCGATCCTCTCTAGGATCAACAAACGTCCTACAAATCTAGGGCTCAGCTTGCCCTTTTTCCTAAATCTCCTTACCCCTCACAATGAAGAAACTCGTAGAAATACATGGTCCCCTACCTGGAACTCCACATCCCTATGCTTAGGGTCAGTGTAGCTTTTCTATCTACTATGCGAAGCGAGCATTCGAGCTCGGAACCTCTCAATAGCTTCATTAGTCTTCTGAACCATCTCCGGTCCCAAATACTTCCTTTCCCCCATCTCATCCCAATGAATGGGTGACCTGCACTTTCTTCCATACATAATCTCGTATGGAGCCACTCCAATCGTTGACTGATAACTATTGTTGTACGAGAATTCAATCAACGGAAGGTACCTACTCCAAGACCCATCGAAGTACAGCACACATGCTCTAAGAATGTCCTCCAATATATGAATTATCCTCTCAGACTGTCCGTTTGTCTTAGGATGAAAGGTTGTACTAAACTTCAACTGAGTCCCCATAGCCTTCTACAAACCACCTCAAAACTTGGAGGTAAATATGGGATCTTAGTCCAATTCTAGAGACTTTGGAACCTCATGGAGACGTACAATTTCCCTCACATATAATTCTGCATATTGGTCCACGACATAGGTTGTCCTCACTGGCAGAAAGTGAGCTGACTTGGTATATCTATCTAATAGCACCCATACAAAGTCATGCTACCCCACCTTCCTAGGTAAACCCCCTACAAAATACATGGTAATATCTTCCCACTTCCACTAGGGAGTACCTAACACCGCCGGCCAGTGGTGTTCAACCTTCACCTGCTAATAGGTTAAACACTTTGCTACGTAATCCACAACGTCCTTCTTCATCCCCGACCACCAATATAAAGTCCGTAAATCCTGATACATCTTCGTGGTGCCTGGATGGAGTGAGTATGTTGTAGGATGAGTTTCATCGAGAATCTCTCGTTTGATACCCATATCCATCAGAACACAGATCTGATCCTTAAACCTTAGCAAAACCGTCTCTGAAATGGAATAATCCTTAGCCACTCCAGCTAGGACATCCCCTCTAACATCCTGCAACTGCGTATCACCCATCTGGACCACTCTTATCCTCTCCAAGAGGGTACACTATAAAGTATTTTAATGCCCTGGATAGCCAAGACCGTTACACTATGTGTTTACAAAAGTGCTAGACTTGCCAATCAAGTCGTTAAGTTGAAAACTATTGTGGAACTAGGGTTAAAAGATTTTGGTCTTAAAAGCAACATTTCTTATAAATAAAACATTCTCTGTTTACACGGGATCCCAAAATTAATAGAATTAAAACCATTTACAAAAAATTCAAGATTTAAATACAGTATTAGCCATACTAAGGCAAAATGAACAGTTAAGCAATCCCTGTCCTGATCCACTCCTCGGCCATGGCAACCGAATAGCTGACTATGTACATTCAGCCCCGCAGCCCTCCATCTTAGGATTGGTCCAACCTACCTTTGCCTTTACCTACACCACGTAGCACCCGTGAGCCAAGGCTCAGCAAGAAAACACAATAACAGAGCATAAGCAATCAACAGACAATCCAATATCCCATATCACATAAGCATGATTTCAACCATATAAGCACTCATGATAACCAAGTATTTAGCATACCAAACATGTCAACTCATATCAATCACTAATTTACAAATGATAACTACGGTTAATTCCCTTAGGCTGCACCCTCTGTTTATCCCACTGACTGCGGCCCGCTTAAATCGAGCTCAGTGAATATTAAGCTGTCCTCGGCTACCAGTGGCCAAGCCGTGCCCTATGCGCAATTATTGTGTACGACACCCTTAGGCCATTTATCATATGTCCCATGGCATAATACCATCTTTGACATTAAATAAATATCGGGAGCACTTAGTCCCATCACAAACATATAACCAGGTGCAATTTTCTTACCTTTATATTTACTAGCTTTGTTTACTTTGATCCTTGAGCACGACCCCTCTTAAACCCTAGCGCGCACCTAGTCACAACCACAGGTCAGAACCATCACCAAACCTCAAGTCCAAAACCTAACCTCGGGACCAATCCCGAGCCCAAGGGAAGCTCTAATTCCACCAAATGGGGTGGTGGAATCAAACCCCGAACCCCCAGGCAAAATCCCTTGAAAATAACTCAAAAACCCTCTTCTGGAACCAGGGTAGAGCTACAACGCTCTTTGGAGGGCGCTACAATGCTACAAGCAGAACCAAAATCCCCTAGACAACTAAGCCTAGCGCTACAGCACCCAAGGGCTAGCGCTGTAGCACTAGTCACAGAACCAGCACCCCTACATTTTTCCTTCCTGCGATTGCCCCGAGCCAACCCTTACCAAAACTTTTCCAATCTTCAACCAAACTTAAAAACAAGCTTATCAACACACTCCACTCATCCCAAGCACCCCAAATACATAAAACCCAATCACATGCACCCCTAATCTCAAAATTCACCATGGTTGAACCTCAAACTTAGAGACTTCAGCACAGCAATCAAAACCTCAGAATTTAAAGCTTAGAATTTCATACCTTCAATGGGGATTCGACCCTAAGTCAGCTTCTATACCTCCTTGACTTACTCCTCCTCAAACCCCTGGCTTGAATTCCCTAGAGTTCCCACCAAATTCAACTTAGACACCATAGTTCAATACCAAACCCAAAACTGAAGGAACTTCAAAGTCTTACCTCAACTGAATGGTTTTTCTTGCTAAACCCTTGCCAATTCTTCAAGGCAGACCAAGAACTCTTGCCTCAAGCTTACTTTGGTTTCCCCTGGGTTTCTGCTCCTATATACCTCAAGAACTGATGAAGAAAACCTAGACCGACCTTGACAAAATGGCGTGCTCTTCTTTCCCTTTACTTTCCCTTCTTTTCCTTCTTTCTTTCCTTCTCTTTCCTCAGACTTCTACTTCATTCTACAAACTCCACTAAGCATAAAGCCTCAGTTATGCCTATCTTTGTATACCAAATGACCACAATACCCTCCCCTTTAATTCTAAATCATTTAATCCACTTAGGGGCATTTTGGTCATTCTACCCAATTCCCGTTGATTCCTCAAGTGTCTCTAATATTTTCTGCTTACTTCCGGATACCTAATTAATCACCAATTATATTCCTCGATGTTATAATAGACCCCAATATGTTCTCTAAATTCCCATTTATACCCCCAGGCTCGCCCCGAGTCGGGTATAAATCCCCGCCGTGACTTTTTCGCTAACCTTCTCACTAGGATCGTCTCGAATCACAGATCACAAATATATCCACATAATAATGTGCTCTCAACAATTATCACATATATATACAGTTATGCTCTCAATGGGCCAAAATTACAATTATGACCTTCTAACCTAATCAGAGCCTACATGCATACTAATACACATAGTCATGATCTCAAATATTCAAATAATCATATAACATACTTTAAATCATTATATCACATATATTCCAGTTATGCCCTCCCAACACACTAATCAAGGCCCCTAAGCCTTATTAGTAAATTTGGGTCGTTACAACTATCCCCTCCTAATGAGAATTTCGTCCTCGAAATTTACCTGAATAACTCGGGATACTGATCCCCCATCGCTGTCTCAAGCTCCCAGATCGCCTCCTCGACCCTACTATTCCTCCACAACACTTTAACAAGAGGAATTGTCTTATTCCACAATACTTTATCTTTCCGATCCAAAATCTGAACCGGTTGCTCTTCATAAGCCAAATCTGTCTGTAACTCCAAATCTTCATACCTCAACACATGAGTCATATCTGAGACGTACTTCCGGAGCATAGAAACATGGAATACATCATGAAATCCAGACAACGATGGTGGCAAGGCTAATCTGTAAGCCACCTGACCAATCCTTTCTAGGATCTCAAATGGTCCAATGAATCTAGGACTTAGCTTGCCCTTCTTTCCAAACCTCCTCACCCCTCGCAGAGGTGAAACTCAAAGGAACACACGGTCCCCAACCTAGAACTCCACGTCCCTACGCTTAGGATCAATGTAGCTTTTCTGTCTGCTCTAAGAGGTGAGCATCCTAGCTCGGATCTTCTCTATAGCTTCACTTGTCCTCTGAACCATATCTGATACCAAATATTTCCTCTCACCCATCTCATCCCAATGAATGGGTGATCTACATTTCCTCCCATACAACATCTTGTAGGGAGCCACTCTAATTGTTGATTGGTAACTATTGTTATACGAAAATTCAATCAATGGAAGATACTTACTCCACGAACCTTCAAAGTCAATCACACAAGCTCTGAGTGTATCCTCTAATACCTGAATCGTCCTCTCAGACTGTCCATCAGTCTGAGGATGAAAGGCTGTACTGAACTTCAACTGAGTCCCCAAAGCCTTCTGCAGACTACCCCAAAACTTGGAAGTGAAGATAAGATCCTGATCCGACACTATAGACTTAGGAACCCCATGGAGACGTACGATCTCCCTCACATATAACTCAGCATACTGATCCATAGTATATGTCGATCTCACTGGAAGAAAATGGGCTGACTTGGTGTACCTGTCTACTATCACCCACACCGAGTCATGAAGCCCCACTGTCCTGGTGAAACCTCCCACAAAATCCATAGTAATGTCCTCCCATTTCCACTCAGGAATACCTAATGGCTGAAGCAACCTTGCCGGTTGCTGATGCTCAGCTTTTCACCTGCTAACAGGTTAAGCATCTGGCTACATACTCTACAACATTCTTTTTCATCCCGGGCCACCAATATAACGTCCGTAAATCTTGGTACATCTTTGTGGTACCCGGATGAAGTGAGTACGACGTCATGTGAGACTCATCTAGTATCTCTCGTCTGATCCCCTCATCAGCTGGAACACATCTCCGTCCCTGATTCCAAAGTAAACCAACATCAGAAACAGAATAGTCCTTAGCTACTCCCGCTAAGGCATCCTCCCTAATCCCCTGTAACTGAAAGTGTACCAACTGTCCTTCTTTGATTCGCTCTAGCAGGGTTGACTACAGAGTAATATTGGCCAACCGACCTACCACCAACTCTATCCCTGCTCTGACCACCTCATTAGCTAACTCCCTTAAGAACTGAATAGAACTATATAACTGACCTGGACCTCTCCGGCTCAATGCATCTACCACCACATTGGCTTTCCCCAGATGGTAAAGAATATCACAATCATAGTCCTTTACTAACTCCAGCCAACGCCTCTGTCTCATGTTCAGGTCCTTCTGTGTAAAGAAATACTTCAGACTATTATGGTCAGTGGATACCTCGAACTTCTCCCCATACAGGTAATGTCGCCAAATCTTCAGTGCGAATACCACTGCTGCTAGCTCCAAATCATGGGTAGAATACCGCTGCTCATACTCCTTCAGCTGTCGTGATGCATAAGCTATAACCTTCTCATTCTGCATCAACACACAGCCTAAACCCAACCTTGATGCATCGCAGTAAACAACAAACTTTCCTTCCCCCGAAGGAAGACTCAACACAGGCGCTGTAAATAAGCCGTCCCTTCAACTCTTGAAAACTGTCTTCACACTTGTCTGACTAGATAAACTTCAAATTCTTCCATGTCAATTCTGTCATCGGTGCTGCTATCTTTGAGAAGCCCTCTACTAACCTTCTGTAGTAACCTGCCAAACCAAGGAAACTCCGCACCTCTGAGGCATTCCTAGGCCTCGGCCAATCCTTAACCGCCTTTACCTTAGATGAATCCACCGTAATCCCATCTGCACCCACTATATGTCCAAGGAATGTCACTTCTGGTAGCCAAAATTCACATTTCTTAAACTTGGCGTACAACTGATGCTCCCTCAATCTCTGAAGAACCTGTCGAAGATGAAGCTCGTGCTCTGCCTCAAAACCGGAGTACACTAAGATGTCATCGATGAAGACAATAACAAACTGATCCAGAAAATCCTTGAACACCCTGTTCATTAGATCCATAAAAGCTTCCGGGGCATTGGTCAAACCAAATGACATGACCAGAAACTCATAGTGCCCATACCTCGTTCGGAAGGCCGTCTTCGGTATATCCTCATCCTTGATCCTCAGCTGGTGACAACCAAATCAAAGATCAATCTTTGAGAACACCGTCTTACCCAGCAGCTGATCAAACAAGTCATCAATCCTTGGTAGGGGATACTTATTCTTAATAGTCAACTTGCTCAATTCCCGGTAGTCTATACACATTCTCAAAGTCTCGTCCTTCTTCTTCACAAATAAGACTGGAGCACCCCATGGCGAGTAACTGGGCCTGATAAACTCGAAATCCAGAAGCTCCTGCAGCTGTATCTTCAATTCTTTTAGTTCCGCCGGTGCCATCTTATATGGTGCCCTCGACACTGGCTCTGTCCCTGACACCAACTCAATAACAAATTGAATCTCTCTACGCGGCGGCAACCCTGGAAAATCCTCAGGAAACACATCCAAGAACTCGCAAACAAGTCTGGTCTCTCCCGGTCCTACTGATGAAACCCTGGTGGTATCAACCACACTAGCTAGAAAGCCTATGCATCCATCCTGTAACAAGTCTCTGGCTCTCAACGTCGATATCCTGGGTACACGGGGTGCATGCACCACTCCCACAAAAACAAAGGGATCCTCGCCCTCTGGCTCAAAAGTCACCATCTTCTTCCTGCAGTCAATGGTAGCTCCATATTTAGCCAACTAATCCATACCTAGAGTCATATCAAAGTCCTCCATACCAAACTGAATCAAGTCTACTGATAACTCCCTACCATCAACTATCACTGACAGTGCTCTAATCCATCTCCTAGATACTACCAGTTCCCCTGTAGGCAAAATAGTCCAAAACCCTGAAACACAATACTCACTAGGCCTACACAGTCTATCAATCACCTTACTAGAAACAAATGAGTGTGTAGCACCAGAGTCAATCAATACAGTAAAAGGAGTGCCAGCACTAGAAAGCTGACCTGTCACTACTGAGGGATTAGCCTCGGCCTCCGCCTACGTCAGGGTGAACACTCGAGCTGGAGTCAAGCTGTCCACCTTCCCCACATCTCCCTTCTTCACTGTCGGGAAATCTTTCTTGACGTGTCCCACCACCCCACATACATAACAGGCCTTAGCCTGACATTCACCTGGATGACGTCTTCTGCACCTCGTGCACTCAGGATTAGTCCTCCATGTATCATCGCCTCCCTGACGGCCTCCCTGAGTACCCCAACCTCTCCTATTAGGACCAGGTGCGATCGAAGCATCAGGAGTCTTCCTCTTCAAATCATTGGGGCCTCCGCCCCTACCAGAACCGGAATATGGAGGCACCGCCCTGCGGCCCTCCCTCCTCACTACACTTTCTCTCCATATTTTATTCTCTGCTTCCTCAGTGGTAAGAGCCTTCTCTACATCCTGGGCATAAGTTGTCCCTCCAGGAACTGTTGTAATCCCCACATCACGGGCAATCATAACACTTAGCCCTATAATGAATCTGTCCTGCCTAGCGGCATCAGTAGGCACAAGATCTGCTGCAAATTTTGCAAGCCTCTCAAAGTTTAGGGCATACTCTGTAACTGTCATGCTGCCCTGAACTAGCCCCAAGAACTCATTTATCTTCGCTGCCCTGATGGCGACATTATAATACTTCTGACTGAACAAGTCCTTAAATCCTTCCCAAGTCAAAGCAGTAACATCCCTGGTCTATGATGCCACCTCCCACCAGATTAGAGCATCCTCTCTTAGCATATATGTGGCACAGGCCACTCCGCCATGTCCCTCTACCCTCATAAAATCAAGAATGGTAGTAATCATGGTCATCCACTGTTCAACCTTCAGTGGATCAGGTACTCCCTCAAAGATCGTGGGCTACTACTTCCTGAACCGCTCATACAACAGTTCCCATTTGTTTCCAATCTCAACTGGCTGGACAACAGGTGCCACTGCAGGTGGCACAATGGGGGAAACACTCCTAGACGGAGCGTGCTGCCGCAGAATTCGAATTTGTTCATCTTGGCTCTGCAGCCGAGCCTGCATGTCTGCCATCAACTGCTGCCAGTTCTCAGGGATTGGCGGAGGGGTCTGGCCCTCATCATCATCTCTAGCCCCAAACCTGCCAGCTAGTCGCATAGATTTTCTTGGACGCATAATTATCCAAGTCAAACTGCAATAAACGACTCGGCAACCAGACTATGATGACAAGGTAATAATTCTCTCATGATCTATCACTGGAACTCCAATCATTCACAAACAATCAATTTCATAGCAATCTATGGAGATATTTATCCATATATTCAGTCACATGCATAGCAGTGCTAATAAGCACGCCTCAATAACATCATGCAATAGTCAAGGGCTAGGCCCTATCAGTATCTCATGCTCCCTATTAATCAAACAGATATCAACAGTCATATTTCATTAAAATCATTTAAGCACACAATCATGTGTACACAATTACCAAACCCTGAGTTGAGCTTGTCTCTCGCGGCGAATGTACATGTCCAGCTAGTCTTCAGGAACCCATAAACCTAGGACGCTCTGATATCAAGTTGTAACGCCCTGGATAGCCAAGACCGTTACACTGTGTGTTTACAAAAGTGCTAGACTTACTAATCAAGTCGTTAAGTTGAAAACTATTGTGGAACTAGGGTTAAAAGATTTTTGTCTTAAAAGCAGCATTTCTTATAAATAAAACATTCTTTGTTTACACGGGATCCCAAAATCAATAAAATTAAAACCATTTACAAAAGATTCAAGATTTAAATACAGTATTATCCATACTAAGGCAAAATGAACAGTTAAGCAATCCCTGTTCTGATCCACTCCTCGGCCATGGAGACCGAACAACTGACTATATACATTCAGCCCCGCAGCCCTCCATCTCATGATTGGTCCAACCTGCCTTTGCCTTTACCTACACACCGTAGCACCCATGAGCCAAGGCCCGGCAAGAAAACACAATAACAGAGCATAAGAAATCAATAGACAATCCAATATCCCATATCACATAAGCATGATTTCAACCATATAAGCACTCATGATAACCAAGTATTCAGCATACCAAACATGTCAACTCATATCAATCACCAATTTACAAATGATAACTAGGGTTAATGCCCTTAGGCCGCACCCTCTGTTTATCCCACTAACTCCGGCCCGCTTAAACCGAGCTTAGTGAATATTAAGTTGTCCTCGGCTACCAGTGGCCAAGCCTCGCCCTATGCGCAATTATTGTGTACAGCACCCTTAGGTCGTTTATCACATGTCCCATGGCATAATACCATCATTGACATTATATAAATATCAGAAGCACTTAGTCCCATCACAAACATATAACCGGGTGCAATTTTCTTACCATTAGATTTACTAGCTTTGTTTACTTTGATCCTTGAGCACGATCCCTCTTGAACCCTAGCGCGAACCTAGTCACAACCACAGGTCAGAACCATCACCAAACCTCAAGTCCAAAACCTAACATCGGGACCAATTCCGAACCCTCGGGAAGCTCTAATTCCACCAAACGGGGTGGTGGAGTCAATCCCCGAACCCCCAGGCAAAAACCCTTGAAAATAACTCAAAACCCCTATTCTTGAAACAGGGTAGCACTACAGCGCTTTTTGGAGGGCGCTACAGTGCTACAAGCAGAACCAAAATCCCCCAGACAACTAAGCCTAGCGCTACAACGCCCAAAGGCTAGCGCTGTAGTGCTAGTCACAGAACCAGCACCCCTGCATTTTTCCTTCCTGCGATTTCCCCGAGCCAACCCTTACCAAAACTTTTCCAATCTTCAACAAAACTTAAAAACAAGCTTATCAACACACTCCACTCATCCCAAGCACCCCAAATACATAAAACCAAAATTCACCATAGTTGAACCTTAAACTTAGAGACTTCAACACAGCAATCAAAACCTCAGAATTTAAAGCTTAGAATTTCATACCTTCAATGGGGATTCGACCCTAAGACAGCTTCTACTCCTCCTTGGCTTACTCCTCATCAAATCCCTAGTTTGAATTCCCTAGAGTTCCCACCAAATTCAACTTAGACATCATAGTTCAATACCAAAACAAAAAACTGAAGGAACTTCAATGTCTTACCTCAACTGAATAGTTTGTTCTTGCTAAACCCTTGCCAATTCTTCAAGGCAGACCGAGAACTCTTGCCTCAAGCTTACTCTGGTTTCCCCTGGGTTTCTACTCCAAAATACCTCTAGAACTGATGAAGATAACCTAGACCGACCTTGACAAAATGGCCTTCTCTTGTTTCCCTTCTTTCCTTTCTTTCCTTTTCTTTCGTCAGACTTCTACTTCATTCTACAAACTCCACTAAGCATAAAGCCTTAGTTATGCCTATCTTTGTATAACAAATGACCACAATACCTTCCCCTTTAATTCTAAATCCTTTAATCCACTTAGGGGCATTTTGGTCATTCTACCCAATTCCCGCTGATTCCTCAAGTGTCTCTAATCCACAGAGGGGCATTTATGCCTATTTTTGTATACCAAATGACCACAATACCCTCACCTTTAATTCCAAATCCTTTAATCCACTTAGGGGCATTTTGGTCATTCTACCCAATTTCTGCTGATTCCTCAAGTGTCTCTAATATTTTCTGCTTACTTCCCGATACCTAATTAATCACCAATTATATTCCTCGATGTCAGAATGGACCCCAATATGTTCTCTAAATTCCCATTTATACCCCAGGCTCGCCCCGAGCATGGTATAAATCCCTGCCGTGACTTTTTCGCTAACCTGCTCACTAGGATCGTCTCGAATCACAGATCACAAATATATCCACATAATAATGTGTTCTAAAAAATTATCACATATATATACAGTTATGCCCTCAACGGGCCGAAATTACAATTATGCCCTTCTAACCTAATCAGAGCCTACATGCATACTAATACACATAGTCATGCATCTCAAATATTCAAATAATCATATAACATACTTTAAATCATTAAATCACATATATTCCAGTTATGCCCTCTCGGCACACTAATCAAGGCCGTTAAGCCTTATTAGTAAATGTGGGTCGTTACAGTAATATTGGCCAACTGGCCCACTACCAATTCTATCCTCGCTCTGGTCATTTCTTCCGCCAACTCCTTCGATAACTGCTTCGAGCTAAACAACTGTCCTAGGCCTCTCCACCTCAAAGCATCTGCCACTTCATTGGGTTTTCCTGGGTGATAAGGGATGTCACAGTCATTGCCCTTCACCAACTCCAGCCAACACCTTTGTCGCATATTTAGGTCCTTCTGGGTGAAGAAACACTTCAAACTCTTATGATCGATGTATATCTCGCACTTCTCTCCATACAAATAATGCCGCCATACTTTCAGTGCGAATGCCACCGCTGCTAGTTCCAGATCATGGGTAGGGTACTGTTGCTCATATTCTTTCAACTACCGCGATGCGTCGGCAATGACCTTCCCACTCTGCATAAACACACTTCCTAATCCCAGTCTCCACGCGTTGCAGTACACTACAAACTTGTCCCTATCTGAAGGAAGACTGAACATAGGAACAGTAATCAATCGTTGCTTCAGTTCTTGGAAACCACCCTCACATTTGTCTGACCATGTCAACTTCAAATTCTTCTGTGTTAACTCAGTCAATGGTGTGGCAATCTTTGAGAACCCTTCCACGAAGTGTCTCTAATATCCTGCCATCCCAAGGAAACTCCTATCCTCCGAGGCGTTCCTTGGCCTCGGCCAATCCCTAATTGCTTATACCTTGGCCAAATCTACCTTAATCCCATCTCCACTGACAATATGTCCAAGGAATATTACCTCCGGTATCCAAAACTCGTACTTCTTAAATTTAGCATACAATCAATGCTCCCTCAACCTCCGCAATACCAATTGATGATGCTGCTCATGCTCTGCCACTGAATAAGAGTAAACCAGGATGTCGTTGATGAAGACAATCACAAACTTATCTAAGAAATCCTAGAACACCCTGTATATCAGATCCATAAATGTTGCTGGGGCATTGGTTAATCCAAACGACATGACCAAGAACTCATAATTCCCGTACCTCGTGCAAAATGTCGTCTTCAGAATATCCTCGTCCTTCATCCTTAGCTAGTGATAACCAGATCAAAGATCAATCTTTCAGAATACCGTCTTGCCTTGCAACTGATCGAATAGGTCATCTATGGTCTACGCACATTCTCAGGGTCCCATCCTTCTTCTTCACAAACAAAACCGGAGCACCCTATGGCGAGAAGCTAGGTCTGATAAATCCCAGATCCAATAACTCCTGTAACTGCATCTTCAACTCTTTCAGCTCTGCGAAGCCATCCTGTATGGTGCCCTCGACACTGCTTCTATACCCGACGCTAACTCAATGACGAACTGAATCTCCCTGTGCGACGGAAGTCCCGGTAAGTCCTCTGGAAATACATCCAAGAACTCGCATACTAATCGAGTCTCTCTTGATCCTACTGATATGAACCTAGTGGTATCCACCACATTGGCTAAAAATCCTATACAACCTCCTTGTAATAGGTCCCTAGCCCTCAACGTTGATATCATAGGAATGCGGGGTCCATGCATAGTACCCACGAAAACAAAGGGGTCTTCACCTTTAGGCTCAAAAGTCACCATCTTTTTCCTGCAGTCTATAGTAGCCCCATATTTGACAAACCAATCCATTCCCAAAATCATATTGAAATCATCCACACTTAACTCAATCAAGTCTACTGATAGTTCCCTACTGTCCACCATCACTGACAGTGCTCTAATCCATCTCCTAGAAACTACTAGTTCCCCTGTAGGAAGTATAGTCTCAAACCCCGTAGTATAATATTCACTAGGCCTACACATTCGATCAATCACTTTGCTAGAAACAAATGAATGTGTAGCACCATAGTAAATCAATACATTATATGAAGAGCCAGTGCTAGAAAGCTGACCTGTCACTACCGAGGGACTAGCCTCAACCTCCACCTGTGTCAAGGCGAACACTAGAGCTGGAGTCATGCTGTCCGCCTTCCTTGGTTCTTCTTTCTTCAAAGTCGGGCAATCTTTCTTGAGGGGCCCGACCACCCTGCACAAGTAATAGGCTATCGCTCGACATTCACCCAAATGGCGCTTTATGCACCTACTACATTCTATGTAGCTTCTCCATATCTCACAACCACCCTAGCGGCCACCCTAAACACCCCGACCCCTCCTATCAGGACCAATAGTGGTTGAGGTGTCAGGGGTCTTCCTCTTCTGATCACTGGGGCCTCCGCCCCTATCAGACCCTGTAAGTGGAGGCACTACTCTCCGAACATCATATCATGAAGCGCTCTCCCTCCATATCTTGTTCTTTACCTCCTCAGCCATGAGGGCCTTCTCAAACACCTAGGCATAAGTTGTTTCCTCAAGTACTGATGTGATCCTCACATCTCGGGCTATCATATCATTAATCCCTCGAACAAACTTGTCCTACTTGGCTGCATCTGTAGGTACTAGATTGGGTGCAAATCTCACTAGTTTGTCAAAATTCAAGGCATACTCAGTAACTGTCATACTTCCCAGTACCGGCCCAATGAACTCATTCACCTTTGCCGCCCTGACGACAATACTATAGTATTTCTGGTTGAAAAAATCTTTGAACTCATCCTAACTTAGGGTAGAGACATCTCGAGTCTGGGATGCCACCTCCCACAAAATACGGGCATCATCTTAAATCATATAGTGGCACAGACCACCATATCATGACCTTCCACCCTCATGAAGTCTAGGATGGAGGTGATCAAACTCATCCACTGTTTATCCTTAAGTGGATCTGGTCCTCCCTCAAAGTCTGGAGGATGCTGCTTTATAAATCTTTCATATAGCAGTTCCCACCTGTTATGAATCTTAGGCAACTGTACTACTAGTGCCACAATAGGTTGCAAGTCATGTGCAGCACTCCCTAGCGGAGCCTGTTGCTCAAAAGATGAATCTCTTCCTCTTAGCTTTTAAGTCTAACTTGCATGTCAGCAAGCAGCTGCTGCCAGTTCTTAGGGACTGGCGGAGGGTTCTGGCCTTGATCATCATCTCTAGCCTTGACCCCGATGTCAGTTAGTCGAATCGATCGCCTTAGAGGCATAACTCTCCAAGTTTATCTGCAATCAATGACTCAGCTGATCAGGCAATGATAACAGGTTCAAAATCATCCCACGGTCTAATGCCAACACTCAAGCAATAGTACACAATTATAATGTAAACATGCATTTTAATAGTCATTCACATACATTAGCAATGCTAATAAGCATGCCTTATCATATCTACATAGTAGTCAAGGGCCAGTCCCTATCAGTATATCTCATGCTTCCTAATAGACATGTAGATAAGACATTTATATTTCATTTAATGTAACCACATGTATGGTTACCAAACCCTGTGTCGAGCTTGTCTTTAGCAGCGAGTGTACATGCCCAGCCAGTCTACAGGAACCCTTAAATCTTGATCACTCTGATACCAAATTATAACGCCCTAGATAGCTAAGACCATTACACTATGTATTTTAAATAATGCAAGACTTGCTAATCAAGTTGTTTGGACATAAACGTGTTTCTAAAGCCAATTGAGTTATCTTTCATTAAAATAAGAGTTTGGCACACGGGATCCCAAAAATAATGTTTACAAGGCTGTTACAACCCTCAAAAGTAAATACAATTGATGTTAGCCTAAATGGAAAAATACAATTTTGGCTCTAGTCCCTATCAATCCCCACCCGTGGTGATCGAGCAGCTGTCGATGTACACCCCCCCCCCCCCCTAAAGCTCTCAAACTCATGTTTGGTCAAGCTTTCCCTTGCCCTTACCTGTACCACGTAGCACCCGTGAGCCACGGCTAATCAAGAAAACTTAACTCAATCAAGAACAAATAAAAACCAGTATATGTATAGTAAACTTATATCAACAAGCTCAGTCACAACAAAATAGAAGCAATAAGCTTAACATAAATGTTCAGTCGAAACAACCACATAAACCTTTCACATCAATAAATAGATGAGTTAAATGCAAGCTGCACTTCTCTTTATTGTATAATAGTCAGGCCTGACGCCCTTAGGCCGAGCCCTCAAGTTTGAAATTCGACCCCGACAAACTTAGGCCGGGTTGCGTTCTGCATGCTCATTATCGGCCCCTGGCACCCTTAGGCCATGTTCGAAATAGATATCATCACATAAATGCACCACACATTAGGAAATAAAAGGCAACCTATATAAGTATGCATAACAAAACATTCTCAAATACAAATAAATTCATGTCCTGGGTGCAGTTTTCTTATCTCCAGTCCTGAGCAAATGATGTAGAGAAGTCCTGAGCACGATCCCCAGCCCTGAGCCTTAGTAATATAACCTAGTCACAGTGCAATAATGGATAACCATCAAAACCTAAACGAATTAATAGCCTTAGAATAATATACTAGCCTGTGGGTCCTCAATTCTACTAAATTGGGTAGTAGGATCCTTCCCGAGCACTTAGGTTTGAGATCCCAAGCGTGAAAACCTGAATTGGCTATTACTCTCAATTAGTGTTGTCGCCTTCCACCTAGGGTCGCGGTGCACTACCAGTCAGAAAGCCCGGCGACTCTCTTCTAGGGGACGCGAGCTACAGTGCTTGGCCAAAATTTCAGAGGCTCCCAGCCTCTTCGCACACACGGGCCGCGGCTTGAGCCCAAAAATCCAAAAACTTGCATATTTTCTATACGTTTTTCCTCAGCCTAACTCATCAGAATTCTTTGTTACCTTGAACTAAAAAAAGAATTGAATCTAGGACTCTTAACAACACAGCCTAGACATTGTAATTACCCAAAAACCAACCACAATTACCATCCCAATTTAGCAATTAAAGCAACATCCAAAACCCAACCAAAACCTATCTTAATAATCAAAATTTCCAGAATAATCAAGACCTAAACCTTACCTTGATGATGACTCTGCTCCTAAGCTGTGCCTCAACTTGTCCTAGCTTTAGTTCTCTAGTCCCCAAGCTTCAATTCCTAAGCCTTCTCCTCCAAAACTCCAAAATTTTCCCCAAGGCACAAGAGAGGGAGAGAGAGAACATGAGAGTGAGAGAGAGAGAGTGCTGAGATTTCTAACATGAGAGTGAGAGAGAGAGTGCTGAGATTTCATGAAGCTTATTCTAAGTATATCATTTAACATAAAGACCAAACTGCCCCTAATGATAACTCGGCCCTTTATTGCCCTTAAGGGAAAAATGGTCATTTTCCCCGTTTCCCGCTAATTATAACAATAGACAGCTACCAGTTCCTATTGAATGCACAACAATACAGCAGTAGAACATCTCAATAGCACAATGGCATAACAACCTAATAGTAGTATAATAACACAGAAGTCTAATAACACAACAGTCTAATAACACAACAGCCTAATAACACAACATTTTAATAACACAACAATTTAATAACACAACAGCTTAATAACACAACAGCTTAATAACACAGCAGCGACCTTCAATGATTGTGGTGCGTTATCAGGCATCAAGTTCGCAGTCCTAGTTAAATGGGTGTGTACAACACCTTTGAGGGTCTCGCCCTGGCAGCCTACATTCAGCATGCTTAACGCCAATTCAGCCCCTGGCTGCTCCCGACTCGCTCCCGACTCTTCCAGCTTTCGGCTCTTGCTGCTTCCTACTCTTTCCATTTATGACTCTTGTTGATCAGTCATAGTCACATGTATGACATAACAAACATAAAAAATACATACAACGCTATATGTCACATAACTCTACGAGTACAAACAATTCTCTTACCTGGTATTACAAGCCGACAACCCAAAGCGATCTCGAGCAGTGCTCCCAATCCCAAGCCTGAGCGGTAAGACCTAGTCACAATGTTTCAATAAATATCCATCATGATCTAAATCAATGAAAAGCCTTTGTAATAACATACTAGCCTTCGAAACCTCGAATTCTTCTAAACCAAGTAGTAGAATCCTTCCCGAGCCTTAACATCTGAGTTCTCGAGCTTAAAACTCAAATTTAATCACTTTCCCTAATTTGAGTTGCGGCATGCCCCTTAGGGCCGCAATGCGCCTACAGGTTAGAGAACAGAGCTCTTTCTACTGACGGACACGGGCCGCGATGTGCCTACGCTAGCCAAAGGCTTCTCAGCCTCATCAAACACGCAGGCCGCAGCACCAAAAGAACACGACCGCGACTTGAGCCTCCAAAACCCAGAAATTCACCATTTAACTACGTTTTTCCCCGAACCCAAACCATTAAATCACACCCAATTCAACCCTTATACTCAAAATTCAGCCTTCAGTTCATATCCCAGAAGCATAACTAATAAACCAACCCAAATTCTTAGCTCATAAACCATCCAAACTCAACAATCAAACCAAAGCTTACACTTAAGAAAAGCTTAAGAGATTATAGCAAAACCTCACAAATTCAACATCAGAATTCTTACCTCACTTGATAATTCTGACCTTGGACTAGATTTCCAACACCCTTAGCTAGTTGTCCCCAAGTTCCCAGTTTCACTTCTCAGCCACAACCTCAAGAATTCAACAAGCTTCCAAGCCCAGTGAGAGGGGAAGAGAGAGCCGATAGAGAGAGAAGAGACAGGCAATGAGGTGTGTGTGTTTTTTATTTCTGGTTCCTTCTACAGAACCCCCAAGGCTTAATTTGAATCTATCCATAGTTCGGAAGACTAAAATACCCCGAAGTCTATCATAAATCCTTTGGTGCCACCAAGGGCAATCCCATCATTTGCGACCTCTCGAGTATTCCTATAAATTCCCATTTAATCCCGACATACCAAAATAATTACTAAATAATTACCCGTTACCCGGTAAACCCTTGGCACATGCCAAGTTCTCAAAATACCCCTTAGCTCACCTTGAGCTGGGTATTCGTCCCCGTTATAACTATTCTACTAATCTGCTCCCTAGGATCATCCCAGACCACACATCTCAAATATATCTCGATAACACTAGAGTCTCACTCAAAACACATGCATATTTACATTTATGCCCTCAGTGGGCCAAAATTACCAACATGCCCCTATTCACATAAATGGGCTCACATGCACATTCAATACACATAAACATGCATGTCTAATTCACATTACAACATAATTCATTTATAACACCTCATCACGCATAAAATCCTTTACTCGCTCTATAATCCTAATTAGGCCTTCCAGGCACTGTATTCAAGGCACTCAACGTTAATATCACATTTGGGACGTTACTCCTAGGCTCACCCCGAGTCGAGTATTAGACCCCGCTGTGACTATTCCGCTAATCTGCTCACTTGGATCGCCTTGAGCTGAATTCTGGAAAAATATCCACATAATAATGCGGTCTCAATCATTTAACGCATATAATCACATTTATGCCCTCAACGGGCCAAAATTACAAATATGCTCCTAAAACAATAACGGTCCCACGTACGTATTTAATGCTCATAAACATGCATACACATTCATATTATCATAAAGTCATGCATGCCACATAGTCACACATTTAATAAATTAATCACACACATATATCCAATTATGCCCTCCTAGCACTCTAATCAAGGCAGTAAATCTTATGAGCATTTTCGGGACATTACATGGAGTTTGCCTGCTAAACCGTTCCGAGATCGGTTTTGGATGTTCTGTTTTAGATGCATCAGCTGGTGGGTTTGCTCCCACCAGTGGATTTTCTTACGCCGGTAATTCCTGTTGTTCTGGAACGTCTTCCCGAGGTGCTGGGGTTGCGGGGTTGTGTGGAACTCATGCATAGTCCTTCTAAGATCCACTATCTGAGTTGTCAGATTTGGTTTCAGCTGCACCCTTTGTCCTATGCCTCTCCCTTAGCCTCGACCCTTTCCTCTGCCTCGGCCACGATCTGCCTCTTGGTCAACAACTGCTCTCTCGACTGGGTTTGGTGGGTTAACAACTCGCCCTCCCCTGGCTCGGGTGTTTGACACCATTGCAAATTTAAATACAACAATGTATATTAGGGAAGAATACTAACCTAGCAGTAAATGAGCATACAAGTTTTTCTCATACACAAGAAAGGATACCCATAACGATTCAACTCAAAACAGGTAGTCATAATAATCAGAGCTATACCCTAGTGTTATCCCAAAAATTCAGATTGATGATGTGGCAATCAGAAGTGACAAGTGACAATGCATGGTCAATAAATGGCACATTAATAGTCAATAAATGTGTTGGCTATTCGGAGTTGTGATAAAGTGATCTGACCGACCTGATACAATTTCTGTCCGACCGGTAAAGATTTTTGATAGACCAGTTAGGAGTTTGGCCGACCAGTCAGTCGTTTATATCGACCAGTCATCTATTTTGGTCGACCAGTCAGTCGTTTCAACTGACCAGTCATCTGTTTTGGCCGACCAGTCAGTCATTTTGACCGACCAGTCATCTGTTTTGGCCGACTAGTCAGTCGTTTTGGCCGACCAGTCATTTATTTTGGCCGACCAGTCATTTGTTTTGCCCGACCAGTAAAGTGTTCTGCTAGACCAAAGATGTGTCATGCTAGACCAGAGGTGTACTAGAGAAGTGATTTGCCTATACCGACCAGAGGTGTGCTCGAGGTGTGCTTTGCCGATGAGAGGTGCTTGCCCATTTCCTGAGTAACAGCTTCAACCTGAATCATTCTCAACTTCCACGAGAATCTCTCAGATATCCTAGAATAATACCTACATTATTGTCATTTAAATTTATTTATATTTTATTAATTAAAGTCTGTTGGAAGAACCAAGGACCCGGTCAAAGGAATATATTTGATGTACAATCCATGAGCCTATAAATAGAGGGCTCATGGCATCATTTAAGGGGATATGATCTTTTTAGGAGACTGAAAGAACTCTCTAGTTTTTAGACTATGGGACTGTTACTTGCGGCATTCTGGGGGTATTTTCTGAGAGAGCTTAGAGAGAGAAAGCTTGTATTCTCTAGAGAGAGAAACTCTGTATTATTCTACTTACACTTAAGAAACTCAGTTGGCTCAAGTTCATCTGATCTTAAGTGTAGGATCTATATATCACAACTCCAAGTGGATTAGGCTATTACCAATAAATTGGGGCTGAACCACTATAAAATTATCAATGTTGTATTTTTCTCTTGAAGGTTTATTGTAGTTTTGATGTCTACTCGTTGTTGGCCAAAATCGTGGTCAACATTTTGGTGCTTTCATTGAGAGCCTAAAGAGAAGAAACACACGACTATCATATCAAGATGGTGCCCAAGAATACCAATGTGGCATCCAAAAAGTCAGGTACGTCAAAAGAGCCTGCTAGATCAGAAGGTCTTGGACCACAGAACCTAGAGACTGAGCCCAAGGTCCCTCTCGAGGAGACCACTTTAGAAGTTGAACAATTCCAGGAAGCAATAGGCATTTTCCAAGAGGAGATGATGAAATTCAATGCTCAGAAGGAGTCTTTTGCTGAAGAGATGGCCAAGCAGAGAGCTACGTTAGAGCAACAAAGGTGCGATATGGAGGCCAGAAGCGAAGAGATCAGACAACGATAGAAGGAAGTCGACCGGAGACATCGTGAAGCATCACTTGCTCTAGAAGCGGCTACCCAATTTTCCCAAGCCAATGCTCAAGCCGCGGCACAAGCAGCCAACCAGGGAGCACGAAATAATAATGCTGGTCGGAGGACCACTGACAGAGCCAATTCTTGGGGACCGGACAGAAGCAGGAGTAACCCCCCTAGTCGGGAAAATGATGGGATCTGATCCGGAACTGCCTCGACGCAAAGGGAGAACTCTAGGACCCCCTCCAAGAGCCACTGATCAGAAACTTCTAGATCATGGAGTCACCGATCGGGCAGTAAAAGGACTCCACCCAGGCAAGATCAGACCAGGACTCCTCGAGATAAGAGGACTTCACATTTTAAAGATGGGCATGGTTGTGATGAGGCTGATAATCATCACACCGACCAGTCAAATGATAAAGAAGACAACAAACCACAAGGAGGAAAAGATTGTCGGGATGTATCGAAAAGCCTCCACTGCACCTCGGCCAGCAGCGTAGTGGGAGAGAGCAAGTCTCGCGTAGTAAGCCATCTGAAAAATTGAAAAGTACGGTGTTCAATTGGGCAGGAGAGCATGCCTCCTGGAAAGATCTAAGGGACATTATCACCTACAAGAGGAGGACCGTCCCAGTCGAAGGGCAAAATCTGAACCGCCCTACCAGTCAAGTAGAAATACTTGACGACAGTGCACTAGATGGTAATACCCGACCAGGCGGTCACGACCATAGAACTTCGTTAGTTGCACCAGCCATCCAAGCCCAGCTTGACGTGCTAACGGCTGTAGTGCAAGGTTTGTCAAAACGACCTTTCGGGATGGATGCGATAGACCACCGGAGTGACAGCCCATTTTGTGCCCAGATTAGAGCAGCCCATCCGCTGGCAAAATATAAAGCATCGGTGCTGCCAATGTATACAAAAATGGCAGATCCCATTAGGCACGTTGGGAAATTTGAAGACCAAACGGAGCTACTCGGTGTAAGTGACGATTATCGGTGTAGTGTCTTTCCAACCACATTATCCAATACTGCCCGAGAATGGTATTCGAAGTTTAAACCGAATTCCATTACCTCTTGGGAAGCATTCAGGAAGGAGTTTTGTAGACAGTTCAGCGCTGCCTGGACTCCACCAGTTTATGCCAACCACTTGGCAGATATTGAACAAGGAAAAGATGAGTCTTTAAAGAATTTATATAGAGATTCATGAGAGAAGCCAATAGAGCAACTACTGTAGGAGACGAGGGGAAGATGGTTGCAATATCCACTAGGATAACTTATCGGAGCCCTTTGTGGGATAGTATACATAGAAATCCAAATACACTTCAACAATTTCTGGACCGAGCAGACATGTATATGAAATTGGATGATGCAATCGAGAAAGAGGAGAATGACATAAACAATCCAGGCAGATCGACTGGCCCTCCTAAGAATGGTGGAAAGAAAAGTGGAAATAACGGGTCTGACCACCATGAAGAAAAGAAGGCTAAGTTGAGTACAAACAAAAATCCAACCAAGTATGAGCCTCAGTTCACTAATTACACCACTCTCTCGACCAGCCGAGGGGAAATATCTCTTTCTAGTCATGAAGAGGTTCCCTACAAGAAACCTCCACCCATCAGGAAAGAGATGAGGAAGAGAGATATGAATAAGTTTTGTCGTTTCCATGGAGAATATGGTCACGACACGAATGAATGCAATCACCTCATGGACGAGATAGAATTTCTTCTCCGGTCGAGCAAGTTGAGAAAGTATCGGGCAGAGACACCCCAAGGAGAAGGTGGCAGCAACAATCCTGGGTTCAAACGACAAAGATCTCCACCCTTACAGCCCGGGTCTGTGGACTTTACCTTAGACATTATATGTGGAAGTTCACTCTTTGCTGAGGATAACAACAAAGCAAGGGAGAGGTATGCCGAGACACTTCGACATGAGCGGGAGTGCTAGGATCAGGAACCACTGGAACGGTGAGCGTCTGTGAATATATTATTTCTAAATAACGCTTTCAGAGTGGTAGCTTAATTTCAAGTTGTTTTACTTGTTATTTAAGTTTGGTTGATGAGCTGGTTATTTGTTAACCAGTGATTTAATTTTTGAACAATTTTTGTTGTTTAAGATTGTTATTAGACACATTTTGTCTTTTTTTTTTATGAGTAATAAAAGAGACTACACGCAGCATGGTCAAATCTTGCTACAAATGTGCATGTGTGTTAATTATCCGAACAGTGTTCAACTAGTCGGTAAAATCGGACAGTGTTCAACTGGTTGATACATTCAAGCAGTGTTCAACTGCTCAAATATTTTCCATATATTATATGTGTTTCACAAGTAATTAACTGCTTGAACAGATGCGGTCAAGTAGCAAGTGACTAAGGATCTTTCAACCCTCGATCACTTGGGGAGCACATGGGGTATACTGGTATATAATTTAACACAGGAAATAAGAGCACGAGTTAAGATATCTGTTTTTAGGCTGACTTGTAAATTTTCAAAATCCAAAAAGGCCATTAAGCTAACTTGTTTGACAAAGCTTAAGTAACTTGGAATTTTTTTAAATTTCAAGTTAGAAGCAGATATTCGTGTGACAATAAACATTATGCTCATAAAATGTTAGAGCAATAAGAGTGTGAGAGAGTATACTTAGTATGGACTTATGAAATGTCTAGAATTTCTAAGTTAGAAAACTAAGTACTCATGCCAAAATATAAGGCATACATCAGAGTGATTTTACTATTCACAAAAAACTTATAATGTTTTAAGTCTAAAAAGACTTAGAATGTTTCAAGTTAGCAAAGAAAAGTAAAGTATAAATGCCAATAGCTCGGCTGTACAAGAAAAATATCAAAGCCCCTAAGCAACAATTGTCTTCACAAGAAAAAAGAGTAAATTACTAGCCAGGTACAAAGTTTAGCTGATCAGGTGCAAAGTTTTCCTAGTCGGGAGAGCAGATACAACTTCCCTGGTCGGCTGAGCATATATCACTGGTCGAGTAGGAAACTCTATTGTTGAGCATGACTAACAGCGATGAGTCCCTGGAGTGAATCAAACAAACACGAACAAATGAATGCAAAGTGAATACTACATAGTGAAAAAATGTCTTTGAGAAGAGAAGTCAATTTTCCCCAAGATTGATTGAGAGAAATCAATCTCTCAAAATACTTTTGAGAGATTCGAACAAGGTGTTTTGAAGGTGTTTGGAGGGATAAGTTTTAGGCATATGCCTAAGTAGCTATGCCATACGCCCGATCAGTTGGGTGATGGCCGAGCGGATGCCGAGTGTGCCCGAGCAGGCCCACACGCGTTCGTATGCTGGTGCATCCGAGGAGCAGCTATATGGTGCCCAAGCAGCTGGGGCTGCATCCAAGCGGATGGGGGCAGGTGTCCGAGCAACTTGGCTGCGTGTCCGAGCGGATGGTGGCAGGTGTCCGAGTGGCTTGGCTGCGTGTCGGAGCAGCTGGGGCTGCATCCGAGTGGATGGTGGCATGCGTCCGAGCGGATGGTGGCAGGTGTCCAAGCAACTTGGCTTTGTATTCGAGCAGCTGGGGCTGCATCCAAGCGGATTGTGGCATGCGTCCCAGCGGATGGTGGCAGGTGTCCGAGCGGCTTGGCTGCGTGTCCAAGCTGTTTGAAGAAATGAGTGTATGTTCTGATTGGCCAAGCTCTTTCTGAGGAGTTAATAAGGGACCGAAGAGCTAATCATATCCTATTAGTCACACACTTATTCAAGGGGCCAAGAAAATGACCGATTGTCTAGAGGATCCAAGGCAACAACAAGTCTCAAGAGCATGGGGCACAAACATGTTTTCTTACTCATGGAGTACTATAAGAAGATCAAATAATAGAATTTGAAGAATTCAAAAGAAAAGTTCAATCGTTGGTTTACTACAAAAGTGAAAGTTATTGACCGGATGGAAGCTTTTGGATGACCTGAAAAACATTTTGCTAGAGAAAAAGTTTATCATACGAGTAAATCATATAATAAACTTTGGGGGCAAATGTTATCCCCAAAATTTCAGTTTGATGACGTGGCAATCAGAATCGACAAGTGGCAATGCATGGTCAGTAAATGGCACATTAATAGTCAATAAATGTGTTGGCTCTTCGGAGTTGTGATAAAGTGATCTGACCGACCTGATAGAATTTCTGTCCGACCTGTAAAGATTATTGACTGACCAATTAGGAGTTTGGCCGACCAGTCAGTCGTTTTGACCCACCAATCATCTGTTTTGGCCGAGCAATCAGTCGTTTTGACAGACTAGTCATCTGTTTTGGCCGACCAGTCAGTCGTTTTGACCGACCAGTCATCTGTTTTGGCCGACCAGTCAGTCGTTTTGGCCGACCAGTCATTTGTTTTGCCCGACCAGTAAAGTGTTTTGCTAGATCAGAGATTTGTCATGCTAGACCAGAGGTGTGCTGGAGATGTGCTTTGCCAATGAGAGGTGCTTGGCTATGTTCTGAGAAACAGCTTCAACTCGAATCATTCTCAACTGCCGCGGGAATCTCTCTGATATCCTAGAATAATAGCTATATTATTGTTATTTAAATTTATTTATATTTTATTAATTAAAGTCTGTTGGAAGAACCAAGGACCCGGTCAAAGGAATATATCTGATGTACGATCCATGAGCCTATAAATAGAGGGCTCATGGCATCATTTAGGGGGATTTTATCTTTTTAGGAGACTGAAAGAACTCTCTAGTTTTTAGACTTTGGGACTGTTACTTAGGGCATTCTGGGGGCATTTTCTAAGAGAGCTTAGAGAGAGAAAGCTTGTATTCTCTAAAGAGAGAAACTCTGTATTTTTCTACTTACACTTAAGAAACTCAGTTGGCTCAAGTTCATCTGATCTTAAGTGTAGGATCTATATATCACAACTCCAAGTGGATTAGGCTATTACCAATACATTGGGGATGAACCACTATAAAATTATTAGTGTCGTATTTTTCTCTTGAAGGATTATTGTAGTTTTGACGTCTACTCGTCTTTGGCCAAAATCGTGGTCAACACCTTGCAATACAAAATGATCAGGAAAGATCATGCAATAAAGTTTTAGTTAGCAGAATAGTAAATACAAAAGAGAACCCTAACTACACATGGGGTTTCTACATACGCCTGCTACAACTACTCAAAATTTCTAAAACTTAGTGGGTTTGCAATTACAAAAGTATCAACAAGACTTTCATTGCAAAGCCTAATCTATCGTATCCATTAGTATATCCAGCTCTATGTCGAAGTCCTCGCCCGACTGCTCAGGATCCTCCTCTAGCTCTACCACCCTGCCTCAAGGTATGGTATCAACCATGGAGATAGGCCATTCCATGGCCCAAACGCTAGCTCGATCTGCATACAAAAATCATCCCATGTGTTGCATACCAGCCACCAACGTCTACGAAGAAACCATATCCGTGTCGAGCCTCTCAGACAAGTTCCGGCATATCACACTCTCCGTCGTTCGGGAGTGTTGGCCATATCAATGACTTTCGTCATGTAATGCGTCCATTTCCAAATGACACACCGATGTTGTTGGTCATACTCGATGCGTCGAGGATTCTCGTTGTTAAAGAGTCTATAGTAATCGATTCTAGGCATAGGGATCATGGGTAGGTTTCCTATCCAAGGTCACCTATCTCAGATATATCAACCTTATCCTACAATTTATTGAATCGAGGTAAATAGAAGAAAGCAAAGGAAATATATATGAAAAGACAGTAATTACAGTGAGTGTCAATCTATCTTGTAGAATGTACATGTGGGTTTGTCTACGTAATCTGCTCAACTCGAGCTTTGATACCACTTGTAACGACCCTCAAAACATACAAGACCAAATTATGCAGAAATTTAAAAAATTTTACTTTTCACTCATTGTACCGAAAATCCATATAAAAAAACTTTTAAAAGAGCGTGTGCACACACTTTTAGTTTAACAAACGGAATTACAACTACTATTTTATAGATTTAAAGCAAAACAAATGTCATAAAAGAAATATCAAGCTTCCAACATTTTTTTTCAATATGTTGTTCCATCAAAAACCTCCGTAGGTCGGGCCACATGTACATATCCACAAGTAGACTCCGACGCTCATTGCTCCACTTTGCTCTTGCACTTACCTACAACATGAAACAACTAGGTAAGTGAAAATGCTTAGTAAGAATAGCCTTGCACACAAATATACTAAACCCCGTAACGGATTGCCCTAAGGTAGTTACTGCTACCGGTCATTAGGTTATTGGATAAATTCCAACCCTATCATACAATTCTCAATAATAGTCCTAACAGAAATTAAGCACATTGGTTGTGCCCAACAGACAATGTTTATACATATCAAAACCACTTGCATTCAGAAAATCCCAGACATTCAAGATATATAACCATATCCGAAATAAATACTCTGGTTGTTATCAACAACCAAGTTCACACATAGCACGATACGCTGCACTCAGAAAATTCCCAGAACATACAATATATCACTCACATCATAATATCATGCACTTAGAAGATTCGCAGAATATTCAAATATATTTAACACACATCATGACTAAGCAATTTAATTATCAGTAAGGGATCTAGGCCTCAACCCGGTTCCACCGTTAATGTCCTGGCTCCAACTCAAACTTTATTACCATTGTCCTGGCTCAAACCCGGACTATATTACCATTTTACTGATTTCAACCTGGACTATATACATACCATGTCTTTGCTCCAACCAGGACTATTTTACGTTTGGGTTCTAGCTCCAACCCGAACCTACTTACCATTTAGCCACAGAAGGCCAAAGCACTGCAAGAGTAAGCATTAAGCATACCCTGGTCTTAATGACCCAAAAAAAGCAAGTGTAATCTACTACTACAAGCACACACTAGTATATTCATGTTGTAGCCAAGAAAGAGAAAGGCTAACTGACTTGGAGTCCTTAGCTCCCAGGTGGATCCTTAACACCGCTATTCATTTTCCCTTTCGTGGTTAATGTAATTAATACAGTGTACTCAGATTAAACTATGGCATACTCTTATGGCTAATATATTATGATAGGTACATAAAATAATTTTCTCTTAGAGACTCTATATTATAACCTCTTATACAACTTATAGTGTATAGGGTCGGATTTCATATAAGAATTTACAGTAACATGAAAAAATTGACCTCACCGCAACACGCTCTCTGTGTCTTGCATCTTAATACTCAATATCTAGAGAACTCTCTTATCGGATAACTCGTATTTTGATTTTTGGAAAAATGAGTTCTACTCAACTCCTATATTATAAAAATACTAACTTATCGTCCTCTCATGAAAGTTTACCATTGTCTATCATTTACCAAAATACTACTTTTTTACCGTTTAGAAATAATATATGACAATGTTATCCCGTTCTCTTAAATATTCTACAAAAATCCAACTTCCATTTTTACAATCTTTAATCCATAACATAGGATCTCTATTACGTCATTTTTCAAAAGAAAGGACAATTGGACCCTGTCTTTAAAACTTGGCAAAAATGAATTCTCATAACCATAAGCTAATTTGGGGTTGGTTAGATATCCAAAAGTTTAGCTATTTTTTAAAACAACTTCATTTCCAATATTCGAACCTATCTTTTTCACAATTCATTTTAACGTGATAAAAATCCTGCTTTTAAGCTCATATTTGATGTTAGGTTCTCTAACCAAAACCCTTTAAAATCTCATTCACGTATTGTGCGTCCTAATGATGGGAACTAGGCGAAAGCTCACGTCAAAATTCAATTTAGGTCAAGAGAACTAATGTAGCGACCCAAATTCGCTAATAAGGCTTAAGAGCCTTGATTAGTGTGCCAGGAGGGCATTAATGGAATAATTGTGAATTAATGAGTAATTATATGTTTAATAATGTTTATATGATAATTGATTATATTATGTGGTAATATGATGTGTGATATATGTGAGAACCACATTATTATGTGGACAGGTTCGTTAAGCACGACTCAAGACGATTCTAGGGTCAGATAGTAGGAAAAGTCACAACGGGGCTTAAGATATGATTTTGGATAAGTCGGGGGTACTTTTAGATAGCGGGTAGCGATTTGGATTATCGGGACATGAAAATAAATATATGGAGACATATTTGAGGTTAGGATGTCTAGGCGGGAATAATGGGGGATTTTACAATTTTGGCCTCGAGGACAGTTCCATCACCCCAAGCCTCGGGATTAACTTAATAGATAAGTTAGACATAGAGAAGCTTTTAGAAGAAAAACAAACCGTCTAAACACTTAGGCTCAGCTCTCTCTCACGCTTAGGGAAAACCAAGGGAAGAAAACACAGAAAAACTAAGGGAAACTAGCTGGAAATTCTGGAATTGGTGGTGAGGATTTGGAGGTTTAGCTCAGGAAAAAGATCAAGCAACTGAAACAGGGATTAAGGTAAGCATCTAACTCTTCTTTCTGTGGTTGAATTCTGTGTTCTAGCTGGATTTTAGTTTAAGTACTGAAACAGGTATAGTTTTGGTGTTTTAAGGCAGAATTAAGGAGGACACTTGGGTACTTAGCTTGGTTATGGCCTGGTGAAGTGATTCAACTGCAAAGGTAAGTTTCAACTCCTGGTTTAGAGGTTTTTTATTGAGTTTGAGTGGCTGGTTTGAGTGTTTGTAGCACTTGGGTTTCATAAATGGAAAGGAGGAGATTAGAGTGTGTTGGGCTGTGTTTTCTTGGGAATTATGTTGCTTAGGTCATGCTAAAGAAGTTGGGAATTAATTGGTTAAGAGTTGGGAAGGTTTGGGATGGATTAAGGTGAGGTTTTGAGCTTTGAAATGGTGTAAAATCTGGGTTCGAAGGGGAGGGCCGTGGCTCTATTCTAGAGCGCTGCGGCCCTAGCATGCAAAGAAGCCAAGGAGGCTCGGCCAAGGGGGCGCGCCGCGGTGCCCAATGCAAGGGCCGTGGCGCATGTGTGGTTCAGTGTGGGAGTAGGTTCTGTTTTGGGGAAGGGTCGCGGCTAGGCTTTGGGGGCCGCAGCCCTTGGTTGTACACTTTAGATTTTGAGGGTTTTAAGCATGGGAAAGTGGTCTAGTGTGCTCAGGTTTGGTTTCACCACCGTGATTGGTGGAATTAGGAGTCCCGGGAGTTAGTTTTGTAACTGGAAACCTATATTTGAGTATTTATGAAACCCTATACTTTGGTTGTGGCTAGGTGATAAAAGCTTAGGCTCGGGAACGGATCGTGCTTGAGGGGCGTTGCTCGTAATTCGATAACCGTACAGACTAAAGGTAAGAAAACTACACCTAGTTGAATATATGTGACGGGACTAAGGGCTCCCTATTGTAGAAGCTTGAAAAGATGGTATTATGCCATGCATGCCATTTAGTGAACCAACGGCCTAAGGGTGCCAAGGGTCTCACTAGCGCACAGGGCGCGGCTCGGCCACTGGTAGCCGAGGACAGCTTATTATGCACTAAGCTTGTTTTAAGCGGGCCAGGGTCAGTGGGTTAAACAGAGGGTGCGACCTAAGTCGTCGGCCCTGAATATTATGTGATATGAATATTATATGTGATAGAATGTATCTTGTATTGGATTGTATATGTTGAATATCTGTTGTGGATTATCTTATGAGTATACATGCTTACTAAGCTATTTGTCTGTTGCTATTGTTTGAGTTATCTATGATGTTTTCTTGCTGGGCCTTGGCTCACGGGTGCTACGTGGTGCAGGTAAAGGCAAGGGCAAGTTAGATCAGCCCTGACTGGAGAGCTCAGCGAGCGGAATGTACATAGCTAGGTGCTCGACTGCCACGGTTGAGGTCTAGGCAAGGACATGGAATCTGGAGATTGTCTGTTTTGCCTTAGTATGGCTAGTGGATACACTTGTACTTTTGGGAGTCTGTAAACTTATTCTAACTTCGTTTTGTATGGGATCCCATGTTTTCTACAGTGTAAATATATGAAATGAGTCTTTTAAGACAAAAACCTTTTTAACCTTAGATCCTACAAGTTTAGTGACACGTTTCCAAATTAATGACTTGATTAGCAAGTTATGCACTTTTATAAGTACACAGTGTAACGGTCTTGGCTATCCAGGGCGTTACAACTAACTTCCAAAAACTCATTTTTTGTTAAGGTTCAAAATGTCTATTTTTCCTGTTTTTAGGGAAACTTAGAAAAATTACTGCTCTTATACCGTGATATATTTTAGTCTAAAATCTTACCAAGGCCTTGATACACATCTTAAAAAATTTCTCACCAAGTTTCATAATTTTTGGGATGGGAAAACCCATTAAACCATTTTAATAAATCTGGGCAGTGCCTGCTGCCGATGAGTTTTTCTCAGATTTTTAGGGTAATTTGAAAAATTATTTCTCTTACACTGTAGCCCAGTTCTTTGGGAAATTTTACCAAGATCTTTACTCATATCTAATTTAGTTTCTCTAAAAATTTCAAAATTTTTAGGATAAAGAAAACCATTAAAAAATGTAGAACAATCTGGGTTAGAGATGAAATTCCTTACCTTTTCAAACTTCCTCCTTCGATTCTATACACTCAAACCGAGCCCCAAAGGTTCCACATGCAGATTTTTAAAAGAGTGTTAGGGTAGAAGATGGAGATGTGGAAAATTTTCCAAAACTCTAAAATTCTTACCTTTGTTTTCACTAAAACATCAAAATGTTCAAATCTTGAGATCTTATTAGAACAATTAACTTCCCTTTAGACCAAGAACACAAGATCCATGCCATGCGTGGCTATTAGAATCACATTCATGCATAGTAAAACCCCTTAGGATTTTGGGTTTGAAAGAAAAGGAGAAGGAAAAAGATTGTACTAGGGTTCAAAACTTACACTTGCCTAGATATCTCTTGAGTTTCTTCCTTCTTCAATGGGGATATGAGTTCTTAGCTTTAAGGAGTGGGAAGAGTTGCAGCCATGGAGATTGAGGGGTAGGGTTTCGGGTTTAAAGAGTGAGTGTCTCTTTGTTTTTTTTTTTTTGAGAGAGAAAAATGATTACACCCTTAACTTGTAAATGAGGTAAAACTCTTACACTTCTCTTAGGGATAGGTGTCCTAGCTCTTGAGAGCCCTAGGACTAGCCTTGCCGCCCACCGTTGTCTCTCTCCTCCTTTGGAAATGACAAAAATTCCCTTGTTCCTTCTAACTCACTTCTAATGCCCTCAAGGGCCCTTTGGTAATTTCACGCTCTAAATTTAACCAAATTTTTACCCTATAGTTTTTAAATATCTCCATGCTAAATTAAATAAAATAAATGTGACGAAAAATAAAATTTTGTCACATAACACATAATTTTCATAATGTACTCAAATTTACCAAAATGCCCTTAGAGGCTCAGGCAAGAATTTCTATGCTTAAGCCCAGTAGATTGGAATTAAATCCTCAATAAATTTTTCTTAATTTTATTGGCTCGACTATATAGTCCAAGTTTCCAAATATTTTTATGCCAAAGTATTCCTCATTTTCCCTAATCCAAGATTTTTTCGTTGTTAGGGTTTGCCCCTCGGTCCAAGAACAATTTTCTTTGCATAGGCCTAAACCCTTTGCTAAATTAGCACAACGACTATAAAATTCACAAAATAACATAATATTATTTATCAAAATAATATTTCACATAATTCTTCACCAGCTCCAACCAGCTACTAACGGTGTTCAAAATAATAGATGTTACAAATACATACAATTTATAGATGTTTCGTCCCCGAAACTCAGAACAGATGGGAGTACTACTCCCGCATATCGACTTCCGTCTCCCAAGTCGCCTCTTCAATGTCGTGGTTACACCACTGCACCTTTACCAAAGGTATTGTTTTGTTCCTTAACACCTTGTCTTTCCGATCCAAAATCGCGACCGGTTTTTCCTCATAGCTAAGCTGAGGATTAATGATAAATTCATTGTAACTTAGCACATGAGTGGGTTCGTTCATGTACTTCCGTAATGCTGACACATGGAATACGCCGTGACCTCTAGAGATCACGGGCGGAAGGGATAATCTATAAGCCACCTTTCCAATGCGTTCTAGAAACTCAAACCGTCCTATGTATCTAGGGCTCAGCTTGCCCTTTTTCCTGAACCTCATAACTCCTCTCAGTGGAGCTGTAACGACCCAAAATTACTAATAAGGCTTAAGGGCCTTGATTAGTGTCACGGGAGGGCGTAATTGGTTTATGTGTGATTTAAATGATTAAATGCATGATTATGTGATAAGCATGCTTATATGATTGTTTGGATATATAAGATGCATGATTATGAGTATTAGTATGCATGTAGGCCCTGTTTGGATTATAAGGGCATATTCGTAATTTTGGCCCGTTGAGGGCATAAACGTGATTATTTGTGATAACTTGTTGAGACCACATTATTATGTGGATATATTTGTAGCTACTAGCTCGAGGCGATCCTAGTGAGCGATTTAGTGAAAAAGTCACGGTGGGGATTTATACTCGGCTCGGGGGAGCCTTGGGGTATTTCTGGGAATTCGAGAAATATATCGGAGACTATTTGGCATTGGGGAAAATAATTGGTGATTAATTAGATGATGAGGCTTAAGTTGTTAATATTAGGGACACTTGCGGAATTAGCAGGAATAGGGAACAAATGACCAAAATTCCCTTAGAGTGTTTAAAGACTTTGTTATATTTGGGAGGGCAAAATGGTCTTTCGGTGTTTAAAAAGGGATAAGTATTAATCTGCTTTTTAGAGTTAGTGGAAGTTATAGAAAAGATATGAAGTTGAAGGAAAGAAGGAAAGAAGAAAAAACAGAACACTTGATTTATCTTTTTCTCTCCCATACGATTTATCCTCCTCTCACCCTTTCTTCTGAATTTTGAAGCTGTAAACTCAGAGGAAGCTTAGGCTAGAGCTTGGGGTTTTGGTTCTTGGTGAAGCTAGGAGGTTCAGCTGGAGTTAGTGTTCAATTAAGGTAAAATTTACAGAGTTTGGTCTGAATTTTCTGGCTTTGATGAGGTTGTTTCTAAATTTTAGTTTTGGATGGAAATTAAGGGACTTGAGCCTAGGGATTTGAGGAACCAAAGGCTGGAAGGGCATTGAGGGCAACGTAGGGTCAGACTCTCCATTAAAGGTAACAATTTTTGGTTTTGATCAGTTGAGTTTCTGGGTTTTCTGGTGAAGTTCTTAAGCTTTAAGCTCAACTCTGTTTTTTTTTGTTTTTGTGTTTGATGATGCATGTGGCTAAGTTTTGATGTTGTTGGGTCATGTTGGATGAGATGTAGTGAATGATAGGCTCAATTTGAAGTTTAGTTGAGGTTTGAAATGGGTTTATAAGGGCTTTGGCTCGGGGAAATTCGAAGGAAGAACCCAGAAAAAATGTTGCATGCTGGTTGTAGCGCTGTAGCGCTAGCATTGGAGCGCTACATCGCTAGGCCTCTTTTCCTGGGGGTTTTTGTCTCTGTCTGTAGTGCTGTAGCACCCACCTTGTGATGCTGTAGCACTAACCTGCCTTTAGAAATGGATTTTTGGGTATTTTCTTAGGGTTTTCGCTCGGGGGCTCGCGGTTTGATTCCACCACCCCGTTTGGTGGAATTCGAGCTTCCCGAGGGGTCGAGATTGGTCTCAAGGTTAGGTTACAGGATTGAATGCTAATGAGGGTTCTATGTTACATTTGTGACTAGGTGTACACTAGGGTTCAGACGAGATCGTGCTTGAGGATCATTTCAATTAATCAAAGTGCTCGGAGTCAAAGGTAAGAAACTTCACCCGGTTATGTGATTGTGTTGGGACCAAGAGTTCCCTATATTTTTATGTGATGTCATAAGATGGTATTATTCCATGGAGACATGCGATAAACGACCTAAGAGTGTCAGAATCAATATTTGCACATAGGACGTGGCTCGGCCACTGGTAGCTGAGGTTAAGTACATAGTCACTTAGCTCGGCCTAAGCGAGCCGGAGTCAGTGGGATAATCAGAGGGTGTGGCCAAAGGGAGTTGACCATGGATAATATGTGATATGTTTATTGTTGTTTAACTGATGATTGTGACAAGTTTTTTATCTGGATGACTGATTATTGGCTTATAGATTGATATCTTTGATTATGTGGGAAATATGACCTATTGTATATCTGGTTGATGATTTGTGAAATATCTTATTATTGAATATCATTTATGCTCTGTATTATGGATTTCTTGTTGGGCCTTGGCTCACGAGTGCTATGTGGTGCAGGTAAGGGCAAGGGCAAAGTGAACTAGTCTTGAGTGGGAGAGCTCTGGGGCAGAATGTACATAGTCAGCTGATCGGCCACCACGATCGAGGGATGGTACAGGGACAGGAGAACCTAAAATGTCTATTTTTCCCTTAGAGTTTCCAGTAGTTGTATATATCCTGCAATTTTTTAAACTGACCTTTAAACTCTATTTCTTTTGGGATCTCATGTATGAAATGTTTATTTAGTATGAAATGTATCTTTTATCACCAAAATCTTTTAACCTTAGTTCAACTATAGTTTTAGTAACACGCTTTTAACTAAATGACTTGATGAACAAGTCTTGCACCTTTATAAACACACAGTGTAACAGTCTTGGCTACCCAGGGCGTTACAGGAGCTATCTTTAATAGTACCTTGTCCCCAACATCAAATTCTAATGGTGTCCGATGACGATCATCATATTTGCGTTGTCGATCTATAGAAGTCTAAAACCTTTGACAGATTGGTCAAATGTCTTTCGTACCTTGGTCTACCTCTTCTGATCCCAAGAATTTCATCTCACTGGTCTCATGCCAGTGGATTGGGGATTGGCACTTTCTTCTGTATAGTGCCTCATATGAAGCCATCTTGATCAACTCATGGTAACTGTTGTTGTAGGTGAACTCAATTAATGGGAGCTTTCAAAAATTCAACACGCAAGCTCTCAACATGACTTCAAAGGTCTGAATCATTCATTTTCTCTGGCCATTCTTCTGTGGATGGAAGGCAGTACTAAACTTGAGTTTAGTTCCCAATCCCATTTTCATTCTTCTCCAAAACGTGGAGGTAAATCATCCATCACTATTAGACACTATCGAGATTAAAACCCCATGTAATCGCATTATCTCAGCAATGTACAAGTCTGTCAACTTATCTGCACCGTCTGTTGTCTTACTGGATAAGAAATGAGTGGATTTTCTCAATGTATCCACGATAACCCAAATTTCATCGTGCCCCTTTGGAGTGTGTGGTAACCCGATAACGAAGTCCATTGTGGCCATTTCCCATTTCCACTCAGGGATCTCTAGCGGTTGCAATAACCCTACAGGTCACTAATGCTCCGCCTTGGTTTGCTGACACGTCAAAAAGTGTGCCACGTACTTCGCTACATCTCTCTTTGTTGACGCGGTTCTTCGCCAACAGGTAATTAAGAGAAGAAGAGAAAGGGATTAGTACTGAAAGTAGAACCGTCACAGATATGAAATCTTAGAGAATGAACTAGGTGACTCAAGACACGTTTTTTAAGTGTTTCAAAGGTTAAAATCCTTCTACTCCACTAGTCAATATTATTCATGTATTCTGGGTATTTGGTTTACAAAGTATATGGCTCTTCAGAGACTATTTTTTCCAACCCCTATCAACTCCCAGGGTCCCCATATTTATAGGAGAAGGCACCTGGAAGTTGGTAGGGAGGTCATCCCGTGACCTTACCATTTGTCATATCAACTCTGTGACATTTATGATTAATTCCTAAACCTGACACATAAGTGTGGTCTAATCAGTATGTAAGGAGATAATGGGCCGCACGGCCCAACCCAGCCGTGGGTGTCTGAATGCGCACGTTCCTGCTGCGTGTCCGAGAAGTCAGGGGGATATCGGACACGTGATGTCAGATATATGCACGTTTATCTTGCGTGTGTTGACTTTACAAAGGGTCAGAGATCCATGGCCAGCTCGTACCACGAGCTTCTTCCCTGAACTGACCTTCGGCTTTCAGGCCTTCTGATGCCTTCCTCTAGTCTTGGGGGCCCTTGGCAAGCCTTTGAGGATCCCTCGAGCTAAGAAGGTACGATCTGGAAACAGGATCTCCGGCCTGGGGGAGTCCTCCGACTAAACCATTATTAGTCCGAGGCTCGACCTGCTAATCAGCTCGTGGGAAAACCAGGGCGTACACCTGCCCCCCCAAGCTCCTACTCGTGGTATATGACGTTATATATAGAAGACCATAGTAGGAGCTTTTAGACTTTCCCCACAACCCTTCACATTCCATTCTTTGTGCAGGCGTCTGATACGTGGAACGTCGTGGGTGGTGACGGTACGTTTTACGAGAACCGCATTTAATGGCCTAGCCTATTGCCCAGCCGTCATTTCATATTTCGAGTGGAAGGCCTCGGATCACTCACTAGGGCCATCCAAGAGCCTTCTTCACGTGATCCTTCCCTTATATAAAAAGGGGGTGGCCATCCTACGCACGGGCCATCCCTTCATTCAAAAATTTCTCAAATCTCTTTCCTTCTTCCTTCTCTGACTTTCAGAAGAACGAAACCCTCGACTCTACTGCCACCATTTTCCTTGTTCAAGAAGCTTAGGCGCACGAGTTTCTCCAAAGCTTTGGAAGCTACTGCACCGACGAGGCTCCTACCAACGCAACACTCTCGTTTACCATCCAGCCATATACTGTAAGTTTTCTAACCCTGTTCATTTTGAAAACATGCCACTGTAGCTTAGGTAAATTTTTTTACTGTAGCCGCATGCAAGGGTTTTCTGGGTTGCGTGGGTAGGAGGGTGACAACCCCTTTTAGGCTAGGGCACACTGTTTGTAGGAAATCGCCTTAGAGTATGGGTTTCAAGATGCTTCTTCAGGAACAATTTCTGGTTAGGATCTTTAGGAATTTTGGGTGCAAAACCGGGTATCTTAGGGGATACACCTCAAAAGCGGTTTTGCAACGTTCTGCCTGTTGAAACTTCCCCCCCAAGGTAAATTTTTACTCTGAACCCCCTGACACACGAATTCTGAGTAATTTGGGATCTGTTGGGAGCATATGCGCGTGTTCATTGAACCGCGTGATTCCACTCTCCACGGGCTGGGCTTACCTCAGCTCGTGTAAATAATAATTGCTTTGTCCTTCTGCTTGGGTCGCCTTTTCTAAAGTGTTTTCTTTTGTTCGATAGGTGACCAGATGGCTCCAAAAAGGAATCTGCCTCAGAAGAACGTGGGAAGCTCGGTCTCCCAGCAAGAGAAAGGAAAGGCGGTGATGTCAAGCTCGCCGATCCCCCACTTCGGGCCGGCCGTGGAGAAGCAGGTCGAGGTGGCTCCCGACGCATTCTTTGAGGCGGAGAGAATCTTCTCAAAGGTAACCGACCAGGCGAAGATCAACAAACTCTTCCTCACCCACAACATTCCACTGGGGAAAGCCTCCGTGATTGCCCGACCTGCTGCGGAGGGCGAGCGGAGCTGCACGCCACTCGACGAATCGTTCGCAGCCTGGAGTGGTGAACACTTCAAGGCAGGGGCCTTCCTTCCCCTGGATCAGTACTTCGCTGATTTCCTGAATTATGTGGGGTTGGCCCCATTTCAGCTCCCCCCCAACTCCTACCGTCTGCTGGCGGGTTTGAGGTATTTATTCAAGAAGCAGGAGTGAGAGGTCCCCACTCTTGTGGATATTCTATATTTCTTCTGCCTCAAAGCCAGCCCGGACCAGTGGGGGCGAGGTGACGGGTTCTACTACTTAACCTGTTTCCCTAATACGGCGGCGGTCATCGAGCTTCCAAGCCATCCAAATGACTTCAAGGACCAGTTCTTCATGTCAACTGGGTTCTGGAATTGCGAGCACCATTATTTTAATCGCCCTCGTAAGTGATCCCTGACCTTAGCTCGCCTTTTAAGTGTTTTTTTTTTTTTTTTTGCTCCTCCCGTATTCCACCCTAACTCCAGCCAATCTTGCAGCCATTTACGCAAGGACCGAAAATTCCGCGACCCTCGGGGGTCAGTATGACACATTGGCGGGCTTGCCCCCCAGCGAAAAGTACTACCGCGTGCTCGTGAAGGATGAGACGATGGTGTTCAGCAAATTGATCTTCCCAAACCAGACTCTAAACCTGAAGAGGCCTCGGGGGCCGCCCCCAGCCCGCGACAACAGGCCTATCACCGTAGAGGAGGTCGCAGCAGAGGAGGACGAGGTGGCTGAAGTTCCGCTCGTGAGGAATAGAAAGAGCACCTTGGAGGTCGCTCAGGGGATGGACGAGGAAAGGATCCAAACTGGAGCAGCCGCGGGTCCTTCCGGCCAAGGTAACCCTTATTTGTTTAAGAATGTAGATAGGGCCACTGCAGACCCCCGGCTGGTTAGGTTCAATCCTAGGCAGATCGTCCATCGTCACGGGAGAGACCCGGACTTGAATACACTCCTGCTCCATTGTGTTGACCGGCTCGTGCTGGATCACCAAGAGAGCCGGCCTAGGGGTACCGTAGTAGTAGATAACACCCTAGCTTTTAGGTCGATCCTTTTTTAGGAGTATGGGACCAACTTACGCACATGGCCATCACTTCAGAGGGGTGTCTATGCTCCGAGGGTAATCTGCGGGGTGTAGTCTTCGGTGGGAATCCCCCAGCAAGGCCAAGGTTGAAAAGGCTCCGAGAGTCCAAGAGCGCGGCCGGGGCCTCCACTAAATCCCCGGCTAAGGAGAAGGAAAAAACCCCGCCATCCCAGGTCGAGGGGGCAATCCTTCCTGCTGCCGGAGCAGGACACATGCCCCCGCTGCCCCAGCGATCTCCATTAGCCACCCAGGACGTGGTACTGGAGGTCGGGACTCCGAGCGTACGCATCCCGGTCGACCCCCAGGATCTGGAAAAGATCCCAGAAGCATTCCGGGGGACGGTGTATGAGTCGGCGAGCTATGCCGTCGGCCGCTTCTTCAAGCTCAAAGAGAGGGATCTCCGGGCTATCGAAATAACAAGCCCGGTCCGAGTCATAGAGTCTTCGATGGACATTACCCTAACGGTAATCTGCCCCACTCTTTTAAAGCTTTAACACTTACACAATGCCTTGTTTTTCCACTTAGCCAACATATCCTTCCTTTCTTGCAGGGCATTGCTGCCGTACATCAAGGTATCGCCAGGACCAAGGCTCAGCTCGAGGAGATGGAGGCTGAGCGCCAGGCCGCCCTTCAGGAAGCTCAGGCGGCGAAAGATGCGCTGGCGGCTTCGAAGGCCGAGCTAGAGAGGAGCCGCTCAAAGAACCGAGAACTTGAAACCTCCCTTGCCACTTCGCGAACAGATCTCGAGGCAGCGAAGAACGAGGCCCAGGCCGCCCTGGAGGCCGCCTTGGAAGCCGAGCCGGCCATCTCGGAGCAGTCCATGCAGGACCTGTTCTATCACTGCTGGGCCCATAACCCGGATGCTGACTTCTCTTTTATGCCGCCGGACCTCTGGGCTTTTTTGCTGCCGAAGCTCCAAGCCCGCCTAAACAAAGAGGTACCGCCCTCAGAGACTGGGGAAGCCTCTGGCGCGGTGGAGCAGGGCGAGACCGCGACCTCCAAAGGACCAGCTGATGGGGCTTAGGGCACTTCTCCTTATCCATTTTTAATTATTTTTATTTTGTCTTTGTAACCTTTTCATGAGGTGTTTTCACCTCGAGACGATTTACTTGGCAATCTTAACTTATATATATATTTTTTTATATAAGCTTAGTTCATGCTAACCGTTATTTATATCCCGAGCTCTTTAAGAAAGAGCCACGACCAATAAACTTAAGTTAACTTCCAAGTTTTATGACCCGGTTAAAACCAGGAACTTATTTTGAAAACTTAGTTCGTGTTAACTTTTATCCATATCCCGAGCTCTTTAAGAAGAACCACGATCAATAAATTTAAGTTAACTTCTAAGTTTTATGACCCGGTTAAAACCAGGAACTTATTTTGAAAACTTAGTTCGTGTTAACTTTTATCCATATCCCGAGCTCTTTAAGAAGAACCACGATCAATAAATTTAAGTTAACTTCTAAGTTTTATGACCCGGTTAAAACCAGGAACTTATTTTGAAAACTTAGTTCGTGTTAACTTTTATCCATATCCCGAGCTCTTTAAGAAGAAACACGATCAATAAATTTAAGTTAACTTCTAAGTTTTATGACCCAGTTAAAACTAGGAACTTATTTTGAAAACTTAGTTCGTGTTAACTTTTATCCATATCCCGAGCTCTTTAAGAAGAAACACGATCAATAAATTTAAGTTAACTTCTAAGTTTTATGACCCGGTTAAAACCAGGAACTTATTTTGAAAACTTAGTTCGTGTTAACTTTTATCCATATCCCGAGCTCTTTAAGAAGAACCACGATCAATAAATTTAAGTTAACTTCTAAGTTTTATGACCCTGTTAAAACCAGGATAGGACTTAGTTCACGTTAACCCTTATCCATAGATAAGAATCAACATCTAAGTCGTTAAGAAGACCTTGTTATATCTAGGTACCATATGCCCCCCAAGTAACTGGGAAAGGGTCTTTCGTGGTTACTTTAAAATCACACTTGCAAATAAAAAGAAACATTTGATTTTTATTTATACATAGAAAGTGGCCTTCCAGGCCTTACAAGTGGATCATTGATAGTATTTCTTTAAGTGGATGGCATTCCAAGTCCGCGGGATCGCCCCTCCATCAAGTCGAGCTAACTTATAAGTTCCCTCCTTGATGACTTCGATGACCTGGTATGGTCCTTCCCAGTTTGGTCCCAAAACCCCATCTTTGGGATCTTTTCCGGCCAGGAAAACTCTCCTTAGGACCAAATCGCCAACGCTAAAGGCACGTTTTTTGACCTTAGTGTTGAAGTAGCAAGTGATCTTTTGCTGATAATGGGTGAGCTGGAGTTGCGAATCCTCCCGCCTTTCATCAACTAGGTCTAGGGAATGGCATAGGAGTTCGTGGTTCTGATCTTGGTCGTAGGACTGGACTCTATGCGACAGAACTTTAACCTCCACGGGGAGGACTGCTTCACTCCCAAAGGTTAGGGAGAAAGGAGTGTGACCCGTGGGAGTCCGATGCGAGGTCTGGTATGCCCACAGGACCTGGGGGAGCTGTTCTGGCCAGACCCCCTTTGCCTCATCTAGCCTCTTCTTGAGGCTTGCCTTTAGAGTTTTGTTCACAGCCTCGACCTGGCCGTCCGCCTGGGGATAGGCCACGGACGAGAAGCTTTTCACAATTCCGTGCCTTTCAAAAAATTTGGTGAACAGATCGCTGTCAAATTGAGTGCCGTTGTCGGAGACGATCTTCTTAGGTAGGCCAAATCGACAGATGATGCTTTTCACCACAAAGTCGAGGTACCTTCTTCGATGTTATTGTCGCCAACGACTCTGCTTCGGCCCACTTGGTGAAGTAGTCAATGGCTACCACGGCGTAACGGACCCGCCCTTTTCGGTGGGCAGGGCGCCCACTAGATCTATTCCCCAAACGAAAAATGGCCAAGGAGCCGAGATCATTGTTAGCTCGACCGGAGGAGCTCGGGCAACCATAGCGAATCGCTGACACTTGTCGCACCTTTTCACATACGAGATCGAGTCTTTGGACAGAGTCGGCCAATAATAACCTTGCCTGAGAACCTTTAAGGCCAGGCTTTGCCCCCCAGTGTGGTCTCCGCAGAATCCTTCGTGAACTTCCTGCAGGATGGCCATCGCTTCACTTGGAAGAACGCAACGGAGGAGAGGTAGGGAGTGCCCACGTCGGTATAACACTCCTTCGACTAGTGTATATCTAGGAGCTTGATAAAGGACTCGCTGTGCGTCATTACGTTCTTCGGGTAACCTGCCCTCGACGAGATACTCAAGAATGGGAGTCATCCAGGTCAGCCTAATATCAATCATCTCGATCTCTGCCCGATCTCCTTCTATATTTGGTTTTTCCAAGAATTCTACTGGCACCAACCCCAGGGTTTCTGTCTCTCCCGAGGTGGCGAGTTTGGCGAGAGCATCTGCGTTGGCGTTCTGCTCCCAAGGTATCTATCCGATCGACCCTCGCCCAAATGCAGACAGCTCGGCTTTTACTTTTGCCAAATAGGCAGCCATCTTGGGTCCCCGCGCCTGATATTCTCCCAGAACCTGGTTCACCACGAGCTGGGAGTCACTGAAGCACTGGACGGAGCTCGCCTTTAGCTCACTAGCTACCCTCAGCCCAGCCAACAAAGCCTCGTACTCTGCCTCGTTGTTAGACGCCTTGAACCCGAACCTTAACGCCGAGTGGAATCTATGTCCCTCGGGGGATATCAGGATGATTCCGGCCCCGGAGCTGTTCTCGTTAGATGAACCATCAACGAAGATCTTCCACGAAGAATGTGGGGAGGCGACCTGAGGCAAGCCTTCTGATGGATTCTCCTGGAATCCCGTGCACTCTGCCACGAAGTCGGCCAAGGCCTGACTTTTTATGGCAGTTCGTGGAGTATAGAAAATCTCGAACTGACTGAGTTCGACCGCCCATTTTAACAAACGTCCCGATGCTTCAGGCTTTTGCAAAACCTGCCTTAAAGGCTGATCAGTCATGACGTGTACAGAGTGGGACTGGAAGTACGGCCTGAGCTTTCGCGAGGTCGTGATTAGGCAGAACGCTAGTTTTTCCATCATTGGGTATCTTGATTATGCTCCGAGGAGTCTCTTGCTGATGTAGTAGACTGGCTTTTGAATTTGGTCCTCTTCTCGTACTAGCACGGTGCTAGCTGCATCCTCAGTGACGGCCATGTAGAGGAAAAGAGGTTCTCCCGCCTTGGGCTTGGATAGCACAGGCGGTTCAGCCAGATGCGCCTTCAGGTCGAGGAATGCGCTTTCGCATTCTACTGTCCACTCAAACTTCTTGTTTCCCCGGAGCAGGTTGTAGAAGGGCAAACACTTGTCAGTTGATTTGGAAATGAACCGGTTGAGCGCTGCCACCCTTCCTATGAGGCCTTGGACATCCTTTCGCGACCTAGGGGAAGGAAGCTCGAGCAGTGACCTGATCTTGTCGGGGTTTGCCTCGATTCCTCGGGTATTGGCTATGAAACCCAGGAATTTCCCCGATGCGACACCGAAAGTGCACTTCTGAGGATTGAGCCTCATGCCATACTCTCGCAGTATGTTAAAACACTCTTCCAGGTCGGAAACGTGGTTGTCGGCAGTCTTTGACTTGACCAGCATGTCATCGACGTACACTTCCATATTTTTTCCGATCTGGTCCTTGAACATTCTGTTTACAAGCCTTTGGTAGGTAGCTCCGGCATTGTTCAGGCCAAATGGCATGACCTTATAGCAATAGACATTAGTCGGGGTCATGAAGCTGGTATGTTGCTGGTCTGCCGGATTCATCGCGATCTGATTGTAGCCTGAGTACGCATCCATGAAGGACATGAGCTCGTGCCCCGCCGTGGCATCCACCAGCTGATCGATCCTTGGCAGTGGAAAGCAATCCTTGGGGCAGGCTTTATTCAGGTCGGAGAAGTCAATACAGGTCTGCCACTTCCCGTTGGGCTTTGGAACCAGCATGGGATTAGTGACCCAAATTGGAAATTTGGCTTCGCGGATAAAGCCACACTTTTTGAACCGGGCCACTTCTTCTTCAAGGGCTTCGGCTCGGGTCGTTCCTAAACGCCTCTGCTTTTGGGATTTGGCAGGAACACTTTTATCCAGGTGGAGTGTGTGCATGATGACACTCGGGCTGATCCCTATCATGTCCTTGTGCGACCATGCGAACACGTCCAGGTTTTTCTGCAGAAGCGTAGTCAGCTCCGCTTTTCTTTGGTCACAGAGGTTCTTCCCAAGCTTAACCGTCCGTGATGGGTTTTGTTTATCAATGTTCACCTCCTCGAGCTCTTCAATAGCCTGGAGTTCGGATCTGTCCTCGCCTACACGGGGGTCAATGTCCTCACTTAAGGCGAGCTTTTCCTCTTCGGAAATCTGAGGTTTTTCAATCTCGGGAGCCGCCTTGGGTCCCTGAGATTCCTCTTCGCCCTGAATGGCCATTGTCAGCTGCCCGGGTTTAGATTTTCCCTTCGTGGAAATGTTGTAGCATTCCCTGGCAGCGAGCTGGTCACCCTTGATAGTACAGACTCCTGTTGAAGTAGGGAACTTCATGGCGTGGTGTCGGATGGAAGTGATAGCCTCGAAAGCTATGAGCGTAGGTTGGCCCAAAATGGCATTGTAGGCAGCGGAGCAGTCAATGACCACGAACTCGAGTAGTTTGGATACTGTCCGAGATTCTTCTCCTAGGGTGATCACCAGCTCGATCGTCCCTATTGCTGCTGATCCTTCTCCCGAAAAGCCATATAGCATCATCGAGGTTGCCTTTAGCTCGGCGACAGTCAGACCCATCTTTTCTAAGGTGGATCAGAATAGAAGGTTCACCGAGCTCCCATTGTCCACCAACACTCTCTTTACTTTCCGGTTGGCGAGCTGGACTGCTACGACCAAGGGATCGTTATGAGGGAATTGGACATGGCCTGCGTCTTCCTCCGTGAAAGTTATCGGTTGTTTCTCTAACCGTTGCTGTTTTGACTAACGTTGCTCCGGGACAATCTCCGCTCCATTGTGAGCCTTTAATTCATTCACATATCTCTTCTGGGCGCCTCTACTCGTGCCAGCCATATGCGGTCCTCCAGAGATGGTGGATATCTCTCCCTCGACCGTGGGGGGAAGGACGTCCTGATCTATCCGAGGCCCGGGCTGGCTGGGACCTCTGGAACGGGTCGACTTGCTGGGACCCTGTTTCGCGAATATTGCGCCAATGGGCCTGCTCGGATGAGAGTTTCGATTTCATCTTTGAGATGCCTGCATTCGTCGGTATTGTGGCCGACGTCGTTATGGAAACGGCAGAATTTTGAAGTATCTCTCTTTCCCTTGTGGTGCTTTAATGGCTCCGGCCTTTTCCAAGGGACCCGAGCAGCGTTGGCCAGGAAAATATTTTCCCTGGACTGGGTGAGCTCGGTTTATGTTGTGAACACGGGCTTGAATTTATCCACAGACTTATTCTTCTTTTGACCGTGATGGCTGTTTTCACCATTCCCCTTTCTTTTGCCACCACCGGGCTGGTTGTTCTGCGCGACGTCGGGAATCGCCACTACGATCTCTGTCTCCGTTCCAGCGGGCTTCTCGGGAATCTGGCTAGTCCCCGCGGCGGAAGCTTCAGCTTCTTCTAAGTTTATCCACTCTTGGGCTCTGTTAAGGAATTCGCTAACCGAGCTGAATCCCCTCCTTTGAATATCTTTCCACAGGTCTCCACCGACCAGGATTCCGGTCCTCATGGCCATGAGCTTGGAGCTATCGTCAGTGTCTCTGGCTCGAGCAGCGACATTCGCGAATCTTCTTAAGTAGGCTTTCAGCGTCTCACCTGGCTGCTGTCTCACGTTAGCTAGGGATTCGGCCTGGACTCGGGCGGCCTGGGAGGTGTGGAATGCCCTTTTGAAGTCAGCCGAAAAGGTCTTCCAGGAGCTGATTGACTGCCTTTTACTCTGCTTGAACCACTGCCTAGCAGGTCCAGTCAGTGTGGAAGGAAAGATCAAGCAATGCAGCTCCGGGCCGATGTTATGGGCCATCATTAGGGTGTTGAACATCCCTAAATGGTCCGACGGGTCTCCGTTCCCGTTGAACTTTGACAAGTGAAGCATACGGAAGCCAGACGGGTATGCCGTCGCTGCTATGTTGGGGGCGAAGAGTTCCTTTTCGTCACCCGAATCATATTCGTCTTTTTCTTTTTCTGATAGGAGCTTTCTCATCAGTTCCTCCATTTGAGTTAGGCGCTCGAGGGTTTTGTCCTGAGATCCTGGGTTATTCCGGGGCTGTTCAACAGCTCCGGACCCGTTGTACATATTAGGTGGGTTGTTGCCCCCCCTATCTTGAGATAGGTTATTTGGGACATTCCCTCCGTTACGTACTTCGGTTCGGACTCCCACTGAACGGGCCTGGCTACCATCTCCGGTTCGATCGTCTCTGTGAAAGTTGAGGCGATCTCGGAGGTCGCCTCCCTGTGTAGTCTGGTGACTTTGTGCCGAACTTAGTCGCTGACGCAGGTCTCCTCCCGAGAGATCACTCCGGTGACTACCGGTCCAGTGGCTCCTGCTGGATAGGCTTGGAGTGCGTCTTTGGCGGTTACGATCTGATCCTTCCCCTGGCACCCTGCTGCGCCAGGAAGGCCCAACCGACGGTGGGTCTCTCCTACTACTTCCGTAGGCTGGGATGTCTCGGACAGGCTGAGGAGACGGGTATCTGATTGGAGAAGGAGGATGCCTGACTGGGGAGGCGATCCTGGTTCCGTCCGGACGGATCAAATTCGGTGGGGGCCTTTCGGCCCTGCTAGCCTGCTGGTCCCGCGCTGGGCGAGCTGGACAAGGCGCAGGACGGTCTTCGGGGACGGGCTGACGTCTCTGGCCCTCCTCGGATCTTCTTCGGGAATTTCCTCGATCTCTCCTGGGCGCCCTCGAGGAAGGTTGAGAGCTAGGGGTTGATGTCCTAACCGAACGGTTGTATTGCTGTTGTCCGGTTCTAGGCATTTCCCTGAAGTTTGCTTCTTGGTGGTGTGATGAAGGGGTAGAGTTGGCTGCAGGAAGTCTATCCGAACGGCTATGTCTGGACCGATTACCCCGGCGAGACTTAGGAGCCTCACCTTGCCTCTCTCCAACGTTAACGTTGGTTGTGAGAGGGGGTAGTCGGTCCAGAATATCCTGGATTTGCTGACCAGCTGTTGCTAACTGGCTCCTCAGCTGAGCATTCTCCATCTCCACCGCAGTATAATAACACGGATTTGGATTAGGTGGCCGGGGCGCTGAACTGCCAGTGTCGTCTTGGCCCGCCAGCTGCTTTCCTGGCCTCTGCTGGACTTTAGGAATTTTCTCATCAGGGATGGAAACATGGTGGGCCTCCTGCCCATCATGTTGTTCTGTTTCGTTGCCATGTCTGGATCGAATGATCACCATAGTTGGATGTTTGTGGTAGTAATAATCGAACTTGCTCTCAATGAAAGCACCAAAATGTTGACGCAGTTCTTCGCCAACATGTAATTAAGAGAAGAAGAGAAAGGGATTAGTACTGAAAGTAGAACCGTCACAGATATGAAATCTTAGAGAATGAACTAGGTGACTCAAGACACGTTTTTTAAGTGGTTCAAAGGTTAAAATCCTTCTACTCCACTAGTCAATATTATTCATGTATTCTGGGTATTTGGTTTACAAAGTATATGGCTCTTCAGAGACTATTTTTTCCAACCCCTATCAACTCCCAGGGTCCCCATATTTATAGGAGAAGGCACCTGGAAGTTGGTAGGGAGGTCATCTCGTGACCTTACCATTTGTCATATCAACTCTGTGACATTTATGATTAATTCCTAAACCTGACACATAAGTGTGGTCTAATCAGTATGTAAGGAGATAATGGGCCGCACGGCCCAACCCAGCCGTGGGTGTCTGAATGCGCACGCTCCTGCTGCGTGTCTGAGAAGTCAGGGGGATATCGGACACGTGATGTCAGACATATGCACGTTTATCTTGCGTGTGTTGACTTTACAAAGGGTCAGAGATCCATGGCCAGCTCGTACCACGAGCTGCTTCCCTGAACCGACCTTCAGCCTTCAGGCCTTCTGATGCCTTCCTCCAGTCTTGGGGGCCCTTGGCGAGCCTTTGAGGATCCCTCGAGCTAAGAAGGTACGATCTGGAAACAGGATCTCCGGCCTGGGGGAGTCCTCTGACTAAACCATGATTAGTCCGAGGCTCGACCTGCTAATCAGCCCATGGGAAAACCAGGGCGTACACTCTTCATTCCTACCCACCAAAAGTTTCTTTTGAGATCCTGATACATCTTAGTGGTTCCTGGATGCATAGCGTAAGGAGTATTGTGAGCCTCATTAAATATTTGCCTCTTGATCTCCTCATCATCGTGCATGCATATTCTGCCCTTGAAACCCAACATTCCATCATCTGAGATGTGAAACCCTGCTCGCATGTCTTTCATCATCTCATACACTAGTTGTTGGATCAACAGATCTGCGAGCTGTCCCCCTTGGATCGCTTCCATGATCGTGGGTTGCACGGATAACTTTACTAATCTTCCCACTACTATCTCCAAATCCAATTTAGATATATCATTTTATAGTTCTTGGGGTATTTCTTTCACCGAAATTACATAAGCCATTGGTTGCCGATTCAACGCGTCAGTTACTTTCCTAGGTGGTACAATAAATCGCAATTGTAATCGTTGAACAATTTTAACCACCTCCGTTGTCTCATGTTTAACTCTTTGTGGGTGAAGAAATTTTCCAGACTCTTCTGATTCATGTATATGTCGCAATGGATCCAATAGAGATAGTGTCTCCAGATCTTCAATGCAAACACTACCGCTGCTAACTCCAAGTCATGAGTTGGATAGCTTTTCTCACAATATTTCAGTTGTCAGGAGGCATATGCAATAACCTTCCCGTGTTGCATCAATACTGCTCCGAGTCCCTGACATGATGCATCACTATAAATGGCATAAGCATCGCTGCCTTTTTGAATAGTGAGCACTAGAGCAGTTGTTAATCAGATTTTTAACTCTTGAAAACTCTATTCGCACTTGTTTGTCCACTCAAACTTGTTGTTCTTCCGGGTCAGTGCGGTCATAGGCGTAGCTATTTGGGAGAAACCCTCCACAAATCCACTATAATGCCCTGCTAGACCCAAGAAACTGCGGACCTCTTGTGCGTTCTTTGGGGCTTTCCATAACCATCGCTGCCTTTTTGGGTAGTGAGCACTAGAGCAGTTGTTAATAAGATTTTTAACTCTTGAAAACTCTATTCGCACTTGTCTGTCCACTCAAACTTGTTGTTCTTCCGGGTCAGTGCGGTCATAGGCGTAGCTATTTGGGAGAAACCCTCCACAAATCCACTATAATGCCCTGCTAGACCCAAGAAACTGCGGACCTCTTGTGCGTTCTTTGGGGTTTTCCATTGTTTCACCACCTCAATTTTGGCCGGATCTACTGCAATCACATCTCCTGACACCACGAGTCCTAGAAAACTCACTTGAGTCAACCATAATTCACACTTGGAAAACTTGGCATACAACTTTTTATGACACAATCGATGTAAGATTTGTTCCAGGTGTTGAGCGAGTTCTTCTTGGTTTCGTGAGTATACGAGTATATCTTCTATAAACACGATCATGAATTTGTCTAGATACTCACTAATACCCTATGCGTAAGATCCATGAATGCCGCGGGCGCATTGGTTAGTCCAAAAGGCATTGCCATGAAATCATAGTGGCCATATCGAGTTCGGAATGCAGTCTTGGGAATATCTGATGTCTTGACCTTCAACTGGTGCTATTCGGATCTTAAGTCGATCTTCGAGAATACCGATCCTGCCTACAATTGATGGAATAGATCATCAATTCTGAGCAATGGGTATACATTCTTGATCGTCACTTTGTTGAGTTCGCGGTAGTCTATACACATTCTCATGGAGTCATCTTTCTTTTTCACGAATAGTACTAGGGCTGCCCAAGGAGAATGAATTGGTCGTATAAATCCTTTATCCAGGTACTCTTGTAATTTCTCTTGTAGTTCTTTAAGCTCTACCATTGCCATCCGATATGGTGCCTTTGAAATAGGTGCGGTGCCTGGATTCAACTTGACTTCTCAGTCTGGGGGTATCCCTGGAAGATCCTCGAGAAACACTTCTTGAAATTCACACACCACTGTTACCTTTGTAGCTTAGACTCCCTATCCTTGTCTATTATGTTTTCTAGGTAGTCGATACATCCATCTTCCAATAATTTCCTAGCCTTTATCATGGAGATTATAGCACAATTCTTCTCGTGGGCTGTGCCTTGGAACACGAACAGCTCTTCCCTGAGTGGGTTAAAAATCACCTTTCTTCGTTTGCAATTTACCACCGCCCTTTATTTGGTTAGCCAATCCATACAAAAAATAACATCATACTCATGTAAATTTCACACTAGCAAATCCACGGTCAACTCTCGACCTTCCACCCAGACTGGTACGACTCTAACTAAAGATTGTATCATCATATCGTCCCCCGAAGGTAAGGATACATCACATATATTTGGCATAGGCTCAGGCTTTCTATCTATCTTATCAACATAAGATGCAGCAATAAAAGAATGGGATGCACTAATGTCCATTAATGCATATGCTGAGTTATTAGCCACAAGAAGCTGACCTAACACCATGTCGGATGTCCCAGCTCCTTTATAACCCTGGGTGAGTGCATAGACTTGTGGTGCAGTTCCTACTGGCTTTGGTTGGTCGTTTCCTCCCTTCTACTATGATTCGGGAAGTACCTGGAGAAATGACTCAGATTTCCACAGGTGAAGAAGTTGTTGTTGTTGCACTTGCCCGGGTGGCGCTGATTGCTTTTGTTGCACTGCAGCCAATAGTTGTTTTCTCTCATTGGCTGCTTGTTGAAGTTCGAACTTCAGCTTGGTGGCTCCACTCTTTGTTTATTATTTCCTCCATTGGAAAACCGAGACTTTCCTAGAGTATTATTCTTCCCCATACTTCGATTGCCTCTAAATGTAAACCTCCCAGAAGATCCACTCTTGTTGTTAGAGTATCTTCCTCGCTCATTTGGAACATATGCTCGTTCTTCAGCCCTGTAGGGCTTCTTCTCTTCTTGTTCTAACCAGGATTCTTGGCAGATTGATTGCTCTACGAATTCATCATAAGTATCCGGGCTAGTCTTCTAAGTGTCCACGAACTAAACTATCTCTCTTTTCAACTCGTTGATGAATTTGCATACCTGTTTGGCTTCAGTGTGTACTAGATCCGGCGCAATTTTTTAGTGTTGATCAAACTTGCGCATGTACTCATGTACGCTAGATGACCCTTGGACTAGGTTGGAAAACTCAATCACCTTTCGATTTATCACCGTCTGGTTGTATTACTTAGCATTGAACAGGACTAGAAATTTTTCCCATTCCATTCGTGTCACATCACGTCCTTTCCTAGTAATATCCCACCAGATACGGGCATTCTTCATTAACATATACACCGCAAAGATTACCTTTTTCCTTTCGATAGCCGCCACAAAGTAAAATATTCGCTCCATCGTCCTGACCCATTCCTCTGCCATGAGGGGGTCCGAAGTTCCTTTGAACACAAGTTGATTTTGTCAATTAAACCATTTCGAGATTGGTCTTGGTCGTTCTGCTCTAGATGCATCAGCTGGCGGATTTTCTCCCACCAGTGGCTCTTCTTGCACCGAGAATTCCTGTTGTTTGGGAAAGTCTTCCCTAGGTGCTGGGGTGTAGGGTTGTGTGGCGCTTCTGGGAATCTTCACATCATTGCCTCAAATATCTGGGCATTTGCCGCATTCTGCTCATGCACAGTCCTTCTTAGATCCTCTATCTGAGTTTCTAGATTGGTTTCAGCTGTGCTCTTTGTACACGACCTCTCCCTCGGCCTCGACCCCTTCCTCAACCTCAGCCATGAACTGCCTCTTGGTCAACGACCACTCTCTCGGCTGGGTCTTGTGGATTAATAGTTCGACCTCCCCTGGCTCGAGTGTTAGACACCAGCACGAGTCTCTATACAACAATGTTTAAAACCTTTTAGCATACAAGTTTCCCGCACACAAGGAAATGGAAAGAAAATCATAATGATTCAACTTAAAACAGGTAGTCATATCATTCAGGGCTATAACCTAGCAATAGAAAATGATCATGATAGATCATGCCATAAAATTTTAGTTAGTAGAATGAGAAATACAAAAGAGAACCCGAACTACGCGTGGGGTTTCTCCATACGCATGCTACCACTATTCAAACGTTCTACAAATGAGTAAGTTTGGAAAGTCTTTACAAAAGTATCAACAAGACTTTCACAACAAAACCTAATCTACCCTATCCATCAGCATATTTAGCTCTATATCAGATCCTCCTCAGGCTCTACCGCCTTGCCTGAAGGTATGTTATAAACCATGGAGATAGGCCAATCCATGGCCCAAACGCCAGCTCGATCTCCATATATAATTCATCCCATGTGTCGCGAACCAGCTGCCAACGTCTGTGATGAGTGCTAGCATATCACACTCTCTGTCATTCGGGTGTGTTGGCCCTATGAAAGACTTCTGTCATGTAATGCGTCCATTGCCAAATAACAGGCTGATGACGTTGATCCTACTCGAACCATCGAGGATTCTCATTGTTGAAGAGTCTATTGTAATCGATCCTAGGCATAAGGATCATGGGTAGATTCTCTATCACAGGGTCATCTATTTCAGGTATATTAGCCATAACCTACTATTTATAGAATCAGAGTAAATAAAGAAAGCTAAGGAAAAAGATATGAAAAGACAATACTTACAATTAGTGCAGAATGTACATGTAGGTTTGTCTACAGAATCGGCTCAATTAGAGCTTTGATACCACTTGTTATGACCCTCAAAACATACAAGACCAAAATATGCGGAAATCTAAACTTTAAATTTAATTCATTGTATTGAAAATCCATATATTAATTTTTTTTTAAAGATTGTGTGCGCACACTTTTAGTTTTAGCAAACAGAATTACAATTTCTCTTTTTCTGAGTTAAAGCAAAATAAATGTCATAAAAGAAATAACACGCTCCCAACGTTTCTTTACAAAATGGTGTTCCATCAAAAACCTCCCTAGGTCGGACCACATGTACATATCCAGAAGCAGACTCTGGCGCTCACTGCTCCACATTGCTTTTACACTTACCTACAACATGAAACAACTAGGTAAGCGAAAATGCTTAGTAAGAATAGCCTTGCACACAAATAAACATAACCCAGTAATGGGTTGCCCTAAGGTAGACATCACTAATGATCACTAGGGTATTAGAATAAATTTCAACCTTATCATACAATTCTTAATAATATCCATATAGAAATCAAGCACATTGGTTGCGCCCAACAACCCATTTCATATCATATCAACCTTCACTCAAAAAATCCCAGAACATTCAAGATATATAATTATACAATTTAATCAATTCAAACAACACAAATGATCCTAGCTCCAACCCCAATACACTCTTAGCATCGTGGCTCTAACCTGGACTATATTACTATGTCCTGGCTCCAACCTGGACTTTATCTTACCATATCCTGGCTCCAACCCAGACTAAAATTTTACCATGTTCTCGCTCTAACCCAAACTATAATTTCACCATGTCCTGGCTCCAACTCAGACTATGATCTCAGCATATCTTGGCTCTAACCCGGACTAAAATTTTACCATGTCCTGGCTCCAACCCAGACTATAATATCTCTATGTCCTGGCTCCAACCCAGATATAAATTTTTCCATGTCCTGGCTCCAACCCGGACTATAATTTCACCATATCTTGGCTCCAAACTGGACCATAATTATAATAAGGTTCTGGCTCTAACTCAAACTCACTTACCATTAAGCTGCAGAATGCATGAGCATTACAAAGGTAGGCATAAACCGTACCCTGGTCTTAACGACCCAAAAAAAACTAGTGTAATCTACTACTACAAGCACACACTAGTATATTCATGTTGTAGCCAAGAAAGAGAAAGGCTAACTTACTTGGAATCCTTAGCTCCTAGCTGGATCTTTAGCACTGCATTTCGTTTTCCCTTTTTGCGATTACTGTAATTAATATAGTGTACTCGGATTAAACTATGACATACTCATATAAAAAATATTCTATGATAGCTACATTCAATAAAGTTCTCTTAGAGACTCTATACTGACATTTCTCTTCTACACTATACAGTGTCTAAGACCATATTCTGCTTTAAATCAATTTACTGTTTCCTGAGAAAAATCGTCCTTACTGCAACATGTTCTCCGTGTTGTGCATTTTAATATTCTATCTCTAGAAGACTCTCTCAATCGTATTACGCGTATTTTGGTTACTTATAAAAGAAGTTTTAAACGACTCTTAATCTTAGAAAATCACACACTTTCTACTCAGGTACGGAGTTTACCGTTTTCCATTCTTTACCCAAAAATATCGCATTTCGACCTTTTACAATTATTTATCCATTAATGATAATACTTTTTTATTTACGGTTTTATAAAACCTAGTCCCATTTTTACCATCTTTAATCCATAACCTAGGATTTATATTACGTCATTTTCGAAAAGAAAGGGCAATTGCACCCCGTGTTTAGAAAATAGTAAAAATGAATTATCAATAACCTTAAACTAATTTGGGATTTGTTAGATATCCAAAACTTTAGCTATTTTTTAAAACAACTTCATTTCCAATTTTGAACCTAACTTTTTCACTATTAATTTTAACTTGATAAAAATCTTGCTTTTAAGCTCATATTCAATGTTAGGTTCTCTAAACACAACCCTTTAAAATCTCATTCATGTATTATGCATCCTAATGATGGAAACTAGGCAAAAGCTCATGTAAAAAATTCAATTTAGGTTAGGAGAACTAAACTCCCAAAACTCATTTTTTGTTAAGCTTTGAAATTACTATTTTTCTCTGTTTTTAGGTAACTTAGAAAAATTACTACTCTTAATCCGTTACATATTTTAATCTAAATTATTATCAGGGCCTTAACACCTATCTTAAAATATTTCTCACCAAGTTTCATAATTTTTGGGAAGGAAAAACCCATTAAACCATTTAAAGAAATCTAGGCAGTGCCTGCTGCCCAAGAGTTTATCTCAGATTTTTACGGTTCTTTGAAAAATTATTTCTATTACACCGTAGTTCTTTTTTTCCTAAAATATTACCAGGATCTTTAGTCATATCTAATTTAGTTTCTCTCAAAATTTCATAATTATTAGGATAGGGAAACCCATTAAAAAATGTAAGACAATATGGGAAGTGTATGCCGTCCAGAAATTTCGTTTTCAGATTATTAGGGAAAAATTTGGAAAACCATTACTCTTTAACAATTTTGAATTTTCCTCTAAAAAATTTATGTGATCTTTATACATATGTTAACTAATATTTTACCAAATTCCATGGCTTTTGGCTCAAAAAATTCAATATTCAAAACAATCTGGGCAGTGCATGTTGCCCAAAAATTTTCCAGATTGCATCAAAATGCCAAAAAGTTCATAACTTAGGTTTGAAAACACCTTTTTTCGATTTTCCAAAGCCTAAGCTCAAGAAATCATCTAGGAATATGCAAAAATACAAATTATTTCCACAAATAGAGTTAGTAGGGTATGATTTGACACATTGGAAGTCGGAACACGAAAACTTGGGAACATGCATTTCTACACATTCTAGCAAAAATAAACATAACTAGCAAAACCCCAGCCACATGCATGCGTGAAAATAAAAAAATCAACCAATCTAACCCTTAAGAATAAAATAAACTTCAAAAACCAACAAAACAACCTATACAACCAGATCTAACATAAATAACAAAAACAACTCAAAAGCCAACCAAAAATCTACCTATGATGGTTCGAGCTTGGAGATGAGGTTCCCTTAGCCTTTCAAACTTCCTACTTATTTCTATACACTCAAACCGAGCCCCAAGGTTCCCCATGCAGATTTTTCTTAAAAGAGTGTTAGGGTAGAAGATGGAGATGAGTTAAAAATGATCAAAATTCTAAAATCCTTACCTTTGTTATCACTAATCATCAACAAGCTTCAAATCTTGAGATCCTCCTAGAACCACCTCTCTTGAACCCCAGGATACAAGATCCATGTCATGCATGGCCATTAGAATCACATGCATGCATATCCACCCCTTGGGGTTTAATATTTGAAGAAGAAGAGAAACAAAGTGACAAGGTCTCGGTCTTACTTGTACATTAGTCTTCCTTGAGCTTCTCTTCCTTCGATGGAGAGTGAATGCCTAAGCTTGAGGAGAGAAAATGGAAGTCGTGGAGGGTAGAAAGAGAAATGGAGGGAGTTCATATTTGTTTTCTTGAGGAAAAAGAAGGAAATTAAAAAAAATAATGAATGGATGTGTGTGAAGGAATGATTGGAGGTTTAGCCAATGGGTGAGTTAGCCTCTTACTCTTTCTAGGGTAGGTGTCATAGACACTTGAGTACACTAGGGCATAGCCTAGCTACCCATCACACCCTCTCTCCTCCTTTGGAAATGACAAAAAAGCCCTTGCCCTTTTAACTCACTTCAAATGTACTTAAGATCCCTTTGGTAATTTCACACTCCAAATTTAACCAAAAATATACCCTAGAGTATTTAAATATCTCCAAGCTTAAATAAAATAAATGTGACCAAAAATACATTTTGACACATAACACATAATTTTGGTAATTTACTCAAATTGACCAAAATGCCCTTAGAGGCTTGGGAAAGAATTTCCATTCTTATACTTGGTAGATTGGAATTAAATCCTTAATCAATTTTTCTTAAATTTACTGGCTCGGCTATACAATCTGAGTTGCCAAATATTTTTATGCCATATATTCCTCATTTTACCTAATCCGAGATTTTTTCGTTATTAGGGTTTGCCCCTCGGTCTAAGACTAATTTTCTTTGCATATGCCTAAACCCTTTATCAAATTAGCACAGCATCTATATAATTCACTGTTGGGAATAGTGCCCTTAAATCAATTGTAGCTGACAAATGTTTTAAATGAAATAAATAATTGAATTGAATTATTATATATAGAGACTATGTCCAATATTATATGATAATATTAAGTGAATATCATAAAATTCCAAAGTTTATCTATGTGGTCTTAATCTCCTATTGGTATGGGAGGATCGAGATTAAGATAATAAACTTAAAAAGTTCACAGTAAAATAAAGTTATGGAATGTTTAGATTAATTACTGCTAGTATGGTCCACTAGTATTATGAATACATGTGATGTAGAAACGAGTTACTAGTGTAGTAGGAAACTTTAGTGGAGTGTAAAGAACGCCCTAGACTAGTGCTTAATAAAACGTTCACATATTCATTGGTTCATAAAAGAAAAAACACTTATTATAGAAGTCTCAGTGGGGACTTGCTTAAAACAATGCAAGTTGGGCCCAATAGTTTTAATAGAAAATATGAGTTTTTATGCAAAGTTCAAAAGAAAACAAATCCAATAATTAAGTCCCACTGATAATTTAGAAAGTCTCTTAAAACATAACATAATTAAAATGGCGTCCTAAAGTGATCGTTTTTCCGTCCATAGGATGCCCCACGCCATACACCCCACGACGATAGAACTCCTCACGTCACCACGCGTGCCACAGAGAAACCTATTTGCTACCTGGAAGGGAAAGTAAGGGGGTGAGCTAAAAGCCCAGTAAGGAAGTACAAACAATAAGCAAGTAAGGTACAACAAATTCACACACTATCGTACATCTTTATACATCATAGCATCGTCGTAACAAAACATCATATCATCATCATAACGTAGCATCGTAACATCATCATAACATAAACATCATAGCACATTCATACAAAATTCCTTGTGAACATGGCCCGCTAACTTGTCCATGCCACCCTTTTGAGGTAAACAAGAGTCTCTGGTCCTTGAATAACCTCGGCACGTCTGCCCATGGAGTTACGTCTTCATATCCTTAGTAACTCGGGTTACGTCTTCTTTATCCTTAGCAACCCATTTTGATGCATCGAATTCATCACGCTAACATCCATTCATAACAATAACATATTTATACAAGCCAACATATCATCATACTATGGCATTCATAATTTATAACATTTCATTCACACAACAATCTTACCATTCATAGCATAAACAAACATAAATTCTATCTAACTTCCTTACCTCAGGAGCGAGCTAAGTAATTTCACAACCTCTCAACGAGCCTATACCATAATCAAAACGGCATTTCTTAGTTTCAGAAAATTACTATTTTTCCCTTTCATAAAACTCATGTGTACATGGGCCATGCACACATAATAAGAGTTACACACAACATGCAATTTTTCTTAATTACACATAAGTCCATAAAAGAATAATGCTCATTTTACCTACTTTGCATGCATGATTTTTCTATAAAAACCACATGGTTGAATAATAGACATAATTTTGGACATAAAAGTGGATTTGCATGTAACATGCATACGTGAGAACATTGCGTAATTGTGACGTTTAAAAACGATAATTCTACGCGTCTTACTTCTATCGTTTTAAAATTAATAGACTTGTAACATGCTTTATTTTCTTAAAATTTCTAGGTTGATTAAATCTCTCAAAATATTATTTTATTTTATAAAATAATTTTATTTAGCTGAAAAAAATATGTGATAATTTCATTTGTTATTCTCAAATTACAAAGAATTAACAAAAGCTTGGAATTTATTTAAAATACCTATGATTACTATGTTTCCTTAGAAAAAATCAATTTTAATATTGATTAATTGTGTTACATAAATGATGTGAGAAAAATATATTTTATTTTGAATTATTTAAGACTTAATTTTATGTAACATAAATTCATAAGTGACAATTAAATAATCATTTTAAACTTTTTAAACCAAACTTTCAGCCACTATTTAATTTCTTTAAAAATCACAAATAAATTAAAATTCAAAAGATAAAATAGAATAGTTAGAAAATCCCTTAAAATACTTTTTCTCTCTTTTGCAGCTCGCGCTGTGGCTATGGCAGGGAGAGGGAGAAAGCGAACTTCGGTGAGGAAATCAAAGACTCCGGTTAAGGCAAAAGGAGAGGGAATTAGGAAGAAGGGTCCGTTGTCATCTGATGTTGGGAAGAAGACGAAAAATATGGATGAACTGCTGGGAATTGAGGCAATTGATTTCTCTGATGACCCAGAGGAATCCCACGAAAATATCCTTACGCCTCAGGAGATTGAATCAATGTTGCAACGACGTTCCCAAATTCGGATGCAATTTTCTGAAATCATGGCAAGATCTGCGAATTCTAAAGGTGATCCTGGAACTTCTTCTTCTCCTCTTCAATCTCAGACTCGAGTAAATTCAGGGGAGCAGTCGTAGGAAGTCAATCTGGAACCAGACCTTAGTGGAGATGTCGTCAAAATTGAGGAAGCAGATATAGAAGATGAGGTTAATTTCTGGAGCTCCTCAATAGTGTGTTGGGTTTTGGGAGCCAATCCCCTAATTCAGGTCATGGAAGGATTCTTCAGGCGTATTTGGAGGATGTTGGGGGTGGATAAAATTTGTTTGCCGAAGCATGGCATCTTTATTGTGAGATTTACCTCTATGGAGAACAGAGATAAGGTGCTTGCAGGTGGATACTATTTTTTTGATAGGAAACCCTGATGCTTAAAGCTTGGGACCCGAATGTGTGTTTGCAGAAGGATGACATTCGATCGATACCCATTTGGATCCAAATCCATAATCTGGATCTAAAATATTGGGGTACTCGATCCTTATTCAAGATTGTTGGGCAGATTGGTAAACCCCTCAGAGAAGACTTGGCCACAAAAAACAGGGATCGCTTACAGTTTGCTAGAGTGATGGTGGAGGTTAGTGTGTCTCAGGCTTTTCCATCGTCTATTAGTTTTATGAATGAAAGCTCTAAATTGATTTGCCTGGACATCCACTATGAATGGAAACCTACCTTCTGTTCGAAATGTAAAGCAATGGGACATGATGATACTGTCTGTCGCAAGCAACAGCAAAATGCTTCTCAAGTGACATCAGTATGGAAGCCTAAAAGTGGTGCTCCTGTAACTGAGGAGCAAAGCAAGGAAAACCTAGCAGATTTGGGAACTTCAGATAGTCCTGGGATGGAGACTGACAACATTACGAGAGACCATGGACTGGATAAGGATGGTTTTCAGGTTGTTCATAAAGCTAGAAAGGTGCTCAAAAAGAAGGAGCATTCTGTAAATGTTGGCAATACTTTTGGAATTCTTAAGGATGCGGCAGAGGACTTACAATTTGGGCAGATTTTGTGTGAAATGAGTTCTAATATAATGGGAGGGGGAGTGCCTCTAGCTGCTCATGGATAGAATTTTAACTTGGAATGTGAGGGGGATTAACAAGCTGAAAAAGCAACAGGAGGTTCAAAATTTTCTCAGTAATAAGAAGATTGGTATGGTCTGTTTTCTTGAGACCAAAATTAAACGTCCTAGAATGGGGCAGCTGTATCAGAAACTGTTTTCGGGTTGGTGTTTCACATCTAATCTCGCTTGGCATCCGGGTGGCCAGATTATTCTAGCGTGGAAGTAGGAGGCCTTTGATCTTACTGTGCTAGTGTGCTCAGATCAATTTATTCACTGTTTTGTACAGCCGAAGAGAGTTCAGGGATTTTATGCTACATTTGTTTATGCTTTCAACAAGCATAGTGAAAGGATGAGCTTATGGGAAAATTTGAGAAGTATTAAAAGGAATTTGGTTGGCCCTTGGCTTATGATGGGTGATTCAATGCAACCTTATTTGGAGAGGATCGTATATCAGTGAGGGGTCAAAAACTTGGGTGTCTTGTTTTCAAAGATTGTCTGGACTATTGTGATCTTCATAATACTAAGTATTCAGGCAACTACTATACTTGGAATAACAAACAGAGTGGAGATGATAGGGTGTATGCTAAATTAGACAGAGTATTGTCTAATTCGGAGTGGAGTTCTCTATTTCCCAATGCTGAAGCAGTATTCTTACCAGAAGGAATATTTGATCATAGCCCAGCTTTACTGTCAGTTTATCCGGAGGTGAAGGGGGGAAAAATCCTTTTCGCTATTTTGACATGTGGAGTTCTGCTTCAAGATATCATGAAATAATTTCTCAGAGCTGGACTCAGGAAGTTGCTGGAACGCCTATGTTTCAAGTTGTCCAAAAATTTAAAAGGCTGAAAGGGACCCTTAAAGATCTGAATAAAAAGCATTTTGGAGATCTTCAAGCCAAAGTTTTGCTAGCTAGGCATAATTTGCATGAGATTCAGCAGTCTTTTCAACATGATCCCTTGAACACTCTGAGAATAAAGGAAGAGGTGGCTGCCTGTGAGCATTATAGAATCTTTCAAGATAACTATGTAGCGTTTTTGAAGCAAAAGGCTAAAATCAGGTGGATTGAGGAAGGGGATGATAATACCACTTATTTCCATCAAAGTTTAAAACAAAGAAGAGCCTTTAATATTGTCTATTCCATTATGGACATGCAAGGGAATTGGGTGGATTCGAAAGAGGGGGTTAATGAGGCTTTTCTCTCCTACTATAAAGATCTTTTGGGCTCTAAGTTGGCTAATCGCACTAAGGTGATGAAATCAGTTATTTGCATGGGGCCTCTAGTTTCTAAGGAGCAGCAACAATTTCTTCTCCAGGATTATTCCCATGAGGCAGTCAAAAGAGTTATTTTTTCCATTCCTAACCAGAAGGCACCGGGTCTGGATGGCTATGGTAGTGGGTTTTACAAAACTAATTGGGAGCTCATTGGAACAGAAGTTTGCAGGGATGTTTTATCATTTCTTCATTCGGGTCACCTGCTCAAAGAGGTAAACAACACTTTAATCACTCTTATTCCGAAAACTAACTGCCCAGCAAATTTAGTGATTTTCGGCCAATATCTTGCTGTAATGTATTGTATAAGGCAGCTACAAAGCTTATTTGTGAGCGACTCTGAATTATTCTTCCTGATCTTATTGCTCAAAATCAGGGGGGCTTCATTCATGGGAGGTTTATTGCCCATAATATCATGATTTGTCAGGATATTGTGAGGCATTATCAGAGGAGAAATGTAAAACCTAGTTGTATGATTAAATTGGACCTGAAAAAAAGCTTATGATACGGTTGAATGGGACTTTTTAGAGGAGATGCTTAAGGAGTTAAATTTCCCTAGTAATTTTGTGGAGATGATTATGACCTGTGTTAGAACTCCTCATTTTACTCTGCTGCTAGATGGCACTTTCCATGGTTATTTTGAGGCTAAGAGGGGTTTAAGGCAGGGGGATCCATTATCTCCCCTTCTTTTTATCATTTGTATGGAATATCTTCTAGAATTTTAGCTAAGATTGCTTGCAAAACTGACTTTCAGTTTCATCACAGATGCAAGGAGCTTAAGCTAAACAATTTATGCTTTGCAGATGATGTTATTTTGTTTTGTAAAGGAGATTATAAATCTATTGTGTTCCTCTTACAAGGCTTTAAAATATTTTCTGATACTTCGAGTCTTCAAACTAATATAACTAAATCAGCGATCTATTGCCATGGGATAAAGGATGAGGAGGTGAACCGTATTCTATTAGTTTCGGGGTTTACCAAAAGCCATCTGCCTTTTCGCTTTCTTGGGATCCCAATCTGTTCGAAAAGGATTAGCTTGGCTGAGTGTACTGTGTTGGTGGAAAGGATTATTCAGCGAATTCAGATTTGGAGTTCGAGGCATCTATCTATTGCTGGTAGACTTACACTAGTCAATGCTGTCTTGATGGCCATTAACTCTTACTGGGCTCAGATTATGATCCTTCCAAAGGCTCTTCTGGATAGAATCAATCAAATTTGTAGAGCTTATCTTTGGCATGGCTCGGTTGATTACTCTGGACCTGGTTTTGTGTCTTGGCAGGATGTTTGTAAAAGGAAGGTTGAGGGAGGTCTAGGCTTAAGGAATATTGTCTACTGGAATTATACTGCAATTGGCAAACATGTTTGGCATATTACAATGAACAAGGAGAACCTTTGGGTGAAATGGGTGCATTCGGTCTACCTTCATAATCAAGATTGCTGGCAGTATCAAGCTCCTAGTGATAGCAGCTGGTATTGGCGTCAAATTGTGCGAATTATAGAAAAAATCAAAGGTGTTGTTACCAGAAATAGGTTTGAGCAGAACTTTTATTCTATATCTGATATATATGCAGTGTTATTGAACAACACTTAGCCAAGATTTGTATATGCTGATCTTTGGAGTAGATTAAGTGTTCCTAAGCATAGAATTTTTATCTGGCTGTATCTTTTTCGAAGATTGAAAACTAAAGATCATCTGAGGAAATGTGGGCTGAATATTGATTCTTGCTGTAGCATTTGTGGTGTAGAAGAGGAAACTCATAGCCATCTTTTCTTTGACTGTTCCTTCAGTGCTCATTGTGCTCATATTTTGTTGGGATGGCTGGATATTAGAACCAGAATCTTCTCTGTGGAAGGAATTTTTAAATGGATAAAAATATCCAAATTTAGTAGATTCAAGAAGTTAGTGAATTGGTCTATCCTTTCTAGCCTCATCTATCATGTTTGGAAAGTTCGTAACATAGCATATTGGGATAGTGTGGTTTGGTCTGTTCAGTATACGATCAGAAGGATTAAGTTGGCTGTATATAATAGATTTCTTTATACTGGTTCTTTAAGAATGAATGTAGATGAGTTGATTTGGTTTCGTAAGTTGTTTGAGTTGTAACTAGCTTTGTTTAGCTGTTCATTGCAGCTTTTGTAATCTTGGTTTTATGCAATATAATTGACTTACTTACCAAAAAAAAAAAATCACAAATAAATTGAATTCAATATTTTTCTCAATCAAAATAAAAAAAAATCATAACTATCAAAATATTCATTCATACCATTTTTAATATTACCATAATTTAGGGTATTACTTTTTATTTCAAATACTCATCAAATTCATTTTATTGAAACACACTTAACATTTTTTTACAAAAATTCCAGCAACCCTTCTTATCATTAAAAATCACCATATTGAATTAAAAACCTCATATTTTTCTAAAAATACAATAAAAATTCTGTAGGTATTTATTTGAGTAAAATATCATTTTATCGTGACTTAAAATATCCTTTTTAATTTCATGAAATCAACATAGCATTAAGGACATTACTTATGCATGCAAATCACTTTTTCATCAAACTTTTTACCCAATTATTTACAAAATCAGCAAGCATAATTACTCATGAAATTCATCTTTTATCTAAAAAATTTCACATAAAATCATACATGTCCAAAATCCTATCATGCTCTTATTATACAAATAATTCTAAGAATATCACTAACACATATTCATATGCAATCTTATAAAACCTTATTCTATTCCAATGAATTTATACATGATATCCAACAAAACAATAACAACAACATACATTAATTCATAAACACCATTATTCATATATGCCTTTATATTAAACCTAATATGTTTCTATAATTTTTCATGCATATCATGATTCATTGATACATAATATCATATACATCCTATCATATTTCTAAAATCACCATTATTTCAAAACATACAAGAAAACAATCACGATTGACCCTTTTACCATAAAATATAACAAAAATTCTCATCTACCTTCACCTAAAACCTAGTATGCAACTATCATCATTTTTGCATATTTTACATAAATCAATGGTCTAAAATAATCATAGCAACATAAACATAAAATACAACCCTCATATAAATATCATCAAACCCATTTTCTCTCAAACATTCCCATGAGCCCTTTTAACAAAACATATTCTTTTCATGAAAAAAAAAAAAACAAATCATAATAACGTCATCACCAACCTAGAATAATCAAACCATTAAACACCACCATAAACAACCTCAAGGATAAACCCATCAAAACTAATATAGGTTAAGAAAAACCATTACCTCTCTTGATTGTTGAATCAAGAATACTCTAGCAAGAAAAACCTTGTCACCTATAGGGGATTTTCAAACACCATACATCCAAAGAAAGAAACCACAAAATAAATCTTAGATTAGAGAAGAGGAGAAGACTCTAATTCAAATATGTAAAACACCAATAGATAGAACATACCTAGGGTTCGAAACTCTCTACTTCTTCTTCTTCTCTTTCTTTTTTTTTCTTCTTCCTTCTCTCTAGAAAATGGCAGCCCTTTCCCTTCTCTCTCTCTAGCTCGCCACCCTCTCTCTCTCTTCCTCTCTTCAACTCACGGCAGCCAAGAGCACAAAATGCTCTTCCAATATTTCCTTCCCTTCTTAACCTAATCCTCTCATAAAGCCTCTCCAAAATGAAATGGTAAGTTTCCTTTCTTCCTTTACTTTCTTTTATGATAATTGATTGGAGATACAAGGTGATTTCCCAAAATGACTATCCTCATCCAATTTAAATTTATTCTCCTTAGGAAAATAATGGAAAAAAATCAATCAATTTCCAACTAATTGCTACACGTCCACCCTACTTGTCCTTTATTTTATTTTATTTATTTTTCTTTCATTTAAATTAAATTAACCAATTAAATCTAATATATGGAAATTTTAAAATGTGTAGAAAATCCACACATGTGCATCTTATTACCATGTACTTGCACACACTAAATCACTAGGGTGCATCACTGTCTACCATGCACCTTAGTGCATTCAACCAAATCTCACATAATCACATTTTTAAAATAAAATAAATACAAATTATTTAACAAGTAATTTTCATGAAAATATTCTACAACAATTCTAACAATTAAATAAAATGACAAACAATCAAGTAAAACAAACAACAACTAAATAAAATAAACAACATTTAAATAAAACAGTTCATCACACTTAACACTAAAATAAAATAAATCACAAAATTTTAATAATCTAAAAAAAAAATTTTGGTGCACTACATGGAGGTACTTTGCATGCTGAGAGTATGTAGAACTGGACCAGATGTGATTTGTTAATACTTGTTTAAACATAGTTTCATATTATTAATCAAGCACATCAAACGATGAACATATGCACGAAGATCTTAATCCTGAGGGTACTATGAACTCCTATGAATGTCATCTGATCCATTGGTTCATGCTATAAGGTTTTTCAGAATGATCAGGCTAAGAACAATTATTTTTGGGACTCAATGATGTATATATGGAATCTATACCTTCTATTCGATTGAATAGTGGTTCCCTATTGGGTTGACTTTTGAAACTAAAAAGGTTATAAGCGCTCACGTCGCAAACTTGTTGTGACACAACCTTCACTAGTAAAGTCAATGGTACTCTAAGAACAAGATATAGCTAAAAGGGTAAAATGGTAATTTTATTCCCTTTTAATTATGAACCATTTTTTGTGCCCTAATTTTAGCTCGAGTCATTCACTCAGTTCGGGTACAGCTGGAAAATAAATATACGGAGAAATAAGAAAGGGAGTGATATCTGCTTATTATCCACATAAGCAACTCCAGTTTTACATGGGCACGTGTGGTGTTAGGCGTCCTGGGTTTAACCCGAGCTACAGACATGAAGGTTGTGAAGTGTGAGCTCATAATATTCAAACGACGTTCGAAATACGAGCTTGGAGGAGATGTTCAGCTCATGCTAACTCGAAGGCATTGCATACTCAAGGATCCCTGGAGACTCGGAATCCCATTATACGGTTATTTATGACCAGGCTATGAGATTTAATGTCCCAGATATTACAAGAACATTTACCGTATGATCAAATCATATCCCATTATAAATGGGAAATATACGTATTAAATGTAATAAATACGTATTTGTGTGACTGACTCACGCGGTTACCCAAACCTATCCATGGAATTTCTCTATAAATACTAAGAATATTGGACAGGAAAAATGAATGATTATTCGTTAATACTAAAACTCTGCCAAAATATAGAGTGAAACATTAATAATATAGACTCGTGGACTAGGTGGATTTTAACCACTGAAGCACGTAAAAGATTTGTGTTCTTGTGAATTCATTTCATTTCTCATTACGGTTTATACTAAGCACTTATCTAACTTTTTATTTCTTAATACACTGTTGGAGAAAAATCGCGTCAACAGTTTGGTGCTTTCATTGAGAGGGAAATTAGTGCTTTATTAAAATCCCAGTTGAATCTCATCATGGTGCTTACTCACTCAATGCACAATAATGAGATGGAACAGCTTGGTGGGGAGGAGGCCCATCATACTGCTATTTCGAACGAGCATGGTCTTAAAGTCTAGCAACGTTCGGGAAAACAACTGGCTGGTCATGGAAAAACTGGGAGTTCGGCATCATTACCACAGAATCTAAACCCAGACTACTTAACTACCGTTGAGTTGGAAAATATGCACTTAAGAAGCCATCTCGCTAAGGAAAACAAGAAATTGCGGTGGTTTTGGTTTGGTTACCCCCTCTCGCAACAGACGTTAATGTTGAAAAGAGGCAAAGTGGGTCTCACAAGTCCCGCAAGAATAACCTATCCAAACCAAGTCGATCAGTCAGAACTGGCACCCCAAGTCTCTGCACGAGCTAGAGATGCCGATGACAGCTCCAAGTTCATGGAAATGAGGACAGGAATCCTTGTTGGAGGTGACCTGTGGCAAGAATTACAGAGAAAAGGAGTTAATAGTGTGGACGAGTTCTTGGAACGAGCTCAAAGATGGATTAACCTGGAAGAGGCGTGAGCTTCTGTCGCAGGAACTAGCCAGATCCCTATCCAGCCCGTTGGAGCAGTAACGGACGTTGCAGCTACAGCTCAAACTGTTACCCAGAATAACCAAGGGGGAGTAACAAAAGGAAGGGAAATGGTGAGGGCGACCAGAGCGGAACAAAGAAAAATAAATCCAGGGGAATAAGCCCGAGTATGATCATGCACACTTTAAATTTGGACAAGAGCTTCCCTACTAAGTCCCAAAAACAAAGGCATTTGGGAACTGTCCGAGCTGAAGCACTTAAGGAAGAACTAGCTCGACTGTTAAAATGCGGGTTCATTCGTGAAGCAAAATACCCGATCTGGGTTGCCAATCCCGTGCTGGTCCCAAATCCAAAAAAAAAAATGGAGGACCTGCATCGATTTCATCGACCTGAACAAAGCTTTCCCCATGGATTGCTTTCCATTACCAAGGATTGATCAGTTGGTAGATGCCATGGCAGGTCATGAGCTCATGTCCTTCATGGATGCGTATTCTGAGTATAACCAGATCGCGATGAATCCTGCGGACCAGGAACATACTAGCTTCATTACCCCCAATGAATGTTTATTGTTATAAAGTCATGTCGTTCTGGCTGAAGAATGTCGGAGCTACATATCAACGATTTGTCAACAAAATGTTCGCTAATCAGATTCGGAGAAATATGGAATGTATGTCGATGATATGCTTTTCAAATCCAAGACTGCCGATAACCATGTATCCGATCTGAAAGAATGTTTTGAAATTTCAAGGAAGTATGACATGACGTTGAACCCCAAGAAGTGTACTTTCAGATTAGCATCAGGAAATTTTTTGGGGTTCATAGTCAATACCATGGGGAAAGAAGTGAATCCTGATAAAATCAGGTCATTGTTAGAAATGCCCTCGCCCAGGTCACGTAAAGAAGTTCAAAGCCTGACTGGAAAGGTGGCAGCTTTGAATCATTTTATTTCAAAATCCACTGACAAGTGCCTGCCGTTCTACAACTTGATAAATAGAAACAAAAAATTTGAATGGACTGAGGAATGCGAGCAGGCATTCGTCGACCTAAACACCAACTTGGGTGGGCCCCCAGTATTATGTAAGCCTATGTATGGAGAACCTCTATTCCTTTATTTGGCTGTGACAAAAAATTCAGTCAATGTCGTGTTATTTTGAGAAGAAGACCGTGCTAAAAAAACAGTGTATTATATAAGCAAGATATTTCTAGGAGCTGAATCACGGTATCCACGGATAGAAAAGCTGGCATTCTGTCTGATATTGTCTTCCAGGAAGCTCCAACCATATTTCTAGTCCCATTCAATTAACGTCATTACCTACCAACCTTTAAGGCAGGTGTTGCAAAATCCTAAAACGTCGCGACGTCTTTTAAAATGGGCAACTGAACTTAGCCAATTGAAGATATTGTATGTGGCATGGACCTCAATCAAAAGGCAAGCCCTTGCTAATTTTGTGGCTGAATGCACTGGATTTGAAGAGTAGCTTTGGAAGGAACCAGTGCAGAAGTTGTGGAAGATATTCGTAGATGGATAATCAAATGAGAACGGATCAGGAACTGGGATCATACTAATCTCCCCAGAAGGGCATCGATTCCATACAGCTCTGAGATTCAAATTCGAAGGATCTAACAATGAAGTTGAATATGAAGTTTTACTAGTTGGGTTGAGGGTGGCAAGGGAGCTCAAAGCGAAGGTCGTCCAATGCTATAGCGATTCTCAGCTCGTGGTTAATCAGATGTTGGGATAATATCAAGCTCGAGGTACCAAGATGGTGGCCTACCTGGATAAGGTGAAGGGAGAGCAATTCGAATTTGAGTACAGTACTGTTGAACAGATACCTCGCGAGCAGAATTCCAATGCTGACACTTTGTCAAGGCTTGCCAACACCAAAGAAGTTGAGACCTTGAATGTAGTGCCAATGGAGTTCTTGGAAAGTCCAAGCGTGACAGAAGAAATGGTAGAGTTCGAGATGATCGACACAAGACCGACCTGGATGACTCCCATAATGGAATACCTCACAATAGGGAAGCTACCTGAGGATAGAAAGGATGCAAGAAAATTACTATATCAAGCTCCGACGTATGTGAAAGTGGATGAGACATTGAACCAATGTGGTCATTCATTGCCTTTCCTATGATAGGTCCAAAATTTAGAATCTTGGAAAAAATTATTATTCAATGGCTTTTTAAACTCCGAATTTTCAATAAACCTAGCACGATCTAAATTTAAAACCCTGGACGCAACCAGATCCGAAACTTGTAAAGTTGGGAAATTTTTTTAATATCAATGGTTTTTTTTAAAAAAAAAAAACTCGTGTTATCAATAAACCTAGCATGAACTAAGTTTCAATAAATTAAAAACCCTGGATATAATCAGGTTCAAGGCCTGATTCCTAACATGTATGATCCAAATCAAACACACAAAACTTGTATATAACCAGGCTAAAAATATCTATCTCGTTATAAAAATCGATGCCTAAAATCTCGAATGTACAAGTCTAAGGATTAGCAAACATGAAAGATAGTAAAGGAGAGATAAATGGATCATAAAGTTAGATATATATTGAAACAAAGCAGGCATTATCCCAAGGAGAAAAACCTTGAACCAAGCCCGAAACCAATTGTTTAATAAAAAAAACCGTTAAACAATTATAGACAAATAAAAAAAAGAAGCTATCACTGAGCTCCACCAGTTCGCCCAGCCGAGTTGACCTCCCCGCCATCTCCCTTAGTTTCCCTGAAAACCTCAGCAGTCTCTGATGGTTCTTAGAAAAGCCGAGCCTTGAATTTTTCAAGGAGCGGATCCCACAGCCTGGTTTCCATGAAAGAAAAGTTCCCATCTGGATTGAAGGCCTAGCATTGGTATAACATCTCTTCCATGGAAGATAATGAGTCTGCCTTTTTTTCTTTAACTGCAGCCTCGACCTTGAGCAGTTTGGTTTTGGCTTCATCAACCTCAAACTGAAGTTGTGCAGTTTAAGCCTGGAGGGCAGATAATGCAGTCTTAGCAGCCTGCTCGCTTTCCTAGGATGAGTTGAGAGCGGCCTTAGCATCATGCTCACTCTTTTGAGCGGTCGCCAAGGTATCTTTGGCGGCCTACTCCCCTTCTTGACAAGCTGTCAGGGCAGTGTTGGCGGCATTTAATTCTGCCTGGAGCTCAACATTTCTAGCCCTAGCCTGGGCTTTGCTGGGTGTAACGCCCTGGTTACCCCGGAACAGTTACGGTGATCGGTGAACCGGTAATTTGACCCGCTACCCGAGTCCTTTCGTTAAAAACGTGTTCTAAGTGTTATTAACAGGTTAAGGTGAAAAACAATAAAAAAGAAAGGATGTATTTTTCATTATAAACTGCTCCAGAGAAAATCAAAACATTTACAAGTTGTTCTCAGTACAAAATGGTCATTATTGTTTCAAATTTACAATCCCACCGACCTAAGCGGCAAAAATAGGGTAAACCACCTAGATCCTCTGAGAATGCCTTGTCCATGGTGGTCAAGCGGCCGTATATGTACACATCACCACCTAAGCTCTCCACTCAAGGCTGGGTGAGCTTTTCTTTCCCTTTACCTGCACCACATAGCACCCATGAGCCAAGGCCCAACAAGAAAACACAATAAAGCATGATATAATATCAAAAATGATCATAATAATCATTCCGAACTATCAGTCCAAAAAAGATAGGTGACAATCACAAAAGTCACTAAATTGGGAACAACTCCCTTCAGCCATGTGACTGTAACGCCCTACTTCCTTAGAGACGTTACTAAATGAGTTTTAAGACAAAACAGTGTGCAATGAACTCGCTAACCGAGGTTTTGAAACAAAAGTGTGACTAATTAAAAGTTAGGGCACTAATCTTTGAAAATGCGACGTTTCATTAAAAAGCTTCTAGTATTAAACACTTGGGATCCCAAAATAAGGTTTGAAAACTATTTACATATTGAAATAAGTTTACAGTTGATTAATCATAAAAATCATAGATTATTACAGCCATTTTCGAATAAACCCCCAACCAAAGCAGTCGGGCAGGCCAAACATGTACGCACCGCTCCCACGCTCTCCATACTCATGGCCGGTTGACTGACTCCTTGCTTTTACCTGCCACACGGAGCACCCGTGAGCCGAAGCCCAGCAAGAAAACCCAAATAGCACATAACATATGCAAATAATATCACTGGCATAACTCACTGATAAATAGGAAATCATCAATTAAACAAACACGGCCATGCCGCCCCAGAGGCCTTACCAAAGCTTGGGGTCTCGGTTCTCACCGCGAGGATAACTCATGTATCCCTTGGGTCCCACCCTGAATATAAGCATCCCATGTGCTGAGTGTTACTTTCGGCCCCACGGCCGTACCCGGCCTACGCCACACTCGGCCCTTGCCGTTCATTTCGTTATAATCACACATATAGTACATTCGAAATAATCATTCACACACATCATGATTCATTTAAGGTTAAACATTTGCACATAATACAATCTGGGGCCATGCCCTGCAATCACACAGTGGGGCCATGCCCTATTCTCAGATGTTATGGTTTTCTCACCTGTATTCCGAGCCTCCTGATGCACTAAAGCCGCGAGCACGGTCCTCTAGCACGAGCCTCACCAACAACCTAGTCACAACACACAAGAAACATCCCTCAATACTAATCAACCCAAAACCACTTCCCGGGACCAATCCCGCACTCTCGGGACCTCTAAAACCTTAAAACAACACCCCGGAGACATCCCCTAAACCCCCGGAGCAAAGGCCTAAAATTGCCAAAAATGTCAACCTGAAATTTGCCTTGTGCCGCGGCACCCATCAGTCAGGGACTCCCTCGCCGCGGCACGAAAAACCTGTGTCGCGGCACGCCTTCGCAGACCCAGAATTCTGGGTTTTTCCTTTGCGTTTTCTCGGTCTTCAACCTCTCCAAATCACCCTAAACCAATACCTAAACCCCAAAACTCAATTCCAAGCTTCATATGAACAACTTAACAACCTATAGGCACTAGATACAAGACCAAAACATCAACACACTCAAGAATCCACCCCTTGATTCCTATTTTCAGCAACTCAAACCAAAAACTCAAACACACTAACTCAAGCTTTAGATTCACAAGTTAAAACAGAAATCAACATAAAATATGCACAAGATCCTTACCAAAAGTGGAGAATCCACCCTAAAAAGCTCCCCACTTCAGCCCTTCTTCCCTTCCTCTTCTTCTCTTTTCACTTGCCCTAGCTTTCTTCTCTCCTTCTCTTTCTTCTCTTCAATTTCTATCAATGCCTCAAGTGAACATAAGTGCCCAAACCGAACCCCCCTAAATCCCAGCTGAATTTTTTCTATAACCCTTGCCAAAAGACCATTTTACCCTTTCCTACTAATCCTCCTTAGCTAAACCTCAAAGGGCACTTAAGTCTTTACACTTCATTTCAATTCTATCACTTTTTACCTTAAAACTTGTTACCCACAGCAGTAACTAATGGTTACCCAGGTTACTAAATCTCCAATAACCATTACCCGCTAAATCTCAACTTAACCATAAAATTCCCAAAGTACCCCTAGGCTCCTCCCGAGCCGGGTATAGAAATCCCGTTGTGACTCTTAAGTTAACTAGCTCTCTAGGACCGTCTCGGCGCGTGCATCACAATAATAAAACCACACCCACGTGGTACAATTCACAGAATACAATTATCACATATCAATACAGTTATGCCTAACATGGCCAAAATTACAATTACGCCCTTCTAACACGATCCGGGCCTACATCCATCCTAGTAAACATAGCCATGCACCTCAGTTAAACAAATAGCCAAATAACATGCTTTAAATCATAACCATGCATTTAACTCATAAAATCACACATAAATCCCAACCTGCCCTCCTGGCACACTAATCAAGGCCCTTAAGCCTTATTAGCGAATTTGGGTCGTTACAACTATCCCCTCCTCATAAAAATTTCGTCCTCGAAATTTATCCAAACACATCAGTCAGTAAACCCGTAACTCTGACCATAATTTCCAAGGCCCACCTCCTTACTTTACTTTTCAATGACACTGTCACAAGAGTAACAATCTTGCCCCTCAAGATTTTGTCTAATATCCATGTTCTCGATAGCCCCTTGTTAACACCGCAACCCTGCCGAAGCCCAGGGTCTGCCTAGATTACAATGACCAATTTATTGTCTTATTCCTGATTCCATAGATACTCAAACGTCATCACCTCTACTAGGTGGGATCAGCTTGTAGGCCCCACTGGCCTAACACTTAGTACAACTTCGAAATTTTATGTTGAATCAAGAGTCCGAACTCTCCCTTCTTTCTCTGAACACCTTACAGATCCTCGTCTGTTATTACGCAGAGATGCAACTCTTTCCTTCCGGAGCTTTATTTCCTCATAATTTAACAATTCACAAGCTCTTTATTCTTTCAGATAGGCAGACACTCCTTCCTTAAGAATTCCAACAGCCTCTCTGGCTTCCTCTCTGAGCCATTGCCAAATAGTAGTATCCACTATCCTTCACCTTTTACCATGTCCTATGTCGTGTTTCATTAACCAGACACCAGCAACTGCTACCACGACTAACTCATCAGGGATTACACTTCCCTTAATACCTCAAGTATCCGCCTACTCAGCATTCAATCCCTTAAGATATCTGATAAACTTTCAGACTGGCATTTCACTTGCAATCAATTGATAATTCCGGGTTCCCACTCTGTTCTTTTTATTCTCTAAATCCATTCCAACAATTTAAAATACCATAGGGCCTCAATTCAGTATCAACGACGTTGTATCTCGAAACCAGTTCACTTGACCAAACGACATTAACTCCCTCAGCTGAGTTAAAACTTTTCATGTCCAAACAATTTACTGAAGGTCTAAAGTGGGCTATTCCCATGATACACTACCACATCACCTAACCCCTCAGGGTCCAAAGGAAAACACTATATTCCGTCACCCGCTCGACCCTCCCGGTACGACGTCCCCTAGGAGGTGGAATGATGTCCATTCAGAATTCTCATTCACAAACCGAATCTAATTGGATCCTTCATCCATTCCTGGTATCCCAACTTGTACCACCTTAGCAGGGTCCTTCCCTGCTTCAACCAAAGCCGACACTTCGGATTCCGTAGCTCAGTGACACTCACCAGCTAATCATACCTGCCAACGTTACGCCAATCTCAGTCGTTGCCTTGTACCCTCCATCACAATCTATGGCGTTATTCCTTGACTGATACACGCCTCCCATTATATCTCCCCTCGCCCACTCGAGGATTTCAAACATTGCTCATCTGTCTGCTACGTTTCACCACCTCTGTGTCTCAACGCTATCTTTCTTGTTAATACCCGACACCCAAGTACCTTATGCCATGCACGACAGTCGACTTAACATTCTAAGTGTATCAACCATGATCCAATCAGTCATCTCCCGCAAGGTTCAATCCACCCTCGCGTAAATTGCGCCTGGGCGTGCACAATCCGTGATGCACTCCCACAATTCCATACCATCATCATAGATCAGATCCTTTATGTAATCACTCTTTACTTAACCGTAACACACACATTCCAGCATAGCCAAATACCAATTAATTCTTACCTTGTCTTCTGAATTTCTTTCTGATTTGACGCCATACAGTCCGTCTAACCTCAAGTTTTACTGTTCTCCTCATCTCTGATGTAGATGTCCCCGGAGATGCTTTTGTAATAGATGACGCGCTTACCAGTCTTGTTATGCCTTCAATTCTTCAGACGTTCTTCATTAGCTTCTTTGCGGCTTCAGATCAATTCTCCTCTTACCTGTCCTTTCTTCTTGTAGCTCTAATCTGAGAACTTCTCATGACACCCATCTAACACTCCGTAGAACCTTACCTGAGACTCTGCCTTCTGGGTACAAACGTCTTCTGCATAGTCATTGCTCACCATTTCCGTCTGGGAGTAATCCACAGGTACTGCTCGTGAGCTTGAAGGGGACTTGTCCATACCGTTCTTGTATTCCCTACTTAAAGAACTTACCTATGCCGCTGTAGCTCGAACCATTCTAGAATCTTTCTTACCAACTCCTCACACCCTACCAGGTGCAAACTAGACAATTCACGAAATGTCTCTGTCCTTGGTTTCCAACTGGTAACAACCAGGTCATAGATCGACTCTTGGGGACATCGTCCCATCTTGTATCCAACATTAAACTTTTTGTTCTAACCCGACGATGCTAACAATCCCCGCCGTAAAACACACTGGCTACCCCAAGGTTGAATTCCCTCGTTGCTTCAATAGATTCTCTGTCAGCCAAAACCGTCTTTTACAACATTCCTTATACCAATCCTATCTGTTGTTCGACCTTGAAGTACCCCCGAATCTCTCTTTACGTACCCACATAATTTTCCCACTAATCTGCTCAGTCTCCTTTACGTACTACAGATGATATCCTCAACAATCCATCTGCCAGAGTTCTAATTCCTTCTCAATAAGTGTTGCTATCCTCAGCCTCTCAAATAGCACCTTTGAGGCAACCTCTCTATGTCCATCTCTCTCACTGGACATTCTCAACACCGAGTCCTTCCAGTTCATTACATGACCAAAGCATAACCCAGCCAGTTAAATGCTCATTCTCGAGGAATCAGCCTCGAACTTCGAATGTATCGCTGCCTTCTAGTTCTCTGTTTCCCTCACCATGGGATATCCATCCTAGCATAGCGAGTCCTTAAATGTAGAGGTCATGCCCTCACCTGACCTCCTCTCAGGTGGCACCCTCTCCCTCATGCATACCAATAACTTCCCTGGTTCCTATCGCCATCTTGATAACTACCTCTTCAATCAGGCTTCTTTCCCGCCTCAGATTAGGTGCCCAAGCACTGTCTGGGGTCCTTCTACCTCAAAATCGAGAATCCTTCCTTGCGGCATTCTAACAATAAAAGTACCATCTTTATCAACCAGACTTTTCCCCCTTTCTGGCAAACCAGAAACCATAGAACTATCCGGGGTTCCTTTAACTCGATTATCACAAATCTATCCTTACTAATTCCATCAAAAGGAAGCACTACCAATGCGGCTCTAGCACTCATGCTCTATACATCAACCATCAGTTCCTTGAACAACATGGCCCTCTCCGCCATCCACATACAGACGATAATTCCTTACATCAGGGCGGCCCAAATTCCTTAGACTATTCCAGATCTCATATCCTTAAATGGGTCGCCATCCATTCCAGGTACATCCATCAGTATAACTTCCTGAAATGAATTACCCGATTCACCAACCCATTGATTTACACTGTTGTTACTCCCAACAGTCCAAACCAAACTTATAAGCCCACCAGTCTCCACGGTTCTAAACATGTCTTTAAAATCTCTTCTAACCCTTCATCATCTAGGTTCTTTCCAACCCATTAAGCCAGTACCTCCGCCCGAGTACCATATCCAGGCATCTCCCTGCCTCAATATTTAACACAACCCTCTAATCAGGATCTCTCATCCTCTTAACCAAGGGTGGAATTAACTCTGCTCATCTATTGATAAATTCCTTGTCAACTCGAACTCTCCTCAAAACCCGAGGTTAACACCCTTTAAGCCTTTCATTTAATACCCTTTTCTGTCCATACCTCACAGTAAACCATCACCGGTAACCTTACTGTTAAAACATCTAAATCAGCCATCTCCCCAGAGAATCCGCTGTTCTTCTATCCCATCTCAACTAACAAACTCCACAGCTTACTCACACACTAGTGACCCCTTTGCTGCTACTTTCAGGGATAACTGAAGATCTCAACTCCGACTTATATCTAAAAACCCCTTTCAACACAATATCAGGTCCCCAAACCCTTCTAGGAACCAACAACTCGAGTTCATCCGTCAAAACCGACCAAACTCTTGAACTCAGAGGTTCATACCCTGAACCAACTCACATCTAAATCCAAATATCCACAGGTATAATGCACACACAAGCATATACTAGGTCAAAACTACAATGATATACATTTAGCTACCAGATTCAATCATCACTAAGTATATCCATACTCATCATGCTTCATACAAGCCAATATACAGATATAACATATGAATTTAATCCATAAAATTAACCACATACACTCAAAACGCGAACCATTACGCAAATGTTCATCCACATACATAATAATGTCATTCAGCATGCATTAATCTCAACATGCAATAGCCAAGGGCCCAGCCCAACAGTATCTTCTGCATATGTCAACCCATTTCTCATGCTCCATAAAGATAAGCAGGCAAACAGGGCAATCAAACATATATTCAAGCATATTAATCATTCATACCAACCAACCCTGAGTCGAGCTTGTCACTGACAGCGAGCGTACATGTTCGGTCAATCTCCAGAACCAATAAACCTTGGCTCGCTCTAATACCAAGTTGTAACGCCCTACTTCCTTAGAGCCGTTACTAAGTGAGTTTTAAGACAAAACAGTGTGCAATGAACTCGCTAACCGAGGTTTTGAAACAAAAGTGTGACTAATTAAAAGTTAGGGCACTAATCTTTGAAAATGCGACGTTTCATTAAAAAGCTTCTAGTATTAAACACTTGGGATCCCAAAATAAGGTTTGAAAACTATTTACATATTGAAATAAGTTTACAGTTGATTCATCATAAAAATCATAGATTATTACAGCCATTTTCGAATAAACCCCCAAACAAAGCAGTCGGGCAGGCCAAACATGTACGCGCCGCTCCCACGCTCTCCATACTCATGGCCGGTTGACTGACTCCTTGCTTTTACCTGCCACACGGAGCACCCTTGAGCCGAAGCCCAGCAAGAAAACCCAAATAGCACATAACATATGCAAATAATATCACTGGCATAACTCACTGATAAATAGGAAATCATCAATTAAACAAACACGGCCATGCCGCCCCAGAGGCCTTACCAAAGCTTGGGGTCTCGGTTCTCACCGCGAGGATAACTCATGTATCCCTTGGGTCCCACCCTGAATATAAGCATCCCATGTGCTGAGTGTTACTTTCGGCCCCACGGCCGTACCCGGCCTACGCCGCACTCGGCCCTTGCCGTTCATTTCGTTATAATCACACATATAGTACATTCGAAATAATCATTCACACACATCATGATTCATTTAAGGTTAAACATTTGCACATAATACAATCTGGGGCCATGCCCTGCAATCACACAGTGGGGCCATGCCCTATTCTCGGGTGTTACGGTTTTCTTACCTGTATTCCGAGCCTCCTGATGCACTAAAGCCGCGAGCACGGTCCTCTAGCACGAGCCTCACCAAAAACCTAGTCACAACACACAAGAAACATCCCTCAATACTAATCAACCCAAAACCACTTCCCGGGACCAATCCCGCACTCTCGGGACCTCTAAAACCTTAAAACAACACCCCGGAGACATCCCCTGAACCCCCGGAGCAAAGGCCTAAAATTGCCAAAAATGTCAACCTGAAATTTTCCTTGTGCCGCGGCACCCATCAGTCAGGGACTCCCTCGCCGCGGCACGAAAAACCTGTGTCGCGGCACGCCTTCGCAGACCCAGAATTCTGGGTTTTTCCTTTGCGTTTTCCCGGTCTTCAACCTCTCCAAATCACCCTAAACCAATACCTAAACCCCAAAACTCAATTCCAAGCTTCATATGAACAACTTAACAACCTATAGGCACTAGATACAAGACCTAAACATCAACACACTCAAGAATCCACCCCTTGATTCCTATTTTCAGCAACTCAAACCAAAAACTCAAACACACTAACTCAAGCTTTAGATTCACAAGTTAAAACAGAAATCAACATAAAATATGCACAAGATCCTTACCAAAAGTGGAGAATCCACCCTAAAAAGCTCCCCACTTCAGCCCTTCTTCCCTTCCTCTTCTTCTCTTTTCACTTGCCCTAGCTTTCTTCTCTCCTTCTCTTTCTTCTCTTCAATTTCTATCAATGCCTCAAGTGAACATAAGTGCCCAAACCGAACCCCCCTAAATCCCAGCTGAATTTTGTCTATAACCCTTGCCAAAAGACCATTTTACCCTTTCCTACTAATCCTCCTTAGCTAAACCTCAAAGGGCACTTAAGTCTTTACACTTCATTTCAATTCTATCACTTTTTACCTTAAAACTTGTTACCCACAGCAGTAACTAATGGTTACCCAGGTTACTAAATCTCCAATAACCATTACCCGCTAAATCTCAACTTAACCATAAAATTCCCAAAGTACCCCTAGGCTCCTCCCGAGCCGGGTATAGAAATCCCGTTGTGACTCTTAAGTTAACTAGCTCTCTAGGACCGTCTCGGCGCGTGCATCACAATAATAAAACCACACCCACGTGGTACAATTCACAGAATACAATTATCACATATCAATACAGTTATGCCCAACATGGCCAAAATTACAATTACGCCCTTCTAACACGATCCGGGCCTACATCCATACTAGTAAACATAGCCATGCACCTCAGTTAAACAAATAGCCAAATAACATGCTTTAAATCATAACCATGCATTTAACTCATAAAATCACACATAAATCCCAACCTGCCCTCCTGGCACACTAATCAAGGCCCTTAAGCCTTATTAGCGAATTTGGGTCGTTATAGTGACGATAAGGTCACTGGGGCTCAAAAGGTAAATAAACCTTTCGTTAGCTTAACCATGATAGGTGCATGGTGACTGGTCACCAACATAACCTTCCTCATGACCATAGAGTCATAACCCTGGAACATCGTTCCCTAGCCATGTGACAAGCAGTCACCTAGGCCTTATGCCCTGGCTCTCAATAACTAGCCTTAGACTAGCCAAGCGCTTATAAGTTCATCGACCTTAGGGTCGGTCTAGTGCTAATGCCTTAGAGCCATTCAACAGTGATATCGATTAGATCTAATCTTCATTCGGCCCTGCGTTCAGGACGCTTATGCCGTTTCTGACTCTTAGGTCAGTGTCCCTGACTAGTCAGTGCCATATACAAGTAATCAACATTCACTAGCATTTAATATGCAATCCATGTCCACATTTATCAATCAAAATGACTCAATAACAATCATTCATGTTATATACATATACAAGGTGCAGTTATATTCTTACACTGTTTTCGTACCTCAGATTCGAGCTAGAATGATTAAAAGAACGACCCTTAAGAGCGATCAACCTTTAGTCCTTTAGCGGTAACCTAATCATAACCAAACATGGGACATCATTAATAATAATGATCAACATAGGTTTCCAAACCAATATCTAGCCTCCGGGACAACAATCCAAACTAATCCAAGTAGTAGGAACACTCCCGAGGCCTGTAACTAAGTTCCCAGGGTCAAAACATGCAAATGGGGTGAAAATTGGGCAAGGGCTGCGGCCCTAGCACCTTGGGCCGCGGCGCCCAGAACTTCCTAAAGAAAGGGTCGCGGTGCCCTTCATCAAGGGCCGCAACGCCCAGCAGGCACAAAGAGCCCCACCTGCTTCTTCATGTCAGGGCTGCGACACCCCAAGAACAGGGCCGCGACCCCCAACTCTGGGCCATTCCAAAACACGTTTTTAACACTCCAAAGCCTCCAAAATCATACCTAAACATTCCCCAATCATCAGATCAAAGTTCCCAATGCTCCAAAACCATCAAAACCCAAGGTTCGAACGAACCGAAAACTCAACAATTTACAAAATCTAATTCAAATCTTAGAAACTCGAAAAACTCAAAACTTAAACTTCGATTACCTTCAATTGGGTTATTTTCCGTCAAATCCTTTGGTTAAGAAGCTTCTAATCTTTCCTAGGATCACTATGCCTCGATCCTCTCTTGATTCCAACTCCTAGAACTCGAGATTTCTTCGAAAAGGCTCAAACGGTAAAATGAACTGACGAAAGGGAGAATGAGAGGTTTTCTAACATACGTTCTATCTGATAAGCTACTTCAAGCTTAAGTAACCTCAAATAAAACCTAGTGCTCGGGGTCTCAAAAACCTCCCCGGGGACATTATAGTCAAAACTTCCAGAATTCCATCCTGATCTCAAATATTCCCAATTTATCATCAAATAAACATTCCTATTACCCCATAATTGACCTCGTTATGACAAAACCGCTAATCCATTAAATAGGACTGTCTCATGCCGAATAGCTCGAATATATCTCCATAATAATGGGATCTCATTCATAAATCACAATATGCACCCAAATATACAAATATACCCTTAACGGGCCACTTTACCAAAATATCATAATATCAAATGTAGACCCACATGCATGCATATAACATCATATTATAATATAATTCATATAAACATGCATATTATCATTTAATGGCATAATTAAGCAAGTATGGCCCTCCCGGCCTACTAATCCCGCCATTAAACAACATCGGAGGAATCGGGGCATTACAACTATCCCCTCCTTACAGAAATTTCGTCCTCGAAATTTACCTGAATAGCTCGGGATACTGTCTCTGCATATCTGACTCCAGCTCCCAGGTCGCTTCCTCGACCTTGCTATTCCTCCACAATACCTTAACCAAAGGTATCGTCTTATTCCTAAGGACCTTATCTTTTCTGTCAAGTATCTGAACTTGCTGCTCCTCAAAGGAGAGATCTGGCTCAAGCTCCAGATTTTCATAACTCATAATATGATTCACATCAGATACATACCTCTGAAGAGCTGATACATTAAACACATTATGCACGGCCGACAACGCCGGAGGCAAGGCCAATCTGTAAGCCACCTGACCAATCCTCTCCAGGATCTCAAATGGACCTACAAATCTAGGGGTCAGCTTGCCTTTCTTCCCAAACCTTCTCACCCTTTTCCATGGCGATACTCTAAGGAAGACATAGTCTCCCACTTGGAACTCCACGTTCCTGCGCTTGGGATCTGCATAGCTTTTCTGCCTACTCTGAGAAGCGAGCATCCGGGCTCTAATCTTCTCAATGGCCTCACTGGTCCTCTGAACTGCCTCAGGACCTAAGTATCTCTTTTCACCTGTCTCATCCCAATGAATGGGAGATCTACATTTCCTACCATACAGCATCTCATAAGGTGCAACTCCAATGGTAAACTGATAACTATTATTATATGAGAATTCTATCAAAGGTAGATACTTACTCCAAGATCCACCAAAGTCCAGTACACATGCCCGCAGCATGTTTTCCAATATCTAGATCGTCCTCTCAGATTGCCCATCTGTCTGAGGATGATAAGCAGTACTGAACTTCAATTGTGTCCCCATGGCTTTCTACAAACTCCCCCAGAACTTGGAAGTAAAAGTAGGGTCCCGATCTGACACGATCGACCTAGGCACCCATGGAGCCGCATGATCTCTCTCACATAGAGATCTACATACTGGTCAACTGTATAAGTAATCCTCATTGGTAGAAACTGAGCTGACTTAGTGTAGCGATCCACTATCACCCAAATAGAATCATGCTGACCAACAGTCCTGGGTAAGCCCACCACGAAATCCATTGTGATGTCTTCCCACTTCCACTCTGGGATATCCAGAGGCTGCAGTAGCCCTGCCGGCCTCTGATGCTCAGCCTTGACCTGTTGACAAGTCAAGCACTTAGCCACATACTCAACTACATCTCTCTTCATCCCTGGCCACCAATACAACAATCTCACATCCTGATACATCTTCGTGGTGTCTGGATGCAAAGAGTAAGCTGTAGTATGAGATTCATCCAGAATCTCTTGCCTCAATGTAGGGTCTAACGGAACACATATCCGCCCCTTGTATCTCAACAAGCCTAACTCAGACACTGTATAATCTCTGGATGCTCCAGCCAGAACATCATCTCTAATCTTGATCAGCTGTGGATCACTCAGCTGACCCTACTTAATTCTCTCCAACAACGTAGACTGTAGCGTAATGGTAGCCAACTGGCCCACTAGCAACTCTATACCAGCTCTGGTCATATCATCTGCTAACTCTCTGGCTATCAGCCTCATACCATAAATCTGTCTCGGACCCTTCCGGCTTAAAGCATCAGCTACCACGTTGGCTTTTCCTGGATGATACAAGATCTCACAATCATAATCTTTTACTAATTCCAGCCAACGCCTTTGCCTCATATTTAAATCTTTCTGGGTGAAGAAGTACTTCAGGCTCTTGTGGTCTGTATAAATCTCACACTTCTCTCCATAGAGATAGTGCCTCCATATCTTTAAAGCAAAAACCACAGCCGCCAACTCTAAATCTTGAGTAGGATATCTCTTTTCATACTCCAACTAACGAGAAGCATAAGCAATTCCCTTTTCTGATTGCATCAAAACACAACCGAAACCCTGATGAGAAGCATCACAATAAATCACAAACTTCTCCTGATCTGTTGGAAGACTCAGAATCGGAGCTGTAATCAATCTATGCTTCAGTTCCTGGAAGTTGTTCTCACACTTATCTGACCACACAAATCTCTGACTCTTGCGTGTCAGTTCAGTTAAAGCACTAGCTATCTTTGAGAACCCTTCCACGAAACGCCTATAATAACCTGACAATCCAAGGAAACTTCTAACCTCAGAAGCATTTTTTGGCCTTGGCCAATCTCTGACTGCTTCAATCTTTGCTGGATCTACCATAATCCCCTCCTTACTGACAATGTGCCCAAGAAAAGATACCTGAGATAACCAGAACTCACATTTCTTAAACTTGGCAAACAGTCTATGTTCCCTCAGTCTCTGTAGAACCACCCTCAGATGTTGTTCATGTTCTGACTCAGACTGAGAATACACCAGAATATCATCGATGAAGACGATCACAAACTGGTCCAGATAATCCTTGAACACTCTGTTCATCAGATCCATAAAAGCAGCAGGGGCATTAGTCAATCCAAAAGACATAACTAGGAACTCATAATGCCCATACCTAGTACGAAAAGCAGTCTTTGGTATATCTCCCTCCTTGACCCTTAACCGATGATAACCAGAACGAAGGTCGATCTTTGAAAATACCTTCTTACCTTGCAACTGATTGAACAGATCATCTATCCTCGGCAAAGGATACTTGTTCTTAATTGTCAACTTATTCAGTTCTCTGTAATCTATACACATTCTCAGAGAACCATCATTCTTTTTTACAAATAAGACCGGCGCACCCCAAGGTGAGAAACTAGGTCTGATAAAACCTAAGTCCAACAGTTCTTGCAACTGTACCTTTAATTCTTTCAACTCAGCTGGGGTCATTCTGTAAGGTGCTCTAGACACTGGCTCCGTCCCTGGTGCCAGTTCTATAACGAACTCAATTTCTCTATGCGGTGGAAACCCTGGAAAATCTTCTGGAAACACATCTAGAAATTCACAAACATGTCTGGTATCTTCTGGTCACACTGGCATGACCTGAGTAGTATCAACCACACAGGCTAAGAATCCAATGCAACCTCCTTACAATAAATCCCTAGCCCTCAATATAGAAATCATAGGAATGCGAGGTCCATGCACACCACCAACAAACACAAAAGGATCCTCACCTTCAGGCTCAAAGGTGACCATCTTCCTTCTGCAATCAATGGTTGCCCCATACTTGGCCAACCAATCCATACCCAATATCATATCGAAGTCAGTCATAACCAACTCTATCAAATCCACTGATAACTCTCTGCCCTCTACTGTCACCGGCAAAGATCTGACCCATCTCCTGGATACCACTAACTCTCCAGTGGGTAACAAAGTACCAAATCCCACAGCATAGAAATCACAAGGTTTACACAGTCTATCAATAACACTACTAGCAACAAAAGAATGTGTAGCACCAGAATCAATCAACACATTATAAGGGGTTCCAGCACTAAGAAGCTGACCTGTAACAACTGAGGGAGAAGCCTCAACTTCTGCTTGAGTCAATGCGAACAATCGAGCTGGGGTCGAGCTGTCCGCCTTTCTGGGTTCTTCTTTCCTTGCCTTAGGGCAATCCTTTTTAAGATGACCCACTGGTCCACATGAGAAGCAGGCCCTTGCCATACACTCTCCCAAGTGATGCCTCTTGCATCTAGGGCACTCAGGATAAGACTTCCAAGCTTCACTACCCCCTGGACGACCCATAGAAAAACCACGGGGCCTCTTGTCAGGACCTGGAACTAGGAAGGTGTTAGGAACCTTCCTCTTCTAATCACTAGGTCCTACACCCTACCTGAACCCACAAATGGAGGACCTGGCCTCTTGAATTCCTTTCTGGCTGCACTGTCACGCAAGTTCCTGTTCTCTGAACTCTTAGCTGTGAGTGCCTTCTCAACCACCTGTGCATAGGTAGTAACCCCAGCCACAGTGGTGATACGTACATCTCGGGCTAACCTAGGTTGTAGCCTCTGCAAGAATCTCTCTCTCCTGGTCCCATAAATGGGCACCAGTTCCATGGCAAACTTTGCCAAACGATCAAATTTCAAGGCATACTCAGTGACTGATAAGTTCCCCTGAAGTAGCCTAATAAACTCCTCGGCCTTCGCCGCCCTGATCACATCATTATAATATTTTTCATTAAATAGAGTTTGAAACTTTTCCCAAGTTAGAGCATTAACGTTCTTGGTCTGGGTAATCACTTCCCACCGAATCCGGGCATCCTCCCGAAACATATAAGTGGCACAGGCCACCCTCTCATTACCAGATACCCTCATAAAATCAAGGATAATGGTAATCATGCTCATCCATTGTTCAGCCTTGGCAGGATCTGCACTGCCCTCAAATACTGGAGGTTGTTGCTTCCTGAACCTTTCATAAAGAGGCTCCCATTTATTTCCAACCTCAGGCAGCTGCCCAGCTGCTGGCACTGACACAGGAGGTGCCTCTGATCCATTGGCTACTACAGGCACTTGCTGTTGTTTCAGGAGACATAGCTTTTCTCCCTGTTTTAATATTGTAGCCTGCATATCATTGACTATCTGCTGCCAGTTTATAAGAGCTAGTTGTGGAATCAGAGACTAGTCATTTTCCTGACCCTGGCTATTATTATTATTTTGGCCCTGATCACTCTGGCCAGCTGAAGTGTCTGTCTGTCCTAGATTCATATTTCTATCACTGATACCTTGTTGAAATAATGATCAATACGACCAGTCAGGTAGTAATAACTAAACCTCTTGCCGCCTTACGGTCCAAGAACAAGCACACAATTATCACATTCCATAGTCATACAACATATATAGGCAGATACATGTCTATAGCATTTAGCACTCAGCATGTATCACATAATAGTTCACAATCAATCATACTTATAGGTATGTTCCAGCAATCCCAGTACTAATAAGCACACACTTGCTGAGGATGTAATATTTCAGGGCACAGGTTTAACATGGTGTCTCATGCATACAGGTAAAGCATTTATACCACATTTAAGCTGTTATACATATAACTACATAAATAGTTACCCAAACCATGAGTCGAGCTTGACTTCAGTGATGTGTGTACATGCCCAGCCAGTCTGCACGAACCCTAACCTTGGCATTGCTCTGATACCAAGTTGTAACGCCCTGGTTACCCCAGAACAGTTACGGTGATCGGTGAACCAGAAATTTGACCCGCTACCCGAGTCTTTTGGTTTAAAATGTGTTCTAAGTGTTATTAACAAGTTAAGGTGAAAAACAATAAAAAGGAAAGGATGTATTTTTCATTATAAACTGCTCCAGAGCAAATCAAAACATTTACAAGTTGTTCTCAGTACAAAATGGTCATCACTGTTTCAAATTTACAATCCCGCCGACCTAAGCGGAAAAAATAGGGTAAACCCCATAGTTCCTCTGAGAACGCCTTGGCCGTGGTGGTCAAGCGGCCGCATATGTACATATCACCACCTAAGCTCTCCACTCAAGGTTGGGCGAGCTTTTTTTTCCCTTTACCTGCACCACATAGCACCCATGAGCCAAGGCCCAGCAAGAAAAAAAAGTAAAGCATGATATAATATCAACAATGATCATAATAATCATTCAGAACTATCAGTCCAAAACAGATAGGTGACAATCGCAAAAGTCACTAAATTGGGAACAACTCCCTTCAGCCTTGTGACGATAGGGTCATTGGGGCTCAATAGGTAAATAAACCTTTCGTTAGCTTAACCAGGGTAGGTGCATGGTGACTGGTCACCAACATAACCTTCCTCATGACCAAAGAGTCATAACCCTGGAACATCGTTCCCTAGCCATGTGACAAGCAGTCACCTGGGCCTTATGCCCTGGCTCTCAGTAACTAGCCTTAGACTAACCAAGCGCTTATAACTTCATTAACCTTAGGGTTGGTCCAGTGTTAATGCCTTAGAGCCATTCAACACTAATATCGATTAGATCTAATCTTCATTCGGCCCTGCGTTCAGGACGCTTTATGCCGTTCCTGACTCTTAGGTTAGTGTCCCTGACTAGTCAGTGCCATATACAAGTAATCAACATTCAGTACCATTTAATATGCAATCCATGTCCACATTTATCAATCAACATGCCTAAATAACAATCACGCATGTTATATACATATACAGGGTGCAATTGTATTCTTACACTGTTTTCTTACCTCAGATTCGAGCTAGAATGATTAAAAGAACGACCCTTGAGAACGATCAACCTTTAGTCCTTTAGCGGTCACCTGATCATAACCAAACACGGGACATCATTAATAATAATGATCAACATAGGTTTCCAAACCAATATCTATCCTCCGGGACAACAATCCAAACTAATCCAAGTAGTAGGAACATTCCCGAGGCCTATAACTAAGTACCCGGGGTCAAAACATGCAAACGGGGTGAAAACTAAGCAAGGGCTGCGGCCCTAGCTCCTTGGGCTGCGGCCCTAGCTCCTTGGGCCGCGGCCCCCAGAACTTCTTGAAGCGAGGGCCGCGGTGCCTAGCAGGCCCAAAGAGCCCCACCTGCTTCTTCATGTGAGGGCCGCGGCACCCCAAAAACAAGGCCGCGACCCCCAACTTTGGGCCATTCCAAAACACGTTTTGAACACTACAAAGCCTCCAAAATCAAACCTAAACATTCCCCAATCATCAAATCAAAGTTCCCAAGCTGCCCAATGCTCCAAAACCCATGGTTCGAACGAACCGAAAACTCAACAATTTACAAAATCTAATTCAAAGCTTAGAAACTCAAAAAACTCAAAACATAAACTCCGATTACCTTCGATTGGGTTGTTTTCCGTCAAATCCTTTGGTTAAGAAGCTTCTAATCTTTCCTAGGATCGCTATGCCTCAATCCTCGCTTGATTCCTACTCCTAGAACTCGAGATTTCTTCGAAAAAGCTCAAACGGTAAAATGAACAGACGAAAGGGAGAACGAGGGTTTTCTAACATACGTTCTATCCGATAAGCTACTTCAAGCTTAAGTAACCTCAAATAAAACCTAGTACTCGGGGTCCCAAAAACCTCCCCGAGGACATTATAGTCAAAACTTCCAGAATTCCATCCTGATCTCAAATATTCCCAATTTATCATCAAATAAACATTCCTATTACCCCATAATTGACCCCGTTATGACAAAATCGCTAATCCATTATATAGGACCGTCTCATTCCAAATAGCTTGAATATATCTCCATAATAATGGGATCTCATTTGCAAATCACAATATGCACCCAAATATACAAATATACCCTTAACGGGCCAATTTACCAAAATATCATAATATTCAAATGTGGACCCACATGCATGCATATAACATCATATTATATTATAATATAATTCATATAAACATGCATATTATCATTTAATGGCATAATTAAGCAAGTAAGGCCCTCCCGGCCTACTAATCCCGCCATTAAACAACATCGGCGGAATCAGGGCATTACACTGGGATATTGGGCCAGGACAAACTAGAAAATAACAAAACAAGTCAAAGATATACCCTTGATCACAATAATAAGTAATTTTTCATCAAGGAAAGATAACTTACAATGAGGTTCATCCCTATAGCTGACTCCAAGACATTCTCCGGGCTGCGCTCCTCGATGGTCCTTAGATCCCTCGAGTTGGCCTTGTAGGCGTGCCCCACCATATGGCTCGTCGTCTCATAAATGATGCCCCGAAAAGCTTCTGGGATCTTTTCCAGATCCTAGGGATCTACTGAATTAGAATGGTGGGGGTTAGAGGATCAGCTTGTAGTACTTAGTCTTTAGGAGGCGCGAATCAAGGTGGAGGAGGAGGAGGAGGAACCCTAGCGGTAACAGTACTCACCCAAACTGATTCTCAGGTTGAGCTCGCGTCTTTTGCCTTGGGAAGGGATCTAGAGGTGTTACCCACAGCATGGGGTTTTCTTTGAGATCCTGAGCCTCTCTACGGCGGGGCCCAAGCCAGTTTTCTTTGTCTGAAAGGCGGTTTGGAGGCCAGGAGCTCTGGGTTGTTCCATCTCTTTGCCTGAATAGAATAAAAAGGAATTAGTTTGCAAATAAGGTTGTCAGAGATACACAGAAATAAAGAAAATAAACAAAGATCCTACCCTCCGGGTTGGGGGAGGAGTTTATTATCACGACCTCCGGCCTTGGAACTAATGGAGGAGTGGGAGAATCTATGGTTAATATTTCTGGGATCCTAAGGGGCTCAAGCTCAGGTCCTTCCTCAGGGCTATATTCATCTACATATTGTCTAAATCCAGGGGCAAAGGCACCCTGGAGCAGAGAGGACCAGATCCTACGGTTGGTTCCATGCTCCTCAAAAATGGCAGATCTAAAGTTTAAAGTATTGTCAACAACTACTATGACCTTAGGGTAACTACTGTCATGGCGTACCACTAGGTGTTCTACACATTGGAGCAAGGTTACATTACGATCTGGGTTATAAGGATGATGATGGATGAGCTGATTTGGGTTAAATCAAGCAAACCTAAAATCGGGAACAACCCTATCTAATTCCCTATAGGGGTATGGGTTACCTTGACCGGAGGGGCCGGCTGCTGCACATAACGCAACTCGTTCTAAGTCATGTTCTCGAGCAGCCTCGGGAGCCCAACTTTTCCTCACAAGAGGCACCTTGTCCTCTTCATCCTCTTCGCCTTCGGTGGCTGGCAAGGCCTTCTCTTGAGAGGATGAGAACTCCTGGATCACTGGAAGGGTAGCCCGGGTCCTTAAGGCCAACATTTGACCTTCGCCAATCGATTTACATGCCAGGATCATGACATAATTCATAACCTGGCGATAGTCCTTCGCGTTGGGTGGAAGCCCAAATAATTTCTCGTATTGACCCCCGAGGGTCATAGACTTCTCCATCCTCGTAAATATTCCTGCATGAGAAACAAATTCAGTTAAGACATGTACAAAAGAAAAACCTTGAAAGGAATAAAAAATGTCACGAGCTAAGATTTCGAAACCCATTCGACATAAAGAACAGTCTTTGTAGTCGTTGGGGTGACTAGGAAGCTTGATGACGGGAGCAGTGTTCGAAAATCTTGTCAGATAGTAGAACCCGTCACCTAACCCCCTCTATTCCGGGCTAGCTTTAAGGCCGAAGAAATATAATATATCTGATGGAGTGGGGACCTCCCCCTCATGCTTCAAAAGCAAGTATTTCAGTCCCGCCAAAAGCCTATAAGAATTTGGGGGGAGCTGTAATGGAGCCAACTTCACATAGTTTAAGAAGTTAGAAAAATATTGGTTCAGGGGAAGAAAGGCCCCGCCTTCAAGTGCTCGTCGCTCCAAGCTGCAAAGTCATCTTGAAGAGGGGAGCAGCTCCATTCCCATTCGAATGCAGGTCAGGCAAGGAGAGTTTCGGTCCCGACCTCTATGTTGTGGCTCAATATGATCTTGTTCACTCTCCCTTGGGTCATGATCTTTCACACAATGCGTTCAGCCTCGAAGTAGGCGTTGGGGTCAACCACCACCTCATTCTCCACCACCAGATCAAAGTGGGGGATGGGAGACTCTGGGGCGATCTTCTTCCCCTTGTTCTTTTGCTGAGCGGATGAACTTGAGGCATTCTTCTTGGGGGCAGTTTTCTTGTGAGGAGCCATCAGATAGCCTAACGAGTAGAACAACCTAGTTAGTAGGTGATCTAAGAGGGTTTAAAGACTGACGCAGAAGTACAAAGGGGGGAAGTTTTACTTTTGTTATACGAGATGAGGTTAGCCTCAACCCCATTGCATGATGCCACATGATACCCTAAGTTACGCGCCTCGGTTTCCTAACAGACGCCTGATATTTAGGGATCCGTGTGTCAGATTTCCAGACCACTACTTTCCTTGGGAGGCGGTTTATTGCAAAACCACCCAAGAAGCATGACCCCTAAGCTACTTGGTTTGAACCCTAAAAACCCTTCGTCTCCTTTATCGTGAATGTGTATTCTTTAAATTAATTCACCATAGAAATTACCTAGATTTCCCCAGATTTTTCCCAGTTTTATGAATGTCTTATTTCTAAAGATATTTTTGAACTCACCTGTTGAACCTATGTCGAAGAGTATTCGCTAAAAATTTTAGAAATATCTTAACAATGACTACAGTTAATATTACAGATGAACATGGTGAAGAAAAAAGTCTAAAATAAAAAAAATAAAAAATTCTTCAAACCATAAAAGAGAGATACTTACAGTATGTTCTTCGATGGTAAGACTTAGTCTTTGCAAAGGGAAGTTCTTAGAAAACTTCACAGAAATTGGGTACAATGAACGAGTTTTGAGGATTTATGGGAATGAAGGAAGTTTCAGAAGTGCAGAAGAGGAAATTTTTTAAATGAAAGGTGGTGAAGTCTAAAACTTGGCCATACCATTTATACGTAAGTTGTGTAAATTAATCTGGGCCATCCATTTGGGTTGGTTGAAGATCCAAGGGCCAAGGTTAAATAGACAAAATGACGGAAAAAGGTGACAAGACAATTATTGCAGTCCTCAAAACTTGAGTAGACGCCAATTGTAGTACACCACGTGTCTAGTACTGGAGTAGTTGGCAAGCATGGTTTTGTGTAACAGAAGACTAAAAGCCCCTACTATGTAGGTCAGAAAATGATGACGTCATACACGAGCAGGAGCTTGGGGGCCAAATGTTGTACCCTAATTTTAGCTCGAGTCATTCACTCAGTTCGGGTACTACTGACAAATAAATATACGGAGAAATAACCAAGGGAATGATATCTGCTTATTATCCATGTAAGCAACTCTAGTTTCACATGGGCACGTGTGGTGTTCAGCGTCTTGGGTTTAGCCCGAGCTACAGACACGAAGGTTGTGAAGTGTGAGCTCATAATATTCAAACGGCGTTCGAAATACGAGCTTGGAGGAGATGTTCAGCTTGTGCTAACGTGAATGTATTGCATACTCAAGGATCCCTGGAGACTCGGAATCCCATTATACGAATATTTATGACTAGGCTGTCGTATTTAATGTCCCAGATATTACGAGAACATTTACTGTATAATCAAATCATATCCCATTATAAATGGAAAATATACATATTAAATGTAATAAATATGTTTTTGCGTGATTGACTCACGCAGTTACCCAAACCTGTCCATGGAATTTCTCTATAAATACTTAGAATATTGGACAGGAAAAGGGAATGATTATTCTGTAATACTAAAACTCTGCCAAAATATGGAGTAAAACAGCAATAATATAGACTCGTTGACTAGGTTGATTTTAACCACTGAACCACGTAAAATATTTGTGTTCTTGTGAATTTATTTCATTTCCCATTACGGTTTATATTATGCACTAATCTACCTTTTTATTTCTTAATACACTGTTGGCGAAAAATCGCGTCAACACCATTAATAGAGGATTAACGTTGTATGTAATGATTAGATCAATGGACACTTTATTCTTAATAAAGTACTCAGTAAATATATGTCTATAATTATCAAGAGTTCAATCTCATATTTTTAGTGGAGTAATCATGAGATTAATAAATGTGAGTATTTAATCAAAGAGCGTTGATTAATAATGTAATATTTATTAAAGCTTGCTATTATAGGTTCATAGGTCCCCAAGGTGGCTCTATCAACACCATATCAAGGTAAGAGTTGATACAAGGGTATAACTGTAATTTTGGAATTTGAGAAGAATTTTATTCTTCGGGTGAAGTATGCAATTATATGATAATTAAGGTTGAATAATTAATTTAGAATTAATTATTAAATTTTGAAAATATATTTATTAATTTAAATATATAAATTTTCGAATTTCGTATATATAAATAAATAAATAAAATTTTGAAATTAATTATTTTATTCGAGTGAGAGAAAATAAAATTGGTATGTCAAAAATAGTTATTGATTTATTTAATCTTATAAGATAATGATAATGATGATCATCAATTTGAATTTAGAATTTATAATTTATATTTTGAAATATAGTTGTCATATTTTCCTTAGAAAGATTAACACCTTATTTTGTGGGAGATTGATTTTAATTAAATAAATAAATAAAATAAAAATGCAAAATCCCTGAAAAGGGAATAGCAGTACACGCCTGATGCAGTCCAAGGACTATGCCATGCATGTACCACATGTACCGATATTGTATCAGTATAGTTTTTATTTTATTTATTTAATTATTTAATAATTTTAAAATGGTATTTCAAATATGGTATGTACGATATTTACCTAAATCAAATCCAATCGTCATTATATTATTATTATTATTATTATTAGGTAATTGAAGAATCTCTATATATAAGATATACAAGAATAAGAGAAATATACTACAACACACAAGAAAAATACACATAACCCAAATCATTCAGAGCTTTTTGTCAAACAAAAAGTTTTTCCTTCTTCTTCTTTATTCTAGTCATTCTCAGATCACAATCCAATTTCTCATGTGTTGAGAAATACTTGTGATTCCTAAAATACAATCTCATGTTCTCTATGTGCCCACACACATCTTGAGGTGTAGAGAACACTCCAGAAGATCGTGGTTTGAGTGCTCAAAGCTTTGGATAGGAAGATCGTTAAAAATACGAAAAGACTCAAGGACACTTGATAGGCTTCACGAGGTAAAAGTTTAAGTTCTTGATTTTTTGTGTTTATATATTTTATATAAATATATTGTATTTATATAGATATATATATATATATATATTTGTTACATGATTAATTGTATTCTATGATAATGTTTCTAGATTGTTTTCTTGGTCATATATATTGTTTATATGATTAATGAATTTTTTTTTATTGTTGTTATTCTGTTGTTTATAAACAAAACAAATGGGTCCACCACACAAAGTTTTCGCTGCATGCTCTGAATGGTTTTGCAACAATTGGAACCAGAGCAGGTTATTAATTTATACATATTATTAATTTTTGAGAGGGGTTATATGCATTTTTCTATTATATGTGATATATGTTTGAATGGATGGATGTTTGTTTTCATGATGATAGATTCTTAAGGGTTGTTTATTATGGTGTTTTTGGGTTCAGGAATTGTTCTTATATTTGCTAGATGAAATGTGTAAGCCAATTTGGGGCATAGGATTTTTGTAATTTCTTGTTTCAAAATTCTGTTGTGACCCGAGCCAGAGCTGGAGCCTGAGCTCGCTGCCGACGCATGGACGGCGCCCCTGCGTGCTACCTCAGCGCACCAGCCACGCGCCCCTACGCCCAGGCACACTGCGCCAGGCTCCCTATTGCCCAGGCGTACCTCTTACGCACCTTAGCCACGGGCCGCCCCACTCCCAAGCAGACCTCCAGCTGTCACCGCCCCTTGTTACAATACCTAGTGTGTTGTTACCATAAATATACTTTTTTAATTATTTATTTAATTAAAAATAAGAACTTGAAATAAAATGATTTTAATTTGAAAATTTCTTTAATTTAAATAATGGTGATTATTTAACTTAATTAAAAATGTTTTAATTGTTATCTTCCATAATTAAAATTATTTTAATTAAAATGTCCAAATTAAAATTATCTTGAATTTTAATTTATTAAAATTAAATTATTTAATTTTATTTTTGAATTAAATTACCCAAATTCAAATTGGGCCTTAGAAACTATTGGGTGTTAAACCCTAAAGTTTAATTATTTTAAATGTTTGTTTAAAATAATTAAAAAGTTGTACAATTCAAAATGGATATGGAAAAAGGGTGGCATTGGCTCAACAAGACTACATCTGAAGGTTCAAGATCAAAGTATTCTTCATCAAGCCTTAATTAGTCTAGGTTACATTTTGCATGTATATTTTTGCAAGTGTTGTAATTTTTCTTGAAATACCAAATCGTTACCATACCCGCTTTTATTTTATTTATTTATTATAATTGTTTGAATGTGATTAAATTTTTTAGAAACATGCTATTAGAAATGTCCTATATTTTTGTTATATGTTTATATATGATAATTCATATAATAATAAATTTAGTCTTAATTAGTTAAGATGGTAAATCAAAATTAAAGGTTTTTAATTTGTTGTGTTTAATGAAAATGTTTTATTAAAATAAAAATGATATTCTCTTACTTAAAGAAAAATTAGAATTAGAATTAAGGGCCCAATTTTTATTTTGTGTTTTGCTTAATTATATTAGTAATTAATAGAATATCATTTGGTAAAAATAATTAAATTTATTTTTCCAACTAAATTAAAAAAAAAATTAATTTTGTAAAAAACACACTTTTTCCAAAATAGTGAGTGGGAGAGGGAGTTATGACAATCAGTTTCATGGTCTCCATTAGTGAGTGAGTGGAAGGGCCTCGTGTCGCCTCCGTTTGTGGCCTCCCTAAGGAAAGACTTCCGAATATGTTTATTTTATCTCAAGGTTGACTCTCTTATAAGAATATAATTAGTGATGTATTTCAAGTTTGACTAATGCTAAGGCACACTCTTGAGTTAAGTCATTCATTGAAAATCATGGGTTACACTCCAAAGGTGTATCTAGGATTTCGAGCACGAAATGTCAACTCCAAAGGTGTATACACTCCAAAGGTGTATCTAGGCTTCCAATGGTCGTCAACTCCACAATGAAAGTATTCTCCTTTCAGTGTTTTCTTTTTGGAGTTCTTTGCAGAATTATTCTTCTTGGAAGACTTGTTGGTCTTCTCTCTTTGTTTGTCCTTTTTCTTGCCCTTTCCTTGGCCACCCTTCTTCTTCTTTGAATTACCATTTGCAATGGAAGGCTTGGATTTAGGAACATTTTCTTCCTCAACTTTAGTGGATCTTTTGTTTAGAGATTCAAAAGTTTACAACTCATTCAGTAGTTGGGTCATATTGTACTCCAACTTGTTCATAACATAGTTGGCAGTGAATGCCGCAAAAGCTGGTGTGAGAGATTCAAGTATCACACTTACTTGAGTTCTCTCATCAATGGTCACACCATGGATTTCTACATCGTGCAATATGTTGATCATGTCTAGGACATGTTCTCTGACAGAAATATTTTTCTTCATTTTCATATTAATGAAGCTTCTAGTAGCATCATGTCTGCACTGATCAAATTGATGACCAAACATGCCTTGTAGAGATTCCCAAATCTCATAGGTTGTTTCAACAGTTTCAAACTTCTTTCTGAGCACATCGCTCATACTAGCAAGCATATAACATTTGGCCTTATTGTTAGATAAGATCCAAATGTCATACTTCTCTCTTGCAGTTTTGGTAGCAATGAGAGCTGGAACCTCAGGACATTCCTCAGTAAGGACAAACATGTGGTTTTCACATATCAAAACAATGTTCATGTTTGATTTCCATTTCATGGAGGTATCACCAGTTAATTTTTCATTAGCAAGTAAAGCAGTAACAAGGTTGGGATTGGACATATTGCTGAATATTAATTAAATAAAATATAATGAATTAATGCATATAATAAATATCAATTTATATTTGGAATATTAAATATGATGCATGAATGTAACACATAAAATCACACACAAAAATAGTTACTACTCCACGATAGAATAATTTGAATATTAATGGACCGCCTTAGGGTAGGTCATACTAATCACAAATTAATCTTGAGACAATATCTCAACGCTATAAGTGAAAACTTAAGAACTTATTTTTTTTCTTTTGACTTATGAATTATCGTTAGTTTGGTCAAGATGCACTAGTCACGCTCGAAAGCCTAGATACACCTTCAGAGTGTAACCAATTATTTTTCGATCAATGATTTAACTCAAGAGTGTGCCTTAGGGCCAGTCAAACTTGAAATACATCACTAATCTTATTCTTCTATGAGAAGTCAACCTTGAGATAAAATAAACATATTCGGAAGTCTTTCCTTAGGGAGGCTGCAAACGGAGGTGACACAAGGCCCTTCCTATGCCTCTCGGTGTTCAACCAATAATGGAGACCATGGGACTTATTGTCATAATTCTCTCTCACACTCTTTATTTTAAAATTGTGTTTTTCTCAAAGTCAATATTTTTTAATTTAATTGTAAAATAATTAAATTAATTTTACCATTTGATATTCTAATAAATTTGAATCCAATTATGCAAAATAAATAATCGCGCCCTAGATTTTATTTTTCCTTTTTTAATAGAATACCATTTTATTTAATAAAACAATTTTATTAAATAAGAAAATAAACAACTTTAAATTCTTTTTACCATCTTAACTAATTAAGACTAACTTAATTATATGAGTTATCAAATAAAAATATATAATCAATCCTAAGCATGTTTCTAAAAAATATCCATGCTTATATATGTACTATGTGAGTAATATTTATGGCATTTTATTATGAATGAGAAAGTATTAAATAATTAAATCATGTTCACGAAAATAAATAAATGCGGGTTTGGTATTTTTGGTATTTCTAAAAAATTACAACACTTGCAAAAAATACACAAAAATAATTAAACTAATTAAGGCCTAATAAAGAGCAATTCCATTGATCTTGGACATTATCTTTTAGTCTTTGGGTCATTACCATTTTAATTAACCATTACGAATTAAATAACCTTTTTAATTATTTTAAACAAATTTAAAATAATTAAACTTTGGGATTTAATACCAACAAGTTATTGAGGCCCAATTGGAATTTGGACTCACCAAAATTAACTCAAAATTATAATTAAAACATTTTTAATTATATTGGGCTCAAATAGGATCAAATAGATAATTACACATCCATTAGGGTTTGCAAGACACAAACCCCAATGGGTGCGTCAATGGTGGTCAGCGTCTGGCAGGGGTAGTGGCTGGTAGGGGCCCAGCTGGGCAGAGCTCGGCATTGGCGCGGGTGCGCAGGGTTGCTAAGGCCACAAATATGTAGGAGTGCTGAAGCCAAGGGGTGCGCACGGCTGTAGGGGCAGCGACTTGGGCCTCAGGATTTGTGCTCGGGGCTCGGGCCATTACAAATTTTTTTTCAGAATATAAAAAAAAATTACAAAATTCCTCTGCCCTGAAATGACTTTTCCTAACCCAAAAACACCATGAAAGCCAACCTTTAAGAACATAAATGATTCATACATATTACACATAATGTAAAAAATTCATATGATACCCACACAGTAATTAACATATGCAGGCATTAAAGATGGCTCTGATACCAACTGCTAGGAACGTTTCCTAGTGCACAGCGGAAATTGCGGTAATGATATCAACAAAAAATTTCATATAAACAACTTTATATGAGGATCCTTTAATATGCAATATGTTAATCAATATATATAATATGTATATGAAAAATAATACGAAACGATTTACCTCTTGTAGTCCATCAAGAATCCTTGAATCTTTTCGTATATATTTCGATCTTCCTATCCTTGCTAGAGTACTCACACCTAGATCTTCCAAGACGTTCTCTACACCTCAAGATGTGGGTGCGCACATAGAGAACAATGATCAATTTTGTGAATAAAAAGTGTTCTCAACTCATGAGATTCTTGATTATAGGCTAGAGAGAAAGGATTTTGTTTTGTGAAAAAGATGATAGTTTTTTTTCCCTTCTCTGTAAAAACTTGTTAAGACTTGTTTCTATTTCCTATCATATAGAATATATAGACATTATTATCATAATAACAATAGTAAATAAAAATTATCATCTTTAATAATAATAATAATGATAAAAGACAAAGTCTAACATTCCATTATAAAACCCCTTTGAAATATTTTATTAATTAATTAAAAATAAAAATAAAAACCAATATTTGATAACATCAGAAGTGCCACATGTTGGGGTTTTATGCCCTAATTAAAACCCAAATTCTGTTTGTTTTTATTGATCAAATAAGAGATTATACGCAACGGAACAACAATCAAATTGTTAGATTAATCCCATAAGATTTCTAGATCTACTTCTTCACACTCATATATATATTGAATCAAGGACATGAACAGAAAAATTACCTCAAGTCCTTCCTTGCTGCTATCTCTTCGTATGGCTAAATTCCTTGAGATCTCACACCAAGATCTTCCAAAATTTTCTCAGGCACACAAAGAACGAGTGTGGGCTCGCTATACAAATAATAGGCAATAACTATTTATCAGATGTTCTCAACACATGAGATCTGATAAAGTTTGGACCTAGGTTTTGTGAAGAACAATGACCTTTATTTTTGTCACTGTTCTCTTTCTCTGAGAGAGATTCCTAGATATTTTTCTATCCCTCAAAAGTTACGTTCTTTTAAAAATTGATATCCGATATTTAATATATCCAATATATTAACAAATTTGTTATTTTAAACAAATTCAAAATAACTGATCAGTTATCAGATTTTTGTTTTAAATAATAATAATTTAATCATATTAAAATATCTCATTATTTATTTAATATTTAAATAACTAAAATTGTGGAATCAAGAGACTCAGTACATCTCTTATGCGTGTGGCACAGTGCCTGTGCACTGTGCCACACGTGTACCACATGCCTGTGATGGCATGTGATTTTTCCCAATTTTTATTATTATTTAAATACCAAAAATCCCAAAAATAAATTAATTCAAAATTAATTATATTTTTTTAAAATCAAATAATTAATTAATTCTTAATTAATTAATTACACATAATTAAACAATAATTATGTTTGATACATAGAAAAATATTTTACTTATCACATAAGTCATTTTTGCCCATTTTTGTATTTGCCTTTGACAGTGATTGTTTGAGCCATTTTGGGGACCATGGACCTATAACATTAAATTCCAATAAATTGAAACTAAATAATTAAACTCTTTAATTATAATAGTTAATTTATTAATTCTGATATTACTCCACTATAAATTCAGAATTGCACTCTTTATGTTATAGATATACTTTTACAGAAATCTTTTTCTTAAGTCGTCCATTGATATAACCATCTTACAATAGTTCAACCCTCTAATTTATTAGTTCATAATTTAGAATGGAAGAATTACCATTTAACCTTTCTAATTTACTTCTTATTCCTTAAGTACCATTAATTCACTAGTGAATAATTAATCTATAATCTAATTATAGATTTGAGCTCAAAATCATTCAGTTCCAGAATTAAACCTTAAGGGAACTAATATACGATCCGTTAGGAAAGATTAGATTCCGTATTGTTGATACATGTTCCCAGCCATCCATGATATTAAATCTCCAAAACAAAAGTCATTAGCCTCATTCTTTGAAGAGACCTTAACGAATGAATCAAAAGATTTAATAAACATGAATAGGAGTTCATGAACACTCAGGATTTAGGTTGATCTATAAATGATCATCAATTATGATATGAATTACAAGTCTTTATTGTTAAATGGTTTTTGGATAAAGACTCTAATTCATATCGGTCCATGTCATATATAATCATATTATATAATGCACCTTTAACGAGATGTCTTTCCACATCAATAATCTGAATCTAGATTATTTGCATCATTAGGATACTCAGTAAACCGTACTTACAACTCCAATTAAAGAATTCCATAACTTTAATTTGTTGTTGTTGACTATTTTTATTCATTCATGTGATCTTAATTCTCTCATACTAATACAAGATCACATCCTCAATAATGAATATGGAATTTTTTCTAATATTTTAAAAATTATTCAAACAATAATTTAATAATCTAAATATGACAATAATAATAAACCATTGTATTTATTTATTCATAGAAAAAACAAATGTCTTTACATGCTTTTAGGACACACTCCTAACAATCTCCCACTTGTACTTAAAGCAAGTAAGACATTTATCTCAATCCCATATTACGTACATGACCCTCGAATTGCTTTGCTGGAAGCATCTTCGTGAACGGGTCTGCAAGGTTGTGTTCTGATACGACTTCAGAATGGATACATCTCCTCTATGTACGATTTCTCTGACTAAGTGGTATTTGCGCTCTATATGCTTTCTCCTCTTGTGGCTTCTTGGTTCTTTAAAATTGGCCACTGCTCTACTATTGTCACAGTATAGAACAAGTGGTTTCTCCACTTCTAGAACAACTTTCAGATCAGAGTAGAACCTTTTTGAGTCACAGAGCCTCCTTAGCTGCTTCACAAGCCGCTATATACTTGGCTTCTATGGTGGAGTCTGCAATGCTGGTTTGCTTAATGCTTTTCCAGAATAATGCTCCTCCTCCAAGAATAACTTTGATCCAGAAGTCAATTCCTGACTATCTCTTTCTGATAGAAAATCAGAATCAGTGTAACCAATGGGGTTCAGGTCTCCACCTGAATATACTAGCATATAGTTTCTCTAGTATTTCTAAGATACTTGAGAATATTCTTCACTACAATCCAATGACTCAATCTAGGATTGGATTGATAACGACTGACAATCCCTACTACATAACAAATGTCAGGTCTTGTACACACATGGCGTACATCAGAAAGCCTACTGCTGAGGCATATGGATACTGTCTCATGTCTTCCTTTTCCTGAGGTGTTTTGAGACACTAATCCCTGGAAAGGAATACTCCAGAATGGGTTGGCATATCACCCTTCTTGGAGTTTTGCATATTAAATTATTCTAGCAGCTTATCAATATAAGTTGCTTGAGACAGTGCCAAATTTTTGTTCTGTCTATCTCTAAGAATCTTAATGCCCAGAACATTCTTGGCTTCTCCCAAATCTTACATTTGGAATTGTTCAGCTAACCAGTTCTTTACATTTGATAATGTCTCTACATCATTCTCAATGAGTAGGATATCATCAACATAAAGAACGAGGAATACTACTATACCATCTTTGATTTGTTTATTGACACAAGGATCATCAACATTTTTGTTCAACAACCAAAAGTTTTTCTTGTGTCATCAAATCTAAGATTCCAAGATCTAGAAGCTTGTTTGAGTCCATGAATGGACCTAAGAAGCTCGCATACATTTTTCTCTTGACCTTTTAATTCGAACCCTTCTGGTTGAGACATGTAAATGGTTTTGTCAAGGTAGCCATTCAGAAAAGCTGCTTTTACATCCATTTGCCAGATCTCGTAATCCATGCACGCAGCTATGGACAAGAGTATACAAATGGATTTTAGCATGGCTAATGGAGAAAAGGTTTCTTCATAGTCAACCCCTTCTTACAGGAGAAAAGGTTTCTTCATAATCAACCCCTTCTTTCTGTGTGTAACCTTTTGGCTACAAGCCTTACTTTGAAAGTCTCTACTTTCCCATCTGCTCCTCTTTTCTTCTTGAATATCCACTTGCAACCAATGGGTTTGATATTCTCAGGTGGATCTTCAAGAACCCAGACAGAATTGGAATACATCGATTCCATTTCTTGGTTCATGGCTTCTTGCCATTTTTCTTCGTCAAAATGATTCATTGCATCTTTAAATGTTAATGGATCGTCTTTGTTTGTGTTGGACACAAGCATTTGAACTTCGTGTTCATAGCGTGTGGGTTACTTACTAACCTTCCCACGACGACGAAGTTCTCTACTATTCTGACTAGAACTAGCAGTTTCCTCTTGCCGTTTTTCATTGGTTATTGCTGGTGACTTTTGCAACTTCATTCGAGATCATCTCCTCCAGAACAGCCTTTCTGCGAGGTTTGTGGTTATTAACATAGTCATATTCAAGAAAAGTTGCATTTTTCAATACAAATGTTTTATTTTCTTTTGGACTATAGAAAACTCCACCTTTAGTCTCTTTGGAATATCCCACAAACATACACACTTCAGAGCGTGTTTCCAACTTCCCAGTCTTCCCTTTTAAGCACGTATGCACGACACCCCAAAATTATAAAATGATGTAAACTAAGTTTACAACCATTCCATAATTCTATGGATGTCTTTTGGATAGACTTAGGTGGAACATCATTTAATGTGTATAGAACACATTGAATCGTATAGCCCCTAAATGACAGTGGTAATGATGAGAAGCTCATCATTCATCTAATCATATCTAATAACGTTCTATTCCGTCTTTCTGAAACATCATTCTACTGTGTTGTTTCAGGTGTAGTGAGTTGGAATTGAATGCCATGCTCACGTTGGTGGTTCTTGAATTCACAGTCCAAGTACTCTCTTCCTCGATCAGATCGAAGTGCTTTTTAGTGATTTACCTAATTGCTTTTCAGCCTCTGCTTGAAATTCTTTGAACTGTCCAAAAGTCTCAGATTTTCTTTGCATTAATTATAGGTAACCATATCTTGAATAATCGTCAATGAAAGTGACGAAATATTCACAACCTCCTCTTGCTTGTACATTAAGTGGACTACTAACATCCATATGTACTAGCTGAAGTGGTTTTGTGGCTCTTGAACCTTTAGCAGAGAAAGGTCTCTTGGTCATTTTGTTTTCTAGACAGGATTTACAAACAGGGAGAGATCCAATAAATGGTTCTCTTAAAGAACTATCCTTTAAAAGCCTTTTTATTCTGTCTAGACCAATATGGCCCAATCTCAAGTGCTACAGATATGTTTCACTATTGGAATCAGTTTAATAGATTTAGGATTAGCTGTTTTTAAATAATTCAATATTATAAAAAATTTGTCATTCATTATAAGTATGTAAACTTTGTTTATCCCAAAGCATTTGCATAACAAATAAATAGATAATTTCTTTAAATAATAACTACTTTATTAATAAAAGAAATAAATGTCATGCAAAATAGAAATAAGTTTCCAAACATTAATAATCAAAATTATTAACAATAAACTAAATTTCTAGACTGTAGTTTTCATTGTTTAATGAAATCTAAAATTTCTAAAACAAAATAAAGAAATTTAAATTGTTCAACTAACAATAAAATTACGAAATAAAAACTACTGCTCTCCAACTTCTCCAGCTCCTTACTTGCTACCAAAATCCTCATCAGTCTCTTCCTCCTTTTCAGGGTTCTGATTCTGCAAAAGGAAAGACAAAAGAAAAATAGATTAGTGGCATATATTTTTGAATCTACTATCCAAAAATTTGAATCTAATATTCATAGTGTTTGAATCTAGTATTCAAAGTTGAAAAAATATATGTAAATCTTATTCACCTTTTTCGTTTAAGATAAACGATGACACTCAGCATAGACTTCCTCTGTCATTGCTCACCACATCTCATGGGCTGAGTCATAGTGTATATATTTTTCCTTTATTTCGTCAGGCATGGTGGAAAGCATGCAATATCGTGCCATACGATCAGATTTCATACAATCTGCATATTTTTCTTCTATTTCATAGCTAGTAGCCAGAGGTGGTTCTGTTGGAGGTTTTTCACAGACAGTTGACATCATCTTCTTATAAGAAAAAATAGTCAACATGCCTCGAAACCAGTGTTGCATATTTCCAGGTTCAAAAACCAAGGATTTGAGAAAGGCATCGGTGTGTAATTCACCAATAGACATTTTGCTGGTAATAAATAAGGACAAATAAATATTATTATATTTAGAATAATAAATATCAAAGTTTTCGAAAATTAAACGTGATGCAAGAGCACAATTAAAACACATAAAATAAAGATTAATTTCCACGATAAAATTTTCTAACAATTAAAGTGCCGCCTTAGGGTCGATCAAATTAATTTTAGAGAATTTATAAGACATTTTTATCTTTATTGTTTAATACTTAAAATAACTCTTTATTTTCTCTTTTAAACATTAAAGTACCGCTTAGTTTGGTCAAGTTATGATTATCCACTGCACGAGCTTAATCATAACTTTGTGAGTGTAACCCATTATTTCGGAGTTCATGACTTAACTTAGGACATGCCACCTTAGGGTCGGTCAAGCCTAAAATACATCATTAGTTCCTATCTATGTAAGAAATATAACCTTGCTGTTGATATGTCCAGACACCTTCCTTAGGGGGACAAAAACAAAGCCGTCGCGAGGCGCTATTCATATCTCACAGTGTTATATTAATAATGGAGACCACGGGTTATGTTTGAGATATCAACCCTCTCCCACTCACTATTTTGAAATAAGTGTTTTTAACCTAATTAATTCCAAATTAATTATAGTTTCTTTAAACTTTATGAACATAATTAAAATTGGAAAGAAAGCGAGTTTCTAGGTCCATGTCCAATTTTAAATTACCAATCATGTTCATCTAAACTTTACTAAAAAAATATACTTTTTAAAATAAAGTTGGTTTAAAGAAATAAAGTCATAAAGACTTTAAAATTTGGTGTGATATTTTACCAAGTTTTCAAAATAAAAATAAGTAATTTACATGCAATTGATTTGAAAAAATAATTCATATAAACATATAAGACAATCCTAATAATCATGTTTCTACTAATGAGATGCATGATTATGACTGTGTGGGTTTTCATGTATGGCATACAATGCATGAACATGTTATCAATCACATTAATCACATGAAAATAATTATTTAAATAAATAAACAATAAATGTTGAACCAGGTGCTTTTGGGTATTTCTAATTTTACAACCACTTTATAAAATTAAAATAAATAAAATAAAACTGCCTTGATCTCCATCGGGCTTCTTTACTTTACTGTCGGTAGGATATGTGGCATTGTTGGTCCAGAAATTAATAAGAAAACAATTTTCTAATTATTTTTTATTAATTAAAACAAACTTTTAAATAATCATTATTTTTATTTTTCTTTTTAAATAAAACAACTTTTAATTAAAACTGAAATGAGTTTAAATTAAATTATGTTATTTTGAAAAAATAAATTTTAAATAAGATATTCAAAAATTGTTAAGACAATAAAAATATCTCATTATTTAAATATCAAATTTCAAAAATAGGATATTTAAACATTTTAAAATTAAAAAAAAATAACAGATTAATTTCAGAAAAAAAATATAAAAAAATAAAAATTCTGGACCAGTCAGGCGGGGACACGTGGCGTCAAACGGGGCCGCCGAGCTGGACTGTACAGAACCGTACGGACCCGTCCGTACGACGTCCAGCAGTGGCTTGGAGGTCGGCCTCGGAGGTGCGGTGGCTTAAATCTGAATCCCGGGCTCCGTGCTGACTTTTGTGTGATCGGAATTACAATTTTATGGTATCGAAAACCAAATAAAATTACATAAATCCTATGCCCTTTAATGGCTTACACAATGATCTAATTATAAACAAATCCTAACCCAAAAACACCATATAATTAACGATTCAACATTCCCACGCATTCAATCACATTAAGCCATCCATTCATTCATCAAAATAAATAAATGCATAAAATTAAACCCACACATATTCAATACATATATATATGTGAAGATGGCTCTCGTACCATTTGTTGGTTTTTATTGATCAAATCAGAGATTATACGCAGCGGAAAAACAATCAAATTGTTAGATTAATCCCATAAGATTTTTAGATCTACTTCTTCACACTCATATATATATTGAATCAAGGACATGAACAGAAAAATTACCTCAGGTCCTTCCTTGCTGCTATCTTTTCGTATGGCTAAATTCCTTGAGATCTCACACCAAGATCTTCCAAAATGTTCTCAGGCACACAAAGAATGAGTATGGGCTCGCTATACAAATAATAGGCAATAACTATTTATCAGATGTTCTCAACACATGAGATCTGATAAAGTTTGGACCTAGGTTTTGTGAAGAACAATGACCTTATTTTTGTCACTGTTCTCTTTCTCTGAGAGAGATTCCTGGATATTTTTCTATCCCTCAAAAGTTACGTTCTTTTAAAAACTGATATCCTATATTTAATATATCCAATATATTAACAAATTTGTTATTTTAAACAAATTCAAAATAACTGATCAGTTATAAGATTTTTGTTTTAAATAATAATATTTTAATCATATTAAAATATCTCATTATTTATTTAATATTTAAATAACTAAAATTGTGGAATCAAGAGACTCAGTACATCTCTTATGTGTGTAGCACAGTGCCTGTGCACTGTGCCACACGTGTACCACATGCCTGTGATGGCATGTGATTTTTCCTAATTTTTATTATTATTTAAATACCAAAAATCCCAAAAATAAATTAATTCAAAATTAATTATATTTTTGTTAAATAAAATAATTAATTAATTACACATAATTAAAAAATAATACAGAGAAAAATATTTTACTTATCACATATGTCCTTTTTGCCCATTTTGGTATTTTCCTTTGGCAGTGATTGTTTGAGCCATTTTGGGGACCATGGACCTATAACATTAAGCTCCAATAATTTGAAACTAAATAATTAAACTCTTTAATTATAATAGTTAATTTATTAATTCTGATATTACTCCACTATAAATTCAGAATTGCACTCTTTATGTTATAGATATACTTTTACAGAAATCTTTTTCTTAAGTCGTCCATTGATATAACCATCTTACAATAGTTCAACCCTCTAATTAATTAGTTCATAAATTAGAATGGAAGAATTACCATTTAACCTTTCTAATTTACTTCTTATTCCTTAAGTACCATTAATTCACTAGTGAATAATTAATCTATAATCTAATTATAGATTTGAGCTCAAAATCATTCAGTTCCAGAATTAAACCTTAAGGGAACTAATATACGATCCGTTAGGAAAGATTAGATTCCGTATTGTTGATACATGTTCCCAGCCATCCATGATATTAAATCTCCAAAACAAAAGTCATTAGCCTCATTCTTTGAAGAGACCTTAATGAATGAATCAAAATATTTAATAAACATGAACAGGAGTTCATGAACACTCAGGATTTAGGTTGATCTATAAATGATCATCAGTTATGATATGAATTACAAGTCTTTATTGTTAAATGGTTTTTGGATAAAGACTCTAATTCATATTGGTCCATGTCATATGTAATCATATTATATAATGCACCTTTAACGAGATGTCTTTCCACATCAATAATCTGAATCTAGATTATTTGCATCATTAGGATACTCAGTAAACCGTACTTACAACTCCAATTAAAGAATTCCATAACTTTAATTTGTTGTTGTTGACTATTTTTATTCATTCATGTGATCTTAATTCTCTCGTACTAATACAAGATCACATCCTCAATAATGAATATGGAATTTTTTTCGATATTTACAAAATTATTCAAACAATAATTTAATAATCTAAATATGACAATAATAATAAACCATCAAATTTTTTTATTCACAGAAAAAACAAATGTCTTTACATGCTTTTAGGACACACTCCTAACAAATTCTTTGTAATCTCATTTTATTATCAATAAAAGAAAATAAATCATTTTTTGACTTGGTCAATCACTTTGCACACATGTTTTATTTTCATAATTATTTGTTTAATATAAACTTCTATTAAATCCCGAGCATATAGCTAATCTTATTTATAGTGACGTAATCACAGTGGAATATAAATATGATTATATGTTCAAAATAAGTTAGTCATAAGATTAGTCAGTGCACAGGATTTACACTGACTTGCCAATCTACGATATGATCTACTTACACATCGCAGTGTTATGTTCTTTCCATAATATTAGCAAAGTAGATAAGATTGGATGTATTTGTTACATCAGACTGGACCGATATTGAAAATAGATAGGATAAGTAAACATACCATTATTTATCTATTATAGTAATATCATCTAGATAGTCTCAATTAATTGATTTAATTATCAATTAGAATTATCAAAGTTGACCAAGTCAATTTTGGATAGTTTCACAGAGTTATACAATTTAGAGAAGAAAAGAGAAATTAGGCAGATTTATTAATTAAAATAAATTGGAATCTAAATTAATAAATAAGTTTAAATCAATGTTGAAATTATAAATAATTAATTTGATAAAGGATTTTAATAATTATTTAATTAATTAAATCAATAGAAAATAATACATAACTTGATTTTAAGTCCAATGGGCTTATAATTAAATGAGAAATTTCATGGGATATTTTCAACCTAGGGCTGATTCTTGGCTATTATTTTATTGATTTTTTAATTAAATAAGTGACCTAATTGAGTCTATAAAAGGAATGCTAAGAGAGAGTTGAAAACATAAGTTGAATCACAAGTTTCTGATAGGTTTTAGATTATCTCTACTACATATGTCCTTTTCTAAGCCTCATTACTCTTTTCTCTTATTCTCTCTGTATCTATCTCATGTGTTGAGAATTGCCCACCTTAGTCTAGGTGATTCTAAGGATAGTTTCGAAGGCTGTGAAGAAAATTGAAGAACGGTTCAGTTTCTTGGTAATACTCAGCGATAGAAAGGATACAAGGGTTAGAGAAACTGAATGAATGACTTTATCATTCCGCTGAGTATAATGTAAGTATTCTTATCATTATTTCTCTTCGAATTCAATTTTAGAACCATGTTCTAGGTCATCTCATATTAACTTGTTTAATATTAGGTCTACATGAAAATAAATGAAGATCATGTATAAGTTTTCCAACACCACACGCATAGAGCACTCCAAGCCCTATGCGTGTGGCCTATCCCTGAAAATGGGATTTGACATTTGTTATTGTTTTTATTTTAATTAATTAATAATTAGAAATTCAAATAAGGTATCATATTTTTATGGAAAAGATAACAACTTAAATTTAAAAATTCAAAATTCAAAATTTGAATTTCCATTATCATCTTATTATTAATTAAATATATATAATAATAAAAAAAACAATTTTGCCTATCCATATTTATCTATTCAGACTTAAATAAAATAATTGATTAAAATAAATTTCTTCTATTTCTACACAATTTTAAAAATTGCACAAATTCAATAATAAATTGTGCAACTTCAATTATCACATAATTACACATTTATCCCGAAAAATAAATATTCTCTCAAATAGTCCATTCATATTTTAACCCTTGTATCTACTCTTACCTTGATTAATGTTGATAGAGCTGCCCCGGGGACCTATGGACAAATAATTCCAAGCTCCAATAAATAAAAGATTATTAACCAAAACTCTTTGATTCATTAATCATATTTATTAATCTCATGATTATTCCACTATAAATATGAGACTAAACTTTTGAGAATTAATACATATATTTACTAAGTACTTTATTGTAACCATAAAGTGTCCATTGATATAATCATTACATACAAATTAATCATCTATTGATGATTCATAATTGAGTGAGAATAAAATTACTGTTTTACCCTTTTATTTGTATCTTGATTCCAAATGTACCATTGACTTTACTAGTGAAGGTTAATTCATAATCTGATTATGAATTTGACGTCAATAACATTTTCAGTTCCAAAAGGCAACCCAATAGGGAATCATCATTCAATCTATACCAAGGTATAGATTCCATGTCTATTAAGCTATATACCCGGCCATATACATCATTGAGTCCCCAAAACAATAGTTCTTAACCTGATCATTCTGACAAACCTTAACGCATAAATCAAATGATCAAATGACATATATAGGGGTTCATAGTAACATCAGAATTAAGATCAATTTGTATATGATCATCAATTTATGTGTTTTACAATACTACGAAACGATATTTAAACAAGTATTATTAAATCACATTTGGTTCAGTTCTACTTACTCTCAGCATGAGAAACACCTCCACTAAAGTGTCCTACTACACTAGTAACCCAAATCTAGGTCACATGTATTAATAATACTAGTGGACCGTACTAGTAGTAATTAATCTAAAGATTCCATAACTTTATTTTACTCCGAACTATTTAAGTTCATTCTCTCAATCTCGATCCTCTCATACCAGTATGAGATTGAGACCACATAGATGAATTTGGGAATTTTTGATATTTACTTAATATTATTAGCAATAATATAGTACATAAGCTACATATATACAATGATTCAATTCATTCATTTATTTTATTAAAATCATTGTCTACTACAATTGCTTTAACGTCTCCATTCCCAACAACAAATGGTGATCAAACATTCACAAGCATTAACACACAAATTGAATAGATCACAAGTATGAAGAAGAAATCATAACACCTTCATTGAATAATATTAGAGTATGAAAAGACTACATTAAAACCCTAGAAAAGAAAATTAGTTCATCGAAAAGAATAGAAAAGTAGTAAGAGAAGTAAGAAAGGAAAAGAGAGGAAATAGAGAGAGCTCAAGAAGAAAGAAAGAGGTATCTAAAATAATCTAAAACATTCTTTTTATAGTGATAAGGTTTTGAAAAGAATTTTCTAGATGTTTTCTACTCTATCCTAATTTTATCTCGAGTCATTCACTCAGTTCGGGTACAGCAGGCAAATAAATATATGGAGAAATAACCAAGGGAATGATATCTACTTATTATCCATGTAAACAACTCCAGTTTCACATGGGAACGTGTGGTGTTAGGCGTCCTGGGTTTAACCCGAGCTAGAAACACGAAGGTTGTAAAGTGTGAGCTCATAATATTCAAACGATGTTCGAAATATGAGCTTGGAGGAGATGTTCAGCTCGTGCTAACTCGAATGTATTGCATACTCAAGGATCCCTGGAGACTCGGAATCCGATTATACGGTTATTTATGACCATGCTGTCATATTTAATGTCCCAGATATTACGAGAACATTTACTGTATGATCAAATCATATCCCATTATAAATGGGAAATATACGTATTAAATGTAATAAATATGTATTTGCGTGACTGACTCACTCGGTTACCCAAACCTGTCCATGGAATTTCTCTATAAAAACTGAGAATATTGGACAGGAAAAGGGAATGATTATTCTGTAATACTAAAACTCTACCAAAATAGAGAGAGAAACAACAATAATATAGACTCGTGGACTAGGTGGATTTTAACCACTGCATCATGTAAAAGATTTGTGTTCTTGTGAATTCATTTCATCTTTCGTTACAGTTTATTATTAAGCACTAATCTACCTTATTATTTCTTAATACATTGTTGGCGAAAAACCGCATCAATAGTTTGGTGCTTTCAATGACAGGGAAATTAGTGCTTTCATCATAATCCCAGTGAAATCTCATCATGGTGCTCACTCACTCAATGCACGACAATGAGATAAAATAGCCTTGTGGGCAGGAGGCCCATCATACCATTATTTCAAGCGAGCATGGCCCTGAAATCTAGCAACGTCCGTGAAAGCAACCGATGGGTCATGGCGATACTGGGAGTTCGGCATCATTGCCACCGAATCCAAACTCAGACTACTTTACTACAATTGAGTTGGAAAATATGCAGTTAAGAAGCCATCTTGGTAAGGCAAACAAGAAAATTGAGGAGGTTTTGGCTTAGTTACTCCTTCTTGAAACTGACGTTAATGTCAGAAAGAGGCAAAGTAGGTCTCATAAGTCCCACGGGAATACCGATCCAAACACAGTCGGTCAGTCAGAACGGCCATCCCAAGTTATGTGCCTACAACGCGAGTTCACCAAAATGCTTAACCTAGTGGCCCTCATAGGGGTCATCAGCATGTTAGTCAATTAGCTAGAACTGCAACCCCAAGTTCGGTGCCTCCTTGACAAGTGCCTAGGAATGTTCCAGCAAACCCTCCTCCATCACGATCGGAACGTCAGGCGCAGAGAGCTAGAAATAATGGGGCAGAACAGAGGTGGGCCAATTTAGTTCACCCTGATGGGACAAGGATTGCCTGACTAGTAAGGCATCCCCCATCACCTATTAGACATCCAACACCACCTCAGCCTACACGAGACATTCTTGCTTATGGAGACAGTAGGAGAAATCCTCCTCCGTCTGTCCCTACCTATGTCCCACGGACACGTGTTGAGAATCCGGATCCTCAGCCTCAACTGTGAGTTGTAAGCTTCGCAAGTGGAAGTTATTGGACTGAAATTCATCGAAGTGGTAGGTCCAAGGGTGATTTAAGAAATCATCTAAGTTCAGTACAAAGCCCTTGATACGATCCATAGCCTGATTTGCGTGATCATCTGAATTCACAGAGAAGAAATTCAGCTGAGGATGAGGATGTTAGTTAGACTCGTCGAGAGGGAGGTCCTTCCATAGTACGTGATAATGGGAATGCCCCACCAAACCAAGCTCGAGCTTGGAGGGACAATAACCCATCAAACGCGTACGATAGGATGGGAGCTGTTGAACAGCCCCAAAATAACCTAGGGACCAGGGACTAAACCCTTGAGAGGCTAGCTCAGATGGACGAGCAAATGAAGAAGCTTTTATCTTGAAAATATAAAGACGATTGTGACTCAGAGGATGAGCTCGAGCTTTTCACTCCAAATATTGCACCGACCACATATCTTATGGGCTTCAGAATGCCACACTTGTCAAAGTTTGACAGAGATGGGGATCCGTTTGATCACCTTGAGATGTTTAACACCATGATGATGGCCCACAACGTCGTACTCAATCTAAGTTGCATTTTATTCCCCTCAACTCTGATTGGGCTAGCCAAATAGTGGTTTAAACAGTATAAGAGGCATTCAATTAGCTCGTGGAAGAATTTTTCTGTTTATTTCAAGAGACCATTCAGGGCTTCCCAGACAGCTCAGGTTAAGGCTGATTCATTAGCTAATGTAAAGCAGCTGCCTGGCGAATCGTTGAAGGTAAGTAGGTGTTCGAATGTCGTTGCACGAGCTAGAGATGTCGACGATAGCTCTAAGCTCATGGCAATGAGGATGAGAATCCTTGTTGGAGGCGACCTGTGGTAGGAATTACAGAGAAAATGAGTTAATAATGTGAACGAGTTCTTGGCATGAGCTCAAAGATGGGTTAAACTGGAAAAGGCACGAGCTTCTGTTGCTGGAACCATCCAGATCCCTGTCCAGCCCGTTGGAGCGGTAATGGATGTTGCAGCTATGACTCAAACCATTATGCAGAATAACCAAGGGGGAAATAACAAGAGGAAGGGAAATGGCGAGGGCGACCAGAGCAGAACAAAGAAAAATATGTCCGGGGAGAAATTCAAGCCTGTTTACGCAAACTATATCGACCTCCCGGATGCCAGAGAGCGCATCTTCCTACCCAATTCTACTCGCCTTCCATGGAAGAAGCCAGAACCATTGAAAAACCAAAGAGCGATGAAAGATCCATTGAAGTTCTACCGATTTCACAATGATATCGGTCATAACACTGATCACTGTAGACAAGTCAAGGATGAGATTGAGACTCTCATCAGGGCGGGACCTTTGGCTTAATATGCCCAAAATTGAATGGTCCTAAGTCAGCCCACTAGACAAAACCCTCTGTTAACTCCTGAAGCTTCAATGAATCAAGACAAAACTCAAGCGAATTAGGACAACCCTCCTCCGATAATCGAGGAGGACCTCATCTGGCAGGCATGAGCAATGAGCACAAATGACCAGAAGAGGTACATTAACGAACTGAAATCCCATAATGAAATGGAGTTCGTCCCGGAACAACGGTTATCAAAACAACAACGATTGGAAAAACAACCAATCATTTTTATAGAAGAAGATGCTAGCCATGTCCAGTTCCCACAGAACAATCATTTGGTCATAACTATTCAGCTCACTAACCGGAGAGTACGGAGGACACTAGTAGATAACGGGAGTTCTATGAATATACATTTTAGGTCCACCTTGGAAAAAATGGGGTTGTCTGTAACCGAGCGGAAGGCGACCTCAATGATTTTATATGGGTTTTCTGGTGAAGGGTCGGCTGCCATCGGAATGATCAAATTAGTGGTAACATTGGGAAAAGGTTCAAAAATTGTCTCCAAGCTGCTTGAGTTCGTGGTAATCGACTGTCCAGCCGCATACAATGTGATTTTGGGTCGTCCTGCGTTGATGGAATTTGAAGCCATAACCTCTATCTTCCACCTATCAATCAATTTCCCCTTGGCTGCGGGAATATGCACTGTCAGAGGCGATCAGCTCACTGCCAGGGAATGCTATAACATTTCTATGAAGGGAAAATCACAATCAAGGCAGCAAGCTATGGCCATAAGTGACGGAGGTGAGGAGTCCCAAGAAGTGGAAGTTACTTGTGGGATGGAAGAACCTCAAGAAGCAAAGGATAGCGACATTGTCCCATGTGATGACATTAACCCATGAATGGGAGAGGACAAGTTAGATCTCCAGGCCATTGAGGAGCTTGAGGAAGTAAGTATAGACCCCAAAGAAGCTTCAAGAGTTGTTAAGATTGGATAAAATCTTGATGATGAATGGAACAAGGAGCTAATAAATTTCTTACAAAAGAATCTAGACGTCTTCGCCTGGTCACATGAGGACTTAGTGGGAATAAGCCCGAGTGTGATTATGCACACTCTAAACTTGAACAAGAACGTACCTGCAAAATCCCCAAAATAGAGGCGTTTGGGAATAGTCCGAGCTGAAGCACTGGAGAAAGAATTAGCTAGACTATTAAAGTGTGGGTTTCTTCATGAAGTAAAATACCTGATCATGGTTTCCAATTCCGTGCTGGTCCCAAAGCCAAATGGGAAATGGAGGAGTTGCATCGATTTATCCGACCAGAACAAAGCTTGCCCAAGGATTTCTTTCCACTGCCAAGGATTGATTAGTTGGTAGATGCCACGACAAGTCACAAGCTCATGTCCTTCATGGTTGAGTATTCTAGGTATAATTAGATCGCGATGAATCCTGTGGACCAGTAACATACTAGCTTCATGACCCCAACAAACGTATACTGTTATAAAGTCATGCCCTTCGGGTTGAAGAATGTCGGAGCTACATATCAGCGATTAGTCAACAAAATGTTTGCTGATCAGATTGGGAGAAATATGGAAGTGTATGTCGATGATATGCTTGTCAAATGCAAGACTGCCGATAACCATATATCCAATTTGAAAGATTGTTTTGAGATCTTAAGGAGGTATGATATGAGGCTGAATCCCTAGAAGTGTACTTTCAGAGTGGCATCAGGAAATTTTTTTGGATTCCTAGTCAATACAAAGGGGATAGAGGCGAATCTTGATAAAATCAGATCATTGTTAGAAATTCCATTGCCTAGGTCGCGTAAAGAAGTTCAAAGCCTGATTGGAAAGGTGGTAGCTTTGAATCGTTTTATTTCAAAATCCATTGACAAGTGCTTGCCATTCTACAACTTGCTCAGAGGAATCAAGAAATTTGAATGGACTGAGGAGTGTGAGCAGACATTACTCATCCTAAAAACGCACTTGGCCAAGCCCCAAGTATTGTTTAAGCTTATGTCTAGAGAACATCTATTCCTTTATTTGGTCATGACAGAAAATGCAGTCAGTGCCGTATAGTTCAAGAGGATTAATGAAAAACGAGAGGATTCGCAGTTACAGCTCACCCATTATCAACAAAAAATCCCTCGTTACTTTAATTCTAAAGTCAATATGCATAGGTTCGGATTGGGCGACCTTGTTCTCCGAAGGTCCTTTCTTGCGAATAAGGATCCCAAGGACGGTGTCTTGGGCCTGAACTAGGAGGGACCGTATCAGATCGTGGAGATTTTGCATGAAGGAAACTTCAAGATAGCTCGACTGAATGGGGAGATAGTCCCACAGACCTGGAATGCCATGCATTTAAAAAAGTATTATTAGTAATACCATCACCCATGTAAGGATTAAGTATGAAAGCCATTTGATTAAATAATAGATGGATTTTTTAAATAATTTTTTTTGTTAAGGTTGTATCAACTCGCGTATTTAATGTTTGTAAAAGCAACGAAGAAAGTTTCTACATTCTGGTTTCTTGGGGGGCATATAAGCCAAGATGGGTCAGAGTAAGATCACTGGATAAGTTGAAATTACTTAAAACCGTGGATACAACTAGATCTGAAACTTAGAAGCTTGGAAAATTGATTATTCGACTGCTTTTTAAGAGCTCGAGATGTCAATAAACCTAGCACGAACTAAGTTTAAATTACTTGAAACCCTGGATACAACTAGGTCCGAAACTTTAAAGTTTGGAAAATTGAGTATTCGATGGCCTTTTAATAGCTCGAGATGTCAATAAACCTTGCATGAACTTAGTTTTAGTCAATTAAAACCTTGGATACAACCAGGTCCGAAACTTAGAAGCTTGAAAATTTGAGTATTCGATGGCTTTTTAAGAGCTCGAGATGACAATACACCTAGCATGAACTCAGTTTTAATCATTTAAAACCCTGGATACACATGGTCCAAAACTTGGAAAGTTGGGAAAATTGTTTAAAATCAAGGGCTTTTTAAAGCTCGAATTATCAATAAACCTAACACGAACTAATTTTAAATTATTTAAAACCTCGGATATAACCGGGTTCAAGGCCTGATTCTTAACAGGTATGATATAAATTAATACATAAAGTTCGGATATAACCGAGCTCAAAACATCTATCCCGATCTAAAAATTGATTCCTAAAATCTCGAATGTACAAGTTTAAGGAGTCATAAACATGAGAGATAATAAAGGAAAGATAAATAGATAAGTTAGATATATAAATTAAAATAAAATTATCCCGAGGAGAAAAATCTCGAACTTAGCCCAAAGGCAATTGTTTACAAACAAATAAAAAAAAACCAAAAGGAAAAATAAAAAAGGGTGTCACTGAGCTCCTCCAGGTCGCTCTAAAGATGTATCCTCCTTGCCATCCTCCTCGCCTACCACAGAAGCATCCCCAGATTCTTACGGTTGTTGCAAAATTCAAACTTTGAATTTTTCAAGGTATGGATCCCATAGCTTGGGAGCCATGAAAGAAAAGTTCCCATCCTGGTTAAAGGCCCAACAATGGTACAAAATATCCTCCATGGATGACAATGAGGCCGCCCTCTCTTTTTTGACTGCGGCCTCGGCCTCGAGCAGTTTAGATTTGGCTCCATCAACTCCGGCCTGAAATTGTGCTTTCTGAGTTTGGTGGGCAGTCAAGGCGGTCTTCGCAGCCACCTCTCTTTCTTGGGATAAGGCAAGATCAGCCTTGGCCTCGTGTTCATTTTTATGAGCAGCCGTCAAGGCAGTTTTGGCGACCTACTTGGCTTTTTGAGCGGCTGTCAAGGCAGTATTGGAACCGTTTACTTTGGCCCGGAGCTCATCATTTCTAGCCCTAGCGCAGGCTTTACTACGATATTTAGCCAAGACAGATTGCAAAATAACAAGGCATGTTAGATATATCCTTAGACAAAATAAAAAGAAAGATGTCACCAAGGAAGGATAACTTACAGTGAGGTTCATCCCCTTAGCTAACTCCAAGACATTCTTCTGGATGCGCTCCTCGATGGCCCTTAGATCCCTTGAGCTGGCATTTCCTGCTGTTGGAGGGGCCTTCTTCGTAAACCTGGGCTGCTTCACAAAGGAGCCCGAGCCGGTTTTCCCGGTCTGGAAGGCATTATGGAGGTTAGGAGGTCCGATTTTTCCATCTCTTCGCCTAAAAAGAATAAAAGGGGATTAGTTCACAAATAAAGTAAAAAACATATGCAAGGAAAGAAAATAAATGAAGATTCTACCCTCCAGGTTGGGGGAGGATTCTATAATCGTGACCTCTGGCCTTCGGACTACTGGAGGAGAGGGAGACTCTATGACTAGTATTTCTAGGATCTTATGAGATTCAGGCTCACGTTCCACCTCAGGACTAGATTCCTCTACACATTGTCTAAATCCAGGGGCAAAGGAACCCTGGAGCAGAGAAGACCAGGACCTACGGTTGGTCCCATACTCCTCAAAAATGGAGGACCTAATATTTAAAGTATTGTCGACAACAACTGTCCCCTTTGGGTAACTATTGTCATGATGCACCACTAGGTGGTCTACACATTGGAGCAGGGTTATGTTACAATCTGGGTTATGAGGATGACGATGGATGAGTTGATTTGGGTTATACCTAACTAACCTAAAATCGGCAACAACCCTATCTAGTTCACTGTAGGGGTATGGGTTATCTTGGCCTTAGGAGCCAGCTGCTGCCCCTGATGCATCACGATCAAAATTAGGTTCCCGAGCAGCCTCGAGAACCTGCCTTTTCCTCACAAGAGGAACCTCGTCCTCTTCCTCATCCTCACCTTCGGTGGCTGGCAAGGCCTCCTCTTTAAAGGATGGAAGCTCGTGGATTACCGGGAGGGTAGCCTGGGTCCTTAAGGCCAACGTCTAGCCTTCGCCAATCAACTGACATGCCAGCATCGTGACATCATTCACGACCTAGCGATAGTCCTTCTCACTTGGTGGAAGCCCAAACAACGTCTTGTATTGACCCCCGAGGGTCATGGACTTCACCGTCCTCGCAAATATGGCTGCACGAGAAAGAAACTTAGTTAATACATGTACAAGGGAAATATCTTGGAAAGAATAAAATTTCACGAGCTGAAGTCAGAGAATAAAGAACTTACGAGAATGGTTGAAGTATCTGTGTTCGCAATTCCGGAACCCATTCGACATAAAGAACAAGTCTTTATAGTTGTTGGGGTGGCTGGGAACTCAATGACGGGAGCAGAGTTAGGGAATCTGGTGAGATAGTAGAACCCGTCACCTCGACCTCTCTGTTCCGGGCTAACCTTGAGGCATAAAAAATAGAGGATGTGAGCCGGAATGGGGACCTCCCACTCATGCTTCAAAAATAAATATTTCAGCTCCGCCAAAAGCCTATAAGAATTTGGGGGGAGCTGAAATGGAGCCAACTTCCCGAAGTTAAAAAAGTCAGCAAAGTATTGGTCCAAGGGGAGAAAGGCTCCTTCCTTCAGATGTTCATCACTCCAGGCTGCAAAGTCATCCTGGAGAGGGGAGCAGCTCTGTTCCCCTTCAAAAGCAGGTCGGGCAATGAGAACTCCAGTCCTGACCTCAATATTGTGGCTTAGCATGATCTTGTTCACCCTTCCCTGGGTTGTGATCTTAGATACGATGTGTTCAACCTTGAAGAAGGCAGCGGGGTCAACCACCACCCCTTTTCCACCACCAAACTGAAGTGGGGAACGAGAGGCTCAGGGGCGACATACTTCCCCTTGTTCTTTTTCTGAGCAGATGAACTGGATGCCTTCTTCTTGGGAGCCATCAAATCGCCTAACGAACAGAACGACCTAATTAGTAGGTGACCTAAGAGGATTTAAAGATTACGACGTGGAAGTACGAAGGCACTACTACAAAAAAGGCTTTTCTCTGTGGTTTTTTTACTTAATTCACTGTGGTTTTCAAGAGTATCGAAAAGCGCAGTGTATTCGACTGCAGAGAAAAGTGGTACATGAACCACGGAGAAAAGCCACACTTATCACAACTGCTGAGAAAAGTGGGCTTTCATAAAAAAAACTTCAATTTCGATTTTATATAATATTTTGAATTCTGATTATATATTTTTATAATTATAACCTAGTCTTTTTAATAAAAAAAATTAATTTTCAATTTTAATTATATATAATTATTTTCAATAGTATAACGTAATTTGTTAAATTGTTATATATACATTTCATAACTAATACAAAATAACTAGCTAGTAATGAATCAATGAATTTAATCTTTCTAACCAATATAAGTTAGCAATCTTTCTAACCACAAGAACACCGTTACAGAAAGAAGAAATATACAACAGCTAGGGCAAGGGAAAGAGCACCACAATGTCCAATTATATTGACAGGTGTTGAAGTAGCTGAGCAGTTAAGCAAAGTGACTAATGACTTTGGAAAGGGAAAAAAGAGGAGTCGTGGTATAGACACAGAACAAATCTGGAAGAAGCATTCTATTTTTTGAGGCTGCCTTATTGGGAAATAGTAGTTGTTCGTCATAACCTTGATGTTATGCATGTTGAAAAGAATGTTTGTGAAAGCATACTTAACACATTTCTCTATTGCAAAGGAAAATCTAAAGATCACTAAAAATCGAGATTAGATTTGACAGAGATGGGCATTATGCCTCATCTCCATCCATATGAAGAAAATGGTGTTACTCGTCTTCCTGCTGCAGCTTATACTCTATCAAAATCTGATAAGAAGTTGCTTTGTGAGAGGCTATTTGACTTGAAATTTCCTTATGGATATAGCTCTAACATTAGAAACTGTGTAGATGTGGAGAAACAGAAGCTGACAGGACTTAAGTCTCATGATTGTCATGTGATTATGCAACAACTATTGCCTATTGCTACAAGGGGTTTAATGGAAGAAGATTGTAGAGAGACAATTCTTCGGCTCTCTAAGTTTTTCCATGGATTGTGTCAACATGTGGTTGATAAGGAGGAAATTATGAAATTGGAACTAGAAGCCTTTGAAATTCTTTGTCAACTAGAAGAATATTTCCCACCTTCTTTCTTTGATCCAATGATTCACTTGGTTGTTCATTTAGCACGAGAAGTTAGACTTTGTGGTCCGGTGCAATTTTGATGGATGTACCATTTTGAGAGATATATGAAAGTATTGAAAGGATTTGTATCAAACTATGCACGGCCAGAAGGATGTATTGCAAATCGTTATCTTGCTGTTGAATGTGTACGCTTTTGTGGAACATTTTTAAAGCAAAATGATAATCAAGATAGTACATTACTAGAAGAAAATCCACTATCAGCAGCAGAGTGCATTGAGCTTGACCGATTGAACTTGGCAGTAGCGCATCGGTATGTGTTGTTTAACTCGGATATTGTAGAACCATTTCTCAATGTCCATATGGATGAGCTGAAAGAAAGACACTCAAATTTGAATAACAATCAAACTTTGTTGTGGAATCGACATTCTAAAGGGTTCCCGTTATGGTTTTATGAAAAGGTTGTATTCTATTGCCAAGATAAAAGTTTACGTTTTGGTTTAGTGTACAAATTTCTTACAAGTATATTTTTATTTTCAGATTTCTAACATGAACAAAGTAGATGACATGTTAGCTTAATTGGCTGAAGGTCCAAGTCGCGGTGTCACTTCCTACAAAGGGTACATGATTAATGGAATTCGATTCCATAAAAAAGGAGCTGAAAAAACAACTCAAAACAGCGGTGTATACTTGGAAGCACATGACAGTGGGCAATTGAATGATAAAGAAGATTATTTTGGTGTTATCAAGGATATAATTATGCTTGATTATCGTAATTTTAAGGTGCCATTGTTTTGGTGCGATTGGGCGAATATTCGAATGGGTGTTAAGAAGTCGGAGTTCTATACGCTTGTAAATTTTAATATAGGACAAGCTCAATCCATTAGGGATCCATTTGTATTAGCTTCACAAGTGAAAAAAGCTTTTTATGCAAGGGTGAATGAGTCAAGTAATTGGTATATAGCTTTAAAGGATTCAAATAGAGGGTGTTTTGGACTTGAATCCAATGACGAAAATTGAGTTTCCTGTTGTCTCTTATGTACTTTGACTGAAACAAATCTGCTTACACTTTTTGTATGTAATTTTGGTGTATTATTACTCTTTTGTTGAATGAAACAAATGTGGTTTTATTACTCTCTACGGTGAACTTTATGATTTTATTTTAATTTGAATGAAATAATTCTTGTTTTATGGTTTTGGTGTATGTTTATTACTCTTTGGTGATCCGCATTTTTGATTTATATACTATGTTATCTTTCTTTTTATATTGCAGCAATTTCAACTTGAAAAATGAGTACATTACGAAGATCTCCAAAAAAACACCTATGTCTAGGTGCTTTATGCAATCTTGTGGCCAAAAAGCGAAAAGCGTCATTGAAGACTCAAGCTGATTGTGACGATATGTTGCTTGGAAGCCCTGTTTTAAAGAAAAAGGGTGCTCTTCGTAGGTTTTCTGCACCTGTTAGAGTTGTAATTGATTCACCACCCGCTCTTAGTACTAGAGCAGCAACTCGTCGTATGGTCTATGATACTGAGCTAGATGCAAATGATGATGTGGAAGACATGGAGATGTCACTTGGAAGTTCAAAAACTAAACGATCTCTTAATTATGAAGTAGATAAGGTAGTTGATAGTGTTTGTGAAAAGGGAGTAAGGGAGGAACATGAAGAGATAGCTGATGAGGAAATGGTTGGTGTACAATTTGAAGGGGCTGTTGCACAATGTGAAGAAGTGCCTGATGCAGAATGTGAAGAAGTGGCTGAGATTGAACTTGAACAACCTCTTAGAAAATCTGTTAGATTACAAAAAACAACTGATGAGGCAAATCAAACTGAGATTGAAGAAATACCTCAAGATGTAGATGCGAATGTAATGAACTTAGCCAAGAAGACAAGGGGAAAAACTCTATTGGAAAATCTTACCAAGAGGAACAATGACTTAAGGATAATAAACTGGAATGAAAAAGGGCAACCAGTTGGTACTAACTCAGTGCAATTTTCTTCTTTTGTGGGCGCTCTTGTGCGAGAGGTTGTTCCTTACACTATTTCAGATTGGAGGAAAGTTTCACCAATGATGAGAGATGTTCTTTGGGCATCTATTCAGGTAGAATTACAAGTTTTATGAGTGTATTTTTTTATATATATTCAGCTCTACACTTAAACATATAATATGTTATTCTATATTCTATTGTAGGCACAATATGACTTACATGATGATTGGCAAAAAAAGATGTGCTTTGAAATGATGGCAGAACTATGGAGAGCTGGGAAATCTAGACTTGTAAAGGATATTATCAATGCAAAAAATGAGAGTGAACGACTAGCCTTAAAGCCGCATTGCATAAAAAGTGATGTAGAATGGAGAGCATTTGTTGCCAAAAAAAATTAGTAAAGAACATTTGGTAAGAAATATGATGTAAGAAGTGATGTTGCTGCCTCTTTTATCTCCGTTGGTGTTAAATTAAATATAGTTATGCCTCTTTTACTTATTTATTAAATAGGATATAAGGGCCAAATACCAAGAGAGAAGAAAGAAAGTTGTTCCACACACCTTAAGTCGAAGAGGATATGCTCGAACAATTGATGATATGGTAATAATTAAGTTTTATACTGTTTGTATTTTTGCTTCCATTATTGTAGTCTCTATTTTATAATCTCTATTGATGTATTGTGTAGAAGAAAGAAAATGAGGATGGTAAAATATCTAGAATCGATGCTTTTCGGAGAGCCCATACCAAGAAGAATGGTGAACCTGTAAACCCAACGACATCTGATATTTTTGTGAGTATTAGTCATTTAATTTTTGTGAGTTTTTACTTATTTTCCATAATGCATACATTAGTTATACTAATTTATATGCAGGGTTCATTAAATGAGGTTGTCCTTGAAGAACCAAAATCTGGAACTACAGACAACGCTGATGAGGATTCCTTGACAAAATTGTTTGGTAACCCAAAATCTGGTCGTTTAATCGGACAAGGAAGAGGCGTAACAAGGTCAAAGCTAACTGTTGTTAATATGTGTAATAGCAAGATCTCCAAGTTAGAAGAAGAGAAACATAATATGAAGCTCAAAATGACTGGAATGATGAATCTACTTAAAGAACACTTGGTGGTATTTCTATCTTGCACTTATAAATCTTAGTTTTGTTTTCTTCCAATGAAACTTATCTTGGTTTTATATTTAGGTTGGTGGTAAAGTGACACCAAGCGAAGGACAGTCTCACAATGTACCGCAATCAAACAATATTCAGTCCCCTAAGGTAAATTATAAAAGTTGTTATTGTTTTAAATTTTCATTTTAGAAGAATAATTACCGAAACTAATATATTGTCTTTAAAAAAAATTTGGTAGAGTATTGCAATAGAAAAAAGACATAACTTTACAGAAGGGAAGAATGCTTGGTACTTGCTTGACTTGGCAGATGCAATTGTTGCTGAAGGTCGTTGGGATTCTAGTGATCCAAAGATAACTGTACATGGAAAGCCTCTTGGACAAGACTTTATGCGAGTATGGGTTGATGTTGCTATTGTACCAAAATCTTACTTATTTCGTCCTAATCATGCTATGCTTACAATACAAGAAGCAGTTGGTTCCACAGTTGCATGGCCTTCTAAAAAAGTTATTCCAAGAGGTGCATTTTCATACTCAAAAAATAACTAATGTCTTATAATTTAGTGTTTGGTTTCTTTGTTTGATTTGGTGTAGTTGTGAATCAATTATTTTTTATGTGGTGTCCTTTCTTGGATATAATTTCCATAACATTTTTCTTGAAGTAATTTGTGATGCTAGATAATAACAATAAAATATTTCTTTGTTTATTTTGCAGATATGACAAGCGAAGTATAAAAGGATACTTAAGACTCCTTGAAAGTAGTAACTTTGTTTATTTCTTTGTGTTGAAAGTAGTAACTTTTAGACTCCTTGAATACTTAAAGAATATTTTGTTGTTGATGACAATGTTGAATGTTTTAAACTAAATTGTGGATTGTTAATTCAATGTAGAATGTTCTTACTTTTTGTAATTTGAAAATCAAGTTTATTTGATGATGCTAGTATATATTAGAAAGCTAATTTTAATTATATAAAAAAAATTAAAATATAATAGAATAAATTAGTGTTATATAAATAAAATATATGATGAGAATTTAAATATATCTAAATATAACAATAATACGAAAATTGAGTTATAATATATATTACAATAACACTTTTTATGCAAAAAATTATGTTATGCAAACTTCATTATATAACACAAATAATGTATTATACTAAAGTATAGGATAACACAAAAATTGTGTTATCGTTGACAGTACAATAACACATCTGTATAACACTGATAAAGTGTTATGTAAAGTACCCTGACCTACGATAACATAGTCGGTCTTAACACATCAGAAAGTGTTATCGTAGGTTTTGATAACACATTTTCGGTGTTATTAAAAGCATTTTTTCTTGTAGTGGATTTTACAAAGGGATGTTCTTGGAAAATTTTTGAGTAATGGGGTATAGTGAATGATTTTTGGAGATTTTTGAGAAAGAAGAGGGATTCGGAAATGTAGAAGAGGAAAAATTTCAAATGAACGGTGGTGAAATCTGAAAATTGCCTATCCTATTTATACATAAACTACGTAAATTAATTTGGGCCATCCGATTTGGTTAGTACAAGATCAAAGGGTCATGGTTAAATTGACAAAATGTCGGCAAAAAGGTGGCAAGACAATTATTGCAGTCCTCGAAACCCGAACAGGCGCCAATTACAGTACACCACGTGTCCTGTACTCAAGTAGTGGGCAAGCATGGTTTTGTGTAACAGAAGACTAAAAGACCCTACTGTGTAGGTCAGAAAATGATGACATTATACACGAGCAGGAGCTTAGGGGGCAAATGTTGTGCCATAATTTTAGCTCGAGTCATTCACTCAATTTGGGTATATCTTGCAAATAAATATACGAAGAAATAACAAAAGGATTGATATTTGCTTATTATCCATGTAAGCAACTCCAGTTTCACATGGGCACATGTGGTGTTAGGCATCCTGGGTTTAACCCGAGATACAAACACGAAAGTTGTAAAGTGTGAGCTCATAATATTCAAACAGTTGTCGAAGTACGAGCTCAGAGAGATATCCAGCTCGTGGTAACTCAAATATATTGCGTACTTGCAGATCCCCAAAGATTCGGGTCCCATAATACAGTTATTTATGACCAGGATGTCATATTTAATGTCCCAGATATTAGGAGATCATTTATTTTGTGATCAAATCATATCCCAGTATAAATGGGAAATATGTGTATTAAATGTAATAAATATGTATATGCGTGATTGACTCACGCAGTTACCCAAACCTGTCAATGGAATTTCTCAATAAATACTGGAAAAATTGGACAAGAAAAGGGGCCAATTATTCTGTTATACTGAAACTCTGCCAAAATAGAGAGAGAAAATTCAACAATATAGAATCGTGGACTATGTGGATTTTAATCACTAAACCACGTAAAAAATTTGTGTTCTTGTGAATTCATTTCTTCTCTCGTTATAGTTTATTATTAAGCACTAATCTACCTTATTATTTCTTAATACAATGTTGGCGAAAAACCGCATCAACATTTTCATTTGTTACTTAATAATGCCCCAAAATGTCTTCATTTGAATTTCAAATCCCGTAACTCTAGGATACGTAATCATGTAGATCAAATATCACCAAGTAAACATCTGAATTTAATGTTTCTTGTGAAACAAGCTTTTGTAGGGCTTGGAATAATTTTTCTAACGCTTCCAAGAACACATAAATCGGATATGTGAATAGGGATATATGGTCAAAATACCAAAACTATCTCAGATTCAAAATATGTGGTATTTTGTCCACCAATTTAAAATTGAATTCTCCTTTATCTTCTCCAATCAATTCAAATAAATATCTTCTATTGTTTTTCTCTTGATTGAAGATAATATTTCAAACAAACTTTGAAATATTTCTTAACTATCCATTTAACAACTGACAACCTGTAAAATACAACAACCACCCATAAAAAGAACTAAAAATATAAAATAATAATAAAACTAAAAAAATTAAGACTAAAAATTATTAAAATATATCATATCAATCATTAACTCCCATCGTCTAAGGTTTCTTATCGTTTCTCTTGTGACGTTTATACGAGTTTTTCCTTTTTCTTATTCTTGATGTGTTCTTGGAGTTTTATGGGAAAATGGCATTTTGATATATTTTTCTGAGAAATTTGTGGGAAAAATGAGTTTTTTTAGAGAAACAACGACATTTTTTAACTGTTGTAAGATGATGCAGTATAGGTATCGTGCAGTACAAGAAATAGGATTTTAAAAGTAGGGTTTACATGCATGCAAACCAATAATAACCCATTTTTGGGTAACTGCCCATTTTTTTCTAGAAAATCAGGGTAACCCAAATTAGAAATTAACTACCCACCTTATGTGGTTATTGCCTCGATACTTCGAGCCTATATTGGTTTGATTACATCAAAATTTTAACCTCTTTATTTCGAGCCTATTCAGGCTCGAATTTTCAAGATATTTTCTCAATTTATCCATCTTTTTAAACAATGGGCCTCAACTTTTTCTTTATTGTTAGATAATGCAGTCTTTCGAGAAGAATTAGTGGGGGCCCGACCTTGCCATCCCTTACAACCTCCCTCACCTCGAATAGAATTTCCATTCTCGTGTAATCAAAAAATGATACGTGAGTACAAAGAGCACACTGAACATGAAGCCATCAGTGCTCATTTTCAACATCAAGTTGTCGAGGTCAACAGGGTAAAAGAAGAAGGTTACGCCTAGCAATTCATCTCGACCCTGATTCTTGAATTCGTCCTATTCATTTGGACCCGAAATCCATTGTAACCATAGCCTTCCACCCCAATGAACTCCCTTTCAAGATCATGGAAAGTTCACCGAGCCAAGCCCGAAAATCCTCAGCCCCTCAAGTGTCTTCTTTCCCTTCTTCAAAAAGAGAATTTTTCAAGGCCAACAATTATAAGAGTTTGGTCACCTCCACTAACACAAGTCTTGGACATCCTGTCTTACGGTTTAAAGTTGTCCACTAAAATAGTGCTCTAAGCTCCCAATCCTGACGAAAGGAGCAGCTATGCACAAGGAGAAGACAACCCAAAAAGAACATACAAGCTCGCAGCCTGGAGTCATGAGCATATGCGAGCTGGGGCACATTTTCCCCTCAAAGATTACTTTAAGAGTTTTACCCACTAGATTGGTATCACCCAATTCCAACTCCAATCCAACTCATACATGGTTCTAGTGGCGGTGAGGTCAATGTACAATGATATGAAGTGGGAGGGACCCTCAGCATACGAGATCTATATCTCTTTTTCCTTAAAAGCAACCCTACACGGGCCAAATGTGGGGATGTTTTATACTATTTATCGAGCTGGCCCAAGGAGAGGAGGCTATTCGAGGACATCCCTCACCATCCTCCCAGCTTTAAAAAACAATTTTTCTAGACCAATGGCCTCGAGCCTTCCAAGCTCAACTCGTTTCAACGCATACGTAAGTTATTTGTCAGTATTTTTAATACCAAGTTTTGTCATCTTTAGGCTCGAATATTTATCTATATATTTTTATGTAGCCAATTTTGACTATTCGAAGACCTCCAAGGCAATTGTGGATCGTCGAGAATAAATTTTGAAGCTCTAATATTGCAAGTGGTCCTTACATTATTTACTTCACAAGGACAAGCTTTGCCTTTAAGGTCTCCTAGTGATGGCTAGTCCACGGATGACTTCAGGACTCGGAAATTTGCTAGATGGGAAGAAGTCCCAATCTCACCTCCTTCCAACCCTTCTAAGAATAAGAGGAATAGGGGTTTGAGTTCGAGCCAAGTCGTTCCCTCTAGCGAGCCCTATGGTTTTGGAAACGATGCTCAGGACAAAGCGTCCCAGAGCTCGATTGGAGGTAAAGTCATACTTGATCAATCAGTTTGGTCTCCCACTCCTTTTAAATGGGAGCACGATGTCTTAGTTTTATTAAAAGACCCCAAGAATAATTTTATGACTTGGTCAGGGGTAGACTTTATGGTCCTTAGGAATAATAGTTGGTTGTTTGACTTGCAAACCATGTATAGTATTAATGAAATGTGGGAAGGTTTAGGTTTCCAATATGGCTTGAATGATTGGAGAAATTTGTCTGAGTTGTCTCCCACATTTCGAGGTAAGGAATCAGAGTCGTCCAAGGAACCTACCCAAGTCATCAAGATCTCCTCGGATGACCTAGTAATTTCTTGGTCTTCTAGTTCTCCTTCAAGTTAGGTTTCCCCAATTGCTAACTTTTATTTTATTTATATGATAAAAATACTAACGTAATTTCCTGGATTGCATGTGACATGGACTCGGACTTGGACAGTCTCCTCGGGAAGCCTCCCAAATCCTCAGGTGGAAAACGAGGATGTGTTTCCTTAAAGAAGGATGGTCCGCCCCCTCCTGCTAAGATTACAAAGGTTACAGAAAGCCCCTTTCCTTAGACTATGTTGAAGCCTTCCATCACCTCAGAGCAAATTCCACCTCCGGCCCCTAAAATGTAGACTCCTCCCCCTCCTCCTCCTCCTCCTCCTCTCAGCATATTCCCCTCAACGAACAAAGGGAAGAAAGTCACTGACCTCACATTCTCGAGGCCAGCGGGTGCCCAAACTCTTAACGTGACTCGCAAGTTTTTCGCTTCGAGTCATGAACTAGAGTTTTTACTGGACAATGAGACTGGCCTTGGGAGTCAACCTCTCCTCGGACCTTCTGACTTTAGTGGGCCAAGCCTCCAGCAACCTCGATGCTTCGGTTTGGTGGTTCTTGAAGGGTGAATACTCCACTAATCTCCTTGACCAGAGTGTGGAGTTAGGAGTCTCGGTAAAGATCTTCCTCACACTAAAAAACGTAAATAACTTGTGTGGATATTTTACTAATACTTCGTTTATTTCAGGCCTTGCTCAGTGTTATGCGCCAAGGCTCTCTCTTGTCTACTCAAGTGGCCATAAGCCAAAAACTAGCCTTCGGCGTCAAGGAAGCTCAGACTAAAGCTGATGACGCCCTTAAAGAGGCAAAAGGTAAGTTGGCCACTTCTGAGGCCAAGAATAGGCGTCTAAAGACTGAGCTCGATGCCGCAAGGGCCAAGCTCGACACATAGAATTTTGACTTTGATGCTGCCAGGGTCGAGCTTGACGCCAAGACTGCCAAGATTAAACGCTTCTAGTTTCAAGTCTCCAAGATCAAAAATATTGAATGGTTTGTAGATTGATTTTTCCAGTTATTTCCTTGCTTATTATCAACTTCTTTTCCTCACCCATGTGTATGGTTTTAAGGTTAAAACATCTTTTGCAAGAAAATTTCCAACTTAAAGTGTGTTAGTTGGTTAATCTGGACTTAATATATAATCATGCTCATGCTTGGTTAATTGTCCTTGCACTTTGTTAAACATTTTTATTTTGATATTATATTTTTTTTCAAGCCTATAGTAATATTGGTATACCACATATTCCCCCTTAAACCCTATGATTGTAAAATCTTAGGTTGTTTGAGTGCTTAGTGCAAGCAAAAGAAATTATCAAAATAAAATGAAAATGATAATATGGTCTAAAATTTTCACGATTTCAAGCTCATGGGACAAATTCTCCATTTAATTGAGCTAGTTTGTAGACACCATGTCGAATGATGGAATAAATTAGGCAAGGTCCTTTCCAATTACGCCCGAATACACCTGCTGTTGTGTCTTGTGTGGCTAAAAATACTCGTCTCAGTACCAAGTTTCCTACTCCAAAGTGCCTGTCTTGAACCATTTTATTGAAGTACCTTGTGGCACATTGTCGTTACGCAACATTTTTAAGATGAGTTGCATCTCGTTTTTCTTCTAATAGGTCTAAGGATTCTTCGAGCTAGAATTGATTCGAGTCTTGTGTATATGCCTTACGTCCTAGTGTTGATACATCGACCTCAATTAGTAACATAGCCTCACAGCCATAGGCTAATTAGATGGGTGTGTGCCCGGTAGAAGTTCGAGCTATCATTCTATAAGCCCATGGTACTTCTGCTAGTTCATCAGGCCATTTTCCTTTGGCCTCTTCGAGCCACTTCTTTATCTAACTCTTCATTGTTTTGTTTATGGCTTCTGTAATGTCCTCCTAATCCAGGATCGTTACACTGTGTACTTAAAATTGTGTCAGACCTGCTAATCAGGTCATTTGGAGTAAAATGTGTAACTAAGGTTAGTGACAAGGGTTAGGGTTAAAAATTTTGGTCAAAGAACCATTGACTTTTATTTAAAAAGTTTCATATAAACATGGGATCCCAAAATATTACAACTAAACTGTAAAAATGGTACGTTTACATCAAAATTACGTTTAACCGGCCTAAGCGGCAAAACAGGGCTTCAACCCTAGTTCCTCTGATATAACCCCAACCATGGGGGTCGAGCAGCCGCATATGTACACACTGCCACCGAAAGCTCTCCAACTCATGGCTGGTCAAGCTTGCCCTTTCCCTTACCTGCACCACAAAGCACCCGTGAGCCGAGTCTCAGCAAGAAAACTCAACATATGCATGAATACATAATATAATCCTTGAAATACCCATTCAACATAATCAGTAATATCAACTTATAGATACTATCATTTAGATTCAAGTGAAAGATCATCGGATCAACATGGGGTCGCTGCCTTAACCACTTGCCCTCAGAGCCAATTTTCGGGCCTATGCCCTAGGTACATGACCATAAAGTCACCTAGGGCCCTCGTCCTTAGCTCTGTCTCCTTAGCCATAGAGCTAGCACAACCCCTTGGTTCACCATCGACCATTAATTCGACCAACGTAATAGTACGTTACTGAGTTAAGCCTAAGCCTTTCGACCAGTGTGCAATGCGCTACTGCGGTCCTTGACTAATAAGTCAATCTCTGATCCAAGATTACCGACTGCAACACAGAAACAGATATGGACACGCATATCCCAACATAACACGCACATATGCATGTTAATCGCACAACACCATCATTTATCATTCTCATAACACTATTCATACTGATCTAACGAGGCCTCTTTCCCTAACTACGAAATCCATACGATAGTCATAAAGCACATAAGCAATTATCAATCAATATGTAAAACAACAGCCTAAGCGTAAACGTTCTCGGGGCCCAAGCCCTAGTCATGATAATAGATCACAGTCGAGCCAAGCCCTAATCACATATAACACGGATTGGGTGCAATTTTCTTACCTCAGGTCTGAGTAAGCGTAAATAAGAACGACCTTCGAGCACGATCCCAATTCCAAGCCCCTACAATACCCTAGTCACAACCATAAAATAGGATTCTATTAATAACGAGCGAGTAAAGGCTTCCAGACCTAGTCCTAGCCTTCAGGGCCTCGAGTTTCACTAAACCGGGCAGCGGAATTGATAACTCTTGAATAAAGAGTTATTTCATGTGCTTTTGAGTTTACAATTGTGAAAAAATC